>NC_092466.1:10040560-11290560 GCF_047495875.1 Pithys albifrons albifrons
CTCCATGGAAGCCTGTGTACGGCAAGTGTGCTAGAATAGAGTCTGGTAATGAGAGGAAGCACAGGTTTTATTAACAAACAGTATGGCAAACCACAATTTCTTTTAAGATCACTTCATACCTCCTTAGGAGAACTATAATTGGGGATGCCTTGATGTTTCACTATGTGACAAGTAAAGAATTATGCCTGAATCACTGTACTAGCCTTCATTTAAACTTTAATGTGCATTTTGCATTGGGTATAAAAACACCATTGCAATTACAACCTATCCAACACATAGTGGGTACTTAAGTGCAGAGAACAGAATGCCAACAATGGGGTTTTAAATTATTTTGCTCTCTACCTGTACAATTTTGATCAGACAAAATAAATCTCTTTATTTAGTTCTATTTGCTGCTGCTTTCACTATGTGCAGAGAGAGAAAAAAGTAACTTAAAAGGCTAGCAAGGAAAAGCAAAAAAATAAATTACCAAAAGCAACATCAATTTTTTAAGGTGGCTATTGAAGAGGATTTCTAAAATCCAAATGGTATGCTTGAGTTCAGTATAGCTTCTAAGTTGCAGCCCTTTGCAATAACATCCTGAATTTTCTTACTTGCCTTCATAGTTATTTCAAAAAGAAAAGCAGATAAGTAGCAGCTTTGTTCTTTACGTACAATTAAATTTTCAGAGTAAATTTACCAATTAGGAATCTTTATGTTTATAAAATTATAATCTGTGTTTGCAAGCAAAAATGATCCCACTATATTCTTTGCAAAAGCTCAGGAGCAGACATGCTGGTGTTCAAGGGACGAGAAAATGAACCTTGTTCTTCTGAAAAATCTCAGAAATCAGGCTATACAAAGCCTTGCAACAATACTGTCATCTGTTTAAATACTGGGACTATTGGGGAGGGGAGCTCAGCAGTGGTGGGAAGGCTTTCATGTAGTTACATGTTTATTTTGTTTATTTTTTTGTTAATTGTTTTACTCTGTGGTTTTTACATATTAATATCAGCTCCATGAAAAGAGGGAAAAATAAAGCATTTGAGGAACTAGTGAAAGAATCTTTATATCACAAACATCTATCTTTTTTAAGAATTCTCTGTAATTGTCCTTAATCTGGTTACTTTACAATTCTTTGTCATCACCATTTCTAAAACTTACAAATCCTCTCCTGCAGAGTTCAGTGTGTATTACTGATACATTACTGGGCACACGTTTCACAAAGAAGATACCAGACAAATATGTGATGATAAAATACTCATGCTTCTAAATATATTTATTCAATTACTTCACTAGCCCAAATTTTCCATATGAAACCCTTCAGAAATCTGACCTGTAAGTAATCTTGACTTTACTCAGACCTCCTTTTCAGTAGTTACCCAGGAAAAAAAATAGCAGTTCAAATACCTGCTTTGCTACAGCAATAAGTAACAACAGAGATTAATTTCAGAAAATATACTGAAACATTTGAGGAACTGACCATTAAAATAGGCTCCTGTCTAAATATTTGAGTCATTTTATAACTGGAAGAAAGGTGTTCTGGAATACTGATCTCTAGTGTTACACCTATACATCTACAGCAGCCACAAATAAATAATAAATATTGAGATGTGTGTGTAGGTCTATCTACCTGTACTGTATTTTCAGTGGGTGTACAATATCTAATATAACACATAAGCCATTTGAATATCTCACACCAAACTCAAAACACTGTGAAATACTGTGTCATTTTTACAATGTTTCAGCAAAGGTTTATACCAGAGCAATGCTTTCATTTTCAACATCACTGTATAAATGTATTTTCCCTATCAAAGATTTTGTGATGCAACATGATTATTACTGTACCTGATTTGATCATGGTATTCTAGGAGAGATCAAATAATAGAGTTTTTTCTCCCCTTCTTTTTCTAGTGCCTTTTAAAAAATTCCACTATCAAAGAATGTTAATTTCTAAGGTTTGATCTAGAGATTCCTATGTAAGTATACAATTATTAGGGAAAAAGAGGCACAACAGTGAATATTTTAAAGCAATGTAATCAATATTTTTGCTTTGTGTAGATTTCCCTGCAACAATGAACAAAAAGATCTACTTCAGATTTAGAAACTCAGCTTTAAAGGGAAAGCTAGACAACAAAAAGCAAGAAAGTACTCACCTCTTCACGTAATTTTATCAACTGCAACATGAACGCACAAAAAAGATAAAAAGGAAAGAAATGGCAGGAAAGAAAGATCAGTTGTGTGACAGGATACAGAATTAACATTGACAATTTATCTGTTTACATGTTTAGCATTTAAAAATCACAGACAAACACATTAAAAGAACCTAAACATAGACTACATGCAGAGTTTTTTGAACGAATAAAGATCACTTTCTCACACTGTCACATTAAACAAAGAGAATAGTGTGAAATTCTCTTTTAAACCACATCTAAGACACCATCATGAAATAAAGGGGAATGACTTCATAGAAGTCTATATTATAAAGAAAAAAACAAGTTTACTATTCCTCTCTTCGAAGATTGTACAGCTGAAGTGGTTTTGTATACACAAGTTTGCAGAATGTTTTCTGTATATTTTAGTTCTGACAACTGATTCCTTATTTTACTAGCAGATCTAACTTATTAATAGATGACTGCATCTTTATAGCACGTAACCAGTATTTCAATTTTTATATACCTGAGTTCTACTGTAACTATATTATCTAATTGTATTATTGAACTTCATACACAGGGGTTTTGCCAGGTTAAAAAAACCTCAAAACAGAAGATTAGTTAAATGGCTCAGAATTATGATTTATTGAATAGCATATTTAAAAATAGACAAAGGAAAAGAGAAGAACATGAAAGATATCTCCCTCAGAAAAGACCCATTCCAGCTTCTTAATCCACTATATATTGTTCATAAAAATATACACACATAGAGTGTGTGTGCATACTTCTATAGTATATACATTTATATTTATTAATTTATGCTTGCAAATCAACACAATCTAACAACTGTTAATAATATTGCTCTGGCAGGTTTAGTATAAAACTAAACAAAACCCCAGCCTGATTATCAAGCCATGCTGGAATATACTCTCCCCTTGGAGAGGTAGATAAATTATTTGTACTGGTACGTAACGTATAATTACTCACAACAAATGTCTGCACAGGAGTGGCTCTTTATAAAAAAATTACAGCTCTCTCACTGATTCCAGTTGAATTTGAAATTACAACAGCTACATAATTATCTCAGTTTGTGCAGATACTTCACCTACAGTTTCATAGCACTAATTTTCAACACGTGTGTAAGCTGAGAATGTTTACTGCTACTAAATTCTCACAGCATGAAGGAAACAAAAGAACCTCCATCATTCTCTATTGTTTCATATGGCTCGCCTAAAACTCAATGTTACCAAAACAGACCACGAAGCTCTAACGAGATGTAATTAGGAGGAGTACTACACCACACAGACTTGAAGGGAACCAGCTCCTCTGCACGGAGCTAAAGTAACTTTGCTAGAATTCGGTATAAAGAAAGCTGCATTGTGCACCAAACTAACGCTTAAATTCAAGTGCTTGGCCTATCATAAACTGGTCTCTTTCTCCAGCTCTTCCCCTGCTTTTTTCCCCAAAAAGGAAACATTAAGGCTCTTTAGAAAGAGACGATCTGGGAGTTGATCACATAGCTATCTTTTCTTTCTGAGACCACCATTCTTCAGTTGACTATGATACTTAAAGGGCCAAAGTTTAAAACGACTCTCCCGCAATAGAGGCCATTTGGCCATGCCACCCTGCCATAATCAATGAGAGTTTTAAAATGCTGCACATTTGTTTTTTCAATAGGTCCCAAACAAAAATGTTCTATCTTGTTTGTGCTGCATGGCTGAATTTAAGCTCTGCATGGGATTTGAAGCTCAGCTAAGTAATGGGAGAGGGTTTGGGTTTTTTTTTTAACATTGCCTGAAAGATATTCATTCAAATTAACAAAAGATGTATTTTTCCCCAATTTAACAATGCTCTTGATGAAAATGTGTTACCTCTACGTTTCTATTTTGAAACATTATTTTTATTATGCTCACTGCTGAACTGTAAACAGCGTTAAGCCGTGTGCAGCCACCATTTTAGGTTATGATAATCAGCATATTTTTGAAACAAAGATTGTGGGGTGGGTTTTTTTTGCAATACAGAATTCGATACAAGAGGTAATCTGTTCCTTTGTAGGCTAAAAAAAAAAAATCTGGTTTACGCTGGTTTGAACCAGTGGAATCTCTTGTGGCTAAGCCTTCTGCTGTGACTAAAATCAAAACTGCGCCACAGAGAGCGAGGGAGCAAGATGGGATGTGAGAGTGTGTGTGTGTGTGTGCGTGTGTGTGTGTGCGTGTGTGTGTGTGTGTCTGTGAGACACGTCACGTGACACAGAAAACTACCGAATTTTTTTTAAAAAGCTGATAACGCAACCGCCGTCTCTGTCCGCATATAGATAACGAATAAATGCTGAACTCTATTAAACGCCCTTTACACATTATCGTGGGTCGAACACACAATTTTCTGAACTTATGATGACAGTCTATTTATTTTGCTATAAACCCTCGGCATGTAACGAACAGATTTGTGTCTGGTAATGATCTGCTCTGCCAGGGCTATATGAAATGATACCGACCTTCTTTAGATCTTGGCGAATTAAATTGACCAACTTCACCCCCTGGTCTGTAGCTGAAGTTTGACACACTTTATGCACAGCAAGCCCAAATCTAATATTATCACAACTTTGTAGTCAGAAATTAAGTAGCCACAAAATATTTGTTCACCACAAATCACATTTAGAATGTATGTATATACGGACATGTAGTTTAACCTAATGCAAATTTATTTAAACTTGCTAACAAACATAGTTGCAAAAGAGAAAGGAACTGTTGCATCTGAAGAAAGTTGGTAATACTATACCTGACATTATTTTTGTCGAGCAGAATTTGTGATTTAACCAAACATATCCTCTCTCAAAACCATGTGAATTGCTACATAAAACAGTTCTATTATTATTAAAGTAAAGCCACAACTTTAAGTAGTGTATCATTGCAATAAAAAACTCAAGGGATTTGAACAAAAAACTTCCAACGGATTTTCTAGATGTTGGTGGACAAGATGACAAACAAGACTTGAAAGCAAAAGAGCCTGTTTAAGACCACTCCTGGAATATAAATAACAACGCCATGAACACAGTAGGTTTTTGGCATTGGGTGTGTGAGGTGGGATTTTTTTGATGGAAGAGAGGGTGTCTCTTAATTCTCAGCCTCTGAGTGACTCGTTTGACTACATTCATATGGTTCAAATTAAGAAATTAATGTATGCTAAGCAATGACTTTAACTGTAAGTGCATTAAGAGCCCTATGTCACTACCTATCTCATTAAACAATGATGCATTTAGTTAAAAAAAATCTTTCAATAGCAGAATTGTATAATTCTTACAACTTCTAACATGAAATTTCTATATGTTTTTTCTGGTAAAATTAGTTCAGTCTTGGTACAGTCATTATAGGGCAATTGTAATCTAAGCTATCATCCAGACACGATGGCTGCTACTTATGGGAGACATTTTGGCAAAACAAAGAAGACAAAAGACAAATCATCATTTACTAATTCTTCAATCTGTTCTTTGTACTTCAATATTTCTTTCTGGGAGAAAAACTGGGAACTCACACCTATCTCCCTACTCATTACAGCTTATAACTTGGCTGTGGTTCACTGTAATTCCACCTCTGAAACTCAGTTGAAAAAAGTTAAATAATGACAAGATCCAGATTGTTTATTTTTCCAATGGTGCTCTATTTATTTCTTGATATTTAATATGGTCATACAAGCCAGTACACATTAAGTTCTTTTTGTCTTCTCTCTCCACCAAAAGCATTATGCAAGTGTTATCATGATGACAAAGACCATACCTAAAACATGCTACTCATATATCTTATTTGCCTCTGGGTAACACCCCAGACTGCCCAGATATCCACTATTTTTGTTGGCAGGTATTACCAATATTTGTGGATTGGTACAGGAGTAATTCCGAACTGTCAACTTTTTACAATACCTCCTCAGTCAGAAGAGGAATCCTTCCTTTCTGCTTTCACAGTTTGGTGACTGCATTCCGGAAAACAAACCCACAATTTTTTGTTAAACTAATTTAACTTAATCCAAACTGATTGAGAAGTGAAAATATGTAATACTAGGGTCAGGGTCAGTCCACATACCTATATTTATTTCCAGCAGAGAAAATGAAAGTAAGCATCTTCAAATATATTACATGGCTGTAAGTTATACCTGAGCATCCTTTCATCACCTAGTCCAAGTTTTCTATCCATATAAAAATGTATAGAAATGAAAGTGTATTAGACCTGAGGCTACCAAGTTAAATGCCACAATATATCATGTTCAGTATATGGTAAATACCCAAACCTTATACTTTGATAGCTGTACATTCTAATAAGCTCAATACCAGCCGAAGTTTTTGCACTAACTTCTTGCACCCATAACTACATGTATATAAGCACTGATATAAATAAGGATACTTAGTAAGAAAAGGAGAATTTGAGATTTATTACCAAAACACCACAATAAATAATGTATTTTAAAAATATTGGCACTCACATATTTAAAAGAAATTAAGTGACTCCATTATGGTGCTATTTATTAATATTTTTCAAGAAAGGAATTCAGAACTTTCAAAGGCACAGGGGTAACAGTTTCAAGTCAGGTTACAGAAAAGGATTTTGATTACCTAAAAGACTATACAAAACTCCTTCAGCAGCCAAAATTTTCTTCTATTTAAGAAATGGAAGAAAACCCCCTCACACTGAAAAATGGTTGAAAGTATCACTTAGTTCCTGGAGATGAGACCATGTCTCTTACAGCAAGTTTGGAAAACAGATAATAGCTCTCAAACAGTGCACATATGAGCCAGTTATTTAAACATTCCTTAAAAAGTGAAAATAAAATATTTTAACCTATCCCTACACATACGAAATTCTGTTATAAGTAAAGCTTCTTATCACAATTGCCCTTTTATGTCTGAATTCACAGAATTTTTTCTTGAAATGTAAAAATAGCAGCACCTTAGGAGAAATAAAATGAGAATCTTAATACTTTCACAGGACTGCGTTTACAATCATGACATGCAGACTGTGGAACTGTTTTCTGTAAAATCACCTTTTCCATAAATTCATTATTTAGGGATAAAAAAAGTCTTTATTTTACTCAAATTTTGGAGTCTCCCCTTGCTATAATATATAAATATGAAGATTAATATCGTTCAAATTTAACCCTTCACATAGATATCAGAGCTGCTCTACTCTAGTCTTGTCTTCAGATAAATTGTATCCTGTGTATACTTTTATTAATGTATGAATTAAAGTCTATTAAAGAGTTTATAGCTTGCAGAGCATATTTAAAATACTGTACAAGATTAAGGGTTACAGGGTCTGTGATTTGAAAGTCATTGTACTGGATAAGTCTCCAAGTCTTTATTTTTTCTGTTCTTAGTTGAGCTGAGCTTATACTACAGGTGTAGAAAATACAAGAAATTTCAGAACATTGTTCTGATCCATTTCCTTATTTAATATCACATTTATCAAGTAAACATTTAAAGAATTTTCCCTTTCACTAACAAAATAATTTGGATTCTGTCTGGCGAGAAGAGAAAATCTGACATTCAAGAAAACTTGCAGTTAACTTCTA
Source organism: Pithys albifrons albifrons (assembly GCF_047495875.1). Taxonomy (NCBI): domain Eukaryota; kingdom Metazoa; phylum Chordata; class Aves; order Passeriformes; family Thamnophilidae; genus Pithys; species Pithys albifrons. Next base: position 10,048,252 of record NC_092466.1, read on the forward strand.
ACTCAAAGTGCTCAACTTTGATGACAGGATTTTCAAAAAGAAAAATATTCTGCTTTCTGACAAAGTGTCAAACAAATTTCAGCCACAAAAGAAGTATTAACAGGTAGGTCAAAGTCTCCTGAATAAAATGTTGCCTTTATAATTTTGGGTAGTCTAGCAAGATCCTCACTGTAGCATCCAGAACAACAATAAGGGTACAAGATTTTAAAAAAGCCTCGGGATTATCAACCTTTCATTCATTAAAAGAGGTGGATAGCACTCTGCATCCTGGTACAACACACATTATGAAAGCATGCTCTTACTAGTACAACTTGTGTTTTTGGTACGAGGAGAGAAAATCTGTTTAGGGAAGGAATCATACAAGGAAACTGAGTGGAGTACTGCCTAATTCTGAGAGCGCACTTTCATTTGTTTTGCCTGCCAGTGTTGATTTAATTATACTGCATTATTATCAAAGCTGCATTATGTACTTTTTTTATTCCTTTTACATGTGTTTGAGGTGAAGACCTTGGCTTTGTCGGCAAACAGCGTGTTTCAAGTTATTTCTTAAGTAGTAAATAATAAAGAAAAGAGAAGAAAAGATTTTTTTTGAGATAGCAGACAGTGATCACAAGTTAAAGGGTTAAATGTAAGATCTCTAAGAAACATTTTGAAGTTGATTAAGACCTCAGCTTTGCATTAAACAGTATCACTTCCACATGAGTTGTTGCTAATGCTGTTAAGGAGCAGCTTGAGAAGCCCAGTGTGCCAGTGACCTCCTTCACCCTCCAGCCACCCACTAGGGCTTCTTGATTAGCATCCTACCTGGTTCTCTGAGGAATTCCCGTCATCCCCTAGGAGCTCATTCCGCACCTCATCACTGTAGGCGATTCGTGACCTTTTCTGTAAAACAAAAAGAAGAAAGGGTTAGGAAGTAAAGCTCCGAAGCCATTGGTATCAAGGCTGATCATCTTAAACCTCGAGAGCCCCCTAATGGATACCTATTTGATTAAAAAAATAAATCTGCAAGTAAAAGTTATTACAAAGTTCTCCAACTGCTGTATCTTGACAAACCTGCATGGCAAAACCTCAGTATTTCTAAGACAGTCACACCCTCAGCATTGCAGCAATGAAAGCAGCTTCAGTGAAGCTCATGATAAGTAACATGCGATCCCAGTTGTGCTAATGGAGTAACCAGAGAGACAATATACAATGATATGAGAAGCATTCAAGAAAACCCAGTGCAGGAACCAAACATATTTTTCTGAAGAACACTTGCTATATGGACACAGAACTCAACATAACACTGTAGTGACACCACTAAACAGAAAGGAACACTGAGCTTTTCCCATATTAAAAAAAGGTAAACCCAAAGCTGAACAACACAGGAGAGAAAACAATAGGACAAGGAAAAAGCAGTTTGCAGCAGTTTGTGGAAACACCACAAAACTGAGATGGTCATTCATGGGATGCTTACAAGAGACAGCTATTTATAAGCAGCAGACTTGCTCATGAATTGGTGATCCTGCTGATTCTATACTGGATCAAATGCCAAGTGATGGAAAGCAAATCTCTGAAGATTACCAGGGCAGCACAGATTTCAACGGAATAATGAGGAACTCTACAATGAGGACATCAGCCCAGCTTTCAAACTCTCTGTTAGTCCAGTAACAGGTCCTTATTCAGTTAATATCCCCACACTTACCATTAAAATAGAGACAGGGTTTTTAGCATATTGTCTATTTTTTTTCTTTTTTTTGAGAACTGTTATGATCATTTTTACACTTCATCAAATGAAGAAAGCCAAGAGTAGCAAGAACTAAACTGTAAGGCCTTCCTTTATTGACGGGAGCTTCCCTCACACCCTGCCATGGCAGTGACTGCCAGAAGGAACTCAGAAAAAACAAATCTCTTCTCAAACTTTCCCTAATTGGACTATCATGCCAAAACACATGCTTGGGACTAAGACACGGGAAACAACCCACTAGAAATTACACTGAGCACAGGGAAATTCATTATCTCTGTGACAAAGGGTTTGGAAGTGGGTCACCCCTTATGCTGGGGACCCAGCCATGGAGAAAGCCTTGAATTGGTCACCTCACAGCAAATCACTTTAGCTCTTTATCCTGTGTAGCTCACCCTTTATAACCAGTATCGTTACAGTGCTCACCCATTTGTGATTCAGTTGCCAGTGCTCAGATCTAGATGAGGTACTAAAGCTACAGATGTACGTAGAAAGGACAAAGCATACCACGGACCTACGACAAGAGGTAAATTGTGCCAAATCTTTTGGAGATCTCAGCTGTCACAGTTTCATACTAACCAAGCTAAAGTAGTCTACAGCATTAAAGGAAATGAGAACCTTTAAACAGGCTGTGGTATCAGAGCTGCCTGTTTAAATTATTCATTTCATCACTATGGGGGACTAAAACACTCCACAGTATGCAAGAATATCATATGGAGATAGGTTTTGTTTTTCTCTTTTTCCAACAAAAAGCCAACAAATTGGCATAGATTGCTCAATTACATTATTTTCCTATTTTTATTTGATACCCGTCGAACAAGGAAGTACCTTACAAATAAATATACCAATAAATATCCAATCTTCTTTTCTGATTAAGATTCAATCTTACTAGACCTCATTTGAGGTCTATTAGTTCAACTGTACAGTTTCTCCCAATTTCACAAAATTACTCAGCCCAATTGATTCTGTTAGTGTTGAATATATTTATCATTATTAGACTGAGATGAGGAGCATGATGCTTCATGAGCTTGTTCTCCAGTGTTCAAGCTGCCTAATAACATGTAGGGGCTCAGACGGCCCTTGTTTACACATCATTTATTTGAAAGATTTAACTGGATGATATTCTCATTCTTAAGAGCCTGCATGGGAGAAATGAAAAAGAATATAATTTATGGGAAGGAAATAAATGTTAATAGCAATACAATTTTAAGAGGCCCTTTATAATCCTTTATATCATTACCACTGAACTTAATAAATATATTTGTATCATTGTTCTTCTATTGCAATAACCTGTCACGATCTGAAAACCAGCAATTATATTAAAAGAAATAATGCTTTGACTACAATTAGATATAACTCTTTGGCGTAATCAATAAGTAATTTGATACTACTTTTGATCACAGTTTCACTACCAAATGAATCAATAATACAAAAGGAAAGGCCTTTGAACAAAAGTGTTCATTTATTCTTTCAGGATTTGTCAAAAATATCAATATCTTGAATTACTATTCTTATTTTTATTAAAATAATATTGGCTAACAGTTCCAAAAGTGGCTATAAAAATTAGTTTGGCTTGTCTGAACTCAATCATTAATTTTTTTTTTTTTGGTTCATAACTATCAGCTGTTTATAAATATGTACTTTAGCCAAATGCAAGAATGATAGTTTGAGCTGGAAATGTCACACACTCTGCTACAGTTTGAAGGAACCCAATTCATAATGCATTTTATAAATAGTTAATGACTTCTATACATAAGCTAACCAGGCAAATCAAGAAATTGTCAACATTTTTAGTCTTAGTTGTCAGTTACCACTGTCTACTGGTACTTTATATGTATGTTTCTAGAAAAGACAGAAGCTTTACAGAGTTTGTAATCGAAGGCATTTCTGGGCAGCTCAGTATAGGTTGGTTTAAGGGGTTCTGTGTGCAGGTTTTTGTCTGTAAAGGTCTGTCATATATAGAAGTTTTCCCCATATTTTGTATTTTCTTGTATATACCTAGACAAAAAGTCTAAGCACACAACTGCTTTTGCTCAGTGTGCATGTTTGCATTCGCATGTACCGTGTGCCCAAACACACAGTGACATCAAAGGGTTAAGCTACTTTCTACAAGAACTTCAAGACAGAGAAAGTTTCAGGGGCTGTTTTAAATGTACTACAGTACCCAGACCTTCTGACAAGGAAGAATTTCTGATTCCAGGCAGATCTCTCTTGGTTTATGAACAGGATTTTTGCATACCGATTGGGTGATTTCCTTAAAGCCCTGTTCAAACAGATACACTTGCTCAGTTCTGTCTGGCAATTTGGCTTTAAACAATCTGTCTACTTGACCCAAGCCTTAACATTTCCCAATAGAACTGAATATGTTCATGGGCAAGCCCAGCTAAATTAGAATTGAAATGAATTAACTCAGCTTAAACTAATTAAGATCTGTGATCTGCAGTACCACCCCCCTGTATGATTCTACATGTGAAGCAGGGTACACGTAACCAAGACTGTAAGAATTCTGCTATACTACTAATCTGAGCATACCAATGAAGTTCGTCTATTACTAAAGCATATGAGAAGTTAATTTCCATGGCCTACACATGGCAAAGCAATTGCTTAAATTGCCTCACCTGGGAATTTAATACAATGTTATCATCAGACCAGCCACACTGTAAATAGATTTATAATGCTTTCCATGTGCTAGGCTAGGTTGCATATGAATTAAGTAATGATCTGGTATTACAATACAATCAGCTAGTTCCCACACCTGGCAGAAAGGATATTTTGCTAAATTACAACCTATACAGATACATCACAACATAAAAACAGAAAAGGTAATGGGGAGAGAAACAATCTACATGGTGTATGACGGAATTTTACATGGTAACCAAATAAGATGTAGATAGAAAGAGGGATCCAAAATAATCTATTTCCAACATCTGCACAACAGAACACATACTTATTCATTTCTATTCAATTTTGGCCTAATTTTCCGCATTCTATACTTTAATTACCATCCACATTCTGAAATGTTCCCATTAGTGAAGGCCAGAACTAGCCAATGTCCCCTCACTCCAACGCACTTCCAGCAATCAGCCAAATAATTGATGTAAAGTATTGTACATTCTCATACATGAACTGAAGAATGGCTTTCTCCCTCCTAAATGCTAAGCAGCCTCCCAAACAGATGAGCAAACCTAGTTGCATTTCAGACAAAAGACCCAGCAAATCCTTTCATCCCAACCTCTCCATTTTTCGGGCTCAATGTTTTAAGAACAGATTAAACACATTTTTTTTGTGGAATATGCGTAAACAAACAAAAAGGCTTATTTATCCACAAACATCTGTTTTCATACAAAATTCATTAGAATTTCCTAGTATATGTTTTCAAAAAATATCCAGGCATCTGTTTCATGGTTTGGCCCAGCACTAGATGTAAATAAATACTCAAGATTAACATAACCAAAAATAATTTGTAGGAATAAATTAGATTTTATTTTGCGTTCTTTGAGAGTAGTCACTTTTGTCATTGCTCTTGCTAAAGCAAGGTGAAAAAAGTGACCTGATCCTCAAATGGAGAGCTGAATACTGCAGAATACACACTTTAATCTCTCCCTTTTGGAATAAGTATTTAAGATTTTTTACTAAAGAGAAATGGAAAAGATACAGTTTAACAAATTCAGAGGAAAAATAAGAGACCCTATTTAACAATCTTCAAGCTTGTGTTTAAACATAAACACAAAACAACATCCTAATTAAAAAAAAAAAGAAATTGCTTTAAAAATTGTTCAAACTTCAGTTTTCAAAACTTTCACATTTTTCTGTAAAGGTGATCCAGGAACAACACAGTAGGCACTTTGGACTGTAACCCCAAGGGGGTTTTCCTCTTCCTAAGTAGCTCAGTTTTTAGCAGTTGGGTGTAAGAAGCAGTAAAATGATTACATAGTGCTAATACACAACCTGATGTAATGCTGGACTTCCAAGCACTTAATTAAGAAAATTAAAAAAAAAACCCAAAGCTGACACATTTCTGTCCAAAAGTAAATAAAAACTATTCCATAAATCTACTGAAACTTCTGATTGAAAGAATCAATTCAACAGTACATGTCAGCTAAGCAAAAGTCAATGTCTCAGCCACCCCCGGTCTTCCCTTTCTCCCTCCCTGCACACACTGGGAAGAGGCTGCAGGCAACTCTGAAAGAGAAACACGCAACCCAGAACTCTGTGCTGCCACTCTGCCAAGTGTCGACAGCTTCCTACGACAGCAGAGAGAAATCAAACTTCAGGTGCTAATGTGAAATTACTGCAGAGACACTATCACCCACCTTAAATAGATGTCACAGGTCTATAAATCTTCTTTTCAATAATCCTTGTCAAACACACTTTTAGTTTTGTTATGGGGTGAGGGCAGGGAAGAAGGTCAAGCAAAGTCCCACGAGGATACAACACACTGTGTTATGTTGGTTGTGAAAAATGCAGCTTCTGCCCACAAAACCACTTTCACCTTAAACTCCTCAAGTATGTCACCAACGTGGCAGATGCTTAAACTGCTACATTGCATGGGCTGTGGGTATGGAAGAAAGCAGGTGACCCATGAGAGAACTGAAATTCATTGTTTCTGTGAATTAATGGAGTAACAGAGGATCATTCCTATTGTATTCCTATTTGCATTTAGAAAAGCAGCTTTTATTTACCTGAGCTCTGACATTTAAACTTAACCTAGAAATGGAAAGATTTTTCAAAATCAAAAGGCTGTAACTAACTGACCTCTGTCTCATTCTGTTTGTTAGAGAATGCTCAAAAACTCACTATTGTCACTTCCCATTTAACAAGACTACACCTATGGAAGACTAATACAATGAAATACAACATTTCTAAATCCAAACACGGAAAACTTCAAGTATTGCTTGGGCTTGGATAGCACTCTCCAAACATACCAAGGAATAACTCCCCTTAAGAGTGCAAATCAATTTTTTTTTAAAAGTTATAACCACTCAACTTTTTGCTTGTTTGAATTACCACATACATGTTGGAATTACCAAATCTTGGTCCTACATATACAATACTGTATTCTTTCATCAGAATTTAGTTTCTTCAAGGTGCCTTCTGTGTTGGTGTTGAGCTGGTCTGCACAACAGTTTGCCTTTTTACTCACATGCCATAACCTCAAAACATGCCAGGCATCAGCTAAGGGTATATCTACAAATCTGACTATAGCATCTCTGTAGGCCAACAGAGTGATGCGTGCCTTCTGCAATGTCAACTTGCAATTATTCCACTATCTACTGTTACCTATACTGTCTGTTCCTTAATATGCTTTTCAGTATTCTAATTTCAGTATTTCGTTCAATGCCTTTCTATTGATCCCTTCAAATGACCATTATTAAACTATCACCTTTCATTACAAAACCTATCTTTACACATCGACTTAGCTGGACAAGTTAACCAATTTGTCTACTCAGTCAATAGACATTCCTTTAAATTGTGCATGAGATCACTCAAATTCATTCCTTTCCAGACTCACTTTCACGAAAAGCCGAGTGCTTCCTTGGAACCACCCTGTGCTGTTCAAAGACCAGCCTGATAATCCAGTTTGTTACATTAGAAGTTGGTTGGTGTTAGTGCTTTTTGCCCTGATATGTATAGGAAACACTGGCATATTGCCCTAATTCATTGACAGATTTTGTCACTTGCAGACCCTTCTTTACCACAGTCATTTCAATCAGCAATGATGGAAAAAAAGGCAACAGCAAGGTTGGAGAAAGGGGAACACCCTCTTTCCCCAACTCAGACACAGTCTAAAAATAAAGATATCTCAGGGGTAAACCCACATCTAATGCAGGCTCAAAGTAACCTGTAAATTGACTATTTATTTGGGTGCTGGGAGGTTAAATGGGGTAAATTCTGTTGTTTATACCACAGGTTCACATTTGGACTTTGAGGGAGAAGAGATATGTCCAGGCTGGTCTCAACAGAACATCTGGATGCAAAGAAGAGGAACAGCCAAAATTAGAGCAGTATTGTAGACAGACAAATTGATCTGTAATTCATGTTCAAGCTAACCTGCCAAAATATTTAATCATAGAAGACTCACTCCTAAAACAGACTTTAAAAAGTCATGTGAGGCATTGGAAGTCATTCATTGATGTCATATAGGCTGCTTTTCTTCTACAGAAGTCTCTGCAAGATCTGAGTAAATTTGATTTAAAGATCAGCATAATCAGGCTATAAAAACAAGCTTATTCTGAGAATGGTTTAAGTGCAGTAGAACTTTGCACACAGAATGGGCAGATGCACATAATAAGCATTCATTCATGTGAGAGCTACAAGTTTCTCTGCAAAATTACTTTGTAGGGAAAATTCTTAGGGGTGATGGTGGAACAGAGAACTCCCAGTGCCTTTTTCAAGCACACCATGAAGCTCATGTTTCTGTTATGAAATCTTCATTGGTCATCTCATCTCTTTGCTGTAATGACCTAACTTGTATATTATAGTGGTTCCTTTTTTACTAAAATCTTGCTTTTGTTCCCTTACCACATGATTACATTTATCCAATGCTATTTAGAGGACACAGAGCAACTACACAACAGGATCACGTACTTCAGACTGTGGTCCAAAGACTTTATGCTGTGTGTTAAGGGTGTAATTAACATAAATGTTTTCCAAATCTTGGAGATGGAAGATAAACTCCAGTGTGCTGGACCAACAGAGAGATGAACTGAGAAAATGAAAATATGGAGACATTTTTCTCCAAGGGAAGAAGTTTATACTATGAGTGCCAACTTTCACAGAGAGTGCTCCCAAACTCAGTGAGTCAGGGGGGAAAAGAATTCTTAAGGAGGCTTAAGATTTTCTTAACTAATTAGTTCACACTAATTACCTGGTGATGAAGGATGATAAGCATCTCAGATAAACCAAAATATTAAATGTTCATTAAAATATCTTTGTTTCAGCTACTATTTCCATGAGGAGCCCACATTCCCATTGCTAACAGTAACAAGACATCTGCTGGCACATTCCACCAGCTTCTTCCTTTCCCAGAAAAAAAGCATCCAAGTTTTACTTCCTTCCTCCATTCGATACTTAACTGCCTTTATCAGTCTGTACCTACATTCTGTGGCCTCACACTATAGAGATAAACAACTGTAATGAAAATCTATAATTGGGCTGAACCAGTTGCCATTCTTGAATACCACCATCATCTTTGTCAGTTGTCCCACTCCTGGATTTCTAACAGCAGGCAAAGCCTAGGAAAGATGGTATTTTTTAGGCTTTCCAATTAAAAGTACAATTTTGCTACAGAGCTCGGTTCTATTAATAAATTACACATTTTGTCCACCATGAACTCCAAGAGTAAAAACCAAAATGAAGCCAAAAAGACAGATCTCATTTCGGACACCCAGAATGAGGACAGGGAGATGAATGAGATGATTCCAAGGCAGCTGAATTGTCCCACCTACAATTGTGCTACTCTGATGAATCTATTTTAAACCCAAGAAACTTAAGCAGACCTTTCTAAAAATACTTTTTAGTGCATAAAAGTCCATTTTTAGACACTGTCCTTCTTTTCAGTGAGCATGCACACTCTCAGTGGCATCTTTTTACTAATGTATCGATGTGTGTTTTTTAATTTCTGAAAATAATAAAGAGAGTAAGAAATTTTCAGTTGATTCCTAAGAATATTAAACACAATAAGAAAAACTCTATTCAATGACAGTAGCAGAGGATAATTTCTGATTTTACCATTAAATAAAAAGTAAAATAATTCTTGATGCAAAGAACAATTAATAGAAATATGGTATAATTATGGTGGTTTGCACACAAAAATACCCACATGGCACTCATTCTGTGGATTTCACTGCAAACATTCTGGACCATAAGCACATTAGCTTGAAGTATCGATTAATGTAAAGGAAAATGAAAAATACTTTGGGTATAACATGGTTAAGTAAAAACTAATATTTGGATCTTGCTGTTCATGCTTCCTCAATTTGTCATTTTTGCCCTGACATGATGTAGCTGGGATTCCTTTCCCTCCTTCTGGAACACAGGTACTTACACACAGACATGTTGCCTTTGCTGAAAAAGAGAAAAATTGTCAGAGTTTAGTAATTTTAGTAGTTAAGTGGCCACAATTTGCCTTTGAAGTTTGGAGTGGATTGAAGGGGGAGTAAATCTGTACTTTCACTGCTCCCCACCAGGCACTACTGGGACAGCACCAGTTGCTTCATGCTGTGTTAAATCAATAGCTAATATGGTAAAATACTACTCCAGTGTTCAGACGTGGCTTTTTCTAGTTTTATCACAAGCTGATGATGAGCAGATCTTGCTTTACACTACCTGAGATAAAGTCAGTAACTCACGCACTACGTTTAATTTATCCAAGTCCTCCTCCTCTTCGTACTGCCTCTGCATTTGAGTTCCTCAGTCTCCTCATCCAGTGAAAATACTTATTAGAATACTCATGTCCAAAAGTGCATAAAATGGATGAAAAATACTATTGTCACGCACATATCTATATGTAAAATGGCCATGCATACTCATCCCCTACCTGATTCATCTCTTCAGAACTTAAGCCTTAGAACACTGTGTAAGGGAAAAGGCAGTACATTTATACAAAATATTGATATTTACAAAATATTTGGTATTTAAAGTGTTTTCTGATAGACAAGCTTCAGCTAACTTGTTTTTCCTGTAATCTGTAGCATAGTCAGAAATTCTGCTTCTAAATACCACACAAAGAATAATGAGAAACACCAGTACTGGCAGTAGCTCATTTCCCAGTAAATACTGATGCCCAAACTCAAAAAACTCACTGAGTATTTCTGTTTTGTCCCTATTCCTATGTTGTCACCAACAATGTTTACACATTTCTCTTGATCTTGTTTATAGCTGCCTAGATTTTCACTGTCAAGACAATGTAGTGCAAACCTTCAGGAAAATCTCACTTTATGTATGACTGCCTAAAGACTGCTGTATCAGTCAAAGCTTCAATTAGTCCAGAACTTGTACTGCCTCCTGTAGTGGCCAGTAATGGATAACAAGGGGAAATCTTAACGAACAGAGCAGGGATGGAATGATTCTCATTTCAGTAAATGCAGCCAGTTTCTGATGATCAGCAGTTCAGGGAGTTTGAGTTACATCTAAGACCTTCATACTTAATAAACCTTGATGGTTACTGCTTACATAGTACTTCTTTCATTTAAATAACAAATAAACAGGCATGCATGCACAGGGAGAAAGATGTTCAGACCTCAATATTAGGGCAAAGATTAAATTCAAAAGTTACCCCACCTTTCATCTGAAAAAAATATGACATTCCAAAGAAAGAAGGGAACAATTTAAAGTATCAAAAGGAATTAATTTGTATCACAGAATCTTGTAGCATCTTTTTCATGGTGCATACATTTGCAATAGGAATTTAATCCATACAATCTCATCTTTACAGAGTGAACTCCACAGTAAGAGAATGATTATCTAATAAATTACTTTCCAATTTCTGCTCATACAGGTCATTTGCTCTCTCAATCTCTTAATAAAATATGGCAAATATTCAAATTATTCATATTAGAAAAATAGAACTATACAGTCATATTATATCTCTGCTCAGCTCCTTTGAAGTGCAAGAAAGGCCCAGTACCATTTGACCAAACATCTGTCCCTCCACCCCACCAGCTGTTCTTGCATGGCACAGTGTAGAAACTTCTGGTGTAAAAAAGCTGTTAGCATCAAATACAGATGATCTGATACAAAGGAAAACAAAGTTTGATAGCATATGCAAACATAATAGTTTCAACTCCAATTCATGAACCTGACATGCAAAACCAGTGTGGAAAGAATACACAAAAGGGAAGGAAAAAAATCCAACTGTGTAAAACATGTACGGATTTTTGATTCCTAAGCATTCAGAGGCTCAAATTTAGTACCAAATTTATGTAATAAATTTGAAAGACTCAAATTTATGCAATAATCTCAGGATAACATTTCAACATAAAATGAACTCCCATAAAGATACAGAGTGATAGCAACTGTTGTACTAAAATTTCAGACGATGTACCTGTTGCTCTTCCCCTGTCATTCACCAATTTTCCATCTTACTCCTTCCACATTTTGTACCTCCTTACCCCAGTTTATCACATACTTTCACCAGTGTGACCAAACTGACCTCCTTCTACCACAAAATGTGACGAAACACCATATTGTGTTCCATTTCCCACCACTCATTTGGCCATTCCCTACTGGTTCCCTCCCTCTGCTCAGACATTTGGGTCTTCTCCTAAACTCCCCTTCTCAAGCCCCACACAGGACCATACACTGAACAGGAGGGGTCATCTGGAAGTGCCCATGGCTGTCACTTGCCCATTGCCATTATCCACTGCTAAAACAAGCAGCTTTAGAGTTCTACAGGACAATGATAACCATTATAAAAAGATCACAACAGTTTCAAATATTTCTGTAGTAGCAGCCTCACACAGAAAGTTTAGATGAATGTTGGGTGACAACTTACACTTCTTTCCTCTTAAAACGAGATGTCTATGTCTGATGATACATGACCTGGAACATTATAAGAAATGTTGACTCTGCCAAAATGCGCCCTTATTGGCAGTAGGATGATAAAAATGTATTGACTTACTCTTGTTCTAAAAATTTATTGAACATAGGTTTGCATGTTTTAAGTATTTTGTTATAACATTTCTGTAGAAGAGGTGGACAAAGTTCAATAAATGTTAAAAAAGAACATAACAGATAAGATGTATTTCAGTCTGAAAGATCAAGAAAAAAGCAAATTATTGGTCCAGCTGATCTTGAATACACTGTATGATGAACCACTCATGCTCTTATTTACTTATTTACCTAGATTTTGTAAGGTGTAAAAATATATGACCACAGTTCGCATCAATAAATGAGTAAAGTATTAGAGTCTTTCAGGAGATACTTAAAAGCAAATGTATCAGGAATTAATTTTTGTTAATTCCTAACATTTATGTAATACAAAAAAATTCTTATATAAAATGATAGTTATTTCATACTCCAATATATCCTGAAAATTTCCAAACATGAAAGTATATACAAGCTGCCTATAAATTATGCCCTTGGAGTAACACTTCTTAACCAGGAAGAAGTCCTCAAGATGAAATTCATGACTTGGATGGCTATCAACATGGGAAAAACTTGTTCTACAGAAAAGACAGAGAAGTGACACTTCAGTGTTAACTCCAAAATGTAAGAGACTCCACAGTCAAACAGCAAAAATGGGAGGTATATTTGCATACAGTTGGCTTGGGGTCTATTTTTATTTGAGAATGAAAAGCAATTATTGTACCTTAAAAAAGTATTTCGTCAAAAAGTGTTTGCTGGCCATTAGGATTCCTAGCTTGAATTTCACATTTTTTATCTAAATACCTTTATCTAAATACCAAAAAGAAGGTATTTCAGCAGCTTATTATATCCTGAAAGAATCATTGCAGGGGATCATTACAAACCAGTATGTGTTTTCCTAAACAGTATTTCCATAGATGGCCACTAAGGCTGGCACATTTGTTTGTATCACTCTGGAAAACACAGCCAAGACCTAGTGGCTGGATTTCCTCTTCCAACGCATTATGGATCAACGTTGTCTAAACAGCCAAAACCTCGTAAGCACAGAAATTGCCATAAAGCCACAAACCAGATCCAGTGAATAAATTTATTTAGGCACTCTCTGCTGAGGGGTGAGAAGCATTCTCAGACTCTCCCAATGGCTCTGATTTCACTTGGGAACATCCCTGGTGTCTGTTCCACTGTTCTCAGGGCTGGGACAGTCCCCACTGTCACTAAGAAGGAACTACCAGTCCCCTATCTCAAAGCGAATGGCGTGCATACATATTTCTCCTTTGTCTGTTTGATTTACAGACCTGAAGAATACGGATTACCTCTGTTATCTGCACAAACAAGCTCTACTAGAATCTTGGCATTCAGTCAACTTTTATCTTGGGGACCCCAAATTGTACTGTTAGGCAACACAGAGCACCTATCTCGACTGAACTGTCACACAAATAGATTTTTGTCAGATGTTCAATTTGTATTGGGGAGCATGCCAGCAAAAACAAAAGTCAGCAATTTAAAACAACAAACCAGGCCCCGTGCTGACAGGAACAAATTACTACATTCCAAATGAATAAGAATTACTGTAGATCACAGATCCTCAGTATGAGCACTGTGCAAAGGGTGGAAAAAGTGTTCCTCAAATTAATTCTTTCTGGTAACTCCATGCTCTGAAACAAAAAGAGGCTGAGTACAATAAAATACAACATAAAATAATACAAATAAGTTTATAAAAACACATAAAGAGGTATAATCAAAGAGGAATTAATAATTTACCAACTGGTAGTGCTAAGACGAGATGAGCAAAGACTCATTAGAGCTCAAAACTAAACTTTTGCAGTTGGTCACAGGGTGTGTTGTACTTCTAACACAACTCGCAGATCTGTTTTCTAGGCAATGACCTTCCAGAGGCCGAGTGCACTGTGAGGTGATGCAATGCATCTTTTGGAGCAAAGATAGAAGTAGCTGCAGAAACAATACATTTTGTTAGCCCACCCGAGGAGCAAAACTGATTTCTGTTCTTCCACAAACCACACAGAAGGTCTAGCACAATCTTTTCAAAGAAATCTTCTGATCACTCTGTAATTATTCCCTTTCGAGTGACCCCATTCCATAACACACCATTCATGAAAAGACCTTGAAAACACTTTCCCTCTGAAACTTGGTAGTACACTCACAGACCTTAGCATTTGAACTAGGAATTATTTTTCTTTTATGGATTACAAGACTTAAAAAAGAAACTTTCATCTACAAGCTAATTGCAATGAAATTTGTCTAAATAATTTTTTGGGTTTTTTTTGGTTTTAAACTCTATTGAAAAACTCAGCATGTTCACTTATATTCCATCTCCTTTCCTGACAAATAAAAGAATTTCCAATTTTGTCTTTGTGATTCTATAATTTCTTACTTTAGAAATTATGTTGCTAAAAAAGCAATGTGAAATAATAATGTAACAGTGAGCAATGGTAGGCATAAAATGATACAAAAATTTCATCACCCTGATGGAAAAAAAATGCCACCAATAACTACACCAAAATACAAAATCAAGTAAAAAGTAAAGAATATTTATCTTCTTGAAAGTTATCTCCTGGTAAAGTTTATAGAAAATGTCTCCCTCATACAGTCTTAGCAAGCACACAATACTAGAAAAGTTAAGCTGCAAGCAGAAGTATATTTTTAATTTAATTTTTGTCGGACATTCCATTATCTGTGTAATGTATAGAGTGATTACAAAGCAATAGGGTCAGGACATATTTCAAACCACCCCCTCTCACCTTTTTAAGACATTCCAGAAAAACTTTACACAGAACCAGCACGAAAGAGTAAGGAGTGGAACACTAAAGGCCTATAACTCAACCACTATCTTAGTAACATAATTTGCATATAATGTTATAAATTTAAGGCATTAGCCAAATAATTAATGCTAACTAAAATGGTCACAACCCAGCTTTGTAGAAAATACACAGCAGCCATCCCAATTTCAAATTTACTTTTAAAAACATAGAGAGATGGAAAATAGGTTTCATTGAGGCTTGAGCAGTTACAGATACTCAGCATTTTAGCCTTGGTCCTAATACCATAAAATCAAGATGTTTTTTGTTGAATGCTACCATAATTAACCTAAAATCTCGATGGTCATATTTATGTCTTACAGGAGCAAGTGTAAATGTAAGATGGTCTCCTCCACTGTCCCACTCTTCCCCTTTGCTCTCCAAATCCTACACACATTTTGAGCAATTAGTGTAATGGCCAGCACACAGAGGTGATGCCAGCCCTTGTCCCTGCTTGTATTAGAGAGTCAACTTTCTGTGTGCTCACACTGGAGAACAAGGCTAGAGAGGGAACCATGCATTTAAAGAGCAAAATGAAAGATAACATACATAATACAGGCAATATACCTGCACGGAGAGATACTTATGTCATTCTAGTCCTGCTTAGTAAATGGAAGATGAAAGAAAGCAAATCTAACGTAATTTTGAATGATGATTTCATTATTTCCTGTGGTATTAAACAAGGCATTTGGCAGTGCAAACATTTTTTCACATTGTGACAAAATTGATTTAAAATTATGATGGTAATGGTAATGATTTGCTATTCAGTCTATACCTGCCTGATTTACAATCAATAACATGGATTAAAAAAACCCGAGTATGTCTTTAGATTAAAAGCTGTGGAAGGAAGACTATATGCACTGTACTGATAGAAGTACAGAAGCAATGCACAGAAGCAGCACACAGCTTCCTGCTTCCTGTGCTCATTGTCTTTTTCTCATATACTGACAAAAATACCATTCTGCCAAGATCTGAAATTTTAATACTTGCTTTGTGGGGTTATGATTTTTTCATGTGGAATTCAGAGGCTGAAGCATAAGTACACAAGATCTACCTGCATCTTTTGACTTGAACTTTGTAAAACTGGCATGGGAGAAAATCCTTTGGTGAACAAGTATATGAGGGAGATGGGAGGATATTGATCAATTGATTACTTTTTAAACAGAAAATGTAAGAAAGCAACTTCCATGGCAAGAACTTAACAAAACAAACCCTTTCAAACCTCAGTGGCTGAAGTTCTTCCTAAAGAGATTTGATTTGGGGAAAATATCAAACTTTTCTTGCTGCACAGTGACAGCATTCCTATCATACTTTCCTATTGAATAAGCAGGAAATATCTGAACACCAGCTATGTGGCTGCATCAATACTCTCTTTGACACAGCAATTAGGAGACGAACATGGCTGAAAGTCTAAAGATCAAGTACTTCAGTTTTAAAGTTTTTAAATTGAATTATTAGCAGCATAACATAGGAAAATAAAATACTGTCCTATTTTAAAAAGTGTTGTTGCATAAACCTGATACCATCAATGTGGGCATATCCTTCACTGGCAAAGCCAATGCAAAGTTCAGATACTGAAGTCCTTTGTGTACAGGACATCTTTCTGACTTTAAAGCATCTGTCACAGCAAGGCCATCAGGCCTGAGGGAGCTATTTGAGGCCTACTGAATTGCAAGTAACACAGTAATATTAGACAACACTGTTTCTCATTAATAGAAGATCTAAGGGGGAAATACTGGGCTTACTGTGCAGTTATACAGTTACATTAAAAAAATTACCAGTCTGAGTGAACTGCATTGTCACACTCAATAGTCCACTAAATTCGACTTCAGAGAAAAAAAAATTGCGCTACTAACAGAGCACCTTTTAAAAAATTATATCTAAGCAAAAAACTTCAATGGCTTACAAGAATTCTTAAATTGTATGTAAAATTTAATGACAAACATGAGACTTTACACAAGGCCTGAGAAGTGTGGACCTATTCCTTCAACTGCAGTTTTCTGTTCAAACTTCCACAAACTGGTTTAAAAGAAATTCTAAAGGAACTCTTGCAACACAACCTTTTGATTTTAAGGATAGTTTGTTACTTAGTTGCTCATACATTTTAAGCACTACATTTTAAAAACAAAAGTCAGGTGGTAACAGTCTGATCCTCAGCTGGGTGAGTTATGTATAGCCAATATCACATAAAAGTACAGCCTAATATTTGCATTATCTTTAAGTAGGTATATTAATCCAAAGCATACAAAATTAAAAATATTTCCATTTACAGAGCTCTTTCCAAGAATGTTGCTACAAAGTGAATGAGACAGAAACATAGAAACACATGGAATTTGTTTATATTCCCAAATAAGTAGTTGTGGTGTTTTCCCCACTTAGTTATACTATTTCCAGAACTAGCAATCACAGCAGAACAAAGGAAGTCTTATTTATTTTCTGCATTGGCAGAAGCTAAATATATTGATCTATCACCCCAAACAAACCAACCCATGCCTGCTATGATCTAAGTTTTCAGTTTGGAATAACAACCATTACTTATCTAAGCAAAAAATCACCTTTCTTGGAGCCAGAAGGCCCAGACACAGTTTATACCCAACCTGGGTACAGTCCTGTAAAACTCACTGCATCCTCTTCTATGTCAGGAAAAAAGTACAATTTATAAAGCTGACTGGCCATGCCAGTTCAGACCAAAGGTCTATCCAGCCTAGTGTGCAGTACCCAGTTAGTACCAACACAAGCAGCCCAGAGAAGTCAAAGTGCTTGACCCCTGCCTGCCACACTCTCTTTGCTCACTCACCTTGTGGTGGATCAGGCACTTCCCAACTTTGATGCTCTCTCATGTTTAAAGAATGCCAAAGGTATTTCTTCCCTGAATTTGCAAAATTTGTTGAAACTAAGAAATCTTCTGGCTTTCACAATATTCTGTAGCAATGACTTACATGGTTTATAATGACTTGTGTGGGAAAATTGTCTCACTTCATAATCTCTCATTCAGTAAATTCAGTTGATGTTGTCTGACATGTATTATGAGCAATGGTGAATAACTTCTTGACACAGCACCTTCTCTATGTGACACTACATTAATATAATCATCTCTCTATATGTCCCTTCCCTCTTATCCTAGCTGAAGAATTCCTGTCCATTACCCAGTTCCTTACAATGAGCTGCTCCAGAGTTTTAAATATCAGTACTAGAACTATGTTCTACTTCTACTGCACATTTTGGAAACAGGCAATCAAAATTACCCAAAGCACTGAAGAGTCATAAACATATGTAGGTAGAGAGATGACTTGTCTCAATCTGGATTCCCTTCCTAGTAATTCTGAAAGTACAATTTCTTTTTCTGAACAATATGGATTTTGGTCCTTGCATTATGTTTTTACCAAACAGTAACACTTCCCCATCATTGGGAATGCCAACTCAGAACTGTTTTCCTGCCCTCTGCATTACTTTATATTTACCAACAATAACCTCCACCTCTGAGTTTAATGCATAATCACTCCTGAAATAATTCATTTAGCTTTCCCTTTCACTGTCGTGCATATTTTAGTATCATCAGCAAATTTGTCAACTCTTTGTATTAAGATCATCTAAAAATATGTTTAACAACACAAATCAGAAATTGTGGGACAGCTTCCTCCACTGTCAAAACCGACCATTTCTTCTTACCTTTTGTTTCTTATTTTTGACCTACTCTATGGAAATGTCTTGTCTCTAATGCCACACACAGTAACTTAATCTTTTCTAATACCTTTGCTGAATGGAAATCTATGAAATCTTCTTCATATACAATAAGCTTGTTAATTTTGCTTAATTAAAGAGAGGTTCAAAGTTTCATACATCAAGAAAAATGCAATAGAGTGAATTAATTAAATGAAGAGTGCGAAGTGCAGCTGTATCTTCTAGACACTGACTAGTATTTATTTCCCTGAATATATCCTTAGAAATTCCTTTTCAGACTCCAAATAGATTTAAGCCACATGGCCCCAAGATCTAGTGTATGAATGCGTACAATTTTTAATTTATTAATCTTAAAGAGAACCTTTGCTGACACCTAGCAGATAAATGATTAATTGCACTTCTTACCATCTTTGTGGAAGCCCTACAGCTGATATTTTAGAGCCAAAAATAAAAAGTTTATCCAGATAGAAAATAAATGGCACTCATATGCATAAAAAGCACACCCTTGCAAAGTAAATAGAAGTGCAAGTTACTAACATAATGAAGTATTTCCTAAAACAACAGATATTCTCATTTGTATAATTCCAATCATCTGTTAAAATCTGAGTAGATAATAGCCTTAAGACATACAAAATAAAAATCCATGCAATGCAGAAAACATTATGTAAGTTCAGAGCCCTGATAAGTCACTAGACTGTAATCTTTACTACTAACACTACTTGAGAAGGACTCACAAAACAGTATTATCCAATTACATATGATGCAACAAATTGAACAAAGTGAAGGAGCCTTAATATGAACCAAAATGACACAGTTTTATTTGATGTGCTGTCATTTCCCCCTGCTCCTTCCAAAGCTTGACAGGGAGTCTTGAAACAGGTACAAAGGAAGAGGATTGCTCATGGCAGAACCATCCCCTTCTCCCACCTTCAGATCATGCCCTGTTACTTTTTGCTACTACAGCTCTTCAGTTCATCCCTTACACTTCCACACTGGAGCAATAACCAAACACTTATGCAAAAAACACTGAACAAATAAACCACCACTTACACATTTGCAACCTGCTTCATCATTCTCTGAGTCGAGGGGAGAAACACAACTGACTCACCCTCTGCACAACTTCCAATTTGATTTTTCAGTTTCCCTGACAGTAAGCCACAACTTTGATAACTAATTCCTGTTCTGGTGATGCAGCCCCAGGCTCAGGCACCACTTCTGGCTCAGGAATCTCTCAGCCACAATTGGGACAGGCTGGAAGAGTGCAAGAATAGCAATGGTACACATCAGTCTCAGCCTTGCACTCTTCTCCTGTTTTCTCTTACTTGGTTACAGAGAAAAAACATGAAGCTGTTTGGGGTTTTGGTCCAACCTAACACAGTCATCCTTATGAAGGTGGGGATATACCACTGTCTTCTAACAAGTATAGAAAGTGTTTCACAGAGGTTTCAAATGTGGTGTACAACTGTATTGATTTTCCTAAGCCATCCCAGCTCTCTCATTTTTAGCAATACATTCCTATAGGAAAATTTTAAGAGAACTAGTCTTTGTTGACTGAATCCCTTGCACCATCTACAATATTATTCTCCACGTTGCGTTCTGTAATGGTCTTTCCCTCAGCCATAATTTCAGTTCCACTTCAACCTTGTTATCTGTCTACCCCATAACATTTTTAAAAAGGAAAAATCTTTCCTTTTAGTTAAGATGGAATAAGAAGTGTAGTTTTAGTGTGTTTGGTGGTGATTTTTTTTTTAGTAGGAGCTCTATAAGGACAAACATCTTCAGAGATTGCAGAGTCATCTTGACTCATGCCCCAGAAAAAGATGATCACTCCCAAAAGAAAGACTTTCTCCAGGTAACCTTACAGAAATTCCTGCATTTCTTTCTTTGCAACATACAAAACTTCAAAATCTTTGAGGTACTCCTGGCCCTTTCTGCAATGATTTCAGGATAAGCTTTGCTGTATGCAAGTTCTGATTTTATTACTTCAGCTTCTACATCCATCAGCCTGAAAGGTCTTTAGATATACTGGTTGTTTGACCATACTGGAATTTCACATGAAAGAAAGTGTATCAATGAAACTCTCCAAATGGCAAGTGATTCCTTCTGAATTCACAGCTGTTCAACTGCTACCTTGCTAAGACTGAAACATGTTTCGTGTGACAAGATCTTGTCAAAGGATGAAATTTCAAAAGCACTTGTATAATCTGAAAAAAACAAGCCCTCCTGAACCATGAAATGAGGTACAGGTTTCTACGTATCTTCCTTTTACAGGTTACTCAGGAGAATCTGAAAATCCCACCTGAAAAGACATAAGACTACAATTTTTAAGAGGTCTAAGCTGCTCAGCTCTGAAAGCCATTGAGGATTGAGCACTGACTTCTTTGGGGTCCTTTCTGAAAAAATCTCAACCTATATCTTTTAAGCTGCCACAGGTAAAAGCTTACAGCAGCTACAAACGATGGCTTGACAATGGGGAGAAAAAGATGATAAAGATGGCAACGGCAGTAGTCAGAGGTAATGCTTCTGCATCTTCCCACAGGTCTAGGGAGAAAGCAGCTTTTGATGGTAGCCTCAGAAATAGCTTAATCTTCTGCACTGGGGCATGAAGCAGCTGCAGTGTGGGCTGCCATAAAGATGGAAACAAATCAGGAGGAATAAAATGAAGAAAAACAGATAGAAAAAGCAGAGTACCATCTAAGTATGTCCTTGGTGGAAGAGAAACTCACAGAAATATCAAGATGAAAAAAGCTTTAAGTCAGCACCTACCCCTAAATGTAAGGAGGGGATATAAAGCTGATAAAATACCATCTCACCACCTACAGCACTTAGTTCCTTTTCTTGGACTCTCAAGTGATAATTGGATGAAAGAGAACCAAATTAAAAGATCCAATAATCCTTGGATTCCTTCAAGCCAAATTTCACCATGTAACAGACAGAGGTAGTACAATCACATCATTGCAGATTTGGTATTACTATAGTCTCCTGAAACCTGACTTTAAAAGCTGCATGCACATCCACAAAGGTTATACAAAACATCCAACCAACCCCAAATATCATATCACTGCATTTATTTATACTTAAAGAAAGCATTACAGAGAGAAAAGATCATATTAAGACACTAAGATATCACTTCAAGGTGTTTTCATTGAAGCCATCAACAAGACACCAACTTACAGTGCTGCTTCACAAAAGGTGTGGAGAAACTTGTCACTTTGAAGAAGGACTTCACATGAAGGACAGTTTCAAAGAAGCAGATCTAAAGCCAGGACATTTCACCCTTTGACCAAACTTTTTATTTTGGAAAATATTTTGGTCTGAACCTTTGATGAATGAGTTTTGTTGAGTTGAAAACATGATGAACTATTTAATTATTTTGGGTTCACAACATATAAAGTCATTATGTATACAGGCTGCTGCCTGTAATTTTGTCCATTTCCTGCCTCTCCTTCCCAATCTCCAGAAGTAATGCAAGGGCAAAACTAAATAAAATGTGTTTGTATATTAAATAGTCTTAAATTTATACCATTTAACAGTCCCACAATTGCCACAAGCTAAGCTGGCATCAGTGTATTCCAAATACAGCATGACATTGCATGTGCATCCACACACAAAGTAGTGTGCACCTTACACCTTACACAAACTTTGGGCATCATTAGAAAGTTGGTAAAATATAGTAACCATTAAAATAATACATAGTTTGGCTAAGGAACCAAAGACACTTTGAATGAAGACAGTTCAACACAATTGCAATTTATTTCCTACCATCTTTATAGCTTAGTTATAGAAATAGCACGTTTGTTGACATAGCCTGAACTTTCTTCTCAATCTTTCACATCTTGTTGCATTATTTGTAAACAAGCAATAAGTTTCACTCCAATTTACATCTTACTGCACTGTGATCCTTAGTTACCCTCCTTGTGGAACATAAGCTCAACAACACTGCAAAAGGCTTGACTTTGCCTTTGTACCTGAAGCTGGAACATTGGGAAGAAACTACCTGTTGGCAGACCATGACTCCCACCAGTCCAAAGCACTCACTTGTGACCACAGCAAAACCACAACAATCAAATTTACAGAAGAGTGAGAACGTAAGCTTGGGAATAAGACTTCTTTACAGGATCCAGCAGGAAATAAAGTGGGCCACAATGAAAAGCTCCAATTTAGCCACTAATACCTGAAGGAACAGCAAAAGGCAAGTGTTGCATTTATCTTTCTCTGGGCATGTTTTCCACCTGCCCCTTGTGGAAGCCTTCAAATTAAAAATACCTTCCCTAAACCTTCCACATAAAGAGGAAAAGCCCATGTTTCACAGACATATTCATTACATTCAAACATGTCCAAACTCTAATGTATTTCCTCTCAAACACTCGCCCACAGTTTACCAAACCATTTGGATCTGAGCAATAAGATCCATCAGCTGTCCAGTTAAACATCCACTTAAAGGGACAAGCTTGCTGATAGGATCTTTCCAATCTTTCTGCCAAGTTTGCTACCACAAAGAGGGTATAAGAGTGTGTGTGTGTCTCTGTGTGTGTGTATCACCGTGCTCTATAATGAGGAGGGAGCAGTGGTAACAGGGACAACTGTCTCCTTTTAGCAATCTTTTTTCTCGCTGAGGATGTGGAAGGCTGAGCTGTTTTCCTTCCACTCCCAGCCATCTGTTATAAAACCTCATAGAGGACAGTTCTGCATCAGCAATTATTATTGATAAAAGTGCTCTGACACAATCTTTAAATCAGGATATTTATCAGTCTACAGAGGAACTTACTCTTTCACAGAGAAAGAGTAACTACTGACTAACAGCAGTCTCGATTACTCACCCCTTTCCCCAATATGCAGCACATTCTGTGCCAACCATCTCCCCCGAGTTTAACACTGTTATCCTACATTTTGAGGGGGAGGGGGGAAACCTGACCTTACACAGCATTTCACTAGGAAAGCCTGGAAGTCATAGGGCACTACTACAAATATCACAAAAATAAAATTAAGAAAACAGAGAGAAAAAAAATCCACAACCCAAAACACAATAGAAACAATACTTTGTGTTCCTATTTTAAGTGCCTCTCTCAATGCTATATGCATAGCAGCTAAAGGCAAGCTGGAAACCAGCCAGGTCCTGGCTGCCAGCAAAAATTTTGTCACCTCCTTTGAACATCTGAAGTATGTTTACCCAATAGATTTCATTAAATTACACTTCCATTAGGAAGCATACAATGTTGATACTCATCTCAAAGATAAAAGGGATCGCTAAGAGGCATGTCATCCTGCTCCCCAGCTGATTGCTATTTCTGGGCCAATCAAGGAAAGGAGCCAGAACAATACTTAGTTAAAAAAATGCAGCATCTCCCCAAGGACTACATACTAAGAGACTGCAGCTCCATTATCAAAATGAGCATATCATTAATGACAATACACATACAGTACGTTATTTTAATACAACTCATACACAACAAACAAGCTGTATTTGGGTCATTAGCTGAATTTGTAAAGCAGTATTTCCAAGGGTTAGAAACTCCTTATCAAGATATGAAGTTTATAGGTTGGGAGCAGGGAGAGAACAAATATTTTATATGATCCCAAAATACAGTGACTATAATAACACAGTGCAGTCTGAAGTGCAATGTAGTAGCTAACAGAACAATAGGCTATTCAAACAGAAGTTCTCATTTTAAAGTAACCCAAAAGTAATTTAAAACACCAGGTACTGTTTTACTGGAAAACATCTATGAGGCATAATGAAAGCAAAATGCCACTGACGCAGTTTATACTGTATGTATCACCTTTTAACTTATTATTACAGTACACTTAAAAAAATGCAAAAATAAAAAAAAGACTCAAAGGAAATTTTACAAACACAAGAAAAAATCTATAGAAAAAACTATTCTGATTGTGAGATAAGACACTGGGGAGGGAATAACACAGGAGACTCAAATACACAAGTCCACTAAATGGGATGGGCTGTTACCCTATGGGAGGCTGAGCCTTTCCTAATGGAGAGGAGGAGATATCTTTGTCTCTAAGCAGTGGTTTTACATGTATGATGTTTACTGTGTTTCGTAATCTCCAATTCACATAAAGGACAAAACCAAATCCATGCTAATTAAAACCTGAAAAAATAGGAAAGTGCTGGGAGGTGTTAGCTCTTTACAGTCAAGCTCTGTCCCATACTCTTTCAGCAATCTGTGACTATTAATCTCTAAAAACACTCCTTGCTCAGTATTCTGCAATCTAGACTTCAGCCAATCTCTTTCAACATGCAGAAAACCTTTTGGTTTAGCCATATTTGACATATCATATGAACTCTAATTATCCATCTTTTTGCAGTTAATCATCTCACAATTACATTTCCTGCACTTATAAGCATCCAGCTGGGAACTGAGTTTTAATCTAGGAAATAGAAAAAAAAGGATTCAGGTTTCTAACAAATTACTTCTAATTAACCAGAACCTTTTCTAGTCATTCCAACCTAAAGACGCCTACAGCAAATGAAAGAATTTATTGTTTGCATTTCTAATGATATTTTAAAATTTCATTTCAATATCCCCAATGAGTAACTTTCAGGAAATTCACTGCACTTACATCTACTTAAACAAACATTCTGTTAAGCAGGACATGCACAACAACAACAAACCTAGGGGGAGAAAAAGCAAGCTGGTATTACACTGAGCAGAAAAGCCGCTAAATAAAGCTAAAGAACTAGAATGCTAATTAATGACAACTTCCAGAAATACACTGCAGCTGCAGTGCTTGGGCTCTGACAGAGTTATTGGGAACCTCAAAACTGAACTTTTGTGGTCTCAAATAACATTCTAGAAATGAAAGGTTTGGGGTATTTTTTCCCACAAAAAAATGGTTAGTTCTACTGATACAAGGCAGCAATTTATAGTCTGTTCAAAAGAAGTGGATTAAATGAAGCCACCTAGTTAAGATAACTCAGGAAACTCAGTAAATGGCAGTTAAACAGAACATGAAAGAGCATTGTCCCACAAGTTCCAGTGATTTCCCTAGGGAAAGATTGGGAATAAGAGCCATACAAAAACAGGCTTACTGCACAATTGGGAAGTGCTTGATATCACAGGGAGGTAACATGAGGTAAGAATCAAATGTAACAGTTTTATTTACATTAAGTCCTATCAGTTTTCTCCAACTGTTTCAGAAAGGCAGTGCAACCATCTGACAGAATATGATTGTTGCAAAGTAAAGTATACATTTCATGTTCTTTGGACAGCAAAATACCAGAGGGTTTTCTGTCAATTATGTAGTATCACAGATGTACATCCCAAATCTGTCCATCTAACTAACAAAAAGAAAACAATACGCAGCTGAAAAATGCTCCTCAGAGATACCTTTAAGTAGTACATAAGTCAGTCTAACTGCAGAAATATCTTTGCTCAAAAGGTTGGTATCCATTAATGTCCTACCAAAGTTTCCACAATACAAAACAGGACTGCACTAATTGGCTGATAGATTCAATACCAAGTTAAAGTAGTTCATTATTCTGGAAAAGTGTTATTTTAATACACCTGAAGCCTTCCAAAACTATTAAATTTTATATGCCTGCACCAGCCTCCCACTACTTTTACTTTCATTAACTACCTCTGTAGGCACTTTGAGAACACCAAATCTGCTGGTACATTTTTGTTTTTATTTATAACAGACGTCCAGTTGTGACTGCAAACATTCTTTAACTCATTTATAATAAGGTAAAAACAAAAAAATAGCAGCAACTTCCTCTATCACTACTAAAATTCAGCAAACTAATTCCTGCAAGAGCAACAGCTTTAATTCCAGCACTCCAGCATCACAAACCAATTAACACCAACCTCCTCATCTCAAATGTCTGCTTTTCTGCTTAACATCTACACAGAGTACAGCACACTCAGTAAGGTGTGAGGAAGGGATGGATTTTCCTTAAAGAGATTCACAGACACATCCTTAGTTACAATAGAGTCAATATTCAAACCGCTTCATCATTCCTGGAGATCCCAACCTGAGAGTTGTGTGAAGCATCATGAGATATCTACCTACACAATTCCAATCTATCACTGCAGTTTTAATTGTGATAAATGAAGATCTGCATGGAGCAGCAGCAAGAACACTATGGAAAAGTTCATCTTAATATTGAAATTGGTCACCAAAAGACAGAATGAAAAGCCTGGGTGACAGATGGAGTACAGTGTGAAAGTTTTTCTTCTTAAAGCCCTCACAAGTCTAAAATGGGAAATTTAGAGACACGACTCAGGCCACAGGCTGCAGTAGGAACTCTGCTTGCAGCCATCAGGATCAAGATGGGCATTCCCATTCCGAATGCAGTGCAAGGTACTGGGTATTTGACTGCATGCTCTGAGTCAGCACTATGAAATTCCACCACAAATCCTCCACATTGGTACACAAAAGACCCCACATTGCTCCCCCAGGCTCCAGACCACAGACAGAGGTGCCCAAGTATGGGACAGAAAAGCATTACTTGAGCAGTTCTGATCAACTAGTTTTAAGAGTCAGAAAGATCAAGGACAGTGAGCTTACAGATGCCATGGACATCTGGCAGAGCTGCATGGCTCCCACTGACAGCAAGTTCAGGCCAGCATCTCATCAGGGTCCAGCTCAGCAGGGACCATGATCGGGGAGGGCCCTGGGGAGCTGGGGAGAATCATAGAATCGATTGGGTTGGAAAAGGCCTCCGAGATCATCGAGTCCAACCCTTGGTCCAACTCCAGTTCTTTTACCAGATCATGGCACTCAGGGCCACGGCCAATCTCAGTTTAAAAACCTCCAGGGATGGGGAATTCACCACCTCTCTGGGCAGGCCACTCCAATGCCTGATTACTCTTTCTGTAAAGAACTTAATTTCCTCTGGCAGAGCTTGAGCCCGTGCCCCCTTGTCCTATTGCTGAGTGCCTGGCTAGGACTTCCCCTCAGGTAGTTATAGAGAGTGATGAGGTCACCTCTAAGCCTCTCCTTCTCCAGGCTAAACAACCCCAGCTCCCTCAGCCTCTCCCCACAGGACTTGTGCTCCAGTCCCTTCACCAGAAGCATCCCACAGCATCCCCAGAGCAGGGAAAAACAGCCCTGAAAAGGGGCCTTGGGCCACAGGTGGGCTGGGGAGGCTGCTCAGGGCCACTGGGGGCTATTGGAGCCCTGAGGGCCACAGACACCCAAAACTGGCCATAAGTTTTACATGACTTGGTATTAACCACAGCTTGTGGAGAATGCAGAAAAAAAGTCAGGCAGAGAACACAGTGGATTTACATCACCATGGAGGAGTCCAGGGTCAGATCAGAAACATCCTGCATACGAAGCAACCCTGACCCAGGTTAAAGCCAAGGACGTGTGTCTGTTGTTACAATAAACTGCTCTAACATTTAAAAATAGTTTCACTGGTTTACTGCCCTTGAATCACACAAGCCCTGAATCCCTGGCAAGTTAGGAATGAACAGATGATATTGCAGAGAGATTCAGAAGGTACTAAGCAAACATGAGAAATAAAAAGTATTAGAAGAAAAAACCCTCTCAGCTGTATCCATTTAAGTAGGAACACCACAGAGAAAAGCTCTTAAGTGCAAATCTTTCTTATTGCAGTGTTACTTTCAGTGGCACATGAAACAGCAATGATAACAGGCTCAAAAAAAAACTTTGAAAATAAAGTTAAAAGATACATGTAACTTAAAACTAACATCTTTTCCTACACAGAAAGGTTAAATTGTGGGGTTGACATTTGCATTTGTTACGTTGTCAACGTTTCCTGCCTATCAGCCTATGTACAAACAATATCTAAAGATGTCATCTACATATTTATACCAAAGGAGTTTATGAACAAGACCTGTCAGTATATTTTAACACCTTTCCAAAACGTCAGCTTTCATCAGGTATAAACACAACATGTTTAATTTATTAGTTTGGTTTAATATAAAAAGTTGACAATCATATGTCACCATAACTATTGATAAGGTAAATAAAGACTACAGGAAAATGTCAGAAAGTTATTAAAATATTTCTGAGCTTCCTGAATCAAATTGGATTTATTGGGTTTCCTCTGCCAATAAGTGCATCACATATTTTTCTTCATATGGCGAGTTTTGAAGTGATGTGTCCAACAGAGAAGCTTATAGACAGACTATATATCCTGGAGAATTTGAATTCCACTTTGACTTTTTGGGGCAGGGGAAAGGACTCTGTTAATGTTAAAAAGAATCCAAATGAAAACAAACACAAATTTGTTCACCTATATTTAAACATATGCAACAGATTTCTTTATCTAAAATATACTCAGCATCATAAAAGTTAAAATACAAGGCACAAGAAACTTTGAATACAACTCTGAAGTTGAGTAAAGTAATAGATTTGTTTCCACTTTTCACAGGAGGTGCTTGATTCAATTCCTACAAGAATCAAAGGTCCACCTTCTTTGTTTATAATGTCAGGAGAATAATCTATTCTCCCTTCTTTCTAGATACTTCCCCCAAAAATGTAACAGAGGACAGCA
Source organism: Pithys albifrons albifrons (assembly GCF_047495875.1). Classification (NCBI taxonomy): domain Eukaryota; kingdom Metazoa; phylum Chordata; class Aves; order Passeriformes; family Thamnophilidae; genus Pithys; species Pithys albifrons. The sequence continues at coordinate 10,077,542 of NC_092466.1, forward strand.
CAGCCTCATTTCAAGAATTTCCCCCCCCCCTACCAGTACACAGCCAAACATGTCATCAGTGAGTCACTCTGGCCAGATTGCAAAAGCTGGCTCTATAGGGGAAAAAACCACCTTCATCTGAACACAAACTCCATTGCATAGATGAGTTCAAACACTCCTGCCCAAGCCAAACTCAGGACACATGACAGTCAGAGACACAGGAGAGTTTAAAGGCAGGGAATCAGCAAATGGACTGTTCATTGACAGCTCTCCTGCTGGAAAAGGCTTTTCTTTTCTTCAGCAAGTCCCATTCTACACCTCAGCAACAGATACGGAGAAGAGTGTTGTTACTATTACACAACTAAACTCATCCTAGGATGTGATACTGTGGGCATCAAGAAGCATTTGAGCAACCTGGTCTAGCAGAAGTTGTCCCTGCCCACATCAAAGGGAACTAGATGATCTTGAAGGTCCCTTCCAAACCAGACCAGTTTGTGATTCTATGATACTTCAGGCTACAGAAGTACGTGCCTGGTTTCCTTGGTCTGATAAAGGGTACGAGAAGGGGAATCGGAATTTCCACAGAGCCCAGCTTTTCCACAAAGGAAGAAAAGACCTCAAAATGTAGTCTTGCTCCAAAAGGATACATCTAATTACATCAGGACAGGTAACATCTTGGATCTCCATCATTGTTTCTGCAGTGTACAGGATTTCAGTTTTTATTGCAGAACAGGTCTGGCCCAGTTCTTAGACCAAACACTCTCACTTCAAAATGGTTCAAGGCTCTGAAGCACCAACTTTTTCATTCAGACTCTCATGTCTCTTTAGTGCATGCCTGAAATGTAAGTGAGGAAAACTTCAAAATCACTTCAAAATCACAGTACTGTTAAACCAAACACCACCACTGTACATGAAGCCTCAGCTATGACATTTTTAAAAACATACAAATGGCTTGCAAGCTGGTCCTATATTATATGAGAAGGGAACTCAGCAGTTCTGACCTTAGTAACAGAGTACTTAGGTACAAATTAAAAGTAGAAACTTTTGATATTTACCTCAGAGAAGCAGAAAAAGCGAAGGGAAAATGAGGATGGAGAGGAGCAAATTTTCCTTTTGCTCATTCCAAAATACACGCATTTTAAACCAAGATCTCTACAGGGCACAAGTGCTGAGCCACCAATCTGCATTGAATGCTACACAAGTAGCTCATGAATGGAAAAAGGGGACCTGAATACCACGTTTGAAACTGACTCCAAAAATAGGTCAGGAGAAAGATGCAGCCCAGGTACCTTCAACTGAAATAAAGATCTAACACCAGGACAACATGACAGAAGGTAAGAAAAAGACAAAAGGAGCACTAAGGGCTTAAAAGGCTCGGAAAGCAATTCAGGTTAGCAACCCCTAACTTAATCCTGACCCTTCTGTAACTTTTTACCTTGATTTAGTTGACTGAACTAACTTTGTGGGAAGCTTGCACAACTGACCCAGAGAGTCTGATTTCTGCTGAAGACTGGGCAGAAAGAAGAGGGAATCACATGGTCACTTAGGGGTATTAATAACATTGATTATGAAACAACATAAAACAGTCATTACAAATCAAACATTTTCTTTTGATAATAAAAGTCCCAGCACTACAGTTAAGACCTTGCATTAGCATTATTACTTTGACTCCCAACCACATTAATCCTAGATAAATATTTCTTCTTTTTAAGGATGCTAGAAATTGTAACAGAAACATAACATGAAAACCTATAGTTTTAAAGACAGCTAATAATGGAACAATCTGTAATACTGAAACTAACTTGTAATTCTTTAACAATTAAAAATAATCATAAGAAACACATTAACATAACTTAGTTATTTGTATAGTTCTATTTAGTGAATACTCATTATTACAGGGCCAAAGAGCTGTAGTCACATGTGAGAAACCCCTTTGTGCAAGGCACTCCACAAATAGGGATCCCTGTGACAAAATATGTGCGGTTACAAGTCCCAAAATACCACCTATCATCATGGAAAGTTACTTTCCAGATTTTGAAATAAGAGAATTTGCTTTGATATTAATGCAATTATTCTCTCAAATCAAATATTAAATACCACTTTTTTCCTAATAATGGCTCAAATCTTCTACTCGTGAATCAGCGAAAAGGAAGGTGTTAACTTCATAATGCAGGAGTATTTTCTAACTAAGGCCCAAGCCAAGACCCACCAGACACAATACAAGCCTTTTCTCTGACTTGCCAGAACTCTCATTTGAGTCTTTAGAGAACAGGTACAAAGCCTGCAATTGCAATTCAGTGATTTCCACGCTGACCAGGAGGGTAAGTTGGCAAACACTACCCTTATTCATTCCAGTCTTAACTTCTCAGAAAATAAAAAAAACCCAAACTAAAGACACGTTGGAAAGTTGTGGGGATTCAGAAAATAAGGACAAATGCCACTCAATGGGAAACATGCAGAGCCCACACACACACTCGCCAATTTCTTTCTCGTTATGGGCCAGGCAGCAAATATTTATTTAGCAAAACCCTTTTCCATTACACCCATCAGAAATGTTACTATAGCAGGAAAAATTATTCTGTTCTACTGCTGATCCCAGAAGCCACCTGCTATATTCCTTTTTACTATCTGTTCTTTATATTTCTACTCTAATTTTCACTGATCACCTCTTTTAGGAGCGAAACCTCTGTAGTGTTCATTAAATATTGGAAAAGGTCTATTTTCCTAACACTGACACCCTAAAGGCAGTTTATAAAAAGCAAATGAAAAGTAAGGGAGGTGCTGTATTTGATCCACTTATTATAAATGTATACAAGCATTAAATTGTCAAATGTACTACTTTAGATCCTCTAGCCTTGGCAGGGATTTCCTCCCGAACTGAGTAAGAACAGCAAGTTTAAAAAGATTTGTGGCCAAGAACCACTTTGTGTTGTGGTTTGTACAGAAGCTTTAAGGGAAGCTGACTGCACTTGGGACGGACTACGAAATGATTGCAGTTACCAAACAAAAGCACAGGGACATTCACACTTTTTCCATATGCTTCAAACAGTAGAGAACTTTATTAGGAGGAGGGAGAATCACCCTAATACACTTACAGCTGCATTTTTTTACTTTTTGTGCCTTCCTCACTAAGTCTTAAGCCAGAAACAAAACAGCATCTTCACTGCTATAAAAGTCCATCTCTTTTCACCTGTGCTAACAGAATCATAAATTTCCTTCTGGGTTTATTACTGGTATGTTAAAAAAAACAGTTTAGAGCACAAAACCAGAAGGATTTATCTCAGAAAACAGAATAACATTGTGTGATTTAGTTTTTAAATATTAATTTCAAACATTTGCAGCTAGAAAACATTAGAGATTTTTAATATTTTTCAGGACAAATTAAAGTCTACCTACAGAAGGGAACAGCACTCTATCCAACACTGAAGACAACTACCTAAATATCTACTCAGTTAGAGTTTGGGGAGAGGTAGCAATTTTGGTTAAATTCAACCAACATTTGTAAGAAAAAAAGTAGAATTAATTGATAAAATAATTTTCTTAAGAATACCTGACACTATTAAATTCATACTAACACATTAGCTTTTCACAAAGACTTCTTAATCTATTATAGTTGATTTCTTGGGAAAAAAAGCCAGAAACAGAACTTAATAGGACTGCATTTCTATTGCACTAAATTTCAGTATTCCAGTTTGGGAAATGCAAAATCACAAAAATAAAACTGCAAAACGTGATACCTGGCAATTCTGATTTCTTGTAAAACACACAAAAGTTAACACACAACAGCACAAAAGCAGGTCTGTGGAAAGCATCAGAAAGAGCAAATACATCCATCACTGTTTCTTCATTTTTCTATTAACAAACCTAGAATATATTTGCATTTACAACAATTTTCAACTGGCGCAGAAAAATTTTTACTATGCCAGTAATATCACCATAAATTTATAGTCTGTCTCCTGCTATTCTGTGGAAAAGGTTTTCAGCAAAAAACAAGGTAACTAAAATATTATTTGTACTAGCAGAACATAATGAAGGCTATTATTTGTAATGTTTGACAACTGTTTGACAACCAGACATACAATATATTCCATTATGCAAAGAGATTTCTTTTACACTCTAACATTTCCCTATGATGCAATCAGAATTTCAGCATTTAATATCTAAGGATCATATAAAATTTTCCCCTTGAATTCTGATTGAGAAAATATCAAGATAAAGCATAAACTTCTTGAAGTTGGCAGAAATAGTTACTTTTAAATAGCAGTGCTTGTATTTCAAGTTTCTTTTCATGAAAGGAACAAAAGCAAGAAGGCAAAAAAAAGGCCATTTACCACTCGTTTGCCAAACTAATTTTTGACATGGGACAGTTAATCAGTCACAAATAAAAAGTTCACCATTTAGCAGATGGGAACTTCCCCATAAAGGGAAGCTATTTTTGACCATGGCAATTAGTCTTCTCATGTTTCAAACACTAAATTCTATTTTCACATTAATTTTTAAAACTATGTGGCTTTAACTTAAAATAAACTGTACATCAAAAGAATGGAAAATAAACAGCCAGGAACACAATTTGACGAATTGGATTTATTTAGTTTATTTAGCTAAACAGGGTCCATTGGATCTCTTTAATAGGCTGACAGTTGCACTGGGCTGGTTAATAAAACATTCAACACAGTATCTTCAGCCAATATAGAAATGCAAATCCCACCAGAAATATTTTATTCATGAAACAGTAATTTCAGTTACTACCAAAGGAAAAAAAAAAAACAAAACAGGCAGAAACTGGGGAAAAAAGGAAGGAGGGAACCAGCGGCACCTGCTCTGCAAACACACAGCGCCATCCAGCGCCGCTCCTGCGCACACACACCGGGACACGCTGGAATTGATCCTTCCCCACTCCAACACGACCTTCTCTCCGGTTTTTTTAATGTTTTATCAGTAGCACCTCTCTCCCTGTTTTGCAGAGAAATGCAAACTAGCCTCACTTTTGATGGAGAAAATTAAAAAACCCGAAAACCGAATACCTTAAGGAATGTGAGAGTGGAGCTCTAGTCTGAAAAGCAAACACGTTCTGAGGGTGGGGGTTTTTGTTCAGCTTGTCTCATGTTTCTACTTCTAAACTTTAAGTTTCTAACTCATGACAGAAACCAAATCAAACCTCTACTTAAATGAGTGCAGGTGAGCAATACAACAAAGTCAGAGTGAGATACACTCTGTTGTGCTTCATTTGTCACCTCATCCCACAGCTCTGCTCCACCTGCAGAACCTTTATTACTGCTGCTATCAAAAGCTGGACAGTGACAACTGCTTCTTTTTGCACAACAGGTAAGGGAGTATCACCGGACTAAAATAAGAAATCACTGTGAAAGTGGAAAGCAATAAAGCCTTCCTCCTTCTGCCCCCTACCAAAACAGCATTTACCTTCTGGACATGAAGTCACTTTTTAGAGAGCAGCTGGCAAGAAGTAATTTTGATTGGACATGGCTTCTTCCACTCTGCTAGAAACAACAGCAAACATACCTAATACTAATACTTTGAGAAACAGAAGTTTTAATGTAAGAACAAACTACATGGTAAATAGAGAAATTATAGTTCTCTATCTGGGAAAGGCTGATGAGGGCTGGCACCCAGACAGTCTACAAACTGCCAGGTGAGAAAGCATGTTTAGTGAAAAAAGCAGAGGTGATGTCATGCTGAACTTCTAAAATGTATTTTACAAAAGAATTTCATTCTGCCACAGACCACTTTTCAGTTTAATTTAGTACAGAAACATTTTGTGTGTGAAGGGAGAACAGAAAGAGGCATGAATGCTTTACAGTACCCAGCATGAGTAAATATGCCTTTCATTCGTAGCCCCCAGCCAGACATAAGAGTTATCAGACTAACCAAATCACTTCCTGAAAACGCCTTTCTTTGTAATCACTCAGCCAAGTCTAGAGCTCCACAAACCAGTTTTTCTTAAAATCACATGCATCACCTCCACCACAATTTGCTGAAGGACCAACAAAGAGCACAGACAAAACTCACCAGTGTTAGCCCTACACATGTTAACAGATCTCTGGAGACAGACACAGAATTTTCTGTGAGTATCAAAGTGGAGTTGGTTGAGAGAGGAACAAGTTAAGGAATTAGTTTTATTGACATTAAAAATTTGCTGCTTGGTTGCCCTTACTCAGCATATTACCTCTTCACACATTGTGTCCTGAGATGCATAACACACTTACTGGTCAAACATGGGAGGATTCTTTGTGAGCAACATCTACAGAATTACAAAGCCCAGGAGGTAAGGTGTGCTTCACTGGTCTGGCCTCTCAGGAATCTCAGTTAGCATGATCATAATCCTTTAGGTTAATTATAAATAAAGAATGTTAACTCCTATCTTTCACACTTTCCTCTAAGGAAGAGCATCTCATCACCAATAAATTCCACTATGAAATAAATTTCCTTCCTTCTCCATACTTCTACACAAGACTAAAATAAAAAGTTTAAGACATAAATAACTTAGGGCAAATTTTCTACAGGGGTTCTGAGTTATATCTCTTTCTAAGTTTTCATCAAAAATGCAGTTTAGGCCTTGAATGTGACTAAAAAAAAAAAGAAAGAGAACATTCTTTGCTGTATCACTTTTCCCCCCATTTAAAATAGAAGTATTATAAATAATTGCAAAATGTCAAACACCTCCACTTTCTTCCACCACAAACACAGCAAGGCTGGGACACAAGTGAAAACAAGTGAAGACAATATGGAATTTGCTCTATTAAAAAGAAGCTGGCCTAATGCTCAGCTGGAGCCAGGCAAATATCACCTCAGAAGTCATTAGAAAAAGGAACAGAGGAAAAAAAGCAGTGCCTTTGTAAGGAGCAGTTTGTGCACAGTGTAGAGGACTGGTTACTATCTCAAGAAGGTGACGGTATCTATAAAAACAGCAGAGTGAATGAACTTTTGTTCACAACATGCTTTTTCAAAATTAGATTGTCAAAGTACATGGTCAGATAATTCAGCTTCTTTCTTCTGCAACTTAATCAGTTCAGTCTGGTGTGCATTAAAACAAACCCTCCACAGCCCTGTTCCAAAGGGCTGTACTTCTCACATAGTGAAAACTAATCTGATATCAGTTTCCAATTTGTCAGCAAGATCAGGTTTCACTACGGGCACGTTACCTGCCCAGGCAGGGTGCTCCTGCACACATGACATGTTCACACAGTGGGTTCCCTGTTTTTAATAACATTGCTGGGGTACAACAATGAAGATACACACCAGTCCCACACATGGTTAACGGTTTGTAACTACAAAGCAATAAAGCTTTGCTTTATAGATCAAAATAATCCAGCACAACAGTTGAGTCTCTAAAGTTTTAAAAGTGGAGAGCTAGGGAAGACTGGCCATAAAGATACAGGCCACTAACTTTTGACAAATGTTGTTCTTATGCTTACAGCCATATTTGTCTGGGAAGGTGACTGAATCTGAAATAAGAGTAGCAGTATTTGTAAAAAGCAGAACATGACAGACACAGCTGTAGCAGTTGTCCAGGTGAGCTCCTGGACTCAGGTAGTACTTGAGAGTCTTACAAGAGAGCTAACTATATCAAATAAAATTCCATGGCTTATCTCCTTAAATGTTTTTAAAGCTTAACAGCAGTTGACATTCTAACAATGATCTTAAACAGAACCTGCAGGAGGTATGAAATGTGAATATATATCTTCACTATTGACTGAAGTGAAGCTATTGTTAAATGCCAAAAATGTTTAAATGTTTAGTCAAGTTTTATACTATGTATCTATTTAAACTCTCCACTCCACTCTTTTTTTTTTTTTGCTTTTAAAGGTTATTCTGAAAGTCAGAATAACCAAAATCAGAACCAATTCTGAGAATTCAAAAGGAATGAGCACTGTCTCATGGACTGATAACAAAAGCTACCTGCAAAATTTACCTCTGTGCAGCTGACAGAATAGGAACAGTTCCTGTGCTGCCTCCTGTATTTGATGGGCATTTCCTCTTGTTCAATGTACTCATCTCATTTTCAACATGGATTGTGTAGTATTCATTTTTGAAATAGAAATAGTTCTGTATAACATGGTCTGACTGGATTTTTGTATTTCATCATCTACTTGAGTGCCTTATACTATAGCTGTAAGCTTTTCAGGAAAATGCCTGCCTTTGCTTTTTCCTGTTTTATTTGTCCTGACATTGAGCCAGAACATGGAACCCTTGGGATGGATACAAATGCCAGCAGATAACCACACATTTGCTAAGTTTGTATAGTTCCATTTTCACATGGACTAGGATAGTTTTAGGTCTAAGTTATGGTTATAAAATCTGGAGCCTTTTACCAATGCATATCCCCAATGTTTAAAGATCAATGGCTGCATTCTGGTAAGAATTTATAAAAAATGCTTCATTTCAAAGCACAAACAACACCTATAGTCCAGGTATATAAAAGACTTTTTTTGCATTCAGAATTTACTTCATGCATGCAGGCATCATGGACATTCTACACCTGAAATAGTCGGAAAAAAATATTTACAAGCTTAAGCCACATAAAGGTGCATTAGTAGATGTAAGAAAAAAAACCTGTTTATAGGAAGAGTGTTTTAAGTTTCAGGAGCTCTTTAGCAGGTGGTGCCAAGACCTGAATCAGCAGGGAAAGCACAAGCACGTGTTCTGCAACTCCACTTGAGGCCACCAGATAGAGCCATCACCATGTACCTACCACGGGCTCTGCAGCCCAGCCAGGCAGGAGCCCCCGAGACCCACCCAGGTCCAGGAATGCAGCTTTCCCGACCCAACGGGACCAAACCCTGCTACAGAAATGAGGTACTGGTATATGCTATTGAAAAAGAGATAACAAAACCAAGATTTACATCAGCATAGGGTTTACCAAACAGTTTTATTCTATTTTGATATGTTTATCACAAACCTGAAACTTGGCCTTTTGAGATGTATACAGACATTCTGCAGAGAAGTACCACTTCATGCTTGCCTTATTCTTACATTCCTCCCAGGCATCTGCAGAGCACTGAGGTGAGCAGCAGCAACCACTGCTGCCTCAAGTCCAGGTGCAATGCCCACTCTGTTGATCTTCCCTCAGTATTCACAGTGCTGTCCTTTCTGATACTTTTAAAGACAAAAGTGAGCTATTCTTTCTTTCATTATCACTGTTCCTCTTCAAGAGGGAGGGCCAAGATACAGCAAGGTGGGTTTTTATCCTCAGATACGATAAATTGCAATTAGTGGGTTACAACTACTTGTGTGAAATACAGTGCATGGTGTGAGACATCACTGCCTTCACACATCCCAGGATTGCAGAGCACGGGCAGCTAACTGCAGGCACGGCTCAAAATAACAAGGATTAGCAATGAGAGGAAAGAAATCTCTCCTATTTGCAACTAGTTCCTATTTGATTACAAAGTTAGAGATGAAAAAACATGTTTGGAATGGAATAACTTTTCTGAGTTTAAATTTGTGTTTTTCAGAATACACTTCAGCACAGTAGGTATTTAGAAAAAAAACCTATAAATTCATAATAAAGATGCCTCAGCATGTTTTAAATAATACTAGTGACAGTATTTTGTCATTATGACACATACTGCTTAAGATAAAATAAACTCACCAATTACATATTAAACATCACAAATTAACCTTAATGTTGTCCATCCTGCAAGTAAAGAGCAGACAGTCCATATACCTCAGGTTTTCTTCTCCTAACTTTGAAACATGTTGCTGTGGTGCTGTTTTCCATAACTGCTTGGCTGATAGCAAATTTGCAAGATGCCATAAGGCATAAAAACCACCACAAGATCAAAACCCATGTTTATTATGATGAATTTAAAAGAAACTTACCAGTGCCAGTTCTGCATTCACTATATGTTTGAAATAAAGAACTTAATGAAAAGACTGTATATTGAGGCATATAAATTTTACAATTAATTTCCCAGACAGGATTTCTTTAAAATGAAACGCACATTTCAAGATGATTGAGAAATGTCCTTGCTCTGCTCACATGCTACTTCACATGGGAAGAAAGGCCAAGATAAACAGTCAGATCCAGCTGAGATTCCAACTCCATTTATAAAGAACAACACTTAACTTTGCAAGCTCACATCTCCATGCCTTTCAGAAGAGCCAAGAACTTTGACCAGCTAACCTGTTAGCTGATAATAACCCCAAAATGCCAGTACCATTTCCAGTCATCTAGAAATGTGAATTCACTTTTTAAGTACCTAGACCTGCTTTCTCCAAAGGTCTGCTAAGGCTCTTACATAAACTTAACACGCCTTGCTTACAGTCAAACAAGTCACAACTCATTCAGAAAAACCTTCAGAAAGAACACTCAAAAGCACTTCCACTTCAGCAAATATTTTAACTTTCTACCTTTGACAGCCCTGCAGTTTATAGTCAAAATAATATTTCCTTTCCTTCCTCCTGTTCCCTCTTTGAACTCAAAACTGAATCCTTTTGTAATACAGTTTCCAACAAGTTACTATTTGACTGGATAATAAACCCCAAAGATTCTTAAATCCTTATATACAAACTTAGAAAAATGTTAGTACTTTAAATTGCAATTATGTAGGGCATTTAGGGCATTGTAGAGCACTCAAACAACACTATTTGCTATATAAGTGAGATTTCTTTTTCAAGCATAGTTGTTGTTTTCTTACAGTACTGCTCCATCCTTCATTCCACTCTTGCCTTGATCTTCTGCTGAAGATCTTTGGGTTTGGGGCTGTTGCTTTGTACCCATTATTACTGTCTGTTCCATCCTCTTTCTCGTGTTGTTTTTGCTTCTTCACTCTGAGCACCAGCTTGTGATGATCTACCTCCTAATTCTGTGATGCATTTCCTCACACTCATTTCTCCTTTTCCATACAGTGTCCAGTTCTGAACTCTCCTATTCGCTATGGCTTGGGAATATGGAAGTACAAATTCCACCATCTGTCTGCATACAGAAACAGGCCAGTATCAAATATTGCTGACAGTGAATTTTCCCACATCTGAGAAGATAAACAGCATTCACTTCTGGTCCAGAAGCTGCTCTCTCTGGGAATCCACTGTTCAGCCACATGCAGCTCCTACAGAGGAACAGCATGGGACTGAATCAAAATTTGGGTGCAAGTCTTCTTATTCTAACATACCTCAAAATTTACAAACTGCAATCATCTTCTAGCCAATACATATTTTGTTCAACTACTCAACTTGGCAGAAGCACAGAGGAGTGAGAGTCAGCTGGATTTCTCGGCTGCAGGTATAAACATTGATTTCCCACCACCTGAAGGATTAAACTGCTGCCAGCACCCTGAGGAAATTCACAGCTCTCCAGTGAATGGAAAATACTGCCACTAGTTATTTCTTTCTCCCTACCCTGGAGGAACGGAGCTGCTGCCAATTAACATAGCATTTTCCTACACTTTGAAATCCTTTTGAACTTCTTCAGGATTTTACAGGAAACAGTTTTGTCTCTATGTAAATCTATTCAGCACAAATCCCAGTCACAAGAAAGGACTGATAACTGCAGCAGAAACCCCTAGACAAGGGAATCTTGTTAGTTTGCATGCATTACTCAAAAATGTAGTACTTATAACCAATTTGTACAAAAGCCAAGAAGAATCTAAGTGCAATGGAAAAGAAAACACAGTGAGTAACAAATGAAGTGCACATGAGAGAAACTACATTCAAAAATTCCATGGATTGGAGATTATATTGCTTTTCATGTCACTGCCCACATTACTACAAGCTGTCATTCCTTGAGAAACAGGATTAAAACCTGACAATTTTGCACACATCAGGAACACACACAATGTTTAATGGCAGAGAAACAACTGAGATCCAGGGCAAAGGGTCAGAAAGAAGGCTAGAAACTGGAATATTGGTATGAAAGAAAAGCTTGTATTCCCCAGTTTGGTTTTCATCCATCCACATATACAGCAAGATACACACAGAACTCATCCTTTACACTAGTGGAAAATACCTTCTCATTTGCCTGAATAACTGCATTATTTTATTTAAAAAATTCTCATTGATGCCTTCTTTATGTAATACATTAAAAACTCACGAAATCAGCTTCAAGTTTTCCCATTTCTTGTTTGTAGCTTCTCATTCGACTGCTGTACATCCCCCGGCTTTGAGGTGGGATCTCTCGAACTTCAAGTTCCATCTGCTCAAGCTAACAAGTAAAAACAAAGAGCAGACATATAAATCAAAAGGTTAATTAAAGCAAGAATGAATTTACCAAAGTTGTTCACAAATATTAAAAAATATTGTTTCATTATAAAGAAAAATGCTGCTTATTCTGTAATATATAAAGAATTTATCAAAATCTTTACACAGCCTTAAGTGAAAAAATAAGTGACAAAATTAATATTATTGAGACTTAGAAGGAATGATTCTACTCAAACATTTCTGGATTTCACTTCCAAATGTGATGAATACATTTTATTACAAGAAAATATTAAAACTGAGGATAAATAATTCCTGCAAATTAGCACAGTTCAGAAGAAAGCCTACCTCCATCTAGCTGTGCAGTTTTGGAAACTCTTGCCTGAAAAATGTGTTTTATTTTTTTATACACACACATACATATATATATAGATGTGTATATATGTTTTATTTACCACTAGTCTCTGTGTTTAATAAACTCTTTCTTTTTAAATACTGCTAACTCATCAGAACTACAAAGCCTGAGCTGACTGCCTAAATCTACATCACAAATCTGTATGTGAGTATATTAAATAGCTGAATTTCACATTTTAATGACAATACTATTAAAAAACTTGTATACAGTTGAATGTATCAAAACATCAGAGAGGGAATTTATCTTTCAAAAGCTTTTTATATTTATTCTTGCCATGTAGAATACTAAGTGGCCTTAAACACAACAATATGGCACAGAGGTATGAAAATCAAAATAAGATATAAAGCAGGGCTGCTGATTACCTGCCCACTGGGTCATGGAGCCTCCTCTATATGGTGCTGTCTCTTCAGGAATTCTACTCTGCACCGCTGAAGAATCCCTCACCTGACTTCTAAAATCTTTCCAGCTTACTTTAAAAAGATAAAAGAATACCTCTCCTTGGTTGCTGTAGGCATCTGAAACAATATTTACTCACCTCCAACTGATCCTGCTTGAGCAATATGGCATAGGAACAGAAATGCTTTTTAATTAGATTAATTAACCAAACAAACTACTGGTTACAGGTCTTCACAATGGACTGCTGGAGTTTAGAGTTTATTCCTATGTAATCACTTACACTTTGAAATTTCATCGTCCTATCATAAGAAAAGCATCTGAATTTAATCAATGGAATTGCCAGATACTCAAAAGTCACTCCACCTGATCTATTCTGATTATGCAAAATGATATTCAATAACAAAATGTAAAGCAGACTTTACATATTCACTAATGAATTGAAACATACAAAGCAATTTCTGATTCCACCCAGTTCTTTGGCTCAGGCTTAAGTTTCCAAAGGGGTAAATTAAACCAATAGCTGGAATTAATAGCCTATTTCTTATCAATTTAATCTCAATATATTTGATCTCAAATATTCTAATGGCTGATGTGGTCCACTGAGACCCCAAAATAAGTCTCCCCCTCCCACAGGAACTTTTCTATATGAATGCATTTTTTGAAAGTTGTAAGCTTTGCTATTTTATTCCGATTCTAAAGTGCTAGAGATTTGAATTAAAAATAAGTGTCTAAATAAGAATAATCTAGCATTTGAAACACTAAATTTACGTGCATTATTAAAAAGCCAAATGTACAGATGAGAATAACAGCATTTGCAACACAACAATTTTGTGATGTGTCCTTCATAAAGCATGAAGACAAATAATACAGAGGGAGTTTTTTCTTATTTAAAGTAGAATTTCACTCCAAAATGCTCATTCCAGCTCTTCTAGAACATGCTAGATATTTTACTCCAAGAATTTCCCCAAGGTTAGCACAACATTCACCTTTCTTAAAAACCTGGTAAAAGTAACATTTGGATACTCCACATTGGATGCAGAATGACAGGATTTCTCTCCAGAGATCTCTCACTCCACAGCTCTGGCTTGAAAAGATACCCTGGGAGGCTGAAAGTTTTCATGTCAGTTCTGCACATATATCAAATCAATTACACCAGTGATTTTACCCAAACAAAGCAGACAGTGTTTTAAAACAATCACTGGTTAGTGAATGTAAATAAATTATCTCTACAATAATATTTATAATATGTGAGAGTGTTATTTCCTAGCCAAGTAGGAAATAAAACAAAATCAGCTAATCCCAGCTTTGACTACTCGAGACAATGAAGCAAACCAGTGTATGAAAATTATCTGTAGCAAGGAATTGGGTTTATTTTGGTTTTCTACTGTAGCTTTTAGTTTGAAAGAGGATCTTCTTAATCAGCTCTGGTTTTAGCAAGTTTGTTCAAATTGATTTCTAAACCCAAGCCTTGACATTAATCACAAATGTGTTAGGTAATTGTTTAAAGCAAATTATTAAATCTAAAGATCTAAAACAAAAGTGTGAAAGAAAAGCCAGTACATTAAATGAAGATCATCATTAGGATAAAAGTAAAGATATAGGATTTATTTTTTCATCTTTTAATAAATAGAAATTCAGATGATCTTTTTCTAATACAAAGAGAGAGAAGAGCCATTAACTCAATTTCTGCTCCTTCCAATCTACTTTGAGTAGAAACCCAACTTTAAATGACCATCCATGCTATAGCTTTGCTGTACTGCTCTGCTTTTTTGCCATGTCAATGGTAGTGAAAAGGAGATGAAAAACATTTCTAGATTTCTACTTTCTTTCAGCTGTTTGAATATGAAAGTGCCCATAAGGCCTTTATGCATCTTCAGAACACCCTCATGAGATGAGACAGTAATTTTTCTGTATTTCTCAATGGAGAATACCAAATCAGAGAGCACAGGAGCTTTGTCATCCTCACAGGGCAAAACTGCAGGGAGTCATCCCAAGAACCAGCTTTCCTGGATGCTATTTCCATGCTGTGGTCTACAAGAGTAATTCTATTCCTAAACCAAAAGCACCAGGTATACCAACCAACAGTAGAGACCTTTTCCTTCCTACGCCTCTTCAAAATATTAATTTCGATATTATTGTTTAGTTAGTAACCAAATAACTGACTCAAGTTCTTTCCATTATAAGAACTTCTAGAGTAGAAAGCTAATTTCTTTCTCTCTCCTAACACTCAGATTACTTTTCTGACATTAGATAGACCAAACTCACTAACAAGCAATAAACAAAAGCAACTACAGGTAAGGAATGATTTGCCATGCCAGAAAAAGTCAATCTCAACTGTCACCAACACCTTTGCTCAGTTACTCCACAACTACAAAACTTTATTCTCCATCCCAACAGAAGACAAAAGTCACAGTTGCTTAACAGATGTTGTTCATCACACATTTTCTTCTGACAGTGCAAACCAGTGCTTGGTTAACATAGACACTCTGCTGGGATCAGTGACCCACCCTGCCATGGCCCCTGTGTCCTCACTCTCATGCCTCACTTGCTAAAAAAGACCTATTGCTCTACAAGATGCTCTGACATATTAAATAAAGTAGATTCTTGGGTCTTACAGGCAAAAAACAAAGTCATGGTGTGTAAACATTTAAGTCAATTCCCAAAGTAAAAGACCTAATCCACAGCTCAAAGCCTGTAACTTTTTATGGACTTACAGCATTAGTGCAAACCTTGCATCACGCAACACAAGACTAAAAGAGGATACACTCCTCCTGGGTATTTCACATCCTCAAATAAGAACTATTTCAAGATATCATTGTAAAGTATTTTTAGGGCATGCCTGTTAAATGTTACCATTTATTGATCCCAATATTTTTGCTAGGAATTTGCAGTTAACATGAAAAGCCAGGACATACCAGTTCCCTTGCTTCTTCGAGCTGCTTCTCAACATTTGCAACCATCTGCTTCTTCTCATCTGAAACAGAATTGTGAAAATACCAATATAATTGTGCTCCTGCCATGAAAAAAAACATATCATTTCAAAAGCTTGTATGGATCAGCTCAAACTGACTCAAGAGATTTATTCTGTGTGACATCATCACACGTGGTGATACCCACATTAGTAATTTAAAAAAAAGAGAGACTGGAGAATCCTTCAAGTCTTCTGCTCTGTTATGCAGCATTTGGTGGCTTGGAAAGCACTTCCAGCTGCTCCAGGTGTAGGAGTAATTCCTCCACAAGCACTTGTTGGGTGTACAAAAATGCATGAGAAGGCACATACCATACACCAAATGGAAAAAAACCACATTGTTTAAGAACTGAGGCTTATCTATTTATTTGCAAAATATAAGATGCACAAAACGAGGCATCCCACTTAAAATTAATCCAGGTACTGAAGAAAAACTATGTTTCTATTCCCCCGCTCCTATGCTAGGTCTAGAACTGGTTCTTTTTCAAGAAACAAAATAAAACAGAAACAAAATAAAATGCCACAGAAACTAAATCACTGTCTCCCAGTAGCAGTAAAAATCTAAATTAGTAATAAAATATGAAAATCTTAAAATCAGTTTTAAGCTACATGTAGCAATCACCCTCTGCCAGGTTACCAGCCACAGAGACTGTCTGGATTTTGACCTGCCTCCAACCACCCATTCACAGGCAAAGAATCCAACATGCACTGAGGACTGAGACTCTGTGTCACATCATCACAAACAATCCAATTGCTTGACCAAGACTCATTTTGTTACGGCATGAAATGGGACTTTCTGAGAAATATTCAGATATTGGATAATAAAAAGTCCCCACATTGTTTAATTACTGTGGCATTAATTACTGGGGCATTCAGAGGTTCAGTCCAACCCTTGGCACTGTCTTTTGCCCCTCTCATGGCCACATCTTCCACCCTTCAGACAGTAAATCCACCCATTGTCTCAATGAAGTTAACAACAAAACTCTGAACATACAACCCAACAAACTGCTGTTTGTTTGAAACTCAGAGTGACATGAGTCATATGTACTGATGGTTTGCCTGGGAAAGATAAAAAGTGAATGGTACCAAAGTGTCTCTAGTCATAGTTCCTCAGAGGTCATGATGGGTAAGTCTAAATTGGCACAAGATTTTATGACGTATCTTTAAACTTCAGTTTTCTTTTTCTTTTTCTCTTCCACATGATTTTTTTGTATTCAGGAACTGACACATTAAAGACCATCTGATGATCTACTTTGATCCTCTGCATTCCACAAGCCACTGAATTTCAAGAGAAGACCACTTATTAAATACATGTAATTTAGCTTCTCACAGGCTGAAAGGCCTATTTCAAATCTCTTTTAATTTCCCTAACATACTTTACATTCTCCTTTAAGGAAACATGAACATCACAATCTGTCCTTCGTTAGTTACATACATTGGAGCTCTGCCTGCAGAGAGGATCAGGTTCAGGATCATCTTTCTTGCAAATCTGGAATTCATGCTGCCATGTCTGGTGGATTCTACCACAGAAGAAGCTGCAGGAAATATTTTCTGTGCAGCACCTTTAGTTCTCTGCTAGCAATGTCTTTTTTTTATTCCCCACCAAATTCTCACCCGAGCAAAAAATTTGGTGATTTATCTTCCTAACATAACTAAACCCAAAAGAGAATCTGCCACCTTTCCACCCCCCACCCCCATGTCTATTCTCCTCCCCAGCATTCCAAAACACCTCTGTTCTTTCGTTTATTTGGAAGTTGGCAAGATGACAATGGACGAAAATAAACACAATGGAAGATATAAAGTACACAATATCATTTTATTGAAACTGAAACAAAATTTTAAAATATAGCACCAGAAAATGAATGTGTTAGAGCAATTTCAGTATTTCACTGAGCTGTATTGGATTACAATTTCCATAGACATTTTGTAACCTGAAATTCAGGGATATAAAATTTGAGGTTTTTTTTCGAAGGCATTTCATGCTGTACAAATTCTGCTTGTATTTGTGATGAGAAGAACTACGTAGAACTCCACTGGCCAAGAAGATCTTACCTATTCCCAGAGAAACTGAGATCCAGACCTTTAGCAGGGAAAACCCCTTAGTACACAAGATCTGGCTGAGGCTGCTCCCATAAAACTGGGAGGGCAAAGTATTCAAATGATCTCCAATGGTTTAGTTAATTAAACTTTAACCCAACTCCAGATTTTAACATTGACCAGATTAACCAGAACAAAATCCACCAGCTGGCGACCAAAACAGCTGCTGGGAGTGAGGTCTGGTGACAGCAGGGTTATTCCTTCAAACACAGATGTGTGAGGCACATGGCAACATCCCAGCACTGCAGCTTTGGAGCAGAACCTTCACAGACCTCCAGGAAAGCAGCAGAACTTGTTGCAACTGCTCATCCTCTGGGGCACACGTTCCACGCAGTCCCTGGAATGGTTTCCAAAGCATTTACTTTCAGCTTTACTTTTCCTTCCATGTTAAGCAGAGGAAAGAACTTATTTCACAGTCAGACTCCCCAGAGGAAGGAGGGCACAGCATTCACAGGAGGACTTGCTCAGAGACTGAAAATGAAAACCAAGGGAGTTACTCTCAGTAAGAGAAGCTTCCCACTAATCCAGTAGATCAGGACAAACAAGCTACGACCCAATTAAGGATCCTCACATTACTAACTGTATTAGTCTGCTGTGACTTAGTATTTCCAACCTGCCTACTCGATCATTTCCTTAAATACAGTTCCATCACATGAAATGGAGAGAAAGTTCTTTCACAACTTTTTGTCTTGATTCAGCACTGAAATATTCTTTAAAGAAAATAAAAAAACAGTGCCTCATCAAATATACCCAAATTTAATTTTTTTCCACATTGCTAGACAGAATGCCCTAAAGATAATATTGTATGTAGCTTGTATAATTAACTGGTCAAATTGACAAACTATGGATAAAGACTGGAAACAAAAGTGTTTTTTTCTCTATGTAGGATTGCAAACAAAGAAATCTGTTCTGTCTTTGTACACAAGGATGTATCACTTTCTCAGAAGAAAGAAGCTTTCATTACATTTTCCTCAGTTCTTTCAGCTTTGCCCTGGCATTAGTCATGTTTTTTGTCCCCCAAAATACAGCAGTTATAGAAAGGTGAGAATCTGCCTACAAGGGCAGAAGGATAACACAGCACTGGTCTGATCTGACAGCCAGTGAAGAAATTAAAAAAAATTTGATCAAGACTGAGGAGTCCCACTGCTTGTGGAATTGCGTCATTTTATTAGTACTTGCTGAGGAAGAGACTGAGTAACAAAGGGCTTCAGTTCACAGACCACCTGCAGATTTTGCTGTGCTGGCTCAGGTGATTCACATTCATCGCTGCCAGAAGTTACTGCCCAACAGCAGAGACAGATGGAGTCACACACACCTCTCTGAGTTACGTAACTGGGTTCAAGAGGCAGAACAACACATTGAACCAGACCTGAAATGGAGACAGTAAACTTTGGTACAGGGATACAACAGAAAATTGCAGGTGGGACTTTCTTCAGCTAAACCTGTTAGAGACAGAAACAGTGTTTTGATTGCCCAGTAGAAAATGCAGGTATGAAGTATCAGAAGAATGGCAACACTCTAGTTTAAAACCATCACAGCCCAGAGGATATTGTGCTGGGAATAGAGTAAGTATCACCATTTGTGCTGGTAAAACTCTCATATTAAGCAATCAAATTTTTTATAAATTTTTAGTCCAATCACAAGATAGATGTTTCTCTGAAACACTGAGGAACATTAATAAAACACATCAGTCAATGATCTTCATTCTTCAAAGACCTACAAGCAGCATCACAGAAAATCTATTTAAAAGGCACTTCTCTATTTATAACACTTTCTTTAATCCTCCAGATGATATCTGCCTCAACAGAAGACACTTCTTCCCAAGACGTTCTATGGTCCCTGCTGCTTATTGTTTCTGTAGTATCAGAGAGCCTTTGTTGCATTTCTTGCTGAACTATTTATGCATTTGTGACAACAGGATTGTTTGCTGAGCCATCATCCTCCCAGAACACAAGAAATCACGTCCTGACAACACGGAATGCAGGAATGTTGCAAAAACAATTAACCAGAATTTCTCCAATTCCACTGAGCAGGAAGTTTATAGCAGGTCCATCTTGAGCAGCCAGGGAAACAAACCAGTCACTAGACTTCAGCAGATCTCTTTGTATTATGCAGAAGTAGCACAAGTCCTTACACCTTTCATCCTGCTTCTTCCAGCGTGGAGGAAGAAGACCATCAGCAATCTCTCAAATCACTGCTGCTGAAAACTGTCCCCTCACGTCCCCCTCCCACCTCTCAACACTCCTTCTGAGGCTCTCCCAGCCATCTCCACAAGAACTAACTGGAACTTCTGGTGATGAAGAAGCAAAGATCTTGCAAATATTCCTATTAAGAAACAAGGGAAAAATGCGTATTTAAAATATTTCTGATTAAACTGTTCAGCATAGTCAGAGATTTTTCTTCCCAGGTGGTCAAAAACCTCTATTAGCTAAGACTGCAGTTTGTTTTGAAGTCATATAAAATGTTTTTACTGATGAAAGACAGAACAGCCCTGAAAAGAGAAGTAATGCTGGAGTTGTCAGTGTACATACAGGGCAAGAAGCAGCTCTAAAGCAGGTCAGTCTGAACTATGTATGACCAGCCTCAAATCCAAACACAGAAAAGTCACCTCTTAAAAAAAAAAGTGAAATTAACCATTGTGTTACCTTGGCTCCATTTAGCCCAGTACCACACTACTGGTCCTGCAGGGAACATGTATTCTTTCTCCTCTGAGAGGATGGCAAATTCAAAAAAAAATCAACCTTCTAATGGTCACATGAAAGAATGACAATTTCAAAGCCTGCTGGTTCTAGGCTATGTCCCTGTTTAAGCCAATACTCTTTAAACATCTGGTATTTAAGCTTCAAAGTCTCCCTAAGTGAATAAAGGAGACTGATGCAAGGAGAGGATTATGGAAGGCCACTACTATTAAGTAGAATATTCTTCCAACTACTGAACAGACACCGATTAGAAAATCTATAAAATTAGGAACTTAAATCTCTCTTCTTTTTCCATAACTCACTGTAGCACTATTGATTTTCAGAAAGGAGTCAGTAGTGTATTTGTGATGTCTCCCTGTTCCTACAAGAGGCCCTTAAATTTACTGTTTAAAAGCAAGGAATCCTTGTGAAGAATTCACTGCATTCTCTCAGAAAATGTTTCCATTCCCCTTTTACAGGTTCAATATAATTTATGAGCAGATTAAATTACACCTGTTCTAAATTTCAACCACAGGAACTCTTTGATTCTCTCTCTTCTTCATTTTGCAAGTTTCCATTAGAAAACAGACAAAGCTTCATACTTCAGCTGCAGCTTCACAGGAATTACAGCCCTGTGTCTTTTCTGTTAAGATCAAAACAAAACAGCTTTGTTAAGCCAAGGAAAAGGCGTAGTTTCCTGCCCTTTAACCATAGAACTGAACCCAGTTTTTTTTAGAAGATTTTCTAACTTGCTAAGAATAGAACTGGATATGACCTTTCAGAATCAAAAAGGCTTTTACTCAAAATCCCCTGAGATCACATGTCTTAGTTGACCACCTACCTCAAATCCTGTTTAGAGTCACTACTTCATGATGCATTTCCCACTCTAAAAGTAGGGTATTATTCTTTGGCCCTGGATGCAGGATACTTTTTCCTTTAGTCATATGGAAAGGTGTGCCATCAGTATCCATCTCTATAGTTTAAGTATCCTAAAGGTTTGGGACCTCTGCATAAGGAGCAGAGGCACAAATATTAAATGCCCTGGAAGAAGAGGCATTAAGCTGAGCTATGAGAGGGACAGATGAGAAGTGTCACTTCCCTCTGTGTCATACTCAGAGCCCTGTACTGGGGCAGTGATTCATATGTGCTGGAGATTCAGCTGGGCTCATTAATGTCATTAACATTCTCATCTTTCTACCCTAACACTCTTACAGCCGATCTTGACTCTGTTGCAGGGACACGTCACAAATCAGACCATGAATGCTGCAGGCTACTGACAAACATTAAAGCAAATGAACACTGATTTCTTTCGAATCTGCTCCGGCGTGTGAGTCACCACAGTCAATTATCCAGATCTAATGTATGAACGGTAGGCAGCAAAAACACAGATTCAGGTTAAATCACGCGCAAAATCCGTCTATGCCACAGGAAAAAGGCTTGACTTCCATTCCTGATGTTGCGGCGCGAGCACAACAAAGCGCATTCATGGGCAGTGCTGGCACAGGGCGCACCCCTCGGCCCTGCCGGGGCTCGGGCGGGACCCGCACAGCGAAACGGGCCGGTCTCTGCGAACCAACACCCAGCAAACCCGCGTCCTGTTCGGCATTCCGAGCGCTCCTCGGGCAGGGACGTGGGTCCCGGCGCTGCTGTGTCAGGAGCGAGGACACACACGGGGGTGCCGGGACGCTCCATCCTCGCTACAAACACACCGAGCCCTCCCGCTCCGCGCCGCCAACGCGGAGGCTCCGCGGCCGGAGCGGCTCGCACAGAAGAGCCCCCCGGGCCTGCGGGGCGAGCGCCGCGGGGGCGCGGAGCAGCCGCTCACCTCCCACGAGCTTGGGCACCTTTCCGATGCGGGCGGTGATCTCAGCCGAGAGCACGGAGAAGTCCTGCTCGTAGCTCTCGAAGTCCGCGGACATCGCGGCGCTGCCGGCCCAGCCGCCGCTTCCGCCTTCTGCGCCGCCGGAACGCGTCCCGCCCGCCGCCGGGCGCCGCGCCACAGGTTCCGCCGGCACTCCGCTGTTTTAACCGGCACGGCTTTAACCTCCGCGGCCTTGTCGTGCGGGGCCGCGCCGCTCCGCAGGCACAAACCGGCGGCGGTGCGGTGTCCGTGGGTTACTCCCGCACCGCAACCCTTCACGCCCCGCCTCGCAACCTGCAGGGGCGGAGGGACGCGGCTGCCGCACCGGCGGGACGGCGTTTGCCGGGGGGCCCGTATTGCGGGCGCACCGCGGGCGGGCCGTGGCCGCCCCTTCGCGGCCCTTCCCATTCCCGGCCCTTCCCATTCCCGGCCCTTCCCGCCTCTCTCTCCCTCGGCCGCCGGCGGGAGCCATGCACGGCGGCGGCGGCGGCGCGGCGGCGGCGGGGCGGCGGTAGCGGGGATGGCGGTGCCGGGCGCGCTGCGGCGGGCGCGGCGCCTGTGCCACTGGGGCCCGGCCGTGGCGCTGGCCGTGGTCGCCGTGTGCTCCGCCACCGCCATGGCCGATGCCGCGCTCTGGTACTGGCCCCTGGACACGGCCGGGGGCAGCGTCAACTTCATCATGCTCCTCAACTGGACCGTCATGATTCTCTACAACTACTTCAGCGCCATGTTCGTGGGCCCCGGGTACGTCCCGCTGGGGTGGACGCCGGTAAGCGCTGCCGGGGGACCGCTGGGGCCGGGCGGGCAGCGCCGGGACGGGCCGGCCTCTCCCAGCGTCGGGGCAGTGGGAACCGCGTGTCTTTTCGCGCCACCGTCCCCCCTCCGTGCCCTAAGAATGCTTCGGGCTCTTAAGCCACTCCTCTTCTCCTTTATCTTGTTTCTGAATCTTCCCTTTCCGCCTCTCCCCGGCTTTGCTGCTGCTTCTCCCAGCGTTCCCAGTGCGCTCCAGCTTGCTCCGTGCCCTCCCAGTGCGCTCCAGCTTGCTCCGTGCCCTCCCGGTGCGCTCCAGCTTGCTCCGTGCCCTCCCGGTGCGCTCCAGCTTGCTCCGTGCCCTCCCGGTGCGCTCCAGCTTGTTCCGTCCCCTCCCAGGGAGCTCCAGGGTGTTCCATCCCTTCCCGGTGCTGCCGGGGTCTGGAGCGCCGCTTCGCTGGCAGCAGCCGCCGTGTTTTACAGGGGCTTCTCAAAGCCAAACAACAGGAAACAAGTAGCGTTGGCAGGGAATGAGAACCTCAAGGTTATCTGCGCGCTCCTGCAGACACTTGTGTTGAAGGCTTTGCTTCTGGCAGTAACAATGAAAAGAAATTAATTTAGAAAATGTCATGATTTTTTTTATGCGTGTCAGAAAATTATATTTATCTATGCTTAACACAGTACAAGATAGGAAATTGCATTTCCTGTGCTTCAGTAATCTCGTGGAAAAGAGTAGTCGGGGATCACATGGTACAGGTTCAGAATCTCAAGGCAGCTGCCCAGAGTTTGTGTTGCAGTGGCACAATATAAAGTTTAGTAATGGTCATATTTTCACTTGTGGAATATTGCTCAGGACAGAGCGTAGTCAGAAGGGGATCCTGATGTGGTCTTAGGAGGACAACTGGGTATCCCACTTGGGAGTGGAAGATTTGGGCCGCTGTCACTACTGGCTGTGAACAAGTGTCTCTGTCTCTCAGCTTGCTGTAGTTGGGGGATGTGTTTGTAAGAAAGATTATAGGAGATACCTGAACATTAATGCTTACCAGTACTGTGTCTTAGTAGTAACCCTAGACTGGCTTTTTGATTAAAATGGAGAGACAAGGGGCACAAGATTTTGTTTTGTTTTTTGTTTGTTACAAAGACCTCATGCTGATTTTTATTCTCAGAACTTTGCTATGAAACCCTTCTTATGCAGTCACTTCCTGACGAAAGAACTGTTTATTTCTTTTGGCAGCCAGCACTTTCAGCAGTGGGAGATTGCTGTGTTGATAGCCAGGAGATTAGCTAAGAGATTATTTCATTTTGGTTTTTTCTCTCCTTGCCACCTACCATTGAGTTGGGTTGGACTGTGAAACTCACCGTCAGAAGAAATCAAGTGTGCTTAGGATGGGAAAATGCCAAGATATGCTTTGTTAGAGAAGTTGTGTGTACATCTAACTCTGCTGTTCTTCTGTTCAAAGGAAAAATCTCAGGACTGCATGTATCTCCAATACTGTAAAGTGTGTCAGTCTTACAAGGCACCTCGTTCACACCACTGTCGAAAGTGTAACAGGTACTGTCTTTCTTTAAAATGGTTTAATGTTGAAGCAGCTTAAAGTCTAATGATGGGCCATTACATAATTTGTTCTTCCAGTACTGTGCTTTTTTTAAAAAGCTTCCATATGAACACTATACACATTTCAAGTATTTCCACTTTGTAGTTGTATGATTTTGATACAGTTTTACTGTTTTTTAGTTTAATAAATGAATGTCTTTTTCTTTATACCTTGAAATCAGTTTCTCTCAATAGCTTCTTGGCAGTACTAACAAAACAATGCAGTCCTGCCTCATCTGTGCAAATACCTAAAAATCTTTGAGTCCTTTTTAAGTTCTGAGTCCAAACATCCCCTGTATCAGGAGTAGAAAAATCTATTCTGTCATCTTTCCAAAAGTGAGTTAAATGTTTGAGTGGAAATTTTTACTATGCTTTACTCTTCACTAAAGCATGGTTGGGGTTTTCTTGTGGGGAGTCTGCATGTGAAGTGAGGTAATAAACCATTTGGGTCAACTTAAGAAATTTGCACCTTGTTGTCTCCCAACAGACTTGTTCTAATACAAAAGATGCTTTTATTATAAAGAGCAGCACTGGAATTTAGTGCAGCTTGGAAAAGTCAAGGCACTTGAGCTGTCTGCAGTCCAGGCTGTGGTTGCATTTATCTTGGGTTTACAGGGCAGGGCATCCTCTGAAGGATTGTTAAAGAATGTGGTAAAAGGAAATTGCAACATACACATTCATTTGTTATTTCTATAAACACTGTGTGTTCTTAGGAAGTTGAAACTGTGGAGCTGTGCTGTAATTTGGCTGCATCATCTCCAGGTTTAGAATTCAAGACTCCTTTCCTTGAGTGACCATCTTTACACTGAGGACAGATCACTTGGGGGGTCACTTAGACTTTTACACCTGTTCAGCTGATTTGGGGTGTGAATAAATCTTTACCAGGTGGCATTGTTTTGTACCTGTAAGCTACACTGAAATAATCAGCTGTGTGTGGGGTGTTCACACTTGTTCCATATATTTTGAAACATACTTTCAGTGGTGTGAGATCAATACCCAACAATTGAGGAAGCTTTCAGAGGGTTTACTGCTGAAAAGAAAGAGGCACTAACACACTTCCATCTCTATCTTTTAATATATTTTTGGAAGCAGTTCACAGGGCATTTGATACTTTCTTTATTTTTCCAGTGTGCTTATTTAAAGAAAATTAGCAATAATACTAGTGCTTAATTATTGTGATGATGGTTCTTAGAGGGCCTATTCTCTGACTCTCTCCTGGCTCTGGAATAGGGTGCTTATTGGCAACAAGCAAGCTTGAGTAGAGAGAACAGATAACTAGGGAGGGTGGGACCTGGAAGCAATTTTTATTTGCTTTCTTTAATTTTACAACACGAAAATAGAATTCTGAATAGCAGCAAAAAAAGAAACTATTGTGTTTGTTGGAAATTGGTGGGTTTAGATGAATGAATGGTGGTCGAATAGTAGGAAGTTCGCTGGTGCTTTTCCTGGAGCTTTTTGAAAAACGTCATATGTGCCCTTTATATTAATCAATATTTATTATTCCCAGATGTGTCATGAAGATGGATCACCATTGTCCTTGGATCAACAACTGCTGTGGATACCAGAATCATGCATCTTTCACTCTCTTTCTCCTCTTAGCTCCACTGGGATGCATTCACGCTTCTTTCATATTTGTTATGACTATGTACACTCAGCTTTACAACAGAGTAAGAAAACATAACTAAATACTGAAAGTATTAATTGAAATGCATAATTTAGAGTTACAGGAGAAATATATGGAATTCCTTGTTATTCTTTCAACATGTGCTCTTAGTTCTCTCTGCTTGTAAGAAATATCAATGTTAATTGGAGGAGGAGTCAGAGAAAGTTGTTTCTATTTCCTTTCTTTTTTTCCCCCTGTTGCTTGTCATAATCACAGGGGGTTTCCTAGTGCCTTTGCATTGAAGACAATTTCTGAGTAGCACTTCAATAACAGGCTGTGTTGTGGCTGACACAGAAACAAGCTGCTATTTATTTCCAACATTAGATGCTATTTATTGTCTTTTACTTGCCACTTTTTTAGAATTCTGTCCGTTCCTTCAAGGAAAGAAAAATACATTATTTTGGGGACTAAAAATAAATGTGTTAGTTTGGCTTTTTTAAGTGGAAAACTTCCACTGTAGTAACAATGAGCAAAGCTTGTTCTGCAACACACCCCTTATCTCAGACCATGGTTAAGATTATGAGCTTCAATTTCAGGCTTTGTGGTTGCAATGAAGAGCTTGATAATGAGCTGAGTGTAACAGATGAAGTTGTATTTGTAACAGCAGAGCGATAATGTTGAGAACTGCTCTCTGCCAAAGCTTTCAGAGGAAAACCTGTTGGCTCAGTTGGTTAAAACTTGGCTGTAATAATGCCAAGGTCATGGGTTCAATCCCCTATGTGGGCCATGGACTTAAGAGTTGGACTCGATGATCCTTGTGGGTCCCTCCCAACTCAGAATAGTCTGTGATTCTATCTGTGACAATTTCCATGGAAAATGGATACTGTTCTGTGCAAACATTGTCTGTCTGACACTGATGAATGTGTTTTTGTTAGCACGCCAGAGCCCAGGTACTCTTTACTGATTCTGGGCCTGTAGAGCTGGCAGGATGGTGAGTGTGGTTTCACTTTCCATCTCAAAGGCCTCCATCTAGCAAAAAACTGTACTTCTGAAGATGAAAGAAAAGTCTTCTGAATGTTTTTTCTTTAATTGTTCTGCTTGCATTATAAACCTGTCAGAAGTTGGACCTTCAGAGCCAAATTCCTTACTGGAGTAATATCTTGCTTTGTTTCAGTGGTTTGAATGTTCTAGCCCTGAATGATATTTTCCCTTTGCAGATATCTTTTGGGTGGAGTTCTGTGAAGATTGACATGAGTGCAGCAAAAAGAGACCCTCGACCCATTATTCCTTTTGGACTGTCTGCATTTGCTGCATCTTTATTTGCCTTAGGACTGGCGTTAGGAACAACTATTGCTGTTGGGATGCTGTTTATTATCCAGGTAATGTTATGGCTCTGTTACAAAGACAGCAGAAGGTTTAAGTTCTGCCTGCTTGTGGGGCAGAAACAGAATTCAGGATTGAGATAGGAACAGTGGTTTAGAACTTACATTCCTGTCTAACTTCTCCAGGGGGTTATGTAGCTTTATCCCAGTTTCTCTGTTACCACAATTTTTTTCCATTATTTTTCATGGGAGAACTTGGAGGGGAATATCTAATGAACTAAACAAAACATGAAGTGGACTTTATAAACTCTCTGGAAAAGGCAAAATACTGGGCCCTGTCCCTGAAAATAGGTATAAATGTGGCTGATTTGCTTTTTGAAATGTTTGAGATCTTTGGAAGGAATTTTAAGCATAAACTGAAGTACTGTGTGGTACTGACCTAAGTATATAATTTTGGAACATGTATCTCTGCTGAGTGTAACTTTTTAACATTTTATGCTTCAGTTAAGTCTATAAAAGAGTTGCTTTGTTCTTTAAATTTTAGTTTGTTAAATGTTAAGCTTTCTTTATATACCTGATATATTTCTGCAGAAAATAAATGCTAATTTCACCTACACTTTTATTTTAGATGAAAGTCATTTTGACAAATAAAACTTCAATCGAGTCCTGGATTGAAGAAAAGGTAAACTTCTATTACACTATTCTTGTACTGTTACAAAGTTTATTCTTCATATTTATCAATTTTTTGTTTTACCTCTCTGTATTTAAACCAAAGCTGTTATTTCAATTCACCACTGACTTAACACTTAGAACCAGCATTTCCCTTTCTGTCTCTGAAATTCAGTGAAAGAGATGAGAAATCATGTAAATGCATAATTTTTTGGTTTTGGAGGAGCTAGTTGAACCTAGAATAATATTTGCTTTGAGTAGACTTTGCTTATTCACTTGAAATATGTGGGTGTTTTTGTCTGAAACTTAAGTTGACTTTGTCACTATACCTCTCTGTATCTTTAATTGTCCACCTCACTGACACATTCCAAGTGACATCGTTCAGTTCATGGTTTTCCTCATTTCTTACTTTGGTTTGTAAGGGAGGATTTTCCTTGATTTGAGATTTTCCTTGATTGAGGGGATTTTCCTTAATTTTGCAGAAGTACTATAAAATACCTAGTCTTCTCACCTTTAAATTACTCTTTGATTTCCTTGTTTTTATAGAGGTTTTCACAAGATTTTTCAGAAGTACAGAAATTAGTTCAGTGCTATCAGGTTATTTATAAGTCCACAAACATTTCATGAATGTCTAGTTGTCTTTCTTGTATTCTGTGTGTCAAAATTAGCATGAGAATCTCAACTGTGTGTAAGTACTTAAGAGTTACAATGTCAGCTCTTTGCGTGGGATCTGTCTGGATCCTGGTAGATCTTTGAGTAACAGGACAGTGGAACATAAAGAAATTTCTGTTACAACTATATGGTAGACTTTGGAATAATATGTTAAAATTTTTACTGTAAAACACAGGCTGCTTATATGTCCCTTCTGAAAACTGAATGTGGTCTATAACACATAAGTACTTGATAAAATGACTTTATTGCAACAGGGAACACTCTTCTGTGGCTGCTCCACTAGATGTCATCAGTACTGTGAGAATGTAAAGCTCACAACTGTGGAATGTGCCTCTGTGTGCAGTTCTTAGAGGTGGAACTGGCACTACCAATGTTGAATTATGCTCATGGTCATTAATCAGGAATCCTGAGCTCTGGAAGTTTTGTACATAACTGAGAAATAGTCAGGCATTGGTCCTCAAAACAACCCCAAAAAAAGGAGTGCGAAGTGGATTATCAGTGTAATCAGTTGGCTCTGTTGTTACAGAGTAAATGGGGGACACCCAAACTAGGCATAGTTCTAAATGCCATGATTGTTGTAAGTAGTTTTAAAAGCTTGGGTTAGTATAGTTTAGTAGGAATTACTGCTCTTGCCTCAAAATGTTTGCCCTTAGCTCTCATGGACCCATACAGGGCTTATGACCTGCCCTTATTTGCTGCCTGATTACAGTTGGTAGGGTGTGTTTTTATGTACTGTGTTTCTTATTTTCTAGGCCAAAGACAGAATCCAGTACTACCAAACGGGTGAGACCTTTATTTTTCCCTATGATACGGGAAGTAAATGGAAGAACTTCAGGCAAGTGTTTACATGGTCTGGAATTCCTGAAGGGGACGGCTTGGACTGGCCAGTTAGAGACGGATGTCATCAATACAGTTTGACGGTAATTGATCTTCAATGGTATCTCAAGTTAATTCTCCCCACTCTCCAATTGTCTGCTTTCCTTTGCAGTAATAGACCAGCTTTTTAAATATCTGAAGTAGACTGGCTAGAAATATATATACAGGAGTTCTGTTGAGTGTTATCCCATTTTGATAAACTAGAAAGTTACACTTTTTTGAGTCCTTTTAAATGCTAATAATATTTTTTGTGTTTGTTGAATGGTTTCAATACCTAGCTTCATTTTGTATTTAATACACAAATCCTTTTAAACTAAACATTGCCTAAATTTCTGTTTGCAATCATTTATAGATAGAACAACTGAAACAGAAAGCAGACAAGCGAGTAAGAAGCGTAAGTATTTGTGAAGTTTGGTCTGAAATTACTTCAGAGTATCAGTAAAAATAAATGTAATTCCTTGCTAAGATTATTTCTTAATTTTAAATTTAGCAATTAAATTAAGACTTGATGTTTCCACACAAACAATGTATAGTAACTCACTTAATTAAACTTGGCATGTAGCCTACTTGATATTTGCTTCTTAGTTTCCAGATGGTAAAAAAATGTGATAATAAAGGTGACTGTGCTTTATTGTTAAGCAGTTAATTTAAAGTTTAGAGTCCCTTTGACAGCCATTGACATTATGTTCAAATCTAATAGTATGCTTGAATTCGTTTCTTTTTTTGCTATGAAACTTACCAACAAGGCTCTAACCTCTTAAAAATAATATGTTGGTGTGTTCTGTTCAAATCTGTAGGTGCGGTATCGAGCCATAGAAGATTACAGTGGTGTCTGCTGCCCTGTCACTAAGGGTGTTA
Source organism: Pithys albifrons albifrons (assembly GCF_047495875.1). Lineage (NCBI taxonomy): Eukaryota > Metazoa > Chordata > Aves > Passeriformes > Thamnophilidae > Pithys > Pithys albifrons. The sequence continues at coordinate 10,108,433 of NC_092466.1, forward strand.
AAACATTCTTCACAACACCATGCACTGAAGAACCCAGAATTGCACTGAGTAAAGGAGATCTGATTTTAGCCACAAGAGGCTTAAAGTTAGTGGCTCCACACCTTTATGTTTGGTTAAAAGAAATACCAAGATGAGTTCTGGCATCTAATTACCTCTTACACTTTCTTCCCCAGACACTGGATGTATGGTGAGAAGATTCTCGACTCAGCTGCTGATGGTATGAAGCAGTTATTTTCACTTTTTCTGTTGAAAATTGCAAATCAGTTTTATAGCTGTCTAGAAATGTGGCCAGTTTTATATGTTCAGTTCTCAAAATGTATAATGATGACTTTAAAGGCATGAGCTTCTCTCCATTCTAAAACCATGTCCACAGTTTTTACTCTACATCTGATAGACTACCCAGTTTTGAGAAATATTAAATAACTGTCAAACTGACAGAAAACTTATGTAGCAGTTTATTGACAGATGTGTGGGAAGGGGGACACTTCGTATTCTAGGAAAAGTTAGACTTTTAAACTCTAAAGAGTTTAATGATTATTTATTTTTTTATATATTAAAATGTTGGTCTGTCTTAAATGCATCCAGATTTCCTTTCTACACACCTTACATAAGACTGATTAATCCTTGTATATTTTAAAAACAGGGAAACAATATATCTTTGGTTTGGAATAATTTCCAAAGACTTTGACATGCATTATAAGACTAATAAGCACAGGTGTTAAAGACTCCTGCTGGTCTGCTGAGGGTCAGTGTCACAGCCACCTGCATTAAAACCTTTACATTTTTTTTACTTCAGTCCTCTTGCTTTGGACTGAACTGAAATTTTTACCTGCCAGAAGGTGTGTTGGATTCTGTTGTCTCTCCAAGCAGTTGCAAATTCATTGCATGTACATTCCATGCTGGCAACAGCAAGGCTGCCAGCAGTCAGTGCACTGACAGTGTCCATGGTTTTCATGGGGGTCTGAGGCCTTCATGGGCTGGGAGTGCTTTGGCAGCTCACTCAATGAACTCCCTCGAACATCAAATCTAAATTAAATAGTTTGTATTGCATTGCTTATTGTGAAGATTAGCAAGACATAACTGCTATATTGAATATTGTTTTTTTAAATCAGGTGAAATGTGGTTTGGGTGGGGAACTTGATGAATACCGAGAGGCTGGATTAGAATTCAAAATAACATTGGCATTTTGGAGAACTGGACTTCAAAAATAGGATGGGATTTGTTAGGAATGTAGAGCAAAATGCTATAAATAAGCAGAGAGAGCAAGCTGCAGTATAACAAGATAGCAAAATGAGGGCTTAAGTAGCAGTTCTGGGGAAAAAGGACTCGATCATAATCTTAAGATGAGTCAACACTTTCAAGAAAAAGAAAAAATCATATAACTTCCCAGATGCATGAAATAATCCTTGGACATTGGCAGAGACTCGGCTAAAATACTGCCACAAGTAAAAGCAGTTACTGTGCCTCAAAAAACACATCAGCTATAAGGGTTGAGAGGAAAACAGTGAGAATAATAACAACTGTGACTTAGAAGGAAAAGCTGAAAGAATTGGAATGGCTTACCTGGGGAGGAGTAGGAGACAAGAGAGAGCCCAGGGTATGTACAACTAGTGATCAGCTTCATGAACGTCTGCTAGAGAAGATTGTTAGCTGCTTCCTCTGTCCTTGTGTGTAGAAAGAGGACTTGTGAACCTGATTTTCTAGACAGATTAAGATAGGAATTAGGATTAATTTTTCTCAAGGCAGAAGACTGGAAAACTTTGGAGATACTTGGAAACGTTTTAGGTAGTGGGAGAGAATCCTTGCATCTGCAGGAATGACTTACATGTTCTGTCCTAGAGAAGAAAATACCTTACTGCTTGATGTCTCTTCCAGTCCTGTGTTTTTTTTCTCTGTAGTGGGTCATGTTTTGTTCCAAGTTAATGCAACTTTTCATGTCTTAAGGTGGAATAAGAGAACGAGGCTGGTTCCCTAGGAAGTGTGTGGAAAAATGCCAGTATGACTCTGAAACGGATCAACCAGTGGATGGAGAGAAGAAAAACAGATAGCCTTCTAATTTTTTAAAATATGAAATGGAGTTTTTACTTCACACCACAATCCTTTACTTGAAATTTTCTGTATATTACTTTAGATTTATGCAATGAATATGTTAGGACGAGGTTTTCTTTTCCTCACAGCTGAAAGGGTTGGATATGCCTGTGCCATGGTTTGCATACTTTTTAAACAATAAATAATTGAAGAAGCCATTCAGTGGATTGCCTTCAAGATGCATCTTTTTCATCACAAGTCAGGATTTTTTTTCTTTTTGCTGTTTAAAATTGCATTCTGAGGGTTCATATTTTAGGTTTTTTCCTTGATTGCATCTGGTTGTGATGCGTGCTGCTTATCTTTTGTATTTCTCTGAAGCTGCCCCTGAAAATCACAAAATAAACATCTGATTCAAATTCCAGATAAAATTTGTTACCTGTGACTTTTAATGATGTGAATTGTCCACCTCAAATAAATGAAACATTCATATTCAATTGTGGATTTAGTTGTTTTCAGACCTAGAAGAACTTAAGTTTATAAACATGGGAATGTGAAATGACTGGGAAGTAAAAGATTTAACCATTATAAGTTGTCTCTCAAGCATAGAAAGACTTCAACTCTTGGGATAAGAATATTCTGTGCAAAAAATATCAGCACTGTCTGCTCCCTCTGAAATATCAGACTTGTACTCAAGAGACTAGAGTTCTTGATCCATCTTGCTGTGAAAGGAAGCAGTAGCCAAAAATGAAAATTTTTGGGACTCTAACACCCTTAAAGCATTTTCCTTTAACGTCTGGTGTGGATTATTACCAGGAAGACCTTAAATTGAAATAACTTGTACCAGCTGAAATCTTTCTACATGCCTCCAAAATGCAGCAGGTGGGGTTTTTCTCACACATTTAGTGTAGCTGCATGTCACACAGGTGGAGAGTTTTTGCCAATTACTGTTGTAAACACCTGCTTTATCTCCACCTGCCTGAGTTTTCTAAGGCAGATGAGCATTTCTTAAATAATATTAAGTGTATATAGAAATAACTACATAGAGACAAGCCAGCATTACTCCTGTATGCTCTTACTCAGGTGCTATCTCTGGCAGAAAGCAAGTTTTTTGTTATCCCCTGGCCTGCTGTTTGTTGGTGCTGTCAGTGAACCAAAGTCCTAGGCTGTTTCTGTGTCAAGGGAGAGCTGGTGTATTCAGTTTTAGTAGTTTGCAAGAAGGGGATTTGCCTCTCTTAAAAACAAAGTACTGTTCTTCTAGAAGCAGGGTTCGTTAGAGGTGTGGGAGTGTATCGCACTCGCAGTTCCCTTACTAACAAGGATGCAGCTATTTTGGAATATGAGCAGGTATTAATGTGAAACCTCCAAACAACATGGAATACTCCTAGTCTCAAAAAGGCAGTTAAGTGCCACCCTGCCACCTGATCCAGTCAGATCTCGGAAGCAGAGCAGGGTCAGCCCTGGTTAGTACTTGGATGGGAGACCTGGCAATACCAGGGGCTGTAGGTTCTAGTCCGGAGGACTTCACTGTCACTGTGAGATGGAACCCTGCCCTCTTGTTTAAAGGAAATAGGCAGCTCTTACAAGCCTACTTCAGGCAGTGCACCAAGACAAAAACAGAATGTCATGAAACCCATCAATACTGCCCCTGGTAAATATTTCAGGCACCTTGTTCAAGCACCAAGTCAATGAAAATTTTGTTTTCTGCTCTTGTTTTGGCCTCTTGTGTAAAGAGATTGTCCTTTATGATGCCACTGACTGTGCCAGGTACCCATATGTGACAGTCTGTGCAAAAGACTAGCCTTGGTCTTCTCATGTTTGTAACTTTGAGATGATTGCTAACAGTAAAAGAAATAAATGATGAAAAACTTTAATCCAGTCTCTTAATAGTTGAGCAAATACAAGCTAGTGCTAGAAATTAAGCATCTCACACAAAATTATTTTTTCAAATGCAAAGTAATGACCAGGAGGAAAAAAAAGAGAAACTCCCATGCTAAGATGCCAATGATTTGAGGTTATTTCGCTTTTACAGTTGGGTTGCCTGTGGCATTAGAGAATGACTAGAGCTGTCTTGAGAGTAGGGATTAAAATAAGAACTTCATTAAAGCCAAATTATGAATTGAGTCATTATTTTCCTGGGAACACTTCCTGTCTGGATCAGGAACAGAAGAGATTAACCAAGAATTATTAAGTTGCAGGCACAATAGTTGTTGCATAGAGGTGGAAAGAAAAAAATTAAGAACTTTTATTTTGCTATACAATTCTGACATCGTTTGGGAGCCAAAATCAGGCAGTCAATTCCTGATGCAGTACATAGGAGTTGTTTCCAATTTATTAAGTAAAAGACAGCTTGATTATCATTGTTCTTATTAAATATCTGCTATATATGAATCATGTCTTTTAGTTACAGTATCCCATTTTTTAGCATGTATATGCACCTATACTGCAGACCCATTGGAACAATTTATAATGGACAGGTACTACATAAGAGCTTTTAAAAGCAAGTTGAGAAGACTGGATGTTATTTTAGCACCAATCTGTATCTGGGGAAAAAAGCTGCAGAGTTGAACTTGGTTATGCCTGTAGCCATCTTTACCTCAAATCTTTGTTCCCTGGGTACTACAGTGCTTCAAGCCTTTTGTAGCTTTGACTAGTGCTCAAACAATAGTCTAAAGTAATTTTTGCACCATTTCAATGCAAACATGCTTACAGTACTCCTGTTTTCACTTCAGATCGTTGTTGTGGAAGCAGCTTAAATGGCAGAAGTGGCACCCAAGAGACCAGTTACAGAGTAATTTACACTTGAATTGCTATGTAAGTTTTATTGTTCAGTGCCATTAGCCATTGAATTCCATCTTTGTAACACCTACCAGCAGATACCAGAGACATGAAAAATCTGAAGCACTGTAGTTTGCCACTGTGAGAAAAGACTTTATTGTCAGTAGGAGCAAACCAAGTTCAGAGACTGAGGCGTTTCCTCTTCTGAAAAAGCAAACAGCTCTACTGTGTTAGAAAAGTGACCTGTACGAAGCTGCTACTTTTGAGCCATGGCACAGAAGAGGAGGCCTTCTCTCCTCAGTTCACAAATAAGAGATCCCTTTAAGCCAAATGAAGCATTGTGGTTGGTATTTGAACACTGCTGGTTAAAGGACCCACCACAGAGTGCAGGGCTTCAACATCCAAGCACATCTTTACAGGAAAGTGTCATTGTCTCAACAAAAGCACTTTCCAGGCACTGCAGCAGGTGGCACCACAGGAGTCAGCCTCGAGTTTATACAGATTTCAGTTGCATTAGATTTACTGTGCCCAACTGACTTGCTTATTTTTGTGTCCAAAACTAGTTTCAGTATAACATTTCTCTTCCCTCTAGTTCTCCTCCCTGTCATCTGGGTGTAAAGATTAAGTCATCAGTAACTTTATGTCACATTGCTTGAAGGAAGCATAGGAAAGATAAGCAGTATAGTTACATACACTTCAGAGTTTTAGAAGTCTTTATAGCCTTGCATTTGTGACAAACACAGTAAGGGACACCACTGTTACCTGAAAATTTCAAGCTCTTTAGGCCCAGAGTAGAAACAGAATTGGGTCATAGCAAGGAGTGGATCTTTCCAATAAATCTGCGTCCTTTCATTTTGGGATATCTGACAAAGAGTATTAAAAAGGGAGAGGAACAGACACTAGCAGCATGAACAAGACAGGGAAGACAATTCTTGTCCCCAAACAAGAATTGGCATAGGAAAGCTACATGTAGACTTGCCCTATTGTTGCATCATTGTTAGCACTGCATTTGAGAAAGCAGACTACTGCAGGGAGAGGGAGGAGCTCTTAGTAGAGACAACATAGACTGATTGAAGACATATGATAAAGTATTTGTCTTGCCTAAATCATTTTCTAAATCAGCAGTTTTAGCCCAAGGAAGTATCTGACACCTTATTTCACATGATAGGCTGAGCAGAAACAATTATTCTGGAGACTTTGACGCATATTCCCTTACTGCAAGGAGAGTTGAGTAGGGGAGCAACATCTGGACTAGGCTACTTTATTTCCTCATGGCTTGAGCTGTGACTGACCAGTGCCAGCAAAGGGAACCAGTTAGCATTCTGCAGCAGTTTGGTTCTAGCTGCAGCCAGGCAGAACCAGACAGCAGTAAACCTTGCAGCTGGTAATCTGGTTGCAGTAGATAAGTAATTCACACAGGTTTTAGTTTGATTGTGCAGTTACAATTTATTGCATCCTACATCCTTAGGATTGACAGCAAAAGTTTTCCACTTATTAGCCTCAAATTCATAAGTAAAAAGGCTTTAACACTGCCATTTCATTTGAAAAATGTGCAAGAACTGATCCAGTGCCTCTCATGTTAGACTGTGTTTGCTGTAGCCACATGTATTTTGTAAACTAGTTGATACCAGATTACTCCTTTTCATTAGAAGCAACCTCTACCATGTGGTCCAGGGCTAGAAACAGGAAATTCACTTCTGTATTTGCTGAACAGATGTCATCTTCAGTTCATATTGTGTTCAGTCTGATTGCAGATCAAACCACAACAGCTCACAATGGAATTCATAGTTTGAGCAGCAAAGCAAGGTTTGCTTTTGACAATGAGAAGTGCACACAGCTGTCTTTTAAAGGCTGAGGATCTTGCATGTTTTTGCACTTCAGTCACAGTCGAAGAAAGTTGAAAGTTCTGGCTTTGTCTAGACAGCCAATTCTTAGTTCTGCAGGATGTGACACTGCCAGTTGTCAGTTATGTTACAGCCATCTTCATCAAAAAGTCATTTTTCCCAGGATACCAGAAACAAATTTAAGTTCTCCATGCTCCCCTTTATCTTATGCCCATGTTCTCCATAGGTCATGTAGTGTCACAGATTTATTCAGATACTCCATGCAGTTTAAATTAAGCTGGCCACTTATTCCTGTGCAGATGAATAGAGGGCCTCAATCTGCCCCTGGAAGACTTTAACAACCTCTGCTCGCTTTGCTTTCAGTGTTGGTGTCAAGAGTCCATTTTCGACACTGAACATCTCTGTGTGGATGTACAAATCTTTAACCTATTAAAGGAAAATAATTTAGCACATGACAGTCACATAATTAGAAAACAAACAATAGTTCTTCCCAGATTCCTTGAGCTCAGTGCAAGAACTCACTTAGTCCCAGAGATCCAGTAAATAAACTGTTTTTTTGACAGAAGTCAAATACCTTTTGGCTAACCGTTGCCTTGTACAGCCACTGGTCCCTTGGCCAATAGAGGAGCATTGGTCAAGAGACAGGCAGCTAGTTAACATTTCACCGACTACTTCAACTAGTTGAGAGCACATGCCTTAGGTCTCATTGTGGCACGGTCAGTATTGGGCATTAGGACTTCCCAGACATTGTATTAGCAATACAGGTGCTTGAGATAAGCAGAATTTGAAAGGACTCACTTGTTCAAAGGATTTAAGGCCAGCCTGTCTCCCCAGTCTGGTCAGATCTTCTAAAATAGCTTTTTTCACTGCCTAGAAGAAAGAGCAGAAGCAGAATGGATAAAGCGTCCCTTTTGTAATTGCAACTCAAGACCATAACCATTGCCCAGTCAGAGAGAACTGAGATTGGCAAGAATAAATATCCCATCATTCAAGAGTTCCCATATTAAGGCCACTACAAGGTCACATCGGTATTCACATTGGAAAAGACACAGTGATAGTCCTTGAAACACCAAGAGATACCTATACTCAGTTCCATTTTTCCCTGTAAGGATGCTTGCATGACTCACCCAGCATTAAACCAGTTTACAAAGAAAGGTGGATAGAACAAAGTCAGAGCAATGCAAGACTGGATTTCAGAACTAAATCCTGTCTCTCACCTACTAAAAACAAAGCCACTCACTGGATTTTTGCAGAGCTCTTCATAGGAACCTTTTACTCCCAGTTTTGCTGCAAATTCTGGAAGTGTCTCTGGATCAGGAACCACTATACCTACTAGAAAAGACTGAAAACAAGTGGAAGTCATGCTGAGACCAAGATTAGGCATATTAAATGTCTTTGTGAATTTGATTGTGAAGTGTTTCTATAACAAGTCACATTTATATCCCCATCACTTTTTAGGGTTTCAAAGGTAGCTCTAAGGACTTGCAAGTCACTGAGAGATGAGACAGCAGTAACTGAAGTACTAATGCAGGTTTTCATGTGTGCTGAATGCTCCAGCAATTACTTTTGGCTAGTTTATAAATTTGAGACTGGCCTCTGCTACCATAGGTGACACCTCTGTGCAAAGGAATGGAGAAACTTCTGCTGTGCAGAAAGGCTGGGAGTGTTGGGGTCGTTCAGCCTGAAGAAGAGAAGGCTCCAGGAAAACAGTCATTGCAGCCTTTCAGTACTAACAGGGGGCTTGAAAGAAAGACGGGGTCAAATTTTTAGTAGGGCCTGTAGCAATAGGATGAGAGGTAAGGATTTTAAACTGTGAGACAGTAAAATTAGACTATATGTAAGGAATTTTTTAAAGTGAAGGTCATGAAACTGACATAGGTTGCCCAGGGAGGTGGTAAATGCCCCATCCCTGGAAACATTCAAGGTCAGGCTGGATGCGGTTCAGAGCAACATGATGTAGTTGAGGAAGTCCCTGCTCACTGCAGAGGGGATTATTCTATGATTCTAAACTGTACAGAGCTGACCCAACATGCTGTCAGTTAAGTATGTAATTAGCCTTTACCCAGCTTGCAACTCGATGCCAATTGTCAGTTGGGAAGTCTATAGGTCTGAAAGCATATTTCTATAAACATGGTACTCGAAGTAACAGATCTTGTTTAAGAACACTTGTGCATACATACATTTGTGCCCTGATCATACAGAACACATCATGGGAGGAATCTTGCAGGATGCCCACTCCTAGCATCACTTACCCTCAGGCTTTCCCCATGTACAAAGACCTGGGCTACGGGAGCACTTCCAATATAGACATTTTCTATCTTCTCTGGAGCAATGTATTCTCCTTGTGCAAGTTTAAATATATTCTTCTTCCTATCAATGATCTTCAGTGTTCCATTCTAGAAAAAGTGGAGGTCGTTAGGTTGCAAATCACTGTCTTGCTTATATAACAAGTGGCAGATAAACAGCCTTGGCTTTGTTGTATGAAAGGCAGATGCTGGTCTGCAACTGGTCTATGCTTTCTACTGAGAAAAGGGGCACTTTATCTAATTTCTTCAGTTAGCTCAGGACATGATTAGACAGCTACTTTTTTCTCCTCTGACAGAAATCAAGACACCTTGTTACATCACTTCTACAGTGAAAAATAGTCTTAACTATGGGCCTAACAGGTGTTATTTGAGATCTTGTAACCTAATTGGTCTTTGGAGCTTTTGCGTGGAGCTACTTGGTGAATGATAAAGTACTGTGTAAAGGCTTTTTATCCATCTTTTGAGAATACTGTAAACTAACCGGAATTCACATCCAAGGGGTGGTTTGTATTAAGCAATTACTCACTGGCAACCATCTTCCTATGTCTCCAGTGTGGAGCCAGCCATCTTTGTCAAGTGCTTCTGCTGTCTTCTCAGGGTCTTTCAGATAACCCTTGAACACATTTGGTCCTTTAATGCAGACCTATAGCAAGCACAGAACATTGTTAGTCAGCAAGTCTAATGTTTCAGTATTTCCTGACATTCACAGGAGATGGTGCCTACCTCGCCTTCGTTGTTAGAAGAGAAGTAGCTCATTTCTTCCACATCATCTAGTTTTACGATATTACAAGCTAGAGGGCTTCCAACATGCCCTAAGAGGAGAAAAAAACCAAAACTGCAGTGATACTAGATACTTAATGGATTTGTTTACTGCTTTAGCAAGAACCAATACTGTTTAAAGGAGTCTGATATCTAATGTTCATGAAAGTTATTGAAATGCCATTTTCAGTTACGCAGGACGAGCAACAGCTAAGTCTCAATGCTTAGAGCATTATTGGTGTAATCAACCACACCAACCCCAAACCACATTTACCTTTCCAGGAACCCCTCGGAGACCCTGGTATTCATTTGCATTTTATCCTCATTATGCTCTGTGCTTACTGTGTTCCCAAAGATGGTGACTTGAGCTTGAATATCCAATATTAAAAATAGCCTTGCCAAGATAAGAGTTAAATCTTCAAATTCATGTAGTCCTTCAGGAAAATAACCAAGTATCATACCTAATATTTTAGTTAAAATTATTTGAGTAAAACATGTAATTTTGGAGATAATTTTGGAGAGTCCTTTCCCATATGCTGGGACAGGGTCTAATCTGACCTATGTTACTTTACACAAGGGGTCCTCATATATTTGAGTCAAGAATTTTAGTACTTATTAAGCACACAGGTGGTTCTTGCTACCAAGAATTACTTTGAAGTTACATACCCATAATTTAACTTTCATTAAACTACAGACAGTAATGTACCCAAGTGCCCCTTTCTGTTGACAGCTCTGGGAGACTTTCCAAATCTTGACTACCATACCTGTTGTACAGTCTCCAGGCATTGAGAAAGTGCATCCAGCTGAGCATTCGGTCTGGCCATAAGCTTCAAAGATCTGTGTGAGAAAGGACGAATATTCCTTGAACATCAAGTCCTTTCTGTGAAAGATCTCTGTTTCAACTATGCCCATGCTCAAGTCTTCTTCTTAGGAAGCCAATACAACCTTAGCCTTTACAGTATCTTGATCTTACTGGTATAACCAGGCGTTTAGGTTCACCTATCCAAACTCTGCTTCAATCACCTTATTCTCTTTTCTCAAATGTGCTACATTGGGAGCTCATCAACTATCAGGATAAGCCACAAAGCTCAGAGGCAGCTGCCTGACTTTGAATATTGCGTGTTTCTATTTCTGCTGCTCTATTTCCCTTCCCAGAGCCTACAGCCTAGCTTTTTGGTAGTATAGTTTGAAGTCAGCCTTGCAGAATTTTTTTCCTGTTACAGTTAACTTGGATGAAGCAACCTGTGAATACCCAGCCTGTAAATACTGACAGAAACTTTCCTAGGAACAAGATGGACTGGACCACTGTCACTTCTTTGGGCATAATCAAACAAGTCTTACTGTAAGAGAAAATTCAGCTTACCTGACAGCCTAATGCTGCTCTCAGAAATGTCAGGACAGAGGGAGATATTGGGGCTGCGCCTGTTACCATTATACGCACTTTTCCTCCCATGGTCTCCTACAAGTGAAATACAAGCCATCAGATCCTCCAATGTTACATTGCTCAGCTTATTTACACTTCCAATAATTTACCTGAACTTTTTTGAAGATTAGCTTATCCCAAATGCTGTCATTTCGAACGATGCCCTGTTTTAATTCAGCCGTCTTCACAGCCACAGCAAAGTTGAGCAGGCAACGCTTCATTGGGGTATTTGCACCACTCTGTATCTGCAAGGAAAAGCATCAGTGACTCTTGGGTTTGACTCACTTCTGTACCTCCCATTCTTGCTTTGTTGAGGGGCACCACATCTTGCTTCATTTTTCTAGGGTCTGTCTTCACTACTGGCATGTCTAAGAGATGAACCAAGAGACAATACTAATTCATGTTGCTGCTGACACACTGCAGCCACAGCTTTGAGGAACAGGGGTTCTTCTAGATTTATACTTGCTTCATCTGCATTCCAAAAGTAAACAAACTTTTTTTGTCTGAACAGCAACAAACTTAAGGGTAGTTATGACTGGATACACTGTTCTTATTCTTCAGGTCCCGGGACTCTTTCCATCTCCCATGGGGAGATTTTAAAGAATTCTTCCTGCCAAGAAGTAATTAACTAGTGGCGATGTTATGACACAGTCAATATTACTTTATATGCTTGCTTGGATATATGAACACAAAGATGATTCAGCTAAAATTTCTCACATACCTTGTCATACACTCTATTGAGTAGTCTTGGTACAACAGGAAATACCGTTGGCTTCAAGGTTTTCATGTCATCTGTTAGGGACTTGATGTCTCCTTGGAAGAAGCCTACTTTTGCTCCACAGCTGAATATCACAGTCTAAAAATTGACCAGACTAAGCTTAGTCAAGGGTAATTCCCAGTTTCATTAGCCATCATTATTTGTCTATGAAAAGCAGCAAGATTTTCAGTGCCCACTTGTAGGAAAGTTATTCTTTGAATAGGTTTTGAGGACATACAGATTGCCATCATATCTTTTAATATAATTTGATTTATAAAAGCTCAGATGCATATATCTGTACATACCTGTACAACTCTCTCAAACATGTGAGCCAAGGGAAGATAGGAAATGGCGATATCTGAACTTGTACACTCAACTGTGTTCTAGGGGGGAAGAAATAGAAGTGGGTTAGCACTCCCTATAGCTGCCTGAGTTACTCTTAAGTAGAAAGTAAATAAAGTTTGGCTAATTTTAAATACTTTGAAGTAGACACTTAAATGATGGAAGAAACTCAGGCTTATCCATCACGTCTTCAAGATTTGCAGCTGTCACTCAGCCATGCTGGATCGAAATTAGTTTTATGTTTTGGCAAGACTTTTAAAAGAGTTGTTTAGTACTCTTGGCATTTAGGACTGACATTCTAGAATAACTTCTACATAGAAGTTCTTGTTCAAGGTTGAACCAAGTTTCTTTCAATACTATTGCCCCATTGAAATCCAGGCACTTGGGAAAGCATCAGTTTCTGGGAGCGAATGGTTTACAGAAAATGCCCACATTAGAGCTGCTTTCATGAATAAGGGACATGTGGAGATCACTATTAGGAGCAGCTTACCTCTGTGCATCTAAGGAAGGAAGCAGCATTTGAAACAATATTTTGATGTGTCAGCATAGCTCCTTTAGGGTTACCTTTGGAGAGATTAAGCAAAGTCAGCTGAGGCTCTGACTGCTTCTGCTGTCAGTTTCCCATTTTGTTTGGCTCAGTCTGGACAGTTTTGTTACTAGGCTCAGTCACAGCATGGATTGCCTTAGGAGATCACAAATATGCCTCATCTTGAACACTTTCAGCTATAGATGTTGCATAAAGGAAATGTCTACTGAAATAGAGTAATTAAGAGTAGCATAGAGAATGCTGAAATGATTTTTTTTGTCTCTGTGGATCAAAATACACACATAGTTAAACAACCAACCTCTTGAACATTGACTGCAATGGGTAAGACAACATGAATTTGGCTATTCTTACTCCCAGTTCTAAGAAGCTTTGTCTTAGTGTACTTGTAATGACAATGACCCAAGTAAAAGTGCAGTAGTGGTTTGACACTGCTGTAATTTACTGTTTTTTCTTCTATATTCTTAGGATTTCCTATTTTTTGTGCTGGAAATATGCACAGGTAGGCTGTTTCAGTAGGGAAGCATCACAATAAATTCTCTTACCTGTGGTTCCACTGGTAAAACACACTACAGCAATATCGTCAGGCTTAGGAGGCTAAAGAGAAAAAGCCGCGTAAAGTCAGTGTAAGGATTATGATGCTCGTCAGTGTTTCCATAAAATACTTAAACTGGGATGAATTAAAAATTATGATTCACAAAAAAAAAAAAAATCTTGCCAGCCTCCTCTATTACCATGGCAAGAAGTATTTTCAGAGACTAGTTTGGAAAGTTTATAACTGTTCCATAGAGATACTTACAACTGGTTGTCTGATGTTATTTTTTCCCAGCTCCTGTGTTAGAGAAAAACACATAGTTTAGCAGATGTGCAACAACAATAGATGAACAGGTAATTCTATTTCAAAGGCAACACTTGTTTTTTCTTTGCCTCTAGATACTCTGTCATTCAAAGAGAGATGTCTTCCTGAATTCAATACACACAACTCTGAAAAACTGACTACTGCAGCTGCGAAAAGCACAGATTTGAGTGTGTAGAAAGTGATTGGAACTATTTAAAGAATTTGGCAGTCCTGAGTGGAGATATTTCATTTTATTTGACATAGGCCACATGTCTAATACTTTACCTATATGCAGGATGAAACCTAGAATGTCTAAGCAGCCGGGAATTTGCACTTACAGTCTCGATTAGACTCAATTACCAGTTTAGAACCCTGATAAATCCTTTTGCAATTGTACCATAAATTAAGCTAAGGAAGTCTTCAGGTTCTTGCATACTGACTATCCACAACACACAAACATAACTTTCGTCTGAGTTTTGCAAGTCCTTTTGGCTAAATATATTTTTTCAAAATGACTGCACATCAAGATCCAAACTGCAGATGTGATAGCTGGATAACACCTAAAGTGTCACTGTTGCCACAAAAGGTCAAGATGTCAAGCTGGCAAGGTATTCCTTGACAAGATCAAGCAGAAGCCCTTAGTCACCTACCTCAACCTCCTGCAGTGCCAGAACTTCAACTCCCACTTTAGCTCCTCTGTCCTTGAGCTCTTTATCAAAGAGATCCATGAGAACAATAATCTTCAGACATGCAGTCTTTTTTTGCTCACAGTTCTCCAGCAATACCTGTGCCTTCTGGGGTGTGTCACAGATCACTACACTTATGTCAGCTACAGGAAAGAAATCACATTTCAGAAATCTGTTTAGAAAACATGAGGCTACTGGCAGCTCAGTAGCACATACATTTAGAACACAATATTGGTTTGTTCTAAAGCCACTTACATTTTTTCACATGGATTCAGTGCTTGGCTAACAGTGCTAAGAAGGTTCTTCCTACCATCATCAACTGATTGTCTAGCTAGAATCTCAGATTTGACCAAAGTGAGAGCAAATGCTGAGGAACTGAAGTCTAATATCTTCACTCAATCAAGACAGGCATTTAAATTTTTGGTATTGCCATAAGAGTTCAGAATTGCCCTCGCTGATTGTTTAGGTTTAGCCATCTTGCTTAAATCCGAAGAAATTTAGGTGTGACTGAAAGAAGTCACTCAAATTCTTTTTGAGTTAATACCTCATCTTCCCTGCATGTGCAAGTGAGTTTTACCCACCAGCAAAAGCATTTTCCATTAAGTCTACAGAGGATTTGGATTTGCCTGAGCATGCTGGTTCCCCCTTAGACTAGTAAGTCACAGCTGTGTAGTGTCAAAGCAAGACCTGTTTGCAAGATTCACCAGCATAACTGGTCAAGAGATTTTGCTTGCCAAGTGCTGTTTATGGGATGGATCCCAGATTACTGTGACAGTAGTGGATATTTATTTCCCCCATATCTCCCCTAAGACTGGGAGAAGAAAATCTGAAGATTTATTTAAGCTTCTTAACCGTTTTTTTCCATGATGGCATGTCAGTTGTTGCTTCTGTAGAACAACAGGCATTAACCAGATAGATTAAACAGATTTAGGCATATCTTTACCCTTCCCTCCTCCACTCTTTTCATCCTAGAACCTTAAATCAGAGACACACATCTAGTCTTAATCTGCATGCAAGCCTGTCTTCATTGTCTGATTGTTTGGCAGTGTGGGAGTTCAGGATTTCAAAACCTCAAATAGCAAACAGTTGAGCACTCTGATTGCAGAATGGTCCACAGGAACCTGCAATCAAGACACTGGGAGACATATGAAGCCCACTGGATTCTTCTGGGCATTAAACCATATGCCCTGCAAAGCAGCTTCATTTAAGAAATTGAGTGCCATAAAAGTATAAGAGCAGTAAGGCTAAAACTATGATTTTTGCATCAAATTCCCTTGAACTTAGCCCTCTCAAAACAAAGTTTTCATAATGACTTTTCTAAGAAGAGTGGAAGTCAATATTTACCTTTGTTAACAATATATACAATGGCCTCTGGCCCTAGGGTGTCATAGAGTGGAACAGCAACCATTGAGTAGGTGTAGCAGGCATATTCTGAAATGGTCCACTGAAGAGAAAAAATGGCACAGCTAAGGCAAACCAGCAACTTTCAAGACAGGATTCCTACAGATTTCATACAACTTGACGAGCCCATGCACACAGTAGTGGGGAGAGTTATGTAAGGAGCACATCCATGAGAATCAGAGTAGTGAGAGTTCAAGGTCTTTGTTTTACATGCTTGGAGTGGTATGTGTTCAGTCAGTAAAAAGGGAACTGGGAAGGAAGAAGAGTTGTGATTGTTCCTCATGTTTTGGTTGTAGTGATTGTTCCTTAAATACAGACCCACTCCTCACCCTGAGGTGTCAGAACATTGTGGAAAAGAATACACAATTTGTTGCTTACCTCTGGCCTATTCTGAGCAAAAATGCCAATATACTGGTTTGTTGATGCTTGGCATCCTTTTTGCAGAAGCCCTGATCCCAGGTATTGAACTCTGTCTATAACCTGTAAGATAGTTTTTCCCCACTTTAGTGTTAGAAGACAGTATTCCAAATTAAGTCATCTATCATTTCCTATACTCACCTGTTTATATGTCAGCCACTGATAAGGTTGGTTGGGTTTTCTATAGCCTAGACAGTTACCATTTCCTAGTGGAAGAGTTCAGAAAAGCAGTTTCAAAGCTCAATACTGAAGGTGCATAACACTTCAATACAACACTTTAAGTGGGAAAGTTTATCAGTCATCCAGCTAACTGCATGCGGTGTAGAAGGACAGTGTCCTCAGTTAAATGCTCTACCCAAACCAAGACTGTAAGACTGCTGGCTTTATCCTTACAAGCAATACTACGAAGATCTGGCAATGTTTTCCCACTTCACAACCCACATGAGACTTAAATAGATTGCAAGCTATCACATATTTCCATGCATAGGACCCATGAAGTGACATTTGCACAAATTTGTATCTTTTGTAAACAGGCAGTAATTTTATAGTAAAACCCACATTGTAAGACAAAGCAGAGGTATTTCCCCCTCCAGTTCCTCTGATGTTTAGTATCTGCTGATTCTTGTCTGAACTCTACCACCTTAAGCTTCTGATGTTTATTTCTGCCCAATCTGCCAACTAAAACTACTGCTAAATGAGGGCAGGGAGAGATATGGTCACTTGTCTCTCTTCTCCACAGAAGGCTAGAAAAGCTTTTGCTAGTCTGAATTATTACCACAGTGAAGACACATGGAAAAGGAGCTTGGAAAAATGTTACTTGTGATAGACAAGTACTAACTAGCAGATGCAAAGCTTACCAGAAACATATAGTCCTCTCTGTAAAACTTCATACAAGGTTTTAGCATCTTCAAAGTAATAAGAAATTAGGTTATTATCTGTCAAGAGTGCACTTCTTCTGGCTCCTCCCTAGGAACAGGGCACAGTTATGAAAAAGTGTAGAACAGATGAAATGTCATTCATTCTTCAGCCATTCTCTCAGCAATCCCTTTTAAAGCATCTCAATAGCATTGCATTGATAGGGAAGTCTTTTTCCTTCTTGATCTACTTAATCATACACAGAGGAATTTTCTAGATGTCCTACATTAACATTTGATTACAGGTTATTGGAGGGACATTGTGTACACTCAGTGCTACCACGTGTCTAGTTACATGAAGTGTAGCACCAACTTCTAAGCTGGTGCAGTGAATTCAAAATACAGGCAAAAGTCAGTGACAGCCCATCTAAATCTGTTGGCAGGAGCTGCTGTTTCTCACTCTTAGCATCTTAAGACTTCCCTTATTCCCACCATACTGTTGAGTTGTACATCTGGGAGAGAAAACTATGTACAGCAGACAGGAGAGTTTCCATTGACACCCAGAGGCAGGATGGATCAGTATTCAGATTAAGCTTCAAATTAGACCATGCCCACAAGCAAAGAAAGTATTACCTCAATTCCTATTGACTGCTTGTTCAAATCAACAGGAGGCAAAACAGGTTTTGGCCTGCTTGTCACCCACAGGAAGATGACAGCTCCAAATACAATAAGACTAATCAATGCTGGTGTTGGGAGTGGTGAGAATAATACTTGAAGTATCCAGATCATGGTGCTGGATCAGTGAAGCCAGAGTTGAACCTGAAATGAACAGAAGGTTAGAACTTGAGTTAGAAGCTCTAACTACCTATGAGCCATAGTTACTTAAGTAGCTTGTTAAGCAATAGTGCAAGTCATTTCAGTAGTTTGCCCCTAAAAAGTTCTGGTACAATAATGAAGCATGCTTACACAATGTTTTAAGCCTCTTAAGAGATCTCAAATCACCTGTCCTCCCCATAAATCTTAATCTGAGCTGCATCCACCTCCACAAAAAGCTGAAGCCTCAGGAGGTCACACAAAGAACAGATTTTTTTTCTATTCAAGAGTATAATTTCCCAAATTAAGTATAACACAAAACATCTTACAGTTCAATTATATCGATAGCGGAAGTAAGAAAACTTCTGAATATATAACTGTCCAATAGAAAGGAATTTTGCTGAGATAGTAATGGCATTGATAAACCACACATTTGTTACACCTACATGTACATGTCTGTAGGTCTAGCGATATCTTGTTGTCAGCTGTTCCTACTGGAAAGCAGAGATCATGCTAGACAAATATTTCAGATAGTGACAG
The DNA here is from genome assembly GCF_047495875.1 of Pithys albifrons albifrons. Classification (NCBI taxonomy): domain Eukaryota; kingdom Metazoa; phylum Chordata; class Aves; order Passeriformes; family Thamnophilidae; genus Pithys; species Pithys albifrons. Next base: position 10,126,760 of record NC_092466.1, read on the forward strand.
CAGGTTCACCATGAGATACAACACAAGTCAAAACTGTGAAGGTTTCTTTCCACTAGGACATGGTGACCTGGAAGTCAATGTATGCACTGAAAGTCTAGCTGGGAAATACAGAAACAGTTCTGCTGCTTACATCCTCCCCAGTATCTTCTTTCAAGGGCAGGGAAGGAAAAACTGAGAACGCAGACTTATAAGAGACAAAGAAACATCTACCAGAGTTTTTTCCCTTAGCAACAAGTACTTTAATCTTCAAAGTGTTCTGACATGTTCAAGATTGAATCACCAAGAAAAATGATGGCTCTTTCTCTGAATCAACTGAAATCTCACCAATTTGTCTTTGCAAGTGTGTAAAGAGCTATGCAGGACACAACACATCACACTTTGCAAGATGTGTAAGACCCTTTCAAAGTCCTACATACAGAATCAAAGAACCCAGTCAGTAGGTAGTATGTCAGCGAGGAACTAAATCCCTGTACTAGAAAAATACAAGGCATCTTGAAGCAATGAGTTCCAGTTACCCTTTAACTATAATTCCAAGAAAGTTGAAGGTATTTTATAAAACATGAGTAAGTTCAGCCAGGAATCAAAGTTGGAATTTGGGGCTATGAACCCAGACTGAACAGAGTTAGATTATCTGTCTCTGCTCTATAGTTTTGTAGTTTTCAGTTTCTGGTGGCAGTGTTAATCAGCAATGCTAATGTGCTCTCTAGTGAGAAAAGGCATCTTTGCCCACTCAGCATCTGGATAAGGAAGGCTTGTCATCAAGTCCAAGCTGCCAAGTACATGTCATCTACCGATCTGAGAAGTACCAACTCCCTAGTCCTCTTTTCTACTCTAAGCCTTGTTATCATGTGCCCTTCAAAACTTCTGGCCTTGGCTTCATGTACTGAGAGCCCAAAAATATTGTGCTGCAGCAAGAAAGGCAGGAATTGTCTACTGATAGACAAATCCAGTTATTGGGCATATTGAACCTATGGAAGCACAAATCTGTTCTTTCTGTAGCATGTCACCTATCTCCACACCCTTCCTTTGGGCCTTCATCAATTGAGCCTTGAGGAGAAAAGAAAACCCTAAACCCAGATCTGCTGATTAAGTTTATATTCAGGGCAAAGCTACTGAGCAGTTTAGGTTTAACACTGCTCGGTTTGGAAGACAGAAGTTAATAAAATGAGTTTGGCAATCAGCTGCTCTTCATGATATGAGTCACTCATCTGGCCTTGTAACCCGCGACTGGAGCAGTTAACAAGCAGCTTTCCGTAGGTGATTAAACCGTATTTGGCTTAAAGTGTGAGCCAGCCACTTCCTCTATTGGTAACATGAGCAAGCCATTTTGTTTCAGCACGAGCACTGAGGCAGTTTGGTAGAAGCATCTCCATTCTCCACCATGAAGTGCTGGATATATAAGCTTTATTCCTTTAACTCAGAGCCCCACTAGTAGATCCAAGTGACAGAGCAAATCAGATTTGCACCACTTGTATGTTAGAAGCTTTCTAGGCCTTGACTGATCTACTTTCACATTTTTTAGAGAATTCTCATGTTCAAACTCCCCTAAATTTTGAGTAGCAGCAATCAGTTTGGGCTTATTTCCAGTCTTTTCCCATCCCCAGACTGACAAAAGGAGTTTGCACTTAGTGCATTTCACATAACTTTTCCCTGGACATGAATTTTTTCAATCAGCAGTGAGAGAACAGTATGCAGGTAACCAGAGCCCACAGGCCTGTACACTTACACCATTTTTAATCACTGAAGTATTTTAAGAAAATTTCCTAGAAACCATGAAGGATTGGTTGCCTTTAGAGTATCATGCTCGAGGTAAGAAACAAAAGTAGGGATCATGTCTATATCACCAAGAACTCCCCTGTAACTTATTTATACTGCTTGGCATTAACACTGCCTAGTCAGACAGATCAGCGCAGTTGTCACAAATACCTACTGTCTGTTATATGGATTTATTTTGTAGAAAATGTACTAAAGACACTTGTCTGACCTTTTTGTGGTAAAGATTACAGAACCCAGTAACCCCAAATGCTCCACACAGTAGCAAGGAAGTCACTGTCAATTTTTCCATTGAGGTATTCTCATTATTTCACTGACTCAGATGCAAGGCAGTTTGTACCAAGACATATAGGAGGATTGACCATCAATCATAGCCCTGAAGGATAATTATGCTTGGAGCAAAGAACTCAAAAGTCCAGAGAGAACACCTGATCAAGAGACACAGCAGCACTTTTGCCTTCTGGTTCTGAATTGATTCCACAAGTCTCTTGCATAGAGAGACAGACCAGCCAGGAGTCTAATCCCAGCATAGCCTAACCAGCATTGTTACAACTAGTCAAGGATGATTTTCAATTTTAAGCCAAATGAATTTTAAATTTAAAGAAAGATCTGTTGACAAGTTTCTCTCTAAAGCCTGGGAAATTCTGTGCTCTCATTTGCTCCTAGGGTTTGGTTTTGAGGGTTTTTTAATAACAGTCTTCACTAGCCCACTTACAGCACTAAATGAGACTATACATGCAGGAGTCAAAACCTAACATCCTTTAAAGCTACAGAAGTTAGTGTTGTGTCAAAAAAAGCATAGATACCTAGATATGTGTTCTTGCGCAATACACAAAAAAATGCTTTTCATATCTGAAAAACTGTAGTGACTGTGTTTTGCTTTTGCTTTCCAACCATGCTGCCACAGATGGGCTTTAGTCACTTATATCAAAGCACGTGAGGTGTGTTATTCAAGTTGTGGCAAGTGATGGTCAGTAAATTTGTCTGAATTCCCAGAATTAGGACAGTTGTTTCCTATGCCCAGAGCTTCTATTGTAACCACTTGTCAAATCCAAGTTGCTGCTAGTTTATCACCTCTGGTATCCTCCAAAAGCCACTTAATCTGCTGCCCTCAAAGCAGAAGACCCAGAGAGAGGACAGGAGTCTGTACTTGATGGAGTTTCCTGTCCATGGCAGGAGAACAGCTCTAGCCTAGATCTGTGCTACAGCTGCAAGCAGAGTTTAACCCACAAATCCAAGTGCCCTGTGCATAAATAATAACTGATCTATGTGAACTTAGTGAAAACTCAACTCAGTGCAGCACACAAAAAAGAGCACTTTTGACAGAGAGCAGCTTCCACTGCAAGGGCAAGTCTGAGCACCAGTTGCTTTTAAACATGCAGGGGTCAGAGGTGGAGTGTTTGAAGCCCCTGAGTTCTGAAGGGCTCAGCTCCCAGGGACCAGAAAGATACAAAAAATGCACAGGATGTCTTGAACCACCTGTTAAGCCTCTTGTGCAATAGGATGCTGGACAGTTGAAAGTATACTTACTTAGGTTGTCCACCCTGATCAATGGTCAGGGATAAGATGCATTAGGATCCAGAGTGCAAAGGCTTAGTTTTTATCAGAAGAGATTACACTGATTTACGGCCTTGAGTTCAGGAGTGAGTACACATTCGCATTTCTGCTGCACCTCCCTCTCTACAGCTATTCCTTCATTAGCTACAAGGAATTAAACAGTTATTCTCTGTGCTCTCCAAGTGAGGAGATTCTCTCCACTGGAAAGTGAATGAGCTTTGTATCTTCGAGCCCATAGATGTGGAGGAAGAAATCAGTGTCATCTTCATTGCAATAGTTCGTTACAGACAACAAAATTTTGGAAGCAACAGTCATGCACTGCCTTGCACAATGTCTTACAGAATTAAGTTCTTTGCATCAAGTTTGCCTAAACTTTTCAGGTGCTCATGACAACTTGTTTGTCAGCATTAGAAAGCTAACATTGACTCTTTTCAAGCAGGAAGAGTACAGTACAACCACCTCCTCTGGGGTCACTAATTAGTTAGTTAACCACCAGTACCTCACTCTATCCATTTGCTTACACAGTGCAGCTCTTGCCTGGTGTGATCCTGCAGATGTGAGCCACTGTGCCAGTCTTTACTCCTTGAACGCATTATATCCCATCTTCCTCCAGCTGCAGCAAGAAGTCTTGTGTTCTGCAAGGTTTAGGAACATCTAACTTTTAGCATCCCTGCAGAAGCTAAAGGACAAAAGCTCGGCAGTGACTGCTGAACAGAGCCACACAAAAACCACAAAGCAAAATGCTCAGTAACCTGCATTAAGCTTCAGTTAGGCTTTGCTTTCAGAGCACCTCTTATGGGAGTCGAAGCCAAACAGTTCAAGCACCCTTTGATCTTAGCTGAGAAGCTCTGCAAGGGGGTGGGAAAGGACGAGGCTTCTCAGTAAATTACTTTCAGGAAGTGCTCTGTGGTTTCTGAGCTTTGCTTATGCAACATATGGAACTGCGACTTCCAATATATTTAAACAGAAAGGTCATTTTTTAAAAAGGAATTTTAATATGTTGGATATTACTGTCCCTCAATCAGGAGTGCAACAACACCATGATACTACTTACTACTAGAAGTTATTTTCTCAGATAAATTGAAAAACCAACTTTTTATATAGTTTTTGTATCAGGTTTTCTCTTTGAAAGCTACCTACTCAGAAATATAACTACCTCCTCAAAAACATGTTTAACTAGCCCTTTAAAGTTTCTAATTTAAAAAAACTGTCAGTATAGTAGGTTCTATCACTGTTCATCCTATTAGATAATACAGGTTCACTTGTTGCAAAACATGCATAATCAACATTATATAAATAGGAAGCCACCTCTAGTGATAAAGCACGTTTTAAAGAGCTGGGGCTAAAGCTCAGATTGAAAACTCACATAAAACTCCTAAGAAAACTAAAATTATCAGGCACCTTAAATGCCACACAGAGGAAAGGTAGCACTAAAAGTTTCTAGGTACTAATGTCTTCTATCACTTTATATTATTACAGCTCTTACATTATGAAGAACAAAGAGCAAATACATATCTGAACTTAACTCAGCCCAAGGTTAACATCTAACTGATAGCACACTACCAGAGACTTCCTAGCAGGCTCCTAAAGAACTCATTATCTTGAGCCCTGAAGCTAATCACTCCACTTGCACATTGCTTTTAGTAAAGCCCATGTGAGTAATAACAACCAAACTCATGAGCAATAAAACAAATAAAGTATAACTTCATTACTTACCCAGAAAACACTGCAGATCAAAAATAATGTTGAGAAGCAGTGATTACAGGCAACTACCATTCAGAAAATAGGGTGAGACCCTTACTAGCACAGTGGCAAACCAACATTCATTAGGTAACACTCATTTTAAAAACTACAGCCAGTTCCCTCTCCACAGTTTAAATAAATCAGCAAGCAGAAAAGCATGCTGGGAGGGGTGGTTAAAAAAAAAACACCCACAAAAAATTGTAAAAAACCCCACAGAGCCAACACACCATGCAGGACAAAGTTACTGCATTTTTTTTTTTGTTTGCTGATGAAAATAGCTTGATGTTTACATATTTATGAAGATCTAAGTACAAAGTAAACTAAACCATTTGAAATTACATTTTTCGTTTATTGCTTATAATATGTTTGCTATTATTTTCTCTATGTATAAAGCTGAATTCGCAACAACAGAAATTTTCTCTCTAAAGCTGCATGTATGTTAAGGTGAGCAGACCTTTGTAGCCTGTAATACCAACAAAGTACTTTGAATACAGTATTTCTCATATACTGCTGTAATGGACTTGCTAGTGGGTTGGATTTCTGCTGCTGGCTTTGGTTTATTTGGTTTTGGTGTTGGCTTTTTTGTTGCGGTGGTTGGGGTTTTTTCTCCTCCTTGCCCCCAAAAGCATCTCTTCCTGCTGTATTAGACTTACATTTGTGCAATTATTTGCACAAGGTAACGACGAATCATATTTCAAGCTTCAGTTTTGTTTCTTGCTATGACTGGGATTTTCTTTGTGGTTTTACAGTTGTATTTCTTTATTTAAAAGTTTATAGCTGTTGCAGTTTCCCTTTTCAATGTTTGCCTAATAACTGGTATTGTGCAGTAAGTTTGGAGGGGTGGAAAGACAGTAAGTTCACTTATGTTCTTTAGTGCCTTAACCTCAGATTTTAGAATTGTTTTTCCACTTAGCAGCTGTTTGCCCATCTGAATGTATTTCTACACTGCATGATTTCAGAATAATCTGCTTAGCTAGACCAACTACAAAGCTGGGATGGAATTAATATAGCATGTACTTGCATACAAAACACAACCTGTCCTGCACCTTGGCTTGCTAAAACACATAGCTCCTACTATGTAGCTGATAAGGCTACACTGTATTGCTGGACTCAGTCGGTCTCACAGCTCCAACATAAATTGGGATCAAGGGATGCACCAGGAAAGCCTTGGGGGGGATAACTTCTGTTTAATGCTTGGTTCTGTTCAAAGCTCGTAAATTAGAACACATCTTTCCCTGAAATCCGTAACATGCAAATGCTGAGGCTTTCAGTTTTTGGTAAATTATCTGAATAAATTCCAGATTTTTGAAAAGCATGGATCTTGTTGTTAGTGATTCTTTGTCAAAAAAATAGAGCTGAGTTATAGATATCTCAACCTCTGTTTCTCTTTTACCTATGTACAAAATGTGTGCCTGCATCCTTCATACCCGTTAGCAAATCAAGATGAGCAATAGGTAGGGTATGTGTATAGACAGTTCAAGTTCTTTCAGTTCTGTTGTCACTGTCACAGAAGGTTTGCATAAAGGATGAATAAGATGAGCTTTTTTAACAAACCTTATGATCATGGCATAACACAAGCTTTTCCTATCCAGATGCCAAAACAGCCTTACTACACATTACAAATAGCAGAAGATGTAAATAAATGAAGGGGGCAGCCCTGGCTTCATGTACAGTTTTCTCTGTTGTCCCTTAGAAACTTGGATTTAAATTTTGTGAGTCTATGGGAAGTGTAAGCTCACTTTATTTGAATGATTTTTGAATTCTAGTTTGTTGTCTTAATGCTATAAAAATAATTATTCTTTATTGCTCTGCTCTGCTTTTTGAGGGCAGTGTCTGGCTTTTGTAAAGCACAGTAACCGCACTGGGACATGAATGATCTTCTCAGAGCAAAAGTGGACTACTCAGGAAAGGTAGTATGGATGGGATGATGGGCTTTGGACTTGGAAAAGCAGTATGCTTTTTGCCAGTTCTTACTTGCAGATTGATTTCATATTCATCTTTGTCTCCACTATCCTCTCCTTTGTTACAGCTCTGTACACAAGCAAGAGCTTGGAGAAGGCTCCATCTCTACAGCTACAACAAGCAGTTGTACCAAGGTGATGGCAGCAGTTTGGTGTGTGATACTCTTAAGAATTGTGCATTTAAAACATTAGAAAAGGTATTATATCCAGCTTCTATGTTCTTAGTTAGGGATTAAGGTCTAATTGTAGTAAATGTTGCCAATAAGATTGTGTACATAAATGATGTAGCATATAACAAGTTTTTACTGCCCATAGTGCTGTGGAAACAAATGATTCTTTTGTATTTTTGGAACGCTGTTTTACTCATTAGTCTGAATGGGACGCTGGCACTCTGTACACTGTTTCTTTAAATAGGCATAACTAACAAACTGATAAGAAAATGGCTTCAGTCTGGACGGTAGGCAGATTTCCAGTTCCAGCCAGTCTATAGCAAAGGGGAGCGTTCAGCTGGCTACTGTCGCTCAGGCTGTGATTTCTCTGTATGCCACCCCTGAGCCCAGACTTGCTTATTTAATAACATGCAGTCAATCACATAGCTGTTGCCTTTAACAGAGCAGAGGGTGAAGAGAGCATTGGATCCAGGTACTGCAGAAAATTAAGGCTATTATCCCACTGGCAGTACTCTGCAGGAGCAGGAAGCTGAGTACTTGGGAAGCATGGGCTCTGATCAGGAGGGATTTGCTTACCTTCCTTCAGTGCTGGAGGAGGGTGGAGAGGCTGGTACAGTTTGCTTCCTTCGCTGCTTTACAATTCCAAGTGGGTGTTCAAGGATTGGTGCTTCCCCAGCTCCCGTGGTGCTTCCCCAGCTCCTGGGGCAGGACTAAGCCCCGAATCATCAGTGTGTGGCTTTAATAAACAGGCGACACTGCACCCGGGTAACCTTTGAACCTGCCCTGCAATAGGTTCAAAGGTAAAAAAAAATTATTCCTGATCAAATATAAAGAGCAATTTTAGCTGGTTAGAAATGTTAAACATACAACTGTTGCGCAAGAGCATTAGAAGCGAGTTGTGAAAGCTCCCCCAACCCTACGAAAGCTGCACACTTGGGATTTTAGTGGGACTCTCGTTTACTGCGAGTGTGCGTGGGGCACTGCGTCAGTCTTATTCCACTGAGAAAAGGTGCCTCTGAGATTGCACTTGGAGCAAGCAAACATATTCTGATATTTTTTACCAAATGCTTTATGTAGGGGCCTCTCCTTAGCACATCCAACCACTGAGACCTGGGGTTCCTTTGCAGCTCAAGTGGTCTGTGAAGTAGCACAATCCCTTATGGTATGGGCTCTCAGCACAGTTGGGATGCATAGAGGGTTGGTCATCTTACCATGATGCACCTTCTCTGATGAAGCTATGCAAAAGGTATTGCACTTGCTGGACTGGCAAGTAGGCTAAGCCTGCTTCATGAGAGATTTCTTGTGTTCATTTAGCAACTGTGGGGTTTTTTGGTTGGTTTTTTTTTTTTTGCCATCCTCCATCTCTGAAATGGGAGTAGGAGAGGTGCTGTGCTTAATGCTGCTTGAGAAAGGCTCAGCTGTGAGGTGAGGAATGCAGGCTGGGCTGGCAGGTGGAGCTTCCTGGCTTTGCTTCCAAAGGCTGTGAATGTGATCTTTGGAAGTTTTCTCTTCATGATCCAGGAGATAAGGCTAAATAGCAAAGTCCTTTCAGCACTCACTTAATAGTGTCTATACTGGTCAAGATCATGAAGCTTTTGTTGATCCAGTCTGGTTTGTCTGGTGCTGTAATTTGACTCCTGTATGATTCAAATTCTATCTGAAGAGTAAACCAATACTAACACTTTTCACTTAAGACCTTAAGTACTGGTTGGGCTAGGGGAACCTGCTTGTATCAGTGAATGTGAATAGAAGTGGAAGGACCTGTGCCAGCACAAATTCTCATGCTAGACCTTCTGGTTCCAATCACTTTTACGTTTTTAGAAATGTCAGTTTAAAGAAGATGAAAGAAAATGAGTGGGATGGTTCTAAGCTTGGTGTGGAGAGATGATACCAGTGTGTAAGTCTCTTGACTTCTATCTGTGGTGCATCTTGCATGTGGGAAACAAAGCAGTTGATTGAATGCTGTTATGAGGTATGCAACAGATACTAATAATTAGTAGTTGGGCAGGTTCCCATTCAGCCTAAGTGGATATTGCCTCATCTCAAAAGAGCTAGAGTGACTGACACCATCCATGGTTTTGGCTCCTGGATGCATTTTATGTGCCAATGGGGGGGGGGGTGGGGGGGAGGGGAGGCGGGGAAGAGTCACTTTAGGAGGGAACAAAACCAATTACCTTAGCCAGCTGCATGTGCAAAGGTGTGACTGCTTTTCCTTCTCCACCCTTGCTCCCTGGTACATAAAGTACATAGCTTTTTACCTCTTTTGAACAGCAAATTAATCCAGGTTGTAGTGTTCTGTCACCTCTCACCTATATAGTTTCTTCCTGATGAATAAAGACTAGCGATTAGTTCACAGGTGAAAACCATTCTGGGAGACCTGAGCCACTTGAAGCAGTGAGTGTGTTGTCCCCCAGTCTGGCAGCCTGGGCTCTTGAGCAGAAGTCCTGCTGAATTGTTAAGGGTGGGCAATTTTTTTCAGCTTGTTTTGAAAGCAGGGGTGATCAAACCTGTTCACAAGCCATAGAAGACATGTGGGCTTATGTTCTGTAGTGCAGGCTTGTCTGTGTAAATTATCTGTACTCCCTGTTTCTGAATGAATGATGCTGTAGTTTGAGATCTCAGTGACCAAAGCACATGACCAGTGACATAAAATAGCCTAGATCAGTTGTGGAAGCATAACTTATGACACAATTCTGAAAAAGAGGAGCTCAAGGCAGATCTACACACAGAGGTTTCTTCCAAAGAGTTGGGGAAAAAAAAATCAGTTAATGAAAATGGTAATTTTTCCACTTAAGACTTATTTATTAAGAAAATGGATGATAAATGACATGATGAGTTCTCTCTATGTTAGCAGGTGCTCGATGAATTGTATCAGACTATTAATTTTCGAAGTATCTGAGTACATTATGGCTTAAAGTACTTGTTCAAACTATTACTTTTTGACAGAAGTGTCTGCATACATAGGGCTTTCATGCAGGTGAAAATAGTTTTTCTTTGGCTAGTTTTTATAGATGATGAAAGTCAGTAGTTTCCCTTCTCTGTTTAGATCCATCTTCGGTGCTGATCTGAAGTACCACTAGTCAGATTAACACATCTTTCAAATTTAATCATTTGCCCCTTCTGCAATTCACTTGAGACTTGAATGATGCAGAGAGGCACCAAAAGGGAGCAAAAGAAGTTGAAAGTAGTGTCTCTTCCAACTCCATTACTGAAAGCAGGATTCAGAGGCATATTTTAGATACCTGCCAATGAACATGCAACTGTGGGGTATCCCTGAATGCTGATGAAAAGTGATTCTTGCTGAGGTTGTGCAACCAGTCTGAGCTGTGAGTGGAGCTAAAGGTCATTACCACACAAAGCTGCAGTTTAATCACTTCTAGGTACTATACAAGAAGCTTTTTTTTTATTGGTCTTGTGCAATCTCCTCAAATGCAATAGGCTGTTGAATGATAAACACAAAACAAACTCTAACCCTTTAGCCTAAATAATTGCCCTGACAGTAGTAAAACTTGGTGACAGGATATTATAAGTCATTCTTACTGTGTGAAAGCATTTGTATAAAGAGGATGGGGGTGTAGTTAAACTGTTTTGATCAGTTAAGGAAAATGCATGTCTGGATGTTTTCAGTTGCACTGTGGTGCCCAAGAACAGCTGTACAGTACTGTTGTTACTGGATATGGCTGCTGTGTAAAATTGAAGGATCTGACTGAATTTGATGCTTCTGTGTTACCACTGACAATCTTGCATTCTCCTCTTTTTATTCAAAGCTTGAGTGGTGTGAACCTGTAAGTGTCTATGGTTTTAAAACCAGACAACACAGAGTTTTAAGATAACTGTAAATGTTAAATACACACAAGTATGAACTGGCACCCTCTATTTTGCTGGAACTAAATGCATCTGATTTATAAGCATAACAAGTGACAGATAATTCTACTGATTTTTACTGGAAACTAGGGAATATTTTATAATGTGTGTGCATTGATCTATTTGAGATCAGAATTTGTCCTCAAAAGACTGAGTCTTCTGATCTCTGACACAAAAAATATTTGGCATTGATTACTTCTGTTTAAGCTGATAAGACTCATAGATAAAAAATTAATGAAACTCCCTCTGCCTAGCCTCCAACACAGCAATGCCATTCCTATCTCAAAAGCCCTGAATGCCATATATTGCATGTTAACTCTGGAGACCATACAGCACGAATTCTTCTGGCTGTGACAGCAAGACTGATGAAAGTCTGTGCATAGATTGAATTACCAGGTCTTTTCCTCCTCTGAGGTTTAAGGACACAGTGGAGGCTGCTCAAACATTGTGGGTAGACACAATTGATACAAACGAGCTTAGAGCCAGCTTGCAGCAACTCCTGAAGATTTCATGGTTTTAAGGTCTGATGGAAATAAGAACTGCCTTTTAGGATTGTGCTCCTCTGACATTTTGAAGCTCAACACAATGTTGTTCTTTTGTCCATGCGGAGCTTATCTTTTGCATCAACTCCAGACTTTCAAATCCAATTCTGAAGCAAGATCCAAGAACTGAAGCTTCTGATTCATCTGTGCAGTAGTTTCCATAGTTCACCTCTGTTATTCTGCTTACACATTTATCCAAACATTTTACTATACTTAACCTCCCCTACTGCCAGGATAAAATGTGGGCAACAGAAAGAGAGATGGCAGTTTATGAACAGAGACTTTGACTATTGACCATTCAAAGTGGAAGCCAAAACTAGAGCAAATCTTTCTTAGTGACTTTGGATATTCCTACTAATGAAAAAGAGCTAATGTTCTAAGTGAGCAATATCTGATGTGTAATATTTAGATGACCAAAGTTTAAAGACCTTTTGGATTGTTTCTGTTTTATCACAGTGATATAATTTTGTTAGGAGGTTAAACTTGTGTTGAAACAACAAAATTCCAATTTTGGTTTTAAGATACCATGTTTTTGATGATGCCATGGTAAATACAATGGTTTGCTATGATGTCTATTACAATTATTTATGTGCTGTGTCTTGGACCTCATCTGTCTCGTCTAAGCTTAACACAAAGGAAAAGCCTTGGAGTTTAGCTCTTGTCCTTCTATTCTGAGGAGATCTGGAGTCCATCTCTAATTTAGAAACTCTCTAATATGGGGACTCTTTTTTCTTTTTTCTTTTCAGGCTGAGATAATGGTGTTGATGAGTTGCTATTATAAATCAATACGGTGCTCCAGCTTTTAAAATACAGCAGGTCTTTTGCTTATACACTGTTACTGGAACAATGCAGAATGCCTGTAATTTCTGAAATCTTTTCTTTTTGTCTCTGCTTTAGTCCAAGTCAGTTTTGTCTCATTTAAAGACCAGGCTTAGTGTAAGAAGTTCAAGATGTGGCTTATTGTGAGAGAAGGAAGGTGTCCAATGCCCTTGTTATTTAATTCTATGGGCTTCATTAGATGCATAGATTTCAAAGACCAATTCATTATGATATCTGATCAATACTGGCACATTCTTGAATTTCCTGAGTAAGTGTATGTATTTCTCTAGAAATCTGTGGAAACAGACCACTGGAGCTAAATTGTAGAAGGCCTCTGAGATCGCCATGGTGCAGGATCACAAAAAAAGGCATTGCTTTAAAGTCTGAATTTAGATTTTAATTAAGCCTCTCTTGTTGAAGTTGCTTATTAATGATGAAGACACTTGTATTTTGGTGTCTAAAAGTAGGTTTAGAAATATAGGCACCTTGATTGAGGTAGCTTCAACAGCACATGTGGCTTTTCAGAGTTGTGCACATAAGGAGTTGTCAAATTCAATTTTGTGCCACCTAAAGCTACTGACCTTAAAAGAGCCATTTGCTTGACTAAAGATATGCAGGTGTATATTGCAGTTCAGGGAAATACACTGAGAAAAAGATAGTGATGTTCAAGGTCAGGCAATTGGCACTTCCTGTGGCTAAGCTGTAACCCCTGGGTCATGTTTAATAAGGGTTTGGAGTGAGCTGAGTAAATGCTTTTGTCTACCTGATTAGTCAGTGTGTGATGAACAGGTAGGTAACATGCCCTAATGCCCATCTGTGGCATTTCCACTGCAGTCACTGCAATAAACTTGCAAAAGGGATGCATTTGATGCTTTTTGTTGAGCTACAGCAGATACGATTGTCAAAACGTACTTTAGCCTGTGGAAAGTCATGAAAAATCACTAAACAGACTAGTCATGGTAAGCACTTAAGTGCAGACATTGTACTTGAATTTCCATTGTGTTCAGAGTGACTTCTCCTGTGTTTTAAACTTGCAGTTTCCCAGATTTAAGTTGTTTTGGATAGAGAGGATCTGTGATAAATATATAACAAGAATAGAGTTTTTTCTTGGGGTAGGATGGCAGCAGAAGTATGGCATAGCAGATTCTGGATTGAGTGGGGGATAGATTAGAGGACCTGAACTTGCAATGATTCTAATGGCAAATGAATTTAAGACAAAATGCATCACAATAAATTCTATAGCTTTTATAACCTTGTGGATGAATTGCAATCACCTAGTTACCTTTGATAATGCTATTAGAACTTAAGCGATCCCCTGAGGTGGCGTGGATATTCTGCTGAGTTACCTCAAGGACTGTGTTCCAGCCCCAAATGATTTAGAGAGGGCTTACTGCTCGTGTTCCAAACTTTTCCTAAAAGATTTCAGGCCATAGCTGGGGCGGATGACCGTGCTTTGCCAGATGCCTCTTCAGGGCAAGCTCAGACACAGATTATTTGGGTTACATCTTCTCATCAGAGCATGTGGGTTATTTCATGTGAACAAGATAAAATAAGACCCAGTCACTGTTCTAGTAAACCATGCTGAACTTTTTTTCCTGATGTTCAAAGAAGAAAATGCAGTGCTGAAAACTTTGTTAAAAATGAAGAAAAAAAGTACAGAAAATGGGAAAAAGTACCGAATAAATGAATGCATGAGAACAGAAATCACATTCATGCTGGCTCTAAGCAGAGAATCAGTCTATTCTGCCCTGGTAGTTTCATGACCTTTGTCACCAGTGGCATTGGACTCCTTGTGGGGCATTGATTGTGTAAAAGTTTGAAGAGCAAAGATTATTTGGGCAGAAAAAAAGGCCAGTGGTGTTTGGAGCAGCCATTGGTGGCCCCATTTTGCAGGACACTGCTAATACCCTGAGCAACATAGAGGGCACCAAGTGCCATCTCCTGATTCTCCTTGATCTTTGGATGGTATCAGAAGTCATTCACAGAGGTTGCTGGAGGATTTGGAACTTTTTCAGCTGTTCTGGTTGCATTCAGTTGCAAAGCAAATTAAACCATTCATCTTGCATAAAATGCATGTTGTGTCTGATGACAGACTGAGGAGCATGTCCATAGCTTCACAAGGCTGCATGTGTTCATTCAGTTGTAACAAAGTGAAATATTTGAACCCAAGGAAATAAAGAAACACTAGTGTTGCTTTCATTCCCTATCATCATCTGCCAGACATTTCTGTCCAGGAAGAGAATTTCTACCCTTCCTATGTTATACAGGATGCAACTTCTGGCTTAGGCAGAGAGAGATGAACAACTGCACCACTGCGGCAATCTCACCAGTGGCACTTGTCTCATGCTTAATTACTGTCATAGTGCATCCCAACAGAAGTGTGATAAACAATATATAACAAGCTGTAAAATCTGACCTGCCCTGAGTTGCAATATATTGAGTCCAAACTCAGGATGCCATTAAAACAATTAAACCAAAATGTTCTGATTAATTAGGATTATCTAATTAATATCTGGTGACAGATAAAGAAGTTGGAGCCAGCAGAGTACAAAGAGGAATAAGAAGAAAGTGTAGTGTCTGAGGTGTGGGTGCGCTGCCCCTCGGTGACAGTGTGGTCTCAATGTGTCCCTCAGTGCCAAGGGACAGTCCTGCCTGTTAGGGCTGCAGTAGCTCTCACTCTGGTGAACCTTGCCAATGCTTTGGTTAGTGTGCCAGACACCTTCGAGCTTGTTGTGGAATTTCAAGCACCTTGTAATGCTTCCTACTACCCACATGGCAGCCAGAAGCTGGGCTCAGCTATCCAGATTGCTTCAACAGGCATTTCTGACCAATCGTCCTCAGGTAACTTTATCTCGGCTTTTGTTTATGCTGATTGTGTTTGCAATGCCTTCATCTGTCAGGTTCAGCAGGAGAATGTTTCAACCCTTTTGGACCAGATGGCTCAAAAGCTGAGTATATGTTTCTGTGGTTTGCTTGTTTCCCCCTCCAAGTCCTATGAATCTGTGGTTCTGTAATTTGAGAGTGTGCCTGGACCAATGTCTTCCCAATATCAGTGGGAAGTGCTGGCATGGGAGAAGGTTTTGCCTAGTATTTGACTCAGACTGGCATCTGTCATCCTTGGTAAAATATCATTTTGCTGCTTTCCAGTAGATGGAAAAATACGGTGTTCTGTTTCCAGGTGTTTCTAGAGGAGTGCTTTGGGAGAAGACTATTGCTCTGAGGAGTCAGGAGGATTTTGTCAGGGGCTCTGTACCCTCTGACGTGTTTCTTCTGCCTCTGAGTTCACAGGTTATTGCAGTGCACGCATCTTGGATTGCATTCATCTCTCTTTTTGTGAAAGCGAAAAATTCTGAAATTCTTGTGACACTCCCATGTTCCTGCCAGTAGTTGCTAAAACAACATGAGACTTTGTGACAAGTTGGGAAATTTGGGGTGGGGAGGTGGTGGGAAATTGCTGCTTCTGTGTAAGTTTTTTGTGTAAGTTAACATAGTGTTAACACACAGTTCTCCTGCAAAGTTTCATCCACTTGTGGTGAGACCTGCCTTTGATATGAATTTCTTTGTGCGTGTGCCAGATTTGGAGCATATTGCTTCTGTTATGAAGTTGGTATATTCTCTTAGGAAGTGGGAGGGAAAGGGGCTTTTTTGTCTGTTAATTATAACAAATGACAGAAGGGTAAGCACTTAACAGCAAACTCAGGCACTCAGTGCTCTTCAGTTGCAATGAACTCTTGAGTCTTTGGTGGTTGCTGTCAAAGGCTTTATGTAGTCACCTCTATCATTTTCTGAGTTGCTGATTTCTGTCCAGGGTGATTCCTACAAGGTACTTTGTAGAAGATATTATAGCTATTTATAAAGTTATTTTATTTTGTCACTATCAGTTTCTGAAAGCCAAACCCTATTTCGCTTTGAGGATCTTTAAAATCTTAAAAAGCAAGAGAGCAATTTTAGCTGAACAGGTTTGCATTACTTTTTCTGAAATGCTGAAACAAAACATGTTGGCTCTTTCCAGCTAGGCTTGGATGTTTTGCAATATGATTTGCTGCATTTGATACCAACCTGAGAAATACTTAAGCTAGTCAGAAGCAGACTCTGTCTTCAGATCCAGTCTTGCACATCCTGAGATGGCACTTCAGGACTAGGTCATGCTGCCTTGAGTGCCTTTTAAGCCTCTCTGGCACACAGATTATTCCTTTCTTAATCTTTCAAACACAACACCTGCCACAGTATGGTTTGCCCCAAGACTTCTTTGAGCTTCTCTGGGAGTCTGCCTGTAGCGTTGAATGAATTTGCTATGACTGCAATCACAGAATTTTGACTCACTGTAGCAATCTAAAGAAGGTGCTTTCTGATAGAGGTATGCAATAGGAAGGCAAATGCTGGAAAATATTCCTGCAATACCACACCTCTGTTCATAACTGGTACATCCAACTTAAAACCTTCTTTGAGGCAAATATGGCATTCAAGCTCAGCTCATGTCTCTATCATTAAAGGAAATCTCTCCCTCTGATAGCAACAGCATGCAATAAATGCTGTGAATTCTATAAATGTCAAATCAGCATCATCAGTGAGAAATGAATTATTAATTATATGAGGATTTGGCAGAGAATTCTGAATAATAGAGGAAAATGTGAAGAGCATTAATCTGTTCAACCACTTTGTAAAGACTAAAGACTGCTTGAATAGAGTAAGCAGTTTCTGCTCCATGTACTTTGTATACACTCCACAAAAAAGATTTGTCCTATGGTAACACCCTTTGTTGTCTTCTGGGTTTTGAGATCTCAAGGTTACTCATGTTTTAGTCCATGGTGTGGAGAGCAGGTCACTGTGAGACTTCCTGCAGACATGCAGTCAGAAATCATAGTTCATTTTATACACCCACGTATTGTTGTAAAACTGTTAATGTAAGTAATATAATTAATTATTTCTTATTAGAATAATACGTCCAGACTCACTCTTGACCACATGTATGGACAGGGTCCCATATTCCCACAGAGCAGGAACTGCTGTAGAAGGTGTTTGACTTCAGCCTCCAACACAGCTGGAGGACAACCCAGAGCTCTGGAAATTCTGCCAAGTGCTGGAAATGATGAGCCTGTCTTCTTTCCTTTCCCTCTCTTCTATTTCCTTCTATTTCATTCAAAAGTGGTGCACATATTTTGATTACGTTTTTGCAAGAAGACAGATTACAGGAAACACTTCTGTAACACTGAGCTAGATTTCATCTCACTTGCATTCTCATTATGTTCGAATTTTGCAATCTGTGTTTGTTAAAAAAAACCCAAAACTAACCAACCAACCAAAAAAATCCAAGGGGAAAACCCCCCCCAAATCCAAGATGTTTGTCTGAGGAGGTGTATCCAGGCAGTATAGCTGATGGCTTCACTTTGTTCCATGTAGTCACTGATGTAGTTTATATTCCATAGTCCTACTTCATCATTGAAAAAAAAATAGCATCCAAGCTGTTGCTGGAATCCTCCTTTTTTTCCATGTGGGTTGAAGTGCTATTTGCTTTCTTCCAGTCTTGCAGTAAGTCCACAAGCTCTTCAAAAATACATACCCATACACATTGATTCAGTATCTCACAGATTTCCATATGTCAAATAGTTGTCATAAAAGTTAGGAATTTAGCATTTTTAGTTTTCCCATCTCAATTCCAGTTTATTTTCCCCAAAAGCGCAAATGCACAAAGCAAATGGTCATACAGTAGCTGTTAGTCAAGAGTGGTAAATGGAACTAGACATTCTAGAGAAGATACTCCTCATAAATAAAACCATCAAACTCTCCTAATATCTTTTAATGAGCTTACTATGATCAAAACATGCATTGTGACACATGAGAGAGCAGAAGAGATCAACAGTATCATTGAAGACTTAACTGTGACAATAGGGAGTTGTTAACATCAGCTAAACACCTTTGCACAAGAAGTGGACAAAGCAAGGCAAGCAGCTTTTTTTTAAAGTTTTTAGGAGTTTTATTTTTCTTAAGTCACTCACCTCTTTCAGTAGAATATCGGTTGCTGTTTCTGTAATCTCCTTAGCACTGTTGGTAGTTTCTTGCTCTTTGCTATTCAATCTGCTTACTCAACCATCTTTTATACTGACAGCTACACCCTCATGTAATAATCACTTGTTTTTGTACAGTGCATTCACCTCAGTAATTTACCCAGCCTACTCACAACCTTACAAACCTGAAAACACTGTTTTAATGGGACGCTGTCTACCCTCTAGTTTTCCAATCTATTAGTGTCTATCTATCTATCTATCTATCTATCTATCTATCTATCTATCTATCTATCTATCTATCTATCTATTATATATATATGTTTTATGTGGTTACAAGATCACCTCTAGTATGGCAAGTGATATAGATTACTACACATCAACATGGTGAAGAATTTCAGTTTGAAATGGATTTTCTCTATTAAATGGAAATGATTTGCAGAAGGATTTTCTGAATGAACCCACTTTTACAGTAGTTTCCATATGCTTGTCAGGCACTGAAACTGTTCTAATGAAGGTTCAGTGTCCAGATTTAAAATAAAGTTTAAAATTAAAAAGCAAATTACCTTCTTATCCAGAGAGCCCTTGTGATTGTTGGTTCCAGTCATCTGAAGACAATGCATCTAAGTGACTGCCAGTTATGTGGACTTTTACTGGAGGCTGGGGGAAGTCCCTCTAAATACTTCCCCAGTTTGCATGGCCAGAAGCTTGAGCAGTTGCCTATTACAAACCTGCAGATTGTTATTTAAAAAGAGCATGGACTTTTCTGTAGTGTTTTAATAGCCTTTCTACCAAGTCCAGATAGAGATTGTCCAAGAGCAGCCAATGCAGCTGATCCTGCTCCTGTCTGCCTTGCTGGGCTCCTGCTCAGGTTCAGCGAGTAATAAGCAGCTCTCTGTGCTGTCACAGGGTTGGTGCAAACAGCATGATAAGCTTCTGTGGAAACATGGTTAGCTTTCATCTTGCAACATTTTTGTTTGCTCAATGACTTTTTTCATTTCTTACTGACATTTTCCCAAGCGAAATGATTTCTATTTATTTATTTATTTAATCACAGACTGCTTAAGAGCAAACCTTGTTCATCCCTTGGGTATAAATCTTGACACAGAGATACATCATAGGGAAAAAATTGATCTATTCCTGATTGCATAAGAGATGCTTAGGTAACACACAATGTCCTGTAGTTAACTCTGTCCTCTGATTTTGATCCCTGTCACCTTTTGCATCCTCTAACTCTTCTTCAAGCTCTTCAGTCTCAATGCACTCCCTTCTAGTGTGAATGTCAGGCTAAAAACAATGACTTTTTTTGTGAGATCTAGGTTTTCCAATAATATAACAACAGCCATGTTTCAATAGACAAACCATTGTTCTTATTTTCTGCTCTGGAGTGAATTTCCTTTGCTCTATCCTGCCCCTGGGTAACAGCAGTAAACCTTAGCCCTGCCAGAAGGAACAAGGTGGTGTGAGCAGTTTCACTTTCCCAATGGCTGAAGACATTGGCTCCCGTTTGTTGCTGAAGGTACAAGAACGGTGCCAGACAATTGAGTCACAAGGTTTAAAAGAAAGATTTATTGGTTGATCTCTACATATGGGTGACTGGCAGACTTTCAGTGGAAAGTCTGTGGAACACCTCTTTCCTGACGAAACAGCTCTCTGGGTAAGGGTGTATTGTAGGTGGAGTTGTGGAGGGTGAGAATTCTCTTTTCAAACATAGAGTTTATTTATCTCTGTGTTTTGGTATTAAAGGCTCAGACTGATAGCAGTGAAATGCCTTTTTCCGGTGGTCTTTCCTGAGATTGTTGCCATCATGTGCAACTTACATGAGTGTGATCTTGTAATCACTTACATGAGTGTTCAACTATGAAGCTAGGAGTGATTTGGCAACACTGTTTGTGAGTCTAGTAGCAGGTCTGATGGAAAAGCCGTTTCAGCAGGCCGATAGTAACCTGCAAATTGCTTGTAGTTTTGGGAGCTGATATGTTAGAGCTTTACACTGAAATCTGAAGGCAGCTTTTGGGGTGAGCAGTACAGAGAAAGGGTGTCTGGCCAGTACATGTCAGTGGTTGGAGAAGTGATCATCTCATTTCTGAGAAAAGTAGGCTTTGACTCATGTAGTTCTAAATAAAAATTGAGATAAATCAGGAAATTATTGTTCTCTCTAATTTTGTTCTTTTATGCCATAACTGTACACTTTAAAATTTGTGTGCTTGTAAATGGCATTCATTCTCTGGGTATTTCCTAATGTACTCAGTAGACATCACTCAGATGTTTAACTTCAGTTATGATATCATGAATGACATAAAGCTGTTAAAAATCACCCTTACAAGCTTTTCTCAAGAAAAAAGTATCTAGAATTGAGGTTTTAAAGACTATTCTAAATTTAGTACAACACATATAGAAGTGATTCAAATTTGGGCTCTAATGTTTACATTTTTGTTTGCTCTTGACATTCTTTGCTCTTAAAGAACTTAACAGAAAATCTGGGGAAATAGGTGTATCAATGAATTTGCTCTGGGTATGAATTTGTCCTGTAAAACACAAAATCACAATTTTTGTGATTTATGCAAGGTTTTGTAATTTTTCAACTCTATGGCAACTGTATGGTTATTAGATAATAGCTTAAGATTTCTCTTTGAACTTGATTATGACTCTAGAAAGTTTAAAGCCAATTGAAATCCATGAGAGACCAATAAATTCAAATGAACTTATGAGATAAAGCCAGAAGCCAATGATAATTGTGATTATTGAAGACTATAGAGCAGGACAGAGTTGCACTACAGAATCACTTTTGCCTTCTATTTTCTGACACAAAATAAAAGGCCCTCTTCTTGGGACCATCTCTAGAGTACATTTTTTGGTCTTCTAATTAAAATGTCCCTGTGTTTCTGTATGGTCAAACAGCAAAGCTGGCTGTCCTTCTCTGACACTTCTGTCAAAATTGTGTCCCCTCTACAGGGATTAGCAGAAGTACTTCATAAACACTCTCTAACAGGCCCTTTGCTGTGCTACCTGGAAGCTGACCTGAAGTTGCAGTGTAGGATTAAGCAGGTGAATTGTGGAGCTCTGTGGAAAAGCAGATCACTCAGTAAGATCATTGCTGGTAAACTCAGATACAACACAAATGTGCAACCCTTCACCAGGCAAATCTCAATTGTGCTTCATCTGCCATGGGAAGTATGTTTCAGTTTAAATACAGTTTTCCTTTGTCTGTTAAATCTGTCTGTGTTATGTTTGCAAAGTGTCAGCAGTAACGCATTAAGGAAGCAAAAATAAGTACAAATCAGCTTGACTTTATCAGAACTTCATTTTCACCTTTTCTTAACTAGGGAGGTAAAAAAGTGCTGTACTGAAGTAAGAAAGAAGTGTAATGGAGAGCACTTGTCTCATATTATGGAATGTAGAAATGAGATAGTCTTGCAAATGGTGATTATTTTGCAGTGCATATTTGGGTTTTAACAGTACAAAAATGCCTCCTAGTTAGTTATGGTTAATATGCAAGTGTGCAATGAACACTTGTTCCAAGGTAGTTTTTCGGGTTATATGTGATTCCCAAAGACTAGAGTGTTTCTAAATCTGCGTGGACTCCATCCTTACTGTTAGCTGTTTAAAGGATGATTTATATTTCTTACCAGCTCTTGCAGAAAGCATGTGAAGCTTTAAAAACAGGAAATTTTCATCTCTGTGCTACAAAGAGGCTGTTAGTGAACACTGAAAATTGCTTTTGCGACTAATACTGCAACCATCCTCTTTGCAATTTGTTTTATGGACTTCATTATGTTACACACTTCAGTAGAACAGCACGAGTCAGAATACCCAGCAAGGATTACTGCATGCCTAACACTGTGGTACAGAGACAAATTGCATCTGCATCTAGAGTAGCTAATATCTGAAAAATGCAATTCATCCACATAGAGCAAAACTGCATCTAAGTGGATATCTGATGCAGCTGGAATATCACTAATTAGGATGCCTGTACGTGGGAGCATTTCACAGCAGTCTGCATCTGAGCTTTTTAGAATTTTGCTGTGTACATCTTGCATGAGCTCCATTTTTGGAAGCTGTGATCGCTGAAGATCTGCCTATTACGTAGTTTCCAAACTCATTGTTTTGTCATTTTAAAATTTCATATATATTACCTTCTGTCATGTTACCTTAGAAAGATACATAATTCTATATTGCAGTAATAGACAGCCCAAGCATGGGCCATTTAGTGTAGCTAGGTAAGTGATACACAAATAAATAATCTTTTGACAAACTTCTTGCTGGCATTGTACTTAGCCCCATGACCATGCTGATAGTATGTGCTGCTTTTCCCTCTGCTTGGTGCATTCTAACTGTGCAGGAGGAGGACTTTACTTACTATGGATTCAGCATTTTGTTCTTACCTGGGGGAAAGGACAAGAGAAGTGTTCACATAATGGCACTAGGAGTGTAATAAACTCTGACCTAAGTCACTCCCACACATAACATTATGATCCTTATGGGTGCCATCCATCTTGAGATACTCCACAGTTCTATGTGACTGCAGATTTCAGTACTTCAGCAGAACAGTGCATATGAGAACAGTAACATTCTGCCCTTCCCGAGCTGCAATAAAAATGGCACAAATCAAAAGTATATGTAAAACCAAAAGATCAGAAGGAAGGTAGAAAACTGTCTCCTCCACCTGTTTAGTGTCAGGTCAGAATGAATCAATGGAATATGAGAAGGCAGAAACTTCATTTATTCATTCCCACAGTGGTGAGGGTTTGTGGTTATAAAGGTGGTTGATGCCAGGGTTGGGTCTGTGGACAGTGTGGGGTGAGGTGTGCCTAAGTGCTGCTGATTTCCAGAGAGGAGCAGGAACAGAGCCTGCCCTGGGCCTCCTGGGCTTTTCTGGGACACACGGTTGTGCTGCCAACCATGACTCACCTGTTTGTGTAGAGCTCAAACCATCCCTGCTTGTCAGCCTTACTGAATGCCCACTGTAATGGGGTGGTCTCCCCACCTGCCCCCATTGGCTGGACACTGAAGTAACAGAAATAAAGGCTGTACCTGTGTCTTTTCCTTAGGAGAGCTCTGGAGGCAGCAGTTACTCCTGAACTCTCAGGTGCTGGACTTGGATATTTATTGTCACTAATTCTGTGCTTGAAAACAAAGGCAAAGAGGGGGAAGAAAGAACTTTGTTATTATTACTGTTGCTTTTCCCCATTGGAAAATGCTGCCATATTGCAAGATACTGATGGAGCTTTGTTATTTTAGCTCAAAATTGACAGGGGAAAAATAAAAAGTGTTTTAATAAATATCCTACAGCTTTTAAATAAAATACTGATTTCATGAAATGAGTTTTCCTCCACAAAAAAGTAACCCTCAGCTCTCCTAGAAAATACAGTAAGTGTTTACAGGTTTTGGGAGTGGGTTAGGAAAGTCTTGAAGGAACAACCCTTTTACAGCTCCTTTTCTTCAGAAAGAGAGGTTTGATATAGTGCCCCCTGCTTGCAGCATTTGGAGAGTACGATATTCTAATTAAGTTTCCTCCTTTTCCCAGTTGGTGATTTCTCCCGATTTGTATACTTAAATAAGTTTGTCTCCAACCAAAGTACATCTGAGGCACCTGTGTGTGATTTTTATTCCTCAAGGATGAAGGAATCCCAAATTCCATGTAAGAGTGATGTTCCTAAGCATGTTTTTGTTCCTTCCCACTTGAAGAATAATACTAGCTAGTTCTAGACATGGATTGTTAGTTAATTCTTGTGGTTTGCAATCACAGCTGTATTTGGGAAAAAGTTGAAATGTATTTATTAGAAATGAAACGTGCTTTTAGCTGAAATGATTTGACAAATACCAAAACCAGGCAGTATCTTGAGACTGCTACACTTTTTTTTGCACTTTGGTTTAGGTTTGTTGGTTAAGGTCTGTTCTTCACTTGGCCTCCTTCATGATTCAATCCTGCTGTACATCATGCCTGTAAAGGAAATGTTAAATTCTGGGGCTATGTCTATAAAAAAAGGAAAGGTAAATATGGGGGGGGGGGGGGGGGGAGGAGCACTTACTGTGAATCTGAAACTGCAATAAAATCCCTTGGTACAGTAAGCATTCAGTGAGGTGATTTTCATGACTGTATACAATTGGAGCTAACCCACAGGCTGCTTCCCAACATAGCTTGTAGCTGGAGGGATGTTTGCAAGATCCGCAAACGAACACCAGCAATTTTGAGGTGGTAGCTAAATGTTCTGTTTTAATTGTTACTAATGAGTTTGAAATCAATAGCTATAAATTGGATCCAGGCAGTTCTGGTTATCTTAAACACTTCTCAGAATAACCTTTTGTTCTGCCTTTTAACTGCAGGTCATTATGACACTGTTGGTTTAGGGAGAGGCGCTGCTTGAGGGTAGGCAGGGAGAGGAAGCTGAGTAAGGTGCAATGATTTTATGGGACCAGCTGCAGCAGCATCACGGGTCACTGGCCTGGTGCCAGTTCTGGTGGTTCAGGCAGTTCATCAGCCAATACGCAGCCTGTCCCCCAGCCTGGCATTCTAGGAAAACAATTTTTGAATGTCTGGTGTCCTTTCCTCCACTAATAAGCTGAAGAAATTCTTCAGTGATCTGTCTGTCCTTGGTCTTTTCCACTGAATTACAGACCTTGCCAGAATACTCTCAGCAGATCTGCAGTATTTGGTGAAGAGTGCCCTGATTTAGCCCCAAACTGGGAATGGAGTGTGGATATCATGCCTTGTCAAAGCTCATTATCCTAGTTGTTCTGGAGAAAGAAAACACAGTCAGAAAGGCTACTGAGCAGAGGGGAGAGATGTGGCCCGAGAACAGGAGTTGTACATCCCAGGCAGCCCAATTTTGGTGCTTACCTCACTTGGAATATGCTGTTTCTTTTGAACATGGACAAGCACAATACACCTTTGATGCAGTTAATCCATCACCTGTTCCAAGTCCCAATAAAATCCTCTTTGGCTTTCAAGGACCTGCAGAAACAGCCAGTATATGGGTAAGGAAAGCAAGTTTTGTTCTGAAAGCTGCATTAATGCCTCTCTAGGCTTTTATTGGAGCTGAAGCATTTTCAGAGAGCACAGATGCCTCAGCCCTAACACCACCAGCAGATACTACAAGGTCTTTCTCACAAGAGGATGGCAGTTGATGAAGAGAAGGGAAAGAGTGGATGCTGAACAGCCTGCAAGGACAATCATCACTGGTTTAGAGTAGGAACTGAAGACAATTAATATCCAGTTGAATCCAGGTGTCATGTTAATTAGGCAAATAGTAAGCCAGTCCCCTTTCGTTTGACTACAGATGGTGGATTCTGCAGGTGTCATGGGTGAGGGTTTACTTCATGTTTAGTTTCTCTATCTATGGTCGATACTGTCCCAATTTCAAATGTTTGTCTAGTCTCTTCTTGAAGCAAAATAGGTCACATTAACCTTGCTGCATACAAAAAAACTCAAAATAAGATAAAATGCGTAGAAGTGCCTCATCCTTAGCAGTTGTGCTTTCTGTAGAGACCTCTCACGGGGACCTGTACAACCTCTTCTGTAACATCCTTAAGACACTTGGAGTTTGGCAAAAGGTCATGGAATTTCTGGCAAGTAGTCATGGAACAGCAGAACTTTGTGATTCTTCTGTTTGGAGAGTGATGTCTGCTAAAACAGCTCAGTAGGAAGGTTAGTAGCAAACACATTTTCATAATCTATTAATGAGTGTAAGGAGGACACTTGTTTCCCCATCAAAGGAAGTTGTGAAGTGGCTGAAAATCTCTCCTAGGTACAAATACTAAAATTTCAGTTTAGTCCAGTGAAGGACCACTGATACAGTAACTTCAAAGTATTTTTGAATATTTTTTTGCCTCCACTTTTCTTTATGTTTTGGAAAATTGTCACTGCAGGATTGAAGGTCCAGGTTTATTTGCACCCTACATTCCAAATCTAGGATATGCAAGAAAATATTTGCACTCTTTCTGTTGCTGAAGGTATAAACCACTGGCAATGTTATGTTGATATGGTGCCTAGCAGCCCACCTGTCCACAGTAGAATGAACCACACTGAAGAAATAGCTATTATGTCTGTGAAATTCCTGACTGCTATGATTATTTTAGAGACAGGCCATGTACCCAGAGAGAAGCTGAAACTGTTTTAATGGCCTTCCCACAGGCGAACAGCCTGAGTCTGGGTGGCTGTGAGGGGCTGTGGGGGTCCAGGCAGGGATTGCCACCCACTGGGACATGGCTGCCCACCTGTCACGAGTGTGAGGAAAAACGTGTTGATGTAAGCTTCGTTCCAGGTGATTAACCTTTGAGTTTTATGTTAGGTATGGATGGTTGTGATTTGTTACTGTAGGTCAGCAGGTACATGATAAATTGTGTGTAACAGAACCCTTGAATTTATTGTATTGATTTTCTGTATATACAGAATTTCTCTTTCCAATACAGATAAAATAAATGCAAAATTTGCAAGTTTTCTCAATTCACAATTCATTCTCAGAAATATCAGAGCAAGCTGTGTATTTTCCCTTGATTAAT
Organism: Pithys albifrons albifrons; assembly: GCF_047495875.1. Lineage (NCBI taxonomy): Eukaryota > Metazoa > Chordata > Aves > Passeriformes > Thamnophilidae > Pithys > Pithys albifrons. The sequence continues at coordinate 10,153,693 of NC_092466.1, forward strand.
ATTTCTGTAGTTCCAGTAACATTCCTCTCTGCTGGAATGAGTGCCAATTTGATATGACCCCCTGCCATGACCTGCTCATGTCATTCTTTCTACCTCAGTTTTTCTCAGTTTGTAAAGGGAAGATTAAATCTTCCAGATGAGTCAGTTACTGTTTATAGAGTATTTTGAAGTATTCACTGAAAGGTGCTAGCACAAAAGTGTTGGGCATGGAGACAATGAGAAGTGCTCAGAATGTTCTTATCAGCACTTATTAATCACCATGTAAATTTATAGTGCTGGGCAAACATTTCACAGTGATAAGACATCTGTTTTAGCTTTAGACCTTTGCTTTAGCATTAGACCTCAGCTTTACTGCTCACCAAGGACTAGGATTTATATGCCTCACTTCCTGTCATGCAGTACTGCATCACTTGGCCTCTGCAGAATGTGCTTATGGAAGAACAGAATGCAATTTAAATCTGCAAGATCTTCTCAAAATATAATACAGAGCCATGTTACTGATAAGTCTGTGCTACCTATTGGGGCTTAATTGTAATTTTAAAATACCCTTAATGCATTCTGCATGTCTGTGTCTGAGGCATGTTGATGTGTTTGCTCCTAGAAAAAAATGCTGATCTTATTTTTCCATTAAGAGCAGGTGAGTGTAAACAGAAGAGCAGACTCTTGAACAGGATGGGTGGCATCCCTTCTAGTGATGCTTTATGTTACAGAGTGTAAATGCTTGGAAAGAGGTGGTTTATGGGAGGAGGATGTTAACGTGGATGAAACCACACACAGAGAAAATTTAGCAGGAGAAGAGGCACAGGCTGCTCAATGTGGAAAGCAACCTGGGAAGACTGGAGACTGGTTGCACCACAGAGCAGCTGTTTGCATTGCAGGTGGGCTTCCTATGGTGGAATTTACCATTTATCTTAGGTTTTAGAACTGGAATATATCTAATGTAATTGCTTTTAAAGAGCAGGATGAGACACCAAGTGTGCACTAGGTTTTCTCTGTAACAGCAGAGTGAAGAAAAATGTATTGGGAAGCAGGGCTGATCTCTGTGTTTTGCAGTGCAGCCTGGCTTCTGACAGAGCTCAGGACATGTCTCACCCTTGTGTGCCTGACTGCCAGGCTGCAAGAATTATTGCTTATTTCTCTGAAGCCACTGGACTTGACCTTTGCACAGCTGCAGTGATATGCTACATGAAAAGGCTGTGGGGTCCAATGACTCAACAGATATTTTTTCCTCTGCACCTGTGAGTGACAGCTGCCCTTTGGATGGGGATAACTTGAAAAGATTTGATCTTCAGTACAGAGTGAAGAGGTTCATTCCTAACACAGGCCATGTACATCTATGATGTGTTTTGTGTGTAGTGGGTCATGGCTCTTATGATACTATTCTGAGATGTAGCGTTTTACCTTGTCCCCGACTGGGACATTTAGACAAGATGCCATGGATTTACAGAATAAAGAGATGAAGTTGCTGTTTAAATGAGAATAAAGATTGGGGAATTTCTACACATGGTGTCTGGATCTGAGGCATTGCCTGTGTTTCTATTGTGTAATGTATTGCCAATTCTGGCAGCACATGCAATGTTTACCTCAGTGTGCTACTGAGTTAAGAACCCCCTACAGAGAGGCTTTCAGCCCTGATATGTTTCCCTCCTTTCCAGGGCTGTGCTATCAGGGGTTGCACAAGGTGGGCATTTCAGGTCAGACCTAGTCTGGCATCCCTGCAGCAGGATTATTTACACATCACCTGATAACACCTACTGAGGTTTCATTCTGAAGTCTGGATTTGAAATTGTGACATCCCAGCATAGGACAGAAGGCATTAATACTTGGCCAGAGTTAATTCTGATTTGACAGTCTCAGAGCCTGCTCCTTCTTTTTCACTATTGGATCTGGGGTGGCAAGAGAGGAAGGAATCACTTTGCCAGTGGCACTGCTTGTTTGGGGACACTAAATATAGAGTGTGAATGATGGAAAGTGCCAACTTGCATTGGTGGCATCCTTGCTCGTTTGTACTTCTGAGGATTTTGTGTTAGATCTGACTCACTCTTCCATTGACAGTTTCTGCTGGACCTTCTTAATTGTTATTTGCACCTGCAGAGACTGTCATATAAAGGCCACCCAGGTTAATGGTGTTTACCATTTACAAATGAGAAGTGACCTACATTTAATGAACAAAATATTGTGTAAAAGTGTGTCACTGTACTAGCAATATTGTGCTGCAACCTGTGTTGTTATCATCTTAACACCTGTGTGGGTTCATTTCTCTCCTACTTCTTGTCATGACCTCCATGACCTTGTGCTTCAGCATTGCAATGACAAACTGTGAGAAGGAAAGCATGTAAAAATTCATGCCTCAGTAGAGTTCATCTGAATGGGAAGAATTCAGATAAAACCAATTTGAAATCTTTGTGAAAGCAAACGTTGGGCTCTAAACAGATTATCTGCATCCCTTCTAACTAACCTTCCTGACCCGATGTTTCCATGGCCAGTCTTGACTTCAGCTTTCAGCTGCAGAGATCAAGGCAAGCATCTTCATGCCCTGACAGCTGAAAAAGATCCATTATTAAAATGCACCTGAAATGATGAAGTCTATCAAGCTTCATCTCATAATGGAACCTTTTGTAATCTTTGCATCTTTCTGATGCTGGCAACATAAATAATATTTAGTAGAATAAGTAATGACGAGCCATATGCAGGTTGGGAAAAATGAAGGTGAATTATATTCCATATTTTTTAATGCAAACTATTTATGATGGGCAACTTGTGCTTTCTTAAGGAACAGTACTTCTGAAGTGAAACCTGTTCATATGATGCTGCCTTCTCTGGCAGAGCGACCTTTTCACAGTCACCTTTGGCCGTTACTTTTCTGTTGTTTTTTTGTTTGGTTTTAGCAATAAGCCATCTCTGGACTGTAGGGAGACAGTGATCCAGACTGGGATAGGTAGCAGGGCTGTGCCCATCCTGCAGCCACAGCTCACTGAGTGCATGAGCCCCACTCAGTACAGTAACAAAAATGTGAGATATGTATGCCCAGAGGCTCCATCCCACGGGGCAGGGAGGTGGCCTGGGAATTCACAGCACAGCTGCTGAAATCCTGCAAGGTTTGTTCCAAAGCAATGCTGATTGCATAACCAGGAAGAAAATTAACCAACCAACCAAGGAAAATCAGTTCAAGGAATTCTGCACAAAATAGCCACGGTAAGAAAGCAGTGAATGTTGTAAAGGCAAAGCAAAAGAAACAGGCCGCAGAGAAGCAGCCGATGTGTTAATCTCATTTGGCAAGGACAAGAATTTGGAGGGGTTAAGCCACTCGGCAGGTGTTGAAACGCGGGGTGTTAGTGGGAGGAGCGAAGAGGAAAGGGAGGCAAAGCAGCAAACGTGGGCGGAAAACCTCCAGGGTCATTATCTCTGATCAAAATATCCTGTGGAGCACGAAACATCCCTCAGCTCCGCCCTGCTTTGGGAACTTGGAGCACCGGGAGACACCTGGAGGTGGCGGACCCGGCTGGGCTGTCCCGGAGCGCCCTCTGCGGGCAGTGGCCGCCCCTCCGGCACGAAGGCGCTTCGTCTTCGCCGCTAAAGCACGAACAGACTGAGAGTACACCCAGAGGAGCAAGTGTTGTTCGTGGAAAAGGGGATGCTGTAATGCGTGCATGTTTTATCTCTGCATTATCTGCATACCAATGGCCTTTCACAGAGAACGAGGAGCTGAAAATCCTTAACAGAATAACTCAGGAGGTTTCCTCTCTACGAGCAATAGCAAAAATTCTATACTATGCGAATGCTTCAGTATGTACAGATGCAGGTACACCCACTGTGGTCATTAATTAGAAGTGTAACAATTGTAGTATTTCTTTTCTCTTGCACATTTAGGATCCTGGAAGTTACATAGAAAAGGTCTAGGAGTGTTTCTTATACTTTCAATAGTTTTTTTCAGTATTCTTGTAGTAATTACTGGAAGTAAGGAACTTGCTGTTACATTTGTTGGGGAATTTTTTCATGTATTGATACTTCCTGCTCTTTAGAAATCACATTTCCCTTTCTAGGGATTTCTTCTTGCTGTTTAAGAGTTGTTACTCGTGTACAGATCTAACACCTGAGCTCTATTGTGTCTGCCACCAGCTATGTCTTCAAGGAAGTGTAAAGCTTGTTAACTTGTTTTCTAGCCTCAGATGTGCTCAATATACATCCACACCATGCAGCTATCCAGCAATGAGCCTGTCCTGTCAGCAAGACATCCTACTCCTGCAGTGTACTCTGCTTAATCCAACCAATCAATACTGACAATGCTGAGAAGCAGGAAATTCTGAGTACCTTCTAATTATTGCTACATGAAAAGCAGCCTTTTCACCCATTCCTGACATGTTAGGCTAGTTTTTGTTTTGTTCAAAGACTTCACAGACAAACCAGAACCTTGCAAGACCAGACCTGGAGGGGAGTTTGGTACCATGCTGAGACTGACAAGGAAGAGGGATCCCAATGGTAAATCTGGCCTTGAAAAACTGAGTTTGCATATCCCTACATTCCTTATAGAAACAAGTACTATTGGTATCACAACTCTTTAAAAGGAGGTTTTGGTAGAATACATAACCCATGGGTTTCCACCAGTTTGAAATGCCAGCAGAGACTGGGGAGAGGTAAATCTGGTTTGGGATTCCTCAGTATTTGAGACACAAAGCTCATGTAATATTTTATTTATCTGGTAAAGTGGTGCACAAGGATTTTTTTGTGGCTTTCATTTTTCCTCTGTGAAATAAACATCTTCAGTAAAGAAGTCCAGGTCCAAACAGGATTGGGGAAAGTTAAGAAACACATCTGGGCTGAATTTTATAATAAAACAGCACAAAATCCAATCACAAAGAGTAGGTGGAAGATGATATCTGCAAGAGAAACACAGATTAACCGTGAACCCTGACAGGTCTCTTTCACGTTCTTTTCCCACCACCTTCAATGCAACTGCATGTCCTAATATGGCTCTGTCAACATATCAAATGTTAACAAATAGACTTTGAAAGGTGTGTTTCAAACCCTCTCCAAACAGAGATGCTTTCAGACACCTCTGTTAACCCAGTAAAACACGATTGCTCCTTTTTGGGAACAGGGTGTCACAAGTGTGACAATAAGAGAAAGTAATGTTCAGTATTGGAAATTATTGCTTTGGTTTTATTGTCCAGAGTGAGGGATGTTCCAAAGGAGGAAAATAGAGTATATAACATCGGGAAATAAAAATTGATTTTGAAATACTTCTCCTTCTGTCAAATTTACAATATATTTTTTCTTTGAGCTATGGATTTTATGTTAACAAAGTCACTTAAAATCCATGTTTGTGACTGACATTTTCATTGTTATGCTTTGGAGTTTACCTGAGAGTGTGTAAAATCTGGATAAGCTGTTGCCTGCACAAAAGAAGAGGAAAAAGATTACATTGGAATGATGTCTAAAGTAAGTTAAAGTACACCACTGTGCTTTGTAAAAGCAGATCAGAAAACATTTGCTGTATTTTGAAATTCTGGATATGTCTTCCTCTTGCCTTTACTATCTGAAGTTGTAAGAGGATCCTCAGTTCTTTTATCTCTTTTAAATTGATGGGAGTTTACTGGTGCAACATAGTGAATTGTAATGATTCTGTTCTGTGTATATTTGTAATTTTAAATTGCTTTTCAGTTTGGTGTGGATGTATTTGATAAACTAGTACAAAGAGCTCAAGCAAAAACAATTTGTTCCAAAAGATGTGCTCGATTTACAGATAAAAGCTCAGAGAGAAATTCCTGGTGCCTCCAGTAGGCAGCAGTTACAGGAAAGAGTTGTTTTAGAACAGGGAAAATGCCATGGCAGTGCAGTTTGTGTGTCAGGAGGGGTAGGCACAGAGCATCCCCGTAACACTGGCAGAAGTTATGGGTATGCTGAAATACCGACCCACAGTGTAAAGAAAAACTTTCCTGCTGCTCCAAAGCCTGATCTCTCTCCCACTCACGTGTCTGAGCTGCTGCCGAGGTCAAATGCAGGTGAGCAGAGTTTCCACTGCTGACTCGGGGTGTGAGTGGTTTGGCCATTTATCATTAACACCAAATGGGTGCCTCTCCTCATTTTGTAAATGAGGAAAGTTTCACCGAGCTCTTCTGCCAGAGCTTGGATAGGACCAACTTCTGTTCAAGACTCCTTCTGCCATGGGGAAAGGGGTCTGGCAGAGGGCTTTGGCTCCCTCTGCTTGCCCCTATGCTGGGAGTTGCAGATAGTTCCCACCTTCATTGCTTCCCAAAGGGAGAAACATCCCAGAAACCCAGTCACTTACTGCGTACAGAGATCTCCGCCACTAAAACACCTCCAGTTTGTTCCATGCGCTGTTTTCGTCTGTCACATGTCTCAAGAGACCAGAAAGAAAGCCATGTAAACAAAAAAAAAATTATTAAAAAATCCAAACACAATTCTCATGTCTTCAACCAAGTAAATTTCTGCATATTTTCTCAGATTTTTGTTCCTGTCTTTAATTATTGGGGATTTGTGGTGCAGGAGAGATTTAAGGAGAGTCTTAACAGTCTGTTTTCTGACCATTTTGCTGAACTGCCCCTCCCTCCCTGTCTTACACAAAACTGTCAAGAAGGAAAGAGGGGAATAGAGCTCCATCTGTTTAACCCATGACCTCTGGGACGGCTGTGGTTGTTTTATTGCTAATGATAATTGTTGCCCACTGGGTAGAAATAGGAAGCAGCAAATCCCTTCTATATAGATCATGTCCAGCACTAATGATGCCTGTCACAGCTGACAAGGTCTGTATTGCAGCCAGTGCTCTACAGATTAAAGGTCCTTGTCCATCCCCTGACCTTTGCAGATCCCCGGCTGTGGGCATTTTTATTACAAACTCGGCATGTGGTAATTCAGGTTATGAGTTGCTTGTAAGCATAGACTCCTGGCTTAGTTCAGCCTTAATTGTAGGAGACCACCAGCTGCATTTTTGAGTGCAAAGGGGACTCGAGGGATGTTAACCTGATTGAGCAATTATCCTGTGCTGGAGGGTGAGGTGGGAATTCCACTCAGTGCCTGAAAGGATAATATAGATGTTTGACTGTACTGTCAGAAGGGCACATATAGAGTAATGGGTCTGTGTTTTAACACTGATCTGTGGCTAGATAAAAAGTTGAAGGAATCTTTAAAAACAACAAAATCTAAGCCTGTATGTTTTTCTTTTGCCTTTGAGACTTAGAATTTCTAACAATGCATTTTTGTCAAACCTGCAAGTTTTTTGAGTGAGGTCCTCTCGCTGCCCCCAGGGTGCTTTTAGCACCGAGATACTTAATAAAATGGAAAAAGCTGAACGTTCTCCCTTTCTTCAGGCTGAAGCTGTTTGTGAGACAGGACTGTAGTCTGGGATATTGACAAGACCTGAGGATTTCAATAGGTACCTGATTTCTCAATACATTTAAACAAGTTTTCCAATGCTGCATATGGTGTCTGTGGCATGACAGGGGTTGGGGTACGTGGTTGGGCACTTGGGATCACAAACTGCGGTGCCTCTGTCCACAGAAAGCCCTGGCACTGGCTCTGCACCCCACATGCCCCCTGTCTAAATTTAGCACTGTGTATTTCCCCAGGAGGGAAGACTTACCACTGGGCAGGAGAACTTCTCGCTGTCACAGACGTGTGTCTCACAGTGCAGCCAAACCTTGGACAGCTTGGGGATGTTACGAAAGCGGAAAGCATTGAACTGGAACGTGGCTCGGTTCGTTTTCCCGTTCTCATGCACAATGATGGAGTAGTCTGTGGCACACCTGTGGTTGTGCATGGATACGCTGTGTCAGAGCACCTGTGGCTTCAGCAAAACCTCTCCTGAGGTGGCAGTTTGATGAATGTCTTTGCCCTGCTGTGGGCCTGCCTCTCCCTTGCTCCCTCACTCCCCAGCTCCCAGCTTTCTGTCATCCTGGGGGCTGGGCTGAGTAGAGGTGCTCCCCTGGGTCCCACCAGCACCTACCCCTTAGTAATCAGAGGCCAGTGGATCTGGTAGAAGTACTCTGAGGAGGGAGTTGCCCAGCAGTTGTTGAGAACAACTTTGAATCTGGGGAGACACAAACTCCAGATTAATAAGGAATGCCCCAATTACCCATTTATGACTCATTCCTCCTTCCCTTGCCTACCTGTCGCTTAAGCCCTTAGCTTCCACTCCAGCAAATATGTCAGAACCAATTTCTGAGGTTTCAACGATGAAAGGGGCTTCCTTTATACTTGAAAACTTGGCATTCTTTGAAAGAAAGAAAAAGGCACCATACATTACTAGTAACATGCAAAGCAAGGCTTGATTCAACTTCAGACACTCCCAGTGAGATTGACTCTGGAAGTCTGTGTGCTTATTACCTGCAAGCTCTACACCCGGTAGTAAGACTATTGCAAGCCCAACATGGTAATAAAAATCTTTTTTTTGATGTTTGGTATAATGAAAAGTGACAGTATTTGATGCTGTTTGGGTTGTAGTATGTGTTATATCACAGAACTTGCAGAAGTATTGCCACATAAGTGTTACTGGTCTTTGTGCTACAATGAGTGGAACCTGGTATAGTGCTTCTTTTTCTAAACTCTATTGCTCTGCCCTGGTTTAGGGCACTATCTTGGTTTCCTTCACAGCAAGTTTCTATGTTGAAGGCCTGATTTCCATTCAGGTTCCAGCCGCTAATGCTGTATTACAATTCCTTGCTGTTACTGGAGTGTCACAGATCAAAGGGCAGGTGAGGCTGAAGTGTTTCCACTGGATTACACTGCAGCTTGTGTACTGCTTCTGGATGAGGAAATGGGCTCATGAAGCACCTGGAAGTGTAGCCCACCAGAGCAAAGGGCTCCATCAAGCAACAGTAGAGATGAATACTATGGCAAAATAAATCTTAAATTTCCATTTTTCCAGTGGAAAACAAGCAAAAAACATTTCATTGAAATTAACATTTTATCCCCAGTGAAAATGAGAGCAAAATAACAAAGGAGTGGTCTGGTAGCTTTCTGAGCTTGTTCTGTACTTATGCTCACTGGGAAAATGTATTAGTACAGTTCAGCCACTCCCTCCTTGATTCCTGGGAGCCATTAGAACAAAACAGTTGTTTGGCAAAAAATTAAAGCACCAGAGATCCCTTGCTCACTGTCTGTATACCAGAAAAAAAGACCACATGGCTTTCCTGTGGCACTCAAAGCCTGACAAAATGTTTAGTGATCAATTAGTACCCAAAATGCAGCATGGCAGGGGAGAGATTTTCACCTTGTGGGAAATAATCTCTCTACCTGGCCTATAAATTTAACAAAGTATGTTATTAGTTGTGCTTTTTGTAGTAGTAAAATAGACTGTGCTTTGGTGGAGAAAAGGCTCCAAGATGAGGAGCTGGATGCTCCAGTAGGGCAGTGGAGCTGGGAAGAGGAGAGGGAAGTTTTAAAAGATCTGACTGATATTTAGAAACAATATTTTGTTCGCAACAATATTCCAGCATGACATAAAGAACTTTGGGATGCATGAACTATTTCACATGAGAGGACCGTGGAGAAAACTGCAGAAGAAATGCATGAAGCGTTGCTGTGTCTGTAGAGAGCATGCAATAGCAGTGGTGCCTGCAGATATATGCTGCTCTTGCAGTGGCACTACAAACAAGTTTTGCTTTTTATTATAAAGTCTGTCAGCAGGTTAGAAATGTACCTCTCAGCAGAAATATCTGCCAGTTTTTGAGGGATTAAAAGAACACTTGGCATGTGCCTGCTCTGTTCAGTTTAAGTATATCCCTGTTAATCAGCAGAAACAAGGATCACTGCCAACCCCACTGCAATCATCTGTTCCAGGCTATTAATATGCTCCATGACACATAAAAATCAGGACAAGCAACCCTGTTTTATCCAGCCGTTCAGCTGAAGCCCATGGAAGGTGAAGGTGAAAATCTGGGTGGCAAAGAGCACTTACAGAGTAGAAGTTGAGGGACAGCTGACTTTCAAATGAGCCGGAGCTCCCGTTCTTCACATGGACAGTGGCCACCCTGGGGACATGACACATTTCTGTATGAGTGAGGTGTGGTTCTGAGGACAGAGTGAGATGCACTCCCAAAGAAGGACATACCTTTGGTCAAAGGCAGCCTGGTTCACCAGGTAGTTGGCATTGTATGTGCAGGTGAACGAGTAATTCACAGGCTGGCTCTTCACAATTACTGAGGAGTCATTAGAGACGATGGAGTTGTAGAAGTGATAAACAGGATTCTTGAACTGTGGATGGTGAGACAGAGAAATGTGGGCAGTACTGAGTCTCTGAGGTGTCAGGAACCACTTCATACTTTGAAACATGAAGACTCTAACACCATCCCCAAAGAAACATGGTTTGGCAGCTCTTTATATGCTGTAGTGCCTGTACATATACCTTACCATATATAAGTTCTGTGTAATATAGGTGCAAATGAACAACTAACACACAGACTAATATCACTAATGCTCCAAGTATTTTGCCTGTAGATGCAAAGCACAACTATGTGATTCTGCTTTCTCCCTGATACTGGAGTTTGCCTCCTTCTTCATCAGTACCTGAAGACTACTCCAAGATGAAGGGGACAGGACTCAAGTGAGTCCAGCCATTTCACCCATCAGAAATGTTGACCTTGATAGTCTTACCTCTGACTGTGTCCCACAGTATGATTTGTTTTTAGGTGACAGGTCTGGGATTATGAATTGGTAATATCCCGAATCGTGGATCCCATTATAGCAAACTCCTCCAAGTGCCAGCTGGTTAACCTCCCATCCGTAAGGACACTCTGGAATTCTGGTAATGATGGTTTTAGGATAACAGTATACCAGAATTACATCTGAAAGGGAAATAATACATTTAGAGTTATTCAGTGGTAATTTTCTTTCAAAGTGGTGGGACTGCACAATTTCCAATTACTACAGTGAGAAAAAAGACATTCTGCCTGGAATTATTCAATTATATCTTTTAAAGACTTTGACACTCATATTTTTAAACTAAAAGCCTCGTTTTGCAGCCTTTCCATGTCTGCTAGGGAATGCTCAGGGAAAGTCAATAAGGACCTTAACAACTTGCTTCTCTCTGGTGAACAAACCTTCAACACATGCAGGCTGATTCTGCTTGTGTTGATGGTCAGATTTATAACTGGCAGCTTTTCAGCTGTGAAAATTCCTGCAGTTCAGAGAAACTGCTTATGCAAATGAAGGTACTGAAATAAGTGCCTAGAGGGCCAAATACTTAATATATGCTATGAAATTACTGACAGTAATCTGACAGCAGTCACACACTAAAAGCAAACACTATATTAAGATGTATTCCAGCACATTTCTAAACCACGGTTCATAATTGTAGTGAAATCTACAGGTCTGTCTGGCACCAGCTCACTTCAGTTTCTAGGCAGTAATCAGTGTGCAGTTAGAGCCTTCCATTCAATGATTTTTGTATTTTTCTAGTTTTGATATAGCAGTGTGGTTCAGAAGTTCACCCCAGCACGTTTAATCACCACTGGCCATCTGATTGCAGTCAGTGGGATGAAAGCCCAGCTTGGGCAGCAAAGATCTGCTGCATCTAGCCTGTAGTATTACAGATAACTTCTAATTGTTGTTGTTTTCTTGGCATTTTATGCTTTTGTGCTTAACTTCATTGCACAGAGTTAAGTATATGCCTAATTCTCTGTGGGGCTAGAACTTCCCTAGTACATGCTTCACTGTGCTAGATAAAAGTAGATCAATAAAAGAAATGTAAGGATTAGCTCTGCAGAACCCACAGTCTAACCTTCTGAAAGAAAACCTTTAGATTTTGAATAGAAAAAACCCTTTGGCAGCTTAATTGCAAGAGAACATCATAGAACACTTATTTTACCTGCTTTGTTTGGACTGCAAGGCCCTGCGAGAGCTCGAGCCAAGAGGACCAGCAGATACACAGCAAGAGTCACCATTTCTTGCAATGATCTGAGGACACAGGGAAGAAAAGATGAAAATGTCTTTTAAATTGAAAATAAAAACAATGCATTGTCTGCAGACCTGAAACTGTGGATACTGTTAAGCACATGCTTTTTGCAGAGAGAAAAAAATAATATTACTGATATTCTGTCACCCAATGGAATTGCGTCTACAGGGTAAATATTTCCAAGACCATTACTATCTCTAGGTTGCTATTGTCACAATTTTACTTTTTCAGTTTAGTGATGGCATTTAATTATTCTAGTGTGATTTCTTGCAAAAAGTCTAAACCTGAAGTGTTAATATCATCAAATGAAACTGAAACAATGGGATCTGAAAAAAAAAGAGGGAATAGAAATTACAAGAAGAAATATGATGCAAGAACATATATAATGTGCTTAAAATTTAGTGCTGAAACTGTTCTTTGTGGTGATGACTATTCTGATGTATATACTATTAACTTCAAAACTTAAGCTGAGGTTGGGTAAATTATGCATTTTCTCCTTTGCTGCTAAATGTTATTAGGCAAGCATACATAGCAGTAATTTGTATTTCCATTCCAGGCCTCAAATATGCAAGCTGTTTCTCACAGGAAGAAGCATATACAGCGTGTGGGATTGGGACTGGAGTTCTCATATCTTCCCTTTGTAGGGATATACTCTTCCGTAGCAGCCCTCATGTACATATCTCTAAGAAGACTGTCAGAAGTAAGAAATATCATTTAAGTAAAAAAAAAAATCATCCCAATTCAGTATTTCTAACAAAAGCAATCAATTTCAACATTTTCACTCTGCCTCTATTTAAAAATATATATTTATAAAAAACTCATTAAGTGACAATTTCTTCTAATTATAATCCTATGCATTCTACAAGAAATCAATTATTATACCTACGAGACAGGAAGGGGCTAAGTATTTCAGATTTTCATCCCGGTCTTACTCCAATAGCTGCGCTGTCAGCTCTTCCCAAGATGTCCTCTTTCAAATGAACCCAGCTGGCATTATCTTCGCTTTATATAAGCAATCTTGTAAAAGGAGCCCATCTCTGGTTAAATCTCAACCTGCCAGTATTGTCCAGTGTGGGAGGAAAAAAAAGAGTTATAGAAAAGCAGTTCTCTTCCTCTAGATGGGACTGCATTGCTACTATTTGATTTTTAAAAAGTCTTTCTATGGTGGCTTTTCAAAGATCTTGAAAACAAGCGAACAGTAACCTGCTGAAGGTACTAAATGTTTGTTTTACAAGTTATATAGGAAAATGTAGAACTTCTGCAGAGGTGAAGTCACAACTGCCTTCTAGAATTCAGTGAAAAAATATTTATAGGAATTAGATGCTTGTCTTAAATGGCTTATTGACAATGTCAAACTTTTGTGCCATGCAAGTGGACAAAAGTAATGGCAACAGATCATATACTACCTTTGGGTTGTTTATTTTATTTATTTTTTCTAGAAGTTCACAGGCATGTAATCTGAGTTTAGGTAAGCTCTTCCCTAAACCTAAATATTATAATACATAATTATAGTACATAATACTACATAATTATAGTACAATACTACATGCATATAAGACTACATAATATACATTAAATAGTACACTATAGACTGTGTAAAATTACCATTGCACAGAAAACTGAAACAAATTTGCTTTTCATGTGACCATCAGTCAGGAGGTTGCCTATGACAGTCTTGGTCAGATGGCAGGATTTTCTGGTGACCCATTACATCCTGTTTGTGTCAGCTTTTAGTGACAGGCACGGAAAAAAGGACTGGGGTATGCTACTGCTGCTTTACATGCCTGCATGAAAATGTGGGCTGTGAACAGTCTTACTGTGTAAACTGGCACAGCCTCAACTTCAGCCATGACTGTATCTACCCAGTTTCATGTGTCGTTGAACTACTCTGATATCTGTCTTGAGTCACAAAACACAGAGGACCTTGCTTGTGGGACCCAGTCCTGTGGGGCTCCTCACAGGTGATTTGGTATCTCCTCTTGTGGAGAGCCTCATTCTCCCCATCCGTGGCAGTATTTTGGTGGGGATCTGCCTTCTCTCAATTGATTTTTGGCATACAGGGGTGACACAGCAGTAAAGCTGTACCAGTTGTCATTAGTCTGGACTTTTTGAGCGGGGAAAGAGTGAAATGGAAAAGCACAGTGGCCTGACATTAACCTGAAATGGCAAAGAGTTTTTAGGTGTCCTGTGTGTGAGATTTAGGGGTGAACCTTCAGGGCAGCATTCACTACAAGAAGTGTCTCAAGCCAAAAGGCAACAACACAGCTGTGACTGCACCAGGCATTGTGAGGGCTGCTGCCTCTCAGGGGTGATGGTGTGCAGCTGAATCTGCAGTGATATGCAGATGTAATCAATTAGGGTGCCTTCTGCCTCTAACAAACTGAACCCAAGCCCTAAAGACAGATTGAAAAGCCTATACATTTCTGTGTTTAGTCTCAAATCATAAGTCTGAACCTAGACAGGGGCTTTGTAAGGCTTGTAATACATTGCAAATAATAGGCTGCTCTCACTGTTGTGACTCAAGTCCTGCAAGCCATCACATTTAAATGAGATTACTTAGAGATGGACAATGGATAAAATCCTTTGGCCAAGGTTTGTTGTTATTTTAATTGAATTAAAGAATAATCCACTGAACAAGAACCAAAGCTCATAAATCATTTGGTGTGACCTAACTAGGAATTATCCTCATGAGAAATCCTAAAACAAGGAAGATTTAACTGCAGGTGTCTGTTTTATAGTCTCACCCCAAATCCTACAGACACTGAGGCCTAATTTTGACTTCTTAAACCCAGCTCTGAATATACGCTGTGTAAACATGCACTTGTTTTTGTTTTTCTGTGTGTGAAAGTGTGTATTTGGTCTGGAACCAGACGCCAGGGTTTCTGGTGAGACATTATGATCAAACCTGTTATCAAGCATATATAGCCCAGAAACAAGGGGAGGATTGCAAGTGAAAGCCTGTAACTTTGGACACGAGAAAGGTCTCATGATCTTGTACAAACTGATTCTTCAAGCTCAAGGGGTTTGTACTTGTCAGGTCTGCCCACATAGAGCTGATCTGGAGCCTAAGATATTTGGCTAACCTTGATTAGGTATAGTTGCAAATGCCTTGCTAAAAATTATTTATATGGTCGACCTCACCTTAACATTAACAAAGTTCTTGAAACACAGATTACCTTTTTACTGATGATTTTTTGCAAATAGTGTAATTAAATTATCATTGTGTAATGCTACAGGTTTCAGTGGAATTACTTCAAGATGGATCTAATCCCATAATTTGTAAAAGAAAATAAATCTCTTGCAATCTTCTCACAGAAAACTAATCTCCATGTACATAATACTCCTTTTAGATGAAAGGTAGAAAACAGAATGAAAACCATCACACAAATTTGGTACAAGTGCCAGCTGGTGTATGGAGTTTGAATTTGCATAAGAAACAAGCACAAAATGTACCTAAGCCAACCAGCACTTGATACCTGCACTGATCAAAGGTGAAGGCTTGGGAAGGGTTAGGTTTCTCTCAGTAATTGCATACACAAAAAAGGAAAGCCATTAACTTGCAAAACAGAGCATTGAGGATTGTTGCAGTTCCCTGACTCTTTCCAAGCCCGTTGAATAATCTCAGCAATCTAAGTATCGACAAAGAGCAAATGAAGGCCTTATTGAGAATTTCACCTACAAGGGCAGCTGTGTCTCCAGCCTTGTTCCTCACATTGTGATGGAAAGCTATGTGAATATCTATTGTCTGGTTCTTACACGGAGCTAACCAGGTTCTGCTGTTTGTGTCTACAAGGGATACTGTGACATCCAATTTTCATTGGTTTTGGATAAAACAATAAACCTGAAGAGTGCTTTATCTATATGGATGGACTTATGGGACAATGAGGAACAATGGAGACAGCTAGCTGATTCCAGGGATGAGATCTGGTGACATTAATCTAGAGGCTGCAATGTATTAATGATGGTGTTTCCATGCACCAAAACCTGGTATATTCAGTTTTGTCTGAGATAAGGACTGTACTAATCCCACAGGCAAAGAGACATCTGTGCTGGGTCTGGAAGCATAGCAACTGCATTTATATTAGGCCTCATCTGAGTTAATGGATCCTGTTGGAAATGCAGCACTGTGTTGGTACACTCAGCTTTTCCTGAAGCTTAAGTGAGCTGTGCTGTGTAGACTTACTGCTTCAAGTCATAAATACCTTACAGATTTAGGAATGTTTTGCCTTTTACAGAATAAATACCTTTCCAGTAGTTTGTTACTCATAACACGTGGTTGGTCACTTAAGCACAATTGAGTCACCATCCCTGAAGGTACATGTAGATGTGGCAGTTAAGGCACATGGTTAGTGGTGGACTTGGCAGTGTTAGGACAGTTGGACTTGAAAATCTTACAGGTCTTTTCCAACCCAAATGATTCTATTCTATGAATGAGCAGATTATAGAATCATAAAATAACAACACCTGTGACTCACAGATACTCTGCACTCTAAGTCCTCAGATGGCTGATATTCTTAAGCAACTTCACAAAACATATTAGAAGAAGAGGAAATTAGAAGAAATTGTCTTTGTGGAAGAGTCACATGAAAATCAGAGATGGATGTTCAGGCCACTGAAAGAGATAGTCTTCTGCTCTAAACTTCCTCATGCATCACCTGTCTGTCTGTGTAACTATGCAATGCTGAATCATAATTTTTCAGCAATCACCTGCAGCCAAAGGCTTGGCGAGAGTGCTGCTGTTGATACATGCACTCCCAGGGTGTGAGTGAGCACAGACTCTCAGCCAAAGAACCATTCCCTTGACATTTCTGCTGTTCAAGATGGGTATTTACAACAGCAAATCTTGCCTAACACAAAATTGTGGCTGAAGTAAATAATAATGTTTCATGTTCATTTGAATGCCTGATCTTACTGCTGTTTAGCTTTGCCAGCACATTTAGAGCCATGCTCTTTGGAAACGTCTCCAGCAAAGGTCTACCTGGAGTTTGCTACTGTTGGAACAAAACATCAGTTTCCAGCTGAGTTTCTGTGAAGCCTTTGTGTGGGTAAGTGCTTTATTTGTTGTGGGTTTTATGGGCTGTCTTGGAGCTAGTTGGCTATGCAGGATAAGGATTTGGGACTTGATTTAAAAAAGACGTGGGGATTGATTTAATAAATGCATGAGACATGTAAAACTGGCCATGCAAGACCAGAACTGATGACTTGCACTGGTCATGTGAGACCTCAGTTGTTGTTGGGCTACCACTATTTGGAGATGCCTGGCACTTGCCAGGCACTTGATTCATTTGCCTAAACGAGGCATGTATTGCATTAGCAGGTGCTGTATGGTGACCAAGATATCCTGTGACACAGGACTTCTAGGACACTCCTGCACTTTTGGAGTGGGATCTGGAAGCCAGGCTGGATACTCAAGGGCATCTTAAATGGACTGGCTGGCTGTGTGTGGGCATCTAAATTGAGGCAGACACACTGCCCTGGTTAGCTTGACAGAGTCCTGGAATTCTCACCAAGTGCCCAAGGCAAGCTACCAGGTAGAAGTTAGACCACTTCTGGGGTAAGATAGCTTTGAACTCTACGAGTGAGGAGAATTGCATCTGGGTCTCCACTAGTTCTGGGCAAGGATTCTGACCACCAGGTCTGTCTCCTTCAGCTGTTCTTTGAAGAGAGTGTGGCTGTGGCTGCTGGGCTCAACTCTGTTCAGAGCTGCTGTTCCACCCGGTATGTGCCAGAGCAGAACTGCAGGAATCTTCTGTTGAGAACTCGATGGATTAAGTGTTTTGTGGTGGAATGATGTTGCTGAGGAATACATTCTGTAATCACCTGAATGTGGCCTAAATCACTTCTGCTTAAGTGCTTTTTTGGATCTCAATCACATTGCCCTGTATAACACCTTGTAAACCTTTTAGTTCTTGTTATCTCAACAACAGGTCTTGATCTCACGGCACTGTGGGGTGGGGATCTCACCTCAATGTGGGGGAGAATTTGGGTAAAGTGAGACAGAAGGAAGAATGGACTCTTTGTGTCCTTCATTGGCTTAACCTTCTCAGGCTGGCAGGTTGGCAGCTGGCTCTGACACAGTGACCATTGCTCTCCTTGCTCTTTTCTGGGCATTATCCCATTAGTGCTGGAAGGTTGCAGAAGTATGATGTTTCTCTGCTGGTGTTGGGGTATGTCACTACAACTTTAAAAGAGTCTGCAGCAGCTGTCTAATCTTCTTTTTGATTCCTGGCCATGTGTGTTGGCCATAAATAATGCTGCTCACCCAGCCTGCATGCTTTGCTACAGAAAAGCTGACAAAAACAGGACTGCAGTGCAGTGAGACATTAAAAATATGCCAAAGATAAATTTATCCTCTAGTGTCCCTCAGTGGTAATTCCTTGATTGCTGAGAAACTGACCCTAAATGTATGCCGCTTATTTAAAATTTTAATTAATAATAAAAAAGCAAAGTGAAGGAAAATGAAGGGGTAAACTGATAAAAAAATTTCAGCAGGAGGAATGCTGAGTTAAAATAAAGGGTTTGATTGCCACCTAGCTTGAAAGTGCCTTTGTCCATTCGCATTCCCAAGCCCAGAAATCTTCCCTCAGATTTGCAGTCTGAATTGCCCTGGAAGCCTGGAGTGCTCCTGCTCCCTCTGTAACATCTCTACCCTTACTGGAGCCACAGAGTGCTTCTCCAGCTTCCTGATTACCCCATGGTCTGAGCCAGCTGCATTATAAACCTGCTTTGTGGGATTCAGATAGGATTGTACACATGAAGGACTGGTAAAAATCAAGTTCTTGAAATGCTCACCCTAATTCCTATCCTTTGAAGAGCTAAGATCCATGCATTTTCCCTATGAAACAAACTTTCAGTATGTGTACTGCTGCTCTCTTGAATCAAGCACAAACCTCTGCACTTCAGTCAATAGCAGCTGCTGATTAAAATCACAGTTTTGGTTTCCCAAGCTGCATAATGCTGTTAGTTCATTCTTAGACCTACTTTTCCTAGCACACTGTATCCATTATACTAGTGTTGTCCTCATTTTTTAAAGTTTGTGATTTTTCAGCAGTCTGATAGCATCATCCTTGGAGACAGTCTCTTTTCCTATGAAAGGGATCCATTTGTTATCAAGAATTATGTGGCTCTGAGACTTACATATATCAGACTTAACTGCATTAATTACTTTGTGCTGTGCTTGTAAAATGATCATAATAATGCTTATCACAAACTTAGTGCCATTATCTCTGTTGTGCAGATAATGGAACTGAGCCACAGAAAGGCAAACCACACGTAGGGCTCTCAAGCTGCCCATACTGCTCTCACTTCTGCGTCATTCAACGAGTAAGCACCTTGGAGCAGAAGCTATCCAAACAACTTTGGATAGGTTTATCTGTGAAAAAGAAAAGCTTCCTGGGAAGCAGCAGAACGACTGCCTGGACTGTCAGGCCATGTCTTCTAGAACAGAGGACTTCCACTTACCTGAGAGGTTATTTTGCACTTGAAGTAGTAAAATCCTTCTGCTTGCCAATTTAACATTCACTCTGGTCTTTATGGCTTATTGACAATAACTGGATGATTAGCAAGTCCATTGCCGGTTGAGTGTCTCAGTGTATTTTCCTCTTCTGGTGCCATAAACAAAGATTTTCTTCCTACTTTGTCAAGACTTAACCTTTAGTGCATTCAGCCTAAAGGACCAAAAAGGTAATTTTCTGAGACTTCCCAAAGATGACAGACCAAGTTTCAGATCAATTAAAGGATATAGTTTTCTTAAAATTGCAGCAACACACTAATGATGATATCCATTGAGATGGTTCTTTCTGTTCACCATGTTTCATAGTAGTAGAAAGAGGTAACAGCTTCATGTAGTGGAATGAAGGAGAGCAATTGGTCTAAAGTTTTCAGGCACTCACCTGGATATTCATTTACTTGTACTTTGGAATGACTCAACCCATCGCAAACATAAAACAGGTCTTACTTTTTTAATTGGCTGTTTGAAGATAGGATTTCTTTGAGAATTCACTGAAACACCAAATACAAGTGATGGCTGTGGTACTGTCTGTGTGCAGCTGCTTCAGTGATTTTGATGGGCTTCCTCTGATAGCCAAATTTCAGAAAGCTGAACCATTGTATTTTCTTCTGCTGAGCTGTAGCTGATGTTGCACTGATTCACTCAAAATCAATTTGACTATCCCATATGATGGTAAAAAGTATTATTTGCTAGCTTTTAAAATGACAGTTTGTCTCTTCTAGTGTGGTTTTTAGTAAAGTGTTCAGAGGAAATATGCAGTCGGCAGAAAGCTATCATTTCGATCTAAGCTAGCCAAACAGCATTGTGGTTATCTGAAAAATGTGTGCAACTATAGTATACCAACGACATTCATATAGTATTTCCTACAAGCTATTCCAGAAAGTATGACACTGTAGTGGTTATTTGTGAAAATCCCTCAGGAGTACAATAACGTGATAGCCTTCCAAGGGACTCACTGAGTTGTTCTCAGTAACCTACTATAGCTCCAAGTACCCAATTCTCCAGGACAGACTGTGCTGAAGACTGTAGATTGATTATGCTGTTAATGACGCAGGAAGCTCTGCTGCTGTTTGTTTATGCCGAGATTAGCTAAAATTAGAAGTTGACCTGATGTTCCTGAATTAATTTAAAGGCAAAAAATACAAGTTACCGATTCTGATTTTTTTTTGGAATTATAGTCTCAAAAGCCAAAGCTCACAGGGTATCTTCCTGGAGCTATGAGTCAGTTCTTAAGTGATCTTGAAATGAAAGATGTCTGGACCAATATATGGTATCTATGAGCAGTAACCCCTGAGCAATTTCCAAGGTAATGCCTTAACTTTCTGTCCTGGACATCTACAGATTTTGAAAGATCAAGAAGATGTCAAAGCCTTATTTTAAATGCTTGAAAACAGCTGGATAAATTCAGTAAGTGTTAACTGGACAGACAATGATCTATTGATGCTTGGCTGTGCCAAAAGCACATGAAGTTGCATCTCTGGATGGTCTTGATATCTTATAAAAAAAAAGAGTGAAAACAACAAAGACTACTGAATCTTTGACAGTAATAGGTTGGGAAGATATATTACTGATGTTTCAGAAAGTGTGTAAGGCTTAAAGTGCTGAAGCTGAAAAATGGGAAAGGGTCTGTTTTCACAGACTTTTCCTTAATATCAGCTTTGGTTCTTTTCAGTGGACTCCAAAACAAAATGTATCCAAATCAATAATCAGTTCTGAAAATGTAAGCTGATTTTAGAGTATTCTGATACATCTTGCTATAAACCCTTTGGAAAAAAAGACATTTAAGTACCCTCACTGTACATCTAATTCTGAGGACAGGCGTGGTATTTTGGCATAGGTAAAGTGAATGAATATGAATGTATAGAAGATATGGCAATGATAATATTTTCTATGTTTGCAATACCTTTCATTCCAGGCTCTCGGAGGCCTTTATAAAGATTTTACTCCAGACACCAACTGGCCAGGAGATGGTGTTAGTGGTGCTCTATAAACAGAAAACACATGACACAGACAAGCAAAGTGACTCACTTGTATGAAATCTGGTAAAGGCATCTCACCCTTCTCTGC
This sequence comes from Pithys albifrons albifrons, assembly GCF_047495875.1. Taxonomy (NCBI): domain Eukaryota; kingdom Metazoa; phylum Chordata; class Aves; order Passeriformes; family Thamnophilidae; genus Pithys; species Pithys albifrons. The sequence goes on from NC_092466.1 coordinate 10,175,181, forward strand.
ATGCTGCCCCATCTCTTGGACCTTTCCTTGGCCTGTTCTGATTATTTGAATTATCTATAATAATTATTATTTAATGTTGCTCTTTCAATATGGCAAGCAAGCAACAATATAAAGGCAAATGTAATTTTCTTGGATCTTTGCGGATATATGAATTAACTAATAATGTAGATAATTTATTATCAGGTAAGTTAGATTAGATCAAAGCCTACATCACTAGGGATAGCAGATGTGAGTGAAATAAGTTCAACCATCTAGACTTTTTACTTCACTTCCAAGCCTTAATCTTGTGGCTAGTTACAAGTAGTTTGGAAAGATATTCCTCTCTAGGACAACAAATGCCATATGTTCCATACCCCTTCCCCTCCTGTCAGATCCCCAGCTGAGATCCACAGCTGCAGACTGACCTCAAACCTCTCAGTCTCCTTTTCTATCAGCACTGTGAATTCCTATACCAGGTCATTTCCCCATTTCCGAGTCTTCATTTTCTTTATGTAGTTGCAACACTTACGGTCTGTCCAATATACCACTAAAACCACACAGTCTACAGGTATTACTATATAATGCCACCTTCTGGTATTATGGGTTGGCCTCTCACCCTCACACCACCTTCCATGTTTCCTCTCCCACCACCCTTCTGTTCAGTTATCCTTCCACTGAGCTCAGCAAACACTGCTTCTCCTACAATCTCCTTCACATCACAATTTTGCCCATGCTACTTGAATATACTTCTGGGTGAGATTTTGATTGTAAATCTTTCCTTCCATAGTTCCTTCAGTTTGTGCAGAGTTTCCATCATGGTTTCCTGCTCCTTCTTCCACTTCTGCTCCTCTCACCAGCAGTATGACATCAGCCAAAAAAGGCTCTGTGAGCAGGGAGACAGGGTTAGTGTTGGACAGATGATGGTGGTCAGCTAACACAATTTCTTAGCATCAGTCTGTTTCTGTCATCTCAGGTTATTCACTCATGGTTTTGCACTTTTTTTCAAGCTGTTTTAATCATTACTATTCAAAGAGAAAGAAATAAAGGTTCTTGTGATTCCTGTGTTACTGCACAGTCACAGCCAGCCTGGTCCCTTTGGTCTCAGCCTAACCACACTTTCTTGACCTGAAGTGAGGAGGCGAGGTACAGCCTGTGCTTTACTGCTTAGAGGCCTCAGAAGCTCAAAGGACAAAGAGGGAAACTATACCTTGATATTTCATTTCTTTGCCTTCTTCAGGGAGGTTTCCCCAGCTCGGTGTGCAAGAGGAACCTGACCCTGACTTCCCCGATGCATGGACTGCACTTGCCTCTAATTTTGCACAGATCACACAAGAGGGACAATTCCTCTTTTTCTTTTATCTCTTCTCTGTCCACGCCAAAGTTGGGGGCATCCTGCCTAGTGGACAATGTAGCTCTTGTGCAGGGACAAGCCCTGATGTTTGTATCTAAAAGCTGTGTATAGCCATCTTATCTACAACAGTTATCATCTTTTAGGTTTAACATACTGGACAGAGTGTCCTGGATGGCCTGGGAAAAGAGCCATTGAGATTAAAGGTTACTGAGAGCAATTATGCTGATTATTTATTTATGTGGTTGACTATTTTGTTGGTAATAGCTTTTTCTCCTTGGCCAGTATGCTCTTTTTTTTTTTTAACTTACCTGGCCATTCTATGCAAAACTTCCTTAAGTCAAAGTGGACTTGGCATCTAAATGCCCTTGAAAAAAATTGATCTAAATTATTTAGATGGTTAACTCATATTTTTCAAAAGAAGCTATTTAGGAATCTAAATCTAGTGATTTTCAGGATTGACAAACTGATGGGCTTCTTTCCACTGCTATCAGTACTGGAAGCTTCTTTGTCTATATTTGCTAAATAACTCTGTTGCAGTTTGAGTTTCATGCAGAACAGCTTTTTATAACATAACTCCTATCTTTCACTAAGTACCTTTTCCAATGAAGCTACTTTGCCTGCAGTGGGACTACAATGAGGTTGTTGAGGCCATCGTGTATTGTTTAGATTGGTCCTCATCCTGCAAGTACAGAGACCCTCCATCACTTCTGAGGGCAACAGAGTTATTGCCCTGAAAATATGGGCAGAAAGGAGATAATGCTCCATTCTGTCAGGAGAGCATACCTTTAGGATATATCCTTATTTCCATAAGGTTCATTATTTCAACTTTTCAACCAAAATCTGCAGAGAATGAATGTGGAAATATTGCAGTGCTTTTCAGAATTGGAAGTCTGAAAATTGATCAGTTGTGCTTACAAATCTGGAAACATTTCTTTTTTGGGAAAGTTTTCTGTCTCACAGAATTCTCTGAAGGAGAAGTCTTTTCTACCAAGAATTATATAGACTGAAATCTCTACTTAAGAAGGATGGAGAAAAACATCTACTTACTCATTATGTTTCCTTTTAAAGGCTGTTCCTTAAGAAATTGAATATGTCTGAGTGTGTGAGTGAAATTGTGTTTGAATAGAAAGGACAGTTAATACAGAATTGGAAATTTGTGTATGAGAAAGTGAGAATGCAAAAAATAGGGAATTGTGGTTTCAGTACACACATATATACAATCCTAAGGAAAACAGCCATAAAATTCGGGAAATATTTAATCAGTGCTTTGGCCATACCTTTGGCTCAAGCTTGGTAAATATGTGACTACTTAAGATAAGGATGCCAGAACAGAAACATTTTTAACAGGCTACTGACTTATTTTAAATGGGCCTTGTAGCTTCACGAGTCTCTTAGATACAATGTTAATAAATTTCTTGGGTATAATGGCATCACTTTTTGTTGAAATATTTCACTTTTTGTTGAAGACCAAACTGTCTTTTAGCTAAGAAATCTTTTGATTGCAATTTAATTTAATTTCTACTAGTCAGATACCCTTCAGGAGCTTGTTATACTCACTCTTGGTGGAATTTCTGTTGCTGTAGTGATGATGTTTTTCAAACATAGGTTTGGAAAAAAATAATCTAAGGTTATCATTAATATATAATTATTATAATGAATTATGATAACTCTAGTTTGCCTTCCTGTGATACTGTGTACATATCTACAATGAGATAAGAGTCTTTAAGTAGCATTTACAATAATTGTATTAATTAGAGAGGTGTTAGGGTAGTATTACTACCTTACAGCCCTTGTACTGACTATTTTAATAGTCCATGTGCAAGGACAATATTTCTTCTTACTGTGGTGAATAAAAGCTATCACAGTTTCCTGGGAAGGGGATGGCTTCAGAGTGTTCCTGTGGCTGTAGAGCAGAGGATTGCAAGTTCAGTCATCCAAAGAGACCAGTTTCAGGGCATGGCAGCCTTTATTTTCATGTGCAGACATGCTGAATGTGAAAGAGGTTTCTGAGAAACTGGAAGAAATTCAGTAGATAAAAAATAATTTGCATGTACTGGCCAGGTACTGAAGCTGTGTAAGTGCCCAGGTAAGACTGTACTTGTGCTTTGCAATTATAGTTTTCTCATTTTGCTTTCTACAGTGTGTTTATCTTTTAGTACTCATTCACCTTAATAGTGTTAACTGCATCCATTTAGACAGAAATTAAAATGAGGATTCCTCTTGTTTTTCTATTATTATTGGTAAGTTCTTTTTGTTACTGGAATGGAGGGTCTGGGTACATATCTACATAAAAATACATTATCATTTTGGAAGATGGAATGCACCCATTTTTTGTTCATTTCACTCTTACTGATGATGTGAAAAGACTGTAGAATTAGCATCAACATTACAGTTGGTTGAATGGTCATGATGAGACTTCAGTCACAGTTAAAACAGAATCTGTTGCATGAAAGGCCATGCATAGGAAATTACAGAGCCTTAGTGAAGGACTTGAGTGATACATATACACATAAAGAATTAGTGTGCCAAAGAAAGCTGGAGAATTCTGGAGTGGTCTGGTAAGCTCCAAGGCAGAATTGAATTCAACAGTTGTGTGCAGATCCTGATAACTCAGGAAATACTACTTTAAAAACTGTACAAAAGGATTATGGTTTCCTTTAATCATTGTAGAAGGCTTTGAGAGGCAGAGGTGAAGGAGAGAGAGGGCAGGCTGATCAGTCCAGGCACTAATTAGGGCCAAGGTCTCTTTAGGTTTCGGAAGTTAATGAGTTTCTAAATAGCTGATAGTAGCCGATAGGGAGCGGAAGAATACTCAGCGTCTGCATCCTGCCTTTATTCCTGCCCTAAAGTGAGAGATACCTTTAGGAGCAGGACGATGTTTTCTGGTCAAAAGTCTTCTACTAAGAAATAGCTGCTTCTTATGTGAAAACCTTTTTCTCACACAACGTGAGGGGAAATTTAAATATATTTTTAGCCTCCTGAGATTTGGGCTGATTTACATGAGTATTCCTTCAACCTTACTGCAGTGCTCAGGATAGGGCTTGACTGATTTTAGCTGTTTTGGTCTCTCTGCCCCCTACCTTTGGCCGTGCTTCTGTAAGTGTCTGGCATAACTGCTCTTGTTTGCACTTCTCCCCCATCTTTGTATGCCAGATAGCTTTTGCCATCCATCTTCCTGACCTTGGTGGGTAAACATTGCGCTAACACAGCTTGTGCACAGCATTCATTTGATTTGGGAAACATCGAAAGGCAAAAGAAGTTCAAGCAGGTAAGTGAATGAGAAAAAAAGATATAAGATGGGAGGCCTAATGAGCACAAAGCAGTGAGGGGATATGCTCTTAGGACAAAGCAGAAAGGGGTGTATTGGCACTTCTTCAGAGTGTGCATGATGCTGTATAGACATGTTATCCTGAACCAAGACAGAGGTGCCTGTGTGCGTTTGGTTGTGGGTGCAATACAGCCATTAGCTAAGCACAGTGAGGATTTGCTCGCTCAGGTTCTCAGCTTTGAAAGGGTCTGGTCTTCCTGAACTGCTTGCACAGTGGACCTGACTTCATCAATTTTTTTCCTCACAGGACTCTCTGCTACTCGTGTCTAATAAGTTTTAGTAACATGCATGGGCTAAATGAAATATTTTATCTGCTCTAAGAGTCCCTTTCATTTTTACCACCTTACCGCTTGGTGGATCTGCACCAGGAAAGAGCAGGGCATTTCTTTCCAGTTTGAAATACTTGTCATTCCTGTGGTAGCTCATTTCTGAGTCACACCTTTCCTAACCACTGTAAAAGTAACACTAATATAGCAACAAGTAATTAAAATACCCCCAGAGTCTATTTGGCTCACACTACAATTGAGTCTCATTCCACAGGTGTAATTAACTAGGCAGTGGTGGGAAGCCTCCCCTGTGCTAAATTTCTATTCCGTGTGTTGTTCTTACAAAGAGTAATAAAAAGCAAGGATCAGAACTGAGACATTTCTTGACTGAATATCAGGGAGGCCAGGAATTCTCCTGTGATGTGGTGGCAGGTATTGTGCTGTTCCTGTTGTAACAACCCATAGTGTATCTTAAGTCTTATGATCTTAACACTGAAGGCATTAAGTGTTTCCAAAAGAAATTGCCAGCCACCTACTTTTTGAAAAAAATTAATTATCTCCCACCTGTAAAACAGGTGGCTTTTTACATGATTCTAGTTGTTTTGTCTTAGATGTAATGGCCTAAAGATACTGCTTTACTTACGTCATGTTCATCATTCTCTAGTAACTGCTTTTGGTTAATAATCTTTGGCTCAGGGCTCTGGTTAGTGAACAATACACCTCCCGGCCAACACCTATACAAACTGATTATCTGAACAGGATATAGCTGACTGTACAGGCAAAATTTCATGAACTTCTATATTGTTCCCTTTAAACTGGCACATGAAAGGGAATTGGCAATGACTCATCTGCTATTTGCAGATTATTACTATCCCGAAGCTGGTGCCAAGGAAACTGATTTATTGTCTGTTATTACTTTGTTATTAATTGCATTATGCAATACATCAGTTGCACACATAAATACATTGTGTAGTCCATGGATAGGAATAAATCCTGTTATGTTCAAGTATGTACATGCTTGGTCCTAGCCCTGGCACTGGGAAGCAGAAGTATTGTGTTGGCTCTTTGGATTTTTCATATCCTGCCTTTATTTTTTTCCATTTTTCATGCCTTTTTGGTTTCGTTTTGTTTCATTTGGCTGCTTCATTTTTGATCCCATCTTTGAAAAAATTACTTTAATTACTTGAACAGAACATTTTGGACTTTATTCTGAAATTCACAGTGCTCCCTGAGGGTGTCTTACGTATTTTTGAGCTCTGGGTGTTTTTGGCATTGCATAAACTTTTGGGAGGACATAACTTCCCTTTAAGTTTCCCACCAGGATTCAGCAGCTAAGGTATGTTTGTTTGGTTGGGTTTTATATTGGGTGAGTTCTGTTAGGTGTAGAAGACAGAATGACTCTGTGGCATTATGTAGAACATATTCCTGTTTCTTGCATCTCCTTGTCTTCAGACTGAAAGCACTTGGGGAAATTTGGGGTTGAACAAAGTCTCTTTCCAGGTCTGTGTGTCCAGTTCAGTAAGGACTGCTGCACTGCCTTGGATCTCTCTTGAGGCTCATTCCTGATTTGTGCAATGGTTTCTGTAAAACAACTTTCTGATCCAGTTTGAGACCTCTTGTGATCAATTCCCACTGGTGGATTCATCAGTCCTCAGCCAGCGCTGGTAGGGTCAGTCATTTAGCAGCATATTCTGCCAGCTGTGGTCTTGCAATGATTGAGATCTTCGGCTTCTTGTTAACTTAAGGACAGTAAAAGACATCATTCCATGGAACTCTCTCCCCCCCCCCCCCCATCCCCCAATCTCTAGAGGCTTTTCTCATTTCTACTGTCACTGTCTGTCTGGGATGTATTTAAGCAGTGCTGTGGGGACAGCAAACAGGTCTTGGGCACAGGCCAGCTGTGTGATCATAGACACGGAATATCACCCTGTGCCTTTGGCTGCTCTTCAGCATCTGCCTTGTATTTTTAGCTTCCAGTCTCCTTACTGAGAGAATTGTCTCTTTTTAATATATTTGTAGCTCAGTGGATAGATTAGCCATTCTGCTCACTCCTCCTCTAGTCTCTAGTAGAAAGTAAATATTCAAAATTGATTCTTTGATTTTGATTAAGGAAGAATTGTGTTTCTTAACATTACCTGACAAAGCATCTCTGTTTAAGGGAATTTGCTTGAACTGGCATCCCAGCTTGGATGTCTTTGTCACACAACAAGGTGCTTCAGATCATTAATTTCCTGCAGTCCAAGCTTGTATTTATTCCTGTCCCATATCAATCCTTTTACTTGGCATAGCAGAGCATACCATGCAACCCACAAGTGCCGAGCATATTTAATCGTACATCAGCAGTTGACCTATAATTAGCTCCATCACAGCAAGATCCTTGGAGATCCTCAACAGGAGGATAATATCTAATCAAGGGCAGAAGCAACCCTGCAGGAAAGATGGGAGCCCAGCTGCAAAGTTCTGCTGGAGTAGATTTGAGCTTATTAAACCTTTTGATGATCAGTTGGAAGTTGTTTATAGTTTCATATTTCAAAGTCCTGGTTATGGCATCCTTAAACTGTAACAATGGGTAAATACAAATATCTCAGGCGTTCATATCAATCTTGTTAATCTAGATAAACTCTTAATTTATGTGCTTTAATATTGGACTGTCAAGGCTTGTCATCTGGGATAGGGTTTACCATCACTAGGAATCAGTGGTTCATCTGTATTTAGACTACTCATCTTAAACAAATTTTATATTCAGTGCAGAGAAACTGGGTCCTTCAGAGCCTGTTATGAGCCATGCATCAGGATGCTTGAGAAGCCTACTTTGGGATCAGAAGGACTGTGCCCAAGAAATTAATGTTCCTTTCCCGAGGAGAGACAGATATAGATATCTAAGCTTAGCTGGATGAAGCTCACCCAGTGTGCTGGTCCTTCAATCTAGTTCATCTTTTCCTTACTGTATCAGTAAATTCTCAGTATTAGCAGGACTTTGCAGAACTTGGGACAATTTTTCTAGGTTGTAGGAGACACAGAGAAGCAGACAGAAAATCAGGTTGTGGCAAATAATTTATATAACTTGTTCTGACATGTAAATCCACTCCAATTTTGTGTTATTAATGCTTTTTTTCCCAAAAAACCTCCAAATTATAATCCCTTTTGACTGTACTAGGGCACAACCTGCTACCTTGTAGAGCTTGTAGGTCTCGCAGATGCCCAGGGGAACAGAACCACAGCTCCTCTTGGGCTAGACCTGGAGTTACAATATTGTGGTCACAACACATGCAATATTGTCAGAGATGGTTAACTCCTCTAAATTAAGAACCCAAAATGGTTTTCTTTGTTGCTATTTCAGACCTTCCCACCTGATTAACACCAAATCTGTTTTCACTCATCTGAGTATCTACTAGATACATCTTAAATCAGCAACTGGATTTTCCCACGTATTAGTATATGATAATATTATTCTTAAAGGGATATATTTAAGAAGACTAAAAACTGAATCTCATGATTTGGATTGATCTGTACCTATGCCTCTATATACCCTCCCCACTCCACAAATGACAAAACTGCATCAGGATCACTTTTATTACTTGAAAACAAAAAAGAAATGTATTTAAGAAATAGACATATGTAGAGAAGAAAATAAAGGTCAAGAATATAGGAATTAAATCAAATCGACTAAACTGATACATATTTGGAAGAGTATAAAAAATCGAAAAGAAAATATTCTATATTGAAAATTTAAAGGAAAGACAAATTCCAGTTAGAAGTTTACTACTTAACACGAAATGAAATCAAATAGCAGATGGTAATAAAGTGAAAATATTCAGCTTTCACTCTTAAAGTTTAATGTGTTCAGAAGTTTAGCAAAATTAATTCTAACTGCGTGGTAGGACCTTAAGTCAGAAAACACAAAAAACAGGTTAAAGAATATTTTAAAGGCCAGGTTGGATGGTGTTCTGAACAACCTGGCCTAGTGAAGGATGTTCCTGCCCACAGCAGGGGGGTTGGAACTTGATGCTTCTTAAGATCCTTTCCAACCCAGGCCATTTTATATTTCTATGATAATTACCAAGCATAAGCAAAACCTGCTCTAGGGTATTTAAGGAATTAGCAAAAGCAGGCACTGAATTGTTATTTATCTGTGGCAAATGTTGCAGAAAATGAAAAGACACAACATGTTTCAGATTTCTCATCGTCATTCATCCCTAGATTTCCATCTCCACCAAACAGTGAACTTGCTTTTTCCTTCCCCTTGTTCATGCACAGGTTTCTTTCTTACTGTCTTTTATGGTCATTACATCTTGAATCTTACTCTTTCCAAAATGAATATCTGGGGGTTGAAATGGAAAGTTTGATGGTGTGTGGTGAACACTTACACATGCTGATGTAAAAATGTGTGAACTCCTTGGTTGTTTCCCGCTGTAAAGGCTGCACAGGTGAGGACATAAGTGTGTGTTAATTAAGTGTCAGTGGATCATATATTTCTCTCTCTTGCAGGACTTAGCGTTCATCAGTCTTAAGAGCATCTCCAAATAATAGATAATTATCCTTCCCAACATCCTACCACATTCGTAAGTATTTTTACATTTTACAGATAAAGATAATTATAAAAATATTAATAATTTCTGACTGTATGGTATCATATCGCAATCATAAAGGATTCCATAAAGAGCATTATTCCTCCACTTTTGGCAAAGCTCATGTGTAGAGTTTGTGGACTAAGGGGCATACAATGTGTTACTCAGCCAGCAATGGGTACCTCTACAGAAATTACCGGATGCCACCCAGCCATCAACTTCAGCTGACATCACTCATAGCAGATGTTAACATGCCTCTGTCCCATGCAGAATCTCACTGCTGGCATCAGTAAATTAATAAGATCCTATTAATATATTTATATTTTGGGGATTCTTCATGCATGTAAACAAGAATGCTTCCAAGGCAGTTTCAGGTATAATGCTGCCTTAAAGCATGGTCTGACAGTCAAACTTTGACAACCTAAAGGCAGGAGTAGGTTAACAACATCTTCGTCTAATAGAACTTAATTTTATGACCATATGGATAATGGGGGAAATATAGTCTTACTCAGCACTCTGTGATTAAAATGATTGACTGAAATAGACATTTAGAAGCCTTGTTATGAAATATATTTATCCTGACAATCACAGCTAAAGAGCATTAAATGTGCATTGAAAGAAACTGCTATAAGTCATTTTGGCCATTGGTTCATATCCAATAAAACCTCCAAGATAGAATTCCTTGACTATTTTAACAGAAATGGTTGAGAAACACCTGGATACTTTGGGAATGGGGTTAGGTGTTGATTTATATAGAAAGAATTGATAAACACCTACTCATTGAGAGCATGTGAGGCTTGTGCAATGATCTGTTCTGCTTCAAACTTCTGACCTGGGGTAACATGTGTAATGAGTCCACCCTATTTGAGTGCTGTAAGAATAGCCATATGTCATATATTCTGGCATCACAGTAATGGGAGCTGTGTAAATACCTCGGCAGGATAGATAGAATAGCAGGGGACAGAGATCACTTCTGGCACTTCTCCTGGGTGCTTCCCCTCTACATATGAATCATGCCCTATGCAGGCAGATTTTATTTAGGTCCCTGTTCATGACCATATATTTGGCAGAACTGCTTGGCTATGGTAAGACTGGTTATTTTGTTGCATTTTTTGCATTAAAAAAAAAAAAGAAAATAGAATTAGAGTTGTCCAAACAGTGCAGGGTGGGAAATAAATGGTTGTCAGGTATCCTAGAATATAGCAATATGTGGAGCAGAGCAGCTTGAATTCTTTCAGAATCACTGTCTATTTTACAGTTACCTTTTTATGTGTTATTTTATTGTTATTTTTTTAATTGAGGATGAGACATCCGTGATTAAAAACAAATCAGTGGAATGATGTACCTCTTAGTTATAGCAATACAATTAGGATGTTTTAGATGTCAGACAATTCTGGAATAACCAGTACAAGGAGATATTTAAAGAAATTAAGAGACAAAGGTCAGAAGACAGTAAATAAATGCTTCATCACATTTCCCAGACTTTTCTGTACTCACAGATCCTTAATTTGTATGCAGAGGTGTTAACTGTGTATATAGAGATAAAATGGCAGTTTGCCAATAGGAGGCAAGGAATGAAACTAGCTTATATGACAATACACTAATTGCCAAACTGTAGGTGGTAGAAACCACATTGGAAACCTGTTTCATTAGGGAAATAATGATGTTCCTGGCCAACACAACCATAAGCATTTTGAAGCGTGGCTGAATTGGATGTAACTTGTAGCAAAATGCTACAAGGTTGAGGAAAACACCTTGTTCAAGAAAAGAATGACTTGATGATTAATCCCATTGACACTACTGTGGTCTAAAGGGCTTTGACAAATGCAGTGTAGTTTTAATTGGGGAATTGATACAAATATATTCTGGTAAATTGAATACAAACAAACAGGATTATTATTTTTTTTACCTGGGAATTTAAATGAGAGAAAAAGTATGTTATCAGTATTTATTTTTCTTTTTTTCACTCCCAGAAAACAAAATTAAACCTTAATCTGAATAATCACATATAGGATGTACTTTTTAAAGCTGCAATTTGACCTCATTCTCCACAAAGTCAGTTTTCATTTTGGGGCTCTCTCTCCCCCATGTTTATGTTCTCCCTCAGCAGCAGTAAACAATGCAATTCCTCACAAGCAGTAGGATATGAGTCTCTGAGTACAGCTCCACATACGTTTCTTCTAATGGCTCTGCTATTTTGCACAGCTCCTGCCCCACCCTCAGTAATTCCCTCCCACCCTTCTGCTGCCCTATGTTTGTACCAGTGTCACGCTTTTGGTGATGACTTACTTTTCAGGTGGATCATTTCCCCCATCCAGCTCACTGCACACCTCCCTCATGAGGGGTGCATTTTGACACTAGGCTATTTTAACCAAAAAATCCCAAAGGAAGGGTGTGTTTTCTTTCCGTTGAGAGAGGAGGGAAAATAAATGGAAAAGGGGAATCAGGAGGGGTCAGGTCTTTGGGTCTTAAACTTGGTCTTTGGGCTTTGCTGGGTAGGCTTTTCAGTGGCTGAATGCATTTATTTCAGTATTTCCAGGTGATTGTGTTTGGAGAGATGGAAGCCTAAAATAGAATAGTCAACAAGGTCAATAAAATGCCTCCTTAGACTAGTGGGTTAGGAGTTGGATAGGTGAGTTCCTCAGCTGTGAAAAAGGTAAAAAACAGCATTTCTGTCGCCCTGAACGCAGCCCAACTCCATCTGCCTTAGTCATTCAGTATTACTATTTTATTGCTGTTTGAATATATTTGATTCAAATGCGTTACCTCTTAATCCATTGTGAACATCTCAGTCAAGGAAGCAAACAATGCCACAGATTGAAAAAAGAAGCCCTGTGTCTTTTTCCAGGCCTGATCTTGTTTAAAATATTTGAGTGTTGCCTAAAGGTGTCATTTAGTTAAACTGTGATAAACTACAAATATTTCAAAAAGTATTTCTTTATGTCTTGTGCATCTTGGCTGAGGAAAAAAATCTGGTTTGTTATACTAGTAAAAATTTGGAGTAATTACAATTTCTGCTTCCTATGGGATCAGAATCTGTCTCATATAATACTTTATATAGCACTTTAACTTCTGCAATATGAAGTGGGGTCTTGGAATGCTCCTTTTAAAAAAAAAAAGAAATTTATCAAGAAACTACATCAACTTTTGAAAATATTCTGAAGGTAGTACAAAGGTAATTGGATATAATTTCTTGAATTTAAAACAGATACATCTATAGGCATGACTGCCTGAATTTAGACATATCCTGTAACCTAATTTAACACCTCAGATAAAAATATTGCCTGAATTAACAGTTTTCATTAAAGGACACTAATAAAATTTGTGCACTGAGAAATGGAGTGTATTCTTCACCTGTACTAAATTTGAGAAAGCAGCAGTCTCCTGGTGTCATGAAGAGGCACTCAGACATCAAACTCTAAGCATCTGAACAGCAAGTGAAAAATGGGATGACAGGAGGAGGGAGGCCCAAGTAACCTCAGTGCACAAAATATCTGTTTGCTAATGACCTGTTTGTTTTAGACCTAAAGTTTATTATTGCAGTCAGTAAAGATATGAGTTGAATTGCACACACATTTTGTGGCAGTGTTGGTCAATTTTTGTGTTAAAAGTTTTGAAGGATAAAAAGTTTACAATGAAATCCACTTTGTGAGGTAAGGTTACCAGCAACTGAAATACAGAGCATCTCTTGAAATAGATTTAGCAGAAAAAAATGTTTTCTGCAGGTAGAATTTGCTTTCTGGCACTGCTTTGATGATTACTCAAGATCCTGTCTGTGCCATGGATTTTCATCTGCCAGTGGTGTTTGCATTAAGTTGTGTAACTACTTAATGCCTGTTACGTAAGGATGCATAGATTGCAGCTCCATGAGGTATCCTGCACAAGCCACAACTGATAATGTAAGCGTGGTTTCAAAGGTTACTCTCAGTTGAATTAATTTTACATTAATTAAATCCTCGTGTATAAGTCCAATCATTGATTAAGGCAGAAACATACATTATAAGTTCAAATAGGACTCAGAAAGTGGGTAGCTATGGATCTCCTGTAATACAGTGTGCAAGTTTTGTGATATTCACACCAGTGTGATGCAGCTTTCCTGGTCAGGGTGGAAGATTTGCCATTGGCTTTGCTATGGTATGATTTTACCCTGAGGATCTCAGGCTATATGACCTAAAATACAAATAACACATAGATAGAGAAGACATCACAGGATCATATATCAACATTCACAAGAGGGTTTTTAATTTATTTTATAATACATTTACTGTTTCAGACCTTTTTTAAATTTCAATTAGACTAAGTCAGGATCTGTACTGAGGAAAAAGAGTTCAAAGATGTCTTGCATGTTGCACTAAATAGAGTTTAGGCTGGAATGGATGAAATGAAAAAGACTGGAGTTGAGAAAGGAATCTCAGTTTAGCAAAAATGAAACAAGTTTTTAAATCTGAATCAGAAGGATTACAGACACAGGTGCAATTTGAAATGTTGTTAGCTGTAACAACACTTATCTCCTTTCCTTCTCTAACATTAATTAAAAACCTTTCAAAGTGATTAATTTAGATTCCCATAGCAAACCCCACAAGTTAGATTGAAGGCATTTCTTCACTGGAGGGCTCCACCAGCACATATTTTTTTTCTAGTGTGCTCCTTTGAGTATGCACACCTTGCTTTCTATGGAGCCTCTTTAAATTTCGAATATCAACTGACCACAGGAATATCATACACATCTATGGTCAGGAAACATCTTGCCTAGAGTTCCCAGAATAACAGGAAAAGCAGACAAGCAAAGAGAGTGGATCATGCTACTGACCACAAAATTGCAAAATGGCATAGGGACTTTTTGTGCATTGTTCTGCTTCCAAATTTTCCAAGTACAAATGTGGTTGATTTTTTCTCTAAATCTGCCTGACCAGGGTTTTACGAGATTTAATGAGGCCCAGATTAGAAAATAAATTCAAAATATATTGGCACTCACTTTGAGGACAGATCAGAAGCAGATAAGATAGTGTGCTAGTGCTTGAAATATGAGTTAAAATATAGTAACCAAGATATTTTTAGCAACAAGTATTGCTTGTGTAAACAATCTATGAAATTTTGCTCCGTGTTTCATCATACTAGGTGGGATTACTGATGGTACCTCCTGGCCCATTCATGCTAATGATCTACCAGAGGGGTTTAAACTGCATGAAGAATTGTCAAAAATGTCAGGATGATGCCATGATGTAGGTTGGCCTTGGGGCTGATATTTGTCCCATAACCCTCTTGGAAGGCTGTTCCAGAAATTAGTTCTTGAGTGCATAGGAGCTTTCTCCAGTTTCCAATCTGGCTGGTGCTTCCCAACTGTTTTTTATTCATTAATCTAATCAGCACATTTTAAACTTGTGTCATGTAAGGAATACTAAATACTAACTGTCCACAAAAACATACTTGAGAAATGTCACAGGTGAAAACGCACAGAAAGTTCTGTTCTGAAAAAAGCTGGTGGGGAAACACAACTCAGCTTGATGGCGGAGCTCAGTTTGATTTCAGAGATGCTGCAGGAGCACAGACAGAAAACGAGAAGAGAACTTTTTGCAAGGAACAGCCTGAGGCAGATGCATGCCTGGTATATTCTGACCACTAAAGCAGATTTCTGAATGGACATTCAAAGTGCATTGGCCTGCTCATTAGTTTTTACATTTCACAACATAAACATAATAGTTATAATTTGACATTCATAGTTTATATTATCATAAATACAATTATAATTTTTACAAACTGGGAAAGGGATGAATTTAGGCTAGATATCAGGAAACAGTTGTTTTCTGATGATCATGTAATTCTCCTGAAGCAATGACTGGTCATGTGTGAAACACCAAGTTAGTAAAATGCTCTGTTATTTTTTAAAGGGGAAAGGAGAGAGCTGCAAAAAATATCAGCTCTTAAAAATATCACTCTCAAGGCCTCTGCCATTTCAGGTGAATATCCTGGAATAACTACACAATTTCATAGTTTAGGGTATAAAAATAAAAAGATTTGTGCTCTCATGAAGGTATAAGATGCTTGGGAAAGTATTAGGTTATGCTTCAAGCAGTGAAAACAAAACCCCTATGTAAGATTTTATCATGTTATGGGTTGAATATCTGTTATTTAGTAATGGTAAAAGTGTGCTTTAGCTGGATCATTTGGTATCATTTTGCTCAAATGATCACCCATAATTTTTGATATCTAGCACTGCATTACAATTGTTGGCTGGGTCTTAGGATTCAAATAAGGACATTTTTGTGCAGTTCCAGATGCAAGAGACACTTAAGTGGGAGTGGGAAAAATGCTTTTGTTTGGGAAACACACTGTGGGAAAATTGCTCAATGTGATTTGAATGTCAGAATTGGAATGTAACAAGTGATGCAGCCAGATTAGTGGAAAGAGAAGGCCAAGAGCTAAAAACTGCCTTTTGTCAGGGTTCTCGGTTAGTTTGAAACAAAATTTACTTTTTGTTGATTGTGTTCACAGATAAAATTTTAATACATAAAGTTAATTTTCTCTACATATGGTAAAGTCTGGACAACTTGTACTTTTTAGTGAGACAGACTTACAAAAAGGAAATATATCTAGACATCTATGGGGAGTTTTAGTTTCTGTATACTTTTTGCAAAGCCCAAATCAGCAAATCCATTTGGGCTGCTTGAGTAAACAGTGGGGCAGGGAGTGCCTTTTGAAGATGCCTCTCTGTTCATCTACAGAAGGGATAATCATGTAAGGGATTGGAAAATACTGGGAATGTAAAGCCTTCATTGGAATATATGGCAGTCTGCATCAGGATGATTGCATCAGATCAGAAAAGATGCCCAGACACTTTCCTAACTCTCTAAAGGTGTTTGCAAAAGACATCTCCAAAATTCTGAGAACATTTCCCAACCAGCAGGTCTTGTGTCTTTCATGTTAAAGGCATTAAGACTCTTCCAGTGTCCCACACATCAGTTGCAAATACTTGAAAATGAGGTGAGGGGTGGGACACCATGTGATTCAACACCTGCATCATGCAATCTGATGTGAAGATTCTTGTGCACTGATTGAAAGATCTGTCCGTGGTGCCAACTTTCCGTATCTACAGTGCTTTCAATTACAAGATGTGACAAGTCCTTTTAAACCCAACAGCTGCAGAGTACAGCAAACCTGAGCAGTGAAAACTGCCTCCTTTTGAGATACTGATGAAACACTTGCCTAGCACCTCCTATAAATTAAGGGTTGTGTTATTCTGAAGGATGAGTCACAGCAAATTTGGTAAGATCATGATTTTGTGATGTTTTTATGGGATGCCATTTTTTTCAAAACTGTCCATAATGCCCTTAGCTCTCAGATTTCTTTATTTCTGTTCCTTGGTTTCTTGTTTGGAGGGGTAGAGAGCAGTTCTGGATTCCTGGAGAGGGAACTAGATGAGAAGAAAGTCTTTGTCTTCTGCAGGGAAGTTGCCAACAAGTAGAAGTTCATTGAGCATGACATGAAATAGTCATTAGTGAAACTGGAAATAGATGCAAATGTAAAACTAGATTTATCCTTCACACAACCAGAGTCTCCCACACATACCGATTTTTTAATGGTTTACAAATGGATAATACTGTTGTTAATCCAACAGTATTTAAAGCCTATATACAGTAAATTAGTTGTTTCATCTGTTGTTTTTCTGAAAAAAATCAACTCTCAGATAAAATGCCAGCTTTGAAATGCCCTCAATAAAGAAAAGTGGAGATCTGAAATAACCACCCTAACAACATGTACCACTTGCTCCCAGCAGGCAGGGGGAAGCTTGCATTGTTATGGCAGATAATTGCACAAGTACCGAGTACGGGAGAATCGTGTTCCAGCTTCTGTCATTCAGTATCCCTAAATTGAAAATGCTGGCAAATTCCTTTGCATAGTTAGGATTTTCTGATTTATACAAGTATGTGTGTAATTTCTTGATGGATACATGGTGCTAAGTTTGGAAGTGTAAAAGTTGATTATACTGGTTTTAACCCAGTTAGTTATACTAGTTCTTTTGGTTGGAACAAAAGCCTTTTTCGTACTAATGTGAGAAACGAGTTCAAGGGAAAAGCTAGGGCTGAAATGCCCTTATCTTTTCAAAATTACGGAAACATAATATGCTATATTACATAGGAGAGAGTCACTGTACTTTTAGTAGATTCTGCATTTGTTTTCAAGATAAGAGAGATGAAATAGAAGTGAAAAAATAATTTGTTTTGAAAGGAGATATAAAATATAAACCATTTCTACATATAAACTTATCAGTTTATTTCGTGGTCACTTGCCACTCTCAGATGCTCTTAATATATTGTATTCAAAAAGTAATACTGCTGACACTGAGTTCTGCCACTGCCAAATTGCATATTTGTTATTGTTCATAGTCATGTGAGGTCGAGTTCGGTCATTGCAAACAAAGGACCTTTGTCTGGATCTTTACTCCCTCTTCGCAAAGTTTTTGGTTTCCTAACTTTTGTAGCACTCCCTGGCCTGAAAGTTTCTTTTTAAAGAGGATGCTGTGTACTCTTTTGTAAACATGTCTCCATTACTAAAAGTGACATCATGGGAATCTCTGGAAATGAGCTCGGAGAACAGACCCAGGGTAGAAGGGATAAAAGCAGTCCCTTTGTCCCTTCTCCCTCCTCCTCCCCACAGCATTGTCTAGCACACAGGTACTTTGTTGAACTCCGCTGGAAGCTTCATGAGGAATTTAAACATGGGAAGGACTAATCATTATTTTAGGAAAAAAGAGCCCTGCCAGCTTTCTCATCTGCAGGCTGCTATGCACAAATGTGGTCAGCAGCTTATTCACACACAGCCAGGGTTCTGCTCATTTGCCATCAGATGCAAATTACCTCCCTGGACTCACTGGCACAGTAAACACTTTGGTTTAAGAAGTTTAAATGGACAGAATTCAAAACTCAGGCATGCTCCCACTCCTATGGAGATCAGTGGCAAGCCTCCCATTGACTTCAATGGAAGCAGGATAGAGTCTCCCTTTTCTGGATGTGAAACCCAGCGGTATTTGAGCTTTTTGGAGCACATGCAGCTCTGAAAGTCTGTTCCTTTGAGGCATTCCAAAATTTTTCCCATTTGCTTGATTCCATGGGAACACAACATCACCACCAAGCTTTCAATACTGAAATGAAATTTTACTACTAAGCCTGGGGATTTGTACAAGTGTAAAAAAAAATCTTGCTAAGCTGCAATTCCCATTGGACTAATTCAGGATCTTTTTCAAATGAGTGACAAAATTATCTCCGGATTTATTTTACAATGAGCCAAGAATTTTCTAAGGTTAGAAAAACAAGGAAACTTCTCTATAATCATACCAGAAACATTTTTTTATTATTATGTAGAATCACTATGAGTAAAACTGCATCTATTTGTTGTTCTTTTCAAAACAATCTGGAGAGTAGCCTAAGCAGTTTTCTCATAAATGACACTAAAATCAAACTTTAGAGACTGCATAAAATTATGACAAAACCATAGAGGCTTTTCTTCTGATTTTTCTATTACTTATATATCATGAAAATAACTGGTTTATGACCAGAAGAAATATACCAGTGTAAAAGTATGCAAGAAAAAAACTTGTCCAAAACTCTAGATTCGTTACCATCTCTTATAATCAGTTTTCATGTAATCCAGCTTTGTAATCATCTCCAGTGTGATTTCTGAGATGAGTCAAGCTCTGACTTCCTCCTGTTGCACACAGAGAGACCCGTGCTGGAAGCAATGATCAGGATGTGGGCTGCAGCATTATATTGGAACTTTGACTACTTCTGATCTGCTCCTTATACAAACAGCGTTACAGCAATACATGATATAACACTTCATCTCACTTTTCTGAGTGGAGTTCAGAGCTTCCCCTTCTGATGCTTCCACACCTAGGTCAAACACCATGCAACTCTGAGTGTGAGATGTGGCCCTGCTGTGGGTCACAGAATAGAGACAGGTGTTTCCTTCTCTGGTCTGCACCAAGGCAATGAGATGCTTGTTGTGCCAGCAAAGCTGAGGATGTAATAACTGAGATCACAGATCTGACAGTAGCGCTGTGACCGTTAGTGAAACCCTTATGTACTTCCTTTCCATACTGACAGACTCCTAGCTCGGCTCTGATTAGTGAAGCAGCTACAAATCCTCTTAGCTGAAGCAGACCCACTGGAACACAAAATCTCCCCCCTCTTTCTCACCTGACCTTCAACAAATCACTTCAAGAAAAAGTTGATATCAAGTCAAAAGCTTTGTTATAAAGCTGGACAGTTATGGGCTTGTATTTCAAAGTGGCCACAGATTCTGGCTATCTTGTTCCTTTTCAAGACCAAAACCTGTAAGTGGGTGTTTGGCACAATTCACCAACTTTCCTTCAGAACCGAAAGAACTTTTTTAATCAATTTGAAATTCTTGCTCCAGATTATGAGAAAACTGGACAAAAACTTTAGTATGTGAATGTGCTCTAAGAATTAGAGATTTTTCTTTATACAAAATGTGATGCCCTACAAAACAGTGCTTTGCTATACACCAACACTGCACTGTTTATTATGCACAAATACAAACTTCATATGATTTACACATTTCACTCACTCACATCTTATTGTATTTTTTTTATTTGAAAAGTAGGTGTCTTGTATTTCAAATTTCACCTTGCAAAAAGTATCTTTTCTTGCTAGAGGAGGAAAATTCAGATTCAAAATCCCTTCTGAACCATAAAATGCAGAATGCTGGTTGTAAACTAGGAGCTCTAATATACTCCAGTGGAGGCACTGAGCTGTAGAGAGTAGGGCAATTCATGTGTGCATGTAGCAGCTGGGTTTTTGACTATCACATGCACTTTCTGTAATGCGTGAAAGGCATTTTAAATTCCTACTTCATGATTCTCCTTTGTAATATATCCAAAATGACATGTAGAAAGAAGACCTTAAGGAGAATACCTCCTTGGGTGACTTAAATTTGTAAGCAGAGTATAATTATTAGCATAAAATGATGTCTTGTATTTTGCCCCTTTATTCCTGTGTTGCACCGGTGTGAATTAACTGCAACACTCGGACATTTTAAAAAGAAATGCAGGCACTGGCCTTGCCGCTCGGCTGTAATTCAAGCCACAGAGAAACGGTCTTTAAATAGCCCAAGAATGCCAAAGCCAAAAGATACTCTCGCCTGTATTTGGTTATGTGCAGCAATCTCAATCAACATTTACTTTGCGCTCAGTAAAAGGCAACCTGGCACAGCCGCAAGGCCGGAGGGGCAAATCGATACCTGTCCCGAAATTTCTGCAATTGTTCTCAGCGGCAACTCCGAGCCACCGCAAACCGACTTAAAAAACCATTTCGCATCGCTTTCCCAGCGCTCCCTTGCTGCGGCAGCTCGGATTTGGGGCAACACCCGCCGTGAGTCGCCGCTCTCGCGGGGCAGGGTGGCAGCGGCTGTGGAGCGATGCCCCAAGCGGGGCCGGGCACGGCGGGCGGTGCGGGAGTACCGCGGCGGAGGGTGCCGATGGCAGAGGCACGGCGGGCGGTGCAGGGACACCCGGCGGGTGCGGGGGCAGCGGCGGGGCCGTGTAGGGCGCAGGGGCACCGCGGCGGGCGGTGCGGGGGCGCAGGGGCACGGCGGGCGGTGCGGGAGGGCAGGGGCACGGCGGGCGGTGCGGCGGCGGGGCCGTGCAGGGGCGCAGGGGCACCGCGGCGGGCGGTGCGGGGGCGCAGGGGCACCGCGGCGGGCGGTGCGGGGGCGCAGGGGCACCGCGGCGGGCGGTGCGGGGGCGCAGGGGCACGGCGGTGACCGGTGCGGGGGCGCAGGGGCACGGCGGTGACCGGTGCGGGGGCGCAGGGGCACGGCGGTGACCGGTGCGGGGGTGCAGGGGCACGGCGGCGTCGGGTGCGGGAGGGCAGAGGCACGGCGGACGGTGCAGGGGCACCGCGGCGAGGCCGTGCGGCCGGCGGGGCTCGGCTCCGGCGGGGAAGGGCGCTCAGGAAGTCGCGTCAGGCCCGGGGGCGGAGGTAGCGGCGAAGCCCGCGGTGCTGGGCCGGGGGCGGTGCGGGGCGGTGCGGATGGTGCGAGCGGGGCCGGTGGTGAAGAGCAGGACCGGGGCGGTGCGGAGCGGGCGGAGAGAGGCGGTGCTGCCCCCGGCGGCGGGGCGGGGCAGCGCGGCGGCTGCCGCGTGGCGGGAGGGGCGGTGCGGCCGCGGGGAGCGCGGAGGGGCCGAGCGGCGGTGCGGGAGGTGCGGACGGTGCGGAGGACAGAGGGGGGCCGAGCGGAGGCCGCGGGGAGCCCCGGCCGGGGCTGCGGGGTGCTGTGCCGGCGGTGGCCGGGAAGGTGCGGGGCGGCCCCGGGGCAGGCGCTGCGCACCCGCACCGCGCTCAGCGCCGCGGTTTTATTTATAGCAGGGCTAGGGAGCGGCGGGGCTGGAGGCTGGAGCGCTGTGGAGTCCTGCGGAGTCCTGCCGAACTGAGAGCCCTGCTGGAACCCCGCTGAGCCCAGAGCCGTTCGGGAGCCCCGCCGATCCCTGCCGTCCCTGCCGTCCCGGAGCGCGGTGCATCGCGCGGGATGGCGGTGCCCCGCAGCTGAGTGGCGCCGGTCCGCAGCGGAGAGCGGCGCGGGGTGCGGGGTGGCTCACAGGTATGTCTGCGGAGGCTGCTGCTGCTCACACAGGCTTTTAATTGCGTATTGTTTTTGGAACTTCGTCTTTTATGTGTGCCGGTGCAGCCAAGGTCACCTTGAGCACGAGGACGGCGCATTCCGCTCCCACCGTTCACGCTTTTTTTGGGTGTTTTTTGCGAGGGTTAGATGCTAGTTTGCCTGAGCAATAATTACAAAAGAAAGTCACTTTGACTATAAGAGCCAGCAAAGACAAAGGGATGGCTTCAGTACTTAGACTGTGCTAGGGTAAGTGTGTGCATGGCTGTGCTGGCTCAAACTCCAGTCTGTATTGAGAACTCTCTTAGTGGAGGTGTCACTGGATGGGTTTGTGGCAGCTTGGAGGGGGTACTAAGAAGGACAAAAACCTTGGACGAAGGTATTAGGCCTGGCTGTTGCAGATGTGAACATACAGAGTGGGATCAGTTTTATTCCTGATGGCTCATTGCTTGGCCAGGACAGAAGTTTCTTTGCAGTGACAGATGGAAGAGGAGGTATTGCCACATTACAGTTTCTCTAGGTGAAAACGTTGGGATTCTTATTTCAGTTGTTCTCCTTAACAGCAGTTTAATTTGTAGTCGTTTGAACAGGTACTGTACAAACACTAAGTTCTTCTAATATGTTTGACTTTCCTTTTTTCTTTGGCAAAGGGAGAATTACTTGCTGTGCTCATTATATGAACTATAAAAGCTCCATTTCAGAATAATGATGCAAGCTTACACTTCTTTACTGCTTTTTAATCCCACAACCCTGTAATGTCACTTATGTCAGCTGCGTGTTCAGTTTTAGGGGTGTGCTTTTTTATAGAACACTCCTTCTCCAAGGAGTTTGCAAACTGGTTTGACTACAGCTAGACCAGACACATAAAATATACGGTGAGACAGCATTGGGAGAGAACATTAATGACATTTTTGTAGGTCATAGGTATCCTTGAGAAGCAAATCATGAAAGAGTGAGGTCATGGAGTGCAAGAGAATAGTAAACCTGTGAAAGTGGCTGAAATGTGTATCCTTGTGGCTGCATAGTTTAAACCATGCAGTGAAGAACAGTGGAAAGTTATAAAGGGTCTGTAGTGACCTGTAATGGGAAGAAGAGCAGGGAGAGAGAAGCATGCTGGAAGCTGATTGGTGTGCTGTGTTTATAAGTCAAATATGCTGGGTTTTTTTAGCATATCAAAGTTATGATGATTTTTAGCTGAAATGAAACTTCTTTAGAAGTGAACTCTGAAGGATGAAAAAAATACCAGTTCGCTTATTTATTACTAGACACCCATCACTGAAATTACATGTCAGTTTCTCTGTGTGTGTGTATATATATATCTATACACACACACACACAGGTATGTTACTATTTTGCAGTTTCTGATCTTCAGTTCAACTCCTGTGTCATGGATGAAACTGCTTTGTCCCTTGGAACAATAGATGTTTCCTATTTGTCTGCCTCAGCAGACTGCAGCATCAGTAGATGTAAGCATTCCAGTGAAGAATGGGTAAGTAAAAATTGTCATTGTTACTGTCCATATTTATCTTATTATTTCTTCAGGTTGAAGGTGGGCATTTTTATTCTTGTGAAGAACCTCTCATGCATGATACAGTTTGGTTTTAATGTAGCTTGATATGTAAGGAGGAACCAGCAGTTCTGTGCCAAAGACTAATGTTGCTAGAAAAGAAAAACCCTATCAAACCCTACTGATAGTCTTAAAACCTTCTGGTGTGATGTTGCTGATCATTATACATAGCAGTAAATGTACAGAATCCCATTCTGGTGTAGCCCAAAGTCACACAGTAAGTCAAATAATAAGCTTGTTGTTCCTACGTGATGTGGTTTAAAAGGTACAGGTGAAAAGGAGCATGAAGTGGAAGATGCAGTGTCATGTAGCCATTGAAGCTGGTGCTTTTCATGCAATACAGGAGGCAGAAAAAATTGGTGGATATAAATAAGGAACCTATTAAAAGTCTGTGTCCTCTGTTGAGTGAGTCTTGGGACTTGGAGGAGACCAAGGGGTCAGTGAGCAGAGCAGGCTGGGTGGAGCCAGAAGAGCCACAAGGGGACTGGGCTGGTGCCGGTTGTTTTAGCAGTATAGGTCAGGAGGAATTAGCCATGGATTTGGAGAGGAGGAGTTTGAACTTGATACAGCAGAAGAATTGGAGACATGGTCAGAGTTGAGGGAAAAGACGGATGTCCTGGCAGCTGGGTTTTCTATCTAGCTGGAACTAAGTGACATCAGACAGCCAGCTGCAGTAACTAAGAGATCTGTGAGAAAGTGGGATAAGGGCAGGCAAGACAAAAAGTATAGGGAACAGGTTTTCTAACAAAGTACTGGTGAGTTCAGTCAGGGGTTGGAGGCAAGCAGAAGGAGGACACTATTGTTACACGGTCAGTTTAATTTGGAGTTAGCATTACAGAGGGTGAGAGAGGAGGGATTATAGCAGGCTTAGCATCTTTATGCTTGTTTGTTTCAGGTTGAAGATTTAGCTTTGAAATATTTGCCAATTCATGACTCTTGCAAAATGTGATATTTGCACAATTTAGTTTTTAGGCATCTACAGCATTGCTTTTGACTTCTTGGTTGTTTCTCACTAGGCTGAGTATGTATTTGTGCTTTCTACCTCTGATGCTGGTTTAAGGTCTTGGTTGTACCCTGCTGCTCTTCCACTTAAATGTGCTATTTTAAACATTGTGGGTTTGATTTGGTTTATATCTGTAACTTTCCTTTTAATACTGGAAGAAACTGCTCTTTTAATAAAATGTATGGTTTAGAAATGGCAATCCAGTGCTCATTCTCAGGCAAGCAGTAATTCAGCAGACTTCAGTGGGAAGAATCAATGTCTTTGAAAATAGACTAAACTACAATTTTTACATTATGTGCTAACATAGAGAAAGGGTTCTGTGAATACATCTTCAGATTTTTTGGTTCTGTAATCTTCAGATAAGACAGTGTAACACTGGAGAAGGCACAGGTGTTCCTTACCACATGAAAAAAAAAGGTGCCTACAGCGTCCACAGAGTTCATGTTTTGGATGCATTGAGTCTTCTTGCACTTTTACAGATGTGATGTTCAATTGAAGCTTAAAATACATTGCTTAAATTACAAGCACATTCACTTTATTAAGAATATAGCTTACTATTAATTTCTTTCACTTTTCTCAACTGGCAGTTTCCTTGATGTTTCCTAATTAGAGTTACTATTTCTTTTAAAATTTTGTGTATCGGCACGTGCTGCAGTGCTTAGATGCATCAGTACAACTCTGAGATTTTGCTTTTCTTTTTTAAAGCCACATCATCTAGAGATAATATAGTTTATTTTAGAAAATCTTGGAAAAATTTGTGCTTTCTGTAATCGAAGGCTAATTATGTGTGTGTGTATGTGTGTGTGTGTGTGTGTGTTTGGCAACTCTTCTTACTCGAACTTTTCCCATACAGAGTAAAACTTAACACTTCTACATATTTATGCAGTAATGTTTTGTTGTGCAGGGAGAGTGTAACTCTCGTCCCACTCTCTTCCGATCTGCCACTTTAAAATGGAAGGAGGCTCTGCTGAGCAGGAAAAGGCCATTTGTGGGACGATGTTGCTATGTATGCACTCCCCAGAGCCGGGTAAGCAGATTATGAACTGGATTATGTTTGACAATAATGCATAGTTGCAGCATAATGAAGTTGCAGTACTTTCCTTACTTTCAGAATTTAGGTCACAATGTTTTTACTTCATAAAGTTTTTCACTGTTGTTTGTGGTTATATTCTCTTTGTCATGGAATTAATGGTTGACACAGACCTGTTGTGACACTTAATCTCCCACCTTTCAGTGTGAACATACTCCTTTCACAAAACTCTCCAGCTCCTCAGGATTATCATTATGAAATGATATGGAAAAACTACCAGTTTTCTACACCTGGCTGATTTCTTGCTTCTCTGCCCAGCCTGGAAACAAGGAGTGCCAGTTGCAATAGTGGGGATATTTGTCTGCTGGGAACAGTGTCAAGATGGTGGCTCTAGAGAGGTTGCACAAGCTGATTTAAAATGTAAACTGTATTGAACTGCATTGGGCATGCTTTCTGTAAGCTGAAGATGCAAAATGCTGATAAATGGCATACTATAGTTTGCAATCAGCTCCTAATGTAATTTGACTGTGTGTACACCCCAGGCTTTAAATTGCACTGTTACACCTGCATTGAGCTCCATTATTGGCTGCAGTAGAGTGGAAATTTGCTTATCCGTTTGACCAAGGGGAAGTTATTTCACTCAATTCCTCTGCCAGAACAGAAAATTCCAGCAATGATATACCAGTGTGACGTAGGAATCCAAATGTACTGTGAAGGCTACATAAGATACAGGCAACAAAACAAGCAACTAGATAAGCTGAGGCTACTTCTAACAGACAAGTCAAGTGTTTTGAGATCTGAAAAGGTGTGTATAAATCCTTCAACTTAGGGCTTTAGACATTTAGTAATTAGCCTGCTAGTGATTAGGATGTTCCTCTCAAGCTGGGAATCACACTTTAAAAATAAAATCTTGTTGTATATTTTGTCCGTTTAATAAGAGACTAATTAACTATCCTGAGATCCCACTTAAGAAAGGAGCATGACCTATTAAGCCCTTTATTGCCTTCTGCTGTAAGGAGAAAGTACCATCCTTGCACAGACAGTAACAGATCCTCAGTAGACTGCAGATATTTTTTTTTGAGCTGCCTTTTTCATTATTTCTTAAGGAAAAGGAACGAATGAGTGAGATTTCCTTAAGTGTGTTGGCCAAACTAACAGCTTGCCAGTGTCTCACTGAGAGTGGAGGTCTTGAGTCTCCCTCTCATTTTCCTTCCTGCTCCTCTGGGGACTGATCAGGTCCATGAACTTGACTTGTTAAGGGGTGTGATGAATGCTGGAGGTGCTGTAAGTTAAGAGGTGAGGGATAGTGTTCAGTAGGGAAGGGGAGGATGCGGTGGTGGGAGCTGGACTTCTTGCACTAGTAGAAAGATTCTGTATCAGTTGATCTCACAGAACCACATCCTCTGCCTGACAGAGGACTGGGGAAGAGTTAAATAAGGAAAAGCTAAAGTGTGACATTCTAGCTGGAGGATGAGTTTCACAGAGGAAGATTACAGCCTAATGATACTGGGATGGACTTGAGCCTTCAGTGGTACTTAACTTTGTTGCTGATTTTTTTGGGAGATGAAGAACAAGTAATTTCTCTTCTCTTTGCTGGAACATTTAATGAACTTTTAAGATCCATGAAAAATCACCAGTGAATGGTCAAAGAAATTGGCAATACCTTGAAGTTTCCTCTTAAGATCTTAAAGCAACAGCTGGTTGATCGTATGTACAGCACAATTCTGCTTTAGCAGGAGGCAGAAGACTCTGCTCCCACTGTAGCACATAATTTCTACCTGATTTGCAAATGATGTAGGACACTTGCATGTTTTAATTTGTGGAAAATGGTGTGTCCTAAACAAAATACAAACAAATCACACTTGTCTGACTCCCATTGCAGAATTGGCGGTGAGGCTGTTCTGCAGCTCTGCTGTTGCTGGTAACCATCTTTATCCTTCAGTGTCCTGTTTTTGTCTTCTTTGTCATGTGCAGTTCCAGTAGTTTTAGCTGTAGTTCACTGCTGGCATGGTACCAGTTTTCTTTCTACCCAGATAATACATAATTATAAATCAGCCTCTTGGTCAAGGTATTTCCTTGGAATATGAAAGATTAAAGGTTAGGCCTTCCTGCCAAAGAATATTTGTTTATCCAAAGGAGAACTTCTCCTAAACTCACCCCAGTTAATAGCTTGGTATGTGGAATTTGCAACAAGGATCTGGAAGACTGGATTGAGTTTGTTGTTCAGGCAGAGCAGGAATGTGGAGTTTTGCCACCTAACCATGGATGGATATCCTGGCCCTTGGGCTGTTGTTACACGATGCCTGATCTGCTGGCAAACTGGATGTCACAGGCTGAGTGTCAAATGCTTGTGGTTACACTAATGCTGAATGTGGCTTAATAAAGTTCTGTCTCAAAGATGAATCATGACCAGTCACGGTGTATATTGTATCAGAATACAGTAAGATATTGTGGCTTGAAGAATACAGCCAATAGGACCATACAGTAAAACCTAGAAAATACTTTGAAAGTATTGGAGTTTGGAATAGTGACTTAAATTTCATTTTCATTTTGGAACTGTTTGTGTGTACTGTATGAGCTGGTTCAGCACTTCTCTGGTTTGTTTTTTTAATAGTTCAAATGAAAACCATTGCATTATGAATGTTACGATGAATGTTACGAAGACACAGCTATTCTTATGTAATGAAATAATTCACCAATCTTTTCTTGGTTTTACAGGATAACTTCTTCAATTCTAGTATTCCTTCTTTGGGTCTACGTAATGTCATATATATCAATGAAACACATACAAGGTAATTTACCAAGTCTTTCTTTTGCTTTTAAAATTCAGTGTGCTCTGATTTTATGACAGAGAAATTTCTAGAATAGTCCGGACTGAGTGAATATTTATTGTGGTCCTAAAATGCAGAAATTGGTGCTGACTTTAGGAATGTAATGTACTTGTTAAATCTGGTTGTGTGTATTTGGGAGCGGGGCAAAGTCCTTTGGGGCTATAGGTAAGAAGTTTAAGGGTCAAACCTCTTTCACAAAAAACAGAGCACCTCTAGATCCTCTCTCCTTTTGTGCAAACAGCAGCATCTGTGTCTTAATGCTGAGAGGAGCCAATTTATAGAAAGACTTCAGGCTGCATTTGAATTTACTGAGCAGACCTGGCTCACAATTTGTGTTGACTATTACCACTAATGGCAATTAAATCTGAATATGTCTTGTGAGACTTTCTCTGCCTCAGTGGCAAAGCACATCTCCTGAAAAATGGCATATATAACCTAAAAAAGGTGATGTATCTTTACCCGATTGGAAGTGTGTCTTCTGTTCTGGGATGGAGATACTGGAATTACACACAAATATTCTGTTCTTTGGAAAGTTAATAATGCTTGCTAAGTTTTTTACAGTAATCATTTGCATAAGCAGGTCCTGCAGTGTTTGTCATGGAGTCAGAGCAAACAAAAAGAGGGTCCTGCAGCCTGAAAGAAACGAGCCAAAGTGTCTGAGTGGAAGAAAGGCAGTATTGTGCTGTGCTTGAGAGGGAGGAAGCTAATGTTAGAGGCTGTTCTTTATTAAATTTGACTTAATTACGTTTTTTAGGAGTTGAGCTTATAGTTTAGAATACAGAAAAATAACAGAAACAGTGTTTCATTTTAACTGTTTTTTAATTAGTTTCAGAAGTCTAATGCTTGAATCGTTTTGAATGGTTAAAATTACATAAATTGGAAGTCTAAGTGGAACAAATAGGAGTTAATGAATTATTCAGAATTAAATATCTTTAGCTCAGAATGTCATTCTAGTATGAAAATTGACAGTTTTAATGAAGTTCTGAGGTCTCATGGGTTACATAGTGAGTTTCCTGGCCTTTGAAAGCAAGAGGGATTCTCTTTAACTGCTGGAGAACTGTAACTGTGTTGAGTTGTTACCTCAGCCTCTGACTGAGGTGTGACTGTCAATTTTATAATGTATCTTGACTGGATCCGTTCTGTGTGTTTTTTGTCTTCTCTTATTGCTACATGATCAGGAGCCAGATTTTTCTAGTTAAACTGCATCATGTCTGAGCTGTACCATGAACGTAGGAGCCTCTATACTTTGAGAGATCCCTGCAATAGCTGGATGCTGGTGTGATGATGTGTTCATAGTTACCAAAATCATTGTCAGAGAGAAGCATATCCTTATCTCTACTTTCTAGAGAAATGAGTAAGGCTCTCAAACTCCAAAGAAAAGGGGAAAAGGAAAAAAGCAGTTAAAGCAGAGTTACCAGTCTACTTCTCTGACAGCATGAATGGCAAAATTCTTTGTCCTTTGAGATAGTGTGAATATTTATGCAAACATGATGTGTCAGACTGTGCCGGTGGCTTGTGCATGTGCACTCCTCTTCAAGTGGCCTGTGAGCTCAGGTGGTTTGGCCTTTGCAGTGTAGAAGTTCCTTCTCATCTTTCCTAGCTGTTTTTAACACATGTATAAATTTACTGAAATGTGGTAGGGAGGTTTAACAGCCCAGATCAGTAACTGAAGTGATGACAAGGAGTGAGACCTTGGTAGCATTCCAGCATGGAAACCACCCACAGTGCAGTTTGGGCCACTCGCTGGAGCGCCAGCCATGCATTGCAACAGCAGACCTCAGCACAGGGGGTTTACACAATATCCAGTGCTCTGGTCTTAGCACTGGCCAGAATTTAATTTTTCACCCACCATTAGTTCTGCCCCATCACATCAGCTCTGCTGTTCGGGGTTCCCAGCTGTTTGTTTAGTGGGGAGACCAGATAAGTGTGGTTTGTCCAGTCCTGGCCTGGTGAGTGAGGGAGGTGTGATTAGAAAAGTACTAATGAATATTTGCTGCTGGGGACTGAATTTTTAGCCCTTTTGTGATGTTTGATGTTCAAAATAGAGTTTTCTCGGGTAGATTGCTACTTATGTGATCTAGAGAGTAGAGGGCAGGGTTAATTTCAAAAGAAGAGACTCTCTGCATAAGATAAGTTGCTTTAAACATTTTAATTTTTACAGATTTACTGATTATTCAGTGGTCCTACTCCTTCTAAAACTTTGCAAGGAGAAGGTATGTAGGAGGCATATACGACTGGATGTTTAAAAACACTGAGAAGGAAGAAAAGATTGCTAAAATCTGTTTTTGGTTTTGGTGGCTAATAGAAACGTATTACCAAAAGTGTCTGTGAGAGTTTGCTCTGTGCTTACGTGAGCCCCTTTCCCAAGAGGACCTGGAGTTCCTTGAAGAAGCTGACAAACCTCTTAGCTGGGCATTTACTTTCCTCAGTGGAAAGTCACCAAACTGGAAATCACCACTACCTGTTCTCTGGACCTCGCTGAGCTGGGCAGTCGGTTTCAGCGGACAGACAGAATGTATAGGCTGGTTTGCTTGGTGCTTTCCTCTGATATCATGGATGTTTTAAGGCCAGTATCACCCTGAATTGAAGTGATGCAGACCCCAGTTGTCTTGGGTATTTTGTGCTATGCGTCAGTTACTTCATCTATAACATGAATATATTGGCAGTTTACTAGAAGATAAAGAGGCTTTTAGGCAGCTGTTCATAAAACTTTACTTACTTTTGCTATCTAATTGCATTTTTAGGTGTTTTTAGTGCTACTTTTTTTGTCAGTGAAATATTTGAGGATCACACTGAAATACCCTTTTCGTTTTTGTAGGTACAGAGGGTGGCTTGCAAGACGGTTTTGCTATGTCCTTTTTGTGCAAGAGAGGGATGTTCATAAGGGTATGTTTGCCAAGAACCTGACAGAAAATGTGCTGAATAACAGCAGGTAAGAAAATGCAAGATAAACTATTTTTTGAATTGCTAGTACATAGGATTTAAGATTTTGGAAACTGCAAGTTTTGAAAATCAGACTATTTAAAATACAGTAAAATACAGTGCCTTTAGCACAGCCTTTCGGGATTGTAGCTTGCAATTTCTGTTTGCATAGTAGAAGAGGCAAGTTTAAGAAATACAAGTCTCCAAATGAATGATGCCTAGTGGGGGAACACCAGACAATACACAGAAAAATAGTGAAGCTCTTCAAACTTCAGTTTATCTAATTCATGTAAATCATTACCACCAAAGTCATACTACAATCATCAGAAATTGTCAGTGTTTCAGAAATAATAGGAAAGTAGCATTTTGGAGTACCCTGAGTGTAAATGAGGAGCGCGAGCCAAAAATAGGAAAAGGCTGTATAATGAAATACCCTCCCCTTACTTTGAGGAGCTTGTTTTCTGTTTTATAAACTGCATTTTAAATGGCATATTGAGCCCCTGGTTAGCTGTTAAGGTATCAGTTTTCCCCTGGACGCAAAGAAATTCAACCATATGCTCCCTCCTTGAGTCTGCTTTTGCCAGAGGGCATGCACTGCCTACATTAACATTCCTAATTCTCCTGAAATTTTAATGTTTTAGTCCCATCTGAAGATTATGGTGTTGCTTTTAAAAAGTAAAGCACACGGCATTGTGCCATAGTTATGGTGTATTAAAACACTTAATCTCATTTAGGTGTGTTTCAAATGGGAAAAATAACCTTTATAAAATTTTGTCACACTTTTAAAACTGATAATTCAATTTAAAATGATAATTTCAAGGGGAAAATTACAGTAGAAGTTGAAAATAGTAACTGCATAAATCTGCCTAATGAGGTAATGGAACTGCT
This sequence comes from Pithys albifrons albifrons, assembly GCF_047495875.1. Taxonomy (NCBI): domain Eukaryota; kingdom Metazoa; phylum Chordata; class Aves; order Passeriformes; family Thamnophilidae; genus Pithys; species Pithys albifrons. The sequence goes on from NC_092466.1 coordinate 10,207,547, forward strand.
ATGGCAGAAGAAAGAAAATATTAACGAAGATGAGATTTCATGTGATTTTTCCCTGGATTTTTAACCTTATTAGCCATTTATGAAAATTGACAGTCACTTAGTACCTGTGATCTGCGTACATACTGTTTTATATGGTCAACTTTTAGTGTATTCAACCATCAACTGCCTTTTAAATCAGACTTTATAAAACCATTGAATTAGATTTAGTGCATTTGGAGTATTTTATTATATTTGCAAGTTACTCCTGTAGGAATGCATAGCTGCTGATTCCCAGCAGTTGTTATGTGTTGGACTCTTCTATCTCATACATTTTACTTTTTAATGTTAGAGTCCAGAAGGCCATTGTAGATGAAGCTTCTGAACCAAGTGCTCCAGGTAGTTTTGCTCAAACAGATCCTAAAGCTATCAACAAAGTGAAGAAGAAAGCGAGGAAAATTCTCCAAGAAATGGTAGCAAATGTGTCACCTGCTTTAATCAGGTAAGAAAAATGTCTCATTCTGAGTGGGTGGAAGGATGGAAAAGCTCTTTATAATACCAACAGAGCTTGTAACATATGATGCATAAATAGTAATTGTTCTAAAAATAATACATTATTCATAAACTCCCTTTTTAATATTAGCTAACAAAATAGGAGTTATTAGATTTTCCAGATGCAGCAGAAACCCCTCTGCCTTTCCAAGGGGTAAATGTTACAAGATTAAATACAAACTTTTTTTTCCTCCCCAAATTAGGTTTGGTGCTAATCCTTAGAGCAATATTGGCATCATTTCACTCTCATATAGGCAAGAGCATCTTTTTGCAGCATCATAGACTGTGAGAGATGTTTTATCCAGTAGCCTGTTCAATATTCTAATCTGTAGTTATAAATATCTCAGAGAGTGCCTTATTTTAGGTAAAATCTTCTACTATGGTGCCTACCTTTACAACTAAGCATGAATTTGTCTCTGTCATTTTCCTAGTTTATCAACATTTATTGCAAATTCTTTAACTATTTTAAGTTCTCTCAGGAGGCCAGATAAAGGCTGTCACCTAAGATGCCACCTAAGTAGCTTAGTTACTACAGCTGATCACAGGAACCTCTGTGAACTTTCCTCATTGGCAGAGGTCCTACTCTTTGAACAGGTTTCACTGAGGCTGACGCAACATTTGTGTCATAACTGGAGGAGGCTAAAATGTGGTTACTGACCATAGGCAAAAACTTGGATTTTACAGTAATTTTGTTTGAATATGAAGTGATCAGATTTTATGGCAATATAACAGAGAGGCAGAAAGGAATGACGCTTTTTGGGTTGTGTTTGTTCTTCCTTTAGGCTGACTGGCTGGGTGTTATTGAAGTTGTTTAACAGCTTTTTCTGGAATATCCAGATCCACAGAGGTCAAATAGAAATGGTCAAAGCAGCAACAGAGGTAAGGGAGGGCTGGAAAAAAATCTGATAGAGGGGATTTCTGATGTAGAGTCTGTGAATGTTTACAGCACTTTCTCTTTTTTATGAGAGTTTTGCTAAGTCTGTATGAAATGAGATTGTAGAAGGAACTCTTACATCTGTGAAATAGTGTTCTTAATTAAATACAATGCTCTTTGAGTTGTGTAACCTAAAAGATTATGTGAACTCTGGTTTTACCTTTGCCTCAGGATCAAATTTCAACTATCAGGCTGAATAATTATCTCAGATAACCTGCATCCAGCATTATTTCTCTTTTTATTTTGAGCTGATGCAACCAATACTCATTTAGTAGATCTATTTTGGATTTTTCACTTGTACCTTGATTTGGAATAAAAAACTTTTAGAAATAAACTTTTCCTATTTCTTACTGGAAGTGTGTTTACAAGTCTCTGATAGTCATTGAAATTGGTTAAACGAGCTCCTAAATTCTACCATTTTCTTTACACTCAAATGAATTGATTCTTTTTGCAGGATTTAACTTGGAAATACTGATTAGATAAATGATCAAACAAAACAGTTCCTATTATTTTCTATTGTTTTTTGATTGCAGCGTTTGGGACCCCCACTATTCATAGATCCTTGCTGATATATAACAGAAATATCAATACTTTTGGTGACACTGAAGATTTGTCCACAGCCCTTTAATTGTTTGCTTAATGTCTCAATACTGGTTCTGAAGAAACTGGAAGTATTGTTAATGTGATGCATGCAACTGAAAACTGCAGTCCATAAAAATTAAGTACAGTTTTCTAAAAAGGTCTCGTCGCAGATGAAGGAAAACCGGAAGTAAACAAACTCTGTGATGGTAACTGGAAAACACCATCAGTTCTGATAAGATGATGCTAGGAATCTCAACGAAGGATTTTAGGAAAGGAGTAATGTTCTATGTTTCTTACCAACTACCTTCTCTCTTTTTTTCCTTCTCTCCCCATCATAGATGAATTTGCCTCTCATCTTTTTGCCTGTTCACAAATCCCACATCGACTACCTGCTTCTTACATTCATTCTCTTCTGCCATAACATCAAAGCACCCTACATTGCTGCAGGGAACAATCTCAACATCCCTATCTTCAGGTAATAATAACCTCTTCTTATTTGAAAAAGATTGAGGTGGCCGGATCTGACCATACTGTCTTATGTCCATGTGTAAAAATACACGAGTATTACTCTCAGAGAGAGAGCATCCTTCTGGAAGCTCTGGCATAACCTAAATAGGGTAAGGAAGGATAGTCCTTCCTTCTAGAAGACTCAAAGTGGGTAGATGACTAGGAAAAGAGGAGTATGTGAAAAAGTGTTGTGAATGAACAGCACTTCTTCATGAAATTTAGTGAGCTTTCTAATGGGCAGTAACGGTACTGGGTGAATAATACTTTATGGGAAAGTACTCCAGTGTAGTCTGTGTTTAAAATATGTTCCTGGTGGCTGAAGAACCAAAGGTCTTTTGGGTAATGTTTTGCCATTGAGAAAGAATTTGGGCATAACTGACTTCTAAAAAGCCACTGGTTATTCAAGGAAATCATACCTTGACTTCAAGGATACTTTGCACCAGTAGGTGCTGGTCTGTGATAATCCTGGTGAGAAAGGCATTCAGGCTCTATAAATTATCAATTAAAATGTCACTTATTAGGGTCAGTAGTATAAGGAAAGAGAGATTAGCACAGATAATCTAATACCCCATTAAGCACTGAGAGCTCTTGAGTTCTGCAGCATTCAGCTGTGCTCTGATCCACACAGCTGTGCAGATTCTTTCTGTGGAAAGGGTTATCCCATTGTGGTCCTTTGAGCTGGTATAGGATTTTCTTGCAAGAAAACAGCCCTATTCATCGTTTCTTCTGCCAAGAAGAAAGGATGTTCTCATGAGAGCTTCTTGCTGTACTGTGAGATAAAGGCAAGACCATGCAGGTGCTGTCATTGCTGGTGCCAGTGGGAGCTGCGTGCAGATTGCTCTGTTAAAATCAGCTGGCTGAGCTGATCCTGCAGCCCAGGGATATGTGCAGCACAACATGGGCATGAAGGTGCTGTTGGTGCAGCACAGCACAGATTCAGGCCAGCTCAGGTTGACTGTTACGTGGATCACCAGCATCTCAGTGTACAAGAGTTTCCAGAAAGTGGTCTGTCAAGGGAGTGAAATGGAGCAAGATGGTATAGAGAAGCCTGTTTCATAAGCTAAAAAGAGAAGTACTTGTGTGGTCCCATCATGTGCAAGTAGTGTAGTACAGTTTTAGTCTGTGAGAATTTTCAGCCATTTAGTCTGTGAGAATTTCAGTTGCTGTGTTGTGCTAGGATTTTGTGTAGTAGCTTCCTGCAAGTAACATCAATAGTATAATCCTTCTGTATTATGCAGCACACTGATCCGCAAGCTGGGAGGGTTTTTCATTCGTCGGAAGTTGGATCAGAGTCCTGATGGTCGTAAGGACTTCCTCTACAGAGCTTTGCTCTATGTGGTATGTATTTCTTCTTGTCTTCTCTGTAGGCAGCAGTTCAATTGGGTGCAAGCAGGAAAGCAAGTTCTGTTTGGGGATGTCTTTTGAATTTGTCTTCAGTTTCATGTTGCAAAAAGGGGATTAATTTTTGTATGACCTCCTGAATTTATGAAATTAAAAGGAAATTGAATGCTCAGCCCCTTTGAGGATGAGATTTCTACCTTGCATAGTCCTTACTAAAGTATGGAACTGATGCTCCCTGAATTAATGTTAAGCTTTGTTTCTCTGGTGTGTTTTGTTCTGAGACATAACTACACTGATTCTGTTAACATAATGGAAGTCTCTGTTTATGATGGGTTGATGTAATTCTTTGTGCTGTTCACAATAATAGCTGCATTTGCATCTTGGAAGATGGGATATACTGAAGAACCAGAAGGAGATGAATGGGAATTGACTAGATCAGCTGTTGCTAGAGATACTCTTTTAACAAAAGTCATTCTGCTGCATGTATATTCATGCAAATTTAGTTGCAGATTGGTCTGGGTTTATGTCAAGCATTAATTATTTCAGGGTTTTTTCAGAAGTATTCATGCCAGCTCATGATTTTCTGATGTTTTTAAAAGGAAATGGTTGCTGACAGTGTATTTGAAATGGGAATTTACCAATATAATTAATTTTTTCTCTTTTCCAATATTTTTGTATTCAGCACATAGAAGAATTGTTGAGACAGCAGCAGTTTTTAGAAATATTCTTGGAAGGCACACGATCTCGAAGTGGAAAGACATCTACCCCTAGAGCAGGTCTTTTATCTGTGGTGGTGGATGCTCTCTTCTCAAATGCGACTCCTGATGTCCTAATTATACCTGTGGGAATCTCCTATGATCGCATAATTGAAGGTCACTATAACAGTGAACAGCTGGTAAGAGCAATTGAACAACTTGTTTTGCCCAGGGGATTTTCTGCTGATGTGCAGGGAAATCTTACACAGTTAAATGATGTCCTGTCACAGCTACTCGGGGTTAGTGTTGAAGAGTGTAGAGCCATTAATTGCAAATCCTCTCTCATAGTGAGGGCTGAGGTATGGGTGGCCGGCTTCTATGTGTGACATAACAAATAAGAGGATCATGATATCACAAATAATATGTTCAAGTGGATCTCTATGGAGAAAAATAATTACCTAAATTTACTTTAAAGTTATGTGGTGTGTCAAAAGCTTTGGCCTTGTTCTATCTGCTGTTACATGCATTTTAATTTTCAACATGACCTTTTAATTGCAAAGTGGAAAAAAACTAAAACCACTCCCTCTGTTTTCTAGGGCAAGCCTAAGAAAAATGAAAGTCTTTGGAGTATAGCTAGAGGAGTCTTCCGAATGCTGCGGAAGAATTACGGATGTGTCAGAGTAGATTTTGCACAACCATTTTCCTTAAAAGTAAGTTTGGTATCTTGAAGAGCCTTTTGAAAGTTTGACATTTTTGATACTTCAATAGTGGGATACATTCATTTTGATTTTCTTTTTGTGGGTTGTCACCACTAGCATTACCTGCAGAAGTCCATTCTGGTAGGACAAAGTATCCCTGTTTTGAGGAATGTGTGAGTCTCTGGACACATTTGTGTTAAGCTGAAATAGTCTCAAAGCTGATATGAAGGGTTATGTTAGTTTTGAAATGGTGTAAGTATTCTAACTGGGGTTCTTTGTTTGTTTAGCAAACAATCTTTGAAATCATCCTTGAACCATGTAGTAATTCTTTATATTGTATAAGCATTGGGAATTGAAGGAAACTGAATAGTGTTTTCCAGTTTAAGTAATTTAATGGCATGTGGTCTTTTTGAGGAAGGGCATTTATCTCGCTGGATTTTTGAATTTGCCAAGCAAATTAGTAGCTGTAAAAGTGTCAATGTATAGTATATCATAAAAAGCTGTATATTCTTTGAAAGTCATTCTTTGTTATTAGTTCCCATAAGTATTCACAGTATTTACCTACAGTACTTCACCGAATACTGTTGTCCAGCTTCTCACAGAGTAAAGTGGTGTGGTAATATCTGCCTTCACTCTTTAAGTCTTCCCTGATCTCTTTGCAGAATCTGCTGGTACTATACTTATCTGCATTTCACTAATCTGTATTCTGCCACAGGATACTTTATTTTTAGTGTGACTTTAATAAGATTAACTACTGCAGCAGCAACCTACTAGGACATTATTCAAATTAATTAGGTGTTCCTTTTTCTGCTCTACTTCTCGCAGAAAAGCAGTAGGTTGGAGAGCTTTGGAGGGTTCAGTTACCACAGCATGAAATTATTGTCTCCGTCTGCACTGCATTATAATTAGTGTAGTAGGGAAAGATACTAATTCACTTCCAAAGGAGGAGGCTTGGGCTATTCTTGGTAGGGAGTTAACAATTCGTCTTGGATCATTGTAAGGAAAAGAAGGTTATCTGCCCTCTTAATCTAGAGAGATGTTAATCAGTCTGTACCTTCCCAGCAACCTCTGTCAGGTCTCATTTGTATGTGTATACCTTATTATACTCCAGAAAGGTGATAAATGACATAAATCATTTAAGTAAGCCTTAACTAGAATTTGCAGAAGTGTAACTGTAGTTATGTCCCTGCCGTTTTTTCTACAGCGGGTGAGCTTTAGGGTTAGTTTTGGGCATCTGCAGTTGTGTGAGCGCAGGCTTGAAAGAGGAGAGTGAGCTGGCTGTGAAAAGTCTTTTAAGCAGCTTTCCTGGGAGGGAACTGTTTTCCTGACCAGCAGGTTAAGTGGTTCTTTAGTTTTCCACTCTTTATAGAAACTGAAGGAACACAGAGTCCTCAAAACAGAGTAATGTAAATGCTAACCCATAAGGAGAGGCTTTTGAGAAATCTGGGATTCAAGAATTTCAAGCATGCAGTGCCCTGCCTGCTTCCTGAGTGTTTTAGTTTGTGTCACTGCGAGGAGTCTTGGAAATGGAGTTTGTACACTAGTGTTTACCTATGGTGAAGTTCTCTGTCCTGGCATTTGAGGAAAGCAGCAGCAAGCAATAATCACTCCGCGTTGGTTCTGAATGGGTGTTAGGCTTTGCTCTTGCTCATGTTAATGAGACAGTTCTCATTAATTTAATCGTGGAGAAGCTTGTCTCAAAGGAGTTGTTCTCAGCAGGGTGCTGAGAAGGGTTATGTGTTGTTTTCATTGCAGCGTGTTTCATGAAGTAGAGATTCCTTGATGTGGGAAGTTTGCTTTTGCATAAAATAAAGTCAGGACTGAATAAACTGTTGAAAACTTTTGTTATCTCTGACCTTATTACTGCTTTTTTAGTGTGAGATATTTTTAATCACAGTTGCATTTTTGAATAATTGCCTTTTTTTTCCTATGGTAATATCAGTTGAATGCAAGAATAAGATGGAAAAAGTACAAAAAAATAACAAGTCTTCTTTTAACAGGAATATGTAAACAGCCAAAGCCAAAAACCTGTGCCTGCCCCTCTTTCTTTGGAACAAGCTTTGTTACCAGCTATACTTCCATCAAGGTAGAGATTTTTTTGGGTGTTGTTTAGAGGGAGGACAGGTTGGAATTTGTTTACTTAATTGTCTTTTTAGTGCTCTGCATTATATTCCAAGCTGTGCTTGAACTCCCCAAGGGTAATATAATTGTTTAGAGAAAAATGAAAAGCTTAGACAATTATAACTGCACAGTTTATTATAAGTTGCATTCTTTCTGATGAGCTCTGTTTAAATAAATTTGAGGGGACTTTTTAAATGTTTTTTTGTTTTTAGTTTTAGTGACTTCTCTTGGTTTAATTATAAATTTTACAGAATAACTTAATGAAAAAATGACATGCTTAATGAAAAGTGAAGAATTTGGGTTTTTTAAACCTCACAAACATTTCGCAAGGTTTTTGAAATAATTCCAAAGCAAATAGGACCTTGGAAATGAGTACCCCTTGCTCTCAAGGAGGTGACTTACTCAGAACTGTGAAACTGTTCTCAAGAGCTAGATCTGCATTTGTTACATAAATAAATGTTTTAGTTGAGGTCTTTGTTGGAGTTGTACAGACTTGTGTGCTCCTGATAGAGACAAAGTTGGTCATTTACCTTTGGAAAGTTGTGGGTCCATACAAAGGAATATTTCTAGTTTGTAGAGAGACTGGGCTCTATCTGCCTTTTAGGCAGATTTCATTATTCTACTATTGTCCATACTTACTGAAAGGAAAAGAGCTGTGGGGTGCAATTGGTTTACAGCAAAGTCATGAACAAAGTTCAAACAAACAAACAAAGTTGCAATTTTTCTTTTGGTAGTCTTATCTTAGACTGTTGTTTAGTGGGAAGAAATAATCTTTAAAAGTTGGTAGAGCTTTTTACAGGTAACATTTTTCTGCCTTGCCAAGCTGCAGTGGTGTTTTGCACTGTCTTTCAGTTAGTGTATATAAAAAATACCAGTCTAGGTTATTCTAGATCAAAATCTAAATGTCATAAATCAAAATCTAAATGTCTTAAATCAATATTTTGATCAAAATCCAAATGTCATAATGTTAATTTTTATTCTGTGTTCAGACCTAATGATGCTGTGGATGAAGGTGCAGAGGCCTCGCTGTCCAACTCCAGGGATATCACCAGCGAACCCTTCAGAAGAGAGCTGATAGCCAACTTGGCTGAGCATATTTTGTTCAGTAAGTGTTACGAGTTATCGCTGCCACAGAATCATAGAATGGTTTGGGTAAAAAAGGACCCGAAAGGTTATCCAGTTCCAGCCCCCACTACCATGGGCAGGGACACCTTTCACTAGATCAGGTTGTTACCAGCTACCTGTTTTATGTTGCTCACTGAACAAATTTGCCATACTCCTATTTCTCTCCATTCAGATGGATGCTTCATGATTTTATAGGCTTTCTTGAATTTCCTCCACCCTTTGCCTCCCTCTCTCCTTTTCAAAGTTTATTAACTCTTTTTCTAATTCAGAACAAGCTTTTTGTTCTGTTTGTTTTAACTTTTGTATTGCTTAGACTAGTATACTAAACTTGCTGTACTCTGAAGTATTTGGTTGTCATATTACTACATTGATTTCTTGCCTTTCACGTAAGAAGTTACTGGAGTGTCTGAATGTCATTTTTTCGAGATCTTACTTGCATGAACTCATCTAGCTGCATAGGCCAGTGTTGCCAGGTTTTATAGGTTATGTGGTGTATGCTTCAGTCAGTAGATCTGTGATTTGTGGTATAAGAAATTCATACAAAATGGTACTTAGTTTAGTAAACATTTAAGCTTTATTTGGCCGTCTTAGTTCAAGTTACTTTGATTGCTTAAATATTGTTACTATATAGACATAATAAACTTTGCATTTCATTCAGTAGGTACAGTTCTGTGCCAGTATAACTGTTAATATCACTATTTTTAAATAATAGGCACTCTTGTAGTGATGTTCTGAGTGTTTCAGGTGCTTAACAAGTTTATCTTGTTTACCTCTAGCTGCTAACAAGTCCTGTGCTGTGATGTCTACCCACATTGTTGCCTGTTTACTGCTGTACAGACACAGGCAGGTAAGGCATCTGTGCTGCTTAAATAGTCAGACATTATTTTGGCCCTGTTAACTTAAAAAGCCCCAAAAGAGTGCATTTTACTTTTGCATGATACTGAAAAGAAGAAAGATGCATTTAAATTAAGTGGATTTGAGGTAGTCTGAGTGCAAATATTTTATTCAGCAGTGGGTGCTTGAGAACAAGCCATTATTGATGGGATGATAATAAATGCTCATATGGAAATAGTTCTTTGTAATTAAAAAAAACAATATACTTTTTTTAAGAATACATGGGTCTGATTTATTGCTTTAAGATTGTTTTTTAGATCTCAAAACATATTCACTGTTGAATACACTACAGACTCTTACATTAATTTTGAATTAGCTTTGCTCTTCCTCGGTACTAAAATATTGTATCACAAAGGCAGAAGGATATGACTCTTTAACTGAAATCTGTGCATGGGGCTTGGAAGAATTTTTTTGTCTCCTGTAAGTGTGTTTTGCATTTTTTCCAAAAATCTTTCTTCCTCTAGTCTGAAGCATGCATTGCACATAAATTGAGAACAAATTGAAAAATATCAATCTGATATGTAGTCTTGCTTGTTCAGGAAGTATCACCATTCCTATCAGTGCAGTCTTTCCAATTTCCTGAAATAATGGAATCAAAGAAGCATTTTACAATGTGATCTGAAGCCATCGTGACAGAAACAAGAAAATGAAGTGCTTGAGTAAAGGCTTTTCTTCATGTTCCAAATCAATGGAACAATTCTGTTGATTGCAATACTCCCAGATAATTCATCATTTACTTTATAGCATAGGTAATGGAAATACAATTTCTCTGACATGTTCTTGAAAAGAACTCAGGTCTCTGCAGACTGTGAAATAAAGCCAGAAGCGAACAAAAATCTTGCATTGCCCAAGGGTTGCATAGCTTTAAAATATAAGGGCATGTAATTCAAAACAGGTGGACTACTTCAGTAAAATCTCAGTGAAAATCAGTTTTTCTGTTATGTCTGCTATGCTTTGGGTTATTAAAAGTTAGTGTATAGTTTATGTGTTTGCTGTGTGGTTCACAGAAAGACTCCTGTGCAGAGCAGTAGTTTCACTGTGTGATTCTGTTTTTATTTCTAGGGAACTGATCTCTCCAGGTTGGTAGAAGATTTCTTCTCCATGAAGGAGGAGGTCTTGGCCCGTGACTTTGACTTGGGATTTTCAGGGAACTCAGATGATGTTGTCATGCATGCCATCCACTTGTTGGGGAACTGTGTAAATATCACAAACACTAGCAGAAACAATGAGTTCTTCGTCACTCCCAGCATAACGATACCTGCTGTCTTTGAACTCAACTTCTACAGCAATGGAATACTTCATGTGTTCATTAAAGAGGCTGTTATTGGTATGTTTTGGGGTTTACCAAGGAAAGACTTTGTTGTAACCCGTGAATTCAAAGTATCTGCACAAAAAACCTCATCAGATTTTCATGTTCTTTACTTTTTTTTCTTCTCCTTGCTTCAGCCCATGTTTGCCCTAACAAGCCATTTTAAAGTAAAAACTTCCATTTTGTTTTGTGAAAAGTTTCCACTTTTTTCCCCTCATCCTTCATTTTTCTTGGAAGTATTTGTGTATTGGTCACTGCCATAGGCAGGACACTGTCAGAGTTCTGAGCCAACGTGGCAAAACCTGTGCATTGATGAGCAGCGTTTTAATGAGGTTCTGGGTTGATCTGATACTACTGGACACAAAATAGTCGAGAATTCTGTCTTTATTCTTGACTTGAATGTGTCATATTTGGCTGCTTTTAGGCCTAGAAATAGACAAAACAAAAGTTTGATGTTTCCTTTGCTTATAAAACTCTTGGGAAATTGAATTTTACTTCTGTTTCTGCTCTAGCCTGCAGCCTTCATGCGGTTCAGAGTAGGAGATGCAGAAATGGTACCAATAGTGCTTCTCCCAGTTTGATTAGTCAAGAACACCTGGTCCGGAAAGCTGCCAGCCTGTGTTACTTGCTTTCTAATGAATTTACAGTATCCTTGGTAAGTAACTGCATTAATTCTCCAGGTGTCAAATTTGTGTTCTGCTTTTTACTTTTAAATTAGCTGATGCTTTTTCCAAGTGTCACAGTTCTGATCTGTTCATGGTCGTGGTATTGAGGGTTACACGCTGAGTGCCAGCTCCTTGTCGTGCCAGTGCTGCAGTGGGTGGTGCTGGGCTGAGCCTGCAGCTTGGCCTTTCCTGAGAAAGAAAAGCTGCTCTCTCAGCTTCCCACAACTCGAGGTGGCCTTCTTAGTGCCCCCTAGCAGATTTGTCACTGACATCATTAGACCATCACAGCTGTTTTTGCATCTGCCTAAACTTGTTTTTTAACCTAAACAAAGACAAGGCTTTGAGAGTACCTAGCTCCTGTGAGTTTGCATAGATGATTGAAATTATGTTGGGGACTAAGGCTCCTTATTCTAAAGATATTCCTTATTTGCATAGGAGTGCAACAGTCACAGTGTGCCACACCTAGTACTTAGTGGCAATTTTAAACATGGCCTAAATTCAGTTTTTGTTGTGTTACAAAACACTGAAGAGAGCTGATGTTATCTCAGTTTTTCAGAGGCTGTGTACTTTGAACTTTTAAGTTCTAGGGTTTTTTCCTCATGTGTAGAAGTTACTTAAAGTTCTAGAGATTTTGAATTAGTTCTTAAATTTGTACTCATTTTATTTGACTTGTGCCTTTTTTACTGAAGCAGAAGCCAAATCTGCTGGTTTTGTCTGGGCAGTAATGTTAGGTCAAATGGGGTTCTTTAGTAATATTATACTTTTGCTTTCAGAGTTAATAATTGTTTGTTATCACGAAGAAAATATTTCCTGCATGATTATAAACAGTGTAAAAGAGGTTGGCTTTTTTTTATTCAGTTTCAAAACACAAGGGAATTTCTTAAAAGTGTACTTTTCTTTAAATTCCAAATAAATCACTGTTTGAGTCTCAATAACTTTAGTTTTATGATGGTCTTATTCCAGAATTGTTTACAAACAAAAATTCGGGTAGAGGTGATTAAAAGGGGAGAATATTTATTGTGGCTTTCTACCAGTGGTAATGCATTTCTTAAAAAGTCTTGGACATGTTTTAAAGATCTTATTTCACTGTGATTATTTTAATGTCTGCCAGGATAAACATAGGAGGAGTGCTTTGGGATTATGCTGATAAAAGTTTAACAACTTGTGTGAAAGGAATAATACTGCTGTATCTAAAACTGAACAGGAAATGGTGTTGCTATAATGGGGATAATGGCTGTGGTTTTTACATTGCATTTCTTTCATGTTGTGCAGCCCTGCCAGGTGATCTATCAAGTCTGCCATGAGTCTGTGGAAAGGCTGATACAATATGGCATTCTTCTGGTGGCCGAGGTAAAGTGGTAGAGATACTGTACAAGCAGTACACTATATGATTGGTAGTTTATGCTTCTTAGTTGTGAGACTTGTTCTAAATGCAGGTTGTTAATGAAAGCTTGTAACAACACGTCCAGGAGTGAGACTACTTTGTTCCTCTGTCTGTAAGCGTCAGACATTTGGGCTTGACGACTCTGTAATTTTGTTGTACCAATAAGCCTGCTAAGGTAGACACACATTTTTGTACTGTCCTGTGAAATTGGAATTTAATTTAATATTGGAGCTCTTTCAGTTGTAGTGTAGCTGCATGGATGTTTATGTTCTGATCTACAGGAATCAGGAGTCCAGATCTTTTGTCATTCTTCTATTCCTTTGCTTTGATCTTGGACGTACTGTAAAACCTCCTCAGCTGGCACAGGTTGCAGTTTCAGGGCTGTAGGGGAGTCACTGTGTGGTGCCATCTGCCAGAGGTATATACTGTAAAGAAAACCTCAGGAGCAGAGGTAGCTGATTCAGCATATCTTTGCTTCTCAGACATTTTGTGCACTGTAAACAAACCTTGGCACCCAGCAGGAATCAAGAAAATGCAAAGAGCATCAGGAAAAGGAGTTACATATTTTGTTGCTTTCTACTTGCAGCTCTTCAGTCTCAAAGAGCTGCTTTTGGTGTATTTGTTAATGGCCACTGCTTCACTGTAATCACACTGCGTAACTTTCATAGAATCATAGAATCGATTGGGTTGGAAAAGACCTCCGAGATCAACAAGTCCAACCCTTGGTCCAACTCCAGTCCCTTTACCAGATCATGGCACTCAGTGCCACGTCCAATCTCAGTTTAAAAGCCTCCAGGGATGGGGAATCCACCCCCTCTCTGGACAGGCCATTCCAGTGCCTGAGCACTCTCTCTGGAAAGAATTTTTTTCTGATACATACTTCCATTTTTAATATTTGTTACCATAGGTATCATTTACTTGATATACTTGAATATTAAACATTCTCCTTCTTTGGAATTACTGCTGCTTTCTTTTTACCTAACTACTCATGTGTCGTCATGCATTAGATTAATCAGAAAACCAATGCTAATCAGAATATTAGGAAGAAACCTGTGTTCCATACCTGGGGACAGATGAGGAAAATATGTGTGGACAGCAGTAGATATGCCCAAGCTGCATATCTCAAGCATGAAATTGGCCCTGAGGGTTCTTCTATAAGTTTTGGTTGTTGAGTCTGATACTTTGCTCTTTATAGCTGTGTTACCTATTAGGCAGTATAGAAATAGTAGTATAGAAATACTTGTCTGTGATGTCTGAAACAAACCACCAGTGCAACGTTTGATTGCTGAAAAATGAGATATATTCCATCATTAAAATTTCTAAACTTGGAAAACCTTTGCACCTGCTTTTAAAATGTTAAAAAATTGCATAATCAGTGCTAACAGTGTAAGTATGGTTGTTCCAGGACTTCAGAGAGGTTGGCAATGCTTGTAGGGTTTTCACAGCCTGTTCTTTAAGAAAGGTGGATAGCTTCTGTCCCTTGTAATGATTTCAGTTTACTGCTGACATTAACAATCAATTTCCCATTAAATTGAGCCTGATTGATCCCTTTTTTTAAAAAAAAAGTCTTTTCCTATCATTCTAGTGTTTACTTCAAAAACTAGAAAATAATCCTAACACATAGTGATCTCTTTGGTACATCCTTAAAGTTGTTTTATGACCTTTGCATTATTTAAAATAGAATATTTTATCAGACATTGGAAGGATGTCATTCTTCTTTTGCTACAGAGGCCTTTTTCTTTCTCATGAATATTACGACAGTAATCACATGAACAAGGTGTCTGTTTATCTATTTAGTTCTAATCCTTCCTGATTTCCATTTCTACATGGAATAAAGATATAGGGTATTTTCTTATTGACTTAGCAATGCTGATCTTTGAAAAAAAATCTTCCTATTCTGCTGCTTTAAGCAAAACAGATAATGTTGAGTGATTGACACTAAGGCTTCCCTCATTCTTCTGAGTGTGTGTTTAATATCTCTAAAACTCATTTCTAAAGATGCATTGTTGAAATTGAATGTTGCATCAGACTTTTCCTTGGTCAGGTGGAGTATTTCTGTTGAACCTCATTTACTGTAGACCTGAACCTCTGACACATGTGCATCAATGTAATCAAGTTTTAAATAATTTGTGCCCTTCTTGATTAAAACTGGCTCATTCTGTTCCAACCCATATTTCACTTGAGGAGAAATGCAAGAAAAGCATCATGAGAGGCAATAAGTTACTACTTCCAAACAGCAACTTGTAGCATTCTGTGTTGAATTTTAAACTATTGCAATACAATTACACAGCATTTACTACTCTGTCTTTAAGGCAACTGCAGTACAGAGGTTGGCAACACCACAGCCAACCTCAACTGCCTATCCTAACACAGTTGAAAACACTTTCTTGGCAGGTGCTACTGAATGGCCTCTGGTAGGAAGAATCAGCAATGTTAGCAAAGATTTTAACTTTTATTTGACAGTGAAACTAAAGAAAAATCAGGTTTTTTCACCAAATGTCTTTTCTCAGTGCTGTCTATAATTGAGTCTCACTTGCTTCCATTAAATATTGGTTAACAAAAGACTGATTAAGTCAGATGTTATAAAATAAACCTTCTTGCTTGCCTGGATTTGGACTTTTTGCCTAATTACCACCTTGCCTTTCAAATTTAAGCAGGATGATCAGGAGGATGTTAGCCCCAGTCTTACAGAACAACAATGGAATAAAAAACTCCCTGAGCCATTGTCTTGGAGAAGTGACGAGGAAGATGAAGACAGTGATTTTGGAGAAGAGCAGAGGGATTGCTACCTGAAGGTAATATTTCTCTAAGGCTAATGACGTTGAGTTCTTGTGAGAGATGCAAACTACTTTGCTTGTTCATAATGGGTAATCGTAGGGATTTTTTGGTTGGTTATTTGGTTGGTTTTGTTTGTTCAGTTTTTTGTTTATTTGGGGGTTTTATTACTATTATTTTGTTGTTGGCTTGCAGTGTTAGTCTGTAGTACAGTCTAACTGTACAGTCAGTAAAATACCATTCTCTCCTCTCCACGAGATAAACAACTGAAGAAACATCAAATAATCTTTTAGGGAGGTAGAAGAGCAATGAGTAAAGTCATGAAAACTGATAAATACTCAAGTAGCTTAGTTTTATTCTTTACTGACCACATGCACTCTCTAAGTGGCACATTGAGCTCGTATTTATATTCAGCCTATGTTTCACTTCATAGATTGCTCATGTTCATTTTAGGTACATTACCAGTTTTGTCACAGAGCTGACACACTCTTTAGGATATCTACTTAACAATTGAAAACAGCTCTCCATCCCTATGAATGTATGTCAAGCCTTCTGTTGGCTGCAGAACAGTATGATGCCTTTAATTTTATCTTGGAAAAATAGTAAAACCCTGGTGGAGAAAAAATAGCACTGATCTGTTATGTGCAGTGCCTGTTTTGTCCCTTGTGGTAAACTGTTTTTTTGCTGTGCTTCCACAATGTGCTGTGCCCTCATGCTCCTTTTTGTACAGAGAATTGTTTTGGCTGCCATTTTGCCATGTTCTGTCTTGCAGGTCATTTCTTGTTTCTACTGGTCTCTGTCACTGAACTTTTTGTTGCCTTTCCTTAGGTGAGCCAATCTCAAGAGCACCAGCAGTACATCACTTTCCTGCAGAGGTTATTGGGACCTTTACTGGAAGCATATAGCTCTGCTGTCATCTTTGTGCACAATTTTAGTGGTCCCGTTTTAGAATCTGAATACATTCAAAAGCTGCACAGACACTTAATAAGCAGGACGGAGAGGAATGTTGCTGTATATGGTATGTTAAACTGGGTTTGGAACTGGATTTGATGAATTCTGTTTTTCTTACCACAAGGTAGCCCAAATTGAATTGCAGTTTGTTTAGCCCTGCGTTTTCTTTCTTGCAGCTGAGAGTGCTACCTACAGTCATGTGAAAAATGCAGTGAAAGTCTTCAAGGAAATTGGGGTAAGTGTTCAGAGCTCAAATCTGGTGACTCTTAAGTTTCATTTTAATAATGAGCACAATTTCGACATTTTAAAATATCTTTTTCGTGTCAGTTTAGAATCTGAGAATGTATGTGTGGAAATGTGTGGATTTTGAGCATTTTGGTTTCCTTTAAGCTCAGGGCTGTAAAAGAAAGAGCACAAGCTGCAGAAAAGGGCACTGCTTGGCCCTGGAAGACCTGTCTCGGTGTCTAAGTGACCAGAAATTTTTACTCACAGCAAATGAAGTTTCTTTGCCCTACTCTCTGTCCCTTTTGGACAATATTAAAAGGCTGAGATCATGTTCTGTGCTTAGTAACAGCTAAATCTAATTTTGAAGATGACTTAAAAGAAGTATTAGTTACTGAATTTTGGCTTAGCAGTGATTGATGCTCCAGCAGGATCATCCTTATAGACCTCCAGTATCCACCATGAGAATACAGGTGTTCTTTAAAATTCCATTTTGCACATTACCAGTAGCAATTTGAATTTTAAATTGCCTATCTAGATTTTGAAAGTGAAGCATTTTTCTTTCATCAGAACAACATGGCTTCCTGAATTCCAGATAGGATTTAGCATTATAGTTTTGAAAGCATCATCATTTAGGCAAAATTTTGCTAGATATGTGATTTGAAGCCTTTGTGCTAAAATTCTGATATATTAAATAATCCAACAATAGTTGGGCCATAGTAAAGGTGTCTTCCTATAGATAGATATAAGAGCTGAGAAGAAAGCGTGTACCAAATCCATCATTTCCCAACAGCAGGATAAACTAGAAAAAGTGGAACTAGATAGCATCTGGTGAGCATCTACTTAGGTCATAGCAGCTGAACTCTTTTTTTTTTTTTTCAAAGTGCTCATACTTTGAATTCAGATGCCTTTTTGTTTGAGTGTTTTCCTCTCACTGTTAAGGGTTTATCATGCACTGTACTTAGTTGTCAGATTCTCTTTCTATACCATTGAACACTTAGTGAATTTTAACACCTAAAGGCATTGCCATAAGCCTTCAAGAAAGGAAAAAAAAATCTTGTAAATGAAGGAAAACTTGGTATAGACTGTTGAATTTTTAATCACAGAAGAAAGGAGATGCCTTTGACACAGTGATAGTTACATATGTTCATGCTGTGCTTTAGGTTTTCAAGCAGACAAAGCAAAGAAAAGACACCATTTTGGAACTGGGCACGACATTCCTACCTCAGCGCAACAGGCAAAAACTGCTGGAATTCGTCATGAGCTTCATGGTATTATAGACCACACACAGCACCGCTGTCCAGGGACACCAAGACAGGTTTTGAGACTGTGGCAAAGCCTGGGGACACTTGCTAATCCTTCAAAGTGTAAGGTGCCACTGTCTGGGTAAGGCCTTCTCTGACTTGAACTACTGGAAGACAAGTGCCTTCTTACATATGCATTTATGGGTTTCTTACAGTCCCAGTCCTGTTGTAATACAGCGATACTCAGATGACACTTTGGATACAAGTAATTAAAGAAGTTGCAAAAAATAAGATAAATTATTAGAATTAGATGTAAAATGAAGAGTGAAGTTTTATCAGTGTTATATTTTAAATATACTTCTAAAGACTGTAACGGATGCACAAGTACCCATATTGGTGATCTGTAGCTAACCCTGAGATCTTGAGTTTAGTGGCAACACAGCTTATGGCATAAACAAGTAACTTTCATTCCAATTCAGTTTTATTGTTTTAAATAAATGGTTTAAAATTTTTGCTTAGGCAGGCTATGTATATTTCATGGATAAAGCCATAGGTTTTCATAAATGTTAACATAAATGCCAAAATTCTAATGAGAATTACAGTTACAGACATCTGAGAGTAACGATCATGTAGCAGAAGATTGTGAGAAACGTCAGCAGGCACATCTTGCACTATTAGAGCTGTGTAGTGCAGTGATAAATTGCACTAATCACTGCTGTCAGGAAGAATGTGAGAGTAGTGTTCTTGTTTTTTTTTTATGGCATCTGTCACTCAGCCAGATGAAAGTCAGGAGACAGTTGCCTGAATGTGAATGTCTTATCTTAGATTATTATTTAATTGAAAAAAACTGTTAAGTTTGGGCGCTTTTTTGTTTGTTTTTTTAATTAATAGGATGTCAGAGTTTTTTTTAAGTGAAGTAAAGACTTGATTTGGTGAAATTAATTGTGACCCTGAAAATTTCAGCAATAACTTTGGCAATTCTTTGGAAATGAGTGTTCATATTGTATTCTGTTGCTGAGCACATCTAAATTGGCATGAAGTAGTACCTGTAGAAACACAGAAATAGAAACAGTGTACTTTTAACTGTGATCTAACTGACTTACAAAAAAAATTAATTCATAAACAAAACTGAAATTAATAAATTCTGTCCTCTGAAACAGGACTCTGTTCTTGCAATTTGATCCTTTTGCATGGAGGACTTGCACTGTAGATTTAATCTGCTCTTCATGTGAGTGGAGATTAGATTGCAACTTTTAGTCCTGTATTTTAGTACAACTGATCCAGCTGAAGCAATACCTTGGTGGCATGTGAAGCTGGTTTGCTTGTGAAATGTGTTTTCCCTCCTATAGGATTGCCTTCCAGATGAGGTGATACTTCTAGATGAGGGAAACCAAACATTTCAATTGCTGCATTGCTTTGCTTGATTCTCTTGTCCTGGCCTTGTGAGCAGAAAATCCCCCAAACTTCATCATGTAATCTCTGTTGCTTAACATAGATTTGGAAAAGCATACTTGAATCCCAGCACTTGCACTGTTATGCCAGCACAAAATTGATGCACACAATTAGACTTTGTGGCCAAGGACCTTGCATTTGTACTGCACATTTGTCAACAAGAATATTTCTGTAAATTTTTTTATTAAATGCTATTAATATCTGAAACCTGCAGTTTATAATTTGTTAGCATTTTACTGTTAGCACTGTGAGACGCACATGTTTTGTCACTAAACCAGGTGCTCTACAACACTTAAAGAATTTCTGAACCAAAGCTACATTAATATGGATAAACACTGACCCTGGAGTCACTTGTGTTCTTATGTCTTTCTGCTGTCTCAGCAGGACAGTGACAATGACATCACACATAATTTGTTTTGTGATGTCTACTAACTGCTTGGGAAACAGTTTCATCTCATACTCACTGATGTGCACTGTTCATTCATGTGATGAAATTTCCACACAATGTTTGTTGCTGATGGCTTCCATTTAATGTCAAAAAAAGACTAGGTGCTTCTGAATAACAAGCTCTCATATTTACTGCATTTCAGTAAATCTGGAGTGTACTAACAGCGAAGATTGTACATAAAAAAGATTTTTAAAAATGAAGCAATATGAAGCAAACAAAACTTGGGGCATTTTATTATGTTTTGCCAATGGAGGTATTAGTTACCATAAAACCCAGGAGTGCTGTGGTCATTGGAGTGTTCTGGCTAGGTGTTGCAGCTAAGATAATTTATGGCTTACATTTAAAAAAAAAATAAAAAATCTGGTTGATAAAAGTCAATGAGTGGGTAGGGAAATAATGCATGTGAACACACATTAATGAATACTTATATGTGCAGAGGGAGGGGGCACCTCTAAAACTGGTTTCTTTTGTATGAAAAAAGCCTGCATGTGAGCGATGGGTACTATGAATCATATGCCACTGGAAGCCTTTGCATTCTGCAGCAAGTGTGTATGTGTACATGTCTATGTGCAAGCGTGTATGTTATGACACACAACATCTATGCTTTTCCCTGAAATTAAAGCACAGAATATAAAATTATCAGGCTGTTAACAGTCAAAAACTGAAATCAACACTTGCACTGTATTTACACCTTCAGTGTCTTATGATTTTATTAACTTCTCATATTTTCTTTGCTGATATAAATCCAGGTTGAGTTGGTTTCAGTAAAGTTAACCAATAAAGAAGACAGAACTGGCCCTGAATTACCAGAAATGCATTTTAAGGCTCTTAAAATGACTTAAGTGAATCTCGTTATTCATATGAGCATAATACTCAGGTATGCAAGTCTTTTTGGGCCAAGATCTTTTATGATATGAGAAAATTAATCTTTCCACACACATCCTGTAGATCTCACATTTTTAAGAGAGACGTAAAATTCCACTTCCTGTGCCCCCA
Organism: Pithys albifrons albifrons; assembly: GCF_047495875.1. NCBI lineage: Eukaryota > Metazoa > Chordata > Aves > Passeriformes > Thamnophilidae > Pithys > Pithys albifrons. The sequence goes on from NC_092466.1 coordinate 10,228,418, forward strand.
CAGCAATCCAGGGCCCCACTGATCATAGTCTTGTTAGCGTATTTACTTTCTACTGACACTGAGGTCGCAGGCACAGCTGCCTTCCCTTTGCCAGCACAGGGCTTTACTCACTCAGCTGATTAGGAAGCATATACACACACTTGCATTCGACTGCCTGCTCCACAGAAAGTACCCCAGTCACCAGGAGAAGGAGGTTGAGGAGGTTGAGCTGGGAGGTGTTGGACGATACTGTTGCTTTTGTGTTTCTGTGTTTAATGGCCGGGAACTGCTGACTGGAGAATGTTACCATGTTTTACCTGTTACGTGTAATGCCGTGTCTGTTTTAGAAGCACAGAGGTGTACTGGAGTTATTTTAATAAATTAAACTGTTTGCTAATATGACATTTGACAAGTTCTTGTAGTATTCTTTTCCCCATTTGTTTTATTGTGCGTTTTAAAAAAACGTACTAAGATAATTCATTCATTTATCCCACTACAGGTAGTTTCTGATATTAAACCACAAAAAGCTTTCATTGTAGATGCATCTCTACCAATCTATGTACTGGAGCAGAGCCATTTCAAAGGCAGATTGAGGTGACATCCTGACTCCTGAGCTGCTCCCTGTTGTGAAATGGAGGTGCCATTTTGCTTCTCAGTTTCCCTGTGCCTGCAAGGCTCTTATATATGGAGTTCTGCTGGAGTTCCTCTTGCCTCATGGGGTGGGATGTGTCATTCCGGAGCCTGGGAGAGCTCTGATGCTGCAAACTGTCTCTTCTTGTGGTGATTTCAAGTTGACCTGGAGTTCAATAAGCACTTGTCAGCAATTGTGACAGCATCTGGAAATGTGAAGTAATTGGAGTGGGACTTTAATATAATAACACCTGCATAGATGATCATTACCTAAATTGAGAAGGAGGGATGCTGCTTCACTCTTCAGGAAAAAAAAAAGTTACAATCAGTTGATTCTTTAAGAGGCCTCTAGCAATGTTCACATGCAAGCAAAGCTCAATTAATTGACAACTCTGGGCTGAAGCAGGAAACTTAAAATCTAATTATTGCCAATGGCTTGAATAAAACCCAATTCTTGCTGGTGATGACCTTACATTTTATTCTTTCTGTAAATGTCTTCCTATTTCTCAGTCTTTTGAAATCCCGACTGTCAGACAAAGCACTTATCTCTAGTTTTTGCTTAATTCAGTTTTTCTATAATAAAAGCTTGTCAGGCTTATTTAGAAGCATCATTGCTTTGAGCTCTCTGCTTTGTTCTTTTACCGTACATCGTGTTTTCAGCAGCCCTGTATTTTCAAGGTAAGGTCCATGTTGATCTGAATTGCACTTGAAACATTTTCTTCAGTCTTTATTTATAGATGGTTTTTGTGCTTTGCAGTGGGCAAGAATTATTGTCCTTATTTATTCTTCTGTGAGTTGGCCAACCTCTTAATGTAATTGTGCAAAAAGTGTCATAGTTGATGCTGTCCTTAGAGTAAGGGACTTTCTTTTTTGAAGAAACATGTATGAAATATTTGTTGCTGTGTATTACACCAGAGTTCAGACCTGAGAGACTGTAAAACCCAAAGAGACTTTCAAATTTCATCTGTCATAAAGCATTGACAGGTACAGAAACAAAAGCTACTTAATTAATTATTGTATAACTACTAGTTATTAAGGTTTTTCTGTAAAACTGTTTGCTTAGTGTCTCTGCTGATCAAAAAACTGATGGAGCGTCAGCAGGAAGCAGGAAAGAACTAAGGAGGAAAACAGATAACATCACTGTGGGTCTGCACTGTCTTGAGTGTTGTGTGAGCATTTTCACAGAGACGTGATGGAGCCTCTTACCTCTGGCAGCAGTAAAATCCCCGGTGAATGGAAGAGGGGTGAGGAATCCTGCCCCCGGCATTTTCACCTTCTAGACTGTTCCTGACAGATTGCAACAATAAATTACAAATTAACCCTGTAATCTGTTAACAGTTTACAGTTTAACTCTGGCACTGCTTTGGAAATACTGAAACCCAAGTGGTATTTCCTGAGTTTTGAGTTTACTGCTACTTTGAGTATCGCATTATCTCAGGAGTTCTGGTTCCAGTGATTGTGTCTACCCAAAGAAAATAACATTTATAAATGCCACTATTGATAGTGTCACCATTTTAATGTAATGCATGTTCTTTGGAAGACTTTTCAGGATTCCACTCTCCAAACATTTAAGCAGCCTCTTTCGGAGAGTTCTGTGCTGTGCGAGGGCTGCTGTGTAGTTGGTACCCGAGATGGCTTGTTAACCCCTTGCTGGAGCACGTCTATAAAACCAATGTCACATTCCGCAGCCAGGCGGAAAGGGACCTTGGGGTACTAATTGACAGGAAGCTCAACATGAGCCAACAGTGTGCCCAGGTGGCCAAGAAGGCCAATGGGATCCTGTCCTGTATCAAAAATAGCGTGGCCAGCAGGACCAGGGAAGTGATCCTTCCCCTGTACTCTGCATTGGTGAGGCCACACCTTGAGTACTGTGTTCAGTTCTGGGCCCCTCAGTTCAGAAAGGATATTGAGGTGCTGGAGCGAGTCCAGAGAAGAGCAACAAGGCTGGTGAAGGGACTGGAGCACAAGCCCTACAGGGAGAGGCTGAGGGAGCTGGGGTTGTTTAGCCTGGAGAAGAGGAGGCTCAGAGGTGACCTCATCACTGTCTTATAACTACCTGAAGGGAAGTTCTAGCCAGGTGGGGGCTGGTCTCTTCTCCCAGGCACTCAGCAATAGGACAAGGGGGCACGGGCTTAAGCTCTGCCAGGGGAAATTTAAGTTGGATATCAGAAAAAATTCTTTACAGAGAGAGTAATCAGGCATTGGAATGGGCTGCCCAGAGAGGTGGTGGATTCACCATCCCTAGAGATTTTTAAACGCAGATTGGACGTGGTGCTGGGTGCCATGATCTAGTAAATGGACTAGAGTTGGACCAAGGGTTGGACTTGATGATCTTGGAGGTCTTTTCCAACCCAATCAATTCTATGATTCTATGATCTTTGATTTGTTGTTCTTCAGATGAGGCTAAGGAAGGGCTGATGGATTGGCTTTGTTCCCCACTGAAGCATTTTGTGTATCTGTGGAAGATTTCACAGGCTCACTTTATGGCCATGTTAATATATGTGTTTTTTAAATGCAGCTGAGGCCTAATTTTCTCCATGGTGCTCAGCTATTTTGGAATCAGACTTCCTCTTGTTTCTGCAGGATGGAGACAACCAATTAAACTACTACTTGTCGGAAAGCTGCAAAAGCCTTTTTCTGTGTTGATATTTCCCCTCCATTAAACTTAATTATCATAATTCAGCACCTTTGCCTCAGATTGTTCCCTTTGGCTTGCTGTCTGGCTGGCCATTTATAGCCTCCAGTTTTCCCATTTTCTTCTTCCAGTGCGCTGCAAGTTTAGACATTTCTCATCCTCATGATTGTTCCTGTTCCCAGGTTCTTATCTTTCTTAACAGCAATTATTCAGTTGGATGACTCAGCTTTTTCATTCAAACAGAGCCCCCAGAATATGAAAATAAGGTACTTGAAAATCCAGACATGGTAATTAAAATTAATGAGTAATTTTTTAATCTTTTTTTTTCCTATCAGAAAATCCTTAAAAAATTATTTGTTTAAAAGGAGGTATATTTGTCCCTGTGCTTTCTTATTCTGACAGGGTGTTTGTGAAACAGTTAAATCTGAAGAAAAACCGCATTGAAGTCGTGACTTTGTTCAGTTTGAGGGAGGGTTGAAAAGGTAGAACAAACTTTTTGCAAAAGTTTTCTATAAAATCTTTCAAAAAAAACTTTTGGATTTGAAATATTTGTGCCATTTCATTCACCTGTCATTGAAATATAATTAATCTACTCTTCCTTTTGGAGACCAGCTTGAGTAGTTCAGTAATATTTGTTTTCCTGAATAAATGTTATTTGTTACTTTTGAAAATGATAAGCTTGACCCAATGTGATGAACTTTAACTCTGCAGAATAGTATGTGAAGAAATTATATTTTGAGGAAACCATACCACAGGGCACATTCCTTGAAAAATATTTTTAACTCCAAAAGAAATGATTACACATAATGAAATGAATGAGGGAAGTTTAGACATACCTTGTATTTACCTTTTTGCAGTACTTAGATCTAATGTGAATTAATTCTGGTGCTCGGTTTTAAAACTCCTCCATTCTTCCCTCAAAACTGCGGATTTTGTCCCTTTTACTCCCAAATGTTTTTTTTTGTTCAAGAGTCTAGAAAAACTGGTTTAGATATTAAGAGATTTCCATCCCCTTACCAGCTGTAATCATTAACCCAAGTTGAAGTTTAAGGAAGTCTGAAGCAAAGAAATGTAGAAATATTAGAAGCTGGTATTTCTGGGTATACTCCAGAGAGTTAGGAGAGCAAACCAGGGCAGGAGATTGTGAGTGTATGTTTCTGGCTTTTAATTGGCTTATATGAAGTTATTCCTTTGTCGATGCAGAAGGCAATAAAAATGAAAAATGTTGGAATCAGTGACACATGTAGTTAATTTTCTGGACTAAGTAAATTAAGTACAAATTGGTTATTAATAATTCAAAGCAAAATGCTAGATAAGAAATTGGAGCAGCTTGTCTATCATTTTCAACCATTAAAAGATTAGTCTGAGCAAGGCAGTCCAAGGCTCCCTTATCTCTTATTAAAGCCTCACTTCTTCATTTATTAAAGAATCAGATCTAAATGATGCAGCAGGCCTGAGATGTTCCTTTGCAATAGTCTGGTGTGTCATGCCCTGCTGCAGACTCAGCATACTCTGGAACTTGGGTTTTGTGCAGGAAATTCTGGATATGCAGGACCTCCTGGAGATAATCATCCCCAGGGAAGTGACCAGACTGTTGTAAATCACGTGAAGAAGTGAAGAGCGAGAGGGGAGTGTTGGGAGAGCCGTGCACTGAAGGAGGATTGGAGGGATGTCAGTCTGATACATGGAGATATGGAACTCAGCACCTGGCTCTGAGTCTCCAGACATTGCCCTAGGAAGACCACTTAATGCTCACTGTTTACTAGAAATTCCTTTGGTACCCAGGAGGTAATGCTGTGGTGCTCCCAGGCCCTGGGAGCAGGGATGGAGGATGGGCCAGTGCCCCTGTGGTTGCATTGGTATTGATGTGCACAGAGCCATGTCCTGCTGTGGTGGCAATGCCGAGGTGCATCCTGTGCTGGGCACCTCTGCCCCATCCCTGCCCCTGAAGGGGGACAAGCAGCACCTGCTCAGCCATGGCATGGCGGGGATGGAGCGTGGCAAGCACAGAGTGCTGCCAGCCCAGGCAGCTCCTGGCTGCCCAGCATCACCAGAGCAGGCAGCAATAAATGAGAGAACGGGAGCTGCAGTGAGACTCCTGGTCCCGCTAGCTCAGCGTGATTCTCTTCCTTGATACAAAACATTCACTTCTCCCCGTTACTGATGTGTGACTGTCTCTTTTGGTACAGTAATTTCTCTCTCCCAACTCATTCTCATACAAGGGATTAACCTTGAGTCTGACTGCTCACTACTATGTAAACAACACAACGGGTTTTTGTTTAAATTGCCTAAGAAAACACTCTTCCCTCGCTCTTTACCTGCTTTTGCATCAGACTGTATTTGAAAGAAATACGTCTCATCTATCAGGACCATAACAAAATGAAATAAATTCCAACTTTCCAAAAGAGATATGGAGTTGTCACTTATGTCGATGAGTAGAAAAAAATCCAAATGACTGGAAAACGGGATTAAGGACTTAGATCTCAGCGTTTTAAACTTTTTTTCTTTAGCGGGATTTTGTCATTTTGCTCATAGCCACACACAGATCAGCCCAGCTCCATCTCCAGTGTGTCCAGCAGATGGCGGTGGAGTTTCGTCTACAGCTGCTATTCCTGCTATTCCCCCTGAGTGCCCGGACACCACCATTCCCAAAACTCAGCCCCCAGACTGTCCCTTAGAAACAAAGCATCATTTCCTTGGCAGCCAGATGCAATATTTGCTAGACATGGAAAGCACTTCATTTGGAGTTGATTTTATCCGTTGCTGTGATTAATTTTTATACTTGTAGGAGTCAGGCTGTGTTTGGCACCTGACACAAACACCACCACCTTGAAAGACCACTTTTAATGCCTGTGGCCATTGTGTGGTATTTACCCAGCTTCAAGAGAAAATGTACATTAGGAGAGAAGCTCCTCATCTGTCTTCTTCCTGCACTCTCTGGTCCAGACAGACTTTTTAAAGAAACAAAGCAGCACTCCAAGTCCAGAACGAAGCATGCCTCAAGTTTGGAAGTGTCCCAGATACAAGGCCAGACTTCTGGGTTGAAGATTTATATCACATACACACTCCCATGCAAAGCAATGCCCCTCTATAGCTGTGGAAGGCAGAGAACTGGATCTTCTTCAAGGTAGGTGGAAAGGAGAGTGGTTGGCAGGGCTGCCAGCTCAGTTTATCCCCTTATAGATGTAAACCTCCCTCTGATGCTGCAGGGCAACTTCAAGACTGATTGAATATGGATACAAGGTGTGTTCTCACAGTACCACTACATCTCCTAAATATCCTGCAAAGCATTGCAAGCCTTAATTTAATGCTGAAATATTCTGCAGGCTTTTTCTTATGAAGATAACTTTCTTGATCTCAAGCGTATCACAAAGAAGAATGATTAAAACACCAGTGAGCATCCTAATTCATCAGCACACAGTTTTTTAACTAAAAAGCCTTCTGGTGCCCCCACTAGTGCAAATCAGATTTCAAGCTGCCCTCAAGAAAAACAGAGGAGTTCCCTGAATTTAGGAAATCCTTCAGGGTAAGAGAGAGACAGAAAATTCACTGCTGGACAGCTCATTGATGTGGGGTTGAACAAGGAGATGGCCACGGGCTTGTTGGGCACAGCTTGCTGGACTTTGTGGAGCCCAGGAACTGTTCATACTGATTCTTGACAAATCCTGCTCTTTTCCCTACCCTCTGCCTGCTCAGTTCCTTCCCAGTGCCCACATTCCCTGCTCCTAGGCAGCTGGTTTGAGGCTTTGCTGGGAGCACAGCTGAATGAAATTCTGCATCTTTGCTCCCTCCATCCCCTTTTCTTACAGATTATTTTTCAGGCGCATTGAAGTCCCAGCCAAGCTCCCTGCAAAGCTCCACCAGCACAGGGCAGAAGAGCCAAGCTGAATACAGGAACAACTGATGCAGAGAGATTGACAGGAGGGCAGGAATACGTTACACCAGTATTTTTAAGGCCTCTTAACCTTATGGCTTTAAGTTTCTGTAGCAATTACAGCAATTTTCCAATAGCCCAAAAAGCAAGATGTGGCAAATAAAGCAATGACAGGATCCTTTGGTCCCTTTGCTCCTTCCAGACATTTTATAGGGCAGAGCTCACACCTGGGCCTGGACCGAGAAAAGAGCAATTGCCTTAGAGATGGTTTAATAGTGAGAAGAAGCATGATTCTGGCTGCCAACCCAGAAATCATAAATCCAAAGGTGTGCTCTGAGTTGCAAACATCTGTGTTTAACTCCCTGGGCCTGTCCTCTGCAGCCTGGGCTGCTGACAGTTTTAGGAACAATACTACTGTTATTATTCTGCATCTAAACTTTGGGATCAGAATTTGGCTCCTTTAATCAAAAAAGGCAACGAATCAATTCCTCTGTCTTAACCTGCTTGTGACAGAAGTGGTCACTTTGGCACAAGTCAAACTCTAGAAGGGTTTCTTCCATCTGAAATAATAGTTAAACCAGCCTGGAGGAGATTTAGCAATCTGTGCAGCCACTAGAGGGCAGCTGTAAAACTCACAGCTGCTCTTATATGAGCTAATCTGTCCCCAGATTATTCACTTCAGGCCTATCTTGTTGCAGCACAGATTTTCCTTTCGCTGCCTTGCATTCCTTTTCCCCTCACTCCATTTTCTGTGGATCCAGCAGCTTTTTGAGCATCCTAGATGATAGCTCCCTCTGCTCATCTGCCCAGCTGGTTGCAGTGCAGGTGGTGCTACTGGTAACTCCAGTTTGGAAAAACAACTGCTCATCTCCTGTCTTCAAACATCTGCTTACTTGGTCTGTGCACCAGGTCTTCCCCGCTGCTCCTGCTGCAGGTGCTTGTTCTGTAACCCAACAGGGCATTGAGCACCCTGGGTAATTTGGATATTGAGGATGAAAAGCCTATTAAAGCAACAAAATTTCTTCTGCAGTGTGTGTCAGGGTGCGTATGCATGTGGCCAACAGTGAGAAGAGGGACACAAAAATTTCACATGCTGTGGTGTAGATCAGCTGTGGCACGTTCCAGCCTGGCAGGAGATGCTGATCAGTGGCAGAGCAACCAGGAGCAGAGAGGGATGGCTGGTGGACCAAAACCATGCTGGATCTGGCACAAGGGAGGAAAGGGGAGGCAACATGGGGCCATGAGTGCCCTGCTTCAGTCAGAGGGTGGTGCTGAGGGGCTGTAGGTCAGGAGCTTGGTCCCAGTGATCCTTCAACTCGATGCAGAGCAGGGACGCCATCATTTGAATGTCTGCAGGCAGAAGCTGCGGGCATTGCATGTTAAGAAATGAAACATCTTCCAACTTTCTCCCTTAGAAACAGCTGCATTCCAGCCCTCAACCCCCTACAAGGGTTGGGAGCTGTGCTTGGATCAAGCAACAGGAGCTGGCCGCTGGGGAGAGGTGGTCACATCTGGGGAGCCCCAGGGAGTGTTGCCTGTGGGCTGGAGGGTGTCAGCACTGCGCTGCTGGGCTGCTGTGGGGGCAGATTTCCTCAAGTTACTTGCTGAATTAGGCCATATGCTGTTAAATCATTCCGCATTAGACAAATCCATGTGCTTGATGATTTCCCTTTTTGGGCATGGCTGAGTGGAGAGGCAAACATGCACAAACTTTCTTTGTAATTTTCCTCTGTGTGGTAGATGCGACCCGAAAAATAAACACGTATGTTTCCCAGTGGGCTGTGATGCTTCTCCAACTGGTGCTTATGTTTGCCAGCTGTAACACATCCCTTCCAGTCTGGTGCCTTTGCTCTTGGCACTGTGATGCCCATTGCATTTCTTTGGTACTGCCCTGCAGCAGGGCAGGACTGTTTCCTCTCTGCTCCTGCCTCAGTCAAACAGCGTTTTATTTCTTTGCTGTCACCAAGAGCTGTTTGCAAGTGAGGCATAGGTAGAAGCCAGATATCACTGAGAGGCCTCAAGAGCCTCAGTCCAGCCCAATCTGTTTGTGTCAATTCTAAGAAATGAGGTTCTTCAGACAGCTGGGATGTCTGTCTTCTTTTCCAGACAATTTCAACCAACTTGCACAAGCCAGAGTAATTGCAGCTGTGCTAACAAGCATCATATCATCACAACACATTTCAACTACGTTGCTTTTCCAAGGTGCTGCAGATGGGCAGTTGAACTGCACTCACCAGCTGACCAACCCTTCAGTGGGCTTGGATCCACCACTGCTTGTACTGCCCTGCGCCCATGGGAGGTGTAAGGGCTGTGGGAAAATGTACAATGAGGTGGTTGTTAGAGGAGAGAGGATTCACAGATTCACAGGAAATAACATTTTGTTGGTTTTGGTGTTTGTGGGCTGCCATCCTTTACAAGTACAAATAGGTTATTGTCTTTTTTAAATTCACTCTGTTACTGGCTTCTGGGCATTGACTGTTTCCACACAACCCATAGGGGACACAATTGCTGTTGGAAAATGAACGGTGAAAATGAGTCTTTAATTTGACCTGCGACATCAGAGAATTTGAAAAATTGTGAGTGTTTTTATAGAGCCTTTGTATCATCATCCTTTTCAACTTAGCATCCTGAATGCTTTATAAATATTAATTAAGTCTCATGTGGCTCCTCTGAATTACGTAAAGACAGAATTGCCTCATCCATCAGCACACAGGATTCAGAATCTGCTTAACAATTTGAGACAGCATTAAATGGCAGCAGCTCAGTGAATATGAACATAACACCCACTCGAAAATTCTGGGCAGGACTAAAAATTAAGCAACTGGACTACATCTTTCCATCTTTGCAAAAGAGTAGTGTTGAACCATGAAGGGCTACATGAAGGCCTCTTTTCCTCCGCTTCTCTTCTTCTGCTTCTCCTTTTGCTTTGCAGGAAAACCTTGCCTCCTTAGGCAAACTTAATCTAAGATTAGAGTTTCAGAAAGGAAACAACCCAAAGGAAAAATACCCATAAAACCCTCACTCTCTCTCCCACGCTTAGGACCTTATTGGTGGCTGACAGATGCTGAACTGCTGGAAGAGAGGGCTAATCCAGGAAGATGGAGATGCATGGGTAGTGCGGGAGCTGAGGGAACTCCATGCAGAAGTGCAGACCCATGAGCAGGGGGGTGAAGACAGGCATGATGTGTAAACCTGCTCAGACAGCAGAACAGTGATTGAAAGGACTGTTGGTGTAGTGTCAGTCCACAGGGGGTGCTGCTTGTTTGTGCAGGAATTTCAAGTTTATTCCCAGTCATCAGAATCACAGAGGCTCACCCAAAGAGATAAGCTCAGAGCAAACTGCAGGCCAATTACATACCAGGTGTTAGATAAATTACTTATCACACCCAGCTGAAGAATTTGGGTTTCAACTCCAGGTCATTTAAAAACACATAGTAGAGACTGGCACTTAATTCTCTAAGAGAGGCATCAGATAATTACTCAAATTTCTCCTCTACTGCAATTATTCTGAGAAAGGCATTGGATTAATTGTTTCTTGAGCTGGACTTCTCCAAATATGCCTTCTAAAGCCATGCTGGATCAATGGTTTCTAAGAAGATAACAACAGACCAGGGTAAAGTTAAAGTAAAAATCCCTCTTTTGTGTTTTGTCTTGTCTTTTTTGTAGTATATGGGATATAGAAAGGCAATCTTGGAATTGTCCAAAATTTCAGGGAGTACAGATGTTAGACATGCTAGAGGTGTTAGTTATTTCTCAGTGGCACTAACTGACCTTTTATATAGAAATTAGTTATGGAAAAGGACTGGCACAGCCTGGCTGGGCATCAAGCTTCTCATGCACCAGGCAATGCCCAGGCCATGAAGGCAAACTGCCCTGAGAGCTCCAGCCGAGGTGCTTCTTCACCTCAACGGAACACTTAAGGGGTCACATCTTGAATAATGTACCAAATATTCCCTCTTTAATCCCCAAAGCAAAGTCTTGCTCTACCCTGCCCTCCCTCAAGAGGCAGCAGACAAAAGCTGCAGAAGGGAAATTCCTCTCATTTGTCAGGGAAAAAATATCCACAGTAAGGGCAGTGAAATCCTGCAGCGAGAGCACGTCGAGGCTGATGAATCTCTCTGTGGAGATGTCACACTCCAGACTGGATAAGGTGCTGAGCAGCCTGACCTAAGCTGGCCCTGTGTCGAGGCAGGGTGGGTGGTGTTGGACCACTTGACTTCCAGAGGTCCCTCCCAACCTACATTATTCAATTACTTTGTTCCTGTTGAGAATGGGAGCAGATATGTAGGATCTCTATTATTTTTAGTTTTCCAGGCTATACAAATTAACAGACATGGACAGCCTTTGAAACTCTTAACTTTGTGTTGCAATGAGAATTATCATCATTGTAGGGTCACAATTGTTCTGCTTTTTGAAAAAATGTGGAAGTGGAACCAGTTTTCTTATTTTAATTCCTTTCTTTACCACATATGAATTCACCCCCGCCGAGTTTTAATTTACTGTGAATTTTCTGGCTTTTTCCTGCAGAACTTCTTTTGAAGAGCCCTTATAAAGAATTGCATGGACTTTGAATGGAAATGAGAAGTAATTCAAAGAATAGATCTCTTAATCCTGAGAGTCTCAGAGCTGCTTCTTCATATACATCAGTCAAATATGCAAAGTTACAGCAATCAGTTACAGCATGGCTGCAATGAATCTTTTATCAGCTCATGCGAGGCACAGTACATGAAGACTGATGAAGGTGGAAGGAGGTGAAATTGTATTTTTTATTTAAATGGTGCCATTTCAATGAATTCTCTGTGTTCTTGGTGTGATAAACCAATCATGAATGCCTCTGTGAAACAAGAGAATCAACACTACGTTAATGTATTCCATTTTACAGCAGTTGTTTTCCTAAACATAATATTTGTAAAGGAAAACTAATAATACTTGAATAAGTAAGTGAAAATTACATTAATTATTAGGTAGATTTCTTTGTCTTCCTCCTCTATATGATCTGTTTGCCTTGGAAATATTTTTTAGTTAGTTTTTTTAAATTATATTATTATTTTTGCCTTTTTTAATAGCAGTACCACATATTTAGCATCAAATGCACCAAACCCTTGTCTTTCCAGTCAGGAAATAAAAAGGGCTACATCAGTACATTGCAAGGAAACAAATGGTAAAAAGAGAGTGCTGGGAGCAGCTCAGTCAGGTTATAACTTCATCCTCATTCAAAGGGGTTTTTAAAGAGCACTATTAATTTCAAGTGACATGAAGGAGGATTTCAGCAGTGATTTACCATTTGTCTTTGTTTCAATTAATGGTTTTGCTTCCAGATAAAACAACAGAAAACATATAAACACTCAGAGTACTCAGGAAATTCTTTTCATTTTTTGCCCTCTTTGTTTTTAGCATTTCCAGCTTCACTTATAGTTAACCATGTGTCAACACTGTCATTAAAAACCTGTGGTTTTGTTTTTATATATGAACTGTAAAAAATTTGCTTCAGGCTTCAAATTTGGTTTCCAGGATCTTGTTGATGAGATCCTGTAAACTATTTTATGAATTCATAAAAATATGTTAAACTCTGCTCCAGCTCTTGGATTCAGTTTGTTGAATCTCTACCAAAAACTTCACTAAATATGTGTTTAATACTCTTTTATTAGTGAATTTCTTACAGACCCTATTATAAAACTAATATCCAAGTTTCTTTATAGCTTTGTTTCTGCTTATCACAAATTAAAAAGGAAGTTTGCTGTTTCTGCTGCTTTAGAAGTCGATTCTTGACTCAGCTAATCAATATATTTTTCGGACTCTCAGAAAGGTTATCAAATACTTGCACACTTGCACAATTCTCACATTTCTCTTATTTCAAACTCTCCAGTCTGTTTGTTTTAAATAGTTCTGGAAGGATTTTGTATGGCATGAGCTGACTGGCAGGGATCTCAAAACAGCGTTACTGCACCTACAAAATCTCCCTGGGGAGGATTTTAATTCTGCAGAGTACCCTTCCAAAGTCATTGAGGGAATCAGATTTCCAGAGGGACAAGAACCCGGGATTTTCATTTACTCAGGAGAGCTAAAACAAAGTGAGTTATCTGTGATAATGCAGATATAATAAACACAACTTTTAACATGACTCTTTAGTTTCTGTGAAGTATCAAAATGCACAATTTATCCAGCTGGAAGAAAACTGGGTCTGTGTCATCCTGCCCCTGACAGCAGCCAAAGGCCTGTGCTAAGACGCAACAGTTAAATGGATCACCTATAAAGTTAATTTTATTCCCAGATCTCCAAGTTCTTGGCTGAGAACACAGGCTGAAATGCAGGATAGCTTTTGTTGTGTGATCTCAGTTATCCCTCAGTGCTGTGGCTTTAAAGAGTTTCAAAGGCTCGTAAGTCTTTTTGTGAATTGGTCCTGCAAAATGACATCCATTTCCTCCTACCAGCTTGCAGTGGATTTCCAATTCACACTAACCAGATCATATCTTTCCTTTCATAAGGATATATGCAGGACAGCTCTATTTCCATATCCTACTTGATATTTTACAACTGTGTCTCCCCCTCTTGTCTTCTAACTGCTATTCCTTCTCTGCAGCTGATCCTTTGGAGTAGCTGCTGGGCTGTCCATCAGTGTATGTGAAAGAGGTATTTAGCATAGAATAGGCCTTTTGGTGGTTTATATAAATAGGAAGTTTATTGCTTATTGTTTGTGATATTGAAATAAGTTGTGAGGTTTACTGTTTCTGACAGTCAAGTTTTCTCACAGCCTGCCTCTGGCTTGATGGCCACAGGGTAACACACTCTTCCAGGATAATTTTTCCTGCTGCAGGATAATTTATACTTCTGCAGGATAATTTTTAAAGCAAATGCCATTATTATCCTTTACTTCTGCTACAGGGAAGGTTTGAAGCAGTGACAGTCAGTGACAGGCAGTAAAAGAAAGCATAACAGGAATCAATTCTTGGTCAGCGATGAGATTTGGGCAGCGTGGATGTGCCCTGCATGTGATAGCTGTGTGTGCAGGAGCAGAGTCCCTCCTCCTTTGTCAGGGTGTATTGTGACCCCTTAAACTTGGGCAATGTTACCCATTCGCTCTTATAGAGCACTATTATTACCTGCTGCCAGATTTGTGAAGGAATTAGGACTTTTCTTCCAAAAATCAGTTTGAATTCAGACACATGCTGTGGTTTCATCCTTTCATTTCCCTATGTCCTACCCCCCAAAACATATGATGAGTGTTTCATGGGTCCAACAGGATGCAGAAGTGCCCATGACCCTTTCCAAGGGCAAACTGTGAGTGTGGGTTGCCGGGTCCAATCTCTGCCTGGTGCCAGGGCACAGACCTGTGAGTGCATCCCTCCTGCTCACCTTAATACTGTCCTAAGTACTTAAAAGAGTTTTTCCTCCCTACTCGTTCAGCAATTAAGCACTTGGGTTACCTTCCTGGCTTGGCCACTGAACTGAAGTGCTCAATGACTGTAATTGTCTATGCAGAGAACTCTGAATACTACATGGACATTGGGGGTACTTTGAACCCGTTTCCTGAGAAAGAGCTTGTGTGGCAGGATGGAGTTTTCCTGTTACTTTCTTCAGAAATAAATCCCCATTTAGACATCTTGTAAATAAAGGAGTTGGTTATTTTTTTCCTTTAAATATTGTTCCTGTATGGAATGGCGTGAAAGCACCAAGGGAAATAACCCTGAGAGGAGCTATTTCTTGTCATCTGAGTAAGGAAGAAGGCTACTTACTGAAGAATGTGAGGTCATTGCTACTGAGACTTTCCAATACCGGCTACTGAGGTTAACAAATTCTTCAAACACATCCCAAGTCTGCTCTTCTGTGGAATATTCAAAATACCCTAAGAGAATCCTGTGGAAGCTGTGTCCTCTCGAGAGGCTCTTGACTAGCACCAATAAGGTGCTCTGTCCCTGCATGCAGAGGGAAGATAACCCTGGAGAAGGACCACAGGATTGGAGGGAAGCACAGCACTGCTGAGCAGAGCCTTCTACTTATTTGTGCAGAGCTGTAATGCAGGAGCCCTCCAGTGAGTCTCTGTAGTGTGCCAGATTTGACGGAAATTCAGAAAGACCTGAGTTGTGTAGGAGTAATCTCATCTGCATCTGCAATGGGACTGACAAAAGTACCACTGTCTGAGTAAATTCCTGTCAAATCTCTTATGACTGACCTGGCAGTTCAATGGAAAATGATGGTAACCTAGCTAATCTCCATCTTTAGAAAAAGCAGAAATAAAATCTGAGACTTAAATACTTGTGCTCCTTGAATCATCAGGATAAACAATTGAAGGTTGTGGTACCATCTTGGGTTCACCAGTAATAGAGTGTGTGAGCTTGTGCTGTCATTTGTTTCATTTCTAGTAGCACTTCACCTGGTAGAAGCAAGCAGAGAGAGAATGGCCAAAAGTGATAAACTGCTGTGTCAGAGAGTCAGTAAACCTTAGCCACAGAGTCCTTCTGCTTGTCATAGGCAAGTGATTTAAAACTTTCATGCCTTAGCTTCTGCCAGCACATTGTGCGCAGATAGTCTTTCTTCAACCCACCTTGCAGTTGTCATCTGCAACAGGGAGCTTAGAAGTGATACAAAAATCACCTCTACAAACAGGACACAGGACTAACAAGAAACCACAAGGAACACTCACATACTCATTGCTTGTAGTAATCAGCTCTCTTCAGCAATAGCTGCAAATTAGTGCCTTCACCCATGGCATCTCTTACCAAAGCCTTCCTTGAAAGGAAATCTTAGACTTGAAAATGAGGGCAAAGTACTTGATGGTCCCTAAGGTTTTGGAGCATTCAGTTCTTCCTACAATTAATGGAATTTGGGCCTATAAATCCCTTATGCCACTTTGAACATCCTGCTTGACTAATATTTAAACTGCTGAAGCTCATTGCAAACCCCTGGGAGGGAGCTTTGGCAGGACCTCCTGGGAGCTGAAAATACCAGGAGCCATCAAGAAGGAAGATATGCTCCTTCATATGGATATGAAATGCTTCACTTTCATAGCTGCAAAGCCACAACAATTGTAGATCTTCAATGGCACTTTCAAGTCTTCAATTTCATGTCTTCACATGTTCCAGAAGTCTACAATTAATTAGACAACTATCTATTGAGTGCTTTTCTGCTGCTCTGGTCTACAGATATCCCTTTAGTTTTCTGCTATGTGACTTTATTTGAGGACCAAATGTTCTATTTTTAACTTTGGTAAGGCTCAGAAATTTTCTTCACCCCAAGACCACCTTGTCTGCATTGCTGACAGTCTCTACACAGAACAAAAAGTGGTGTTCATGGTAGTAACTGTGATCTGCAAGATTCCCAGCTGAGGGAATTAGTGGGCATTACTACCATAACAAGCAGTGGGACAATTATTAGTGCCACATTTCATGTGAACTTTGGAATGAGGTTGGGGATATTTGGGTACCAATTGGAAATTTTCCTTTGTGAAATGTACTTAAATGCCACAATGATGGTTAATAATTAGTGCTCCAGCTGGTTCCATATGCAGTGGCAATGCTGCATGTTTGTTGTGATGTTTGCTTTGAAGATGTGACTGAACAGATCGTGTTTTGTCTGGTTCCTACCGCTGGAGGCTGCTGCAAAGAGAAATGTGATGTTTAGAATCACTCATTGTAGCATGATGGAAACTGCAAAATAAATCCTGGCAAAACTTGGCAAAAATCATGGACTTTCATCTCCAAGCTGAAATGTGTTTGTTTTAATAGCTCGTCTGAGAGGTGCACTTTGAACTCATTCTTGAAAAAGGCTTGTATTACAACTATGAAAGATTGTATTCCTGCAGATTTCATATTGATCTTCTGTCATTTGAGGTTTTTAAAATAAAGTTGTTTCTTTTTGCTACTTACAGAAAATACAGCTTTGCTACTTCCAGAAAATTCAGGAGCAGAAAAACGCAACAGCCCTGGGAAGGATCATGCTACCAACGGCAGATTCTACATAGGACTTTTGAAACAGTGAGTTGTTTGATGTGTGCAAATGTGTCTCCTCATACCAGAGAGACTATTCTTTGATGCAACTCTCTTTTAGGAAATCTTACAGTATGTATCCCACAATGCTAGACAAAATTTTTCTCCATCAAAACACTGATGAACAATTTGAAAGAAGCAAACACACAGTGCTATGCTGTAGAAAAGCAACCCAATAGCTGACAACTTTGTGTTCTACAGAAGAATAGGAGAATTAAAATTGAATAATAATACTTTCCCTTTCTTCTGTATGTTTAATGTTTGTTTTGAAAAATATTCCATAAGATTGCTATGTCCTTGCAAAATTTTGCTAAACAATTTTTTTCCCTGGGTGATGGGCAGTGGTAAATGAGGTCAGTGAATTCAGATACATGGGAGAGGTCTGAAGATACTTGGAAAGGGAGAGGCAAAGAACGGAAACCAGCTATTGTAGCTTCTAACCCCTGGCTCACACTGGTCTTCCAGCTCTCAGGAAATCCCTGTATTTACCTGATCCTGGCCAGAAACCAGAGTGCATATTACCCTGTTCACAAAGCTGACATCTGGAAAATGCAGGTTCGATTATTGGCATGTTAATTCTCTAAAGGCTTTGCATTCTCAAGCATAGATCATGTCACACAAATCAAATGGAATTTCTCCCAGCTATGTAAATCTTAAAGAGAGAAGGTTTCAGCTAAAAATCCTGATGTGGGAAAGGGGAAAAGAAAATGGGTATGGTTTGGGTTGGCTTTCCAGTTCTGAGAGAAAACTTCAGAGTTTTCAGAGATCTAATTGTGCCTTAATCACCTGTATACTGGACACGGTCACTTTGGAATACGCATTTCACTCTAGCTGGGAGTCAGAAGTGGCCATGTAAATGATGCAAACTGTATAAAATATGATAGGGTCCAATTCTCTGATGATTTACCATTTAAGATTGAGAAATCAGTGTGCAAGGATTCAAACAGCTCAAAACACCCCACAAGAGATAATCAATCCAAAAGTACTTGCAAGCAATAATTCAGTCAGCTGATGAACTAACCGAGCACTAATGATGAGGAAGGAAGACTTCCAGCATTTTTGAGCTATTAATTGGGTCACCTAATCCGGTACTGAAGATAATTTGTCTAGCAATATTTATGAAAAAACAAACTGAAAAAAAGTTTAATCCCTGCAGGTGTTCAAGTAGTTGAAGGGGAGCTCAGAAAGCTGCTGGGATCATAAAATTGAAGATTATTTGTTGTTGGCTTTTATACTGGCATTAATATTTGCAAATGTAATCTTTCAGATGAAGGGATGCATCCCACTCTCAACCCCTGAAGGCACTAATGGCCATTTGTGTCCTTGCCCAGGTGCCCCCACCCCTGCCATGGCTTGGGAGACAAAGGTCAGCTCAGCCAGGGCTGTCAGTCCCTGTCTGCAGATGTGCCTGATAGAGATCTTACCTCCTGGATGGGTCTGAACCTACCCTGTGAGGAGCTTGTCTCCTGGATTCATCTCTAGCTAGTATCTTGTAGCTTTGTCACCAGTTCTGTCTTTCTGAAATGCCCATTGCTGCCATATCTTAGATGTACAAGTTATCCACTCACAGTATCTCCAGTGCTTTTTTGGATCATTGACTGCTTCTGTCAGGTTTTGGGGGGCTAAAGTACTGTGGAGCAGATGCTCCTAAGTACTGTGGAAGGAAAGGCCACAGCCAACATTCAGTACTCACTGTGGGTTTGTTATGGATCACTTTGAATAGAAAATATTGGCTCAGGTGCAGATCAGGCTTAAGCAGGAGGTAGAAAGAAATATTCTCAAGGTTTCCAGGCTCTGGAGAAATCAATCAGTTGCTGAACAGTTCCAGACAAAAATCATCCACCTGGGCACCTTCTGCCTCCTCGAGGCTGATCCTGACAGCCTGTAAGGAACTGACCAGAACAAGTAATGTGTGTTCTCCCTTTGAGGTGAAAGTTAGGTGCTTTGAGGAAGCCACTTCTGGATGGGATTTTACCAGATGTTTGGTAGCATTTGAATTTTCAGCTGGGCTCGGGGAAGTTAATTTGTGTCAATGGAGCTCTCCTCAATTACAGTGACTGGAAGGTCAAGTATGTGCTTCCTTCCTGAAGACAACTATAGTACCCAGGAAGAACAGGAAATTTTTAAAATGTCTTAAAGAAAGATAAGGAAATAGCCAAATAAGCATTTTACTCATGAACTTCAGAAGAGCAGCAAGTTAATTAAAAAGTCACACACACACACAGACACACATGCATAAAAAGGTGATATTTCTAGAAATTGGGGCAAAACAAAAAGAAATAACTTTAATAAGACTGAGAGGAATGGAAATGTGTTTGGGACTTTTGCTTGTTTGATTTTTGTTTTCACACTAAAACTCAATTCAATTGTTAGTGAAACATTGCACATCAAAAATGCAGCTTTGTCTTCCATGGCATAATTAATGCCAACACACATCTAACAACATGTCTCCTTGCCCAGCACCAGATAGTTGCTTGCATGGCTTTCCTGGGGGGGGTTGGAGAACTTCACTTTGGTCCAATCCCACCTGATGGTGCCTGTATTAGCAGGGTTGAGAAATACAAGTTTACCTGTTTTTTGCCTGCAGCTGTTGGAAGCATCTCTGAGCTTCCTCTTATTTTCCAAGAAGGGGAAAATTACAGGTACAGGAGATTTAGACTGTGTATCTTTGTCACCACAGGCTATTTATTATCATTGCAAAGCAAAGAAAGATACTGTTTACTTTTAATTTAATTGCAGTATATTCCCACATATGACTTAATACTTTAATGGAAGCTTACACTAAACCTCTCTGGTAATTTTCTCTGCCTCTTTGGGCTCAAGATCTTATGAAGATTTAGGCAATTTGTTTCAAAATCCATTCTCTTCTGGGCTGCTAAGGGTTTTGTGATGTCAATTGCTATACTAATTCTTATCACACAATGTGTAAATTAGTTTTGAAAACAATTTCACACTTTACTGGGAAAATAAAAAAGCAATAGTTTTAGCTACCATTTAGAAAACAGAGTGGACAGGAATGGTGACTGAAGATCTGTCCATGACACTTAAAGCTTCAAATTGATCCTACTGTTGTTTTCATGGCAGCAGTGTCATGGAAAGATGAAAAAAAAAAGCCCACCCTAATTTTCATGATTTAGATGTGAAATTCCAGGCCCAATGATTTTAACATATGCCTATTTAGTACTTTCGTTATAAATGAGCTCTGTATCTATGGATGCAGTCTGAGTTTGCCCAGACATACATATGTTGGTATCTGCGCCTCTGGCTAACACTGATCTTGGATTAAGAGTTGCTTTTGCTTCCTTTCTATGGGCAAGTTTGGAGTTTGAATGATGCATGGATTTACAGACAAAGTCAGACTCTTGTGATTGGTTTTGTTGCATAAATATTTTAGTTTTTCTTATGCAGAGGTGAAGTCCAAGGCATAGCAGACTGGCAGTGATCAGAACAACCAGCACTGGAGGAAGGCTGGTCGCAGAGAGCTGGTTAGTAAAGCCTCCATGTAGACCTTGGGTGATCAAGACTAGGCAGAGGATGAGGAGTAATGCACTTATTGAAACTAGTCCCTTCCCAAAGCAAGGAAGCACAGGAAAGGAAGCACAAGCTTCTACTGGAACACAGAACTTCATTTTCATGTCACTGGCATGCCGAAAATGCTTGCTGCAATCTGAGACAGCTGGGAGCTTTGCTGTAGTGAAGTTTGAAAGTGATCAGTGTAGGGTCTATCTACATTCAACAGGAAAAAGACATCTTTTTTCCCTTGTGGGGCAAAATTATCAGAATCACCAATGTGTAGAACATGCTGTAGAGCCCATACACTGTGGTAAAACTCTAAGCAGACTCAGAGGCAGGCACTGATCTCATCTCTGTGGTGATCAGTGACAGGACACAAAGGAATGGCATGCAGCTGTCAGAGGAAGTTTAGGTTGGATATTAGGAAATGGTTCTTCACCCCAAGGGTGGCTGGGGACTGGAACAGCCTCCCAGGGAAATGGTCACAGCACCAAGCCTGGCAGATTTCAAGAAGCATTTGGATAATGTTCTCGGGTACATAGTGTGACTCTTGGGGTGATCCTCTGGAGGGCCAGGAGTTGGACTTGATGATACTTTTGTGTCCCTTCCAACACAGAATATTCTACGGTTCTACGAGTCCTCAGCGGTATATCAAATACTCTAAGGTACACTGAGGTCTGCTATTGATGGTTTGACCTGTGGCACTTAGAATAACAGTGCACATAGGATTTAAATTTGTTCATGGAATTGAATCCAACAACTCAGGCACTGGGTACATGACCTGATGCATTTCTATTATGTCATCAAAGCAGTGCACTGTATTTTAATTTTGCAGCAGTAATAACTGTCAAAAAAAGCCAAATTCCTTGAGTGATGCATAGTGTGTCATGACTTTCCTTACTGATGGCACTGGTGTTAGTTTTGCTACAATGTTAACTAGTTTATATTTATTAACAATTCTGTTTTGTTGTTCTGCACATTTGCCAGATAATATCCAGAACACAAAATGCTACTAAGTAGAAAAGAGCAATAAAATTACTGTATAGCTTCCTCTGTGTGTTTCAATTAATCAAAGAAAATACTCTATGTGGAACATAAAACAATTAATTCTGGCTAAGAGACAAAGATGAAACATTTAGCTACTCTGTTAGATAATCACAATGAAAAGGCACATAAAGCTGAGTGAAAGAGATTCAGTAAAGCTTCTTTGTAGGCACAGGGAAAACTTAAAAGGGAAGGTAAATGAAAAACAGAGTTGGGTGTGTTGAGTCTAGAGGAGAAAAGATTGGAAGAGGCTCTTAATACGGAAGAGGTTCTGTAAGTAAATCTATTTGTGTCCAGGCACTCTTCATAGTCTACTTAATGTAAGTGCTTTCTTGTTAGATTAGAGCCTGTCTCTCTACTCAGTTCCAAAACAGGGATTAAAACCTGCAGTGACTCAAGGTTTTCCTCTAGAAGAAACCTAATTCCAATAACAACATTTACACACAGATTCATTGAGGTAGTGCTGAGCCTTAGCAAAGTGCAGCTGTAGAGGAGATAATGTTGGGTAAAGCTCACAGTGTGGGTTACCATCCAGTATCAGGTGTTTAGAATCCCACTGATAGGGTGGTGTTTCAGTGCTCCTGAAAGGAAATACTGTCTTAGACAGGATTTTTAATAAAGGTAATGAATAAAACTGTTTATCTTCAAAACCAATGGCAGGAATGTTGTAGGAAGTTCTTGCTGTCCCACATCCTTTTATTCTCTCTGCCTGGGGTTTGTGACAGAAGCTGCAGAAGTAGTGCTAACCAGGATGTAAGTCTTGTTTCCACTTTCACTCTGTATTGGTGTAACTGTTGGATTAACACTTCAGTTTGACTTGAAATGTTTGCTTGGAAGATGTGTTGGAAGACACAGGATGAATTCCGAGCTGAAGACTGACCAATGAACTGTTGTTGTATGCTGTCCCCTGAGCCTGGCAGGTTGAAAGTTTTGGAGAGGGGGCTGTAAAACTTAGATTAGGTCAAGCTTTACAGGACAAGCAAAGAACACAACAAATTACTTTTCAAAAAGTAAAGGTAGAATTCATTCAGTACAGAACTACTTAATTAGTGATAGACTGTCTAAAGTGTCTGTTGTGTGGTAGAGGTACAAATTTTGTATTTTGTTTTGTTAATTGTATTTCCTCTTATATGCTAAATGACTACTTTCTTTTCATGTATTTGTGAATCAATAACTCATAATCAAATAAACCCTTTGTTTCATCAGCATGCTGGTTTATAACAGTATCCAGAGATCTCTTTTTGACTCTGCAATATGGGGAGCTGAAACTTGTACCCAAATTTTCATTTAGGGATATGTAATAGACATCTTTCATGTCAGTTCAATTTGAATTTTCAGACTATTTACAAATGAAAGGTGCTATGTTAAATATTAAGTATAATATATATACTTGCACTCCTCTGTAATCTTTGGAGCAGACAGCAGGGTGCTGCAATACAGAGCCAAGTTCTGTAGCAGGGTTCTCTGCAGGCTGTGGTAAATGGAGTGTTTTACTCAGCAGGGAGCAGGTGTTCATCAAAGAGCTGGAGGATAATGCAGAGAGTGGGGGGGGGGAAGGCTATTTTGTGTGGTAGACTCCTTTTAATCTAGTACATATCAAGTGGCTTCGAAGAAGCAAATCAGTAAATCAAAAATTGCCAGCTTTATGTCCCATTTCAGGAAAGTGCTGTGCTAGACTATATAGGAAAAATGAGATGTTGGGAGGGTGAGGCTGACTGAATGGAAGAACTCTACATGAATAATATAATGTTTTGGATTCTAAGAAACACTGCTGTGTGAATAATGGTCTTTCACTGGATGAAGACCTTATTCAGCAAGTCAACTTTGAAAAGTTGAGCAAATATGTAAACACTCAGCAATGTCCATAAACAAGAGTGCTGCATGAAGAATTGGATGCGTGTGGGTATAGCTGTTGGATTTGAACAGGGAGCTTGGCAGATACTTAAGTATGAACAAGAAGCGGCTTGAAGAGATGCTGAAGGATGTGTCCTCCCAGAGCTCTGTAGAGGACCACACCTGGAGCTCTCCCTCCTTGCCACACAGTGTGGATCTGCTGGTTTATCTAAGCCAGGGTTAACCAGAGTTGTTACCTGTGTGAGTGGGTAGAAGAAGGGCAATTTTGGGCAGAGTCAGTTCTGTTTCAGAGCAGGATATGTGGTAACGAGAACCTGTTGAGTGTACCAAGTGTTGAAGAAAAGGTCTTTATGGATAGTTGAGTTTAGGACCAAATAATAGAAGTAAAGATGAGGAAACCATCTTGTGATACGGATTTGTTTTATTGTGTGTTTTTTGGGGGTGAAGGAGATGGGCGTTGAAATGTCTGTGGTACTTGCACACAGGCTGGACATCTTGTGCAGGGAATAGTTAACTTCTGTATTCTGTATTCTGTATTCTGTATTACAGTGATTTATTTGGAAAACGCAGCTAATTAGAATTAATAGATGACAGTGTGTTATTTTTTCATTTTAAAGGGAAATATGCTTCAAGAATGGATGTTCTTGTTTTGTTGTCTTGGTAGGTACTTTCAAACTCATAGTGTTTTGCCCCTTTTTTGTGGAGAGTTTAATTTGCTGCAGGTAATGAGTTATATTTCACCCTGTTTAGATATAAAAAAATCCCTAGGTATGGAAAAAAGATCTGTCTTTATTTTCCATCCATCTCAGATCTGACTTTTGAACCTGTGCTTAATTGACCATTTGTTTAAGAAGTGTTTTAGCTTTTTTCTCGTCCTCAGTCAAAGATTTGCTTAATGTGGTCTCTGTTGTCTCTGTATTTACCAGAACTGCTCAGAAAACCTGAAAAGTGACTGCAAGTAATGAGTGCTCTGTTCAGTTCTCACTCTTTGCTTAAAGTGTACCAGGCTTTCTTCAGAAGTACAGGATGTATGTATGTTAATTACCGTCACTCAAATTCTTCCAGAGCTAGGGGAGGCTTTGTCTGGTGTAGGTCTCCTAATAAACTAAATATCTGCCTGTTAAGTTAATTGCATCTCTTTTATTCTCTAATAATACATGCCATCTGTTTAGCTGTTTTCCTCTGATCATCTTCATATTTCTTCGCAAAGAGGGAGGAATGAAGTGTTTTGTTCTCTCCACTGGAATACTCCATCTTTTAAAGTGTAGGAAAAGCACTCTGAAGTCTTTTAATGACCCCTTTAAAGGAGTGTAAAGTGTCAACTTGCATATGAAAAACTTAACAGTGGTGACCCTCGAGGCCTGGCTGAACGCTGAAAAGACATCAGCTTCAATGTATCTCAACTCCAAATGCACAGCTGGCTCTTGGTTTAACTCTGAGAGTCTGTTCCAATGTGATAGTTAACTTGAGCCCTGACAAAACCAAGCCTTAATGGTAGCCACCCTCTATGAGTTTCTTGTGACTGGTAGGTTCATCTGAGTGTCCCCAAAGTGTCTGCTGAATTCTGGGCAAAACTTCTGCTCAAGCATGTCCAAATATTCACTGTTAAGCTCTTCAGAACTGCCCTTAGTGCTCATAAAAGTGCCATTATGGTGATGTATATCCATGCAGACATTGAAGCCTTACCAAAGAGAAGTGAAGCATTGCAAGTTCGGCTGGGACAGTACAAACACCCATGTTGTCTTTGCTTTGGTGTTAGTACATGTCAGCTCCCTTTGTGAGTTCCCAGGGCAGCATTGCTGTATAGGATTATTTCTACATTGAGCAGTCATTTTCACTGTGGGAGACGCTCCTGCCCAGTATACTGAAAGCAAATGTCATGGTTGCTTGCAAGCTGTTAGAGCTCTTGTGCTGGTAACTATTATGCATTTCTCTCCCCTTATAGAAAGCTGCTGGGTTAAGGATGCATAACATGCCCTGTCAGACAAAGACCATGGAGTGACTCATGAGAACTCTGCTTTTACATGCTGAGCTGAGAGGAGAGTTGGGGTGAAGAAACATGAGAATAGGCTTTGGAACAGGTTGATGTGTTCTGTAGTGGTTTTATTTTATTTTTAAAATAGCGCCATTACTCTTCTTTCCCTAGTTTTGGAGTTTGCACTATCCTGTATCTCATCTGAAATTAATATAACCTCAAGCCTAAAATTTGTGGTTTGTATTTGTGAATCTTTGGGACCCTTGAGCTTTCTTGCAGCTGATTGTGTTTGGAGGAGATGCAAAATCTATTTGTACTCAAGTGTGCTTCAGGGTGTTTGATGATTGCTGGGAGGCAGTGTGTGGTGGTGCCGGCAGTGACGTTCATGATCTGCCTGCATTGATGGGGTGTTTGATGTATAACTCTGTTGTATTCCTCTGCTGGGGACTCCATTTTCCCTTTCTTGTTTCCATGCCCTAAAAATGTGTTTGCCTTGATTTCAAGAGCAGTTTTTGCTTCATATTTTAGTCTCTTTCATCTGAATCACTACTGATCTAACATCGTTGAGATACTCTGGCCCTGGGACATGTGCTTTGTAAAGTACAACAAAACTTTACTGTGTGTTAAAGGGAGTTATGTACTTCAAAGAAATGAAAGAATTTCATGTTGGAGCAATAGCTAATGTGGTGGCTCTATAGGAAGGAGTAAGATGAAGAAGAGTCACTGAAGTACTTACTGGAAAGCAATCTAGAATTCTCTTAATACCTTGGCAGCGTCGAGTGCAGGGAGCTTTTGCTGTGATGGTCAGGGATGACATTTGAAATACTTTCACTATTCCTGACAGTGCAGCTCTGTGTCTAAGGAGATGATCAGCCAGCAACTGCAACAGCCTGGTTGTTTCTGAGTGCAGCACTGACTCTTGCCCAACTTGACTCGGTAGAATGCAGGCAGTGGGGACAGATCTCTTCCCAGGTGCTTCCAGCACTTTCTGTGCTGTCTTGTTTCAAAGCTGAAGGGACTCAGTATGGGGGATGTTGAGGGATTGTATGGGTGGGCTCCCAAAATTTAATAGAAATTAAGATTTGTGGTCTGAGTGTTCAGTAGGTTGCAGTAGGAACTCCTGAGTTGTAGTCTGGGCTGATGAAGTTCTGTTGGGTTAGAAATTTCTCACGTTGACTACCTTGGTTTTGATGAAGTTGTTTATTGTCTTTAATTGCAATAGGGTTAAGTGATGTCAGCTACACTTTGATCCTGGCTATATGGGTTTGTCACAGGTGTACAACAACTCCATACCAAGATCTTGCTTGCAGTCTTGCTTCTGCTGTTCTTTAATCAGTCTCAATCATACCACAAAACACAGGAATTTTTCCTTTTTCTGTTCAAGTGTCTGGAAACAGTTTTTTAAGGCTATTTAACACCACAGGTAGAACTTTGAAAAAAACCCACAGCACAGCAAACATTTGGATTTTTTCTAGCCTTCAGTATGAGAAATTGGCCAATGACTATGTTCTGAAAAGCCTATTTGTCTTTCCTTATTCCAACCTACCTCATGGGGAATTTAGGTATTTGTCTGTTGTGAGCTAAGCTATGTGACTGAACATTAAATAACTTAGAAAACATTGTGTTTCAGCCTAGTCTACAGTGAGTAGACAATTGATGAAGTTTCTTAATTTTTAAGAAAGTAATTGGCATAAGAAGTAGCTCTTGCTACTTGGCATGGGGATTGGTCTTCACTGGTTTTCATCAAAACAGTCCGACTTTCCGAATAATGTTCTGAAGGGAAACAGTTATCAGTGAAAGTGTTCTTAATTACATTCTATTTCAAATTCATTATACATTCTGATCTCTATAGCAAGCAAGTGGTATACTTCTGAGAAACTGGCATTGTGGCCTGCTCCTTGGGGACTTCTGGGCCGGCACAGAGAATTACAGCTGCTATTAAACTTCTTGCAGTAATCACAAATTGAAAACACAAGAAGCCAGGAAAAGTGTCTTGCAATTATCTGTGAGTCACAAACTTGCAGCAATGCCTAATTCACCTCTAAATTAGAAAGGAGATGTTCTAGTGCTGAGAAACATGTCTGCATATTTTAACAGTATGATGAATTGCTTAGGTGCCTTCAAATCTATTGTCCCTTGCAGTATGGACTCTATCTGCGTACAGGGTTTTAATTAGTACAAACAATAACTAGGGGACAATAGTGAAGTCTTTAGCAAGTAAGAATCAGTATCTATGTTTAGGTACCTTACTAGATTTGCCTGGGAAATAGTGTAGGGATTACTTAATAGCCTCTGAAAGAGGAAAAAAAATCATGTAGTTTGTATGCATGTACAAAGAAGGCTGGTGTTGATGCAAGATGTGAATAAGGATGTAAGACCTTGTCTTGAGCAACTCCTTTCTTGTTCTGCTGGTGGGAATAGTTTCTTCTGGTAGCTGGATAACTAGCATAACTAGTTACAGTAGTTATATCACTAATTATAGGTAGTTATATCACCTTCCCCCTTTGAATGCTGTGGCTATGCCATGGAAAATAGTTTGTACTTTAATGAAGCTGTGGTTCTGGAAATCAGCATCACTTTTTTGTAAAAGGTCAACTGGGGCCAGAGCGGGAGCTTGAATTTCCTGGCAGGGGTCACCTGGGCTGTTCCCAGAAAAATCTCATTGCTTGGCAGGGCCTGATGTACCTCAGAGTCTTCTCTTTGGGAAATGACTTGTGGTAATGGTGACTTTGGTGAAGGGAATGGAACTGAGGGGTGAGGGGCAAAGCTTTGAATTTGGCATCAGATATTTCTGGGCACCAACTCATGCTGTGTCACCAATAGAGCTCCTGTTTTGTGGTGGGCTCGGTCTGGTTGTGTGGAAGCTTCAGTACTCAGTCTTTAGCTGTCTGTGAGCTACAAGATGCTGTTGGGTGACAAGTACAGCCCTGCTACTGACTATCTCTGAGGTTCGGTATATGGAGATGATGGTCACTGGGGATGCCAGGAAACAAGTTGGATATGCTGACATTTACAGTAACTCCAAAATCATAATGACAACAGCTCTAGTTTTGCCTGAAGTGATTACTCCTCATGAGAGAGTTTCCTGTTTGTGTTTATCTGGAAAGATCCTTGTTTCTTCCTGCTGGCCCAGGATTGTCACCATATAATTTCTGCTACATGTGTGGCTTTAGCAAAAGCTTCCCATACAGAAAATGGTTCCTGAAAATGAAAAACATACAACTCCTTTATTGTCACTCCATGACATGACTGAAGCTATGTTGCCAACCTGTGTGCTCTGTCTCTGCATGAAGTTAATTTTGGTTTTTTTGAGTAACCTTCCTCTGAACTTGGTCAATCCTGTAAATTGCTGAGACAAAGAAAATCCTGTAGTGTGTATTAAACACAATGTGAATGCTTATGTGGTGGCCAGGGACATTTTAATAAAGACTTGCCTTCAGAATGACTGCTGAATTAGGCAAATTTGTGCATTTGCTGACAACTGCAGTGCAGAATCACTAATGCCTTTTGTGAGTTACTCCTCAAGAGTATGGGATTTACTTCTCAAGGAAAAAAAACACATTAAGAATAATAGTCATTACCAATTCCCTGGGCGACAGCTAATTTCAAGCCTGAATTTCAATGTATAAAACAATACCTGAACTGAAATAAATCTTTATATGTACTCTGGGAGGACTCTGTCTATTAGAGCAATTTAAAATAAAAGAAATGGTAATTAATGCTTTCACTCTTTTAGCAAAACTCTGCATGCCCATTAACTAATTACTCTCCTGCCTGCTGATATTAAACTTCATGCTGAAACATTGCATTCATATCCACAACTACCATTTTTTTCTAGAAATAATTTTAATTATGCACACAGAAAATTGAAAAGCATTGTGCATACAGTTCTGAGATTAATTATTACTTGAGTGCATGTAAAGAAGGGACTTGGCATAAATAACTGAAAACTTAGACCAAATTGTATGATAGTCATCCTACAAAACAAGTATTTTCATACTCCCAGTGTTTTAGGCCAGGCTCTGACACTTGATGTTTTTATTTACTCTTTCCACTTTGACTACTCTCCAGTTAAAGTTTTAGAGTGTGTTTTTTGGCTAGAATTTTCCTACTGAATGAATTTAAGATAAGCTCTGTAAATCCCGGAGCAACCTGAGATTGTTTTCCATGGCTCTCTGATATCTAATAAGACACAAATTCCTTCCTGAAACTTTTCTCATAGTTCACTTGCTTGTATACTTTCTTTTGTGCAGATTCCAGAGACGTTCCCCTGAATACTCCATAATAAGTTTTGTACTACCCCCAAAAATGCTCTAGGTTTCCTAATCCCCTTGAGGCAACAACCCCCTTCAGTTTGCAGGACTTCTAAGGGAGAGTTTCTTTGGCTTGTCCTTGTGGGTATCGAATGAGGACATTGGGCTAATCATTTTCCTCTGTTGGTGTGCTATTACTCTTACTGATGTTACCAGGCTATTCCTGATCCCAGTCAATCTGTGTTCACTCTGAGCCTTTAATTATGTAACTTGACAACCTTGGATCTGAAGGGGTTGGTACTTGTATAGAAGGGAAGGCAGGGTGAGTGGTGTCCACATGTAGAATTCCACTCCACAGAGATTCCTCACTTTCAGCTGTATGAGCAGTGGGCTTCTGTAGGTGATCACTGAGGAGGAAGGACAAAGGGTTTTTTGCTTCACTGCTCTTCTTTTTTTCACTTAAATCCTTCAAAAAGGGGGCCACTAAGGGCCTAGAATGAAATGCCATAGGAAAGAAGACTTCTTTCTTGAAGCTCATCATTAATCTCAGCTGGCAAGGTAACATGTTTTGTCCAAGTTTTAGGACTTTTCAGATAAACAAGGTTAAGGTAACTTCTCTGAGCTGCACTGGGTCTGTCACGCCAGGCTCTGATTAATAATGTCTGTACTAAGGGTCCCTCTGTACTCTGACTCTAGCAGAGGTCTAAGTGAGTGGTTAGGGAGAAGTAGTGATTTGCCTTGAGTGCTCTCCTGTGCTCTGTTTTTCAGCCTAGAGAACTTCCTGAGCTGGCAATAGTTTCTGTTTATCCATATTACTCAGTAAAATCCTCTTTACATATTTTCTAGAAGGTGCTTGGTAACTTCAATTTACTTTTCCCAAGAAGATATACCTTGCACCCTAAACTTAAACATTCCATAAGTTGTTTGACCAAATTAATTATTGGTTGCTTATTTTATATACAAGCTTTTCTTTGTTACCCCTATTCTGTCACAAGAAAAGTTACAGAGCTGGAAGCTAGACAGAGTATACAATTCCTGAGGCCATCATGCCTACAAAGGTAGCAGTCTGCTAATGTGCATATTGAGTATACTGGTATCAGGAGTGTTTCTTTTCAACATGGGACATCCTGGGAGTCTGCAGAGCTTGTAGAGGCTGATTTTCTTTCCAGGTATTTTCTATTTTCCTAACATAAATCTACTATTTAATTGGAGCAGTCAAAAGCAAAAAGATAAGGAAGGTTGTGGCTAGGTCTTGGGCCAGGTATGGAAAGGCACGTCCACATTCCCCAGCAGGAAACAAATGGGGACCTGACATACACTTGCACAGAAAGTATTGCAAAAAAACCCCCACAGCCCCCCCCCCCCCCCCCCCCCCAAGATACTGATAACGAGGTGTGTTTTGCTTAAGACATCTCAGTTTGGAAGTAAAAAAAAAAGGACTAGCATATGGTGCAGCAGAATCCCTCAAAATAAGAATGAGAGAAGTCTTTCTCCGTGTGTGAGTTGACAAAAAGTTCTTGTGTCAGATCAATGCTGTACAGTGTTAGAACATCCTAAAGGACAAAATGACCTCTTCCATGAGATATGAAAACCTCCAGAATCATGTTACAAACTTTGAAATTACACATATCCCTACAATGGAGTATGTCAAACGAAATGCTGTGGGTCTTGGCCACTAGTGTTTGCTCCCATCATTATGATTTTGAAATGTCCCCATTCCCTTGTAGTCTTGAAGACATCTGTGTCTTGCTCTTCAGGAGCTGCCTCTTTCTGTGATGACTAGCACTGCTTTCTTAGCCTATTGAAGGATCTGCATTTGGCTTTGCTGCTACAGACATTCTTGTTCCTGTGTCCTGCAGTCCTGAGATTTCTAATTTGCATATTTTGTGTGTTTGCTTTCCTGCTTCTAAGACCTCCATCTGCTCCATTGTTTTGATCCTCTTGGACACCTAGACTCCCACCTGCCTCCCCCAGGTGTAAAGAGGCTGCTCCTGCCCAAGCCCAGAAAGGGCCAGGAGACTGTCCTGGACCACAGAGTTGTCCCTCCTTTCTTTCCCTCTTCTATGAAAACAGCAGCCGGTTGCAAGAGTCTGCAAGATGCTTTAATATTACCTCACAAGGCAGGCAACTATACTTACCTTCTTCAGAAGGAGTAAAGAGAACCAATCAGTGCTCCAGAACTCTTAAGGTCTTGTTTGGTCTTAGTGGTGTAGCTCACCATAGGAACAGGTAGTTCTTTCCTTGAACTACTGGCTGAATTCTGAAGCTAAGAATTTAAAGAAATTTAAATGCATGATTTAAAGAAGTTACTTCTAATACTTTTCTACTGTTTAATAGGAGGAAAATGTTTCTTCTGTTCTGCATCCTTAGTAAAATTGCTATTAAGGTAGAGTTACAATGATGAAGTCTGAATATCCACTTTTCTTGAAGTAGAACATTTTTGAGACTTATAGAATGTCTGGTTATTTCAGTGCTTTGTCTTTTCTTTTGCATGGAAGAGCAAAATTGCCATCAGAAACACTAGGTTGAGGATATGTGTAACCTGATGGAAATGACAAATAACAGGCCATTTCAAGGGGCAGCCTGATTGTCTAAGGCCTTTTAAATCAAAGTAGGGAAAATAAGTGAGGAGCTTTTCCTTTTACACTCTATCTTAGAGACATAAATGTTCAAGCTTTTTTTCTGTTGTTTTTTTTTTCCTGTGAAATATTATTTTTCTAGGCCCAGCACAGGGGTTGAATTGCTCATCTGGCTCACTGCTGACTACTCTGAAATGTGCTGATCCCAAGGATCTTGGGAAGGCCTAGATGGTTCTTGGACTTCAGCTATTTTCTGGCACTGTTGTAAAATTTTCTTAGGGGATTTTGGACTAAGTTCCTATGAGCTCGAAGTAGGAAACTTGTAGGCAAATGTAGGAAATGTGGCTGCATGAATTATGTTTGCAACAGTGTCTTGATGTACATTTAGTGGTCTCATAATGCTAAAATAAAAATTGTGTTCAAGTTCCTTTAGAAATAAATGTGAAAGTCTACTGGCTTCCATGTTGTTGTGGAGCTGTCATTTAGTTGTAAGTTAATGTAACTTTGGGCTGTTTCCATACTGTGATCTAGTCCCTTGCATCAAAAATAATAATGTGGCCTCACAGAGGTTCAAACATGTAGCTGATCTAAGAACTAACTTGCTTTTTGGGGCATTAGATTTGTCCCATCAATAAACTAATATCATCAGCTCTGCATTTGCAACCTCTCTTTATTCAGCAGGAGGTGAAAACACATAGATGGGAGCAGAATCACTTTTATTGCAGGCATTGTCCCATCAATCTGCAAAATTTGTCATGTAAAAATATTTCTGCATAAAAATGCATTAGCATTTCTTTTGACATTTCTACTTCTCTTACCTCTCTTGGCCCCTTGATTGCATTGGGAGAGCCTTCCCTGGTGTTTCAAAATGAACTGGAACGGGGACTTGATCCTTGCTGAATGCAGGAGCTTTCAAGGGTGCAGTGTCTGGGTCTGGAGCCCTGACCCCTAAGGTGTGATGTGATCTAGGAGGAAGCTGAGTTGAAATTAGAACAGTGGAGCAGAGCTCTGAAAAGTGGCACAAACTGCTGCCCCCTGGCATTTGGTTGCACAAGTCTTGTCATGACCTTATTACTCAAGGCAGTAACTACACTACCCCTTCCTTTTTTTGTGGAGTTATGGAGGGATTTCATGGAGTCATTGAAAGCAATGACTGGCATGTGCCAGAACTTCCTACAGTGGAAAATGATTGAAGATATTTCCTAAGAGACACTGCAGAAAGCTCTGATAGTTTCAGTTCACTCTCTATAATCCCAAGAGGCATTCTATGTCTTGGAGAAATCAAATCTGGTGGATACTCCTGTTGCCATAGTGACAACGCTTTTTTACTAACAGTAAATAATTGTGCAACTGGTCAGCTCTTTAGTTGCTATTGCAGAAGATCTAACTTGCCTCTGCCTTGCACATTGTTTTTGCTCACTGGTCTTGAGGTTTTTCAGTCTTGCATGTCCATGTTTCTTGTAGTGCATCAGGGCAGAAATCGGTTTAGTTTTAAAATGAGATCATCTCAAACCTTAGCAAGGCATGAAAATGAGGTAAGCATTTAATGGAGCATTTGTGGGACAGGTTCAATATGACTGAAGTTCACTTTGACACTGACAGTCAGGTCTGAGAACCATTTCCCTGCACCATGGGTGGACCTGTGAGGCACTGTGCCGGAGAAAGAATATCCCTTCCTTCTGCTGAACAGCTCCCTGCCTGTACTTCTCTGTTCTGCCTGTCAAGAGAAAGTTAGGGATGGCGAAGCAGGGAAGGTCTTACCATCTCATGATGACCACTAACACTAAAACCCCAGCAGAGGCCATGGCTCAGGACATCAGAGGACTTCCCAGACTTCCTATAAATCTAATACAAAGTTGGATAAATTATCTTTTTATGCCTATTTCTGCCTCATCTCTTGTAGAGCAAACAGGTTTGTATACAGCATTTGCATGTGGTGGTACTCTCCGCGGGAAAGTAGGAGTGTTACTGTAGTCTTTTGTTTATAGGCTGGAGAAGAGAAATCACTCGTGTCTGCACAGGGCTCTCCTAGTGGTGTAAGAACTGCATCCAGATCTGTTACAGGCCAGACCAGAGGAGAGAGCTCTGTCCCAGAAGATTATGCTGAACTGAATAAATCATCCAAGTGCTGACAGCCAGCTTCTGCTGTTTCTTTTTTTATTTTTTTGTTTGCTAAGTGAGTTGGAAAGTCAGATGCAGAATCCAAGGTCTGGAGACTTGAAACTATGCCCTTTGTTTCACTTAGTTCTTACAGGTGCCTTCCACAGGGAAGTAGCTAATGTTGTAGATGAACCTGCATGCTTCATTAACAAATGTCATTTCTTTTCAGCAGGATTTATGACCTGTGAAGTAGAACAAAAGGCATAATGTGAGAACTTGGAGGGAATCTTTTACCTGGATGGTCTGAGAATGCAGTTTATTGTTGACTGAATTACATCTTGTAAGTTGTTCTGCAAACCAAAACCTTCCTGTTAATTTTCATTATCTTGGCAATGTTTCCTGTTGTGTGTTGGAGCTCCCTCCAGACTCACCAAGATATCAGCCAAGCTAAAAAAATGCATACATTTTGACAAAGTTTAAATAATGACAACTTGGAGAGGCACTTTTTGCTAAAATGCATCCAGGATTTGAACCAAGCTCTTGTGATTCCTTAAGCAATGTTTTGGCATTAGGAAAATGTCCCATCTCTTAGGGACAGAATCAGTTACATTTTTTCCTATCAAAACCACTTTTTCCACTTAGCTGACCTGCCTCTGTACTTTCTGTGGTAGATTGGTTTACTCAGAGACCTTTACTCCTTCAAACTGGGAAGGGACTAACCAGCTGTCAGCTGCTGCCATGCTTATTTTCACTCAGCTTGTAATGAAGCAGCTGCCTCTGGAGTTGGTAGGATTTCATCTATGTGTAAATCTAGAGTACAAAATTTAAATACAGGCCTTAGGCTTTGACTGGCAAGAAATAAATTGGAAAGGGAGATTGTGGTTTCTTCTGGAGTCTTAGGGATAGCCGTGGGGACTGATGAACTCTGCCAGCTGATACTACAGCAAAAGCATTGCTGCAGGCCTTGCCTTATGGTGGGGTTTGTTGTTGTTACTCATTAGTTACAGTTTAAGTGAGACACTTGGGATACGACACAATGGGATTGGAGAGGAGATGAAGCACTACTCAAATTGATTTCCTTAGAGATGACTTCTGCAAGCATCTCCAATTCCTGCCTCTCCTTTTTCTCCCCTTTCTTGCCCCCTTGAAAATGAGATTAGATGTGAGGAGATGCTTGAGTTTGCATGAGTGAGGAAGAAATTCCTTAGCCTGGAAACAAGAAAAGTGACTCAGTAAAAGTTGAAGTGTTGAACTAATTCTAAGTAGCATTATCAGCTGCTGAAAAAAAGGAAAAGACGGAAAATTAAGGGGGCATAGAAGCAATGGAGCCTCCTTTTATCTCAGAATAAATGTCAAAAAGCTAATACTTGTCTCAGGGAACTAGACAAAACAGCAATGCATCAGTTTTTCCCTGAGCTGGGTAGAGAGAGGCCATTCCCTGCCCAAGAGATGTTTGTGAGGCTCAGTAGTTGTCACTCTTTCCCAACAAACTGTGGGAAGGAAAATAGTCATATTATCTGCCACTCAAACCCTGGTCTGACTTCCAGTTACAGTCATACTCACAGGGGTAAAAATCAGGGTTTTTTCTGTGTGGAAATTGTATGTCTCTTGAATTCTCATATCTATCATGAACTGGGATAAGGCAGTATTACTGAAAAAACATAAAAAATCTTGCTTTTGCAAAAGGGAACAATTAATGCACCAGATTTCAAACTTTGCCATTACCTTTGTGGGCAAATTCATAATTAATCTTGAAATGAACATTTAAAAACAATTTTATCAGCTGAACATTACCAAAACAAGGCATTTTTATGCTGCTTCATTTCAATACATAGATTTCAAAGATTTTCTTTCATCAAAAAAACCAGAGCAGTTAATGAGAAACTGTGTTGAGTCTGTATGAAGTTTATGGTGGGTTAAGAAAGGGGGGTAGTGAGCCCCCAGGGATTTGATTCTATACAGAAAATGGGTATCTTATGTTCTCTGCTATTATTTATGATTTAATTAGCAGGCAGAAAGGGCTTTTTCTCCCTCCAGATCCCCCTCTCCCTGCCCCAGTTTTTCACTGATTATGCAAGTCCAAACCTGAGAAAATAAGTTGTCTAGGTGATATGCAGTATAATAGATTCACAAACATATTCAGGTCCATCAATTATGACTTTTCTAAGACTTTAGGGTTCTCTCATAATAGAAATGGGAAAACATACTGCTATGCTTGCCCTAACTGAAATAAGAATTGTCCTGGCTGTTCTGTCTGCTAAAGTTAATTTTTTCCCTGATGTCAGTGGCAGCAGGGAACAGAACAGGCAGGGACTAATGCCTTTACAGTGTGCTTCAGGCTGGGAGTGTCAGGAGCAGTGTGGGCTCAAGGATCGTGTTATACTGGGAAAAATGGGTTGATTTTGGTGAATTTGGTATTTAGAGAAGGAGCAGAGAAATCTGAGAGAGCATGCAGATGTTTCGTCAGTGTTATGTGTTCCATGGATGGCTTAGATATCAAAAGCAAATCTAATGTTAAGTACAGATGTAGTCCATCACTTACATTGTACTTGGCTTTAAAATAGTGATAATTGTGTACTTTGGTATCTTATAGAAAGAAGGCCCATGTAAGTGGGCTGACAAATAGCTGCTGGAATCAGCCTGCTGAGCACAAGCAGGGAACAAGCTGTACAATAAGCCATAATGAACAAGCAGGCAGTCTGAGCTGCACCACTGCTTCTCTTGCTTCACATGCACCTTGGGCTTGCTGGAAGGATGTGGTTTTGCCACTTGGACAGCAAAGATGTATGGGCAAACATGGCCCTGTGTGGGATGGATTGTTCAGCTCTAGTGTGTGATTCTAATAGTTTTTGTAGGGTTTTGCCACATTGCCCCATACTGCTCTGGTCATTTTAATGCAAAAATTGACATTGCAGAGTGGCAGCTGTACCAATTCTATCTGGAACTCTCTTCTTGGATTAGCCTTGCCCAGGATTTATCTGCAGGCCTGAGTTAAGGACTGCATATGAATTCCTTTGCTGTCTGACTATAAATGAAGGAAGAAAATAACTGAGCACTCTTGCTTGCAGGTAGCTGTTTGAGAAGATCTTTTAGTACCTTCAAGCCTGCTAATTCTGCATGGATATATATCTGAAAAAGTCATCATAGAAGTTAAAAAATCTGAGATAGAAATTAGGACAAACTGTATAAAACATGGTCCTGATCCTTATCCTGCAAAGTCTCCTGAGTCTGTCAAGTGGCCACTGAGTTGGTCAGCACAGCTCACTTCTATAACTCTCCTAGATGATGTCATTGTTTTTCAAATTTCAACAAAAATGTCAGAATGGTACCTCCTCCTGTGACTTGTGGAGCTTCTGGAGCTCTTGCCTCTGATCAGGTGAGCAGCTTGCACTTTTGGATGCCAGTGAGTACCTCATGCAGTCTTGCAGTGTGACAGAGCAAAGATAGATAATGAAAATAAATGACTGGTGTTCAAGACTGAACTGAAACAACATCAGGAAGAAACAGATCTTGGGATGCCAAACCAGGAGTTCTAACTAGGACATCTGGGTTGAATCCTGTGCTCTGTTACTCACTTCTCTTTGTGCTTAAAGCTGTCTGACTCTGGAGCCCAAAAGTCATATTACAGCTGGAATAGACTTGAACTGCTCTTAAATTGCCTCACTCAAGTACTCAGCAGAGAATGCAGCAGTGTGGCAGCCACTGTGTTGAATGCTGTGCTTCCACAGGTCTCATGCACTGTCTCTGTTCAGAGCGGGCCTGCAGGTGAACAGTTGTGTCAGTCACTGAATTTCATTGTGACAAGTTCCCAGTCTGTAAATAGGGCAGGATGGAGCTTTCCTTTCTCTAGTCTTCCTCTCTCCAGGGAAGGAGGCAGCCTTGAGCTGTACCAAGGAAGGTTCAGATTGGACATTAGGAAGAATTTTTTCACTGAAAGGGTTGTCAAGCATTAGAATAGTCTGCCCAGGGAGGTGGTGGAGTCACCATCCCTGGAAACCAAGAAATGACTGGACGTGGTACTTAGTGCTATGATTTAGTTGACAAGGTGGTGATTGCTACTCTTCAGGTGTGTGCACAGGACAATTGCACACTAAGAGAGCCAAAGGGCCTCCAAGTATCTCAGTAATGTGTAATACTTCCAAAGTAAGAAGTATAGTTTTTATACAGAGGGAAAAAAAGTGGAAAATGTTTACTTAGAGAAACAGCAGAAAATTTTTATTTGAAGTTTTCAAACAGACAGATGTACTACATCTGCATGTAAAGTGAGATTTCACTAAATTAGCCACTGCAGATGGAGTAAATCTTGTAATTTGTCTGATTTAAGTACCTTTTCCTTCAAAAGATATGCTTGTTAATTTACATGATGTTGACCAAAAGTGTCTCAAATAGTTATCGAAGTTACTGACAGAAAGAGGTTAGCTAGGACCATGCCTCCTTTCTTGAATACGAAGAAATCTGCTATATTTTCTATTTACTTATACCTTCTCAAGCTGCAGATACCTTCTGCAGGCAGTTCCTTGTCCTTCTGATATACTGTAAATGTTCTGATTGCCAGTCTATAGCTGAGTTTATCAGGTTTGAGCTCAAGTTTTCCTGCTCAGTTATGCCACTACAATAACTGTGTTCTACTTCTTAACCTTTCTAACAGCATTTTAGTGTAGAAAAGAGATTGCTTGTGTCAAATAATTTAGAAAAATGAGTAACTTTAACTAAGCTTTTCTAAAGCTTCAAACTGCAGATAATCCAGCTCTGAGATATGAGTTCATGCCAATGTTGTAAACTGCAGAAACTATGCTCCAAACTTGAAAAGTGAGCTGGAGAAGATCAATAGGCTTTGTATGAGTGTTTTTTCACTGATTTTGGAAGTGTACTCCAAAGAATACAAGAAGTCATAAAGGAAAGGTATGAACTTGGAAAAACAAGGGGCTATCCTCTATAAAGTTTTTGAGAAGGTGATCTTGCAACATCTAATTTCTTTCAGCAGAGAGGAAGCCTAACTAGCAATCACAAAATTGAACTTTTATACTAAAATCTTACTATTCATTTTTCCAGCAGAAGTAATCACAACTTCAGTGTGTTTTCTGTGAAATTGTTACCAATGGGACTGCAAGAGCATAACCTGGTCAATGCTAAGGACTTGGGAAACATTATTGCAGATGGTTTCACTCAAGCAATGACAGAAAAAATAATCATAATTTTCAGCAGCAACCCATTTTAGCTTGCTATCAGTTCAGTTTCAACTGACCTTAAAACTAAATGTAAGAGTTGTGCTCTTTTTGAGCTTTATCTTTTGAGAGCTACCCTTCTAAATTATCTAAAATCATGTTCATGCTCTCACTTGTCACTGCTGGCAGTAGCTCAACCCAAGTTTTAGGGGGTCATACTCAGTACTCATTTGCATCACAAATGAATTCTTACTAGAAGATTCACATGTATAGCCCCTGTGTAAATGAAAACTGAAATATATTGCTGTTCTGTAGCTAAGCCTGGGGACTACAGTATGGTGGATCTGTTATGATGCAGGTCCTGCTGTGCTTGCCTCTTGGAACCAGGTAGTTCCAGTGTGCTCATGAGTTGGTTTTGCCAGGTGCATGTCATCTCTAAGCTGTTTAGTCCCCCTAAGTGTTTGGGAAACAAGGAGCTGCAGGGTGAGAATAGGAATGCATGAGTTCTGACAGTTTTTTAGAGGAAATGTGATTCAATTCTGACTTTCCACATAAGAAAATAATGTTATTCCAGAGCTACAGAAACTTGTGTTTTCTCAGCATTCCAGAGGATAATGCTCATCTGTGCTCCCCAGGGTATGAGGCTAATTCACCTGAAAGACAGTGCTTTTGAAGAAAGCCTCTGGTTTGGAGGGTAAATCTACAAGACCTGGATATCAAAAATCTGGGGGATGTCTATGCCCTGAGTGGTGATCTCTGGGCTCAGACTTTTAAAGAAAGCCAGACGATCTTTGCATGGAAACTGGTCAAGGAATACTCAGATATGTGGTGAGGTGCCATGAAGAGACACTTTTCTCTAGTCCTCAGCCTTTTTTAACAGATGAAGAGTCTGCTTTTCCCAACCTGGCAGCCCTCTGGGCATCCTGCATTCAGACACCAGCCTCACCATTCCTCACAAAGCTGTGGATATACATACTATGGGCATAGCACTGCATCCAAAAGGCCCCAGTAGACATGGATGTCCTCCAGAGTCTTGACACCATGTCTCCACAGCAAATAATAAACAGCAAATTTGTTGTTCCAGACACTGCTGCCAAATCCTGGATTATGGTATTTGCTGTTCTTTTTGGAATAACTACAATGTAGGCCTCAGTGGATATATTTTCAAGAGGTCTTTCAACATCATTAAGGGAGCTTTTACCCACAATTTCTTCCTAAATCTGGCAAAAGCCCCTTGAATTCCTATGAGGTATTTTGCACAGCATATGGTAACCTGGGCCATTAAAGAAAAGAGATTTGGTTCTTGTCAGTGAATCTGAAATAACTGGGGAGGTGGGTGGTGAGAGTAAGTAGTGGGTGGGAGAGTAGAAAAGAGGACTAGAAGGGTACAAAAGAACAGAGAAATTGGTAGAATGCAAAAAAAAAGATAATTGATGGTTGTATGCAAGGTGAAGGGAAAGGACATGACTTGCAAATGGAACCAAGTAACATTAAGAATCTGCTACTGTCTGGGAAATAAACATGTCTTTTAGACATGAAGAACATTAAAAAAAAGCAGAAGGAGGGACAGTGAGAAAAGAGTGAATTAAGTGCTATAAAAAACTGCTAATGGTTTAATCCTTAGTTACGCATATTCAGGGTCATGTCCATAGAGTCATACAGACTAACATGAGGTTTTTCTCTATGAAATTTAATGTTCCTCAGCTGACTCATTTGAGCAGGTCAAAAGCTATTTACTTCTGTGCTTTTAATGAGTTGGAGCTGGAGTTTGCTCCTCGTCAGGTTGATGTGTCTTACAGAAGAGATGAACAGAACAGTTGGTGCTACAGTACAGTGCCCTGTGATCCTTGGGGTAGATATTCAATCACATTTGATTCAAAGTTCTTGAGGCTCTTCCAGCATGAAAAGGAGTGAGGAACCACCTTGTATACAGAGCAGGAAGTGCAGGGGGAAAAATAGGTCACAGAAATGTGACTTGGACACCAGATTGATGTCTAGAATAGAATGACCCAACTGAATAAATATCAAATATGAACAAAAAGGAACCGGAAGATCAGTTGCCCGATGCAAAATTGAAAAGCAGCTTAAAAGTTCTGGTGTAATGCAGAGGTCTTCAAGCGAACAGAATCATCAGTCTTTAGAGAACTTGAGTAATCTGCTGGAAGAAGTGAAAATCATGAACTACTTAGAATACACTTGTTGACTTTTGGTTCCTGTAAGGCAGGTTCTTGATATGCCCGTTTACAGTACTGGGAACTGAACATCCTACTCTCTGTAATCTCAATTAGTTGAGTGTTTCAGTGGATAATTTCATTCTGACTAATCTGAACATGGGAAATTGACTTTAAAAAGTGAGAATTCAGCTTGCAACTGGATGCCATATTTTGGCAGGAGAAAACAAACAAAAATCTTCTGTGTATGTCAGAACTGACATTTGCCTGCAAAAATGCAGGGAAACAAAGCGAATTGTTTTTATGTTCCCGTTAATAGCTCTGCTGGATGATTCAAAAGCTTTGTCAAAGATGTGTAAAAACTCAGATTATGTAAAGGAAAGGAGAATATTCCCTTTTTTGTCATAATTTTTAGTAGGTCATTGGCCTGACTGAGGTTTGTAGGCAATAGAAAGTGTCATTTTGACCCTGGCAGAAATCGCATCAATTTAAGTGACTGAATACCTTTAAGACATAGAGTGCCTGACAAATTAGAGTATCCATTAAAGATCTGAAGCATTTACTGAAGCTGTTTTTGAACCAAGATAACATATAATCTTTTGACTGAAATTCTGGGGAAAGATAGCAGTGCAAAATTGCAATAGACACCCATGCAGAAGCAAAGGGAAACAATGGCACTTTTACTAGGGGACTTTAAATTTCAGCTAATTGCGTTTACCACTAGTTTTTATATATGGCACCTTAAGTACGAGTTACTGTTCCTAGAGTCTTGGGCACTATTTCTTCATGAGGAATAAGATTATTTATCCGAGTTGCATATAAAAGGGTCTTTTACATTATTTGGTATGGTATGCTGCACACCATGTATTTGTGCAAAGTCTTGAACTGCCTGTATGCCAGATTCTAGAATCAAGAATCTGAAAATCAGAGTAATAAACTGGTACTTATATGTCTTTGATCATGGACAGGTGAATTTTGAGCATATCTGGACTTGCTCTGGACTCGAGGCATCTCCTTCTCCCTGCCACGTGTGGACACTTTCCAAGGCCTATGCATGAAATTGTTAATCTTATGTAATGTTTTGTTGGGGTTTTTTTTCCTAACTGAAGTCTCTCCTTTGGCTGAAGTTTTCACGATCAAAAATCAAAAGTGGGTGTGAATCTAGCAAAGTAGGTATGTAAGCCAAGCCCCTGAGCAATTCTGAGACCAAGCAGTGTGCTTTCAGAGAACAGGCTTGTATGAATACTAAAATATCTGGTGCAATAAGCATAATGTTATTATGCTGTATTATCACCTCCAGTGAGCTGGAGTCAAATTGTCAGTAATATTTAAGCACTAAATTTTTAATGTCTCTGACTACTATCCTGGAGCTGTATATTTTTGGCTTGTGGTAAAAGTAACAGGACTAAAAAGGATGTTATAACTCTTAGAGCAGGGCTTTGCAGGAATAAGACTGTGGAAACAGAATATTTTGGATTCAAAGGGACCTTTAAAAGTCTTCTAGTCCAACTCCTCTGCAATGAGCAGGGACATCTTGAACCAGATCAGGTTCCTCAGAGCCCTGTTCAACCTGACCTTGCATGTAAGCAGGGATAGGGCATCCATCACTTGTCTGCACTGATTAACTTTCAGTTGTTCTGTTTCACAGTGACATACAGTTCGTTTCTTGAACTGACACCCTGAAATGGTACTGCCAGTTGAGCTGATGAGTATGTTGGGATGGAAAGGTTC
Organism: Pithys albifrons albifrons; assembly: GCF_047495875.1. Lineage (NCBI taxonomy): Eukaryota > Metazoa > Chordata > Aves > Passeriformes > Thamnophilidae > Pithys > Pithys albifrons. Next base: position 10,271,904 of record NC_092466.1, read on the forward strand.
TGCAGGCCAGTGAACTCAGCTGAGGTAGCAACTCCTCAGTAGCCATTAGAGATTGGCATATATTAAACCTGCCTTGCAGTAGCTCCTAGTGTGTTGGGGGGAAAGGATGCTGTTGGGCTTGACAACAGATTAATCTGAGGACTAAGCCTTGCAAGTATTTATTTGTCTGAATTTGATTAATTAAAAATGCATTACAAAATCATAAATATTAGTTTTGGGTGACATTTGGAAACAATTTTTTCTGCCTAGGGCTCAGTTGTGAATTTTTAGTTCCCCTTTTTTCCCCAAAAAAGTTCTTTCTCTTAATTATTAGGGTAAAAAGGAAGAAATCAAACACAAAACATGTGCTGCTGATATTGCAAGGGGTGAGCTGAATATATTTAAATGTCATAGAGTCTTCCTATCCTTGAGCCACAAAGTATTTGAGCAAACAGATCACTGTAGCTCAGTCAAACAGACCTGTGCTAATGCAACACTGAGGCCAACACAAAGGAGGATTTTGTAAAGGCCATATACATCCATCCATCTGTGTTTGGCTCTGTGCACTCTCTCTGCTCTCAGAGGTTGCCCTTCCCAACCCAAACACTTATGAAGTCTTTAAAATCTTTTGTGAATTGGAGTTTTAGCAATTAGAATAACTAATCCTTCCCTCTCCTGTGAAACTCTTGCAGCCCACAACTGTATAATCTCATCTTTTGGGGAAATGAGTTGCCATCCACTTGTCTGAAGGCAAATGTCCTTTGTGAGTCTTTCTGGTGCTTTATGGCCAATGTTTTCAGAATGTTGCTTTAACTAGAGGAGTTCAGCTGTGTTCATACAATTCTGCTTCAAGCTTTAATCCTTTGAATGTTGCTATATTTTCCCCCCCTTTCTTAGAATTAACAAATCTCCATCTCATTTAAATGCTTCATTTGGGAAATTTGTCATTGGCAATGAAACACTTCAGTGGCTTTATGGATGACAAATAGAGTGGAGAAGAGAACTGAAGAGAAAGTCAGTATCAACCCCAAATAAAACCATAATCAGTATTACATAATTACTGTATTGCTATACTTCATCCAAGCGATTATTTGTGTTGTATTCCAGAGCTGTAGAAAATGAAGCTTTCAGTAATTCATTCTGTTTGGACTTTCTTTTGAGATGACAAAACAGTCTCTAATGGCTGTGGCAGTCTGTGGGATGCTTTCATACAGTAAGGCTGCTCACCCATGGTGATCTCGTATTCAGAGGGGGTATTGTCCCTGCTGAAAGCAGCAATCTGCCTTATGAACCTGTCCCAGCTCTTGTAGCTGGTGGAGTTCATTCTTTACTTGTTCCACTTTTCGCACCATGGCCATTGTTCCCAGTGGAGATCAGGATAGCCATGCCTCAAACCTTCTCAAGTGCAGTCCAGTTCCCTTTCTGCAGCAAAATGGTACTCCAAGAGTTTCTGGTAACTTTTTCAGAAGGATTTTTTAGAGTTCTGAAAATAAAAACCTTCCTGTGCGGTAAAATTCTGGTGTCTGATAACAAAACCTTTTTAATTTGGACCTGTGTTTCTACTTCCCAAAGTATGATTTTCTCAGTGTATGAATGCTGGTGTGCTAGTTGTCCTGACTAAATAAACAAATAAATAAGTCCACAACCAACAAAAAGCAGCAATGGCCAATGTTCTCCATTTTTTTATAGTTTTTGGCTGTGATGTTTCTACTCAGAGATACTATCTATAAGTAACTCTCATCTTTGTTACATTATCCAAGTTGATTCAATTTCTCCTTGACTAGATTAGGTCTGATACTTCTCTGCTTTTCTTTAACTATCACATTTTATACTAGGGGGAAAGTGCAGGGTCCTTGGAGAATTTAAAAAATAAAACCTGAGAAATTGCTCTGCTTGCTATCTCATCCTAATCTTTTGTTCTATGAGTAGAAAAAGCTTTTCCCTGCCTCTTACCTGTGAAAATAACAGTATGAAAATAAGTGCCCATACTTGATGTCAATTACAGTGATACTATTTAAATGCAAATTTTGTTTTGGTCAGGTTGATCCAATAAGATGAATAAGGGCTTTTATGTAAATAACCATATTGTAATAAGACAATGAAGTATTTGTAATTTTGGTTGTTAGCATTTTCCTTTCTCCCCGAGGATGAGTTCAGTAGGTTTTCAGGAACACAGGGGAAGGATGGTAGTGGCACTTGACATTCAGTGTTGTGGGATAAAATTGTATGGGGCTATAGGCTGCAGACTGAAACAGATCAGGTTCATTAGATGTCCAACAAAAAAATGGCTCACAATTTCTCATTAGCAACATGCAAATAGGAAACTGCAGGGAAGCAAACTAGTGTAAACCTTTGGAGACAAGATTTTTAGAGTTAAACATTTCATTTTTTTAGAGTTGGAAGGTTTTTGCTCTTTATAGATTTATTGATAATACACCCACTAACATAGTCATATGAATTAAACCAATCTTATACACATTATCTGTGTATACCAAGAAAATATTGCTTTCATACTGGATGATAAAATTAGTTTTAATAAAATTGCACCACTAATGAAATATCACAAAACTTCAAATGTTGAAGTCTATCTTACTTAGCTGCAGAGCCTCAGGTGCCTCTGTATTCAGTGGAGACTAGATGACACCTGCAGAGAGACTTACAATGAAACAAATTTCACTGCAGATGTGGGTTTTATTTCCAGAGATTATTAAAAGAATCTGAGTTAGTTATTTACATTGGATACCTATCAAATTAATGTAGGAAGAGAATTGAATCCTAAAGGTCTGAATAGCAGTTCTTGCTGCTCTAGAAGTCCCCATGCACCAAGTTGGGTTACATACACTTGCAGGGTAGTGGTTTGGGATTCAGTTCTATTATGGTGGAATTACCATTGAAATTAATAACTAGGGACCTGTCGAGCAGAAATCAGGTAATTCTGTCCTTCATCTAAGGTGTGCTGAGTCTCACTCAAATCAGGGCAGAAGATTAATGAGCTGTTGGTATTTTATGCAATACTAGATTTAAACCACACTGAAAGGAGTCACCGATGTAATCTTTCACTGTTATCCCAAGGTATATCACACAATCCACCATGCCTTGCTTTAAGTTTGAACTTGACTTTTTTCAAAAACTTCATTTTGTTCTAAGCCACTAAAAATCTGTTGTAGCACACTGATGAAAAAAAAGTAATTTTAATTGCTACTTAAAAATGACTTTTCATCATATTTTTTTGCAAATATTTGAGGTCTTGAATGTCACTACCCTGAATTGCCATGCATCCAGAAACGAGTGATTGGCCTGAATTTTTATATCAATGTAATTTCAGATATTGCAGATTTGGCATATCCTATAAAATCTGCAAAAGATATTGCAAACAGGACTGCTGTTAATAGTGGTAATGGTATAACGATGATGCTGCTGATATAAAACATTTAGGAATGTAATAATAGTACAAAAAAAAGACTCATGCTTAGTCTTTATACTACAAATAGTTTTTCTTCAGTTTTTAAATGACTCTTGGTGTATATTTTAGGCTTTCCTCCACAAGTCTTGAAAGAAGATACTTGCTTTCTATTTTATAAGAAATACTGAGATTTCTAGATGGCCACTGAACCCTGTTCATCATGAGCAGCAGACACTTCAGTCGAGAGCAAGACCTTAGTTCCCCTGGAGGTGGTTTGTGTGTAGTTCTGCAGTCTGAACACTCAGTGGGCTTTCTGCCTCAATCTTCCTGCATGGAAAGCTGTGGCTAACCAGGGCTTGGATTTACCCACAGCAGTGAGGTGTTGCAAGGTTAGAGGTTTGAGTCCAGGTTGTTAGGAGATGGCTCACTGTCAGTGCCAAAGTGACACCTAGGTCGGGTTTAGAAGTGCTGTTGGATAAGTGACTAAACTGAGGATATCACTGCACTCTGGCCATGTTACATAATACACTCTACTGCATTTGCAGAGATTGAAGTATAGCTAGTAAAGATCCTGTTAATGATATTGTGCAATGGCTGTTAGACCACTGACATGGTAAGGTAGGACTTCACTTTCTTATATTGACCTGGGTATATGGTCAACATAAGAGTGACCAAATTGTCCCTCAATCTACATCCCTTATGGAGGAGTTTCTTTATTTTAGGATGCTGATGTTTCAAAGGTTCTGGATGCTATGCAATGGTGATTCTAATACCACTTTTCTCTCTGATGTGGAAAATTGGCTCCAGGAGTGATGCCTGGCAGTACAAGGCAACACATTGGATTAAAAATGTTCATTCATTTTGGGAACTGATGGATCTGTTGTGATTTTCATTGCTAGATTTCAGTGTATCATGTGGATATTCCAGTATATAAAACCTCTTTTCTATCTCATTTCCTTAGGAGGTAAAGGCCACATTTTTAAAAAACCGTACATAGAATGAGAACATAATGTATTTTTCTTTCTAGCCCCCTTAAAGAAAATTTTGAGGATTGAATAAGCCTTTAAAATTCTCCAACTTTTTACTGCTTTGTTCTGAAAGGGACTGTCTGATAGAATTCTCTAGAGAAGCAAAAAGTAAATTTTCCCGTAATTTAGTTATAGAAGTATGGTGATGGCTCAGTAGACCTACAAAAGGGAAGTAATTTCTTTTAAACTACACAGAGATTTAGAATAATTGTTACACTGTCCTATTGTGTTACACTCTGTCTGAATTTTCTGTGATGGTGTGCTGAACAAATAACTTGCAGAAATAATCCATCTGGCAGTCCTGGCTCTCTACATTGCTTCCTGGAACATCTACAGCTAAACTGCAACTTTTTCAAACTAATTATCACAACTGTGCCAGGAATGTTTATACGTAATTGAGAGTCTCTGTTATAGACACAGGGGTATTCTAGTTCTGTCATCTTGTTGATATTTAAAATGTGCCTGGGAAGCCTCAATTGTACAGAAGTATGTGAAATAAGAGCATATCAGGAAGATGACCATGACCCCTCTCTTGGAACCAATGGATAAGGAGACCCAAAAGTGCTTTGAAGAAACTCTTTTCTGATGTTCACCATCTGTTTCTCACAGGTGGCTAGAAATGGAATCATCCCTCAGAGATCACCAACAAAGTTCTTCCTGAGCAAAATCTCATGTTGTAATTTGAAGTTCCTGGCTTTCCAGGGGCGCATAGAGGAATTTTGTAAAATTGGATTTTTTTTTTTTTACTAATCATTTAACATAGGTACTCTGGAAAATTGTCATGGTACTCAATAGAGAAGTAAAAGCAAATGGTAACTCATCCTTTTCAACATCCTGTATCAACAGGTCCCCTCTCCAATTCAGCAGTGGGACCAAATTTATCCAAGTGTTAATTTTGCTACTTTATGTACTTATATGAGTATGTTCTTGCTTCTATGCAAATGTTTGAGGTAACAATGCTTAGGCTCTGGGTTGTTTAGTGTTCTTTTTCATATACGGTCTTTGAGATGGGCATTAGTTTAAAACATCATACAAGTGGAGGAGCTGCAGAGCTGTCAGCCCTCCTGAGGATCACTAATATAAAAGGGTAGAATAACTTAGCAAGGCTATTTCCCTGAGCTGAGGCTTCCCTGATGCGATGCAAATTCTATATTTACTGTTAGAATTTTGTTCTACCACAGTTCAGCTGACAGGTTCAATCCTTTCCTAAGAGGTTTGTATGGGTTATAAACTTAGTTTTGATATTTCTGTCTTCTTCTGACTCATCTTACTACACAGTTAGGAATTATGTGCCCCATTGGTCTCATTTCATTGACAATAGTAAGCCTACTAGACAGAACTGGAGGAGGAAGTATTTTTAATATTAGTTAATATTATTGTACACTTTAATAGTTTGAGATAGCTGGAATTTAGTGATCAAAATCACCACCAGTTGAAAAGGTTTTGTCAGAAAGATTCATGCTTTTCTTATAAAGAATAATTCTAATCAAGCCAGGAGATGCAAAGAGGACCCTTAAGAGCGTTGTGTTCCAGTGGAGGCCAAATTAGTGTGAGGGTATTAGAAGGCGAGATAGGAATTGTGATATAAAAAGTAGAATAAATGACAGTTAACTCTTCAAAACTCTACAACTTCCTTATTCTGTTGTATGTCATAAAGGACTTTTCCTTAAATTGGTTTAAAAGAAAACAGTATCCGTACCAAGAGTCTTGGAGCAACCACCATCTCAACAGCTGGTAGGATCTCACTGAGACCTTAATAGATCAAAACCAATTAATTCAGCTCAAACCCTAGTTAGCAAACTGTTAGAAACAGTATTAGTCTGTTAGTTGTAATGAAAAGGAGTATGAAAACTTTTAATTAGCATCAGTGTGTTGCAAATGGAAGAGAGGGATGATCTGCAGGTGGCAGATGGCAATGAATGCTTGGTAAGGGTAGTCTGCCAAATTGCTTCTCTGGCAACAGTGAGATGATGTCCAAGTGTTGGTGCCAGGCTGCAAGAGGAAACATTAGCCTCCTGCTTCCCATCCTGAATCCAGGTCGGCTGGAGTTAGCCTAGGGTTCACTGCATCAATGTTCCTTTTATTTGGAAGGTCCTCCATCTCTCACATGGGGCTTTCACTACTCATTTCCATCATGTTCTAGTAGCAATAATAATAAGCTAAGGGCTATGGCACCACTGAGGCTTTTCCCCTCACTTTGGTCACACATGTCCACACTCTGCTCTGTTAAACATCACAGTGCATCTTTAGAACGTATTGTGCAGAACCTGACATTAACAATGGGAAGAAACTTGGTGAACTCACATGAAGGTGCATTATCTCACTCTTCAGTTTAAGAATCATCAAAGCTAAGTAGGACTGTTCCTCTGGAATTCATGCCTGGGTGTGTGCTGCAGGGACGGGACCTCTCTGTGCCTGGAGATCCTCCCACCTATACCATGGAGTGGAGAGGTGCACACAGCTTTGGTTATAGCTCCAGTTTTACATTTCTTTAGCAAGGAGCTATTTTTTACTCTGATGCTATGTACACTTGAAATCAAGGAAAAATACTTTTGTGGTCTGTTATAGTTTTAGTTACATGGAGAAGATCTTGGGGGATTTTTTTCATACCATCATGTGGTTTAAAGTGTGGGGGACTGCCTGCGCTGTCCTTTCCAATCAGTTTTTGCAGGAAGAGAATGGCAATGGATCTTTTCAATCAGTTTGACCCCTAAATTGAAAAAAACCTGTGTAATATTTGTGCCATTGGAAATGGTTCAGGAGGACATTCCTTTTATGCATTGTGAACTTCTAGCAGAAAAAAAAAAAGTTGATTAAACAAAATGGGATAACTTTCACAACACCAAAGCTCTAAGAACTTTCAAGAGTGAGTGGCACCAGGATCTTTGACTTCAGTTTCTGTGTTGGCATTGGAGCTCTGAAATGGAATATGCTCAGGCTTGGTGAAAGCCTTATGAGCTTTCTTAACTTCTCTAGATCTGGAAGCTTTTGTGCCTTTGACCAAGTTCAAGTTCCTAATTCTACCAATAGTCCCCAGAAGGCATGAAATGTGTGGGTATTTGAGGGTATTTTTCAAACTGGAAAGTGACTCCTGCTGCAGTTTTTTAGGGAAGCAGATGAGGTGTGTACTGCTTCATCTTGTTATTTGAAGCTGCCAGCCCATGCTGTGTTTCTTGGTTGACGTGAGATAAAGGTGCTGTACAGTGGTTGTTGTAAGATGTTGAGCTGTTGAGACTTTGTTATGCCAAAATATTTGTGTCATCTCAAGGCTATTGCTCTTCTGGTCTCTAATCTTACAGCACCTCTGTCTTAATGTAGCTGTAAAGACTAGCTGTAGTCCTCCCTGGGCTGTCAAAACAGATGCCTGACCCTGGAACTTGTTCTTCTCCCACATATGGTAGCTTTAAAAAGAAGATGGCAAGATTGTGGTTTTAATCATGATGAGAAGGAAACAGATGTAAAGGAAAACAGAGATATTCTTAGAAGCAAAATCTAGGACATCTGGATTCAGTTTCTAGTTCCTCTGGATTCAGTTTCTAGTTCCTGCAACTTAGAACCTTGTCATCAGTTCTGTGGTTGTTTTGGCAAAATGCTATGTTTTCAGTAGCTGTGACGTGCTTTGAGGCTGCATTAAAAAGACAGAGAATAAATTTGTAGTTGGCTCAGGAACAGATGCAAGAAGGGAGTAACCTAAGTCCAAAACTTGTGTCTTCTTCCTCTTCACTGCAGGGAGGAAAAAGCTGAAGTGTTGGGTCTGAAGGTGAGACTAGACTTGGCAGACACACCAGGACTCCAACAACAAGCAACAGGATTTTGCAGAAATGAGCCTTTTGCAAGTTAATCCACTTTATCAGCAGTTTGCCTGCTCATAGCTTAATGCTGCTTTTCTCTATATCTAGTGAAAACAGCCAGAAATTACTCTAGTGCTCCTTCAGCTGAAAGCAGTGGACACATTCGCACCAGTCTCCATTTGAAGTGACCTCTTATGTTAAAAAGTTCCAATTTAGTAATATTTCTGTTCAGTGATTCATCTCTGAAATGGCATAATTTAGTGTGTGAAAAACAAAAGAAGGTGAAAATTAGCAGCCTGTCTTTCTGTTTGCCAACACTGAATGTCTAACTTGCACTTTACAGATCACTTGTTTATCAGACTGAGAAGAAGGCATAACTTTTTTGACAGTATGATTTAAACAACTTTCTAGGAAAACTGAGAGATCTAAAAGGTGAGACTTAGTGACTGCTGCTGAAGACTGCAAATTTTCCTATGAAAATCCTTATCAATACATACCTGCCCCCTTAGAAACAAAAGGCCTTTGGAATTCAAACTATGGTGAAAAGGACTTCAAGAGGAGAAAAGTCATTAATTCTAAGGGAGATTTTTTTTGCTTCCAGCACATGGTCCAATCAGAATATGAGCTTCTAGATGCAGTAATTTGTGTGAGGTTCTTTATAAGTGAAAGTAAATGAAATTGGAAGAGCTGACATTGTGAATCAGAATGACTTATAGAAGTGATTTCTTTCTGAGTATTTGATCACATATTTCACTCATAGTCTATGGATATGAATCTTCCTACTTGGTGCTGTCATCTTGTGAGATGCAAAGATACTTAAAAACTTGATATACCTGAAAGTAATTACTTTTTAGTCAAGTGTGCCACTAAAAGGATTAAAATGTCTGCACATCGGACTTGAAGTTTGGATGATGTTAATGAGTGGTTGCTCCTGAGATGTGTGCAGAGACTAGAGATTTGATCCTAGTATTGAAATGTGCCTTGCATTTTATTAAGGGACAGTTCTGACAGCAAACAACTTGCACAATTCACAGCACAACAAATTCTTGGAAACCTCTGTGAGGAATATACTGGTACAAAACCCCACAGCAGATATGCCTCACAAGAAGGCATTTACTGAGGACTTGCTGTGCATCCTAGGGCCCCATGTGGCTTGTACTGACACTGTGACCTTTCTACTAAATAGAAATTGTGACTAGCAAGGTGAGCTGACATGGAATTAATGTCAGTAACATAGAAATTACCTGTTGTCTTTATGTGAATGTACTAAAAATGTCTGGTAAGGGCATTTAGTTTAAGTTGTACTGGTTTTGAGTAGCTGTACTAAAATTACCACTTTTCTCAAAGCTCCTTCAATTTCTGGGATGTTTAAAAGTGAGTACATAACAAATTTATTGCTAGCAAAACCATTACAGCTTTAGCTAGGTACAAGAAATGTGTTTCTAATGTATTAGATGGTTAATGGGCTGTGTCAGAGTTGTGAGGATAGTAATGCACAGAACCAAGCTAGTATATTGGTTGAACTTGGACTTCAATGGACACTCTTGATTAGATTTCTGTGTATGATTAAAATGTTTACAAATAAAATTCTTTATAAGCTTTTTGACATGTTCCTACAGTTCAGAGGCTTTACTGCAATCTGTTTTCTAGAGCTGTGGTTTGGCAAAGTGTTTTGTTGGTTCATTGATCTTGGGTTTCTGGGTCTGCAGTGAAGCTACTGGAAGACATTTAGGCTGATTATTTTTTTTTAAATATATGCTGCTGAAATCCCTATCCTGTGGTTCCTGGGGGAAACAAAAGAAAAACCCAAGAATTTCTGGAGCTTTACTTTAATTCTACAAATGATGGCTGACTGGCTGCAAAGATACTAAAGCTATGGAGTACCTGCCCAGCTGGTTGCTCTGATGGCAGCCAATCCTTACTAGAAAAGTATTCTTCTGGTGGCATTGGAAAAAAACCCTTGAAGCATGAGATAACTAAAAGTTCTTGGAGAGAATGAGTTTGTTGCCAAATGCCATTCTGAGGAAAATGAAGCAGAGAAACATATGTTTGATGAACTTCCATTAGGAAAGAGATTCAGTCTCTTTTTCACCAAAGTGACCTTTTAGTTTCCAAAAAAGTAAGTGGTGTTTGAATGAAACATCTTGGTCTTATCAAAATATGATGTCCTATTTCACTTCAATTTTAAGCATTTCAAGATGCTTGTAAGGGCAACTAAATCAAAGTGTAGAAATCATGTAAAAATATCCTTAGAGAAAGAGGGTTTTATTCATGTGCACTCTACCTGATGTAAATTAGCCTTTTATGTACATTAGGTGTGATGGACTGTATAAACTTGCATAGAAACTGTGGTGGTTCCAGCTATTTGCTACAATACTATTATGATAATGTTCAACATCATTATTGATTCCCCTATAAGAATGTAGGTGAGTGCCTATTCCCCCACCACTACTCTACTAATCCCTAGCAAACATAATATATGTATATTAATGTAGATATGTGTTTTTCTAAGCCCTTTGAGTAATCAGAGGTGGAAGCTACCATTTTGCTTTTGATCCGACTCTGACAGCTCCTATTCTTTAATAAACTAAATTAGTCCCATCTAATGTAGCTCCTTTCCAAACACATCTATTCAGTAAGAAGCAAGTGCAGAACCAAAATCCAACTAGATAAATTGCTGGTTTAGAGTTAGTTATAGTGCCCCTATGTTTTCCTGCTGGACGACACAGCTACACTCCTTTGGAGTGAGAACGAACTCCTTGACAGGAGTTTCGTGTTGGAGAGTGGTGAGGCAGAGGAAAAAGCTCTTGCCCTTCTTTCTTTATCATGACAAGAATAGGAAATGACATTGGCCTGGTTTCTGCTGGGATACAGCTCATTTTTTCTTAGCTGGATTTATCGCCATTATTTCTTCCTTTGTAAACATCAGTGGTGTGTACAACATTGGTCAATAGCTGGGAAAGGGCTAGGCAAACATGTCCTCATTGCAGACCTCATAATTTAGAAGCAAATTGTGTAGTCACAGAAAAGGACAATTTGTGAAGTAGTCTTATTTGTCTAATAATTGCTTGTCTAATATAGGACCTTGTTTTGCCTGTTTACGTTCTTCTCTTTGAATAGTAACCTTCTTCTTTTGTCTTTCCTTTTGTCAAGTGTAGTGTGCAGGGTTTATCTTTTGTGTTTGTACAATACTGAGTGACAGCTCTGAGCACCCATCTCTATTGCATCTGCCAGAGAAAAATGGGGAAGAAAATTACATTCTCCATCATATAAGGTGCATGGGCTCATTTGAAAATAGATACTTCTCAGAATTATCTCCTATTTGTAGGATTAATTACGTATTATCTCCAGGACAGTAAATGTGTCTGACTGTTACACAAGATCTGATTGCAGATCAAGGCCTGCAACTGTGATTTTATAAACCCTGCACAGTTTTACTGAAACTAAGCCTGACTGGTTTTGGATTACATTTGGTAGGTTAGTATTGCTACAGAAAAAACATACTATAACATTTCAAAGGAGGAGCAAAATTTTATGCATTATTTCTACATTTTTCTAAACTGCTTCCAATGATTTTAGAATTGCCAAGAAAGGAACCATTAAAGGAAGCAAAGCCTTCTGACCTAGCAAACCAAGGAAAGTATCCATGACCAGCTGGATCACATTCTGTCCACATTATTGCTTTTACTGGTTATCCACTAAAGGTCTTGCAGATTCTCTGTTACTGCTTGAAGATGTAGGAACATTTGCTCATAAATGTGTAAAACAGTGCAGACACCACAACAGTGGCTCATGATCTTGGGAAGTCTGCAGGCCACCAGTAATGAAACATCGATATATGTCATGGAAGCAATGCATGGACAGATGAGAGACTGCTCTCATTAAACATTGGTCACTCCCATGTTTAACGAGAGCATTCTTGTGAAGAACTTTGCTTGTGTATGTCTTGCTGAGAAGCACCAGTAATGGGTGGCAACATCAGGCCAAATCACCTGTTTGTGGGAGACCCTGATGAGATGGCTTAACTGTAAAATTCCTCCTCTTGATTGGATTATTCACGGCAGCTGTGAAGGATAAGTGGCACAATAGCCTTACACTGGTCACTCAGGCCACTGTGCAATAGTGGTCTGCCTGCTTGGATCCTCCTCTCCTCACAATTAAGAAGGACACAAAACTCACATTGCAGGTAAAAGTGGGTTTTTTCTCATTACTTGTCACCTATTGCAACCTAATATTTTGTTTGATGTTTCAATATTATTGCTGGGGACTGCTCTGAGAAGATTAACAGAAGCTACAAAGCACAGATTCGGAGCCTACTAGAATGCAGCAGTTAAGTTTTGGTGAGCTATTTGAGATTCTCAGGAGTTTCCTGTGTAATGAATTCCCAATCTTCTGAACTGTTACTCATCTAATATTTTAACAAGGAAAAAAACTGTGCTGCACAGCATTAAGAATTTAACAAGGGAGGGGCAGTCTCCTGACGTGAGTTCAGTAGCCACCAGAAGCCTGGTAACTTGAGTACAGCCTTATTTACCACAGCTGTTTGAACTGCAGACTGATGTGAGTTAATTAGAGCTGAAACAGAGGGGCTGGGTGCTGTGAAGCAAGGTTGTAGAATGTGGTTTCTTAATGAAGCTGTGGTATCTATCATGGATAAACTGCTCAACAGACAGCAATTTGCTGGTTCATGGACTCTGTAAACTGCTGCTCATCTACTACCTTCTTACTGCCACAGGTAATTTTGCTCAGGTGCATGTACTTCAAAGAAGTAGCATTTCAGATTATTGTGTGAATTGACCCAAATATATAGGGCAGCAAGACAGGCTCACAGAAATGAGGGATATCAAATGAGAGGCTCTGGGTGACCAGAAACCTGTGCCTTGCAAGGCCTCCATATCATTCTCAAAACTGATTTATTTAGCCTACTTGAAAAGCCTTTGCAGGAAGGGCAAAGAGGACCAGTCAAGTGTCAGCACAGATCTTCTTCATGCTGTGAGTGAAGAAATTTCATTAGAAAGAGACAAAGCAGGCTGAATAAGGTTGTGTGCTTTGGTGGAAAATATGAGCTGACTGAGAAATGCTGGTGTAAGAATTATTACAGCTGAAGAATAAATGCAGACTGATGGGAAACTGCAACAAGCTTTCTAAAGAGAGTCTCTTCCAAGTGAAATAGTTTCTGCTACTTTAGATTTGTTGCATCTGTTTCAGTTAAAAGCACACGATTTTTTCTCTCTTAAGTTGAAAAGCCTTGTTCCTGGAATTTGATTGTATACATGTCACAATGGCCCAACTTCTGATTATTTTCATCTGGCAGGACTTGCTACCTTTGTGTTGGAAGGGATGTTTCCCTAAGCAAAGAACAGAGGTGAGAAGCTCCCTCCTGAAGCTTTGAGCCATGTGATACTTGTTGCATACAATGCCTTTACCTGCATCACATAGAAACTGATGCAGTGAGAGCCAATTGAAATGGTGTTGCTACATGGTCTTTCTAGGCTTCTCCCTGAGGTACTGCAAAAAGCTGGTTCATGGTGGGAGCTTCATGTCTTGGAATGAGCTGAACAAATGGTGGAGCCTCAGTGACTGCTGAAACATGGCAGCCAGCTGTCAGTACTGAATCTACACATTTTTGAGACATTATGCGGGATGTTGTACAAAATATTCGGTCACTCAGTTGAAACACTTTCCTCCAAAATGTTCTTGAAATGACAGTTTAAACTGTTAGCTTTTAGAGCATGGATCAGGTTCCCCAGCTTGGTTAAGGCACTTGAAATGATCAGCCTGGAAAATTAAAAGGCATGGAGGTGCTGTCTGAGCAGTCAGCATTTGTATTTCTGCTCCTGTCAATGGCTGGTCCAGAAACACATCATTTGGGAAGCCCAGTAGTAGACTTACTAGGCATATAACTGTTCTTATGTCTACTTCACTTCACTGAAATTTTGCCAGTGAAGCATGTGAATCTCCACATACCAAAAGTAATTATAGCACTGAAGGGTTTGACCTTTCCACTGAAAGTGGAAGGCCTGAAATCAAGCTAAGTAATGTCCTTAAATGACTGGAGATACCAAAAATATTTGAGTTAAGGTTGTTTGTCTGCCCAACAGGTTAGGCAGCTGAGTATAGATTAAAATGGAAACATTGAATATTTCGGGATTCAAATATTACATCAGATGCTCCTCTGAAACTCACTGACCTAAAGCCTATGGGAATTTCTGCTCCTTTAAGGGAGGGTTTCTTTATGCTGTTCCTACCACTGCTGCTTTCTTCCTAGCTGAAGGTATTTTTGTGGTCACTTTATATCCAACATATATTTTGAAAGATTCTTTTTAAACTAAAATGTTCTCAAATAGGGACACCTTTGAAAGCACTAGGGGATGTGTTTCTCCCTGTCCTTCTCTTAGGTTTCTGTCAGTGCAGAATTAAATTTGAGATTTGTTTTTGGAGAAAGGGTGTCACAAGAGGAAGATGAAAGAGCATCTCCCTGTCCTTTATACATAACAGATATAATTGAATCATGTAATTCTCTAGTAGTGTTTCTTTAAAGAAGGTAATGAAATAACCCATGGAGAACAAAGTAGGCATCAGCTTTCTGCTTCCATGTGCCATTGCAGTTCAGCAGTTGTTCAGAACTCATGTAAGAAATCATTTTGGGACCACATGGCATTGATCTCACACCCAAAGCCAAACTGAAAACTTAACTCATCACTTCTTTGTAGATTTAATAGTAGATTGAGTCAAACATTTAGACTCGGCTGTGTCAGCTTGTACCTTCCCTGATGGAAGTGCATAGCTGTGCTTGTCTGAGTTTTCTCTAGGGATCCCACTGGCATCTCTGAAACTCTGCCAATACCAAGAATTTTGACTCTGTGACACCCTGTAGTGCCTTTCATGGAATTAGGGCTGAAAGTTGAGCTTCACTTTCTCTGGCCAGAGCAATTCACAGGATGAGAAGAACCTTACTTCTGTAAAGTGCTGGAGCATTTACCTTTTCAGCTTAATTGTGATGGGAATGCCATGCAAGAAAAAGAAAAGCACCAAACGGTTCTCATGTTCAGCATAATGTTTAATCAACACCATAGTGCTAAAAATATTCTGCTTCATTAGTTCTCCATCTCTTCAAGTCTGATCATATGATATACCTTGGTTTTCCCCGACCTGCATCTTAATTTCTCTCACTGGTAACAGCCTCATACCTCAGTGCCTTAATTGACTCATCAAGCAATGTCACACAACCTATTGCTTCCACAGTAGTGATCGCAAAGCATGCTTCAGAACACAAAACTATATCCAATTATTATCGTGCAGATGGGATGATATTTAGTACCAGAAAGTTAAACAAAGGTAAGTAGAACAAATATTGTATTCAGTCATGATAACTGTGCTTTTGGTCTCTGAAGAAAAATTGAAAAAACAATTACTTTAAAGCTTACCTGTTCTCATGGAAAAGCTCAGTAGGACTTGGTGAAATATGCCAATTTATAAGTTTTCGTGCTGTCATGTAAAATTTAGCAGTCTGTTGCCAGCACTGAAAATTTCTGGGATGTAATTATTCCCTCAATTCTACTTGGTAGTTTAAGGAAAAGTTTTAGAAATAAGATTATACTGTTTACAAATTTTGAAGGTTGTTATAACTGTTCCTCTAGGATCTGTTACATTTCTATAGTATCTATTTGTTTTGCACTTGTTGTAATTTGGAAAGCTTTTCTGGGGAAAATTGAAAATATTTGTTTTAAAAAGCTATACTTCTAGCATTTAAACAGCCTAATACTCACAGAACCACGCTTTTAAATGTCACTGAAAGTTATTACAGTGTTTCTAGCCATTGTATCTGTGCTGGTGAAGGCCAAGGTATCAAACAGGATGAAAAATGGAACTTCAACAGCCTGTTTTTGTTGTCCAAACTAAAAGAAAAAAGTAATGGATATGCAATGGAAGATTAAAAAAGCCCAAAGCTCTTGCTCTTAAATACCAAGCTTTCTTGTACTTGTACAAGGGCTCTATTTTAATCTGGTGCTGTTTGAAGAGAAGCTTTGGAAGTAATGTAAGCAGTCTGATGCTAAGCCAGGATAAAGCCCACTCAGACTTAACATGTAAAGATTTATAGGGTGCCTTGATTTTGGAGGTGTGTCTTAGAGGTTGTTAAAGGCAACATTAGACAAACTGCCTCACATTCAAAGCTGAACTGAATTCTGTTCTGACTTTTCCATGCACAACAGATCAGCCAAAGAATAGAAAATATACACTGAATTTGAGTGTTTCTCATTTCAGGAATAAGTCCCATGTAATAGTGTCCTGAGTGAAGTAAGTGAACAGCCATCCTTAGTTACTGATCTCTATCTAGCTCAAATATAAGATTGGTCTTTATTGATTCCATCAGTGTAAAAAATGCAGCACTTTGTCTCGGCTGGGATTTGACGTTAAGGTGAATGTCTCTGTGCTGAAGACTCCAAACCTTGGAGCATGTCCTCGCTTTCACTGAAATCTTCACAGCCAAAAGTATAGAGAAACATGCAGGGGAACTTAATCTAGGTCTAAGGCAGGTATGTTGGGCACTGCAAGCAGCAAAGGTGCTTCTGTTTGATGCATTGCATGGGCTGGCTTGCCATGGCACGGGCTCTGCCATGATCAAGACCAAACTGCATGGAGTTTATGGCAGCTCTTTTCTGCTGTTTATTGTACTATTCTATGTAAATATGACACAGAAGATTTTAAATTAGTGTAAATTTCCTGAGGGGTATTAAGTCTAATCTAGAAGACTAGACTAGTCATGTGTCATAGGTGATATATTTTTGTTGCATAGTTTAAGCAGAAATGGTTTCTGGCCTGAAACTAACCTTTTGAGTGCCCAGTGTTTGTGTGGTCAGAAAAACTGCCTTGAGGAGACAGTCAAGTACAGGGCTTTAACTTTGATATGAACTAAGAAGAGCTTTAATGCTCTGGACTGGCTTAGGATTCTCTAAAGAAAATGCCAAAACATGTCTGATAGAGGTTGTAATCAATGACTTTGGATAGGTTTGTGTTGAAAGCCTATTGTGACATTGACCGAGATGACATATTTGACATGTCAATATTAGGGCATCACCTAACAGTGACCGAGGATTCATTAGCCACTCCTATCTGTGCTCTCTGGATAGAACAGGGTGTGTATATCATAGTGCATCTTCCTGAATGGTTTTGCAAATTGGAATTCATTATTAGTTACTAATTCCTTTTAATGCAAATTCATCCTCCTATTTGCTATTGTCTTGCTTTATCTCAGTATTTTACAACTCTAAACTCCAAAACTTTCAGGAAAATGAGAAACATGACCAAGGCTGGGTTAATTCAATGCTGGAAAACTGAATAGGATCAGTGTTCTGTGGCAGTAGCCTCCCAGATTGGGTTTAGAATTACCGTCAGGAAAAACGAGAAGCTAGAGACAATTTGAAAGAATAATTTTCAAGGAAACTTGTTTGAAATACAGATAAACACATAACTGAAGGCTGGGAGAAGGATGGGAGAGTGGAAGCTCTGGGAGATGCAACAAGACAGAAAACCTTGTATAGAAGACAAGAAAGGAAGGGTTCCTTTCAAGAATACTGAGTTTAGGCTGTGGAGCAGATGGGACTGTATGCAGCTGGATGGAAATTTAAGGACTGGACATAGATAAATCAAAACTTTCTCTCTTGTGTCTCAGAGCTCAGGCAGAACCAGGCAGTAACATGGTGACTTGTCATCCGAAGTTACCCTCAAGCCCTGCACTTTTCAAATCCTTCATTAGTGTGGTTTGGAGGGGAATTAGTTTGGAGATATTGACACTTAGAATATCTTCACTGCATGGACTCTTTAAGACCACAAACCCTCCCTTCAGGCTCTCTGTCAGGAATCCTGGCATGAAATATGGGCAAGCAGTGTTAAGGGCTGTGTTTGGCACTCATCTGCAACTGTGCCATCCCCCATCAAATTTCTATCATTAAATTCAATACAGATTCAGCAGAAATATTTTTAAAAATGGGTTTTATCCACAATGATCTGCTCATGAATAGTGACATAATTTATATTAATGTATTAATCATTATGATCTAGGACCATGCAGTCTTAATGCTGGTGCATTGTGCATTTCATAAGTAGTAGCGAAAAGTAAACAAGCTAATAACTTTTAGGAACAAATTCTGGAATTAAATAGGTACAGCTGTGATATCTTCATATGTATTTAAAAATGCATATTCAGACTATTCTTTAGTAGAAGTAATTTTATTCACTACTCAAAACTTGTCATAACGGAGTTAAACTTCTAGATCAGTATTTTAAGTTTAAAATGGTCTTTTGTAAGATTAACATGGTATGAGACTATGCTGGATTTTGTGCAGGAGGTAGTTCAGTTAGTAGTTCAGATCAGGTAGTTCAGCTGAACTTCAGGTAATGTGAAAGCCTTGAAAGCTCTATAAGAAGAGCTAACAATTGGAAAGAAGTTTGAATCTAATGCATGCTAAATTGAGAGTTAAATGGAATGTTTTAAAACAGAACACAACCTATACTGTGTTCTCTTTAAATGTGTTCACTGATGAGTAACTGAACATGTGTTTGGGTGGAAATCGAATCTGTGGAGGTATCTGACTAATTGATCTGTAGATGCTAAAAGTAGTTAAGTGTTGAGGTGCAGAGAGTACAGAGACCATTTCTAAAGAATGAAATTACTGTGCTTTCAGCAGAGTACTGAGAAAAGTGCTGCTTTCTCTGGTACTGCTTGCAAGTAGCTTTAATCACATCTTTGTGTTGAGTGTTAGGGAGGAACAGAGCCTGAAAATCTGGTGCAAAGGGGAAAACTGTCTTTGCTCTGTGCCAGTGTTATCCACGAAAACTGCAGGAATCTGTGGTAAGGCTGGATGAGTGTCTTGCTGCAGAAACAAAAGGTATCAGGACCAGGTGGGATTGGATGCTTATATGAAGAAGAGAGAAATCATTCCCCACAGCAGAGTTCAGATGCCAGAGGGGGAAACTGTGGAAAATGGCTGCAAATTGACAATAAAATCCAGACTGCAGTAGGGCTCATGAATGTCAATAGGACCTTTATAGAAGCTGTACAAAGTCTCTCCCTCTTTTTTTTTTTTAATTGTTTGACATGTGACAGGGACAATGAGGGTTTGCAGGAAGTAAAACCCAAGGTGGGACTTCGTGTGAGGCCTATGAAGTTGAGCCATTTCTTAAGTGCAGTTGTGGAAGTGAGCTGTGTACAGATGTTCATCAGGCAGAGAGAAAGCAGAGAACTCTCTGCTGGGAAGCAGAGAGTTCATACCCATGTGAGAAGAGTCAAGAAACTGCAGAGATTCAGAGATTTTCGAAGCCCTCTGAGCCAAAGAGGCCACTTTTTGTACGTGGATTTGACGAAATTTTTAAAGCATTGGCATGGTAATAGAAATGCAAACAATACAGATCGTAAAGATCTTGAGTCATAAAACTGAAAGTCCACAAACAAATTGTAACCAACTTTACTTTTCTTGTTGTTTTATTCCATGTGGAAAAACTCTTTCCAAACACTTGTAAATGCTCTTATTCCCCTCTCCCATAAAATTAACTTGTATAATCCTGATCTCCTCATATCTCCTGATCTTAGAACTCTTAGAAACACACAGCTTTTGCAGTATCAGACACAGTAAAAGCTATGGGAGTCCTGACTACCTCCAAAACAGCTAGATATTAGTGTTAAGAACTAAAAAGCAGCCACAAAAACTCGTTTGAAAACCCCTTCTCCTATCTTTTGTTTTAATTCACTCCAAGAACTCAAGATGAGCAGGACTGTACTGTCAGCTGTAGTCTGAACTTTCTTATATGCCAAAAAGAGTTGGAATTTGCACCAATAAAACTCAGGGAGAAGAGAAGACTTAATTCTTCAGCTGTGTAGATGTAAAGCTCCTGCCCTGATCCTGATGGGTGAGGGGACGCTGGAAATGATCTGTGTTGAGAAGTTGCTGAGTTTGTGCCAATGAGCAAGATGCCTTAACCAATTGCCTTCCATGGGTTAGAGAAGGCCTTGGAGCAGGGGAGCTGGGCATCCACTTGGTGGTCTTGCTCCTCGTGACAGCATCCCCAAAACCGAAACACTGGAGAGGCAGAGCTGCTTTGGCTGGGGCTGACCACAACAGCAGTCCCATGGATGAGGCAGCAACAGCAGATGGCAGCAAACAACAGCCTGGGGTGGTCAGGCTCCACTGGAGGCATTTGGGGTGGCACCTCTCATTTGATGTGCTGGGTACCCAGATGAAAAGGGCAAACCCCTGACATCACTGCTTGAATTGCTCTCCTTGTCAGCAGGTTCAACAGTCTTTCAACAGTTGAGAGTATGGGAGGGAATTGCTTAGCTTAGCTGCTGATTTCAGTGGGTCTTCCCCTTGAAGGAGATTAGTCTGGCCCTCGGTGCTGTTTGTTTTTCCTTGTATGCTTATGAATTTAAGCCGTAGAAATTAAGAACAAAGTAATGTTTTGCTACTTAACCACAGGGCAAAATGTGCCTTACTATGAGATAGGAGAGTTGTCTTGCTCTTAGAGTGAGAATAGACACACTTCTTCCATAAGAAATATGGATGCTTGACTTGGCAGGGGTGCTGCCTGCACAAAGCTGCCTTCTTTTGCTGTTAATCACCCTATCAGTATGGGAAAGAATTTGATAATTTTCAACTTAATATGCTTTTGAATAAGCAGCTCTACCATTCTTGCACTTTTACCTGCAAACACCTTTGTGTACTAGTACTTATATTGAAAGGTCATTTCTGGAAATTATAGTTACATAGAAGAAATCTATAGAGATGGTGGTATAAGAGAGTAGGCAACAGTGATGAGGATATGTATTATGTTTCTGTTGCATGTCCACTGAATAAGAAACATGCAGATAGATATCACTATTCCATATTGGCTCCCAAATTAAAGGCAAATTTTCTGGGTGTGATTTTGCAAAGTACCTGTTTGAAGACATGATTTCAAGACAAGAAAACCAAAATATTTTAACAAATATTTGAACAGGAGGTATTTATTACAACTGCTGTAAAAAGGAAGGAAATTGTTGAACTTTCTAGAAGAGTTGTGCAAGTCTCAGTTCTCCAGTTTATGCCTTTTTGCATCCATTATTCATGTGATGTCCTACATTCACCCTTCCTCCAAACTGTATTTGCTCTTTCCTCTTCCCCTATGCTGTATTCCAAATCACACTGGTTTTTCCCCTGAGGTACTGCCATAGCATATACAATACATAAGGCTAGAAAAGCTTTAGAAACTTAATTATGAATTATTTACAGAAAGACCCAAACCTCACTAAATCCAAGTAAAGAGAAATGAGAAAGCATATAGACTTGTTACAGAGTGATTGAAGAGACCCTGACTAGTATTTATTAGTTCCCTTTCTCTTGGACAGAATCCACTTTTGCTGAGCAGCCACTCTCTGACCTGCTTAGATCTGCTCCCTCCTACAAGCTCTCCGAGCTTCGGGAACTCACATCATGGTTGTAGTAGGGCCTGCTGCGTTAAGGCAATGGGTGTAATGGTTTTGAACTAAAAGAAGGTAGATTTAGATTAGGTATAAGGAATAATTTTTTTACTTTGAGAGTGGTGAAACACTGGAACAGGTTGTCTGGAGGGGTAGAAGATGCCCCATCCCTGGAAACATTCAAGGTCAGGTTGGATGATCTTTGAGCAACCTGATCTAGTTCAAGATGTCGCTGCTTGTTACAGGGACCTTGGACTACATGATCTTTCGAGGTCCCTCCAATCCAAACTATTATATGATTCTATTCAATTTAAAGTTGAATTTTCAAGGTACTTGGGAACTGAAGAAGAAGCAATCACTAAAACCATGGGTATATCATCTCTGTAGCAGGGTTCTGACATAAATACACCTCCTGGCTTCCCAGAGCACTTACAAGGCATGTATAAGGGTTCTTTATGAGCTAAGTAACCATTTCTGAAATGGGTTTTTTGGGCTTGACATCAGGAATACAAATGGTCTGTTTATACTTCTCACTGCCTTGAATGCACTGCAAAATATGGAAAGGTGCTGAGCTGAGCTGCTCTCAGCCCAGTGCTGTCTTCAGACAGAAGCACTGACATGTGCATGCATGTGGGTCCCTGACAGAAAAAGCAGAGATCCCTACAATATGGTGGATGTTCCCAGTCACTCTCACTTCTTTTGCTGCCTCTAAGACCAGAAGTATTGTCGAAGATCCTTAGATGCTTGGCATAGCTCTAATTTTTTCCTGAACTTTTAGTTTCATTTTAAATGTCTCATTGCGGCTTGTGTCTATAGCAAATGCCTCTGTGCTACAAGTCATTTTAATGGCAATCACTAGTGCTTTTTGAGCTATTTATCTTAATGCCCTGGATAATTTTTATTTTAGAGGTGTTCTCTGGAACCGTTAGCACGCTCTGATTTGATAAAATGTAATGCATGCTCTCTCCTGACTGATTGTTGTTGTCACTTGCTCCAGGTTTCCAGTTTCCTCAAAGGCACAGCTCTCTGAAATCTGCCAGGAAGTGCCTAGAGCTTCTGGCTGCCAGCTTTCATCAGCAGTGACTAGAGATAGCTGCCCTTTCCCAAATCACTTTACATGCAACCATATTGCTTATATAATTTGTTTCTCCTAAGTGTTCATATTTTTCTTTGGTGACCAGAGAGTCAGAAACCTGTACTGATCCCTTCAGTTACTGTTCTATGAACTATGGGGTGCTCCAGGTCAGAATGCACAAAACCCCTCAAAGATCTACTTTTCCTGCCTTGCCTTTCTCTTTCTCATAGCTATGCTCATATAATAGGGTTAGCTAATCCATCCTTGTGAGCTAAAGAGAAAATATATTTAGATGTACTTTCCTTAATCTAAATACTGTAATGTTTACAGATGTCTGCAGTTCAGTGGTTTTAACAATTTTAATCCAGATTTGGGTCTACTGCTAAAGTCAAATAGCTATATTTTCTCCATATAAAACCCCACAAGCTAGTCCTGTTGAAAAAAACCCTCCACCATCTCCCATCCCTCCATTCCCCTCCATAACACAGGTCCTACAGCTTTCCTTTTGTTTATTTCAAGGATTAGTGTGTTTTAAGGATTAGTTAAGAAATGTGTTTGTATATGGTGGACAGTAAAAATTGTACCTAATTGCTTCCTAATTTTCTGTATTGCTTCTCCCATGTATTTCGGGAACTGTGATGAGATACTTTCTGTGCTGGTAAGAGGTGTCACCTTTCCTGCCTCATACATGACATCTCTGAGTGGATCCCAGGTTTCATCAATGGATGAACCTGCTTCTGATGCCAACAGCAGGCCATCAACCTGGGCTAGCAATTTCCCTTGCTGTTCAAATAGCTTGGTCATAATCTTACAAGTTTAGCCAAGCACTGGAAAAAAAAATCACATAAAATGAGGGGGGAAACAAGTGTAACCACTGATAATGCATTTGGACATAGACTTGTCTGAAGGACCTAAGGGTATTGTGGTAGTTCTGTGTGACAGTAGCAGTGCTCAGTCTTCCTGCTCCAGCTTAGGAGCTGGAGCTGACTGGATGCTTACCCTGCTATGGGGTTAGAGGTTGATTCTGTTTAAAACTCCTTATCTTTGTTATGAGTGCTACAAGGACATGGTGATATATTTATCTCTTTGTGGAGCCTACCAACCCTTTCTGGAACAGAACAAATGGTCGTCTCCTTGTCAAGTATCACAGCCTGAGTTAGCCCAAGAAAATCCATCAGAAACCCAAACCACGGTGGATTTCTATATAAAGCTTGTCAAAAGTCATCACTGAAGTACTAGAAGGTCATTTAAACTTACCTTATTTTTCTTTTCTATGACATGCTTCCCCAGCTTCTTTTAATTTACTGTGTCCTCCTCTTATTTTTGCTGTTTTTTCACTCCCACACAGGTTTTTATGATTTAATAAAGGACAGGCTGTTCTTACTGGAACTGGAAAAAACAGGATGATTTTACTGGAAAAGGGAGGGAAAAGAAGGCCTATCTACTTTCCCATAAGGGAACCAAGAAAGTTCTAAAAGAGTGGAAAATGCTTATATTAGGGATACCTGACCAAGATTTCTAAAAGGACAAAAATGTAAAATTATTGAACCACTGGTTGCAGTTTTAAAACCATAAGCCAGTGGAAAAGAGGTGCTACTTGTTATCAAAATATCTTCTTTTGGGGAGAAGTTGCAGTTCTTAATTTTTATACAAGCAAATGTATATATGTGTAATGGAAGATTACTTGGATACTGGGATAGAGTTAGTTTCCTAACAAAACCATTGGTTAGTTTTAGCCAGAGGTTTCTGCAGTAGCTGAGCTGTCACTAATAATGTAAGTGATGCATTGTGAGAGATTGTTTTTTTAAAAAAAACACCTCAGTTTGTGCAATAAGTGGAGCTCTGTACATTCACAAGTATGGAAAAGGCATGAGGGAAACGAGAGAACAGGGACTTGATACAGGAAGAGATAAAATTAAAACTGTTGCAGAAGGTTTCTACCATCCTGAATTTTAGAACATGGAAGTGGCAAAACTTAAAGTTAGTAAACAATTTAATGTTAGTAAAAATGAAGTAATGAACATGAGGGAGAATCTTCCCCGATTGCACATGCACAGTGATGGGCTTGGAATTCAATATTGCATTCAGGAAGGAGATACGTGAATGATAGTCACGACAAGAATGGGAAGGCCAAATGAAATTATGGAGAAGGTCTGAACACAAACAACTTTGATGGCAGTGATGGAAATGTAGTTATGTGCTACATAGAACCTGTTTTGAAGGCCAGAGATACAGATGGCTTGAAAGACAGATGGCCATGGAATTAAGATTCATCAAGAGTTCTTAAACAAAGGATGGCAATGTGAACTCCTTGTGCTGGTTTGGGCTGAGGCAGAGTTTTCTTCAGATAAGCTGGTACGGGGCTGTGTTTTGGAAAACAATGTTGATAATGGAGATTTTTTTTTTACTGCTGAGCAGTGCCTACACAGAGCCAAAGACTTTTCTGTCCTCACCCCAGCAGTGAGAAGGCTGGGGGGGCACAGGAAGTTGGAGGAGACACAGCTGGGACAGCTGACCCCAACTGACCACAAGGATATTCCAGGCCATGTGGTGTAATGCTCAGTATATAAAGCTGGGGAAAGACGAATGGAGGGACATTGGGAGTGATGTAATTTGTGTTCCCAAGGGAGCACTGATGGAGCCCTGCTCTCCTCAGGATGGCTGAACACCTGTCTCCTGATGGAAAGTGGTGAATGAATTCCTTGTTTTCCTCTGCTTGTGTGTGCAGCTTTTGCTTTATCTACCCAGCTGTCTTTATCTCAGCCCATGAGTTTTCTCAATTTTACCCTTCTGATTCTCTTCCCATCCCACTGGTGGGGGAGTGAGTGAGTGGCTGTGTGGTACTTAGTTGTTGTCTTTGGTTAAATCATGACAGTCCTGCTCTCAAGTTTTTCCAAATGAGGTTTGCTGGGAAGGTAGATGCTATACCAGTAGGTATAATGCTACATCTCCTTCAAGCACATGTTGGGAGTTTGGTATTTAACAAACACTCTACTTTGTTATAAATGACTGCTAGGAGGTTAAGAGCCTTCTTTATTTGCAAAATGATAGCAAATTTCATCTTCCTGATGCAGGTGGTCCCCAGGAAAGGTGTAACAATCTATGTATGTTCTTACAAGATGAAATGTAAAAGCTCTTTGGGAAGATCAGTGGGACCAAGGAGGGACAAATCTTCAACACAATTTTACACCTAATGACCTGTCTAAGAAGCTTTGCTATGACAACTCTCTGGGTACCTATGTGTGTTAGGGAAGGGCTGCTTTCAGTTCCAAATGACACAGGCGGGTTTTTACAGTACTTCTGTACAGAGGACAGTAGTGGGTATGTATGAACTTTCCATACTAGGCTAGAGTGAATTTAATTTTTTCTCATTTGTCCCCACTTATGTACTGTATGGTGTCAGTAGCAGGAGTGGAAATAAGTTCAGACTCCCAGTCCTCCATCTGGAATAAGACACGGTACTGGAAAAGAATGGTGTTCCTGGGATATGAAGGTGTTATGAGAGAAGTCTTTTAAGTTTCAGCTCAAAAGTGAGTGAAACCTGGGGAAAGGGAGCCCTTAGGGAAGGTAGGAAAAGAGAGTGCAATTAAAAAGTAGTCAATAAGCTGTTAACAGAAGGGACTGTTTAGGAGATCTTTTGAGGACATTCCCATAGCAGGAAGAAAACGGTTCATTAGCTCAATATTCCTTTTTCTAGGAAGCAAGCATTTTAACTAAAGTCATTGAGATCATGTAATACATCACAGGTAAAGAGCTCACCGTTTAAAAGGTCAGAGCAGAAGAACTGAGGAAACTCATTTCAGGAGGAACTTTAC
The DNA here is from genome assembly GCF_047495875.1 of Pithys albifrons albifrons. Taxonomy (NCBI): domain Eukaryota; kingdom Metazoa; phylum Chordata; class Aves; order Passeriformes; family Thamnophilidae; genus Pithys; species Pithys albifrons. Next base: position 10,298,448 of record NC_092466.1, read on the forward strand.
TCAGTCTGTCAGTTTGATACAGAAAGTTAATAGATGTCTTTCTGGACAAGAAAGAATGACATGAAAGTTTCTTGAATCTCAAGAAAAGTGGAGATTTGTAGGGAACAGTCTAGTAAGGGATAAAGTGAAACAACTGAGAGGTTATTTATAAATGATGAATATTCTTTGCAAGGAGCAAAAAAGATTCTACATTACTGTGGTAGCGATAATGGAAAATGGCTTGCTCAGTGACAGAGATATATTGTCTGCAAAAGAATAGGCAAGCCATTTGCTGACTTTTTCTTTACTCATAAACCCATCTCTTTTGGCAAATGTCAGTAGAAAATATCTTTTACAGTATGATCAGTTAAAAAAAAAAGTTGATCAACATGATGACAAAATAGAAGGGTTTTTTCCCTGCAAGTAGATTATTTCTCAAGGTTTTAACTTCAAATGCATGAGAATGTTTCATTGTCTTCTCTACTTCCCCCATCTCAAGCTTTGTAGCCCAGAGTTCAAGGCTGCCTGAACCTTCTCAGCAGTGTGATGTAAGAGTTTTCCAAGCACAAGTTCCTGCTTCAATTGTAGCATCCTGTTTGATGGGGATAGTACCCACTCTCATTCTAAATATATTCTTTGGTGTATAAATGACCACAGATGACTAATTTTGGGTGAACAATTTCAACATCTCTTTTGTTGGTGACAATAAAATGTACTTTTATTTTTAGTCTGAATAAATTGTACTGGCAGTGAAACAGCCTGAGAACATGGACTGAACATTAAGTCCTGGCTCTTTCTGATTGTGCAAGAAACTTCAAATATAGACTAATTCTTTCAACTCCCTATTCCTCACTCATTCCTCTAATATCAGGATGATAATACCAATGCCCTTCCTACCTGTTCCTTTGCAAAACAGGTGAAAAATACCACTCTGGGTAACCAGCTTATTGCTATTACCTACTGCTGGCAGAGGATTGTTAACTCTTCCTTTTGGCATGAAAATTGAGTGTTAAGTGCTGTCCTTACCTTTATGCCTGCACTGGACCTAGGATACACCTGAAGTGCAGAGTCTGAGAACTGTCCTTCACTGCTGCCCAAATAACCAAAATACAGAGATAGGGCACCTGCAGGCTCTGCAGAGTGAAAGGTGTTCTTTATACTCTGGCCTTGGGTCTAAGCATAACTACAAATCATGGTCAGGTTTAGTGGATTATGCTGCTTCCCTGCTGCAAAGCACAGAAAGGACTATTGCTGGCTTTGTGTCTTCAGAGGCAAGAGTTATTTAATTATCATGCTGGAATATGGAAAATACTCAACAATTTGTAGGTGTTGGGCATGTGGGAAATCAGGAACCCAGTCAGCATAAGAGCAACTTAGAATTTTCATAACAACAGAAAATGTGGAAATTTTTCCATGGAATAAAGGTTCTTTGAAAATACTTGAAGACCAAAAAGTTTTAATAATACAAGCTATATCCTAATGCCACTGCATTTAAAAGGATGCTGTGCTTTTGAATATGCCACATCACAGAATTAATGGGAAGAGTCAATCTCTGAAAAATATTAATGCACATCTCTAATGAAGTATTTCAAATAATTTTTGAAGGAATTTCAGAATCTTCTCCTGTACAATAGATTAACTTACTTGTTCTGAGGTACACAGAGAGGAAAGGAAATCTTTGCCAAAACTGAACTTTTTAACTGGAAAGTTTCCACTAACTTTTTATCTCAACATGTTTGACTAGGACAGAAGTCATGATTTCTCCTCTGAATCATCTTCTGATGAACAAAGTTCTAAATAATACCTTGCATTTTAATAGCTCTAAATTGCAGAGCTGTCAAATATCTTCTGCTCTAATCTTATCTGGCATTTTTCTTAGGAGCTGTTTGACCCTGCAAAGCCTTCTGTCATTCTTCTGTTTTCTCCTACTTCAGGGAGAAAGAGTTTTGAAAAGTCAGTGACCCATTGTGCTAACAGGTTGCTGACTTGCATTAAAATAAGACTGAAATTTTATGTCTCCATTTAAAAATCCTGAGAAAGGTTCTAACTGAGGTTTTGGTTATACTGAGCAACATCATCAACATCTCTGAAATTTGTTGGAGTGAGTAAAACCATATAGAGGAGAGTTGGTTTTCTTAAAAAAACTACCCTATCTTAGAAAACCACCCTGCATTCTTGTGCATCCAGTAATGCTGCCAACAAGAAACCCTAAAACTAATTTATTCTGCTTCTCTTTGTCAAAAAACAAAACAAACACAAGGAAACCCAACAAACCCAAAAAACAATAATAAAAATTAAAAAATTCCTGTAACATGATAGTATTGAGCTTCCCAATAAGGTCACAGCTCATCTACCTGAAGCCCTGAGAAGCTTAGAGGTGGCCAGAATTCTGTGCTGTTCACGAAATGACCTTTCAGAAATTAAGATCTAAAGTATGGTAAAAAAATGTGAAAGCAACTAAACAAAGCTTTAATTTAAAGCTTTTAATTTAAAAAAAGTGCCTTGCATATAATGCTTAACATTTTATCAGATGTAACTGAAATGTTCAATGATTATAAACTGTAATAGTACTTTTGCTGATAGGCCACACTCTGTTCTTGAGTTTTAAATATATTTCTTGCTACTGTTTAGGCTTTTCTCTGTAATTAGAAAGGCTTAAGTCTTCCTCTGTATTTTAGTGTCGATATTTACTCTGCTCCCATAGTCAATTCTAATTTCTACATTTGAATAGTGTAGAATTGAATTATCTATTTTCATATAATTTGGGGTTCTGGAGATGCATTAGGATAAGATTTTAATAGAAAATGCTGGACTGTGGTGACTGGATGTCTTTTCCTGGACAGGTAGTATTGTAATAAACTCTCTCAAACTTTCTGCCTTTGAATTTTCACTCTTGCTTGAAGTGAATGCTCAGCATCTGCTCTGACTGCAGACCCAAGCTGAAATCTTATAGCTGTTTGCAATATGCTTATTATCACTAGCTGTGTATAAAGAATTCAAGATAGAGCTGTAGGTGAGGTCTTGGTGAAAGAGCCCACATTTGTCACTAAGGGATATGTAGTTGCTTTCTGAGTGACAGCTGAACGTAAATTCTTATTTTACCTTTTCTTTTTTTGGTGCCTTGGAAATGGTGCAGAGGACCAGCACATTCTATAATCACAGAACGGTTTGGGTTGGAAGAGACCTTATAGATCACCTGTTTCCAAGCCCTCTGCCATGGGCAGACACCTCCCACTTGACCCCATTGCTCAAAGCCCCATACAACCTGGCCTTGACTGAGATTCAAGAAATTTTATTATGCCACATCCAACCTTGCCTTGAACATTTCCAGGATATGACATCCACAGCTTCTCCAGGCAATCTGTGCCAGTCCCTTACCATCCTCACAGGGAAGAATTTCTTCCTAATGTCTCATCTAAACACACCCTCTTTCAATTTGAAGCCATTCACCCTTGTCCTATCCCTTAACACCCTTGTAGAAAGTGCCTCTCCATCTCTTATATAGCCCCTTTAGGTACTGGCAGGTGCTGCAAGGTTTCTCAAAGCCTTCTCTTTTCCAGACTGAACAACCCCAACTCTCTTAGTCTCTCTTCATAGCAAAGTAGCACCAGCCCTCTGATTGTCTTTGTCACCCTTCTCTGGACTCACTGGTTGCTTGTACAGTCTCTGCTGAGCAGAGGCAGAAATCATGATCTGCTTCCAGAGGAACTAAAAACCTTACTTTCAAGTTGTGGACAGCCAAGGACAGGTAATCCTGAGCAAACTCCAAGGCCCTTATTTTATGTTTGTAGTTAACTTGCCATGTAAGATAAACCTAAGTGAGTGTGGCAGGAGGTCCAAAACAGTCCTGCTGTGGGGTGGCCTGTCATGCCAGCCCATAGGACAGATGCTGCTGTGTGGGAAGGGGAATGCCATGATGCCACCACCTAGGTCATAGCTCTGTGAGGTGGTGGTTCACAGCTGGCCCAGCAGAGAGAGGTAGTGAGGTGTGCTGGGCAGAGAGAGCTCACTGATGCCTGCAAAAGCTCCTCTCCCACCAGCATTTATAGAGGCAGTGACATCTCTGCTCAGTCTCATTTCTGAGCATTGCTTGTTGCCCTTGCCCACAGTCATCTGGTTTACAGCAAGCTGAAAGTTTAACTGGAAATGACTCCCTATAAATTGGTGCCAGAAAAGTCAAGAAAACATAAGCATGTTTGATTTTTCTTATTTCTTAAAATCAAGTTATGTTTATAAGAACAACTTTTTTTTTTAATTATAAAATTGAAGAGTTTTGTTCTGAACAGAGACAACTGGGTAAAAGCTGGCCAGTGCTTAAGGAAATTAAAAGATTACAAATGAGTAGTAAGTGTCAGAAAAATGAAAACAACCTCTTATCAGGTCTTCTACTTTGTTGAAAAAATAAATAACCTCATAGTGTGAACCATTATTTCTCTCCGTCTTTTCACTGGGCCTTTGAACTAAAGAATATGTTTGCTTTGCTCACCCAATTACACTATGGCTGACTTACATGGCTATTTTCCTGGGTAAACAGAGCTAATGAATACATGGTATATACTTAAAAGCTATTTTTCAATAGTGGGACATTCTATCCTCCTGCTCCACACTCCACTGCATAAATGGGGATGGTCACACTGTGGTAATTGCATCTTTTTCTTACATTTATTTATTAAAAAAACCCAAACAAACAAACAAAAGGAAAGCAGAGAGTCCCTCCCGCTCCGTTGCCTAGGTTATTTCATAGGCTACCAAGCAGTCTATGTGGTGTCTTCAATTATGTGGTAAAGCTAAACCATGAGGTAAAAACCTCACAGTGGTGTCAGTTCCAGAAACGCCCCTAACTATGCTGTGGGCTGAATTTTGCCCTCTGCCAGTGCCTAGTGCTGAGAGTGAAAGAGCATTCATTTGTTCCTCTGTAACTAAACAGCAGTGCAAAGTGCTAATTGCCAAAACCAGGCGATGCTAAACAAATATGTGAATGGCTGCTGCTGCTGACCCTGGCACATGGAAGAGCCTCTTGCCCTGACAGAGAAGCTATTTCACTGGTGTGCAATGAAGATGCACATTCATGTGTGTGTGTTTTGAAACTGATTTATGATTTCCTTCTGCCCTTCTAGTAAATTATTCTAACAGCCTAAAGTGTTTGCTAAACTTACCTACAGAGGGTGTGAGGGAAACTGCTGGAGGTGGATTAGGCCAAGCTTATGGGGAGAAGGCATTTAACAAGGGAAAAATTCATCTGTTTGGAATCTTGCTAATGCAATCTTGAAGTGCTCTGCAATCTTGCATCTGCCTTCTGAGGTGGCCTCATCTGCTGAGGAGGGCTCTCTTGCCCTGCCCTGCCCTTTGCTGTGCTGGGTGGGTCTGTAGGAATGGCTGTGGAGCATCTCCTTCCAGAAAGCAAGAGGGAGGAACTGTTTTTCTGTCTAGAGGGAAGGAAGCCTTGGGAGGAATATCAAGAGATCATCAGTCTGTTGCCAGAGGAATGATTGCCTGCACCTTCCTGGCCACTGTTTCTGTTATTTATTCTTTAAAGTGACATGTGATAGATATTTCATTCCCTCTCTACCGATGGTTTATTTCAATGTTCAGTACTGCTTGTTATCAGTAGTCCTTACTACCCACACATTTCTCCATCTACCAGCAGAGCTGTGCTCTGTTGTACTGCTTTAGAAGAGACCCAGGGGTGCTGCACTTAGACCAGGAAGAGAGGGATGTGACCCTCTAGATAGTCACTCTTATCATGGGAAGAGTTGGCTGTATATTTCCAGCTCCCTTTTGGGTTCTGCTGCATTGCCATTGGGGGAAGGAGTGGCGGGGAAATCATTAAATATGATAAGGAGTAACTTTGACTATGCTGTAGTTCTAATGCATAAAAGCCAGCTTCAACATCCCAGAGGCAGAGGGGAAAAGAAGATCAGATGCTAACGAGCTGGTAAATCAACAAGAATAAGATCTAATTAAGATGTAACCATTATGTCAATATATGCTACAATCTAAAGAGAGCTAAGAAATTGCTTTTTATCACAACTTGGAAAGATCTGGAACACTGTCCTATTAGACTGGATAACAGTGGCCATGTAGAAGAATGGTGAACAAAGCTCAGATTTATCAATAGTTGCCAGTTTTGGCTAAGGTAGCTTGCAAAATGGAGATCTGATGGTAAGAAATATCAAAGGATATTCCTCACCCTTCCAAACAAGGCTTGTGTCTAATCCAGTTATCCACTTAACTTGTCTACTGACTTATTCACTCAGGGGAACAGCACTCGGTACTGTTAGCCTGTTTTGTTGTTGTATTGTCACAAATCCTGGAATTCTTCGCAGGACTGTGTATGAACTAACTTCCTTCAATAAAAACCCACCAAAACAGAAACCCCAAATCCAAGAATAAGAAAACAAAACCAAAACCAAACAAAACCCCAACCAAAACAAGGAAAACCCCAAACAACCCAAAACCACAGAACACCACCGCAGAACCACAAAAAAACTCCAAATGCCCAAACCTGCTGGTACTACAGCTCTGAAGGTAAACTCTCTGTGGCTGAGACCTTAACTTGCAGATGCATGGAGCAAATGTACCCTGATCAATCAGAAACAATCCTTCTACAACCTGACTTTCCTAATAGAGGGAAAGTAGTTGAATTTTGGCCAGTTTTCCCAGAGGAGGTGCACCCCTGAGGACGTGGTACCTCTTTTGGATCACAGTTGTCAGTGCTGAGCTGTTCTGCAGGGCTTGAGGAGGAGCTGGGAGGTGCAAACAGCAATTAAACCCACAGTTCCTGGGGTGATTAGTTTCTCTTTTCCTCCCATGACTAGGCAGTTGTGGGGATCTCTGATTCGTGGTAACGTGAAATGCTAAAAAAGCAGTCAGCTCCTTCAGGTCATCATCAATTTGCCTTGCATAGTAATAGCAGGCTATGATGTGCTCAGACCTAAATATGTGTGACTGTGGGATGTGAGTACAGCTGGACTGAGAAAATAATAATTGCTGGATGTTCATGTTATCTTTTTCTATCCTGGAAACAGCCAGTGGGAGTCTAATGACTTGTTTAGAAGATTGCAGGAGACAATTGCTAAAGCAATCAGCAAATATGATTATAATGTCTCAGTTCAGTAGACTTTCTATCTTAAGTAGATTTGGAAGTGAAAAATCTCCAAAAATCAGCAGAAGGGGAAGAAAGCATTTTTCATAAACCAAAAATTGTCAGTTATTCCATTGTCACTTATTCAGAATTTCACTCAAACTGTACTTTTTAATGTTGTATTTATATTTTGTTTTGCAGCTGGAGTTAAAGAGGTCTTGAATTAAAGAAAAAGGGAAATTAAATCTATGTGTCTTGGTTCAAGGGAGAATTCTTGGATGTAAATAATAAATGAGAGAGAATTCAGCAAAAGAATGAAGGATTTTGGAGCCTTCAGAATAGATCCCCTTTGATATCATTAATAAAAAATAAACTATTGCAACAGCCAAAGTGCTTTATATAGACACAGGGTAATTCAGTAAGTGAGGCTTTGCTTTAGACAAGTGAGGGGGTTTTGTTTTTTAGGTTTTTTTACTAGATCATACACTAACTGTGTCTTGGGTTAATTTTTAAGGTGAGCCAATACCTCTGGACATGTGCATGCAAGCCATAGCTGTGTAAAGGTTGTGACTTGCTATATGCTTGCCCACCTCTCAATTTTGGCCTGTGGATACTTGATATTATTATGAATGGCATTCATTTTCCTTGCATGAGAAACAGATTTACGAGGAAAACAAGTAATTCCTCTATAAGAGATGATAATGGATGGAAGGACAAGTGTAGCTAATGCTACAGAGATCAGGAATGTGAGTGCTGGCAGCAGATGGACAGGGCTGGGGTCCCTCCAGCAGCCACTGGGGTAGTGGACCATGAGTGGGGTGGCAGCCCATTCTTCCTGCTCAGTGAGGAACGTACATGTTCGTGCAGTGACAAACAGTGCAGGAACTTGGAGTGCCACCTGCTTCATCACCTTTGTGCTGCAAGCACCAGAGAGTCACGGCAGTCCTATGAAAACCAAAAAGCCATCCATGTTTGCATAATTGCAGGCTGAGCAGGGCATGTTGCAGGAAACTTGTAGTTCTCCTTGCAGTGTTACTTTCATGGGCAGCCAGGATGAGGTGGAGAAAGAGTCTTGTTTCCCCCTCTTTTGCCTCACAACAGCCCTGGGGCCTGAAACAGCGAGTGGGAGGCTTGTTTGCTGACCTCTCCCAAGTCAAGGAGAGCAGATTTAAAAAGCTGCTTGGGTTAAATTTGAAATGGTTGATGGGCACATGATAATTTTCTTTTGGGAGGGTTTTTTTTTACTTTATCCTAAAAGATCCTTAAAAGAAGCATTGCCTTGGTTGTTAGATCAGCACATCTGATTGCTGCCGTAGAGCAGCTGGACAGTTGCTATCAGCTGTGCATGACTGAAATTCTCTGGCAAAAAACGTCTTGACTCCAGGCTCCATCGCACAGGCACAGTTTCCAGGTGATCAGGTTGCTACCTGTTTTGAGCTGGCAAATCAGTGCAAGACAGGTGGAGTCATTGCCCTGCAAAGCTGGTCATCACATTTATGTTTCAGTATAGTAATCTTACATCTTCGTGCAAAAATATGGATGGAAATTTAGGCCAATTAACAGGAGCATTGGGTATCCCTTTAACAAGAGTAAGCAAAATAATAGACAAAAATCTATGAGCTTTTGAGGATGACACCTTTCCAACAGAGTACTCAGCTTCTGTTAAAATGCAAATTTTCACTCATCACTTGGGAGAGTAATGAACACCAGAGGAAAGACTAGAGGCAACTAAATGTATCTAGTTCATTAAAATACATCATCTTCTAATAAAAAGTACCATTATCTCAGGAGGGTTGTATACTTGGGCTTCTCTGTGAAGAAAGACTCGCTAAGAGCGTGTAGTGATATAAAGGAAACTGGAGAAAAACTTGCAGATCTTATACAGGCTTAGACCTTTTAGGACTTATATAATTTTCATGTACCATCTCACTCTTATTGTACTCAATAGTCCTTGGGGAGGACTTTTAGAAAGTTATTCTAACTGGCAAAATACATGTGATTTTTTTTTATTATTGTTGCTGTCAAAAATGGACTTTGGAGTCAGAAGCTTTGTCCATCTTAAAAAAAGCCAAAACTTTAATACTGAAAATTAGATCTGAAAAGAACAGGTTTTCCCCACGGAAAATCTGGTGGATTTAGCAATACACACCTATGCATCCACACATATATATTTAGAGAAAATTGTACTTTTTATAAAAAGAAGGAAAGTACATCTTTTGGGTTTTGAGATGTTTTCAAAACAGCAAAATTTTTTGTTTTCATCTAAAAATAATTTTTTAAATAAAGGCCATAAAACTTAAAGGGCAATTTAAAAATGAATACCTCAAATAGTCTAATAAAATCAGTGAAAAAAATGTCAAGTGGTCATACCAGCTGTTGTTTAGGCTGAATGTGTATTATGGATCTTCCACAATGGAGAGGCAAATAGAGTTTCTTTACTGCCATGCTGATATATTTCAAGGAAATACAACAGTATTATCCTTTTTATATGTATGCAAAGGGTCTTACAAATGTATTTCATCTTAAAATTATTTTCACATATCATGCTGGCATCTTCATAATTCCCTTTCCATGGACCTTAGTTCATGTTGCATTGGCCAATCTAAAGAAAAAAATCTAAATCTCTTTAAAACTGTCTCTTCCATGTGAACATTGCCCCTAAACCCTGACACTAAATTATTTGAAAAAGCACCCATGAAAGATGTGTATCTAGTGTATTGACTTTTCTTTATATTGTATCTACTAGGGGACAAAATCAGTTCTTAGTGTCGATCTCCGAAACAACCAAAAGGGCACAATAAAATACAAAAGAAGAGAGATTGACGTAGCAATAGCCCTTGACGTGCTTGTTCCTCATCCAATCCCTGTAAGTAATTACCTGTCTGAAGTTGTACAAGCACTTCAGTTTGGCTAGAGACAGCTATTGATTTAGAAATCAGATGTTCTTGGGCTGATTGAAAAAAAAAACAAAACAACTTTTTAAATTAATTTTTTTTCCTCAGCCTGCTGTGGCCATGAATAAGCATCATTCATTTTATGCAATTTCCATTTGAAACATTCTTCTATTGGGAATTTGTTTACCACTTGTGGCCTGCTAGTCTGAAAATTAGTTTTCTAAACATGCCTTCTAACCAAGCATTTGTAATGCTCCATTAAATTTTATAGGGGTTTTTTTGTGTGTCTGTTGTCTATGGGAATGTTATCTATCTGTCTCTGTACAGGGTAATGTGATGTATTTTGAAAGATAAAGTGGCCTGGTTTTTCTTGATCTTAGAGTGTTTATTTTGATTATTTATGTTATTTTTATGAATTGCTGTAAGAGTCATGTAGGACTTGAAGAGTTCTGACCATGGGAAAATTTAATCAGGAAATAAATATTTTTCTACCTTTTCTCCCTCAGGAATTAACTTTAAAACTGATTGAGCAAAAAATTGAGCCTGAGTACTTGAAAATGTTTTCTGTAGAAAATATATGTTGAGTGTAATTTTTATATTAAAAGTCATGGGCCAAAATAAAATGTATCTTACAGACATTATCAGGATATGTAAAACGTTGTGAGCTCAGGTAAAATCTGGACACTAAATGTGTATATTCCACACTACTAATGCCATTAATGAACACTTAGGGTTCTTGAGAATCTCACAGAGATATTTAATCCTCATAGGAATAAGGAAGTCACAGCCTGAGCACAAAAGGATGCTTAAAAAGGTCTGAATTTTTTAATGGTTTCTGTGGTATAAAAGTAGGAAATGTGGGATATGTGATGCTGATTTCTGCTGTTAACTGTGGCTTATGCCTGCCAGGAACCAGGTGGTGAATTTGGTGAAGCTCATTTGAACCAATCTAAATACATCAGTCACTTTCAGATTGCTTTGGTGTGTTATCCATACATTGCCTGGATTTTCCAGAAAGTGCCTTTTCTTAATTAAGTGAGCACTGATGGAGACTTCTTGTGAGCAATGTTTTCTCCTGGTGCTGTTCATATTTCTGTGCATGGGGAGTGTTTCGGGAGCCTGCAAGGCAAACTTCTCAGTGATTGCACAAATGAAGGCAATTTAGGGTCTGGATCAGAGATGTGTGGGAGTGGAGATGAAGCACTTCGGCACCTCTCTGACCTAAGCAACTGTCATGGGATTTTTTTCTTCTTTCCCCAGTGATTGGTTATGTCTCTTCAGACCTCATTTTCTCCTCAGAAATGTGTATGAAAACTATTCTTTTAAAATATATATCTGGATGCAAACCTTATCCCATTGTTGTGGTTTAAGATGGCAATAAAGCCTCAGAGAGATGCTTGCTCAACGCCCCCTGTCCACCCCACCTCCAGTGGAATTAGGAGAAGAATCAAAAGTAAAACTTTTGAGATCACAATGGTTTATATTTTACTTTGTTTTAAATTATTAATAAAAGTTGTAAATAATAATAATAGCAATAATAATAATAATGAGGAAGGGAAAAAAGTCAAACAACTGATGCATAATATAATTGCACACCAGCCACTGACCCATGCCAGAACCCCTTCCCAAACCCAGATTGGCCCTCCCTTCCTGGTAACTCTCCCACTTTATATACTGGACATGGCATTCTATGGTGTGGAATTTCCCTTCGGCCTGTTCAGGTCACCTGTCCTGGCTATGCCCCCTCCCAGTTTCTTTTGTGCACCTGGCAGAGCATAAGGCGCACACATACAGAAAACAAAAGAAGTTCTTGACTTAGGATAAACATGACTTAGCAAAAACCAAAACATCAGTGTGTTATCAACACCATGCTTCATCCAAAACACAGCATGGGGCAGCTACTGAAAGGAAATTAACTCTATACCAGCTGAAACCAGGACACCTATTCAGCAGACCTAAAGATTTGTGCTACTGGAGAAGATGAAAAATTTGAATATTCTCCAGCAATTTGTGCTTACTGAAACCTCTTCTAATATTAAGAAATTCATAAATCTGTCAAGAGAAGTTACACTGAATTAAAAACTATTGAACTTGTAGTTTCAAGGTTCTTGTCTAGAAAAGAATAACTATTAAATATGCTACTAAATAAAAAATGAAAGTCAGAAAATGCCTAAAAAGCTTCCAGAGGGCAAACAAAGACACTGGTGTGGAAGAGTGAAGGGAAATCTCATGCAGCAACCAAGCTGGGTGAACAGAGGTGACTTCCCAGAGGTTTCCTTGTGCCCAGGTGCCAAGGGAGCAGAGCAGGAGTGCTTTTTATAAAGCCATTTAGGTCAGGGTCGGGGGAAGAGAGAGCTCCTTTGTTTCCCAAGTGCAGGCTACTTCTGGATGAATATTTAAAACTGCTCAGACCTGTGTGGTGTTGCAATCTGGAAGGCGTGCATTGGCCATGGCTCTGTTTCTGACTTAACCACAGTACTTCCTTTGCTTTCTGGGCTGTCTAGCAGGTATAATGAGACCTTCTGGGATAGTGTTTCTGGCTCTGATGTTTCCAGTGCTGTTCCCATCACTTTCTGGAGTTCAGAAATTGCTTACATCGAGTGTTGAACTTCTGGGCATTTATTCCTTTAGCAATTGTCACACCTGCCACCTGAAATATTACCACAGATATAAAAATAAAACAACAGCAGAAGTTAAAAAACAACTTCTTGAGAGGTTTCCCATTTCCTATTTTCTCCAGATTGAAGTGAAAATGGTGTACTAGGCAAGCAAATGCCAACAAATTTGGTGTTGGGTTTTTTTTAATGTGTTTTTGTTGGGATTGTTTTGTTTTGTTGTTGTGAGACTTCTAGGTTATCCATTGCTATTCTACTAAGAAAAAGTATTCAGTGTGGAAGCATCAGGTTCATTGAGTCAGCCACAAAACAGGCAGGATTTATTATTTTCAATAAACTCTAGTACAAAATGCAATGATCTTTAGTTGTCCAAAAACTTACAGTGCGGGAAATACCTGCTGCTGTATTGGTTTTTTATTATTTTTACTGATTCTACCTCTGTATCTATTTGAATCACACTTATTACTGCTGAGCACTGAGTTGGTTGACCACATAATCATATTTTCTTTTTGGTTTTGTGGGTGTTATAGAAAACCTCTATGTTTTCTGCTTGTTAAAGTACTTAGGAGCAAAAAATGCTATTATGGAGAATCCAGTCTCAGGTCAAGCTGGAAGATACAAAGGCATCTAGCATGACTTGCAATTTACCTGTGAAAGGATCCCAACCAGTGAACAAAACTCAAAGGGTTTATGGGTGAAACCCTCAAATTCTGGTCTTTGAATTGTTCAGGGGTCTTACTGCCCTGCTCTGTTTGATGCTTGTATGGAGGCAGGTGTGTCACGCACTGTGACAGCTTTGCAGAGTCCCCTTTGGTATTTCCGTTCTTTTTCTGTTGCTGACTTTGGCTTTCATGGAAAAGCAAGAGTTGGATAGTCATATTCTCAGTCTTTCCACATGAGAAAATCCCAGAGGACATGGTTTAGTGCAGGCATTTACACACTTGAAAAATCTGTTAATGATGCGGGTCCTTCTACATGAAATATTATGTGAACCTCTTAAAGCTTTTAAACTGGCAAGGAAAAAAAGGATTTAATACTCTGATTTCACAGGGGGAAAAAAAAAGTGGGAAATTGCATCTTTTTCCTCTACCCTAGCCAACGACCTTTCTTCAGGAGTTCAACATAATTTCAAGAATCTTGTGTTGAACATCTAAAAGCTCACAGCTACTGCTACTGCTATAGCTGCTGTGCCAGAGCACAGAATCAGAAAACTTGTACCATCATGATGTGAAGCTGTGAAAATTGGCCAAAATGGCTTCTTGTTCGTGTCTTATTGATAGGAATTTTTGAATTTTGAATTTCCGCAAGGACCTGCTTCACCAGCACCAGAATATCTTGCCAGAATTGGTTTTCCCAGGACACTCTTTTGTCCCTTAGCTATTAAAGGCCTGTTTAAGAGAGAAGAGATGAGAAGGAGCTAGAAGTTAGTCAGAGAAACACCTAAAAAAGCTATTCTCCAAGAGCAGAGGAAATTTCTGTGCTAAGGGAGAGATTGAAGGAGAGGTGTCTATAAACTCTCTAACTACTCTAGTACCAGCCTGGAAGGAATCTTGATAAGGCAAGAACAGAGTTTGCAAGCACTTCAGCTCACAGCATGTACAAAACAGTGGGCTGGGCTGGCTTGGCAAACATCTGTAGCTGCTACATTTGCCATTTGTCAGAATTGAAAGTACTTGCCAGTAATGTGATTTTAAACCAAATGACTCTGTTCTCTAGCAGGCTTTAATTTTTAATATTTTCCCCTGGGTTTTTGTTATTAAAAACAACAACAACAAACAACATCTCTATATCCTTGTTCTCTCTTAAAAGAGTGCTGAGATGACTCGACATCAATTTGCTTTGGTAGAAAAGTAGGAGGAGAAATAGATTACTAGCAGTAGATGACAGTTTGCCATTTGTATAGATTTTGTGGCTGATAAAATGTGTAATTTGGACACAGATGTGTGTTTGATCCCATTCCAGTCAGTGGCTTTCAAACAGAGCTGTGAAGAGACAGTCCTTGGATCAAGGGGAGTACCAACATCTCTGGAAAGAGGAGTTGATCTCCTTGATTCACCTTGAGGGGCAGCAAGGGGACTGGGTAGAGGCTATACTTTGGAAGGGTCTTTGAAGTTATTAAACTGTTTATTCAGACCCCCAAATAGTTGAAATTATTTTCTTTCCCCTAGAACCGTGTAAGTCTCTTATCCTTTCCTTGCTCTTTATTCCTCCTAGTGCTGCCCAGAGCTCAACTCTCATCAGGACATTGATGTCTCCAAAACTCTCCTCAGGTGCTCTCTCAGCCCTTGGCTTCTGAGTTCTGTCCAGCATTTTTGGGGAAGTCTCTTGGTTCTCACTCAGCTCATTTTTCTTACTAGGTGCCTTCTTTCTTGAAGATCTTGCTGTAGGCCTTGACAATAATGAAGGAAATATATCTAATGTGATGTCACTGGAGCACATTGAAGTCAGATGGGCCTTTTCCACCCTATGGCAACCCCTCTCCTTGGAGACCGGGGTTTTCACTATGTCAAAGGCTCCTTTTGCTCCCAATATATAAAACCCATGCTTCTCTAAATCATAGTTATGATTCTTTTGTCTATAGAAAATTAGTGTTGTGTCCCATTTTCTCTGTATTGTCATGTCTGCATTCAGGCAAATTGCTCATTCCAGCTGTGTCTCACAAAGCTCAGCAACTGCAAAAGTGCCCAGAGCCCTTTTCCTTCATCGTTGCCTCTGTAAATATGTGCCTTCAATGTTAACATGAAGTATCTAATTTCTCTGTGGAAGGGAAAAGATTTAAGCAATCACAAGTGGACCATGAACAGTTCAAAGTGGCTTGGTCAGGAAGGATTTATAACACTGTCGAGAAGTGCGTCAGCCTTTGCAAGCCCTCAACAGCCTCTATTTTAAACCCGAAAAATTCCATGTACACAAATAATATGCTAGTGCAGGCTTGTTGACAATTTGGCTGCACAGCAGCCTTTACTCCTCTGCACAAAGTGCATTTTGTTTTTAAAATCTTGATAGGGATATATTTTAAATAATCTGTTTTAACTCATGTACATTTTGACTCCTATGAGGTGCTTCATATGATTAGTGTGTTACTATTGAATATTCAACACGAAGTCAGTCTAATAAGTCCCACAACTATTGTGAACCTGCCAAGGAGAACACTGTTATGTAAATATTCTGTTGCTGAAGAAAACATTTCTGAGAGATGGAATGTAGACAGATGATGATTTCAAGTAGCAATGGAAAATTGTTTTCCTTAGTCTGAGGAGAAAGAAAAAAACAGTAATAAGGGATTTAAATTTAGGTCCATTTAATCTCTAGCATAGGATGACATTAGTGTTGTTCTTTTATTTTTCCTTAAACTCCTCATGGTCTTGTGTGGTCCTACATGTGTGTATGTGTGCACACACAGTCCTTGAAAGACGAGGAGGAGGAGAAAGAGGTGTTGCTCTGCTGTGTCAGAGCCAGCATCCTCTACTCTTAATCAAGCAGGGTCTGGTTTAATCCTTCCTGGGGATGTGGAGATTGCTTTTCTTTTGAACTCAATGTTTCTTGTTCTCCTGAAAGGATTAAGGAAAGGAAACAAAATATACCATTTTGAAACCATGTGCATTCAAGTTTATGAACTAACTCTTCTAAGAGATTTTCAAAGAAGTGCTTCACCTGAACAAGACATAACTATGTATGGTTTGGCCACATGGCTGGGTAGTTACATAGCATAGCTTTCATGTTCTTCTCTGTTTCTCCAAAACTGAAATGAAAACCTTTTGTTTCCTGATACTTCTTGTTGTTCTGCAAGTCATCTACCCTTTCTGTAAAACACACAAGTTTGTTGAAGCAGAAAAGGGTTTGCTTTCTGATTAACTGTTTTCAGAGATTGTCTGTGCTTATTATTTTAATCAAGTTCCTGACACAGGTAGCTCATCTTTTGATTCTACACTAATGAGATTTTCTTATAGCTCCGTGGATAACATAAAAACCCTTATCTCTCTTGAAAGGTGGTATGCTAATAGAAAAGACCACAGAATCCTTGAGGAGTGCTAGACACTAAGGTTCTTCCACAGATATTAGTAATTGTCAATATGAAAGGTGTGTTGCATATTAAAGGAAAATATCATTACATAAACAAGCATGGTTCAGAGAAAAATCTCCACAGCTCTCTAGGCTCTTCATGTAATTACTGACTTCTGTCCTATCGGTAATTTCTGAAATAACCTCTCTGTCAGTTTTTGTTTCAGTCTTCATCCAGCTTTCCTTGCTATAATATTTATTTCTGCAGGGATAATGCTTCATCATTTCAATTTTCCATCAGTGGAGAGCTGTGCTCCTGGATTCTGTTTCCTAAAAGCTCTGCTTATTCAGGTTTCACAACAGGTATGTGCAATTATGAGCTCCAGGAGAAGATAGGTCAGTTTCAAAAATGTGCTTTTAGGGCTTAGCAGGGAGAAATCAGAGCTATTTGGGTTTAGTCTGTAGTTCTGCTACCTGGCAGTAGGCATTGCCAGATATATTTGATGTAGTTGATGGACAGAAGCCCTTCCACTTCAAGAGGCTTGTGTTGTCTTCTTGATCATAGAATCATAGAACCATCAGGGTTGGAAGAGAGCTCTCAGATCACCCAGTCCAACCTTAGATGCAGAGTTCTTGTTTGGAAGTTCCTTTGGGGAAAATTTTACATCCATCTTTTTTGATCTTTTCTATGTTACACATGGAACTAGGAGATTTTTGAGGGAAACAAGTGAAACAAGAAGTACCTCAAAAAAGTAGCAGGCAAAGTCTTTCTGGAAATCTATCTGTCCCCTCCCTGTCTTCTGTGAGAGAACAAGTATTTCTCATGTTTCTAGGGCTAAAATGATCAGTGGTTAGCCACATGGCAGATAACATGGACCTATGCAGCATTAAAAATTTGTGGCTTCTTTTTTAGTTAATTGAGATTTTCTGTTGTCACTTCTCAGCTTTGACAATATGAGCTAAAACTCAGCATTTCCTGAATGTAGGAAGTGGTGAACCAGCCAGCCAAAAAGCAGTCATCTGCTGGTCCAGATCTCCAAATTCCATTATTTCATATAACTTCTAGAGCTGTTACTGTTAAAGTTCCACCTCAGAAGGTCTGAGAAGGTCCAAGTGATCTTAGTGGATCTAAGCTGTTTTCATTGCTTATAGTTATGCTCTTTCCTCAGCAATTACCCACTCTTGCAAGTGATCGACGATAAGAGATGTAGGTTAAGTGGAGATTTGAGTGCTCCTAAAGAAAAAGATCATTTGTGACATAAATATTCCCCCTGTGTCAGAGAAAAAGGCTGAGGGATTATTAATGCCCTTGGCTACTATTTCTGGCAAGTTAATTGCATGGTAGGCCGTTGGAAGAGCTGTGCTTATCAGGTTTGACACTTTTGCTGGTTTCATCTTATCTTGCAGAAAAGATCAGTTATGTAAGGAGGCAAGTGGTGGGATTGAAACACAGCTACTCACCCTATTATTTCTGGCAGCTGCTGTGGGAATTCCACAGGCAGTCTATTCCTGTGAGTGTAGCAGGGCCATGCCTATTGCTCCAGTGGAGAGGGAGGCTGATGGATTCAATGCTCTTCTGAGAGAAGAGAAAATTCTAATGGTTATCTGCACTGTGAGCCACTTTTAGCAATTTTTTCACTCCCGTCCTGTCTTATCTGCTTTTTCTGGAAGGAAAACATTTCAGGAGAAGTGTCAAAGTCTATCCAGAGCTCCCCATTTTCTCAATTCCCAGAGAATCAGAGTGGAGGGGGCAGTTGAAACAGTCATCTATAAACACAGGTACAGAATTGATCTTCCTTTCAGTACATTGGTGTGAACTTTTAGCTGTGTTTTGTTAAGGTACCCCTGCTTTGTGTTTGATTTTCACTATTGTATGATGGATAAATTAGTCCTTTTCATTTATACCATAACTTGCCCAAACTTGTTCTCTTGCACCACTCTCTACGATATCTCCAAACATCAGTGTATTTATGCATCACTTCAAACCAAAAAAGAGGCAAGAACACAATACAAACATGTAAAAGGAGAATAAGCATAAAGTACATTTTAGGCACCAGGCATGACATTTAGACCCCAGAGATGGTGAACAGCAACAAGGCTTGCAATGCCCACAAAAGATATGGGGAAAACTGAGTTATATTTGCGAAGAAGTGCTTTTATTTGGGTTGTTTTGATATTTTTTATGGTTTTTATGGCAAAATGATTCAGCTTATCACAGCTAGACCTGGATGACATTTACCCAAAGAACAGCAACTTTGTCACAAAGAAAAAGGTTTGGGGGAGTGGGGAAAGCAGCACCATAAGGACCGAAAGTGCTTGGGAAGCTGAGTCACATCAGAAGAACAACTTAATATATAAATAAATGGTGATGTTTCTGTAAATATTAAAACATTTCCATTTATGTTTAAAAGTTCATTCTTTTGGTAGTGTGGGTATGTTTTGTTTATGCTGTTTTGAAACTGAACTTTTGGTGTTTGGTTTCAAAATCATATTTTCTTTCTCTCTTCTTTGTAACTGTACCCTTTATGAACAAAAGTTTGAAATAAGCAAAATGAACTGCCATATTGCTTTTGACTTTTAGTTATTTTGAAAGAAAAAAAGAAAATCGAAGGAACTGAAGCTTAGGAAAGTCTCTGTAGTTCAACTAAAAAATATTCCCAAAGCTTGAATTCTGAGCTCTCAAATGTCAATCAAATATTTAAAATGTTGGGCCATTTTTTTCTTTATTATCAACCAAATGTGAGAAATATTGGGAAATCATAACAAACTGAGAACACTTAGAACTCCACTCTGTTTGTGTTAGGATTGTATTATTTGTCTTAAAGGATGGCATTGGATAATCCTGGCTTAGCTAAATATTAACTAAAATTCTTATTATCTACAGTCCTAGTCCCAGTGGGGAAAGGAATTAGGATTAATGAAGGTAGACTCAGATACCTGTCAAGGACTACAGGGTATAGAAGTATTTAAGACATCTAAAGTTTCGGACTGGCACTTTATGAGACAACTTAAGGAAAAATCCCACCTTTATACCCATTAACACTCTGAAAATTTATCTGGAGGTCTCCTGTTAGATCATGCTGGAAAGTATATCTGCATTAGAACTTTATTTTTTATTTAATTTTGTTTTCTGTATCTGCTTATCTTACTGAGGGATTTTCTGTGCAACTTGGCTGCACAGTGTATTTCTGATTAGTCTGTCCTGGCCTTTCTTCAGCTTTGTATATACCCCACCTGCCCACCGTGTTTAGCACATTCATAAGTATTTCTTCTTCCAAAACTCAATTTATCCAACCTTTATATGAGGACAGGCACCACATTTGCCTCTGCATTTTTCCTTTTCTATCCTATTCCATTGTACGTGGATAAGCTGCCAGGTTTTTGTTGGTCTGGAATGGAGTGATTTTCCTAGGGCAGGTAAGGAAAGGAATTCAGCGTAGAAATTCTTGGCAAATACACTGATCTTAGGCATTCAAAACAGGCTATCAGCCTGAGCTGTTCACAACTGTCTCTTGTCCTACTCAAGGACTGTAGAAAGAGACAGTTGAATCCATGCAGCCTGAACTGCTCAGAGTTCTGTTCCTCACTTTGTTTACTAAATCATGGTAAGATCTGAAAGTGCCAGCAGAGAGGAGAGAGCACTTCTCACCAAGTGCCTATTATTTTGTGCTCTATGCACACCTTCCTTAATAGATCCTCAAGAGCTCTACTGCTGTAGAATGAAAATCACATCATTATATTGCTAACACCCTTCCTTTACCTGCAACCAGCTTTTGAATCTTGCATTGTTTTTGTTCTTTCACTCTAAAGACCTTCTAATTGTATGTTGTTTGTAGTGTATGGGAGGTTCTCTTTGTCCCTTTTGGTCTAAATGTCTGTTTATTTGCATTCACACAACTCCCACATTAGTAAAGAGATTTCTAGGCAGGGTGGTGTTTCAAGTGGTGATGTGGGAGCAGAAGCCTTGCAGGAATCTAGCAGAGGATGACTAATTAAAAGATTAAGACTAATGGTGCAGAAAGGCATAAAGAAACCAAGAGATTTGTTTTCAACCCGACATTTAATGCAGAGGAGAGAATACCTTGCAAAGATTTACTTAAAACCCCAAAATTGGTCTATTTTGAACAGAAAAGTTTTAAGAGTAAAGCAAATATTTTTGCATGTGGATTGAGAATGTGGCAGATGCTATGCCAGACTCGAGAGTCATACAGTGTGGCTTGCCTTTATGCCCAGGAATTGAGAGAAAATGACAAAGTCTCTGAAGGAAATACACAGCTAAGGGACAACCCCCCTGGGAAGGAGAATGGACTTGAAAGCACAGCAACCTCTCCTTGTTTCCAGGGTCTGATTGTCAGCTTGAATTAAGAAGACCAGAATACTTGCTTTTCCTTTCTTTCTGCCTACCTTCAGTTTTGCAAATAAAGATATTCCAGCTCCCATTTTGAGTTAGAGGAAACAAATTGTAGCTCACAGGTTTGAAGAGACTCCTGAGTTACTTTTACTTGCACTCTTCTTCTTTGCTACTTCCCTCCCCAAAGGGTGGCACCCCTTATGTCAGAACATGGAGAGGTCATCACGTCTAGGAATTTTGGCTTTACAGTAGCAGGTCTTCCTCCAGGTTGCTAGGACTCGCTTATGACCTGCTGGGTTAGTACTTGCAGGAATCCAGCCCTGATGGTCTCTGAGGAATTACCACCTTGTATCTGTTGCCTGCTCATTAATGCTCCCATTGAAAGCACTATCTTTAGTGACAGTCTAGAAAGTTATTTAGCTACACTAATAGAGTAAAATTGTTGGCCTGTTTCCAGAAAATTGCCGTCATAGTTTTGTCCCCAGTGATAATGTTTATGAGCTATTAGTTAATTAATATGTAGCTTTTTGATAGAGACTCAGAGACAGTTAAGTACAGTATATTCAGGCAGAGATAATTTGGTTGTGTTGGGTTTTCAGAAGATGAAAGCACAGAAGGAGTCAACTAACATTTAGTTATCACATTCTTTAATCTGTGAACAATGTTTGGTTTAGGTTTAGTTGGAAGTATTTTTCATTCATGAGTTATTTTTTGCTTGTTTGAATTTTTAAGGCTAGATTTCTGTTATTTGTTTGTTCTTCTCTCTTTTTCTTCTTTTTGTTCTTAATCATTTCTGGCTTAACGGGAGATTAGTTTGTAGGTATCAAAACATGGGATTTGCTGCCTACCAACTATAAGATTTTCAACTAACCAAACAATTGTGGCTGAAACACTACAACAAACATGAAGAGCTGAAACTTTGTAGACCATGCAGACATTCACATCCAGTGCAGGGAGACAGAGTTTGTGTGTTTGTTGATCCTGGGCTAATAGGCTGGCAGAGGGACAGGGCTAAACAACAAGGATTCTCTGCCAAATGAAAACACCTATAACTGCTTTGGCATCTAAGCTGCTGAATGTACATCATGAAAACAGACTTCAGTCCTATGCACCTCCATTAACTCTCTTTTCTTCCCTTTTGTTTACAGTGATGAAATGTCAGCTAATAGAATAGCATTGTTAATAGTAACTGTGTAAGCATGTACTTTATCTTTCTAGATTTTACAGTGTTTCTAGTGTGGTTCTCAGGTTTGTTGGGATTTTGTTTGCTGTTTGGTGCCTCTTCTGTATTGATTTGCTTCTCATCTTTGTGATAAGGCACGTTTGGTCAATGCATAAGATATTTGTCAAACTCACACTTTGAGGAACACAGTCCTTTTCCAAGGTGCTGTTCCCCTTTTAGCAAACAACATGCTTTATCTCATTTTTTAGTAAAAGTTTTATTTTAGAGTTCTGTTTTGCACAGGTAACTCTCAGGGTAGCAAATAACCTGTATAGAGATGCAGCCAAGTTTGAACACTTTTTAAACCCAGCCCCCTGTTGTAAGAAGCTTGTTCTTTCTATTTGTTTGCTGTAGGTCTTTACTATATTAGTTTGTTTTCACATTCCTTGTAGTTGATCGATACAGAAAAATAAAATAATAACAATGAAAAGTAACTATAACTGCTGAGGGGAAAAACCAATTCAAACAATTAAGACTTTTTATAAATAATTATGTCTGGAACTGCAGGCATCGCTGTAGAAAATCTCAGTAATAATCTGTAAAGCTATGCATAAGCACATTAGTTCTGTGTGTACCAAAGCGTACATTAGCACTGGGGAGCAAAAGTGAAGTCAAACATTTGCACAGCCTCAGGCAAAATCAAATTTTTCTGTCCTACGCATGCTCTGATCTGTTAACTTTCTTAAGCACTAAATGTCTTCCTATTGATTTCACTGCATTTGGTCAGAGCTTGAATGTGATTTGAGGTTTTTGAAGCTACCACAAGGATTTATTTCGGATGTTAAGCAATCAAATCTGTTACTCAGTTTTGACAGTCTCAGTGACAGTGTTTTCCCCTACAAATGACTTCTCCTCATTTGTTTCCTTTCTATTCATTAATCTTCTGTCATTTTGAGCCTAATGTGTGTGATTGAATACACTTTCTGATATATATTGTATCTCAGAGGTAAGGCTGAATCCGTGACAGATTGTTTTGTATTTGCCCGTTGGAGCATAGCAGAGCAGTGACAATATTTTGACATTGGTGGATTTGATCACTAGGTAGTGCTTTTGTCCTGGAGGGCTGGTCCACAGCCTATGGAGTCTGGAGATGTCTCCTGCTATCCCAGCTAGACGGCAGTCATGAAAACAGAGTGGTCTTCAAGGTTATTTTTAAAATTTGGAAGGAATTTCTGTTTTCCTGTAGGTTTATGAGCATTATAAACTTGAGTATCATTCCTCTGTCTCTTGATGCTAGTTCAGGTGTAAGGCAAAGCAAGACTTAAGTCAAAATTATGCTGGTTTGAAGCTTTTGTAAGAAGCTGTCACATGTGGCCAAGGTAGCTTTGCTCAGCAAAAAATGGGAAAAGTTGTCCTGTAAACTTTTTTACTTTTCCACCCAATACAATTCTCTAGTAATTGCCAAAAAAAATATTCAAAACTTCAAGTGCAGGTCTCCTCTCACTTAGAATGTAGTGAACCAGGGGTACTCTAGTGTTTGTGGGGATGAGGAGTTAAGGCTTTGAGGGATGACAAACTGCTGATAGAGCACTAGGTCAGGCAAAAAATAGCAGGAAAAAGGGCTTGAGAGAATGGGAGATGGATCTGCCTGCACATGTATTCTTTAACAAAAATACTGATGTGAGCTCCGCATCCTCTAAGAGACATCACTTGAAGTGCCACATCTTCCGAAGAGGAATTTGGCCTTATGGATTCTACTTAATATTGTAGGTTACATGTTTTGGGGTTTTGGTTTTTTGTTTGTTTGTTTGGGGGTTTTTGTGTTAAAGAGTTAGATGAGAGAGATGTATGGCTGTTCTTTTGTGCAGCATGTTTGTACAGAGCAAGACTATATTTCTTTGTGAAAATTTCTTTCCCATCTTCCTGGCCTGTCTCACTTTTTTAAAAGGCAAAGTAGTGTGCCAGTTCTTTGGGGTTTGGTTTTTTGTTCGGTTTCTTTTTTCTAGTACCTGTACAATATAGTTGAAGAACAGACACTGTCTAGTACTGCTGGAATTGAGAGGAGTGTGAACCAATTTGTGAGTTAGTCAGAGCAGTTATCTTCCCCTCTTAAGGAACTATTTATATTTTGTCCATGAAGTTGGTGTGGTTTTGCTATTGGCTCTGTCTTGGCCAGCTGTGATGATATCCCTTCAACAGGCTGGCAAGTTGCTTCACCCTAACCTTGTTCAGTCCAAAGGGTGGAGCTATAGGCCAGTCACAGCTGATGCATATATATACAGGAATCTCTGTAATTGTGTCTTTCTGAGGAATATTTAGCAATATATACACAGGACAGCTGCAATGTACGTAGGACAAAGGCAGGAGGAGATGCAAGGGATGACTTGTCCACTAAAAATCAACATCCAGAAAAGAAATGAATGTTTTGCTTCAGCTTTCTGCAAAATTTGGTGTAACTTGTTTGTTGCAGATTTTTTCTTTGTTAGTGGTCATTCTTGGATGCTAAAAGGAGCATTGTATAACCATCATCCACAGGCACAGAAGGTCTTTAGGGAGCTGGGTGAAAAGCTCAATTTTAGAGATCAGACAATAAGGCTCACTAAAGCTAAGGCCAGATTTTCAAGAGCTGGAGGGGATTTTACAATGAAATTCCTTTGAAAATAAAGTGTAATGAGTACCTATTTCTTTAAGAGTTTTTGAGAATTGCCCCTTAACAATATGTGCTAGATTCTTGGAAGAAGTTAGTCACTAAAAGACTGAGCAGTCTCAGGACTGCTGTTCTGCAGAGTTTATAAGTATTTCACTCTGCTCACAAGTTTTCTAACTTTTCTTATACAGTAGTTAAGCAGCAGGTGCTCAAAAGTTTTTTTCTGTCTCACCCCTTACTCTGTGTTAAATGTTTTATCTGTCAACTGAATTTTTCTCTCGTCCTCTACCTCTACAGAGAGAACTGAGGGGTTCAAGCACATGAGGGGAGAAAGAAATTACTTCAACACATCACTTCAGTTCTCTAGTATTGATGGACAATAGCTCATACAGTAGGCATCAAAGGGTGCATGGCTACAGGGAGAGGATGCTGTCAGCAGTAGCACTGGGAGACCGTTCCTTTGCAGTATTTAAACATCCTTTAGAATCAAGCTTGAACATGGTGTGAGAGGAGTAATGTAATCCTGGCTCAGACTGGCAAACATCAAAAGAGCTATCCCAAATCCCATTACAATGCAGTGAATAATCACGATGAATTATGTAGGCTGCTGGATACAGCACCAAGACAAGCAGCAAAGCTTCATCAACTGGCTCTGCATTATGGTTACCAAAGACCTACCTGGGTCTCTCCTGCAGAACTGCCAGCTGGAACAGAGAGGCTTTTATGAGGGATCCACCTTTTGGAAGCCTCATGTGATTTTACAGTTTCTCTGCCACATCAGCAGAGGAAGTAAAACCACCAGCTGGAGGTAGAATTACTGGGGGAAAAGCAGCAGGGAGATGTGAGAGGCCAAGGAGGTGGAAAACCAAAGAATGGAGGAGGAGGTACTGGACTCTGGTATTTGCTCCCCGGGAAACAGCTAGCAGGAGGCAAAGAGAGTGGGAGCTGGGAGAACCTACTTTTAAGATGTCAGTCAGGGCTTAATAACACATGTCAGGCATTGCTGGGGCCTTTCAGGGATCCTGCTCTGATGGTAATTCGAAGGAACTCAGGCTGAGACTGGAGTAGAGTTTCTCCATGAATAACTCAACACCTAGTGCTGCTCTCTGGGAGCAGGGTGATGCAGTGTGATGGGGACGTGCTGTGCTGTGTTTTTGCCTCATACCTTAATAATCCTAGAGCCAGTCAATATAGCAGCCTGTCAGCTCCCAGTCAGATCTAATATTTAATATCAGTCCTCTAAAATAGACATGAAAGGAATACAGCAATTATCATTTCTGTTTATACATGAAATCTTACCAGCTGCTTATCTGTAGCTATGCTGGTTGTTTTCAGGTGCTGTGAGAAAGAATAAGCAGCTCTGCAGATGATGAGTAGTCTAATGAAGTCAGGGAAAGCTGCATAATTAAGCAAGGTTAAGGTAAAACCACAGCTATTTTGGAAGAATTCTAACTTTAACAAGGCCAAGATTTTACCTCAGGTCTTCATAGAATAGTTTATCACCAAAGAATTTTTTTTCCTTAGCCCTGAAGGATAAAGGCTTATAGCCTTAATTTTATTTATCCCTTCTTACGTAACCATGAATGCTCTCATTAGCCATATAAATGTCTAATACTCTTTCAAATTATGGTAAACCCAGCCATTCATTAGTAGCCCAAGGGCAAAATAATTCTTTTCACCAGTGCTACAAATTTATAAAGTTTGAGCCTTATAATATTTTTCTCTCAGGTGGGCCAGGAATATGCTTAATTCATTTTCTCATAGTTAGAAAATGATTACTGAATAGTTTAAAAAGTTTAGCTACTGGAAAACATCTATATTGTATTCTCTGGAGCTTTTTGACATTAGAAAAAGTTGAAAATATTCATTGAGATACACTTGATGTGTGAGTTTCTGGCACAACTTTCAAATTTTCTCCATTTTGAAGAATATCACATTCATTTGTGGGGCTGATTTACTTCCATTCCACACAGATCAAATCTCCTTCACTTTGATTGCCAAAAACTATTTCCATTGTGAATTTAAAAACAATGTAGCAGGATTTTCACACAAAAGGAAATGCTTTTCTGTTTCTCCATGACTCTTATTTTTCAGTGCTTCATTTGAAGTTTTTATTTTGCATGTTTTCACACATTTAGCCTTTGGCAGGTTGGAGCATGTGATTTATGATGTAGGCAACATACTTTGACCACACTGCAGCTGATCAAGAGAAAGCCATTTTAAAGAGAAAAGATGACTGAGTATAGAAAAAAAATTATTCTCAAAAAAATTGAAATAAATTAGAGGGTAAGGGTAATAACTTTGTTCAAACATTGCTGTGTGAGATCTGGGTAAACACCTATATCATTAAGTGGTTGTGTGATAACAGGCTAATTATTTCCCCACAAGTATTTTTTTTTCCCTAATCCCTCTCATGTCTTCCTTGTCAGCACTGATACCTTCAGAGGCATGATGGGCTATTTCTTCTTGTAGTGCCTGCAACAAGGCTCGAGATGCAGATCCAGGAGGCAGCTGAACTGGTCACATCTTGTGGAAATGGAAGACTGAGTTTCCTCTCCCTCCTGCCTTGGCTCTGGCACTCACCTGTTTGCATGGACAGCCAATTTTTTGCCAAGGTAATTTTCTGCTCTTTAGTGAATGGAATTGATGCACCATGTGATCAGACCTGCGCCAGATCTGTCTCAAGGTAAAACATTAGGGATGTATGGCATGGGAATAAGGAAAAAATAAGAGAGGTCTGGATGATGAGCTGTTGATTTGGTCCAAGACCTGATGTAATCTGTGTAATGATGAGAGCTCGTTGTGGTTCTCTACCCCAGTACAAACTTCCAGAGTGAGCTTGGATGAGCAATGCCATACTCTTCGGCCCAAGATCCATGTTACTACAACAGGATGAGAACACACAGCCTTTAAAATCAATGCTGTGACCGCAAGCGATTTGTTGAAAGTTAGAAGAATTCAGAGCACTGTTAGTTACTATATCACTATACACCAACATTTTCCAAAATACTTGTTTTTAAGTAGATATCGAAGTTTTCAAGTATTCAGTCATCATTGCTTCACTTCCCTATTTCTTGTTAACTTGGTTATGTTTTATAGATGATGGATAACTCTGAATTTAGGCTGTTTCCATATATGGGTCAGATTATATAGATTTTAGAATGCTGCATGAGGCTGGCAGGTTTGACAAACTGGGCCACTGTTTTGACAGAGATGTCTTTTTATCTTCCTCTCAATATGATCTGGGCTGAAACTCGATTCTTGTCACAGAGATGCTCATTTAGCAGTCTTAGAAAGGAGGTGAAAGCTGTCAGATAAGACACTACAGTACCACAGCTTTGTGCCAGCATGACTGAAGAGCAGGAAACGGCATCTTGGCAGCAAGTGTTTCTGTCCCTGTTAGCCTGGATGAGCTCTTGGCTTTGTACCCTCTCCTCTCTCTAATGTACAGATGGCCATGGGTGAGATGGTGTGTTTTGACAGATGACAGTGACACAGAGGGGTGTACAGACACGCAGCATTGTGATACTAATCAATGTACAAACTTCTTATTTGCTGCCATCCACTGCATCCTCTGTTCTCCCTATGAACTTTCCAGTGAGCAGAATGAGATTTCCCTCTTCCCAATATCCAAAGCTGTAGCTGACCTATGGCCAAAATTTGTATGGTGCTCTAGAACAGCCAATTGTGCAGAGAGTTGCCGATTAAAGACACTTTCAAAAACATGCAGCTGTTGGCAAATGTGGCTGATGAAAGTTTCAGAGAAATTCCATGCTGTGGGTAGACATCCCTTACTGATTTTGGCTGAAACACAAGTGCCTCTGCCTCTTGCCCATTGGCTGGTGCTTGGTGGCTCACTAATCGCACCATGCTGCCGGTGGAGGGACTCAGGCAAATTGACCCTGTCCCACTTCAGGAGAATCATGTGCACTTGCATGAGCTGCTGGACCTTTCAGAAACTCAGCTGACTGTGTCCAAAGTGAATTCAGGGATTCTTACATTGCCCCATTAGCTGGCAGAGCTGTGGGGATGCGACTCCAGGCAGACACCCCTAACAGACAGATGGAGAAGACCTCCCAGCAAAACCCAGCTCCCTGCTCCTCAAGGCAAGTGACCATCAGTTGCCTCAACTCACACTTCTGGATGGTGTGATCCATCCAAAATGCATTTTATTTCCAGAACTCAAAACCTGGGACACATGTCTGTCTAGCCCTCCCCACAGGCAACCCGTCTCTTGCATGTTCATTGAGCTGTGTGGTTCAGTCTTTTAAGCATGGAGAGGAAAGAATCATGGATCTGGACACAAGGGTCTCAGCCCAGTGCTGATGTTTTGCTCAGAGTTCCCTGGCATTTTTCTTTCTATGAGGGACCACTGTGCCCTAGAGACAAGTTCCCTTTAAATAGAAGAGTGTTACTATAATTTTCTCCTGCAGTATATATTCCAGTTCACAAAGACCTATCAGAGCTATATTGGCCATTATGGTTCCCCTGAGTTTTCCTCCATTAACCATAACAAAATGTCATTAACTATTTAGGAAGTGCAACCTCTAAACACACATCTAGTTCCACAGTTTTTTGTTACATCCTGTAATGAACAGGATGGAGAGAAAGGATTATTTAGAAAATAGCTTTGTGGTAACACATTACTGAAGTAATTTCAAACAATCTGAAGGACTCATTTGGAATGACAGCTTTTATTACTTCCTCTGTTGGTAAATTAGGGGATAAGATGCAAGTGATTGAAATGAAGCAGGAAACATTTTTCCAGGTGTTTGCAGAGGATATAATAAATAATTTAGTAGCTGGGAACAGTGTGTTATGCAGTCATCCAGCAGAAAGAAGAAAATTGAGGGTATACAATTCCTCCAGCTACTGTTCTGGTCTTACTGGTGCTTACATCAGCAGAGATGGAATAATAGGGAACAAATCTGACCAGTATACTTGCTGTTTCTTTACAGTATGCATTTTCTATTTGAAAACATACAGTTGAGAAGTCTCCAGGTCTCTCTCTAATATCTTTCTGTTGCTCTAATTTTAATTTTTTACAACTTCTTCCAAATTATTAGCTACATGTGCATTCTGATTTTACACCCTTCACTTCCTAGAGGCCTTGTCTTTTACTCAGTGTGGGGTATACATTTTACACTCATTAACATCTAGTTTTGTCTTTGATCTTATCTGATGTCTTTTAAGACCTACAACTATGACCATGTGAGAGTGAGGTATCAGTCAGCAGAGAGTTTCATAGGCATAATTGTCATCAGGAAATAAAATGATAATATCACTGCAGTTTCAGTGCAGGTTCCAGTCTGGCACAGATGCAATAGCTTATGGCTGTAGCATTTCAAATTAGTTCAAAACAGTTTGGTTAATGAAGATAATAGATACCACTGTTCATTTCAAATAGGACATAGTGATGTTGATACAAACTAAAAGCAGGTAAATAACTTCTTATATATGTGCAAATTACTGACACATTTCTAGCTTGAATGACTATGTAGTTTGTTTAAATTTGATCCTCCTTAAAAAAAACTTCTACAAATGAAATAGACGCTTCTCAAACATGAATCTCAGTTGCTATTGTTGGTTAGATGGGTCATCTGAGTCTGAAGGTGGTTTATGAACACTCTGTTAGGGAAGGTTTTATTTGGGGAAACAAAAGTGGTTTTTTGGTTAGGGGTGTCAACATTAGATTTTTAACTTGACTTAGCATCAGGGAATCCAAACTACTGATAAGATTGGGACATTGAACTCTGAGAAGAAACTTCTGTGAGATGATGAGAAACTTTGAAAAATTCTGATTTCATATCCTTGTGATTTTCTGCAGTAATTGGACAGTTTATCAAGAGAAGTTGTGTTATATCCTTTCATGGAGGTTTTTATGACATCTTATTTGGAGTGGGAGGCTGGACTCAGAGGTTACTTCCTAACTGTATTTCCATAGCTTTGTGACATAAAGCATTTGGGATTGCGTGGAGTCCGCAGTCAGTTCTCCAGAATTTGAAACTCGCCATCCTCGCTGAATGTTACCCACTGTGATGTGGAGAACTCCACAAAAGAGAGAATCTGAACTTCACTTGTTGTCACTGTATTCCCCTTTAAAGCTTGTGTCATTGCATAAATGTCAAATGTTTGCATGATGGACATACAGACAGGGTTACACAAGAGGTTACAAATTCAGGAGTGTGGCATCTTTTATGAGAGAACTAGATACTTGTAGGGGTTTTGAACTATTGATAGTTTACACAGAACAGAAAAAAAGTACTGAAGAAATTTAGGATTCTCTGTATCACTCTAAGTGTTTGAAAATCATGATCCACAGCTCAGTAGCTCAGAAGAAAGAAGTTAAAACAATTTTAATTTTCTTGTTTTTTCCCCCTGTATTAATTTTGAGTTTCTGAAAGTCATTTCCCACACTCCCTTCCAGCTTTTTGGTACTTTAAAAAAAGGTATTTTACTAAAAAAAAGAGGTAGTTTTATTTTATTTTATTCTTTTTTTTTCCTCTGCTGTGAATCATTTGCTGTAAAGCAAATAGTATAGTCATTGTTTTTGAAGTCACTCTGTATTTTATGCATTCACCTCAGTATAGGTTTACTGGTTTATATACATTGCATATGGACATATACACAAGTATGACTGAGTATATAAGGGAGAAATTGTACTCCATTCCTCTGGTCTGTTCCATAAATGTTTAGTGCTTTTCATTGTCATAACCGTCCAGTGCTTGGAATAAACAGCAGCCCCAGCTTTTCTTCTTCCAGTACTGTAAACTCCAACAATAAATTGCACAGATGATCCTTTTCTCATCTCTAGAGCACTTTGCCTCTGACCTCAGTGTTGTCAAGGATTCCTGAAGCCCTGCTGCTGCTGGGCTTCTTGGAGCTCTAAGTGCTGTCCTGTGACTGGTAGGCACAGAATTTGTATTAAATATGTTGAAGCTCTTGGAAGAGACCAACTGAAAAGTTTCTCATTTTGGAAAGCAGTTGAAATAAGACCAACCTTGGTGTTATGCCTGCATAAGAAACATGTTGTTTTCCTTAAATGTATGGAATTGGCCTGACATTTTCAAAGGCACCATTGTGATTACCAGGCAGAAGTTTCAAAATATTAGACTTGAATTATATTCAATTCCAAGCAGCTATTGTGTTCTCCCCTCTGAACTGTGTTTTGTTAAACACACATTCAGGTCTCAGATCAGTTTGGAGAAAAACAGTTTCCTGTTCTAGAAACAGTGTTCTAAGAACAGAATTTGGATAACCTTCACCCAAAAGACTCTTCTAAACCAGCTGCACAAAGAAAATATGATAATGTGTGAAAAAGGAACACTGAGGCTCATCCTACTCTGATTGCATGTAGATCAGCTTTGCAGTTGTCCTTGTATCTCCATGTATATTTAAATAACTTGTCACTTACTTGACAAAATCTGGTCGTGGATCTAACAGGAAATCTGAGGTCCCAATGTGCATTTCTAGTTTGTTTATGAGTCAAAGATTCATAGTTTTAGGCAAGTATGTCATTCTCCTCTGTTCTAGGGCAATACTTTGCACAAAAATCACACTTCTGAGTTTAATAAAGGAGCAGGAAAAGCTTTTGATTCCTTTAAAATTATACAAGTCTGTTTGCAGACAAGCTGTGCCTGTGTGCCTGTTTGCCATTTACATTTCCTTTCATGCCTGCTACAAAAAGTTTTAAAGTCGTGTTTAGACTTACACTGGTAGCAGTGGCAGATTGAAAAGCACTTGTAACACATGGAGTGGTCTGAGGTTTTTGCTCTGCAGAGGAGTCAGCCTCTGAAGCAACTTCTGAGAGGTACCGCAGTACATGAAACCCCAAGCTGCAAAACTGCCTGTGAACTGAGGGATTCTGCTTCTGATCTACATAGATCGAGCATCCTCTTGATCTGCCCCTGCCTCTAATTCCATCTGTCTTATGTTTGATGCTTGTTTTTTTGCCTATGGATCAATAGATTTGGAATACAGTTGTCTGGCAGACTGCTTCAGGCAGGTCCTTACTACTTCTTGATGAAACGAGAGATACCTCAAGCTGAAATGTGGCAGGCGATGAAGACAGCAGTGAGAATAAGGCTAAGGAGATAGAGTGAACGAGAAAAAGA
This sequence comes from Pithys albifrons albifrons, assembly GCF_047495875.1. Lineage (NCBI taxonomy): Eukaryota > Metazoa > Chordata > Aves > Passeriformes > Thamnophilidae > Pithys > Pithys albifrons. The sequence continues at coordinate 10,331,296 of NC_092466.1, forward strand.
GGGCTAACACTTACAGGGTAGTTATTGCTGGTGTCTGTGTTACAGGGGATCTTCTGATAAGGCTACTGCATTGCCCTTCATGAATAAAGCTGTAATAAATTCCTGTCTAAAAATTGGTTATTTGATTCTTCGTTGGAAACTTAGGACTTGAAATTTTCTTTTTAGTCTCTGCCTATTTTTCTCCTCCTTCTTCTGGGAGGGATAATTTAAATAGAAACATTGTTAAAGTAGATTTGCAGGGATGGTACAGGGCCTTTTACAACCTTTAATCAAACAGTAACAGTTTTCTGTGGATTTTTTTTTCTCAAATAAATAGATGCTGGTTTGCAAGTTTGTTTGTGAAGCAGTGGGATTCTTCAGAACTTCTCTGCTCATTAGGAAGTTGCTTTGGTGAAAAATAGCTCTGTCTAGCTCCTTTCACGGAAAAAAGATAATGATTGAGCAACGGGAGGAAAAAGCATAAATCCAATATTCCTTTTGCAGTTCTTTCAGTCATGAGCTATTAATATTTTAAATTAGGGTGATAGTTGCTGTGCCTTTCTTCTCCATGAATAAAGCACAGTATAGACCATTTCACAATTAGAGAAATGTAATCACCTCTGAGGTGGAGACTTCATCCCAGACAATATATAAGGAAGCACCTTTCCATCCCAGGCAATGCTGGCGTATCAACCTTGTCATTTCATATACTTCTTGTAGTCTTTCTCCCAGCTCTTTTTGTGTTTCCTCACCATAGGAGGACCTGATGTCTAGGAATGTTAAAAGTAGGACCTGTTTGAAACAATGTGGGCAGAGGAAAACAGCTTCTCTTTTTGCCCTGGATCGGGAATTCTGTATGTACTCTGTTATCTAAGGTCACACACACAGAAACCTCTTCTCTGTCCTTGGTCTCTTGCAATGGACAGACTCAGTATTTCTCTGCATAACAAAGGCACAGCAAACAATGTTTTATAGCAAAGGCACCATTGCCTGGGTTTTGCATGAGAAATAACATGGTATTGCAGGAGCTCAAATCCTTATTGATTAAAGCTCTTCCAGGACTGCAAGTAAACACTCGAAGAACATTTGTTGCTCTGAAGAAATGTTCCCATAAATATTTGTCCTTGATGGTTAGAAAGAAAATCTATAATACCACAGGTCATAGTTTTCTGGGACATATTTGCTTAGCATTTCTAAAAGTAATGCATGATAAACACATGTGCTCTTGTGCCTGTGTAAGCTGACTGAGTTGAACTTTTTCCAAAGGTCAATGTCTCATTGCTAACCTAAACTCACTAATAGCTGAAGGGGTAAGAGCAATTATGACTTACCTTATGCAAGGACAACATGATAGTGACCTAAAATTGGCATGTTTGGAGATTACAAAACTGTTGTAATTACTAGGAAGAAATATACTAAAATGGAAATGTTAACACAGCCTGTGGGCTACTGCAGAATAATCCAGGATTTGGTAGAATTTCATTAGTGTAAAAATAATTTGGGAGGGGGGAGGGAATTGAATTTAAAAGAATAAATTATATCTAAGAATAAAAACACAGTGAATGGACATGAATTAAACTTTTGTATTTGAATCATCTTCAGTTCCCAGGAGGTGTGAGGGCTGGAAATGGTGGATACCCTGAAATCTATATTTTCTCAATATTGCTTTCTCACAACTTTTCACACACTCTCCATATTGTTATGTTCCCGGATCTCATATCACATGTGGAAAACTGTTATGTTCCAGGATAAACACTGCCCTTTAAATGTCAACTCCTATATACCTAAACTGTTACTGTTACCACAAGTAATACTCAGTGCTTGTGTGAGTTGCTAGTGGTTTTCCCAGCATTGAGTAGTGTATTGTACTGCCACTTCAGAAATAAGATTTCTGTTTCCAGTTCTGGCACTGAAATACAAGACCTTATGCCTTCCTTTCCTCTGCACACTCTATCTGTTTAGATTTGTGAGGTTTTATACCTCCAGTGTTATGGCTTATTTCATACTTTAAAATGCCTATTTAATGGACCTTGATTTCAGGCAATTACTTTAGAAGATCTCATAGTCAAAATACATGATAATGACTATAAAAATAAGAAATGTGACACCTAGCAATATCCATTTTAATGCCCTTAAGCAGAATATGTTTTTCCTGGCTCTGCTGTCTGGGGCACAACTTCAGCCTTCCATTTCTGCTATGTTGAAAGGAATATCAAAGTTGCATCAGAAATGTGAGAACAGGAGGTAAAAGTGGGTGTAAGAGAGGTCACAAAGAAAGGGCAAATTCATTAATGTTTTAGAAACTACATCTGACTCTTTAGGCCTCTGTGTGATAAATTTATGCCTTGTGATTTTCGTACCAGCTTTTTTCTCTTCAGTTTACAAACTTTGATGTGCTGCTTTACTGTGAAGACATAAAAATGTGTAAATTATTGTATTATAGGGTTCTTAATTTCTTTGGCAGCTCTGACCCAGTAATACTGAGACATTCAGATGAGTTTCTGTCTCTTCCCTGCACTAGATCTCTGTGACAATACAGCCACAGGACTAGCACACTAGTTGCAACTGAAGCATTTTCCGCCTTTTCCTGCATGTTGATGAAGCCTCAGCCTCATACAGATTTTTTTTCCCCCCAGACAATTTTCAGACAGATTGGCTTCCTCATCTGGTTCCCATCTCACCAGACTGATAGTGGGACTAGGGTGACAAAGGGCAATATTGCCAGTACCTTTGGCCAGCAAGCCTTGCTACCAGCAGCAATCTGACAGTATTACAGGACTGTATCTCTTTCCTTCCTGCCTCATCACAAGGTCTGTATGTTTTCCTTCTTTAGTATGCAGTGCAACACCGATCTGTCACATTACTGCAGCTCCTACAATCATTCTTGTCATAATCAGACATACTGTAAAATCATTAGATTAATTAGAGTAACCTTGCAGTAATTAGTCTTGCTGTGCAATTACCACTGGAATTACATAAAACAGTTGTGGGCCAGGTTTGCCTTCTGCTTCGTGTTGCAGAAACAGGGAGCACCCTCCTCTGTCAAAGCTGGTCCTTCGTGTGCAAGAGCAGCAGTGCAGACAGATGGAGACGGCAAATTCTTTCTCTGCTCTACCAGCTCTTTGAAGTTTAAGTTGTTGGTATTATACTGTTACTGTCCTTGTTAAATTATGTGTTTCTTTGGTTTAAATTGAGGCTTGTTTGAAAATTTGTACAAAAACAACTTAAAACTGGCCTGTCTCCTGCCTTCACCATTCTTGTGAGAAGAACATTTGCTGAAGTTGCTTGTGTGACCCTGTTTAAAATGCAACATTATTAGTAATTCTTAACTCAAACAGTGGTATTGATGAATGAACCATTTCTACAATGAATGATCCAGGACAAGGAAATGATACAGAATTTCTTGCTTTGCAAGTTGATTGGGCAATAGAGTTATTCTTCTCAGAGTCAGTGAGCATTTGCATGACTGTGAATTATGCTTGGGAGTCAACCCTGCTGTAGCTGTGCTGAGTGGTAGGGATAGTAAGGGTTTTTTCCAAGAAATGCTGGTGGTGTGAGCCTGGGAAACAACTGTTGCATAGGATATATTGTGGAAGTGTTCAGTCACATTCAAGGAGCTTTCTGTAATATTTGCGTGGTTCATATTGAGGAAGGATTGCTGTAATTCTGAAGATGTATGGCTTTCAGTTTGTATTTTGTTAGTTTGCAGTGCAATATTGCATTGGCTGGATGAGATCCTGAACTAACTAGCTCTTTTTCACCTCTGTTTTGCTGGGTAATTTGTATTTAGCTTTTACCTAAGATGTTCGTCTCCTGTGCTGTTTTGGCATTATGAAGAAATTATTATTCTAAGCACAGAACTAACTTTCACTGGCAGGAGGAGCATCTTCAGGGGTTGCTATAGCAAATATAATGTCAAAATCCCATTGGCAACAGTGAAATGGAACACTGTTAACACAGACACAATATATTCTCTAGTTCAGAAAATGAAGCATTATTTTGCTTGATTCTGTTAATGCCCAAACATATCTATTTCACCTGCAACAATTGGTCAGATATGAAAGAAAACCTTTTTCCCTGTTAAGTTGCATTATGTATAAATCCATAGGGAAACTGGATAGTGGCCTTTCAGGCATGTAGAATGATATGGGCTCACAGGAAAGAACAAAAGCTCATTTGTACAGCTCTGTCCATTACACAATCTCGCTTCCATTTCCCAAAGTGAATGGTAATAACTCAGTTTTTATTGTACTGCATCTCTGACATTGTTGGCTATGTGGAAATTTGGGCAAATCGTGGCCTGTGCTGACCTAGATCCAGTACTGAGCTAGGTTTTCTCTAATCTTTATGTATCCTCATTTGCTATTCTGTAGAGAGTCGATTGTTTTTCTGCTTTTCCCACTATCTCCCAGCAAAAAAATCCTGAAGAGGTAACACCGCAAGCTAGAGGTGGTGCAGTTGTGTCTGGCAAGCAAGGGATGAGCCTGTGCTCCAGTGAGGCAAGTGCATTTCCTTGTCTCTGTGTTGCATGATGATGTGTTCTAGGGCCTGTATTGGGATTTTTGACTTTTAAGTGAACGCATTCTGGACCTAACTGAATTGTCAAGGCACTACAGAATTAAATAATTAAAAGAAAAGAAAATAAAGTGGTCTCTGCCAAACAATTGTGAAATAGAGACTTGACTATCCTACTGTAGATGTAGAAGTGGGTCCTTCATTGTCAAAACCACAATAAAAACAGACTGTGCTTACATGAAACCACAACAGAACAATTTTTTAGACCTTAAAAGTCAGTTAATGAAGGCAGTAAAGATTTACTAAAGACAAATTGAGTCAATTTTTTCTCTGATAAAATTTAGATAGCTGAAGTTTCTTAGGTCTAATTCCCTGTAATTCAGTAAGGTGTGTGAGAGAGTGACACAGGGGTAGTTATTAAAACCAGAAAAGAGAGAAATTGGGCATGGCTGAAAGAGAAATAACTGTGGGTTGATCTGCAAAGGAAACTGCTGGACTGAAGGGTGATTATCATTGAACTCCTCAACCACAGGGTTTGCTTAATACTTCTATTAATAAACTTGTCAAAAAGAATAGAAGACTTTTAACTGAATTTGTTGATCTCACAAAGTTGAAGACATCAATACAGACAAAGACTGAAACACCACACCAGAAGAACTGGAGTATTGAAGTAAAAAAAATTAGATGAAAAGTGATGGAGCAAAGCACAGGGTCATGCACTGAGTCATTTATGAGCAGAACTTTTACTAATAGTTCAGGTGGCTCTAAGTGCAGATGGGAGCTGTAGAGGAAACCTGGGTGTTTTCCATGAACATCCTTTGACTGGGAGCCCCCAGTGCTTCTGAACAGATGCACAGTGGGCTGAGAGGATGAATCAGACAAATGAAGAGCATACTGTGCACAAAAAGACTGAAGGCACTTAATGTGTGCTTTGCCAAAATGAAGTCTGAGATGGGATATGAGTGTTTTCTGCTGGTGGTAAACATGAGGGAAGTACTGTAAGGCACAGAGAGGCTGGAACAATTGACCATAAATGAATCCGGAATAAACCGACAGTTGGGAATTGCAATCACCTAGGAGTGGTATGGATCACCCTCCCGTTAGAAAGAGTGGGTCTAAAAACATGATCATTAGACACACAGTTTATCAAATATATGAATAGAGCTGATACTACAATAGGGAGGAATTGAAATTCATGTCCTTTATCTAGTATTTGTATGCAAGTACTTTATTAAAACAAAAGCCCTCAGAATAAAAGCTAAATAAAATCTGGGCTGAGTCAGCCTGTGTACTTAATAAGTTGCTTTTCCCAAATTAACCAAATGGAGGTAAGGATCTTACAACTCCCCCAGGGTTCTAAGACAAGGGATTGTTTATGTTATGATCTATGAATTATTATTTTTTTCTTTTTCTTTCTCATTCTATTATTTTGAATAGTTTGGCATATCTTTTCTGCAAGCAGCTTTGATACTAAACATTTCGGCAGATCCTTCTATAACATCTGCCAGTGTAATTTGGTTAATTTCGGTGCAGTTTTATGAACCAAGGTCCTGGTTTTCAGGGCCCTGTAGAATTGTCTGTTGGAAGGTATTTTTTCCATGCCAAATTTTTGTAAAAGATCGATAAGAAAGACATTAAAAAGTCACAAAAATGCCAGGTGTACATATTCCTTGCTCTATCCCTAAGGAAGACTTTTAGCACTCCAGGTTTAGTAATGCCTTCTGAAAAGCTGCAATTTCTTTGCTGATGTTCTTGGGAGAAGCATGAGACCACAAGTGACCAGTATGAATACTTGCTACTGTGGGTCAAGTCCTCAGCCAGTGTTAATCAGCCTTATTTTCTAGATGTCAGTGAACCTTTACTGATTTATAACCCAATCCCCAATATGAGACTGCCTATGAATAGCATCTAATATGTCCTTGATTTTCTTGTTGCCAAGGTCACATCATCACTGTCATCTTCTCTGGCAGAATATTTAGAATTTATAAATACAGTCCAAGCTTATTCAGCTTCTTAATTGAATTAGATATTTACCAAAAGCCATACAAGATATTTGCAAGCCATATTCTATCTCTCAACACAATTATACAATGTCACTGCTTCTATGATTTCCTTGTCATTTTAAACCACATTTGCAGTAAGTGGCTGATGAAAAGCTCATTGAAGTCAATCAAGGCCAATGAGTTCTACTTCAGTCTTTAACATGTTTAATATAGCAATAAGTGTACTACATGGGCCTCACTGTTCACTGTTGATGCTTCTCTTCCCTTCTGTTTGTTTTCCTTCTTTTCCCTTTTAACTTTATTCTCTGAATTTGGTAGGATTGGCTCAGAGGTAACTGGGTTGAGACAGGTCAGCAATATCCAAGTACTATTTAGCAAGGATATGTGGGATGCTTTCTCCTGCCCTTTTCTGTGCCTGTCAGGGAGAACTTGCAGAAGATGTTTTGCCAGGCTGCATTTTGTATGGCAATGGGTTAATGCCAGCTGCCCTTTCCCTTGAGCCTGCAGTGTAAGCACCATTTCCCATTGCTACAAAACAGCTCAAACATTCCGCTGCCATGGTTGTAGTGAAATCCTCCAGCTTTTAAAAGATTTATTTCTTATCAAGCTTTTATGCACTGACAAACTACACCTTGAACTGATTTGCACTCTCTGGAAAAAAAAACAAACCTGTAAATTATCACTTATTTGCTTTTTAAAGTATTCCTTGTTCTCTCAAAACACAGAGGGCTGATATTTCCACAGAGTTTCAAACTTACTGATTTGCTCCTTGCAATGGCCACAGATCATTTGTTAACAGGTTCCTCTGGCCAGTTTACATCTATGAGGGTCTCTTGATCACCAGCATATTTTGTGCTGGGCTCAGGCAGAGGTCTTGTAGTGCTCTACAGAGCAGAGTGACTGAGTCAGAGTGGCTGAGATATTGTATTAGTCTCTCTAAGGTGATGCAACTGAGAATTTTGCTTACAGCTCATGCTTAAAATGAAATTTTCAAAACATTTTCATAGAAGTATGTGTCCCTAATTTGCAGGCACTATTTGCTCAGTTGAGTGCAGTCATCATCTTGGAGAACGGTTGGTGCTCAGACCTCCAGCTGGGTTCAGCTCTGCTCATTTCTTTACTCACTTTCAAAGCTTTCACATGCCTCTTTTCTCTGACTAATTTCAAAATGAGATCATATATTCACAGCACAGCAAGACAGAAGCACTTCAATGGAGAGTAGTAAAAGCTCACCCATTTCTTTTCTCTGTTTCTTAATATCACTGTGATGAGGTGGTGTCAGCTTTGGCAGGCAGGAGGAGGCAGCTGTGACCCGCTTGTCATTCTCCTGTCCAGTAAAAGGTGAGCAGGGTTTTGGGTAGGGGAGAGAATAGATTCCAAAATCCTCAGAATATGGCAGATTGAGAGGTGTTGCTCTGTCTTAACCACCTTAATGTCAAATAATCCAGACAAGCAGGAAAACAGTCACTTTCTGGTACTAGTGGCTTATGATATTGATCCCGAGAGCTTGACAGTGACACAGTTTCTGTTCAGCACCCACCTGGGCTGGCCTGAGCAGAGGAGCAGGCTGTTGGTCAGTCCTGTTTTCTCAAGAAGAAGTACTGTTCTCACCCAGCACAAGAATAAGAATGGCAATAAGAATAATAGAAAATAAGTACTTTCTGTGTCTTGGAAATATTTCCTTGTTTCTGTGCTCCTTTATTTTCCAAGGATTTGAACCTTGTCACCCTCTTTACCTCTCCTCCTTTTCTTTCCATACAGCTGCTTTTCTTTTCATGTGCACATCTCTTCTCCTTTGCAGCAGGGCAAACTGACGCAGTAATTTTTATAAACTGGTATATAAAAAGCAGGTGTTTTGTTTTGGTGTTTTGTTTTGTTTTTTTTTTAAAGTGCTATGGTGAAAGTGAATGCATCTGTAGCTTCAGCAAATTGAAAGATTTATTGCCAAAACTGATTTGTCAGGGTACACAACAAACTGATGAGGACTTCTGAGTTCACAGAAATCTATCTGCTGCAAAATATTTTGTTGTTACAGGACTAAAAATATTGCATAGAAACATATTGTATATTGAAAATACCAATACTGAACAATAATATTTCTGTAAAAACTCTCCAAGAAACTTTGCAAGTAAGTAATAACTAGGGTTTTCTCAAGAAGAATAAAATCTGTCACAATGTCTTCTACTTTAGATGAAAGTGGGTCTTCTCAGTAATAATAAATGACATTGTGTACCCCATAATAATGAGTGTTATCTGAGTACAACCACTTTCAGAAATAGAGCCATGTGACTGAGGCAAGACAGGAATTATAGCAAACTTCAAGGCAGGCAAGTCCAAAGAACTGGGAACTTGACCTGAAAACCGTTCTCAAACTACTCGCTGTTTGTAATGCAGTACATTTAGCATGTAGGAATATAAAGATTGTCACTATCATGTAACAAGCCTAAACCAAAAATATTTCAGAGTAGATTTTTAATGACTTATTAGGGTCTTCACCAGTACATCTGCAAAGATTTTTGCTGTTGATTGCGCTTAGATGTGATAACACTTGAAAGGACTGTTGGATGATTTCCTCTGTGGCTAGGTGGTAGCATTTCAATAACACCTCTGGAAAACCAAAACAAAACTAGTAATCCTGTCCTGAGCTAGACTGAAATTAGTCCTGCTTTTCTCTTCAATTTCCTTTTGCTAGAAAGACAAGATGCTGCATTTTTGGAAATGAATTATCTATTTATAAGCAGGGGGCAACAGTCAGTTGGTAACTGCGAGAGCTTCTGCAGCAACTTAACTGAGTGTCAGTACATTTTCAGAGTGTGTTGTTTCACCTCAGGTAACATAAATTGCAACCAGTTAGAGTTTATGTTAATAAATTTCAATTGAGAATTATGATCCATGATGCCATAGCATCTGGAGATTGCAACATCTCCAGCCCTAGGGCTGAAGTTAGCTAGTGTGTTTCCCTATAGCAGTATCACTTAAATGACTAAATGCATCTGTGGTTTCATTTCAGAATAGATCATGAGTCACAGTTACAAGACTTGTAAGCTCATTAGTTTACATGGCTATGGTAGTTGCTGTCCTGTCGTGCTGTTTCTAGATTTTATCTATAACATGGAAATTATAATGATTTTGTCAACTCTTTCCTTATTTTTTTACAGCTTTGTCTTACTGAAAGTTTGTACTTTGAATTCTTACAGCTGTTCAGATAAAGATCTTCCCTTTTCAGATGGGGCTAAATCTATGCAAATTATTATGGTTCATAACAATCTTTGTCATATTTTATCATAGCTTATGAATTAGACTTTAGAAGGAACTTCTTCGGGTGAAAAAGGCAAATAATGGTTTAAGATGAAAATTCTTCACTGAGGAAAATATAGTCATTGGCTGCAATGGATTTGGCTTTGCACACTTGATTCTTTCCCCATTTTCTCTTAATTCAACTCATCCTTTCAGTACTTGAATCTCAATCAGCAAATCCCTTTGATTTTGTTCATATAGACCCAGATGTTCAGATTATCAGAAGAAGGTTGTGTTTTACTCTTTTATGCTGAACACCCAGGGACGAAGGCATTTTCCTTGCCTTATAAGTAGCTCATAAAAGACTTACAGGGAAAGGCAAACAAACATTGAATAGGGCTGCTTTACTGCACAGGAATAAGGTAATTCTTAAAGCAACATCATAAAGAAGCAGTGCCTCTAGTGGGCTTTTACACTAATACATGGAAGATGTGGAACAGTGTGCACACACATCAGTTGTGTGAGGCATCTGCTTCTTAAAATATAACCCTTGTGTTCCAGTGGAATCAAGTAACTGGAATTGGAAAGGTGAGGTGGTGACATGATTTCTGCACTCCCCTTTTCCTCCCGTCTTTAAGTAAAGAATGAATTCTGTACTGACTCTGCCAACTTCTTACTGTGCATTTCTCATTCCACCTGCTCTGCTGCAAGAGGAAATCTGTAGGTCAAAAATAAACAAACCACAAGCTCTAGTTGTACTCTGTTACACATTTAATCTAAATGGTTGCTTGTTGTTCCATAAGATCTGATGACAGCTTCGTTGCTTCAGGAAGAAAGACCATGACTCAGGCTTGCTATCACAATGAAGACCAGTCAAAAAGACTTGGACTGAGGACAAGTCTGAAAAACCTGCATATTTACCTTCCTTTTTGCCAAATGCTGTAGTTAAGGGACCTTCAATGAAACCAAAGCTTGGTGATGTTCTAGCAAGGATGTTTCTGTTGGTTTCTCCCTAATCCTTTGCAGGAGAAAAGAATATCTTCTTATTGAGTCCCCTCTCCAGTTTGTTATTTCAGTAATTATGCCATTCCCTAGTGTGAGAGTAGGCTGCAATTTCATGGGCTCCAGAATTTTGCTCCCAGTACTCAGCAATGGACTTTGCCAGAAAACTCTGTTGTAACTGAAAAATCCAATTCTGTGAAGGATTATTAATGTTGTTTTTCTCTTGTTCAGAATTAATCCTGAATTCAGCTGGAGAGATATGGAATTTTGAAAGATAAATACTTCATTTTAGGTCTCTTGGAACTGAATAATTTGTTTTATGGTTCTTAATATATTGTTTATAACTACAGAGAAAAGGAGAAAAATAGAGCAAAAAATGGCTGTGATTAATTTGAGTTTATTTAGATTCATTCCCTTTTCTCTTGATCTAAACAAACATTTTGGCTAAATAAGTTCTTTTACCCAAAATGTTTCTTTTGATTTTTGATTGTGCTGTGTTTTCCCCAGCAAATAGTTAAAATTTTCCAAATCATCTTTTTGTTTGATGCTGTGGACTTGAATTTGAAATATGTAGGCTTAGATTCTCACTTCTCATAAATTCAAACCTAAATCATGTACCTGAGACTGGTTAAATTCACCCTTTAACCTGATGTACACTCTCGAGTGATGAGATCATATTTTCTTGATGCTTTCATTGTTCAGAGTAACACAGAGAATGTGAACATGATGTTCACTGAATTATTACCTAAGTTATAATGTTGCCATTGCTGTCATCTATCTGCTGTTTCTGTAATAAGCAACTCCTTTTCTCAAATTGTCTATTCATTTGTTTTAGAAAAAAGTCTGTAAGCTGAAGATTTAACAGAATAATTCACAACAAAATGTATATGAACATCCAGACCTAAATGGTCAGGTTGTTAACAGCCAAATTAGGATATAAAACAAATAAAAATGAGAGAGGATTTCATTTTGTGGCAAATTGATCCCTTCTTAGTTAACATTAAAGAAGGAGTTTTCAAAAATTTTGCAAAATCTTTCCTTAAGCCATCTTTCTTTCTCTTCTTTGTATAATGCAGACTTTCTTGCTTTAGGAGTTTTTTTTCTTGACACCTTTTTTTTATTCTATGTCTGAATAGGATTACTCAGTAAAACTTCAACCTCTTTCTTTCTCCCCCATCATCACAGAGCAGGGAAAACACTATCACACAATCAGTGCCTCAGGAGAACATATTCATGACACAAACCATTATGATAACTTCACAGGAATGTAACTTCATCTGATAGTTTGTGAAGACAAAAATACAGATAGACCTGTGTCTATCAGTACTATCATCCAAAGGATTCAGCTGAATGCTATATGGCATAGGAAAGCTGCTTTTAATGTCTGCCTGAGGCGTTTGGTTGTCATTTACCTGCGTGGTTTTCCAGGGAGGAGCAGGGCCCTACAGGCTCTAGTGGAAACATTTGCTTTTTGAGAGAGCATCTGCTTACATTGCAATCTTGTCTTTATTACGATGTGCAACAATGAATTACTGAATATTGCTGACTAATCACAGTTCTAATGATACACTGTCTTGCTTAACCAGCACTTATTATATTAAAAGGTACATCAGAACAATTCCTTTCATACTCTGTGTTTGCCCTCCTTAAAGCTCACCTGTCGATGTTATTAGGAAAGACACTGCTTTCCAAATTACCAAACCTAAGAATGAAGCACTTTGTCCTTAGGAGCAGTGATGTACCTTTTTTGTGACACTTCTCCATAGCTTTAGATTGTCTGGAGTGGAAAGTTTAATATGTGGATCTGGAACTGCTGCTCGTTCCCATCCCCCCAGTGCAATACAAATAGAGACAGCAGAAGCAGCTTTCCTAAATATAGTAATTCCTTTTCATGTTCACCTGAAAAATGAAAAACACAACAACAGAGAAGGATCATGTCCCTCTACTTCCAAACATGTATGAATGTGGGTATTTTGTTTTGGTTTATTGGCTTTTAATAAGAGGCTAATTAATTCTTTTTCTTCTGAACTTGTTTTATGCATTTACTTGGAAGTTGGTTTAATTAATGGACCCCAGCTGCTCATGCCAGAAGCCAACTATGCCCTCCAGTTTGATAGGGGTCCTGGTTACTCATTTAAACTGGTGGGATGATGTGGCTGAAGAATCACAGGTCTGCTAAGCTGTGGAACATCCACAGAACTACTGGTGGTTAACCCTGGGAGTTTAGGGGTGGTAGGGGAAGGCTGAGCATGCTCCATCTCTTGCAGAAAGAGTGGCTAGGGAATTGTAAATATTTCTGACTAATTTTAATCACTGCATAAATTGTGGAATAAGTAATAATGGAAGCAATGCATAGGAACGTGAACATAAGGACAGACTACGCAGATGAATAACAGCGACCTGGATTTGTGAAGAACAAGGCGTGTCAGGCCAGTCTAATTGATTTCCTGGGCTATGTATTTTAATAGGAAAAATTTGCCATCCCAGAAGTGATCTGTTACATTGGGCACCAGCTCTTCCGTGAGAGTGGAATTTGATGAGTGCAGACATGTCTGAGGAATGGGAGAGTGAAAAGCTGATGTATGAGCAGTTTGGGGACCGAATGACTTGGAAAGAGAGGTATGACTTTGAGGAATGGAAAAACCTGGGAAATGCTTGGAGGAGGCCTGAAACAGCAGTGGGGAGACTGTGCAATGGGAAACCTGCAGCTTTGTCTTGGGATAGGGACCTTCTGTGGTAGTAGAAACAGAGTTTCAGAAGCATGAGATATGCTAGGATCCAAAAGACTGCTCTATAGTCCTGTATCAGGACTCTATTATGGTGCTAGAATATTTGCTGCTTCCTTTGCTGTGCTTTCTTTCTGCTTTGCTGAGCCTTAGCAGGGAGACAGAGCTATAGCAGCCTCAAGCATTTCTATTGTATAAGATTTCTAGGGCAGCCAAGGGAGACAATGCCCTTTTTACCTTTCCATGATATAGTTCTTATCTCTTTTAAAGATAATGAAAATTCTTGAATTATTTTCCCCCTGGAAGTTGTTTTCATCAAACAGAAGCAAATAACCATTTTTCTTGAAATAATTTCCTGCCTCATGAAATACTGTTTTTTTTAATGCTGGAAGTTAAAGAAAACATTAAGAAAAATTCATATGGTCTCTTGCCTAGGAATTAGTCTCACAGTCAGTCCCTCAGAGGTGTTATTGAAGAGATAAACCCAAAGTTGATGTCTATGCAGAAGTCAGCATGAAAGCACAGGACTTCGTAAGGGGCTGCCCATTGCAAGATAGAAGTCACTGGAGCTGGATGTAAGTGCTACAACATCAAGGAGGAAGAAATCTGTCTTTGATCTTTCCCTTAATGTTCTTCTAAGCCCTTTGGGAGTGTTTGTCACAGTAGAGCTAAGGTCACAGTGTGCAAAATGGAGCTGAGAGAATTATATTGGACAGGCTCTGTCTAAAAGTCTGACACAGTTTCAAGTGCTGCAGACTTTCTGAAGGACCTTAGTTAGTCTGTTCTTAGTAACTGCTGCAACCCAGCTTTTTCTAAACATTGTGCCCTAAATACCTCCCATAAGAGCATAATCTTGTTTTTAATGATTCCCATGATTGGCCGTTTCAAGGAGATGGGCTTTACATAATGTTCTGGTTTCTTCCACTCCATGCCTGTGTTCACCACTTCCATTCATTCTGTTAATTTTCATCTACTAGGGGACAGCTCCATTTCCAAGACAAGTTTTTTGTTAGTTTTCTAACAGAAAAGCAAGACAATAAATTCCTGCAAGAAAAATTACTTCCCAAAGAATGTAGAGCTAATGCCATAAAATTAATTATACTGAAAAATCTGTAGTGAATTAGATTTCTGTTGGGTTCTCAGTTTGTCTACATGTGTTTTATTGTTCTGTTAGTTGATATTCCAGGGGACATAAAATAAATGTCATATTTCTTAAAGGTTTATGAGACATGGCAGGAATTTCTGAAATTACAGACACATGGTGTAGAAATACACTCATTCCCTTTTTATCATGTCTGTGATGTTCCAGTAGTTCTGTGATGGACCTGCAAGTCCTCTGCTTTCTCACAGGAATGCTGCCACATGCAGGTGCTTTAGACAGCAGCTGAAAGTCTCCTTTCTGAGGATCCTCTTACAAACCTTCAGGCAGTAAATCTGATGGGTGTAATGCAAATAGTCATCCATCTGCTGTCAAATGTAGTTTAAGGGAAGTTTGCTACCCCAACAAATTATTTTAATCTTGACGGTCCAAGTAGTCCACCTAGATTACAATCGCAGTCCCTGTAATGCACAGTGATTTCTTATGTGATTGTTTAAAATCTGTGTCAGAATCCCCAAAACAAACCTTAAACATATTACATAAATGTGGTGAATAAGAAGGATCCAATGAGGTAGAAAAATCTGACATAACAGCTCATATTGGCTGCTAGTGCTTCTCTGCAACTGGCCAATATTTCCATGCCTCAGTGCAAGTTCTGCAGGTAGATGTCCTTAAGACAAGATTCCACCTTCATTCTTCCTTATCTGTATCTTACAGTTGCCTTGCTCTTTTTTCTTGTTTTTTCTTTTAAGAAGTATTTTCATCTCAAATACTGAACCTGATGTCATAACACTAGTCTCTTCTGAAGTTCTTTCACTTCTTTGTCACCTTTGTGGTTCAGTACAGCCTGTCCCTTAGTCAAAAGAACAAAGTGCAAGATGCAAGTCACCAGGATTTAGGATCTAGTCTTTTATAAAACTCAAAATAAACAGCCTTTCATTCTAGTGTAAGGTGTTTGCTGACACAAGAACACAGTTTCTTTGCTACAGAACTGAGAAAATTCTATTAAGTCAGAAAAAAAGGATTCTGAGCTTCTACCTTTGTTGTGTAAAATCTGGTTTCCTTTGAATTCCCCTCATAAAAATTTGCAGAGCACTTGGCTGCTCTTTTGATATTGAAGGGAAAGAGGGTAAGTAACCCTCCCAAGGATTATTGTGCTCAAATGCCTGTCCATGCACACATCCTCTGATAAAGTTTCTCAATAGCAATTTACCTAATCTTGGCATGAAACTGTTGACATGACAGACCTCTCTGTCAAAACCAAGAGGGAAAGGAAACTACTGTCTCCAGAGATGGGGACTGGAGATTTGTGCATGTTGTTTTTGAAAACAGAATCTGACAGTTTTCCTCTGCTGCATCTCCAGCCTAGTCAGAGTCAAGACACTTGACTGTTCTATAAAATATCAGAGGTTAGGACAACAAGTAAATGATTATAGAAGAGAAATTTCTTTTAAGGTTGCTTTGATATTTGGGAATATTAAGGTAGTCCCTTTTTAATTTCAAATGTGTAAATATTCATCTGTTTGGTTTGCTTCTCCTTCTATTTAAGATGCAATGGATCAGAAGATGAGTGCCCTGTGTAATACTCAGAAATTCTGAGCTAGTTGTTAAATCTTAAGCTACTTACCAGAAGTCCTGTGTTGCTGTTCAAGAGCCTTGCTGACCATGACTAATTTGTCCCCTAGTTCCATTTAAATGTCTCCGGCTCCTTGAAAGGGCTCTGCCTAATAATGCATTACAAACACAATCCTGTCTATTTAAGCTCAGTGCATCTTTGGCCTTGTTACAGCTGTGAAATAATATATTGCTGGAGTGATACTGCACAAGCTGTTTATTTGGAGATTACATGGGTCTGACATAGCAAATTCTTACATCTTATAGGTATCATTCTAATTGTATTCTTAATGACTGAGGAAAGTCTTAAGAAATACTTTTTGAAAGCTTAAAGATTGTGTATTTTCATATTCTTAGTTTAACTTCCTTTTGATTACTGATATTTTACCAGTAGTCTGAATTAACAACAAAAAAAAAAAATTATAGTTGATAGGTTAAAACATGGCTCTATATATTCATGGATAGACAGGTAAGAATCATAAATATTACATTTTAATAACCTCAGCAGGTTTGAATTGTCAACATCTACCTGAAAGTAGCTTAATATCTTGTTGTCATATATTAGTTGTGATTGTCTCAGCACAATTTTATTCATCACACTTTCAGATACCAGTATGTGTTGGTGCCAGCCAAGGTGCTATATGACAACTTTTCCTCATACTCTGATTTTTATTTTTGTTCTTTGTCCATTTTGCCACTTCTGTTGTAGCAAATGTAGTCGATGTCAACAAAACAATTGAAAAGTTGTTGACATCTTTGCAGTTCCTATTCAACATCAGGCATATATATGAAATGGCAATTTAAAAAACTACCCAAAACACCAACAAACAAACGAAAACAAAACCCCAAACTCTGCACACTAAACAGCTCAACAGAAACTATATGCTTCTTCTAACCTCCTTTCCTTGGGTGACCAGGTTGATCAAGCTCTGTTGGGTCACTGTGATTGTCATACAGCATAATCAGAAATATAAATATACACAATAAATTCTTGGCATATTGCAGACCTGCAAAAGAGACTGGCTGAGCTGCAAACCTCACCTGCTCACCAGCAGGATGTTCCATATGAGCATCAAAATCTTTCAAACCAGATTGGGTGGATTTCTTATCTTGTTTTCTTCAAACGTTTCAATAACATCAGTAAGCTAAAAGTGTTCTGTACTACCCAGGCCCTGGTACAAAACATGCCCTTTGCTGGCTGTCACCATTCTCATACATTTGTTTTTTCTGTCTTCCTGATATGTCTTAACAGTTGGCACAAAGAAATGTTACAATTTTGGTGCCAATTTATTTTATCCAAGCTTGGGCTATGCTTTCCCATTATGCCACTTGCCTCAACATGGAAAAAGCTTTCATGTCATTGCATATATGCATATTCACACTCAATTTCATACAATTAATTATTACAAAGACTTCTAGGTCTAAAGAAGATTCAATATAAATATGACTGTATTTTTTTCCTTTAGTATTCAATCACCATAAAATAGAGCCAGGGCAGGGAGAACCCACTATTTTATCAAGTATTTAGTGATGTCTGAGAGGCAAGGCTGTAAGATTCACACTTGAGTTACCTGTGTTGTAGATAGTGGCAAATTTTTCAGAGAGTTTTTCTTTTTGTGCAGATCCTGAGTAAACATTTTTACCTCTGGCCTGGTAAATTTGAAGCAGGAGTAAACTAGGAAGTCCTGTCAAATGCTTTGGTATTGATAGTGTATGTTTTAAGTAGCAAACACAAAAATATGAAGGTTTTTAACAACTTCCCCAGTGTGACTATACTGAATGTTAAAACAGAAAAGAAAGAGATGCTCACAATGCACTAAAATATAGACTTGACTTTTTCTTACTCTCCACTGAACACCTCAGCAGAATACTGCTGCTTACTTGGTCTGGTAGCAGCTTGATCCCAGAGGAAGCTGCTTTTATAAGATTTTAGGTGGCCAATGTGCCTTTACATCTGTACACAGTTTGCAGTGCAGCCCTTTATCACACATCTGTGCCTATAGAGAGACAACAGCTGGCTTCACCTTTTAATTAGAATTAATATACCTTTCTCAATATTTCTGCATATTTCTAGCATAATAATCTTTCCTGAGCTGCACTGCTGGCATGGTTTGACCATGCTGTAATGAGAAAATGTTGGTGGAAAGTTCATATAAAAACATCCTAAACTAGGCTTAATTAATGTAGACTGTAACAGAGTGGACTTCAGCATGATGTGAAGCCAAATTTCCACCAACACCCAAATGAAAATCAAGCTGTTGCAACAACTTAATCATTGAACACATAATCTGCTCCAAAAGTGTCCTTGATGGAAGGTGCAAAGCAGGATCTTTCAATCCAAATGGGCTTGATTAGGTCTGTGCCCTCTTGATTCGGGAAAAGGGTGGAGGTAGATGGACCCTCATTACATGTGCATTGTTGCTATTTAATATCTACCTCTGGGATTTGGAGGCCGACCATCCTGGATCCTTCTTCCTGGCAGTGCATGCTGAGCATAAGAGATCTGCAGTTCTGCTCTCCATGTCCATAACATCCTCCCTGGGTAAGGAGGCAGAGGAGGATCAGGCTGGGCTGCCATGAGCCCTGCAGACCTTTACCCAAGGGCGCTGTCTGACTACTCAACCAAGCTGACATTGCAGCCACACGTGCTGCTGGGTTTTTGGTCTTCGGCTGTGTGTAACTTTATTTATACTTCTACAGAAATAGAATTTCATACGTATTAACATGCATTGAAATTATTTTGATTTAAGTTTGATATATGGAAGTGTTCTTTATGTGCACTTTTCATTCTCAGAGTCACTGTATCTAATTAAAATTCTGCAGGCCTTTTTTAAAAAAACTCTTAGTAATAAATAATTAATTAAAATAATAAATAAGTAATTGTATGAATTATATGTATGTGCTTCCCTTGGGTCTCTGCAGCTCTATTTTAATTAAGGCTACGGTCTCTATTTGAATAAATGAATGACAATAGGGATATTTTTTAAAAAGTCATATTGATTCCTTCCATATCACTATTGCACAGAGAAAGTTTATTAAAAAGAATGGAGTGATTCTGATAGATTTTTGGTACTTGGCAAATGTAATCTGTGTTCTTTCAGAAATCTAATTTTCTAGATTAGTGAATCGCATCTGATATTGCAAATGAGCAAATGCTTATTACTTCTATAGCATATCATGGAAAACAATGTGAACACCATGGATATTTTTCTTGGGTCAGTGTTTCAGTAGTGTTAAGGCCTAATATCCTGCAACTACACAGTGCTTCTGAGTATTTGTATATATTTAGTCTGAGTTCTGATTATTTTGCAGGATAAAGGGATTTTTTTAACAAGATGCAACATCATCAAACAGATAAGGCTTTAAGCATTTGAACTTGTTTCTTTACAAAGTTGGTTGCAAGTAGTGGATGGATTCAGAAAAGAGGTAATGAAATAGGAGCATTAGAACTTGAAGGAGATCCCTTCTCCACTGTTTTCAACCCAGCACTGTAATGCTTTGCTTTTAGTAGATGCATCTAGCTTGAATTTTATGGTACCAGCCATGATTTTTCTACATTTCTGCAAGTAGATTCCTTGAGAAAAAATTGGTTATTCTGGGCTGTAGCACAACTATTAAATAATAAAACTGCAAGACTAAGCAATCACCCTTACAGTCACTTCTCTTTAATGTTTCTGAACAGAACATCACAAAGACCAAGCCACCTAAGTCACCGGATCATTTTTGCCAACATGGCCTTGCAGCTTGATCTTCAGCCTAAGACTGTTTTGCTTGGTTGCAGGCTTGTTTTTCATCTTCTATTGCTCCCCCACCTGCTCTGTTTCCTATTAGAACCATTCATAAGAACCTGCACATGAGTGAGATACAAAGGCACTGGGTAGAATAGTTTCTGCTTTAATTAGTTAAAATATGTGGTCACAGTTGATTTGTTATGTGGTTGTATTTTACTTTCGTAATTGTGACATCATTAGATCTTGTCCATTAGCTTGTTCCTGTGAAACGATTTGGAGAAGTCTTTCTCGGTAGGTGCCTTGGGTACTGTTGCCACCGCAGTCTCCCTTCAGTTACTACCTGTGGTCTTTCTTTTTCCAACTATCAACCAACACTTGATCTTGCACTTAACTTTACATATCTTCCTAATCACTTAACTAATAAGGGATTAACTGGAAATTTGCTGTAGAATTATATGAATCAGATGGTGCCCTCTCTCACTTGCAAGCTCCAGGCACATTTCTTTTCATTATTCTTCACTTGTCATAAAACAAGTTTCTTCTATTTTGGATTGCTCTTTTAGCCTTCTATCATAATTGAAATCTCTCCTTCTTTGATTTTAATACCTTTATAATAGTCAGCCTCTCACACTTCTGCATTAAATATGTTGCATCTGTATTATTAACCAAAGCCCTTTATTTTAAAATTTAACACCTATCAAGTGTTCACATAACACAGTAATGATAAAGTGTCTTCACAGAATAATCTACACATACTATGAAAACAGATTCAAATGAGTTACTGTTTAGAAATGAGCAAAGAATTTAGCCCTTTTAACGGTGCCATCAACATGCATGCTGAGTAAATCTCATTGACTCAATAGCAAGGAGTTCATATGGAAGGAAAATAGGACGGGACAGTATTTAAGAGATGACTTTCTCCATTGCAGTGCCCTAGATCATCTTTATCTAATCAATCCTGACAAATGTCTGCCAAATCTGTTCTTAAAACCTTCAGAGCTTCAACATTCTGGATCAGACTTTCCTATTATTTCACCTCAGTCTTTCTTACTGCACCAAGACCCATTACATCCTGTAAGGAGAAGAGTTCTCGTCTTTGTGTGCCTTTTATGCACCTCAAGATTTACCATGTCCTTATTCATGCTCAACATATTTTTTAGACTTTTTTTCAGAGGTTGTGCTTTCTAGACCTGCAATAATTTTGCTGTTTACCTGGCATCATTCTAGTATATCTGTGTCCTTGAGATACTATCCCCTAAACTGAACTTCCTTCTTGGGCTGCAGCTCTTTACAGCAAAAGAGTAGAGGAATTATTTTACACATCGTATTTGGATGTCCTGGAGTAATCTTAGAAAAAATATGGTTTGCCTGAAATATCCTTTGGTGTTATAGTACTAAATGCAGTAAAGAACATAGAGAAAAATGTCTGGGGGAATTGTGGGATTGTTTGTGGTCCTAAACTGATGAAATGTATTTTTCATGCAGATGCAGGCAGATTTTTTTCTGTGATTGATAGCTCAATCCTATGTGCCTAACTTGAGATGATGTTTGAATTTTACTGCTGGTGATAGTTCTGTGTTTTTCTCCAAAAGGGAAAAGGGCTTATTTTTCTGTTACTGCCAGTTTTGTAACTTAAATTTCCTCTTCTGTTGGCTGTGTTTCATAGAGAAAGGAGAGAAAGGAAAATGTTTCTGTTTATTATGAAAAAACCTGTAACATCTAGTTGCCTAAGAAGAAAATATGAAACTGGAACTAAAGTCTTCTAGGTTATGCAGACAGATTTTAAAAGTCTTTAGAAAGATTGGCTGATTTCAGTGAGCATTTTTTTTCTGTTTTCTAAAGGACAAAAATTTGAGTGCACCATTGATTCTTGGAGGCTTTGTGGGTGCAGTCAGAAGTGCTGGCTCCATGGAGCAGCTGTGAGGGTAGAGGAGTTGTAGTGGCAGTGCCTTTCTTGGGGGAAAATCCCCCTCTCTCTGCACTAACTCTGAGGGGATCATGCTCTGCCAGTCCCCTCATGCTGAGATATGCCAGGCTTTCCTCTGTGCTTACTGTGAGAGGCAGGAAAGAAATGATGCTACAATGCAGTTTGTTGAGAGGACTAAACCAGATTAATCTAGTAAGGTAGATTGTAAAAAAGATACACAGATGGAAGAGATAAAGTAAAAGATAACAAATGAAGATAAGAAATAAAGTTTTCTTTTGTAACAGTAAGAGGTTAACCACCGAAATAATGTAGGGAGAAAGCCATTTTTCAGTCTCTTGATGTTTTTGCAAGTCTAAGCACCTTTCCAGATATGCTGTTAGCCACAATCCTAATCTTGATACAAATGAATTATCGTGATGGTCTGTGCTGTGAAGCTGGTGGGGTTTAGGTGAGGTATGACAGGTAGCTGCCCAGGAGGCAGATGTCAGAGTGAACAGATTTTCCTGTCTTTGCTTGGCTTTCTCCACAGGCCTGTTTAGCTGCAAAGGCTAAGCTGAATACCAGCTGAATGCTAACAGAGACTGACTGAGGGCTTCTAGTGATCAGCACAATCACAGTTCACCACACAATATGAAGGATCTTACAAACTCAAAACCAGTGTGGTGCAAAACCAGTGGCTTGCTGTTTCTGGGTTTGATCCCTCTGTCCGTACCCCACTTCAGTAGCTGCTGAGTTCCTGATGCCATGAGTGCATCTGGAATCAGCAAACGTCCCACACAGTGGCCCCGTCCTTCTGGCGTGTTTGGAGGGTCCAGTCCTGTGTTACACAAAGGGTCAATATGCGCAGTAATTAAAAGCTTTTCATATTCATGAGGCTCCTGAACCTTTTCACCTTCACTATACTACCAGTTTGCTCTAACAGCTGTCACTGTCCATGGACTAAAGTTTAATATCAGCTTTAATTTCCCCCTTTCCCCCACCACCCTTATAAAATACATTAGCGTAAACATATTTTGTCCTTTATTGTCTATATTTGTGTGGAGTCAGTTCTGGTCACTTAGAAATATTGACTTACTAATTGGTATTTGAATGTACTATGTGGAGATCCATATTAACATTTAGTCTCCTAATAGAAATACGTGGATTAAAAATTTGGAAGCATTACAGAGACATGTAGTTTTAATCAACTTTTGTTCATTATCGCCATATTAGCATTATTGAATGTGATGTTGATTTGGTCATGGACTGTATCCCACTTTTGCAGTTTGCAGAAACTTAACATCTCTTCATTCAGTTTGGACTTTCATTGTGAATAAGAAAATTTTCAAGCGTTGAATAATACATTTTCAAAGCATGGAAACCTCTTTTCTCCACCTATGGATTAGATTTTGCTCTTAATTATCTTGATTACAATTTACTTATCTATTAGCCCAAATAATTTTTGTATCTCAACAAACACTAAGTAACATTTATTAAAATTTTTTTAAAAAATTCTCTAACAAAATGGCATAATACTCATAACTTTTGCATCACTACTTCATTTAACAACCATAGACCAAGCATCCAAAATTCAAAACAACTAATCTTCTATGCTACTCTCTGCTCTGTCCAGTTCGTATGTCCAGTTCATGTAAAGGACCAGGATCCAACCTAGGAACTGATGGAATTTTCAGTGAGGATTGCAAATATATTTGGAGTTACAAGATAGTAACATTTTCAGCAGAGAATATTAAACCTTTTGGTTTCAGAACTTGAACTAATCTCTTGCCCACTCTGGCTCATTCCTTTCTCTGGAGACATCATGTCATGCAGGAGAGCTTCTCACACCTTCTTCAGAAAACCTGATTCTTTGGTGACCACCGTGAGCCAATGATAAATTCTTTGCTCATTCTGTCACTCTTTATTTGAACTCTGTACTGTTTTTCTTAAATGTAAACTCTTTCAAAGATACTGCCTTCTAAAGATAATGCCAAAAGGGTTTTCAGATATGTGCAATTAAAAAAATAGCAAATAAGAAGGTGAAATTAAAATGCAAAAACTTTCCCAGTTACTTTGCATTTTTTACCATCGGAGCAGAAGATACTTTGCCATTAACTGTTAAGTGATAAACAGGTTTGGTAGCTACGAAAAAAAATTGTAAAGAGTCTGGCTTTTTCAAGTTATGATACATAATGTGTACTGCACTGTAGCAATCTGAAAAAGCTATTTAAATGAGTACGAGCTCACTATTGCTATTAGTACCTTCCTGCAGTTTTTAAAATTTAATTTTTGGCTCTATTAACAAAAATATTTTCCAAACAACAGCAGAGGAAAATCCTCTTAAACACTGGATCTTGGATTTAGTAATTTAGTTATTGCACGACATGTTAAATCAGGAGGGCAAAACATGTGATGCCTCTCTAATGATAGCAAGTAGCATTGCATGAGTTTATTCTTGTTTTATTTTAATCATAGTTGTTTGTGTGGTTTCCAGCTGAGAGGGAGAAAATACCTACTGGAAGGCGCATGAAACACATTCCTGGTAAATAGCAGTCTGTTTCTTTAAGAAGATAAGATAAAGGAGGGCTAAGAAAGGTGAAGAGGATCTGGGGTTTTAAGAAAGGAGCCAGACACTTCCACTTACAGAATCACTTAGGCAAATGTTTAAAATCCAAATAAACTTCTAGGCAGAATTAAGGAATGTATCAAGGATGACTGAAGTCCAGATGAGCAGTAGCCCTCTTGTAGCATACCACAAACACATGTAAAATGTAGGGTGATGCCTTGACACCTCCAGCTTTAGTGTCAGCATGTCACAGGTGTAAAGGTCAAATGCCAGGAGAGTCCTGGTTACTCATTCAGTAATCACATTTGTTCCCCCTTTCCTGCCCTTATACATTCTCTGCCATCTTATAGCTGGTTGTCTCTTATGCTAAACAGCACTACTGTTGGAGCTCTTGCAGTGTTCTACTGTCCTTCTAAGGTACAGTCACCCTTCATATTTTCAGGTTAAAGAACCACAGGGATTTTAGTCTAAAAGCTCCTGCTGAGCCTTCCCAGACAGACCAGCCTAAGGATACTGTGATATGTTAAGTGAAGTATCATTACAAGCCTAATTTTGTGTGAGTTTCTTGCACTTAAAAGAATGCCTTAGAATTTTTACAGGGAAAGCATTTAATGAATTCTTTACTGATACCCCTAGCAGCAGATCACATAAAACTCATCGTAACGTCAAAGCTGTCATTAAACACCCAAATGTCTGCATGCACAGTGCATCTGTTCAACTGACAGAAATCTGCTCACTGTCTCTCCATTTCAGAACAAGCACAAGGGAGAATGAGATTTCCTGTATCTGTGATTCAATTAAAAGCTTCAGGAACCTTAAAAAGTGCTTTCTCCCTTCCCTGATTCTATCTTTCATTTCTTTTGACACAGTGCAGAGGACAGTTTATACCTCAAAAAAACCCCCAACAAACACCCACACACCCACACACATCCCAAACAAACAAACAAAACCACCTTCAATTTCAGGGACCAGGAAACTACCAGATAAATCCCTCAGCGTTTTGGTGTTTCCATATTTCATACTTTAGACACATGAACATATGAGTAAACACAAATCTGTGCAAGTGGACTAGAAGTATGATTGCTCAGTGAGGCATTTACATTTCTAAGATAGAACAGCAGTGTTTTTAGCTCACCTGGAAAATGGTTCTGAGCTACTGACCAGGATTAGGTCTAGATTTCAATATAAATTCAGACCCCTACCTTCAAGGTGTACAAAATTAGCAAGTTTCAGATGAACATTGAGATAATCTGAAAAGCAAAGTAGGAAAACATTTCTAGAGAGGATATTTAAAAGCAGTTTTAGAGAGTAAAACTAAACTTTGCAAAAAAACCCTGAAAGTTTATGACCAGTGCTTGCTTGTCTAGTGAGCAATTTCTCTGACATTTTTTAGCATTAATGTCAGAAAACTAGGGTCTAGCCATTAGCCATTCATAGAGTAGAAACTGAAGAGATCTCTTGGACTTTTCAATGTGAGTTAGCAAAGCAGAAATAATGAAGAATCAAAGTGTATCGCTGCTGCCAAAATGAACCATTATCTTGTCATGTTTACCCTTTTAATGGGGTATACTGAGCAGGTCATGCTGCGAGCGTAAGAAACTAGTTGTTGAAGGCACCAATTTATAGGCCAGTGTTTTTCATCAAATGCTTCAATTTCTAAAATGTGATAATCAGGAAACATAAGGAGTGCCATAGATCAAGCAATTTTCCATGATGTCACGTGCTTTGAGGCTATCCTGCTGCCTGTAATGTACCTCTATTAGGAACTGGGCCCCTGAGCCCATTAGTCTCTGGATTTCCATAGGATAATCAAATGATTGCCACATTCCAATTATCTAAATCAGCTATTTAGGAATCTCTCTTTGATTCACTCCAAGTAGTAACAGATAACATTCCTTTCCTGGTGTGTAGATTCGTGCTATCCAGTACCCAAACCCTTAGTCTAGGGGGAAAAGTGAATATATGGCTAAGTGCTTTTTTGGATGTGGGCCATGAGTGAGAGAACAAAAAAATGGTGTTCTGTTTCTCAGTTTGGTGAGAATCATACATAATAGAGATGCTGCTTTCCAAAAAAGAATAGCTTAGTTCTGTAGTGCTTGAGAAAATGGTATCTATTTACAAAAAATACATAGATGTATATACTGTTGCAAGAGCAGAAGTGGAGAAAGAAATACACAATATTTAAAAAAAGAAAACTAGCAAGTAAATTAGGTCTAAAGGTGTAATTGCTGAGAAGATCCAACATTGTGTTTGTGTTTCACAATACTCAAAAAAATTGGTAATTAAATTCAGTATTTGATTAGTATGTGTGGAATGATGTCATGGGCTGAAGTTACTAATGTAGCCTTACTTCAGATTGCATTGAAAATGGATTTGACAGTGAAGGGTGTGGGAACAATGGAATTAATTTATATATGTTTCCACATATGTGCAGATCTGCTGACTCCATTGATGTAACTTGTTTATGCTGCCATGATCAGGCTCTGAGGCTTGAAAATACAATGAATTCATATTTCAGTAGGTAGATCCAGACATATTTTTCAAAGACCCAAAACTGGGAGCTATTTTTCTCAGAACAGAGATGTGTTTATGCTGCAGAATGCCAGAGAGCACACAGCAGTGGGTTTCAGCCTGTGGACAAAGGAATCCACGTAGCACAGCTGAGAAAAGCCAACTGTTAGTAGAGTGAATTTGCTCTCAGAGTGCTGGGGGTGCATCTCTGTTAGAAAATGTTAAGACTTTACAAGACAGGAAAGACTGAAAACTGCTGGTCCAGAGTCAATCAGAAACCAGAGGCAATCTACCTGTGACTACACAGAGCTTTGCTTTGTCCCCTGTATTGTCAGGAAAACTTTGCTTTGTCCCTTGTCTTTTGCAGAAACTAGATTATTTAAAAATAGCCTAGAAGGACAGACAATTATATTTAAGGTACTAAAAAATCCAAATGCAGAACTAAAGAGGAATCTGTGCTTCTTAGCATTAGAGAAACCACATCTCCAATATGTAAAATCTGTCATATTTTCTTTGACTTTTTAATGAAGCAATGATAATTACCATGTGTGGAGAATTTTCCTACTTCTGTTTTTCAGAACAATGCTCATATTTCCCAGGGCACTGAAATTTCAATCTTTTCCCTCCTTAAATAATTCTTTAAAGTTCTTTTGTTTGAACTGCAGGTTAGTTATTATTTATTGGATCCTTTCAGGAGCCAAGGCTGGCAAAGCAAATGTACAACAAATTTGAAAACAGCAGAAAAACAAGGTTCTGGAGGAGTGTAGTAACTTTCCCCAACATCTCAGAAAAGGTTTATGTAGGAAAAGGGTTTGGAAGCAAATCCTTGTGCTCCAGGTGAGTCAGAACCTAAGGAGACATGCAAGGAAACAGAAAAGTTTGGCTTTCTTCAGACCACAAGAGTTATGAAGTACCAGATACCTGCTGTACCTCACAGAGTGGTATTAGACATTTCACCCTCTCCCCCTGAGCTGTGGCTCCATGAATATCTTGGGGATACAGCAATTACCTTGTTTATTTGGAACCTTATATCGCATTTCTCCTAGCATTTTGCTAAGAAAATGTTAGTTTGGAAAACAAGCTTTACTATGAAGGCTAGAGAACATCCCAAAATAATTCCCTCCAAAAAGCTTGCTCTCAAGGAAAAAAGCCCCTTGAACTTTAGCAAATCCCTTAACTACTGCAAGTCCACTTGTTTTTTATTTGGTTGGTTTTGTTTGGTTGGTTGTTTTTCTTTTTTTTTTTTTCTTTTTGTATGTCTAACCCGTATTTGCTCCTCCCAGTCTTTATTTTTCTGTACTTCTCACCTGCAATTGCTACCAGCCTGACCTGGCCTCAGAAACACCTCGAAATGTGTTTGCAGTGGTCCTAACGAACAAAAGGTGATGAGGAACAGATCTAAGGGTAATGAGACCTGCATGATACTTACGGGTGGTTTGCTAAGGATTGAAGGAACACATTCTGATCTCCGGCCACTTGAGGGAGCTGCTATGAAGTGTGTGAAGGAGACCAAAACCGCGGCTAACCCAGAAATCTGAACAGGCGTTAGGCTGAGACCACATCACACCCTTCCCACAAGAGTTCATGCCAAGCATTCAGCTGATCAGGGAATTAGGCGTGAAATAAGTGTGAGAGGAAGAAGATCTTTCTCTTTTAGGCAATTTGTATTTGGGAATGTAGATGGAAAAATGTTGCTTTCATTTTGTTAAGTTTCAATAAGAGGTGGTTGAAGGTGGAAGCACATCAGCTTGGGGCACCTAAATGAACACTGAAGTGCTCATAGAACTGTGAGGAAACTGCATTTGGTTGTCCATGTCAGCAGCGGTCTACGTTGCTGATCCCCAAAGTCTCGGTTTTGCCTAATTAAATTGAACCCTTTAAGCTGCCAACTGATAAACTACCTGACATATCAGAGAGGTCTTCTTGGAGTATCAGGCTATGTTGTCCTTTTCCTTCACAATACCAGTGCTAAGAGTTGCAAGCTGTCAGGAGAAATGCTGTTTAATAAATATTCATACAAGCCTTAAAAGTTTAGATTTGAATTTAGCTTTACTCGCTTTCTTTTCTTTTTTCCTCTCTCTGCAACTTGTCCAACTTTTGAAATGCAACTCAACCAAAAGGCAAAAATGGAGCCCTGTGATTGACAGTCTAGTTTGCAAATTTCTCCAACAGTGTCATATTTTATACTGTGAGGAAGAGTAAGGAAACTTTATTCAGTACAAAAAATTATGGAATATAGAAAAAGTCTAAATTGAATTTTTTATAAAATATCAGACATTGTGCCCTTTCTGAACTCTAAGAGAAAGGAAGATTACAGGGAGCCCTGTTGCATGTTCTTTCTTTTTTAAAATTTACCAAAATTGTTTCTGAAGGGAATTTCATTTTTTAGCAAATCAAAAATTAAAACTTCAAGGGTTTTGGAACATGATTTCTAGACCTGTCTTTTTACTGCAATACTCCGATTTTTAGAATGATCAGCTTGTGGAGGACAGTCAATGGAAAACCTGGCAGTATTTTTTGTTGTTGTTGTTTATTGGATTTTTTGCAACTGGAAAGGGTGTATTTTTCTTTATACAGTTTACCTGAGTGTAGTGAATCATCTGTGACACTATATTTTGTCCTCCAGGAGAGCACAAGGATCCCTGGGACTGAGGTCATGCAGCAGGTGGGGTAGCTGGATTGGTTTGTGGTTTGTGTGGGCTTGGGATTCTTTGTTTTGGGAGGAACTGTGCAAAAAAAAAAACCCAAAACACTCCAACAAAAACAAAAACAGCAACAAACAAAGAAAAAAAAAACAAAACTAAACCAAAAACCCCAACCAAAACCAAAACAACCAAGTATAGATTGTATAGATTTAATATGGTAAGATAACAGCCACAATTCAAAAAATGTATAATAGTATTTCCTTACTTTTTTAAATATCTCTATTGAAATAGTAACTGAAGTCCTAAACTCACATTTGAGCTTATATGAAAATTAAGAGAAAATAGTGCTGTGACTGGAAATAAGCAGGTAATCTGCTGGCCATCTTCATGGGGAAGGGGCCTGTGCTGACTTACCATCAGGACTGAGCCCACAGAAGACACAGTTATCATGGGATAACACGTTTCTTATCCATGCTGTCCACATTCTGTGGATTAGTGAGAGATTTCATGCTCAGCAGTTGTTAAGACATATGTTTTATAGGTATGAAAATCACTGTGCAAAACTTGTTACAGTTTTGCATTTCTTCACTGCAGGACGTGCTTAATTAATACACCAGAGGATGGTTGATTCTTGGCAAAATATGGGCCTGTCAGTGTCACTGAAAGCCCTGACATTGTGGAGATGTGAGTCATAGCAGTGAAAGCTGCCTGAGGCTACATTTAACCTTGTGCACTGAAGCTGAAAAATAATTAATAAATACCCTTATGTGTTATGTTTTTCCCTCCCACCAACTCAACATCTTAATTACAAGGGAATAAGTACAGAGGGAGCTGCACTGTTTGTAGTTGTCTTGCTTTTCTTAGCAACCTTTCTTACCAAAAAATGCTGGTGGTCTCAGACCAAAATACTAGTGGTGATATCACCAAAGTAATCCCAGACTTTATTTACATAGAAATTATATTCTTCTTTAAATTACAAGTTTTGGAGGGATCATTTCTTGTTCCTTGTCCAAATGCCTGGCACCCTGGTCCCAGGTGGAGCCGTAGGCGCTATAGAAAGATAATAATGGCGATGACAATAATAATAGACCTACGCTCTACATTTCATCTCTATTCAGATGTCCTAAATTCTGCATGGGATTCTATGTCTAGTCCAAGGAGAGAGCCTGAAGCAATTTGAAAGGTCCAAGTGACATGATAACATGAAAACTCTAGGTGTAAGAATACACATGGAATTGTAATTGTACTTTGGTAGTTTGTTTGTGAGGTTTTATTTATTTGTTTTTAGTTTAGTCATTGGTATTGCAAGACAAAATAATATCCCAAGTGTAAATACAAATTGCTTTCTCACACCCTGGAGTTCTCTTTCTGGAGAAATGCTGCTGTAGGATTTGATTCTGATTGGGAATAATGGAATGGATCAAGAGGTTCAGAGTTTTCAGGGGGGGGAAAAAATCACTATTTCGAGTTTTAGGAAGTATATGGTATAAATTCAGGAAAATTTGTCTAGCGGAAGAAGGCTTGAGAATATATTCAATAGAAGAACCATTTCACACTTGCCTCATTTTTGTATTCTTCCATAGGAATTTGCTGTTGTACAACTTTGCAGTTGAGAACATGAGGGTTTGACCTGGTTCTGTGGGGTTCTTCCTGCTCTCCTAATGTGGAGGGAGGTGGAAATTCAGCCCAATGGGTCAAGGTTTGTTATTCAATCTAAAGAATTTAGTGCTGTACTGTTTGCAAATCATGACTTTAGAAATAAACTGCAGTGACACAGGGAGCAGAGCAGCTCTCTGGGGCTCCTGTATGGGTTTTGTAAGGGAATTCAGTTCCCAGTGCCTGCTGAGGGCTGCTGTGGACTGAGGAGCCAACAGCAGGACATTTGGTTTAACTGTGAAACAGAGCCTGTTGGAAGGGAGTGACACCTGAAATTAAGAAAGCCTGATCCAGAACTAAAACTTGCAGATGCATAGTCTTCAGTCTGTGCCATGAAACTGGCAATAGCTTTGCTTATTATTCCAGACAAACATGGTGGAAAACATTTGTGTTGCCAACATGAAGGGCAGGATTCTCTTGACTATAAAAGGAGTGGAGAGAATGGGCTGAAATGTAGGTACTTACTATGTTGGCATGTAAATTTGGTCAAATACATCCTGACCTCAATGTTTTGAAATAGCAGTGATGATGTGTGAGGTCTCCAGGTTCCTAAACTTGGGCTTTTTATATGCTTGTTGTAGTTTCCATGCACTTAGGACTGATTTTGCTAGCTTTTTCTCTGCCCCAGGCAAGGCTAGTGATCTCATGCAAAATAAAATCAGAGTTGTTCTTGTAATCTCCTGAGGCCATGAGCTGGGTAAAGTAAAAAACACTTCACTCAGCCAAATAGTGATAGGCTTTGCATTAAAGCCACAGGATCAGACAGTGCTGATATATTTCTGTTAGTCTTTGTTGAATCTTCATCACTTGCTTGCCTCACAAGCTTAATTCAGATGTTATCTTGAAAACAGCCACTTTATACACTAGTGAATAAAGATGATATAATGTTTTTTTCTCCCTCTTCCTGATTCCACCTTCCATTGATTTATTAGATTCCTGAGTTTTGATGACAAACTGTGTTTCATCATACATCTCTGAAGGGACCTGTAGATCATCACTGATGTTGATTTATGCCTTCTCTGGAGAGCTGCGATCATGGATTGTCCTGCTTATGTTTATGTTTGTTCACAGGATACTCTGAAATAAGCAGTGCTTATGCCTAATTTTATTGACATGATTTTCATGTGGGTTTGGATTAGTTCTTCCTCCACTTCCTTTCTGAATTGTTTTGTCATTCTCTGGGTGGGTGTTGATTGAGGCGTGAGTTGCAGGAACAGAACAGTATTGGCATATTGTTTAGTTCTCAAATAGATCACACTTAATAAAACAATAATGCATTATGTTGGGTATTGTTCCATAGGCTAATTACCTAATCAGATAATGTTGGGGAAGCAAACTTGTAGCCAACATTAATTATCGATGCATGGACTGGTAGCAGATGGCAGTGTTTGCAGTGGAATACAAACTGATGGTTCAGTGGATTAATTAAAACTTACACAACTTCTTACCCTCCACTCAATACAGTAATAAGTGTGTGCTTTTAAAAGAAGGAAAAAATATTTAGCCATGGTTCTTTAACTGAATAGATTTTCCTGCAAGAAGCAACAGAGAGTGAAAGAAATAGTCGATTTCCCAAAAATAACTTTAGTGGTCTCCATTTGCCTCAGGCAAGCTCATTATGGATTTAAAATAATGAGTAATTATTGTAGAGTATATTAAAAGTTCTGGAAACAGAGGCTAGGTGTATTTATGTGCTTTTCTTCCCAACTATTTGCCTGTAGAATCCTACCCCATTTTGCTCTTTCTGTTGGTCAAATTAATCTACATTACTTCTCCTTTGCATTTCCCCCCAGAACCATATGAGAACTCTGAGGCATCTTCCCTATATATTAAATATGGTTTGAATTATCTCTGCACAAAAAAAGAAAAAAAAGAAAAAAAGAAAAAAAAGCAACTTTTTTTCTGGCCAAAATCTAGGTAAAGACTACTCCAGCTCAGATCTGAGGGAATGTGGTCAATTTGCCAACTCCCACCAGGAGAGCATTCTCTGGTAGGGAGACATTGACACAATATCCTAAATAATCCTCAGTGTGTTAACTGAAAATGCCACTCAGCAGTGCTTTGTCTGCTCTGAAAAAAACATGGTTTTGCCCAGGGATGATAGACAGAGCTGTGGTGCTTTGGAACTTCAGAAATCTTCCAGGAAAGGTCAGCTAGAGCCCTCCCATGCCATGCTGGTGAGAGCACATTTCCCAATGCTGAAGAGATCCAAGGGGAAGGAAATACCAGAGCAGCTTCCAACAGCTGGATACCAGGGTGAAAACTGTGCATGACATCCAGACTTGTTTGGGTAGCATGGCTCATCAGAAGTAAGTATTGAAGGGAAAAGGTCTCTGGCAACAAATACCTTATTTCTGTTACAGCCAAGTTTGCTGTGACAAATTGTTAAGAAGTGGGAGAGCGAGGCATGCTATCACATGAGCTATTCATAAAGGAAGAAAAAGCAATAACTACTTCGACACTAATGAGGTATAAAATATCTCGCCTGACAGCCACCAACACATACAAGTCTTGATTTTTCTCTTGGCAATGCGAGCTCATCCTAGATTTTATTATCTCCTGCTGGCTGTAAACTTTATCGAAGAGACAAAACAGAGACACTAGACTCTCTCTGTAGGTTATAAATAAGTTTAAAGATGCAACAGTTGAGTTTATTGTCAGTTTTTGAACTTTTGACAGTGAATATCAGATTTGGTAAGCAATAAACTCACAATACCTGGCATTTTTATTCACACATCTCAGCTTTTGTCACTGCTGCTTTTGCATAGGTCACATCTGGAGTCTAGTACCTTGGCTTTCTCTAAGTCTCAATCCTCCTCTCACAGACACCAGGGTAAATTAAGAATAACTTTATTGAGTGTTATAATACACTGCTGAAAAATTCTTAAAAGGACTGCATAAATTCCAAACAATATATAATATTTTTATTTGCATAATTTAAGTCCATAAAGCCTGGTGCTTTATGGATAGTAGGAAAGGAATTAGTGTTCCTCCCAGAGTCCAGAAGTATCCCTCCTAGACATACTTCCCTTCTTATTTAACAAACAAATTTTCTTTTCCTTCCTTTTTTCTTATTATTTTTTATTTGCTATGAAGTCCCTCTAGGAACGAAGGCTGGACCTTCCTGAGTAACAGAGAATACTTGGATTTCCTATCCGTCTTGCCACCTCAAATGATTTCAATGAATTTGGATTTCTTATTAGTGGAATTTCCATTTCCAAACCATCCTCAATACAAAAAGCAGAAGACATAGTTTAAGGGGGTATTAACCAGATTTCTTCTTTTCTTGTTGTTTTATCTGTGGAAGGTTGGAAGCTGTCTGGTGACATGGGCCAAAGTGCATGGATTTTTTCTTGATTTAGGTTTGTGAAGAGACCCCTCCTGCATCTATAGATCTGTCCCTGTATTTTCAAACAAATGTTAGGAAAGTTCAATAGTTTTTATGTTTCATGTCCTAACTCTGGATTACTTGAAAAATATTCACAATCCAAGAGAGTGGTAGTTATTACTATTGTGTTCTGACTCATTGTTGCACCCATTTCTTGGAAAAGCTCTCCAGCTGTGAGAGGACTGGTTTTGATTAGTTGACTCTACTTTTATTTTTCCATTCAATGACACAGAGCTAGTCCTACAAAATCAATCCCAGCAAGAGTTGGTGGCATTTTCCTGCTGACTCCCTGGCATTTCATTACTTCCTTGAGGCTAAAGCTTCCTGGTGTTGCTAAATTCACTGCTTGGTTTTAATTTTAAATTTTTTTTTTCAGAACTTCATTCAATATATTTCTCATAGATTTCTCCAGTCACAAAATGTATTTCCACAGTAACAAATAGAGCAATGTAATTGCCCATGCACCCTGCCCTAAATCCTTCAGGTGAATATTTGTAAAATGTAAGTAGTATAAAGTCTTGGGCAACTTTGCTCTTTCATAGTAAACTTGCAGATTTCAGATTGTCAGCCAAGAGATTTCCCACTGAGTTTCACTCAGCTGGAGATGTGAATATGTCTCTGAGATAACTCACACGCCAATTTTTTTTTGTTGCTGTTGTGTTTATGTGTCTATCATTCCACTTCCCTATAGTTGCACCATGGGACAAGTACAATCAGACACTGGGCAGGACTTGCCAAATTGCTGGCTGGCTGTTTGCTGCCATGAGCCTCAGCAAGAGCACAAGGCAGCCAAGGAGCAGCAATTTGCCAGCTGAGGAGCCAAGGTGGTGGTTGTAGTTCAGGGAGAGGAAGTGTGGAAGCCTCCCTGAGCTCCTCTGGATTTGTAATGTCCTCCAGGGGTGTCTGTTCCCATTAAAGAGGTGTGTGACAGAGTTATGTCTATTAGTAACAAGGAACCAGCACAATGAATTTTCAACCAGATTTCTTTAAATATTAGAAATTAAGCATGGGCAGACCCCTGTGAAATCCTCTTGGCTCACCACAATCTCCATATGAACTCCCCTTACCACTGTTCCCTTTTCAGGCAGCTCTTTCTCTGCCCTGGTGCTGTGGAGCTTTAAGGGTGGAGAGTCCCCAGCGTCTCCAGGTGATTTATTATAGACCTTACCCATAAGTAAAAGCAAGCTAGGGTTGTTTTTTTCCCTGCTAAAATCTTCTCTCTGCATCTAAATTAAAAACATTGGATTGACAGATTGTTGTGTAGATTTGTGCAAGGACAGTGCATGATGTTTCCATCAGGCTGGATAAAAATTGAGCAGTTCAGCATAAGCTTCCACAAAGTCCATCTCAACCTTTGCTGTTGATCTCCTGTAACAACCCAGCTAAGACATGTAACACTCAATTGGGAATTCACTGCATCTCTGCAAAGCAGTTCTGTGTTGTTTTGGCAGCAGTGGCTGCACAGAGGCAGCAGAGAGTGATTTGTCCAGGTTCAGAGGCAGGAATAATGCTGGATTGGAGTTAACAGCAGGGAGCACAACATCCCCATATCCCGGTCTCTCACACCAAGCTGCTACATCAGCCTGTCTCAGGCCTCCTTTCTGCATGAATGGAGTTGAATGGACTGGGAAAAGATGCTCCATATAAGGATTTTATATCACTATGAGAGTATATATAGCATTAAGTCTAATTTTAAGTATATTAACCTGTCTCCTGCCCTGATTACTACAAGCCTGTCTGCATCAATAGAATTGTTCATATCAAACAGCTACATGAAAGGCACAGAGAGTAACGAGAACAAGAAATATATGCTGATAATCCATTTAAATGCAAATAGTTGGCTATTTGACCTGAGATGCAAATGTTGAAATATGTTCAATATTTAACTCGTAGATCAAACGCTCAACAACAGTAGTTTAAAAATATGTGCATATGCTTCTGTGAGCAAAGTATTTCAAAGTTAAATTCAGTGTTTCAGCTAGACTTTCTTATTAGATTGCAGCACAACACTTAAGTACATGCAAGTGTCTTCTCTGTTTGAACACCCAGATTCATTTTGCTTTCAAAAAATCCAATCTCAGAACAAGGCTGAATGGTTCATTTAACTGATTAATGAGGTTTTTAAAGTAGTGTCACCAAACAAAAGTACTTAGTAATCATGAGTTGAACTTGAAAATTGCAGTTATTTGATTTTTTTGTTGTTTTTAAAAAATATAGAGAGATTGGACTATCTTTTGGATTATTTCCTGCATTTATTTCATTTTCAAAAATATTTATCCTTCACAACTCTGGAAAGTGGAAATTATTTTTCACCTGAGGTGAAATTATTTCATAGTCAGATGGTTCCAAGCACTGCATCTTTTAGGAAGAGAAAAAAAGAAAAATAAAAAGGTAAATAAAAAAATTAAATGTTCTCACTGATTTTAAATAAAAATTTCATAAATGTATTTTCACCAGACTTTTCAGACAGCCTCAGAATCTTTACATTCAAGATCTCATTTCAGAGATATTTACAACTGGTTTGGCCAATTTTATATAGCAACAATTTGTTTCTTTCTATTTTTTTTTTCAACTCAGCTCGTAGTCTATCATTGGATGACGAATAACTATGAAATTTGAGTTACTTTCTGTTTAGGGTAACTCAGATTTGAGGAGAAAATTATAACTTACACACTTTAAAAACTACTTGTAGATTGGCATTTTTGCTCTTGTGAATTCTTGCAATGAATTTTGATCCTTCTCCAACTCACTTGGCACGGGGTTAGTGAGTCTGAGTTTGGGAGAGGTATTAGCTATGTGACAGTTCTTGTGTGTGTCTAACAGAAATGTTTCCAACCTCCCTCTGCTGCTCTGGCTGTGGCTATGCTGCCCATCCCCTGCAAATGGTCCTCTAGGCTCCTCTTCTGGTGCTCTTTTTCACTGGAAGTTGAAGTTATCTTTCATCTTGGAGTGAGAGATGTTCCCAGTTTAGATTGCCTGTACTCTATTTGAGTGTGTTCTCAGTGGGGTTTTTGTTGTGTGCCCATCTGGGGTTAGGGGCATCTTTCTCTACCCCAGTCCCAGCTGCGCACCTGTCTCCATCATTTTAAAGTCTGTTACTTTTGCCACTCTCCAGCAAGATGAGATTGCTGCTGAGAAAAAGAAATAATGAGCCTTACTGAGGTGCTGTTCAAAATCCATTTCAACAAGTCTTCCTTTGCAGTAAAAAATAAGTAAATTCTCACAAGAATTTCACTTGAGTATGCGAACACACCTGGCCAAGGTAATTAGAATATAATTCTTTTGCCCTAGCTCTGTTTGTATGTTAGAAAGTGGGTAGTTGGCTGCCAGAGAAAAGGATTGTGTGAGTAGTTTCTATTATTGTAGTTGCAACTTGCTAGCAAGAAGTGTTCCTGAGGCTCTCCTGGCACTTGGCTGTTTATACAATTGTCTTAGGTTACACTGTAGATAGACAGACACCTTCCAGTTTATAAAAAAAATACAACAATAAAGTATTTTTAGTGCTAATGTAACTTCTGTACTCCTGGGGATAACATGAATATCAATTTGTGGTTTTGTTCACTTGTTATTTAAAGATCGTCTGAAGTCTTCATGGCAGGCTGTGAAACACTTTCCTTGAAAACAGGTATCTTTCTATTTTTTTCTATTCATTTCTGTATTAATTTTAAATGGATTAGTTAGGTTTGGAAATAAGATCTTTTAGCAACATAATTATCTGGTATAAATGACAGTAGCTGAAAAATCACTGCAGGCACATTATTTGTCAAATTCCCACAATCTTGAATGTAATGGCACCCGTCCCTGGATGACAGGATGTGACATAGAAAGTCATCAATAAGGAATTCATGTATGATTCTTGGCCACATGGACCTACAGTTCTTGTGCTGAAACCTCTTTGAGTTCATTACTTTCTTACTGTGAACACTGAATATTTCTCTTGTACTTACCAAATGAGCCCAACTGCCCCTTGCAAAGCATAAATACCAACATACACCAGCTTGGCAATTTCTTTAAGATAATTATTTAAGACAAAATTTGCTCTCCTTAAACACTGAGCAAAGAAAGGATGGAACTTTCAGTTTGCAAAGAATGAAGCTGTCCTGACAGCCTTGGAGCTATACAGGCCACAGTGATAGGCTGTGGTAAAACTGGATGTGTAAAGGTGAGTTATCAAACCAAACAGCAGGAAGAACACACAGTCAACAGCACAGGAAAACTGGACACATTTGTTGCTCAGGGGAAGCCCACTGGGAAAAATACTATCTTTGCATTTAAGCTTCCAATAAGGTAGGCTGGCACTTAAATGTTTGCTTGTCTTGCAGTGAAAGTGCTCTTGCAAAAGGGAGAATTGAGAAATTTGTATGTCAGTAAGTCTTCCTTCTGTCTAAAACTATTCATATGACCAGCTGCCAAGCAGCAAATCACCATTCTCATCTTCTTGCCCAGAGCTTATACTTCTCAGGAAAGAATCTTCCCTCCCTCTCTCCTCTAGAGAATGCATCTGATCCAGTTTTCCTATCAGCTTCCTACTAAAATAACTCTCGGGTCCATTAACAACTGGATTTTGAATGGGCACACAAGGTATTTCAGTAGTGAGTTTTTTAAGGTGAAAGAGCAGAACTGCCGTGTTGTATCTTTAGGAAACTGCTGGCTTAGACATTGCAGATGTCACATTAAAACAAAATGTGGATTTCTGAATAGATTTCTTTCTGTCATGGTGATTCAGAGTAGCACATTGCTCTCCAAGCACAGAAGACATGAAGAGCTTTTTAACTAATGACTTAAACATTGGGTTTTGACTGGCTTTTTTATTAATGCAGACGTGACTGGGCAGATTGAGAGGTGTCCCTTTTGCCATTGATTTGCATGAGTAACCCTTGTTAGCCCTGACACCTTTTGAACTTTCAATTCAAATGTTAATTTGGGGAATGAGGGAGTTGTGATCAAGAGGGACAAGGGAGAAAGGAAAAGATAAACCTTCTTCATGCACACAGCACTGCAGCAGTGGTGTTCCAGCCCTTCCAGCTGGGCAGAGAAATGAGCCATTCCCTTATGTACTATGCCACATACAGGAATATCCGTTAAACGGCTCAGTATACCCGTGGGTTGTTAATCCTTTTCTCCTTCCACCTTTCCTCTTGTAGGTAAAATTGCCTAGAGAACTAATGACCAAAGACAAAAATAATGCCACCTATTTGGGGTCAGAAGGCTGAGCAATCTACACTGTAGCCAGTACAGCTCAGCATGACAGTACCTGTTCCTCACACACTGGTGTCTGTCTTTTCCTAGGCTGTGCTGGTGCACATTGAAGTCCTGAAGCAGGCTTTGCCAAGGCAGGAAAAGCAGGGAGTGTTTTAGCCTTCCCTGTATCATCTATGGCTGCATTGTCTCCCCATTCAGCAGCAGACCCAACTTTGCCCAGAAGTTCTTTTGAAACTGCCTTATCTGTTGAAACCCTTCTTATTGTTCTGGATGTCCTCTGCTAGTTTTTTCTCCAGCTGGGCTTTGGAGAAAACTGTTTTTACCTGTGCCAAAGCAGTGCTTTCTTATTCCTGCTGCCTATAGTCTCCCTCCTTTTTGAGTGTTCTGTTTTTGCATTTCATTTCAGTGGTTCAGAAGCCCCTTACTTGGGCAAGTGGCCTTCTGGAGAAATTCCCAATCTTGCTGTAGAATCAAATGATTTGTTCTTGAGGTCCTAGTAAGTTTTCTGGAGAAGTCAGCCAGCAAGCCTTTCCCGCCCATGGCTGTCTCACATCAGATTTCTTTCAGACAACGAACAAAGATATGTAAATCTGGAAGATTTTTGGGGTGTTTGGGGAGATATCTTCTCCATTATGTGCATGCACTTCATTTTGTTCCCTTCAAATTGTCCCTGATCTTTTTTCTTCTCTTCATGTCTTCACTATTTTCCTAAAATAATGTATGAACACATCTGGTTAGCTGCTGAAGGAATATACTTAAATTCATTTGATGAGGGTGATTTATTTAAGATCTGATTCCAAGGCAAAAGATATCACACGAGTATTATGCCTACAAAGTCTCATAGCCTTGCTGAGCATGCTTATCAGATAAACCAAGCAAACAGATGTATGGAGAAACTGCAATTATGAAATTTTGCCAGTCCCAGAAGGGAGGAAAAATAAAGTTGGAATCTTTAGTCTGTTAGTCCAGGTCTGTTAATGTTACTGGTTCCCTACTTTTTGGTGTTCATCTTAACATTTCCCAATAAACAGCCTTAATTTTGCTGCAAAGACATACCAGTCCCATAACAATGAGTCACAGAACCTGACACTATTCCTCATGAACTCCTGTAGTACATGTCATTTCATTTGTTATTGCAATGGATTGTTTCAGACCACTCTTATTTGGTTGTTTTTCTCTTGACAGTCTTCTTCTACTAATTTCCAAACCTGCAAATTATGTGTTATCATCAGGAATGCTTACATTTTATTTACAGCTTCCCTTACTAAATTAACTCCTACCAATTTTTAGTTCATGCAAAACCTGTATTATTTACATAAATGTGCACCATCTTTTGTAACTTATTTTTTAAAACAAGCTCCCCAGAATTGTGAGCACATTAGGTTTCAGCATGCCCCAATGTGGAAAACAGAGCACTATTCTCTAGATGAAATATTTGAACATTAGATTTGCAGAATATGTAGTTTCTAGAGAACAAGTGGCTTGTAAATTGCATTTTTCCAGCCTTACAACTTGATCAAATTTGGACAGTTTTTCACATGGCAAAAAACATTGACAAGAGTTTATTCTGTTCCCAAATTTAAATGACATCTCCAGAGACTGGGGGGGGAAATCAGCATTCAGAAAAAATGAAGGCCAGGATTCTTCCCAAACAAACCATTCTAATGTATTTTCCCTTCACCAAGATTTCAGCAATGACAAAGGAATCATTTCTGTTGAAATTACCCAATCTGTCAGTTGTGGATGGTCAGACAAAAAGACACATTGTATAAACTTTATCTTCAAATGGTAGACAAAATTCTAAGTAATTGATCATGGGTAATGGGTTACACAGCAAATTCGGTGTCAGTGCTGTCAGCTGCACTTGTAGTAGGTACCACTGTGTACCAAGGCATTAGAGGACACCTTCTCTGCCTTCAGTCAGAGTATTTCACAAGGCAGGCAGGGTACTACATCAGTGCCAACCTGACTAGAAGGTTAAATTA
Organism: Pithys albifrons albifrons; assembly: GCF_047495875.1. Taxonomy (NCBI): domain Eukaryota; kingdom Metazoa; phylum Chordata; class Aves; order Passeriformes; family Thamnophilidae; genus Pithys; species Pithys albifrons. The sequence continues at coordinate 10,373,061 of NC_092466.1, forward strand.
TATTTTAGCATATGAAATGCTTGATGCTGGAACAGAAAATCAGCTAAATTTTCATGGTAATACATGCTGTAGTCATTTGTATTTCACTGCTGAAGGAACTGCAATAAAATTATTTAGCCTTCAGATCAGTTGATGTCTCTTTTGAATTAATAAGGTACTATCCTCACTATCCTCTTTTACATCCCTTTCTTGTTCTTTAAGCTCACTTTTCCATGTAATAAGCAAGATGAATCAACTAAGACTGAGTTGATGAAGACATGGCACAATGCCTAGCTAGAACAAATGAATGCAGCTTCAAAGGACAGTAGTACTGAAAGGTTTATATGAGAGTTGAGCGGGGATTTGGAGATATTTTTCTGTTGAAAAATACTGATTTTGTTGAACTTTAACTTGCTCCAGGAAAGAGCTGAGGTCAACACATTCCATTTGAAAATTAATTTGATAAATTTTGCTATGTAACTTTGGAATTGGGTCTACTTACACCACTGAATTCTTTTCCAGTTGGTAGATGCATGTTGCACAGTAGATTAGGGAGCATCTCTGCATATCGTCATACATGTTGTAATGAAGAACAATCTGGTAGGTTTGCATCAGCCTTTCAAATCACAGTGGCATCACATCAGCACTCATAGACATTCTCTGATTGACCTGTTAAGTTATGTTCACTTCACTGGGGCTTTCAGGAGAATAGTGCCATTTTGTGACAAAATTACAGCTGTCCTCAAAGCACCTTGCCTTCAATTTCACTTGCCAGCTCTTGCAATATGCTGATGTGGAAATAATCCAAAGATTGATTTTGACACATTAAACAACCAAAGTTTTTCATATACTCTGAAATACTCTTTGCTTTGCTGGTTTTGTTCTAAAAATTCATTTGTAGAATAATCAACTTTGATGAAAGGGAAAACCAAGTATAATATTGTGCAAAATTTGATCTAGTTTTGGGAGATTTTGAGTTTGTGAAAATTTTCTTGCCTTTTCTTTTGTGCCCTTAAAAGGAAGGTAAATACCTTTCAGAATCTGGAAAGTTTTCTTTGGATGAGAAAATACTTTCCCTCTGTTTTGTTCTGGCCATGTACTGCAAGGTAACCAAGGCAAACTGAATAAACACTAAGGAAGGAAAGATGTTTTCTAGACTGTTTTGACATGTAATGTGAAAAATACATCCCCTTTCTCTTGGTTTAAGTCAGAGTTGGTTACTATATTGCAACTGTTAAATGCACACTAGAAATGTCATCTTGGTCACAGATTCTTTATGTTCAGGAGCAATACAATTTGCATGTGGAAACAATTATTTTATTTTCTGTCTTGTTTTGCTATCATGTATATGGCAAGAATTCTCTTGGTCTTGGTAAGAACCACTCACTTTTCCGATGCTGTGAGTCACTTGAAACTTTACAAGGTCAGTGTGATCTCTTAAGTGTTCCACAGTTCCATTGCAGCAATTGCCTCACCTTCTGTTGTCAGCTCAGAATATGATGCCTCAATTGGTCTGACTTGTTGTCCTCTCAAAGGCTGCCCCTAGCCCTGGGGAAAAAAAAAAAAAAAAAAAAAAAAAAAAAAAAAGAAGAGACTAAGTCCACTACTTAAAACCAAAGGAAGTAGATCTGGTTTGAAGTTTCTGATTCAGTCTTTTTAGCAGAATCTGTCATTGCTTTGAATTCTACCCAACCCTCCAGCAGTTTCAGAGTGTCAGGTACATGCAGTGCAAAGGTACTGCTATGCAACTCAGTGCACAATATAACATGTCTGAGAGGAGGAATATTGATTTTTCACAGAACATGAAGAACAGAAAAGGAGGAAAACACTTTAGCATGACCTTGGTCTTCTGCACAAATAACCTAATGTTTATGTCTCAGCTTACTTTCCTCATATTTGTGTGAAGGCCTTTGTGGAGCTTTTCTGAAGAGGACAATATCAGCTGCAATATGGAAGTTATTTAGCAGCTCTCTGTAGATTTAGGTTGCTATTTCATTTTTATGTATGTTTTTCCCCTGTGTGAATTGAGATGCATTCTGGGGCATTGTGGCATACTTTGCCCTCCTCTGAAACTCACTTTAACATCACACAATCAAATGTTTGTCTCCCACTTGAGGACTGTTTGTTTTGCCATCCTACTTATGGGCTTCTGGGAAAGAAAAGGCAGGAAGAGAGAAAAAATGAAGAAACCAATCCTAATGAGATTGAATACATAGAAGAATACTTGGGCAATGCTCTCACTGGGCTCCTCATGCTGCAGGTTTGAGATGGTTTTAAGATAATCTAAATGGACAGCTGTACAGCCACCCTGTTCACACAACTTACTGGAAGACATGGCAGCAAACTCTGGGTGTTGGACTGCAGGAAAGCCTTCCTTACTACTTCATGACGCTAATGTGAGAAACAAGAACTCTCTGGATAGCTCAGACGCCTGTGATATGATTGTAGAGAACTGGATGCTTAAATTAAAAAAAATATATATATTTATTGACTAGAGTATGGAATAAGTCCATGCAGTGTCCTTTGAATCTAATATAACATCAGCACTACTTAAAGAAGCCTCAGTCGTATTATTTTCAAAAATGGATTTCATAAATTAACCCTCTAAAGTCATAATTGGAAATGTAATCAACAGACTATCATGCTTTTTGGTACAACAAAGCAGCCATAAATGTCATGACAGTTAATGATCCTCGTGCATCCTGAAGACCATTCCAGTCTTTTTGAAGGACATTTGTGTTCATGTCCCCACTGACATGTTCACTTGTTCTTATGATGGATGAAATGTGCATTTCTGAACTTTATGCTATAGTGCTCCCAATGCCTGTGTAAGGTACTCCATCCATAGACCAGTGTCCCACAAACACCCCCTGAGACCCCCCAAAGATCGCCTAAGTCAGAAAGGATGGCAGAGGATCTTATGAACAGAACTTCTGTGCATCCTGAGATCATATTTAACTTCTGCCTGGTTCAGGTACCATTCAGCATTTGTTGTCTTCATGTCACTGGAGACTGCAACATAAATTACTGTGGGATGTAAAGGAATGGGACATGTGAATTTGAGTAAGATGAACTTTAACACTAAGTTCTCAGATGCTACACTGATTTTTCAACATGAAATTAACAGAGAATAGATTTCTTTATGTAGCCTTGTCTCTAGAGACTCTGGTTGTGGAAGACTAGTTAAATAAATGGAGGGCAGGATATAAATCTGATGATGAACTCTTTTGGGATGTTAAATCAATAACGCTGGTTGTGTAGATTAAATGCTTTTCATCACTTAAGGCTTTATTTTATAGCATAAAGAGAAGGTAAATAAAGAAATGAAAATTAAAACGTAATAGCTAAAAGTTTCAAAGGAAAATGTGTGTTTTCAAGGTTGAATGTGAAGTACAGACAATTTCTGCTGACTGAGAACTGCAACAACTGAACAACTGAACAATTAAACAAGTGAAAATTATACATTTATCTTTAAAACAAAGATGGAAAGATAGATATAATCAAGTTTTACATCTGTTGGTACCATTTTACCACCTGGTTTAGGTTCTGCTATTAAACAAATGGTAGTCCCTGAACTGAACAGAAACATCAGAAAGAAGTGTGAGTGGAATAGAGGATGGAGAAAACATCTCTTTTGGGATTTTTTCATTTAATGCTGAAGCCAGCATTACAAATGGGTTGACATAAATAACCTTCCCCACCCTTTCTGCCCTTCTTGCAAGCCTTTGAGACCATAGCTTCCACCAGAGTTATGTCAGCCTTGATTTCTTTGACCTTTGGAGAAACCCTGAACAAAGTGTACCACAAAAAAAAATTAATGTTTCCCACCTGGAGGATTACTTATCTTTCCACTGCTGCCCACCTCTGATTGTGTGCTCTTTCTATTCTTGACTGTTTCCTTTCTTCTTTCTTTGCTTTTTACTAAAGAAAAGAATCTAGTCTGAGAAAAAGAAGACTGTGTCTTTGGTTGTGCTGCTCTCAGCCTGTAAGCAGGAAGGCAGGTCTCTCTGAAATAACCTGTTGGTGATGTGTGTTTACCTGGCTCTAGGCAGCTGTTAAGGATGTGTACTGAACCTTTTTTCTCTCACAGAGACACTTCATGCAATGGCCTGCAGAATCAGAGGCAGCACATTTATCTTTGCTGTTCTTTCTGCCTCACTCTCTGGGTATTTGTTCTTTTTTGTCTCCAGGAAAACATCTTCATACTCATAAGGGAGGTCAACAGCAGCAACTTCAGCAGCTCATTTTAGCTAACATTGACATGCAAGAGGACAATTAATGGCACCTCCATTACCAACAGAAAGGCAGTCAAAGAAGAGATAGCATCACAAGAAATTGCTCTATATCAAAAGAGAAAGGGAAAAAGAACTAGTGTTAAAATAAAAGGTTTCCTTATTCTTTTAAATTTTAAAGGTTTTAACTGTCTGGGGTTTTGTCAGTTTGCCAGGGATACTTTTTCTGTTGCTTTAAATGGAGGGCTAGTAAAATAAGTGTTTGCCATGGACCTGGCTGACCAAGGTTTCAACTCAAAGTATTCAACATTACTTAAAGGAAGAGAGGTTTGATTCAACACTTGATCTTCTGCATTTTTTTGTATTACTAAGAGTAGTGCAATAAACAATGGGAATCTGGGGATTTTACCTTGATTAAGATGGTTTTGTGGTCTCAGCTAGATGCCTGTGGTTTCGAACATTCCCTCAGTGTAAAGCAGAATGTTGCATTCTGAAGAGGAAATTTGCTCTGGTGACTACTGGCATTATTTTTAAGTAGTACCGATATGGCATCTCAAATGGCTCTAAAGGAAGAGTCTGGATGTCCTCAACAGTCTGAAGGTTGTGGTTTTACCCAGCTAATAACTAAGCACTACACAACTCCTCACTCATATCCCCCCCTCTGCCTACCATGGGATGGAAAGAGAATCAGAAAGGTAAAAGTAATAAAGCTCATGGGTTGAGATAAAGAACAGTGTAATAATTGAAATAATAATAAAATTGTAATGAAGAAGAAAATAACATGAAGAGGGAGAAATAAAACCTCAGAAAAACAAGTGATGCAAATGAAAAACTCTTGCTCACCATCAACCAACTGATGCCCAGTCAGTTCCTGAGCATGGGCCCCCAGCCAGGTTTCCCTCTAGTTTACATGCTGAGCATGATGCTGGGGTCAGCTGTCTTGGTATGTCCCCTCCAACCACATTGTCCTCTGCCTCAGCCTCCTCACTGGCAGGGCATGAGGAGCTGACAAATTCTGGAAGTGCTGCTCAGCAACAACTACAACATCAATGTGTTATCAACATTATTCTCAAAGTTAATCCAAAACACATCACTGCACCAGCTACTAGGAAGAAAATTAACTCTATCCCAGCTGAAAACAGAACACTGGGTAGTTGCTGTTTGCCTAAAATTATCCTCACGTCAAGAGAATTTTAAAAGCAAAGCAGTCATGTAGCAGATATATGAGGAACTATTAGCCAAAAGTCCTCTTTATGCAGAGTATAAAGTATGTTTGAAACAGGTCATCTGGTCCCTGAAATTTGAAGAAAGCACGAAGAGGCCCAAGTTTGATAAATCCACCCAGTAACTCCATGACTAAAAATCTGTTCCAGAGATTGTTGCCATCCATGGGAAGTCGTCAACGAGCTTCTCCTTGAGTTTCTGTAAATAAAGATCATTAACCTTTAGCTAACAAACAAGTCACACATTTAAGAATTATTGTAACTATTGAGACTTTAAGATGAAGGACATAAAATTAAAAAGCTTACTGCTGACTTTTTACCATTAACATTGCCGCTTTGACATGCTCTTGACAGTTCCTGCATGCTTTCCTTTCTTCTCTCCTTCCTTTGTATTTTGACTTGTTCTCTAGTTAAAAATAACCACTCTGTAAAAATGTCAACTCTATTTCTTCTTTCTTTGAACATGTCAGGTTGTGACAGATGTGTATGTTTCTAACCTGAGCCTCCAGGATGTGGAAATTTGTTGCACATGCTCTTAATTACCTGCATCATGTTTGAATAGCTAAGTCTTTGGCAAAGGAATGCTCTCCCAGCCTCTTTTTACCACAGAGGCCTTCAGACTTTGAAAAATCAAATCTTTTCCCCCAGAGTTGTTGCAGACACTGAATGTTCACTGAATTCAGATGTAGCTCTCTTTATTTTGAACTCAGTATATTGGCTGCATGTGTCCCCCTATTTCTACTATATGAAATGCTCATCTCTTACATGTATGTCAGCTTAGTAATACTTCTGATGGTAGTGATGAAACTCCTTCATGTCAGTAGAAAAGAATTGCCTTTTGGTCAGGCTGTTCTTTGTATGTGGAAAGGCCATGCAGCATACAGGGCATTAGATGTTTCACAGCTACAAAATCCACATACCTGACTTATTTTTCATCCTCTGTTACATCAAACCCAGCCTGAATTTGAACTAAAACGGAACTCTCTAGTTGTTTTCTTGCTTCTTGGACAGTGTAATTGTCAGTAATATTAGTTATTTTGGCAGTGTAATGGTCAGAACTTTGTCCTTACTCAGCTTCTGAAAGTTGAAATCCTGAGTCTAGTGCAACACTGAGGTATTTAGTGTGTCTCCTTAGGCTGGCTATAAATAGTGGCTGCAAGCTGTGGAGAACCTTAATGCTACCTGTCAGGTGGGAACTTAACTTCTTCCATGGAAACAGAACCCTTTTTTCACATTATGACTTTTGTTCTGGGTTCTTCCCAGCATGAGGGATGAAAATGAGAAAAATATCATGTGAGCTAATCCTTTTTGTTTAGTGTTGTCTGCATCTACCAGATGGATCTTGTTTTTCCAAAGCACAGAGCTAAGATATGGGAACCTCATTGAGTGAATCAGATGAGCTTGATGAAAAGAGCCAAGAAATGTAGAGTCAAAATATTTGGATGTGTTTTCCTTGGGGGTGCAGGTGGGGGGGATGGGGGGCGGGGGGAAGTTTAAGGTTTTACCAATATTTTTTCATTGAAAATTCAGATGAATGTTGTGGAACTTAGGAGAACTTGGATTAAATTTGTTTCTGTTAAAAGTCCATTTTCTAAATGTATGCAATGAATATCTATAAAACACCTTCATAATTTAAAGCATTCAGACACATGTACATTACCACCTCTTCTTGGGTCAGAGCTGTGCTTTAGAAGTAAATGCCACTTATTGTACTCTGATTACAATTGCAGAGGAATTCTGGAAGATGCAAACACTTTGGGAGCCTGTCTGATGTAAATCTCCCCCAAAATAAGCCCAGTCCAATAATGTCAGGTCCTCTGTACCAGCTGCTATGCTCTGCAAATCAAACCCCAGTGGAGTGACTACAGGCACAGACATTATTCAGTCTAATTAGAAAGATATAATAGTTTGCATCCAAATTGCACAAATAATCACCGATACCAAATTTTGTCCAGGCTACCCTCGTCTTTCAAACTCACCAAACCTGTTCAGCAGTTTCATAACATGCTTCAGACAGAAACACCTTCAGAGTTGCAGTTTGGTTCTAGTTCTGGCTGAAGCACAGAAATACTTGAGAAATACAAAATGAGGAGGAAAACTCCATCAAGTTGAAAGCACACAGAAGTTAGAGCTATTAATGCACAGAATAGAACTGTATCCTTGCAGATTCCTTTACAGAAGTGCAATGACTTGAAGGAGAATTAGGCATAGATCTGTAATGTACATCTCTGGTACATTCTCTGCTAATTAGAACACCATGCTGCAAGTTGTATGGGCTTTTCTTGTTGTTAACAGGCACTGCCCACCTCATCTTTAACGCTCTGCATGTCTGCAATGTGCTCTGTCCCGTGCCTTAGAATAACTAGGATGTTTCTGCTGGACTTGTTTAAGCTCTTTGTAAATTCCATGTGTTTTTAACGAACAGAACAATACAGCTGAACCAGTGCAGAATACACATGAAGAATAGCACAAAAAGGCTGAGAAGTGTTTGTAGCATCTTGGCTTGTTTTCTCTTGCCTTACTATTTCTCTGTTTCTCCTTTCATTTGCTTGTATTGTGCCCTCATTTTGTTTAGTCTCAGAGGTAACTGTCTGTGCCTTCATATGTTCAGTGTCTCATAGCACAGATATATGCTTTCAATCCCTGATTGCACCAAGCAGATAAAGAGATTTTACAGTCAGGTCTGACATATTAAACTGCTACGACTCAATTCTTCCTTAACAGGATGAAAAATACTCTCTGTCACCTCTGCAGCTCCTGCTCTGACTCGCTGTCTGAAGAAGCTCGTCCTGCTATATCAACTAAATTGGGTATCTTGGGACACGCGTCACCCAAGTTGAGTGCCTAATATGTGGCTAAGTGTATGTCTCTTACATATCTTGTTAGCGGTTCTGGGCACAGAGAAAACATATTCTGAAGATGTATCATTAGTTCATTGCCCATTAATGGCTTGCCCTATGTGTAAATGTCTCTGGAAAGTGCCCTGTGTTTAATCTGCTTTCTTTATCATTCAAAGATATTATCTCTGGCCCAGGCTTTGCTTTGCTGTGGTTACACTCAAGGATAAGGGGTTTTCCCATGACCTTTGTTTTTGGAATTAAGGCATTGGAAAGACTTCAGTGTTTCTAAAATATTGTTACCAAATCAAGTCAAAAAAGCAACCACAACTTCAGATGGGAGATTGCAGAATAATAGTCCAAGTTGGCCAAGTAAACAGGAAACTCTGAAATACAAACACAGTATTATTAAAATCAGATTAGATGGGATGACTTTTCACATAGGGGACTTACTATATGTTCTCTTTAGATTAACTATATTTGCATAGGTGTCGTAAAAAATTGGAACTAAAACATACTGTAATGACAAGTGTATTTAATTCCTCAAAAGCCAAGAAATTCCTTGTAAAGGCATCTTTGCCTACAGAGAACTTTAGACCTCTGCTTTAGAGTAATGTCCAAAAGATATTTTGTCAAAGCTACAACCATGAGAACAAGTGTTCTCTGGAAAAAAATTAAGTGTCACCCATGTCAAGTCTTTTGTATGGCAGCAAGGAAGACATTGATCTTCTTTGGCTTTAGCTACTTTTATGTTAATTTTATTCAGGTTCGCTGATCTATCATTGCTACCGTAGGTCTGACTCCTTTTGTCCACAAGTATCTTGGCATATATTTATATTATATTTTAAAAGACAAGTACTTTTAAGCAAAAGAGAAGCTCAAAAAAATCACATCAGTACTCTAGTGCTAAATTGGATGTACTCATGTTGTTAAAGAAAAAAATACTAACCAAAAATACAAGATATCCCTTACTGACAAAATAGTTTTTGAAGGCCGAATCTTTCAAAGATAAAGGATTTCAGCAATGAACTAGATATCTGTGCAAATAAATCAGGACAACATCCCTGTTTTCAAAAAATGTGTGTGGTTAATACAGTTCAACTAAGATAAATAAGCAAAAGAAATCATAATTTGAAAAAAAAAAAGTCAAAACCAGCCAGGAACATAAAGATTAATTCACATTTTTATTCTGTACTGGCAAGATAGTGGAAGGAATACAGCCAGCTCCTGCCTTTCCAGATGTCAGGTGCTAATTCCCTTAGACATGTCAGCTTCATCACTTGAAGGCATCTGGAGTTTTCTGACCATCCTCTTCTGAAGGATTTAGTGCCTTCTCTCTGTTTTTCTGACTGCCATCTGCTGTACCAAATAATTGTGGTATTTCATGACAATTTTAGGGCTGTCTCTCACAAACTGCTGGCAGGAAGACCTTGCTTACATGGTTTGCTCAGTATTTCTTCCTTTTGACAGCATTTGGAAAGTTGTCCAAGCTGGAATTTGTCCCTGGAAACTAAGAATGACCCCTGGAATTTTCTGAAAACTTTGAAAATGTGGTGGCTTCCTTCCTGTCTCCACTCTCTATTTTCCATCTCCTCGGTCAGATGGTGCCTGCAGCGTGCAGGGCTCCACAGGGGAGCTGTGTTGCTGGTGCTGTACATCTCCAATGTTCCTTCTGGCTTAGTTTGCAAAATTTTCAATTTTTTGCATGTCCAAATGTCAATTCAAATGCTTTTTTGCACAGATAGGCTGTTTAACTCATTATTTACCTCTCTGTTTAACTCATTCAGCCACTTCAGGCTGCACGAGGTATAATAGACTTATCAGGTGATAATAGAAGTTTGCAGAGGGACAGGCACAACACTCAAGAGAGTCATGGTGCCTTTCCATCTCCTAAGGTAGGATATAAGGCTTCTCCCAGAGCAGTACAGCATTTGCCTTCAAGGTACTCTAATACAAACAGGAGTCTTTTGAGGAGAGAGGAAGGTGCATCCCAGAAGAAGAAAAAAAATAACTTCAAAATGAAGAAAAGCAACAATCTTCCTTCAAGAACATTTGAGAAAAATAAACACTTCTTCCTGCCTGAACTCCTGATCTCAACAGGCAGCAATGCTTTAGAAGCAGCTTTTTTCACTGCTTAAAGGAAATAATTCAGCTGAAAAATTTTGTCAGGGAGATGGTGTCTGGAACAGAACATTTTCAGTAGATTATATTAATGGAAAAATCAGAACTCCAGCATTTTTAAGAGTAAAGTTTCATTATGTCTGTCTAGAAAACCCCAATAGTTTTTTCTGTCTCCATTTTTCAAAGGCACATGAAAATGTCTTTCTAGATCAAAAATATTTCCACCCATTCTGTTTCTTTTTAGAGAAAAAAGTCCTCTCTGATGTTTACATATTTCTTCAGAGAACAACACTAATTGGCTTCCATCGCAAGAAAATATTTCCCTAGAAATAAAAAAAGTGTCTGTTGATCCTTTACATCAATTTTATGTTTCTTAGTTGCATCAACACATTGGATGACTGATTCTGTTCTTTGAGAAAGGGTATGATTCCTGCCTAATTTTATTCATTATTACTTAAGGTAGATAAGAAACAAGCAGAGGTAGTTGAAAAGATTTTATTTGGGGGCTATGTTGCGTTTTATTCCCTTTGCTCTGAAATAGATTGGTTTTATAATCTTTCTTTGGTCTCCTTAAGGCTTGCTTCACTTCACTAGTCACAAGAAAATGTTTGTGACACAAAAACTGAGCATGAAGCAGACTCAGTCGTTCCCATATGTAGACAATACATGGAACAACACATGGAAGTTCATGTGTGTAGCAAGTCTCTTTAATTTTTTCCTAACATTTTGAACACTTCAATGCTACTTTGAAGAGCAAATGCCACCTGAAACCAGTACTTCAAAAGGATGAAATCTTACCATTTTGGTTGTGAACCTCAAATCATTGCTTTTAGAGGATTTTTAATTTCCATTTGTGACAGTCTTCACCTACCCTACAAAGTGTTGTGCTGAAATACTACTACAAGTCCAGAGAGCTCCACAGGTGTGTCAGCTCAGCACAGCTTCCATCTAGATTGATACACTTCAAAATAAATACTAGAGGATACAACCTTGGCATTCCCAAGAATTAGAACCTGGCTCCATTTCAGGGCTATAGCAGACAAAAGGCACAGATTCCTTTCACATGGTGGTGACTGAGTGACCTGATCTCTAACCAGAGAGCAAAATGAACCATCAGAATCTGAGGAAGCCAACAATGTGCCCAGGTACATGCCAGCAGGGAAGTGATGAGAGCCCACAGAAGACATTTTCCTCCTCTTCTGACTGCTATTCAGTTTTGATAGGGAGATGATTCCTGTCTTTTGGTATGACATTTGCAATTTATAAACTGGGCACGTTGTCCACCCGTGAACTCAGACAAGTTAGGAAATTTAAGCTGTAACAGAGTTAAGTTTAGTACATGGAACTGTCTGTGCAGGCAGTGAAGGCAATACTTTCCCAGCAGTGAGGAGGGAGCAGCTACTCAGTAATAGAATCTGAACTTTCAGACTTGCATTACTTTTATTGCTAAGGAAACATCAAAGTTCGTGTGGGTGTATTTCTTACTTATCTTTTGTGGTTCCTTCTAAAAATTGTCATAGCTTCTTGTTTTAGAGTTGGTTGTTGTTTTCAGATTTTGATACCATTCTCTAAGAATTTTTGGAGAATATCTCTAAACCTAGGCATTCAAATAGTACCACTCATTCAGAAGAGTGGGCAAAGAGTACTGAATCTCGGATGCTTTTCCAGATACTCTGATACCTTGGATGCCTTTTGTGCCTCTGTGATGCATTCTGCATTAGTCAGCAGATCAATGGGACTCGACATAAAAGCAAGTAAAGGACCTTCTTTATCTGTCTATTCTGTTCAGGGTCAAAACTTCAAGAACTGGAGTGGCTCTGCAAAATCACCTCCTTTTGTCACACTATCCTCAGTGAATCTCTTCTGGTTTGCAATTGTCAAATATTTGGTCCTACTTTTGTAAAACTACCAGCTCCAGAGGAACTCAGAGATTCCTCAATCTTTTGCATTTCTAAGAGCATACCTGAAAGGAGGTGAAGAGATCAAGCTACTTTGAGAATGCCCACATACCTAAATCCCACATGCTGATAAATTCTGAAATCTGGGTACCATTCTATTTAGCAAACTAAGTGTCCTTGCAGCAGAGAATTGTCACCAGGCTTCTCTTTAGGCAGGACCAGGCTAAATCAGTCCTTTTGTCACACAGGAATTTCAAATCTATCAGAACAAAGGAATTTCTAAACCACAAGATACCATTTAGTCTCTGAGAATGATCAATGGCATTTGCAGCAAAGGAAAATGAAAAATTGCAGCCATGTCACCAACTATTCTAATCAGTCACTATTTGTGCTCTAGGGTATACACTGTGCAGAGGAAGGACTTATTCCTGAACTAAGCTGGTGTTCACTTCATATCCTAAAGCACAAAATTAGATAAAACTTTTAATTTTATCCCCGCTATTATAACTGCACCTATTTAATCCTTTTATCTCTGCTGTGGCATTTTCATATCTCATTATTCTACCAGTGACTTCAGAATAACTCAGATGATTTTGCTGTTCCAGGTTTATGGCCATACAGAAGCCTTGTGACCAGTTGAGTTATTGGATAGCACACTGGAAAGCTTATTCATCATCTCTCTAGAGGAAGAAATTTGCTTTGTGACAAAGGTTACTATTAGATTTTATCTTCAATTCAGCAAAGTATCAGAACTACCATGAAGTGGCTCTGCTACTGTTAATGGTTTCTATAGGGAGAATAACAGGACAAAACTTCAAGCAAACCAGAATTTTGTAGTTACATACACAGAAATTACCTCCTTGAGCATCAGAAGCATTAAAGCAGTGAGAAGTTCTCAGCATAATTATCTTTGTAAGAAAAAACCAAAACAACAAAACCTGTATTGAACTTTGTAATTTTGTAGACAATAGTGAAAACGAAGAGACATGTAAATCAAATAAGGATCACTGGAGACATCCTTGGGAAATCATCTTAATCACTTGGAACAAATCCTCAGGCACACAGTGCATGCTGGGTGATTAAGATGGGCAGGAACAATTATCCTTGAAGAAGTGGATCAGAAAATGGTTGTTTCACAGGTCAGTGTAAAAAGGCTAAAAAACAGCTGCAAAAGCAAACATGTTACAGAGCAGAAAAATACTGTTGGTTTAGTACAAAGTGTTGGCAATTCAGGTTGGAAAAGCAATGGACCACATGAGACAAATAAATTGGAGTGACTTAAAACTGAGCTGATAAAATCCAGCCCTTTGAAGACCACAAGCACAGAGAAAGGTGGGGAAGAGTTTTGTGGTACTAGGAGACAGCTTGAAATGAATGAATAAAAATAAAGAAAAACAAAAACAAATAAAAACCCAAACAAAAATCATAAGCCAAAAAATTCAGCCCAACTCAATAAATGTTCCTGACAATACAGCACTGAACATTAAAGTAGCCTCCTCAGGCTACTGAGAATAACAACAGCAGCTGGATATTTTATAATGAGCCTAGACAAAGAAGAATAATTAATAGGTACTAAAAGGCTAAATTACCTGCACAGCTACAAGAAAACAACATTTTGATATTTTAGGACAAATTCTCATCTGACTTGACAGCTTTTTTTGGGGGGAAAAGACTCTTCCTGTTTGAGGAAAAAAAGATATTTTTTCTCCCAGTTTGCAGAAAGATTTTCAGCACACCATTATAAGTTCTTAAAAAGCCCCATCAATGCAATGGAACATCTTGGAGGGAAATCCATGTGATCTCCCTTGTGGTGCCCCTCATCTACTTTTCCCTGTGCTTCTGTTTCTTTGGAGCTCTGCCAAAGCACATGAATAGAATTTGTCTCTGCGTAAGGCACCAAGAGATCCTTGCATGATTCTACTCTATATACATAAAGAGGGCCTAAATGATTCAGGGTGTTCAGTCTCACCAGTCTCCTGAAGCCCTTTGACACCTTTGCAATGTATTCTGCTTCCTCAGCGTTCAGTTCCTGCCTGGAAGATTTGACTGCTAACAAAGCTTGAGAAGTCTGATTTCTATTTGGTCATTACTCTTTCACAGAATATGCTGCCTTTGTGCACAGGTGTTATTGGAGAGTGGCTGAAGGGCACTCAGGCTGCCTAAACTTCCCTGAGGAGCCATCAAACTGTGTGTGAGTGAAGGTTTCCTCCATCCTGTTGTGGTGTGTTGCCCTTGGCTGGATGTCAGTTGCCCATCAAGCTGCTCTATCACTTCCCTCTGCATCATGAGAGGGAGGGGAGAAAACGACATCAAAAAACCTCATGGGTCAAGATCAAGGCAATTTAATAAAACAAGAGTTAAGGTCATGTGAGTAGAAGCAAAAGTAAACAAAATATTGTATTCTCTACTTCCCATCTGCAGGCAGTGTCCAGCCACTTCCCAGGGAGCAGGGTTTCAGCATAAGTAGTGGTTGCTCCAGAAGATAAACACAATAAATAACAAATGTCTCCTCACTCACCTCCCCCTTTCTCTTTGCTTTTATTGCTGAGCAGACATCATATGTGGAATATCCCTTTGGTTCATTTGAATCAGCTGTCCTGGCTATGTCCCTTCCCAAGATCTTGCCCACCCCCATCCTACTGGTGATGGGGGAATGCTGGAGAGACAGTGCTGACGCTGAGCCAGCACTGCTCAGCAGTGGGCAAGACATTGGTGTGTTATGAATACCTTTGTAGCTACTGATGCAAAGCACAGCACCATAAGGGCTACCATGGGGAACACTAACTCATCTCAGCAGACCCAATACAACTGTCATGGGGAGATGACAGCAAACTAACAAATTAGAAATATATGAGTGCAGAACTGGGCCAGGATGACAAGGAAGAAAATGATGATAGAGATAGTATTTGTTAAAGAAAGATCCTCAGTAGGAGTAAATGAGAGAAGGTACTGTAGTGTTGATGATGAACAATACCTCGATACATGGCATGGAAAAACTTGTTCAGCATGCACAAACTCAGATAAACTCACTTTACAGAGAAACGTGAGGTAGTCAAAGATCAGCCTCTGAGATCCCATAGGACCTCACAACCCTAGTATTCCCATGTCAGCACACAGTGATTACAGCCACAAAACTGCCTGCACACAGCTGGGATAAGGAGTATTTCAGATTCCTCATTGTCGGTGTGGATTTATGTCACTCATAGTGCTCACTGGTAATGTAGATCTTCACTTTATGTATGAGTCAAGCTTTCCACCCATTCTGCTATATCACCAGGTTTCTGTAGGAGGACACATAACCCTTGGAGCAAGAAAAAACATGTACTGGAGTGAAAGCATAGCAGAGACACCTGTGGGTGAAGAGGGACAGAGTAGAAGAAGGAGTTAAATTGCTTTGGGAAGGCAGACAGTACATAATCTCCAGTATTTTTTTTTCATTTTCCAACATTTGCAGTGCTGAATATTCTGTTGTGTTTGTCAGTGGCCACTTGGGCAGCAGTAAAAACAAAAAAGAGAATGGCCAGATCAGCACTAGGGGGAAATAATTAGTCTCCAAAGCATAGTATTTACACAAAATGTGAAATAATAGGAATATGTTCCCTCCTCTCTTTACTCCAGGAGAGTTCTAATTTTGTGAGTTGTCATTAGTATTCATTTTAGTCAAATAGAAGGGTTATGCACATTTATTGGGTAATGTTTAAATGTCAAAAATGTTTGCATTGCTGTCCTAAATTAATGATTCTTCTTGCAGTCATCTAACCATTTGTATGTAATGCACAGCTGTACTTTGAGGAAATAAGAAACCTAAGTTCCCAAATGCTACACCAACACAGTTATACTCTCTCTGTGCTTTTGGATCATGCTCATTTCTCACTCTAAGAATTAGACATGGGCACAGTTTAATCAATATCTCTTTTCCCCTTTCAAATCTTAGTATGGTAAAGGCAGCAAGGAGAAAATAGGAGAGCTGCACTCAAGGCAGCACATTTAATTATCAGCTACTGCGGATGTAGCTTTATATTCCTGACTGTTGAAAAATGCAGCCTCATATGGCTTTGTTTAGTTGCTTCCCCAGAGGTAATGTGATGCCTGGCTAAGCTAAACAAAATGTCCTGGTTCTCCAGTACAATGTTGGGCTGAATGTGGAGCTGATTGGGTGATATTCTACAGCTTCCATTGAGAGGAAGTACAAAAAATCAGAAGTGTCCTTCTGTTCTTAAAAAACAGGCATTGTCTCTGAGCAGTTTAAACTGTGTCTCTTGGATGTCAAATAGTGGTTTCATTTTTATAATTCATAATGTGGTAGCACTCAAAGTTTGTAGCAGGTTTGCTGAGTTTTAAACACCAGTAAGGTGAACAGCAAGGTCTCTGCTCTAGTGTACTGACAAGAGTGTACTACGGACAAGAGAAAGCAATACCTGTGTGAAAGAGAAGAATGGACAGAGGGAGAAAAGCAGGAGGAAAATTATCACAAGAGCCAAAAGGACTAAAGGAAGTCTTCAGGAAGGGGTTAAAGTGATAGATCTTTGTGGTGGTAAATGATAAGAAAAGAATGAGTGGTCCACTGTTCATAGTCTGAGTCAACTTAAGGAGACTGGAGTGGATGACTTCTGAAACATCAGTCTTGACTGATTTCTCTGAAAGGAATTCAGATGCCTTCCCCGATGGGGCAGAGTGATGGTCATGAACATGCTGCTGTAGGTTAGGCCCTTGCAAAGGTATCATTTTGGAAGAACAATGCACAATACGGGCAAAACTCTCTGCCAAGTGTTTTTCCATCCTTTGTGGTGCTTGAAGTGCCAAATGATATTTCATCATCTTTAGGAGAATCTGCTTCAGAGAATTTATGAGTGTGTATCACTACTTTCCTCAAGAAAGAGACCGTGTTGGAAATATTCCAGCCACAGGGAAAGTAACCAAAAAGGAAATCAGATTTTATCACTAGAGATCAGCTGTAGCTCAGGCTGAGTTTGCTGTTGTTATTAATGGTTTGAGATTTATGCTGACCAACAGTCCAAACAGCTGTTCCTTGCTATTTCAAATGACTGCTACCAGCTTTATTGTTCCCAGACAGGTAAGCAAAGTGCTGTGAAAAATACCAACATTTCAAACCTGAACTGCTCAGATAATGCACATTACTGCCTCAGATTCCTCTTATTGTCTATGTTTGCAACCAGCTGGCAACAGCTCTTGGTAAATAATACCATCTTGGTGAGTGTGAGGGCTGAGAGATTACTAGGGAGGCAGAAGGAGGTTTGGTCCCAGCTCAGCCATTGTCTCCTCTTGATTTTGCCATTTTCTTGCACTCTGCTCCAGTTCTTCCTTGATGAAAGAAGGATAAAAATTGATTCACTCCTTAAGAAGTGAAGTCTGTGTAGATTACAGCTGAGTGGCACTACTTCATCCACATTTTAATTATGTTCAGTTTTGGATTTCATCTCCTGTTGCAGAGTTTTTGTGGCAGACAGCATATGGTGCTGTAGTACCTCACAACCCACCTGCTGCACTAGCTGCCTGGCAAAAGCACTGCTGCTACTGCTCTCAGACACAGTATGTTTGCCCTTTAAGTGTTGGATTGTTTAAAAAAATCTGACAGGCTGTCACCCTACAGCTGGTCTTTTCACAGGTGCCATAAAATTAATCTCCAGATGGATTCTTGTCTCCATCAAGGATTTTGTAATAAACAATTGTTTAAATCAACAAGACCTGAAAGGGAAAATCTTCAGCAGCAGGGTGAGTGTGGCCACAGACATGTGTTCTGTGCTCACCTCTGCTATGCAGCCAGCCTCTGGTTTCCATCAATTCACACGTCAGGGATGACCAATGTAAAGCAAACTCATTAATCTTGCTGCTACAGAATTAAAATTCCTCTGTTGAAATTGAATATTTACCCACATATCAATTTGAAATAATCACAGTGCATGGCAGAACTGCTGTTGATTACTTTGTCTGATCACATCCTTAATTAGTGTTACGCAAATCTAGTGGGTAACGTTGAAATTCCAGGACACTGAAGCATCAAACAGAATGAAGCACAGGACCAGCCTCCAAGGAGCTTTAGCACTGTGCAGAAACTCATTGATCCAGGCAACTCAGCCACATTGCAGGCATGTGTAAATACAATGTGAATACTTAGAGCAGAGCAGTGAGGAGATAATGCTGTGTTACACCCTGCTCTGATCATTGATGATGAGAAATCCTAGATAATTACAAATTCTCATGTATATTTATCTGTCAGCCTACAAAAATAGGAGTTACTGACTTCATCTTCAATTTGAGTGTCCTCTCAGAAGATATGGTTAACAGAGGGACCTGAGGATCTCTCTGCTGAAAAATCCAGCTTTTCCTGTAAAAGTGAAAAGTTTCCAACTTTTATCTTCCAGGTCCTTTTCTTTTCATGTTTACTGCAAGTTTCCAGTCAGAGTGGCTTTGCAGTTCTCTCAGCCTGTCGTGTGATTAAGGTGACCAGTCAGAGCAAGTCAGGACCTTCTTCTCTTTCATATGAAGCCACCTTCAATTTTACATCTACATGAGATATACGAATTCCTGTGCTTTGAACAGGTTTTATCACTGTCACAGAAGGTGTCATCATTGCCTATAGCAACGACTGCTTCCCTCAGCAGTGTGATGACAAAGTATCTCAATGATTTCCTTTGAGAATGAAGTTTGGATTTTGAAAAGCAAAATCAATTTGGGCTCTTATGCATACTCCCAGATTATGAGAGCATTGTTAGAGATCACCCGTAAGAGTTAGGAAACAGATCATTAGAGTAATTCACTCAATATGGTTGTGCCCAAGTTAATTCACTTTTCAGCCATGTAATAAGATCCCTCAGGGTCATTACTTCTTTGCTACATCATCAAAAATAATGAGATTCATTTTTCTCAGTTTATGTGGAAATAGACAGTCTCTCTTTTCATCCCCAGCTGAGTGGAATTGAAAACTGCTGCAGTTCCTTTCTTGAAGTTTCCCAAGATGAAAAATCATTATTTAAAATGTGAGATTTAATGCATTAATACAAGATATTTGGATTGTCTCTCTCTGACATTTGAAGCTTTTATCACAAGCAGGATGTACAGATGAATGAACAACTGTGATAATAGGATTTCTTGTATGTTACTTCTGAAAAGAAAAAAAAGAGGCATTTGTCAGGTTCATTAATAAGAGAAAAATAACACACAAAAACTATGAAAATTTATTGTTATTATATGTAGGATCAGCTGATTCAGTGGAAATGGAGGAACTGAAAAACACTGTCATTTTCAGTTAGGTAAAATGTCTGTTAAGAATTATTTTTTTCGTATTACACCATCTCTTTTCATACCATTTCATGCTGTGCAGAACTGTGTTCAGAAGCCTAAAATTCATCCCAAAAGTGTATCGAGTCTGATACCAGTGTATATATTAAAGAAGCATTCTGACACCCCAAGCACTGTCAGGACAAAGGGAGATTATAATAGTATAGAAAACACAGAAAACCTTTCAGTCTACTTAATCAAATGGGAATGGGGAAGCAGTGAAGACAAATGTACATACATAGAAAATGTGTTTTGCCCAGAAAGGTCAGAGCAAGAATGAGGACAATGTCTTGATTTCATGACTTTTATTTATCCTAAGTGTTGTAAGGTCTAAATATGGGGGTGCTGCTGACAGAAAGGTCTCCCTTGAAGGAGAACATTATTTATAGCAACAGAGAAAATCAGAATTTCTCAAACAAGGAAAGGTGGTTTCACAGCAAAGTAACTTGGGAGACCCCTCATTTCAGTGCAGGGTATGATTTTCAAGGACTCCACATAGACCTCACTGCCTCTTATCCATACAGGGAACAAAATTCTTGGTCTAGACAGGTGCTGTGAGTCTTGCAACCACCAACCCATTTACTGTACTGTTAGCCAATACTCAGGAGGCTGTTAATAATGTGCCCTCTTGGCTTTTCACGGTGCTGTCATACGACCCATATGGGGATGAAAAGAGCACAGCTCCTGAGGCAGTTCTCTGAGACCAGTACGCATGGTCATTACAGACGTCTGTCTTTATGGAGCCTCCTTTTTATCCC
This sequence comes from Pithys albifrons albifrons, assembly GCF_047495875.1. Taxonomy (NCBI): domain Eukaryota; kingdom Metazoa; phylum Chordata; class Aves; order Passeriformes; family Thamnophilidae; genus Pithys; species Pithys albifrons. The sequence continues at coordinate 10,393,408 of NC_092466.1, forward strand.
TCAGTTCTGACGAGCAGGTGGTAAAAGCTGCCACCCTCTGACAGAACTCTAGGAGTAAAGCTGCTGACAGCCAGAGCTCTTGGGAAGAATCCATCATATTTCCAGTGGACACTGCCTGCCTCTGTGCAGCAGCAGGTGCTTCCCGTCCTAACAACATACATCATTTGAGCACCCAAGATTCCAGCCTTAAGAGCAAGAAAATCTCATGTAAATTCCACTCTTGTAGGCATCCTATGAAAGAGTCACTATGCAGGAGATTGTAAGTAAGGAAATCTGAATTTAAATGGTATGTGTTTGCACCTCAGTAAGTTTGTAAAGTCCCACTAAAGTTTAGTAAGGCTGCATCAGTTTGTCCTGGTTAAGGAACTGATTGCTTTGGTTTACTTACTATATTTCCTAGCTTAGGCAATAGCTGAGCATAAAAAGCACTCCTTGTATGTCAGCTTAATTAGAAGTGACTAATTTAATGAATGCAGTGTAATTAATGTCTGTTGTGTTATGCAAAGATTTTACTTCAGCAAGCTGGATAGATTTTTCTTTCTCCTATAACTGTAGCAGCCTGATTGCACTTGATCCATGCAGTAAAAGGTATGGTAATATTATATGGCTTGCAGGCCTTCAGTGGAAACCTTAATTGCCTATTTGCTATTGCTCAGTGCATCATGCCTGAACATCCTTGACCACAGCCTTCAGCGTAGTGTCTCGGTGGAGGTTTACATGATGTTCTAGTCTCAGACTATTTCTCTGTGTAAGTTCTGAATTCAGGTTATTCTTCAAAGAGAGAGAAAAGAATAGTGAAAGCTTACAGTGTATCAAGTCCATTCAGCCTTCCCTGTGGAAAGGAAAAATAACCTTGGTTTCAAAATAGCTAATTTTTGTCAATGTCAAATATAAGAAAAACTACAAGGTGATGACTCCAAATTCCTGTTGGGCTTAAAAGCCAACTTGAATAAACAACCCACAGATATGGAAGTCTTAGAGGTAGGAGCCAGGATATCTGTTTTGAATCCTGAGTTGTAGATTTCTATCCTGACATGTGAGTTCAAAAAACTGCTGCTTCAAATTCAGAATTGCCCTCAATTAGGCTTGATGCTGTTCTAATTTAAACTAAAGAAGGAGCATCTCTTTTCAAGACAAAGAATTTTAATTGATATAAAAACAGTAAACCCAGAAAGAATCAGATCTTGCTGTCTTACAGCGTTTGACTTCAATTCAATGGATTCAGAATCACTTCTGGCAGGACTGAAATATGAAATTAGAATGTGATGATGAACTCCTTATTTTCAGATGTGAAGACAAATAAAATTGTACAATTTATGCAAATCATAAACCACCTCTAAAGTCCAGAAGATCTCACAATGAAGAAAGTGTCTATATTAATGAATAATGTGCCTGAGCAGAACAGAGTATAAAATGAATATGAATCAAAGTAACGAATAATGAATAATAAAGTCAACACAAGGGTTATCTTTTGAATTAAAATTAAAAATAAAATACTTAAACATGCAGAAAAACATACATAGTGTGGGGAAAAAAAGGCATCTAAAGTTGTTCTGCTATGACAGCTCAGGTTCAGATAGCCCAAATTACACAAATTTCAACAATATGATGTTTACCAGTATTTACATACTGAACTTTGATAGGATGCTCTTGTAGACATTTTCATCTTTATATTCTTCATATTAGATGTGCTCAGTTTAGTCTCTTTTATTATATCATAAAGCATTTATCCTTAATATGCATAAGAAGAAATTTGTGGTCTTTTCCATGGCACATAATAATGATTTTCAATGTCCTGGTTTTCCCTGTAGACTAAAACAAAGACCTCAAATCTTGAAAGCTTAATCAAGGGTTTCAGTGTTTTTGTTCTCAACAATATCTGAGGCTTCTTATTTCCTTATAATTTTCTCAAAGTAGAATCAGAACCAGAATGGCTGCCAAAGACACTGCCAAGAATTGGAATTCAGTTATAAGCATAATCTTTTTTAAATAACCTATTTACACTTAGTTGGCAACACTAGCAATATAGGCAGTGAAATAACCATGTAGCTCCGAATCTGATGATACAATTTGGTGGTAAGGAAGCTTCTTATCTCTGCATGAACATGACATCCATTCAATTGACTTAACAATCTACTTTCCTCTAGAGAGAACAGCAGAATGTATAAAGCTGTAACAGTCAGATTTGGCCTTTTGAGTATGCAGGCTCTTGCTAATACAAATTATCATGGTGTGCTGGGGAAAGGACTGGGGACAGGGCATTGTTGGACTATTTCAAACCTCTTAAAGGATGTTATGCACAAAAGAGGAATCCACTAGAACCTTTACACTCTTGTTTTATACAAAGCCATAACTGTATTGAGTTTTGGTGCTCAGCTTATTTTGTATCTTTATTTCTCACCTAAATGCACATATTTAATGCTACAGCTATACCTCACCGTGTAGCAGAGATCCCACCAGAATTGAACTCTCAGTGCCAGTCACCTGCTTCATTTATTTCTTGCTGTGAGACTAATGAGAAAACAGCCAGAGTTACCCTGAGAACTGAGAGGAGAAATATCACTTTTCCAGAGGTAGCAGAAGATTCAAACTGTTCTGAACATAGGAGACAGTAACAGCAACTGAACTATCAAGATATACCATGGTGAAATAAATAATCATCTCATTCTCAGTGTGATGGTCTTAGATTGTGCATACCCAAGCCACAGGAAGAAAAATAGGGAAATGAACAAAAACTTACTCAAAGCCTGGCAAAGTGAATTAAAGTTTAACTAATGACTTCAATGGAAATTCCATTGCAACAATTTTATTCACATCTTCCCTTGTGAGCAAAATTCGCTCAGAATGTCCAAATAAAATACACACTCAACATTTTTTACTAACTCCTAAATGTGTGGCCGATTTGGTATCCAAGAGACAAACAGTGCCATGGATGATCATTTTGGGAAGAATGTGGTATCAAAAATCATGTTTATGTAGGGAGATGAATGTTAAGATAATGGCAGGCTTTGGTTGAGGCATGAGAGTGAGGTGGCAGTTCTCATTGCTCAGTGGATGACTATTCCCTTTGTTTGGATATTTCTTTAATTTATAATCATAATAACAATCAGGTTAAAATCATAATCATAAAGCCCAATTTATGGTAATCAAAACAATTGATAAAGTTTATGTATAATTTCTGTAAAGCACTTGAATGTTGGTAAAAACTTCAACTATTGTTGATCAGAACTCAGTTTCTTTTGATCAAGGACAAAATACTACAAGATAAAAAAATGGCCTAGGGTAAAGCCATTTTCATACTGTCACAGAAAATTAGGAACAAATTGCTCTGGTTTTATGAGTAGTTATTATTGGTACTTTAGATACTCCAGGATTGTTCAGAAGGTTTTATTCTGAAAAAGCAGTGCCACAAGCTTTCTACAAATATATTATTAAGAGCTCCCTAATAGTTCTCCACATATGCCAAAAATCTGGGTCATAACAGAACTCTATGAATATTGCCAACATTAAAGAGACACTTTCTGATCCAAATTTGGGGAAGTTTGGACAAAAAAAAAAGATTAGGATATTCTATACTTTTTCAGCTCTGTTAACAAAGTACTGAGGTGCTTCAATACTTAGTTGCAGTTAGTGTAGATTACCTTTGTATGTATCCTTCCAACTGAAATCCTCTCCTCTCCTCTCCTCTCCTCTCCTCTCCTCTCCTCTCCTCTCCTCTCCTCTCCTCTCCTCTCCTCTCCTCTCCTCTCCTCTCCTCTCCTCTCCTCTCCTCTCCTCTCCTCTCCTCTCCTCTCCTCTCCTCTCCTCTCCTCTCCTCTCCTCTCCTCTCCTCTCCTCTCCTCTCCTCTCCTCTCCTCTCCTCTCCTCTCCTCTCCTCTCCTCTCCTCTCCTCTCCTCTCCTCTCCTCTCCTCTCCTCTCCTCTCCTCTCTCTTTTCTCTCTTCCTTCTGGTATATGTGAGTATTGGTTTAACATGGGAGGCACTCAGGCACTGGAGAGGCTGGTGGCAGCATAAGGTGCCAGGAGAGCAATTGTAGCAGAACTGATTTCAGAGGTTCTGAAAGAAAGCATTTCTCAATTCCTATCGGCACCATTGTTTCCATTTCAGCATACTAAGCTTGAGCCTGATCAAAGGCCATCATGTTGAATAATGTAAAAACACAAAGAAGAAAATTAGGAGCAAGAGATAGCATGTAGATGTTCAGTGAGTATATTATTCATTTTAATGAGCAAATAACACGGCAAATATAAAAAGTAATTTGACTGTATTTGCCAGAAAAGTATCTTACAAGAAAAAGAGTAATGACTGGTTGCTCAATTGCAGTGAGAAGGAGTGTATCTGAGCATGGGAATCCTCATGAAAACAACATTCATCCTGGCATTGCTCCCAGGCAGAGCAAGCCGTGTAGGGTGTAACATAAAAATGATTATGCTGTGCTGCTACAAGCCTGGCAGGTGATGAAATACCTCTATTGCTCCTCCCTTACCTGCAGCTTCATCTCAGCTAATACAAAACATTTCTTTTTTCCCATTGTGCCCTAATCTTATGACTCTGTAACAACTGGCACTGAATCAGGTTGGCTCCAAGCAACCTGAACTTTGAGATGTTTTTGGCTGGTTGTTTTCAAGCTCACTTCCACTCACCCTGTGCTGGATGTAGATGTAGGCTCATTCAGTTTTTCCTTTGTCAGTGACCACGTTCTGCAGACCCTTAGGTTTGGCACCATGGGCCCTGGATAAGTACAAAGATTCCTCTTCTCTGCAGCACCAGGATACAATTAATATAAAATACAATTAACCTCTTTGCAGAGACCAGAGGCTGTGTTGTGTAGATATGGACTTAACTGCCTAGTTTCTAAGGAAAATTTATATCTCTTGGCCTTGGTAGGTTTAAGAGGTAGGAAATTGCACAAAGGATGGAAAAAGAGAAATGGAAAACCTGGCCTTAATTATTTTGAGGCCATATATCATTTCTTCTCTACATAGTTTCTTGTCCCACAGGGGCTGCACCTTCCAACACATTGTCTAAGAGGAGGAAGTACTGAGTGGCACTTGATCAGCTTGGAATGACCAAGCCACGGGGAGAGATAAGGATTTTTACATTTGCATCACACAGGAGAGAAGGAAACAACATCTTTGTTTCACTTTCACACCCTGTAGGATGTCAGACTGTGCTTCATTTTAGGCTATTCAGTGGCAGAATTGAGTGTAGAGGTAATGATGCCTCAGTGGCAGATGTGCCTTAGTGAAGGAAGAATAAAAACTAACTGGAGACACCATGGCATATGTGAGAGAGAGCTCAGATTGTAGGTGTGAGTATGCAGAGATGAGGAAGAGGATGGGGTATTTTCTTACTTCCCAGATGCATTTTGTAGCACTGGGATATCCTACAACATAACAAATAAGAATGTTTTCTCTTGTGCCACCAGATGCCCACTAGCATTTCTTGGGGTTGATGCAGTTGCCATGTGCCTGTCCCTTCAACATCAGGAAAAAATGAAGAGGTTTCTGAGAAGACATCCAAAGCCATGTCTTGGATGGAAAACAAGTTTTCAACCCGATCCTGAAGAGTGAAGGAGGCAGGTAATCTCCACATGGGGTTTGCCATACTTTTTATTAAATATCTGCTCTCATTAGCATGTGCTTTGCATAGTGGCCAGACTACCACGCATGATAGAATGATCAGAACAACAAAGCTGACTGCTTTCTTGCCAAGTATCTCAATACTTTTGGGGTTTTCCCCACAATCATTTTTATAGCAATCAGATTGTACAGGTATTTATGTAGTTTAGCAGGCAGGGGCATGATAGCCAGGCTTGCAGAACAGTATGTGCTCACATAATGTACAGCCTGGATACTCCTTTCAGCACATTCCAGTTCAGCTGTGTTTTGCTGCCATTCTTTGCTGTTTCCTGCCATGACAGTATGAAAGTCACATCCCCAGAGAGATGGTTTGAAAGAATTGTTTAAAAAGTGACAGTCTCCAAGTAGTCATGATGATATTTTGATTTTTTTTCGGGCAGTTTCCACTCAAGAACATGAATAAACTGGTTTAGTTTTCCCCCAGGTACTGTAGTGCCTAAGGCAGGAAGACCTCATGGTCCTGCCCTCCTTGCACATGGCAGTGCTGGCTTTCAGCCCAGATCTACTGCTGAGTACTTCTGTGCATGGCAATCCCGCTTGGAGTAGGTCCCAGAAGGATCACACTTCTCTCCACTCCTGCTGATGTCTTTGCTTCTTCAGCCATGTACTGCGCAGCTGGGAGCCCTTTTCCCACACACTTAGCAGGGGGCAGCTTATACAACTGAGGTCCAGAAATCTGAGTCCAATGCCAGGTTTCCCCAAAGGCCCAGCTGTCTGTCATGCCCCATTACAAGACCACTGTGCGTTTTTGCAGTGCTGTCCCTGGTGCCTCTAGAAAACATTGTGATAAACATATACAAAAAGGGCTTGTTATTTCACACCTTAAAATCATCACAAGTGTCTGGTTTTCAACTTTCCTGTCATCTTGCTGTAGATATAGGGTGAGAAAAAACTTTTTTCGAGCATTCATGCTGAAAACCATTTCTTAGAGGAAAATAGCTTATTTATCCTGCACAAGACAGAGCCATATAGAGAACAGCAGCATTCTGCCTTTTGAGGCATCTTGTATTTTTTGACAGCCTTAGCCCACAGCCTGTGATTAGATAAAGGCCTTAATATTGCATTACAGCAAAATTGTGTTGACATGACTGGCTTCTTGTGTGAATGTATTCTGGTCTTTCTAATCTCTTTAGCATCAGCAGTTGGACATTTTATTTGCAATTGATTTTTAAATTTAGGAGTAATTGAAGTTTAAGTGCAGTTACCTTCTTGCAACAGGGACAGGTTGATACTGTTTAAATCCTAATTATGCACTGATTAAAAGTGATTGCACTGCCAAAGTGAGCAAGGGCTACAATTTGTTTCATTCTTAAAGGCTCAGCATAGAAAATTAATTGTATTTCCAGGAAAACAGATCAACATAAAGAGGAAGCAATTAAGAGTTCATTGTTGAATCATAAATTTCCTAGTAATTTTTGGAAGGTAGATAAGGTAGACTTAACTTTGCAAGCAGATCTTGTTGACAACAAGGACTAGTCATTTAATAGTTTTGGTGTTTGATGACAGAAGCTTTACCTATTGTCACTCATACTAAGTATTGCTAAGACAGGTAAGGCATAAACGGGCTTATTTTCATATAAATCAGTTCTGTAGTGATCTGGCGTTTGCTTTGTTTTCAAATTTAATAATGAAATGACAGTCTGCAAGTTGTTTTCATACAATAAGTAGGATAAACAAAACCAGTCACACTTTTCCTATGAGCAGGAGCCATTTCATAAGCACCATAAAAAATAAGAAAGCATGAGGGAAACCAGAGCTGCATAATACACTTCTACAGTAGTGACAGGGTGAAACCTGGAGTCTGGATAGATTAGAGCTGGGAGTTCTGGATCTGACTTTTGTCACTGTAAAAGGCAATGTCTGAGATCAGGCTAAATGGTCCCATATTTTAAAAACAGTACAGACTTGAATCTGTGTACAGTATGACTTTTATCATTTACTTAGATAAAAAGTATGTTTGTATAGTGGGCTCTGCTGTTGATCTGATTTCTCATGAATGGAATATCAGCACTCCAAATGAAGTGCAAAGAAAGTACATGTCAGCATCATGGTGGAAGTTTAAAGGTTTTGTCTTCATCCTGGTTGTAGGGGTTTTTTTTCTTTCTCTTTAGAAAACAGTGGATTCCTTAATTCCTACCAGCCTGTCACTAGCAGGAGAAATCATGGACAATAGAATTTGCAAACAGATATTGTTACTGTGCACTGGCTCAACTCAGTGTTGTTCCAAGTGCCTCACATCACTGCTGCATTGCTAATGCTGGTCCCCCAGGAGACAGGGAGCTCCAGAGCTTTTATCAGACTTTGGGAAATCTCTGGGTATTTCAGCAACAGTAGTGCAGTGAACAGTGTCATCACTGTGTGAGGCCTCACTATGCTGACAATTAGTGGTAAAACCATCTCAGTACCACCCAGAACTTCAGGAAGACACACACGCTGTTCATTCACAGGTTCCTTCTTTGAGGGTGTGAAGTTGTACGAGGTAGTTCCAATCTGTAGAACAACTTGTCACTGGGAGACCACTGTGGTACAAGAACTGTATGAATTCTGTAATCTTCATGTCACTTTACCAAATGATGTATATGGCCAGTTCACTCAGTCCTTTCCCATTTTTGTGACCGCAGAAGAAGACCCCAGCTCACGTGAAGATTGTTTTGAGCCTGACTCCTTATGACAGCAAGGCTCACGCGTGACTCTGTGTGTCACCTAATGACTTTTGAACCCTTTTAACCAGTGTTTCCCCAGAGTAGCAGAGGAGCTGAGTTGTCAAGATAATTTAGTTCCTACACAATTTGCCAGTCTAGTCAAAAACAGCAGTCCAAATTTCATTAGTACCACTTTGTCTGCTCTAAGGAAAAAACCCCAGAAAAACAGCAGAGGAGAAATTTTACAATTACTCTAGAAGAATGAAGAAAATGTAGGTTTTATTTACTTGTAATCTGTTCACTGGGAGATGCACATCCTTAACAAAGCAGCCATACAGAAACCTGTATTTTTTTATCTTAGGTTTGTCAACTAGTAGTGAAATTAAACACCAGGGTTCAAATCAAAAGAAAAATTCTTAATTGTGGATTAAGGAAAGGCTTGACTCATGGCAATAACATGTAAAACAATCTTCAAAAAGTGTGGAGCTTAAACAGAAAGATTAGATTTACTGTGGAAAATGCATAGCAATTCCATTGAAATAAAAACTGATCCAAAACCGGAACAGTTAAATAGCACTTACAGTTTCAAATAGACCTTCAAGAAGCTACTGTCATTTTGGATGACTCTCTTGAGGTCTGTGGATTGTCTTCAGGCATATACTGGTAGTATTGAAGTGAAACCACTGGTAATTCTGAATTCTGGTCATGAGTTTAAGTAACAATTTCTGTCTCCTTAGTGACATTCTATTGTGGTTGAAACATAAACAACTTCCATGGCTCTACTCAATACATGTTTACTGTCTCTAGTAGAATGATTTTTCCCAAACCTTTCTTGAACCATAATGATCACCTAGGGAGCACTGAATGCTGCCCATCCTGGGCATTGACTCAGGATATTACAAAATAAAAATGACTCTGCTATAATTCCTTTTATGTGCATTGGTTTCTCAGTTACATGATTTATAGTAGTTTTCAGGCTCAATTGCAGCATTAGAGAAGATGCAAGAAAAGAGCACGTCCAACACAGGGTGGCGTGTAAGCCTAAGTTTCTTTAGAGAATGCCGTTCCAAAGCCCACTGAAAAAAGGAGACTCTTTTTGCATTATCTTCAGTGGGATTTGTGTCAGGCTCCAAGGACATTTGCAGATTGCAGAGTATTTTATTAGAATTATGGAAGTGTTAATGTACAATATGTGTATAATAATAAAATTATGTTTAGAAATCTATATTGGAGTTCATCTTACACAGAAGTCATAGAAATGTGCTATTCCTGGGATTTAATACAGAGTTAATATAAAGAACCCCCAGGGCTAATGTTTTGCTGTGCTCCAAGAATCAAGAAGTTTCTAATACTAATCAAAACCTTTCATGTACTCTTTTTCTCCATGTTGCATATGGATCAAAAGTTTGAAACTGTACCTCTGAAGTTGTTATGTTTGCATGAATATTTTACATTATATAAACAAGACCTTTACTTTGTAAGCAACTTCTCTATGGAAAAATATCCATTTCCCGCAAAGAATTCACAGGGAAAGCTGTATGTTCAGAATGTACTTTCTATTTATTTCACCTCAGATGGTTGTCTGACTGACTTCCTTTTCAGGAAGGAGGATAACTGAAAACATATGTTTGGTTATTCAATATTTTCTTTAACTTCTTGAATTTCAGATAAATAAGCAGATAAAATTGACTCAACCTAACCTAAGGATGGATAAAGACTTTTGATACAGCTGGGAAAGTTTCCACAGCTTCAGAGCTATCAGAATGCAGCAACAGAGATGTTTCCCACATCTCTTTCTGCATTAGCTTTTTTCCCCTGTCTTGTACCTGGAATATTATGAAGGATCAAGCAAACATGGCTAAATCTATAAAAGGGAATGACCTGAGGTGTTGGTACAGCCCAATATCATTTTGTGATAAAGCAGTTTCCCTTTACATTTAGTTATGGGCACTGACGTGGTAGCCAGTGGAGGGGTCAGCCTGATGTCTTTTTGCAATCTTCCTTCTTATTCAACAGCCTTTGTTTCTGTTTGGAGAATCTGTTTCTTGTTAAAATTCTTGACACTGTATCCTCCCTGAATATTGCCATTCACCCATCAAGTGTTGGCAGAACACTTGCAGGTTTCCCAAGATTTTCCTGAATTGATGTTGGTCTCCCACGATTTCCAGGAAAAATCCATATAACCATAAGTCAGATAACTTGGATTTACATAGGGCAGAGTTCACAAACAGTTTTGAAACATGAATACACATTACCAAGCTGCTTGGAAAATTAAGCCAAACCAGCATTTTCTTTTGAAAGTATGAGTACACTCTACTGAGCACCTTTAGATCTTTTTTGTTGTCAGAATCCATGTGGGATTAAGTGAGAAAGACAAGGTCCTGTACTGCATTTTTAGCATTACAGTATAGTAGGTCTTTTATACAGATGAATCCAAAGGCAGGGTTTGTCTCAGATGTTTTAAAATCTCTTATCTCCTCCTGAAGATTTTTACTATCTCTGTACAACCCAGAGTGTATTAACCATTTATTTTTCACTTTTGAACTGCATGTAAATGTAATGACTGTTTGTCTTCTTTCAATTTTACCTTCCTATTTCTTTTGGTTGAAAAAAAAATAAAAAGAAAGTTGGGGTCCACTCAAAATGCTGTTTAGGAGATGTTATATCTTAGACTGTTTTTCTGCTACAGGTGAATTTCATCTCCAATCCTGCAGGAGAATTTAATCCCAAATCAAATAACTGGGACCAGCTGCACAGAATTCAAATCAGTATAAAAGAGTTGTAGTAGACTTAATATTATTGTTTGAGCCTTTGTGTTTAGGTGCTGTGATCAGTGCAAAATACTTGGAGATTAATTTCTTATGGAAGAACAGGCTGGTTCAGCAACCAAAAGTAAGTGCTATGAATATGCTCCATAATGCAGTATGGAACTAGATGTTTAATGGTTATTTTTTTCTCAATACTTTCAGAGGTTTAGTGGATGTTCATAAAAATATTTAGCCCTGTGTCTTTTGAATGACAAGGGTACCAATCTACAATGTAAAGAAGTCTATGGCATTTCTTTGTAGGCAGTATGTACCCTCAAACAGGCTTGTGACTAGTTGCCCAAAATAAAAACTGTGTTCAGAGGCTGTATTAGGTAATGAACACCCCTTAGTGCAAGAGACTCAATCAGTGTCTTGGAGATAATCTTCCTTTCAGTATTTTCTTTAAAAAGTGCCTAGTTTTGAAAGTCTTGCTATTCTTAATTTTGGGATTTGTGTTCAGAGTTATCCATTAACATACTTTCTTTCTGAAGTCAGCACAAAACTTTCCACAGCTCTTGGTTTCCATACATTTCTGGTTATTGGCATAAACTCAGAAAGAAGAAATGATGGGACAGTGTGTTACACAGCAGAACAGAGCCTGGGAAAGGAAGCCTAGATAGGCACTTACTTGCTAAATCTAGCAGCAAATAAAATGAAGAATTCCAGCTCTATAATCTTGTAATTAAAACTTGGCAAATTGCTGGATTTTTTTATTATTTTATTTCCCTATCATTTTAGCAATGCAAGGAGCAGAACATTTTAATGATAAAAATGGCTTAATAATGCAAACCTCATAGGACATATTATTTTTAGACCATTTTTATTACTACATCTATAAAAGAGGCAATTCAAATATTTTGATACCTCAACATTTAAATTAATACAGGAATAAAAACATGTAATTTTGTTTCAAACCATTTATGAAGAATGGGTAAGCTTAGGAATAACAGTGGTTCTGACCCTCAATACCAACTTCTGAGCCACCCTTTGGAATGAAGCTTCAGTTGAAATAAACAGGCAAAATTCCTTTCATGCTTACATCCATGTGTAATACGAAATCTCTGTAAAACAGAGAAATTCAAAGCAGTAAGCATATGAATTGAAATTAATTTTTTAATCAGAGGGTAAACCTCGGCTCTTTACTACTGTTGTTAATTGTCTGATCAAAGGATGATAGGATGCTAATTACCATACAAACACATTGAACACAAATCAGTTGCTAATCCAGCTCTTACCCTTCAATAGGAGAGGTCAAAATCAGGAAGACACAAAGGGAAATTAACTACAGAGATAGATGCCATTTGACCATGGCCAGGGAATAGGCTAATTTGGGTGCAGGTTTCAGTCTCATGACTCTACTTCCTATTCCCTTTATTCCTCCTGTTTTATGACTTCATGTAGGGTTTAGTTGTGGGATACAGTTAAATGAAAAAGCCTCATTTTCCTTGTTATTCTTAGGACTTCCACATTCCTGCTGTGTCCAAGATGGTCCTTCCCTTATTTTGGGCTGCCTGCACCTTTTTGCTATTTGGATGCATAGGGATGTGGGCAAGCATGTTGGTTTTAGTTTATATCACACTCCCAGCCCTAGTGGATCTTCAAGGTTAGTTGTCTCCTCCTGGCTTTGAAGCACAGGGTCACCAACCAAAAATTATGAAACCTTCTTGGGCTTCCTCACACTATAACCTGCTTAACAGACAACCCAAGAAGCTGAAGATGGGTTATTCTTTAGAAGTTACATCACTTTACTAGTTAGGTTTAATAACTTTTCCTTCAGCTGATTTCAGAAGAGAACACGAAGTCCCTTATCTGCTTAGAAATTACAAGGAAGATAAACCTTCTAGTGCTTTGGGTAAAAATAAATTGTGACTGGATCGCCAGTTTCTGGAATAAGAAAAAGTACAACACTTTCAACCAGTTCTGTACTTTGGGGTTTCTGCACAGAGCAAAGTGACAGTAAGTCCCAAGGGTGGCATCAGCAGAACACATAAATAACCCAACTGCTCTTATTTAAGATACATTCCAGCTCAATTAAGCCTTTGTAGCAGGGTCAGATAAACTTTTTTGTGAAAATTTCTGTCCTTATTTTTAGTCTGTTATTGAAGTTGCCACACTAAGTACTTAAAGAGAAGGCCAGGATATTTTGTCATGTGAACCAATGATCTCATTTTATTTTCCATTCTTGTTATTTTCTCAGTTATGAAGTGTTGAAAGTTGTTGTTTGTCTGGTGAAGGTCCTGGGTTCTTCTGGTCATAGTAAGGTGTCCAGGCTGAAGCAAATCCACATGTTCCCTGGGCATATAGTGAAGGATAATCCATTATGGTGTCTCTCCTCAAACAGCCCATCTTAGAGACATGTAATTTGAAAGGTTGTTTTAGCAGATAAAACTTGTAATAAGTGGTTTGAGATGGGTGAGAGAGTATTTTTTGTTTCTCAAAAAAAGAGCAGCAGAGAGCTAGTTCGGTTCTTGAAATCACTTTGGAGAAAGGTTTAGAGTTGAACAACGCAGACTGGGAGAGGAAAATGCTTAGCAACACTGACAGATTGGTAACAAACAAAACAAAAACCACAAGAATTGTTTTCACAGGCATTTATAAAACAATTCCAAACTGAGGGCTTTCTTCCCCTTTCACACCCCCCAAGTAATAGCACTGCAACTGACAACTTAACAGGCAACTGTACTTTTTTTTTTTAATTAGGATGCTTCATTTCAAAAGATACATTAACTTATGAACTTACAGAACTCTTGGTCTGTGTGCATACTATTCTGCATCATAAGAGTCAGCTCACCTGTGAAAGTGGCGGCTGTGTTGTAAATTTATTCTGTTATATCCTGCAAAGGTTATTATTCAGCTTATCCAAACTGTCTTCATCCATAAATCTGTGACTTGTATTATATGAAAAGTGGATATGAAGTGACTGAATTCCTGTCTATTTTGTGAAAAGATCAAATTCCTTGCTCTGTTGCTGAGGTGAGCATCAATTACTATTATTTGCTATATGTGAAATGAGTTAACTCTGGAGATCAATGGACAAATGTCCTTCCCACCAAAAGTCACTATTAAAACTTGTGCTTTTGATGGGGAATATGTGCAAAAGGATCAGTGATTAATTTTGCAGGAATGCCTCTGTGCTATTCTAAGTTTCCCCTCCACATGGGGCATTCTGAGCTGGTTGACCTACTTGAGTCCTAAAGACCTTTCACACAGCTGAAGTCACAATGGAGGCAGTCAATTGACACAAAAGGTCAAAGGATGCCATTAAAGCTGGAATTGGTTGAAATGTCTTGGTGTGCTGGGTTTTTTGTAAGAAAATGGTTTGTGTTGCTTTGTTTTTTTCTCAACTTGACCTTAGGTGGATTTTCTCACTGAAACACAGGAGATTGCAAAATGATAGAATGGTTTGGGTTGGAAGGGACCTTAAATATCTCAATTCAATCCCCTGATGTGGGCAGGGATGCCTCCTACTAGACCTGGTTGCCCAAAGCCTTATCAACCCTGGTCTTGAATTCACCCAGGGATGGGGCATCCACAACTTCTCTGGGCAAGCTGTGCCAGTGCCTCATCACCATGATGGTGAAGAATGTCTTCCTAATATCTAATATGAACTTCCTCTCTTTCAATTTGAAGCCATTGCCCCTTGTCCTACATGCAGAACAAAAACCATCTGCAATTTATTACCTGGGAGGATTTTAGTGTTATAACCCTTAGTACTATATAACTTTAAAAAGAGAGAGTATATTAAGGACCAAAAGGAAATGATATTGGGGTGAGACAATAGATTGCTTTTATAGTTTGACATCTATTATAGGAAACATTATTTTGCTTCCAGGCATCTCAAAGACAAAATTCAGTCATAAGTTACCTGTAGAATGCATCTGGAAGAGAACAAAGTTTGGGACCCAATTCAGTTTAACTATTGCATTTAGGAAGCAGGTTGTAACTGTTTATCTTACCTGTGTCTAAAGTGAGGATGGATCCAGGTAGGCAGCTCCAAGTGATCAATTTCTACTACTTTGTTAAAAAGTATTGCTAATTAGAAATCTTCATTTCTCTCCATTGACTGCAGCAGGATAGAGCTTTTCACAAAGTGACTTCTGCTGTCATTGCATTTGGCTGTGATGTTTAATGATGAGGCTTTACAACTCAGTTTAAGTATTCAGAGATGCACTGGGTTGAAAGCAAGTCTGTTTGCCCAGAAATAGCTGTGACCTCTATCAGAATTTGTGATAAGGAAAACTAAATCATCCAGTTATGTTAATTCTGGGCCCTACTAATCAGACTATTCAGCCTTTACCTCTATGTCTTAAGCTTAATTTTTGGCTTGCCCAGTTCATCTGGAAGATTTGTAGTGTAGAATGGAACTAAGGACATTGCCCCTCCAGTAAGCAAAGCTGAGGTTTCTTGATAACAGCAAATCCTTTTCTGAACTAGTTTCTCTAACTTTTAGAGAATCTATTTGTCTATACTGTTGCATCCTGGTAACTTTGGAATGACCTTCTTTCCTATGCCTTGGGGTAAATGAATTTAATCCCATTGTTTGTGTTTTTCATAGCAGCTACAGTAAGCACATCTTATCATGTGGTGTTCAAGATCTCTGGAGACTTCATTCTATTTGAATGCTTTCCATTGAACACCAAAAGCCAAAGGGAAAACATCCCTCTTTGGCAGAGTTCTGTAGATATAGCAGTAAGAATGTGTTTCTATTGCAGGCAGAGCACAATCTCTTGGTTCAAAGAGCTGCTTTTGTGCTTGAAGCTTAGCTCTATGCAGGATGTTCTGGTAGTAGAGTAAGAGATGGAAAGAGGGAGAAGCAGGGGTTGAGGACCAACCCTTCCATCATTGAAAACCTGAAGTGGAAGGTTTTCTAATAACTTTCTAAAATAGCATCTACAAACCTTAAATTAGATAGAATCCATATATTTGTAAACACAGAGCAAAATTTCTGTGGGTTTGTTATTGGCAGTGTAATGCTGGCTGCCTCTTCAAAGAGGTAACCCTAGAAGCCCTATGATTATATGACCTTTCTTTCATAAAAAACCTCACCAAGTTCCCAGACCTTATGTCTGCAGTGAAAAGCTGGAAGATGCCTTGAAGTTCAGAAAACACATGTTCTAAATTTTCTGTGGCTAAACTACAGTGAAGGAAAGTCTGTCTTGGAGAATGTTAATCAGAATAGGCAAAATAAATAAAAGTAAAATTACTGACCCACATTCCCAGATGAGGAAAAATAAAATAAAGAGCCTAAGTTACTTGCTGGAGTTATCAAGTAAATCCTGTGTCAGTGCAGTGAGTAGACTTTCTCCTTGAAGCCAGGCAGTTTTCTTGACTGCAGGGGTTCCCTTCTATCACACGTTGAAAGCAGGTGTTTAGCAGAGACAGCTCCAGCACCCACTGCTCTATCAGCCACTTTTCTTCGCTCTTTCAGTGTTCACTGGAGACTCCTGACCTGTTTTTGTAGCTCCTATTGTGGAGCTGTGTGGCTCATGTTAGAGGGAAGAGGTGACTAGGACTCAACTTCAGAAAAGTTTGCCTTCCAGAGGAGAAATGTAATGGGAGATGTTTGGGAATATTTGAGGGATAACAGGCTGTCCAAGCATTTTTTCAATCAATAAGTTGAAGAAGTTATTGAAACTTCTGTTTTCATGGGATTATAGTTTTTTTCAGTCTAGTTAGTTTGAGTAGTAGAGTTGGACTTTGCTGCTTTATCTGCATCCTTCTTTGAATCCACCTCCAACTTGTCTCCCTTTTGAGCAATTTCCCACTCTAATTTCCCTGTTTTTGTTTACTTCTCTTTACCACAAAGTTTCCTAAAGAGGATTCATTTCATATTTCCTGTTCCTTTGTCCCCAGATTCAGACAGTCCCACAAAATATTATTTAAAACTTTGTTTTCTGGAAGAAAACCACAACTATTTTCTTATTTTTATTTTCTGTGATATACATAGAAATAATTTCTTGCTTGTTATATTCACTAGTAACTCTGAGTAGAAAGAATATTTAGCTACCTGTTCTTAAGAGATGAGAACATGTTGGTCATGATAAAACAGAACTCTCTGTTTCTTCTCAAGTATTTTCTGATTTATTCTCTTTCCTTCCCCCAGAGCAAAGGGCAAAAGTCCACAATTTGACACAAAGGGAATTTCGGTGAAACTGTTCACCTGCTCCAAGCACTTTTTTTCTGTGTTATTACTTTTTAATACTTGCCCTTTAGCATGACTCTTTCTGTACTTTGACATTTAGCTTTAATCTGTGTGTAGCCATACACATTACTTCTATGCTTAGATTGGAGTCTGCCCTAGTGCCTTTGAATGAGCTTGCAGAGGTGAAGCACATCAGAGGAACATGGCAAAGATGTCATTTAAGAACAGATGGTAAAAAACCAAACACCCTGACAAGTATTTTATTCTTATTTCAAATATTAAGATGTAACCCAAATCCCCCTGCATACGAATCCAAAAGATATTTGAACTAGAAAGAAATTCAATTCATATAAATATCTTCTCATTGCAATTAGGCAGGAAGAGACCTACATAGGAAGATGTAAATGTCAAGAGTCTGTCGGGCTTTTCATTCCCAGGGGGGTTGTGTTGAATACCAGGGAATTATTTGAATATCATTCTGATGAGTTAACTTACATCCTGGTCCTCTCTAGCAGAGAAAAAAATGGAAAATTAAAACTAGAATAGATCAAGAGTTCATCTAGTACAAGTCCCCTTTTTGTCAGACAGGATCAAATGTGTCTGTGGCACTACAACTTGATGCTTATCTGTTTTGCTCTAAGGAGTCCAAAATTAGCAGTTTCACTGTGGACTTTGAAAATAATTAACTTCTTTTCTCTTTTAATCTATTGACTACTTGGAGATTAGAATTATGTTCCTTAAACTTTTGTTTGATCTTCTCTTTTATCCAAAATCTTTACATGAGTAGTTCCCCTGGGACACGGGTGGCTTCGATATCACTTCTAAGTGCTCCTCTAGTAGATCAGCTTGAGGATTTTGTCTTTAAAACCATTTTGAAGCTTTTGCTTTCCACATTTTGGAACCTATCTTGACTTTGTCCCACCAAACAGATGATTTTTTTTAGACCCACATTTACTTAATCCTGGAGTATTTATCTTTGCACCTAATTAAATAAAATGGAATATAGACCATAAGGCAAGAAGGACTGTGATGGCCATTTAGCACAACCCTCCCTAGACAACATGCTTTTGGAACATCTTTCAGTGAATCTTTCTGTGGGAAAATTATTCTCCTCTTATGTTAGTTTTTTTATCAAATCAAAAAATTTGATTGAAATCCAGTTTTACAAGCAGGGAGAGGGGAGAATCATGTAACAGATTAGACTGGAAAGACCTCCAAGATCATGGAGACCAACTATTGACTCAGCACTGCCAAGTCCACCACCAAACCATGCCCCTAGGTGCCACATTTTTAAGTATTTTAAATACCTCCAGGGGTGGTGACTCCAACACTTTCCTGGGCAGCCTGTTACAGGGCTTGAAAACCCTTTCAGTAAAGAAATTTTTCCTAATATTCAATCTAACCCTCCTCTGGTGCAGCCTCAGGCCTCTTCTGGTCATATTAGTTGTAATGGATATTATCCTCCAAATAAGTTTAAAATAAAAACTCTCAGTGGTTCAAGATCTATTCAGAAACCTCATGAAACTGAATGACAAGTTTTGCTGGTGAAACAACTGGATCCTAGAAATCCTAATATAAATTTTAAGATTTTCAGAATGATTGCAAAATAAACCATATTGGACTGAATATGTCTAGAGGAAGTTTAATAAGGTATAATAAACATCAGCTTTTAATCTGATCTGGGAAACACAACACTGAAATACATTTTTGTTTAATAACTGTTTAGCTTACATTTATGCTCACCTGAAGACACACAAGAAGTTTCACCAATGCCTGTAGGAATTTTTTGAAAGTTCCCATGCAAGTGGATTTGAAGGACTTTGGCACTTTACTTAGTTCTAGGTTATTTTATGTACAAGGACACTTTTGTCTTCATTATAGCCCACTATTTTGCTCTGTCCTGAGGTTTAGTCCATAGCACTCACAGAAAGTCTTTTATGTGAAACCAGTGGAGAAAGCTCAGGGATTATATGAAATCTGAGTCTTCTTTTGGTGCCAATCTTTGCCTGGATAGAGCCTTTTTCTTTGATAGTGCTCCTTTGCCTTTTTTATTTCATGGGATCTCTTAGGCAGGAAGTAGTGCTGGGGTCAAAGAAATGCTTTTATGAGAAGAAAGGAACGCCACTTTCCATGGCCAGAAGCTCTGTTCAGATACAGTCTCAAAGAACACTTTCCCTCAAAATGTCACATGCTTTGTCCCTGATAATTGGATATTTCACAGAAAAATGGCCATTGTGGTGCCATACACACACGCACACACATATGTGTGCTCAAACCTATACCTAATATAGGGACTGATGTATGAACTATATATGAAGGGAGCCAAGGGCTGCAGGAGAGCCTTCCGTGGAATACTGTTACACACCTTTCAGTCTACCTGTAAATACAGCAGGAAAGACCTTTGTACAACTGTACCAGTCTTTCTGACAATAAAAGTTGCTACTGCCCAGGTGACTTTCTGGAGGGTTCCCTCCCACAGAGGTCAAGTATGTACTGCCCAGAGAAAGGGAGAGAGATGATGTACTGTTAGGCTGATAAATGTTTTTGTCATGTTTTATTGGGATTATTCATTTAGCCTCTGCAAAGGTTAATCACTACTGCACACACAAAAAGGGCCTAAAACAGGACCCGAGCAGAAAATACAAAATATCTTAGAATTACAGTAGTTAAGGAGCAGCCTGATTTATCATCTACATTCTCTCTGCACTGCTTAAAGGACTTTTCTTTAAAATTGCATTAAACAAAAGTAGCCAGAGAGCTATCTTATTCCACATTTATAATTAAGGCTCTATTCAGGATTTGGTTTTGTTTTTGTTGTTGGCTTTTCCTATTCAGTCCTTGGTCTTTCAAATCCATTTGTTCTTTGAGGAATATTTCCTGCACTGCAAGACAACTTCTGCTGCATCACACTGCTCATCATTAAGAAAACATTTCCCTCCCTAATGGGAAGAACTTAAACTTCTGTCTTGAAATATTCTTTGGATACATTTTATTTATATTTCCCATTATTTTCCCTTTTACTGCTATTATCTAATGCATTGCTGGTATCCTAAGCAGAGATTTTTAGTTAGAGCTCTGGGATGGTATCCAGGCCTTTAACATTTTCTTGTTAGTTTGGGTTTGATTTTATCTTTAGGACAACAGACAAAGATATCCAACAATTCTTTCTGAGTACTGTTGAGTTCTGAGCCATGGTAAATTTTGGGCACTACAATATAAGAAATATATCCATGTTTCTGTACTGGTATGCTTGGCTAGAATCACCTAAGTCTCTGACTTTAAGCTTGATTGGTAGCTCAGGCTCAACACATTGAAAGAGTTGTGGATCATGGTCCAGGGCATGAAGACATGCACAGGGTGCAGGTCTGTAGTGAGACTCAATGCATTGCTTTTTCAACCATGTTCCCTGTGCCTCCTTTTCCAGGAGGCCTCAGGGCATGGTGTAACTTCCTAAACCTCTTCTCTGAACCTTACAGCACTTTCTGAAAAAGTGTTTTTGTCCATGATCAACCTAAGCTGATAAGCAGTGCTGCCATTCATCATTCGCTTCATGATGTTCCAGAACCTCTCCTGAGATGGCATCTGGAAATCTGTCCCTTCTCAGCATCAGTGCTATCTTTCCGTAACAATTCTGATTTTCTGGTGGCTGCTGTGATTTATTGCTGATTCATGTTGACTGTGAAGTAATCAGATGCTGTTTGTTTATTGAATAGTAAATAATTTCATAACAAATTAGTCTTTTCCAAGTAGCATGAAAGATATATAATGTTCCTGATATGCAGTAAGTTTATTGCCAGTCTCTCCTCTGAGTGAAGTAATTGCAAGTTCCCCCATGGCCCACTGTTAACCACCAGTAACCTCATCTTCTTTGTACATAGAACCTGGTATTCTGGACACTTGCCATTGTATTGATCACTTCCTTAATTCATTTGTTTTTATGAATAAAATATCACTATTTGGCTGCCAAAGGAATTGAGTGAGTGATATACCTGGAGCTGATGCTAAAGTAATATTTTTATGATCTGAACTCTTCTCATGTAATAGATAAATTCTTTCCTTTGCTTTGCTGGTTCTCAAGACAGCCTCTCATAGTAAAATACTGTGTTTCTTCTTTTTGATATAAAATAAATCTCTTAAAGTTTCCTTCTGTTATCAGCTTTATGTTACTCAGAGCTTGTAGTGTGTTATCTGAAAAGCAAAGGTGATCACTGTATAATAAGTTTTAAATATCCTTTCAAAGGTCAAGATGAAGAATATCTAAAGGCAACTAACTATTAAGTATACAGAGATCAATTTTTGGTAATTCTCCATGTGAAGTCAAGCATACAATGAAAAAACTCTTCTGGTTTTTATAGTAATCATTTTTTCTCTGGGCAGGTTATCTTGTGTTGTAGGGAACAACTTTATTTCAGAAAGTTTTTTGCCACCTACTTACTTTGGGGAAAATAAGCCATAAATTTTAATACAAGTGCTGATGAATTCAACCTCAACAGTACAGGTATTTTTTTAGTTCAAGTAACTGATCTTACCCATCTGCCCCACAGTTCAGTAATGCCTCAGTTTTTCAGAAGGGATGTTAGGAGGACCGCAGCACTGTGGCTTGGTGGCTGGTAGCACAGAGTGCTCTTTAGACTGGGCTGTTTGTGGACCTACATGTGGCAGGGTCTGATCTAATACACAGCTCCAATTAATGCAGGGGCTCCACCCAATGACTGACACAATCCCCCTCAATCCTACATCCCACCTGATTAAAGTGCTTCAGAAATAACCTTTGGATTGTATCTGTTGGTGATGACTGACCTACCTTTGAACCAAAGGAAAACAACTATTTCTTCAGTCCTTTAGTGAGATGCTTCTGTAACTGGATATATTTATTCCTTTTTTCCTTGAGTGTGTTTGCCCATCACTTCACATCTCAATGCACACAATACTGGGGTTTGCTAAACAAGGAGTAATTCTGTATTGACTTGCAAAGCTGTAGTTATAATGCTGCTATCTGGAATTCAAGCTTTGGGATATTTACCATTGTGCTTGAAGTCATAAGCTACTTATCTCCAGGGGACAGAAAATAACAACATTTTCTTCTGAGTCATTACACTTCATAATTGAAGATCCGCATGCTAAGTAAAGTTTCTTTCCCTGGAAGCAAAAGCAATTCCTGCAGGCAATATATAAGGCTAAATAGGCAATGTGTCTCATTCCACTTACTCTAATGGTTCTCTGACTGAATTTTCTTAGATTTTACCATATGCTGAGGGGATAATGGATGTGGTTAAAACTGTGCAGTAGGAAATGTCAAGCAAACCAGGAAGTCAATTTAAGAAGGACTTAAAAATAAATCACTGTTGGGAAATGGTTTTCCATACAAAATCTTTTTTAAAAAACCTGTAACTATACAATTTTAAACATCAAGTAGGAAAAAGAATTTTTTTTCGGAGTTTAGAAATTGGGTGCCTTGGTGGGATGTATTTAATTGGCTGTATTCAGTTTTATGGAGAGGGAGGGAAAATATCTATTAGTTTTGACTAGTTAGTCATGAAGCAAATCAAAACAGAAAATTATCCTGTATCAGCCCAGGTTACATTAGTCCTGATTGGGGTGTTTGTGTGGGTGGTGGTAGGGCTTTTGTGTTTGTGTTTTTTGGGGGTGGCTTTTTTTTGTTGTTTTTGCTTATTAGGGTTTTTGTTTGTTTTAGTTGTTTTAAGAAGTACTCGGTAAGAGTTGCTATAAAGATTTAAAGAATACTGAACCCTCCAAGAACAGAAGAGAACTCTTCAGACAGCTTGAAACTTTCTATCCATTTCTATCAAGGCTGAGTCCTCAAGTAAAACAAACCTAAGACAAAAACTTAACATTAAGTAATATTTCAATTCCAAACTCAGTGTTTAAAGATCTAGCCTCCCATTAGGCAGTGATTCTAAAAGGGAAACTAATGAGGTAGAACTAATGGGTTAGGAGAAGAGCTATATAAGCACCCAGCACAGCTGCCAGCCCAGATAATGTTTGAATATTCCTGTGTGCTATGGAAATAATATCCATAAAAGCAAAGAATATTTTCCTTGAAAAACAAACAGTCACCAAAAACTATATGACAACCCTGACAGTGAAGTTCCTGATCATATTCTGGTGTAGGAGTTTGAACTTTTACAAACTTAGTTGTGTGTCTATCATAGGAATGAGCAGCAAAGGTGTGTGAGTGAATCCCCTACTCTTTACGGGGTTTTAGTTGCCTTATGTAGGGGTCTTGCTTATAAGAACTACATTTGCAGAGTCTGAATAGCAACTTTCTTTCTCTGAGTGAAAGATTGATTCAGACTGTGTTCACTCTGGTCTTTTCTTGTGCAGCAAATCAAGGTCTGGACACTTGAACCGACTTCAGACCTCAGAAGGGGGCTTGAACAAAACTAAGCTGCTTTTCTGGAAATGTTCCTCCTATATCCAACACCTAGACAATGCTCAAACACAGAGCAGTGAAAAAGAGCAGTTATTCCAATCATTCATCTCTAGATACAGATGACTCACAGCCACAGAACCTGATTTTATTTTAGATTCCTCTCAAAGTTTAGTATGATGCCTTGTGATGCTGAATGACCATATTTAGGACTGGATTGCAAGTCTTGTACTAAACTGTTTTGCCTTATCTGAGTGAATGGTCACCCTGGGTTGTGCGAGGGCTGTCTTGGCAGCAGGTATCAGCTTGGGTCCCTTTGACAGAAAAATCAAGTGAGTGGATCTCCTCACAGCCCAGCATGACCAGGCACTGTTAACAAGGTCAGTGCTGTTCTGGGGAAGTGGTTTTCTGCACAGTGTGCCAGGTCCTTCCAAAACCCAAGGAAAAGAAATGCTTTCTCTGCTGAACTGGCCTATATCCTTCTGCTGTGCTATGAATCATCACAGCAAGAAAACACCTTGTGGAGAAGAAACTCTGCTCTTGAGAAGTTTTTGGAGCCCACACAGTAAGTGGGTGACTGTTCCTCTCCTATACTCTTGTTTTTCTTATGAGGAGGAGATCTGGCAGGAGATGAAGTACAGAAACTGGACCCAGCCTGATGTGAGAACATCCCACCCTTGGGGAAGTGAGATCCCTGGCACTGATGCCTTGCAGCATGTCAGAAGCATGGCATGGGGAAGAAAAAACATGGGAACAGGGGAAGAAGCAGAGCTTTAATTGGGAGAGCAAAACAGTTAGTGGTTAAAAGCAGCTCAGTTTTCAACTTGCTTTTGATCCACTGCTTTCTCTTGCCTGTGTCTTACAAACAACTGTGCAACCAGCCAGCAGACACATATTTTATTGCATCCACTGTGTGGGTTTGAGGCCAGCACCTACCAGCCTCAGTGAAACTCCATTGTACTTCCATAGACATTGGACCAGACTTTGAAAGAGTGGCATTTTAAAAACAACAAAGGGATTAAGAGTCTGAGAGCTAATTAAACATGTTGGCACATGTACTGTTTCCTCCATCTGCCACCCTTCAGACAACTATGTGGCTAGGAACATTTCTTGACATTCTCATGGCACATACCATATGGTTTCAGAAAAATTCTCTGACCATGATTCCACTGGGCTAGGAGTTTAAACTTGCTCTAATATTGTTGTTACATCTGGTTTCACATTAACTTATTTCTGTCTTGGTTTTAATCAGCTTGTGCATTTCAAAGTATCTAGTCAAAAAGTTATGAATTTCACGTCTGAATGAATTCCCAAGGGAGAAAAAAATGGAGAATATGATGATGGCATAAGTTATGTGACTCTAGAAAAAGGCACAAGCTACTTCAGATTCCCTTCTCCCCTTTAGATATCTGGTCCAGATAGGAAACAGTAGATTTGTTTACTTGGTTTAAGTCTGCACAATCAGAATAACTTTACGTGCATTATAGTATAGTTCATAGTAATTATTTGAATATACATATTTGAAAAATAAGAATAGCAGAGACAGAACATGGAAATTTAGTAAGTGGAGTTGCATTTAAGACCTCCCTTATAAACCCTTTTCCATAAGCAAGGTTTCTAGCAGACAGATGCAAGCAACTAGCTGAAAAAGTTTAATATTACAGTATCAAAACTCAGTTAATCAGACTGTGATTCAATTAATTCATCAGTGCTAAAGAAACAAACCCAGATAGCCTGATTAAATGGGATTCTTATGGTGATTAAAAGCTATTTTAATTCCTTTTTTGTCTCTGATTAAAAAAAAATCCTAAGTCAAATATCTTCTTGGAGGAAATCCAACTTAAGTGCAAGTTGGCTCAAGGGAGGCCTCTACTCATGGCTCTGCATGAGCCACCTGCAATTACTGTGAGTTATTGTTCCAAGCTGTGCATCTTTGAGACACTTTGTCTCTCAAGCCTCAGTTTCTGCATGTAGCTTTGGTTGTGAGTGGTGTTGGGCTCAAGCTTGTCTTTCTAGAAAAACCTGTAACTTCACTTCAATGCATCTTTCAGCACAACTGTGGCAACCCAGAGAGCATCTTACTGCTTGGTGATTTTTTGTCACAAATCAACCAGAGCGCAGTTCTATAAAATCACTTATCTTCAGGTAAGCCATTTCAGAGAGCAACAGAAGAAAGAAAAAAGCAGTAACCAGGCTATGAGTATGCCTGAGGAAATTTGCAGCTTCCTAGAAATGCAATTGCAGTCCTGCCATGGAATGTGGTACTTAAGGAATGAGGAGTTTCATTAGGATTTGAAGCTGATTGTTTCTGTGGAGAGAAGGGGTGCTAAGGGGTGTGTAAGAATCTGCTGGAAGAAGGCTTGACGCTTGGGGTGGAGAAGAGAGGCTCTTAATTGTTATCTCCCACATAAAGAGGCCAGAAGGAGGGCATGCACTGGTGGGGAGTGAGAGGCTTTGTGTGAGCTTGGGAAGGGGTACAGTGGAAAGGAGGAGGAGCAGAGGCAGATAGCTCAAGGCATGGCAAGTTCTGTGCTAGCAGGATGAGAGCTTCAGGTAAGTGTCGAACTTGTTGTCTCAGCACTGATTGTCCATATCTGACAGATGAGGGCCCTTCGAAAGGGAAAAGTCTTTAAGCAGCTCCGTGGTAATGTCAAATGGTAGCAGTGATGTAAACCTGCCTGATGGTAACTACCTGTGCCACCATGGGAGGCTGCTGATGGAGACAACCACCATGGCAATGGCCACTGCAAGCTTCTCAGGCTGCAGGAAGTTCTCTACTGAAGCTTTTTAAGCACTAGGAGCTCAAAAGCAGAACAAAATAGAACTTTCTTTTATTCTGCTCAGTTACCCAGGGAAGGAATCTGTTCAGGCTTGACCTGTCCTGAATAACACTTCAGCATCTTTTGCTGTCAATGAAAAGAGAGGGGTCTTCATTTAAATCTTTTGGTATCTCATGATGGGATCCATGTCACATACATCAATTAAGAATTGTAAATGATCACTGCTCTCTGTGGAGGTATTGCAGGTGCTGACTGTGGTTGTTGTGGAGGATCATTTTCAAGATGGGAGAAAAAGTCAGTACTTTGTGTGTATATGTGGACAAAGCAGAATGCCTTGCAAGCAAGTGTGTATGCTGATCTAGTCCGTGCCATGAGTTTGATTCAGGAAGTGACTAAGTTTCATTTTAATGGATTATATTAACTTGAAAAAATAAGTAAAACTCGAGGCAAAGCTGGTCTTTTGGCTTTCTGATCCTGTCACCAAATTTCTATGCAATGCCTCCTCTGCCAAAGGGCTTTCATGAACCATATAATTCTGTCAGGGAAAGTTGCATGGGTCTGGCCTCATGAAAATAAGGAGAAAGATAGTGATTGGGTAGATCTTGGATTAAGTCTTAATCATGCACTCCTTGACATATACAGTGCTTGCACCAGAGGATGCAAAACCTTTACTGTCTCTGTCTCAGCTTTGAAACTCCTTTTTTATTTTCTTCCTTTCTTCTTTTATTTTTCCCTCTTGTTTTATGAGCAGAGCTTTCTAGACAGTAATGTGTTTGGGCTGCTGCCCCTCAAGGAGAAGTAAACAGAGGGAAGGAATTGCTCTTAGGCCAGATAGGAGAGCTTTTTCTCTGTCAGAAGGCTTTAGAAGACCTTTCCTACTGAGCTGATAGGCTTTTAAATGGAAACCAAGAGTCATTTATGAACAGACTTTTATAGTGATTACACAGGGAGAAGGGATTGTCGTGTAGAGACCCTCATTCACTTCTCTGTCAGTATATTGGCTGGAATTCACTCTGTGGAATAACTTCCACCCTAGTTGTTTCCTTCACAAATAAAAGAAAAATAGCAGAAAAGCGAGGCAAAATTAAATACTTCCTCTAAGTGATGGATATTAGCAGGGATCCTTAACAGATGCAGAGTTTTCCCCTTTAGAACTATGTATTTCTTATGATCAGGGATAAAATTATTTTTATTTTGGTCAGAAAATCAAGTTTTCTGAAATTCTGTCTCTTAACACTGAATGTACTATGTAACATTTATTTCCTGTGTCTGCTAATTTATATCTTGGAAGTCAAATAATGAATCTTAGCAAACTCTCTTAAGGAGAATTTTCTGTTGCTTTGGGTGTTTTGGTTTTTGTTTGGTAGCTTGTTTTGTGTTTTGTTTTGTTTTTTTTACTCAGTAGAATTTAAAGTACTTGTCAGAAGTACACAATATCTCCTCCTGTTGTAAAGTGGACAACCAAAGGCAAAAATAGATGGTAATGGTTTGTTCAAAAGGAATGCAATAAAGAATGGTAAGGCATCAAAATGGAGCCCAGTGGGCTGCTGGGCTGAGCAGCTGAATTAATTGATGCTCCTCTTGCTTCACAGTTCTCCGTGTTGCCCAGGAATAACCTGTGATATTGAAACTTGTACCACCTTGTTTGCTTAGCTTTCAATAGAGGCAGAGTGGCAGATGGCTACTGCAGAAGAATAGATTGAGAACAGTAACAAAAGAAACCAGGGGACCAAGTGAAAGGATTGCTTTTAAGCAGCTCTGCCTTTAACGAATCTGAATATTACTCAGGAATCAAGTACCTGTTTGTGGACACTTGTGAAATTCTTAATTGTATCCTTGCAGTTTGTAATAATTTCTGTAAAGGGAATAAAATCCTCTTATTCAGTCCTTCACCTGAACCACAGGTAATGACATAAATCATAGCTGAAAAAAACCCTGCAGAAAATATAGTTTCAAAGTCTAAAAAACAGGGGCCATCAATTTTTGTCTTGTCTCCCTGTTATTGAGGCAAACAGATTTAATTTGGCAAAAGTCTGTCATCTTAAAGAAGGTCCTCAGAGGAGGATTTCAGCGACAATTCAGGCATAGCAGGTTTTCTTTATCAGCATTTTAATATATTTTTAAGAGTGCATTTTTCAAAATTCACGTAAATTTGTATTTAAAATTCAAATATTTCTGATTACTTTTTCTGTGTTTGAGCTTCCACATTCAAAATACTTATTTCAGCTATTGAGCCAATGTAACTTTTCAGGTTTCATCTATATATGTCTAAAGGCATCTGAACTTTTTTTGGCAGTCTTGCAATTGTTTTCCATTTCATTTCACTGGAAGAGATGCTGATATTTTTCTCTTACAGATGTGGGGTTTATGCATTTTTATTCCCCGAGTTAAAAAATAGCCAATTTTGATGACATAATTAACACTAGATGACTTGTTTATCTTTCCATTAATCTGTATATAAAGATGATTATAGGTCATCCTAGGATTTTCCTTAAAAGTTTCCCTAAGACTACACTGAAAGCTAAATTTTGTCTATGTATCCATCTAAATGTGTTTTCTTAATTTCTTTTATTGATCTTTTAAAAATTATTATTTTTGTCAACAAAAAAATTCCAGTGTTTTGCCTTTTGCTGCCAGGAGACTAGATGTTTGCTCTGTACTTCAGGAATAGAAATAACAAACAGAAAAAGATCACAAGGTAGATGTAAATAGTCCTGGTTGGAAGTGCCAGGAGGATCATACAAGCATAAATTCTATATATCTCTTAATCACGGTTTTATATTAATTTCAATTCAGCAGTACTCTAAGACTGCTGCATGAGAGTTCCTTGGAGATTTATGATTTAAAATAAACTACCGGTCTCATTCCAGTGTTTGTTATAGTGCATGTTGGTCTGCAGCACAGATCACCCCAGACTGACACATGTTATGAAGTTAATATTCGTAGGACAATGCAAAGAGTATTGTTGCTGCTGTCCTGGCTGTACTTGTTCTACTTGAAACAAATCTTTTATAAAAGTCTGTAAAGCTAATATCACACTTCCTTCAAAGGCCATCTCAGTTATGACCTATGAATTGAAAAATGCTTGTGCAGCCTCAGGAAGTCAAAAATACATTTAGCCAATTCTATGTTCTGAGGGGAGGCTGATCAGGATGCACAAAGGTCTGGTCCAGTGTCCATTCAATCTGGGGGGTTTTCCTGGGAATTTGTCAGTACTTATGCTATTTAGAGATATCTGAAACAACAGTGAAACAGCATCAATCAGTAGAATCAACCTTGAGGGCCTGATCTACTGAAATTTGAGTTTTGATTATGCTTGTTGCCACTTTAGATCAGACAATCATTTTGCTTTATCAATCCTCTATTTCCTGGATTGTGATAGAAATTTGATAATTCCTATTGATTGTTCTTTCATGAAAGGAAACAGGAGACAGGTACCTCTGTCCTCTGTGTCCTGGGCCGAGTCTGAATTTCTGGCTCTGAATGGTCGGCCTGCCAAGAACTGGTGGGATCTGTCACCCATTAGTTTTCAGCACAACTAATCCATAGTAGTTTATTTCATGTTACCTTATTTTGTCCTACTTTCTCAAAAAAGGACTTCTATCTGTCCCATAGGCAGTGTACTCTTACTCTGTGTTCCTGCAGTCTAACACTTAATGGACTTCTGAAAACAACAAATTGTTGGGAACCTTTTAAAGCAATGACAAAATAGTGTGAAATGTGAGTCAGTGCTTTATGCAGACAAGTTTATCTGTCATTTCAGCGATCTTGCCCTAGTCCCAATTAAATAGAAATGTAAGTAACCAAAAAGTAATGTGAGGAGCTATGACAGAAGTCAGGAAATGCAAGAACTAGCAATTTTTCTCAAGCCAGGCACAATTTCCATTTAGTATGTGTGTAAATCTATGTGTATAAATCTTGGTGTGTATATATATATATTTGGCAAAGTTCTGTGTTTCCCTACAGTTAAACAGGTTCTTCCTGAAAAGACAGACCAGGCTTTTTTCTGTCCACAGCAGAAGCTAATTGTGTTGGCACACTTACAAGAGCCTTGGCAAAGTGCAGAGGGCAGCTGGAGTTGGGAGCCAAGTTAGGAATGCTCAGCTCCATGAGCTTACAACTGTCAAATGGTGATAAAAACACTACTTAGTGCTGGGAGCTGTATAGCTTAGCAAGAAGCTGTGAGGTGTCATAGTTTGGATTGTGAGAAGTGATGGCAATTTTTCTTAAGCTTGAAAGAAGGTTGATGAAACATGTCAGGGGCAAGAGTTTCTGTGGGTGTGTGTATCTTTATCTATATTGTTTCACCTACGTGTGTGTCACTTCAGAGTTCATGAGAGGTGCTGATTTGACAGCCACAGTGCAGAACACACTGATCACTCACTGAACATGCCCAGACCTGACAGCTACAGGACAGGTTTCAATGTGCCTCAGAGGGCTATTCTCCAGCTCAGTCTCTCTACCCTACTGAAGTCAGACTTTCAGGCCCTTGGCTCCCTTTCAGGTGCTCAACTCAACAGCTTTGCATCTGTTGTGCCAAAAGCTTCTGAGAATCTGGCTACTGACTTTGCCAAACTGAACTCTGCCCATGAGATCTGCATGTCCTGCTATTGGTTATCCTACTGACACAGGCAACTTCTGCCAGTGTTGGTGGAGCTTCACCGATGTGAGCATTTGGTCACTAGAAGCAAAATTGAGCAGATGTATTTAATTAAAGCTGCAGTGCAGCCAAGGTATCCTCATGAGTGTAGTTTTGTTAAGGTAGAGGTGACTGAAAACTGGACTGCAACAGCTCAGAAATGTATCAATTTTGATTTCCTTTTCATTGTCCAGCTGCAACTGCAGGGAACAAAACTGCTGTTTCATAGATATTGTGCACTAAATCAGTTACCATAATGAATATTAATCCCTGCATCCACTTCCCCCACCCCCAGATGGTTTCAAGTTTCTATTTCCATGTATAGTTAGTAGAAAAGGATTAAACCAGTAAAAAAACAGGCACATCATGGAAAACATTTCTGGAATACTTGCTTCTTGTAAATTGTATCAGTAACTAGTAGAATATCTGTAACAGTTGTATATAAAAGGAAGCATTTGGGGTTTTTTTATAGAAGAACTATGAGGAGAGGTGAAATCTGATAGCTGTATGATTTTCCCCTGAGTGTGAAAAGCAAATCTTACTGCATCAATGCAGATCAATTCTCTGATATCATGGGAACTTTCTTTCATGAGATCAGTAATTTTATAAATCCTAATAACAGATTGAAAAACTCTACATCTTAAGAAAATATCAGTGCTTTTATTTCAACAATCTAAAAATTAGTCTAATGCTGAAGACTGGCGTATTCCCAAAGCTACACAAAACAGACTAAAAGAGAGCCAATGTTAAACATGAAGAATTCCCTCAATGCTCCTGAAAGGGAAAGCTCTGCTATCAGCATTATATTTGGATTTAAAAGATTAATTCTTAATTACTGGGTATTATGTTACCTTCCTAGCCTACATTAGTTATGTGACAGATAGAACCTCATTTTGATATTGCAATCACTGACATGGTTGCAGCATTACAGCAAGCAATGGATATGGCATATATGAAGAGGGGTTAGATTTGACACAAATTGAGACAGATTACAATCTAATCCATTTTGCAGAATAGGATCTCATGGAAGTAAAAATTGAGAAGAAACTAAAATATAAGTCGCTGAGCTTGTGTAATACAAATAAGTTTTTCCTAAAAAAAAACAAAGAGGCAGTTAATTGTATAATTGGAGAAGTTTGGGATTTCATGGATGAGTAATTATACCATTAAAATATTTGCAAAGAGTACCACAAACAACAATAAATACAAAAATTCTTAGGCTAGATTCTTAAAGGGCTGTAGGTCTTTGAAATCAGTTTTTTTATGCTCTCGTGCCTTTGCATTGGCATCCAGTGCAAATGTATCTCTGTCAGTCAGAGGTACCCAGCAGTACACAACATGAGAGAGTTCCTCAGGGCAGTGGGGGGAACTGTATTGTCCTGACAGAAATCTTCTGTGGCATGGAGGCTGGACCAGGAAAGTCACAGGAAAAACTTGCGTTGGTACAGAAATGTGAAAATCAAACCTCTTGCAGAGCAAAGAATGGTATTGGTATTTTGCCTGCCATGCAGTTGGGTGTTTTGTTTAAAGGCATCCTATCAAAATACAACGTGCCTGTGAGTGATAGTGGTTAGTTTCTAGATTTCTTGGTTACTACTTCCCTGTTTGGAGGGAAGTGAGTACTTGATACATTGTTTGATAAATCTGGCATCTAATTCTGGATATTAAAAGAGCTTTTCTATTTCAATGATACTTATATTTCTTCTCTATAATGTTTCCAGTTTAAAAAGGAGAAAGAAAATGTCATTTTTGAGTGTTATGCAGATAATTGCATTCAGAGAACCAGATAGAGCAAGGAAAAAAGATTTTGGTATTTTAAACTTCAGCCCAAACTGATGGTTGATATCCATTCCCTGTTGAGTGTTGTGGCTCATACTAAATCTTCTTGCTGTGGCTCTAGTAGTACCAGCAGTTAAAAATAGCTCAGCTACAGCTTCCCAAGCTGCAGCCATACCATTTCCCTCATCCATTTACCTTTATTTCTGAGATTCAGGATGGTACAAGGACCCCATATGTGTTTGCATGGAAACACAGCTTGTAATCCATCCTTCCCCCCCCCCCCCCCCCCCCCCCCCCCCCCAATGAGGTCTTTCTTTGAAAAAAGCAGGAGAGGGACATCACATGTCAACATATGCAGCCTACAAATTTAGTTCTTTGAGTTACTGAGGAAACAAGTTCAAAGAGTCTCATGGACTTACAACCATGAGGAGAAAACTTCTGAGCAGCACAAGTTAGTTTTTCTGAAAGTCCTAGTATAGGAAGTACTCAAGCCATAGTTCAGGCTGACTTGAAATTTCAGATATGAAAATAAAGCCCAAACATAGAGACAGATGTTTTGGAAAGAATTTGTGCTAGGTTTTTCAGCATTTTCATTTTCCTGTTGTATTTGTTCAGAAATGCCACCAAGGAATACTCCCAGTACTACAGGAGGGGAATAAAGATGAGAACCTGTAAAGTTTTGAGTATTTTTAACTGCAGTGTGCATCTTTTTTGCAAGTCCAGGTCTTGATAATTAGCAAATAAAATTACTTGTGAAGAAGAGAGAAACCCACATCAGAGAGAATCCCAGCAGAACTCACTGTAAATAGCATTTCTCAAAGCTGTTCATCAGCTCCTCTAAAAAATCTCACTTGTATCAATAGAAAGTTCAAAGACAGTGAACTGAGAGAAACTTGACAGAGATATTAGCACGTTGTGTGAAATGGCAGCTGCGCTCTGCGTGTTGAGAGAAGTGCAGTGTGTGGGTAGGCTGGGACAGGGTTATCCACTGCTAATTAGGAGAGAGGTGGGGGAGATGGAGTGGGGTGGCTCTTTCAGTATTTCACAGGCCACCTGCTGAGACAAGAAAGTGTGCTGCTTTTTTCACACCCTATGCTGGACATATCTGCAAGGGAAAACAATTGAAAATCATTACAAGGGCCCATCATTTGATTTTCCTCCTTTTTTGATCTTTCTAAGACAGAATTGAACAAGATTTCAGTAACTAATCCTTCTTTCAAAAGAATTACTGCTTCTGAAATTCCTTCTGACATCAGTCAACCTGCAGGGCTCCATGAGATATGCAAAATTCTTCAGAATGAGCAGAAGTCCTTCAGGCCCCTCATATGACATCACTTTACAGTCCACATTGCAGGACACCAGCAATTCAGCAGACTTTTATCAGTTACCCAACTACGACTGTACAGGAAAAGTAACACTCTGTGTGAACACAGAAGTTTTTTATAAGCACAAACAAGAAATTCCCTTACCCATTTATTTATTTATTTTCTTGTGACACAAGGCTGACTGAGGAGCCTGGTGGACCTCATGTTGTTTCCCAATAAGTCATAAATATATTAGGCTGTTCAGCTGTGCTATGTGAGAACAAATACCCACATAGGCCATCTTCAGCAGTGCCCAAACAGCTTCTGAGGAAATAGGGGAAGATTAAAGATTACAGAATTTCTCTCAAATATTCTTCCAGTCTCTAGCATAATTTCAACTCTGAGCCTTCCTCAGATGTGATGTTTATAGTAATCCTCCATGGCTTTTTTTTCTGTGAACTTGTCCAGTCTCCCTCCAATATGCTGTTTGCAACTTGCTATTTTGGAATTAGTGTGAACAAGTTGGTCTTTGTGCTTTACCTGAGGACCGAGCTTATCTGGAGCAACACACACCAAGGAAAAAAAAAACAACAACCAAAAAACCAGAGATGGGTCTGACTGATGGAAGGCTGTCTTTTCTGCTGATTCCCAGGAAACCAATTTAAAGTTTGTAAGCACTGGTGACATATAAGTCAATAGATATAACATCTGATAGTTTTAAGGGGTTCATGATCCCTCAAACACTTGCACATCAAGGAGAAGTAAAATAGTTTCTCAGTACATCTACTATACTGCATGACACCTGCTCAGCTGCTCTTGGCCTTCCTCTGCCATTTGTAAGATAAAATCAGAATTCTCACTTGAGAGAGAATTGTAGTGACAAAATAATATTAAACACATATAATGTGCTTAACTACTGTAAGAGTGTATGGATGACTACAAAATGTTGATTTTTTTCCAGAAGAAAACCAGTGGGCATAAAGTTCTCAGCAGTCACATGGAAATCCATATCTATCTCCCATGGAGAACAAAGATCATATAGGCAGAAATAATACTGTTATCTATTGTTTAAATACTTTTTTTGCATCTGATGATAGCTGTGATTTATAATTAAATAATAAAATATTCCTTTAAAATATCTGTAAAGTCTTGGACAAGAATTTGCTTGTGGAAGCTTATGGAATTTGCAACATGTTTATGGGATTATCCCACAAACATTGGCAGCTCAGCAGATTCTGACAACTCTGGAAAGTCCTATAAAATTCACTGTGATATGAACTACCACCTAAAAATTCTGTTTGCTGAGACATTGTTTTCACTATTATTGTTGTTATTTTTATTAATATTATTTCACAGAACTATCAACCATTTCTGAGCCTTGCTGATTCACTTTGTGCCACTCGAATTTTTTTCTGAAAGAAGTCTTTGCACAACTGATCATTATAGAAGAAAAAGGGCTGATTAGCTCCCATGTATTTAATGGCAAAATTCTTCACTCAAGGATGACTTTACAGTAACAATCTTAAGAACACTTTCCCCATAAAATGATTTTTTTTTTCTTAGAGAGAAGGATGTAAATTCCATTCTTTCAAAGATGAGTGGTGGTCTGGCCCATAAATGTGATGCGTGCACAAACCATTAAAGCACCATGTACTCAGAAATTATCTTCTCACAGAGGGAATTTGTGTATGCTTCTCAAAAGTACACTTCCATCTTGGAGATAGCCTCCAGAGGATATCAAATATATGATATCAGCATTTTTATGCCTTTTATGATGATTTCAAAGAGTAATTGGTGCTCATTAACATTAAACTTGCTATAAAAATGTACTTAGAGTGCATCATGAACGAGTAGGAGAGTTTGCTGAGTTTTATTCTTTTATGGTTCCTACATAGCACAAAAAGATAGTGGAATAGAAAATAATATAAGGGTCAAGAGGCCTGGTAGTTCATTTCACAGGCTTGCAGAGCACATCCAAAGAGGAGCTATTGGTGGCAGCAGTATAGAATTAAGAAGAGAAAATTTTTATGATTCCTTGCACTGTTTCAGGCAAGAAGCCATAAATCAGCAGGGAGGTCATAGCAGTAGATCACAAAATGGGTCACTCCAACACAGATAGGATTGAATTGTGGTATGGCCAAGGCACCTTTGATACTGCTGCTTTTCCTTAGTGTGGAGTGAAATACTCAGGGAATCAGTGGCACTGGCGGTAGCACACAGAACAGCAGCAACCCTATACACCTGTGAGGTGCAGCTTCTCCCTATTTCCCTTTCCCTCTGTTTCCTTTATTCCAGGTGGTTGATGAGCATCCACTAGTGACACAGGTAAAAAGGAAGGCAAGTAAATGCTTGCCTAGGATGAATGTCTCTTTCACTTTGCTTGTTTCTTTTAGTTCTTTCTTCCTCACCTTATATATTGTCCTTTCTATCTTTCTTTTCCTCCCTTCATTTTTCTTTTTAAAAGCAAAACAAGCATCAAAACCCAACTGTTGCACTTGGATTTAGCC
This sequence comes from Pithys albifrons albifrons, assembly GCF_047495875.1. Taxonomy (NCBI): domain Eukaryota; kingdom Metazoa; phylum Chordata; class Aves; order Passeriformes; family Thamnophilidae; genus Pithys; species Pithys albifrons. The sequence continues at coordinate 10,430,041 of NC_092466.1, forward strand.
ATCTGAGTCTCACATCAAGTAACATCCTACCATTTCTCAGTGGAACTTCACCTGAGTCCACCAGTTTGCCTATGTGGGACCACGTGGGGCCTCTGATCTATGATATTTGAGGTCTCTTTAAAAAGACAGTTTCCTAATTCTCACCAGAAAAAAATACCTACCCTCTCCTTTCCCTTTTGAAGTAAGTTAACGTGACCTTGTTATTCTATCTCCACTCTAATGCAGTTTTTATGGGGTAAGTTCTGTCATTTTCCTTTCATAATGTTAATTAATGTCAAGTACTTTGACAAGAGTTCTAAGTCTACTTAACCTGTCTACGTTGTTGTGAGCAACTTGTTATTGATTCAAGCCCTTTTTTGTACCTTAAGAAATTATTAGACAATTAGTGAGTGAAGCGCGGCCATTCTAAAAGCCATTTTCTTCAAAGGCCTTAAAGGGATAAGACCTTATTCTGTTTTCTGCATTTCTCAATCTGTAGCTGCCAGGGAGGAAAAAAAATATATTAAAAGTACATATTTCCATTTTTACTACTGAAAAGAAGTACAGTGTTTTCATAAGGACAAGGCAGAGCTTTGCACAGGTTACTAGGGAACAGTCTGTGGGAGAGACATTAGGGACACTCTACCTGTTTGCAGCCACCACTTCCCCAGTCTCCTCAAGGTATATCACGAAAAATTATAAAGTAGAACTGTCCTAGCTTCTTGACTTCTCCTTTGTTCCCCACCAGTGAAAAGCACAATATTTATACCAATCTCTCTAGGCTTGGTTGTCATATCTAGGATTTTGTCTGTATTTTAAAGGCATTCCATGGTAAGGTTTATTTAAGCAATGTCTTCTACTTCCCTAGTGAGGGAAAAGCCTTCCCAAAGTCCCCTGCAGGGATGCAACCTGTTGTAAAAGAACAAAACACCTCTACTAAATTAGGTTGGTACCATCCTGAGCCCATACGATTAGTGATTACACTAATCACTGGACTTGTGGCCATGTCTTCACTGTTTACATACCAGTTACAAATTTCTAGATTTTTAGAGCTTCATACCACCTTTCCATACTGTTCAGTGCTCAACAAAGAGCCATTTGCGTGACTGGAGAGAGAAGAGTCTGTGGACAAGATACAGTTGATTTAAACCTTAGTGAAATTAGTTTGGTTTAACTTGTTCTCCAAGGCACAATAGAAGTGTTTAGCTAGTCAGTAAGACCCACATGTGTGTGGGGGGAAAAAAATAAAATCCAACCACCATAAAATACCCCAAACCGTGGCACTGTGCCAGGAGGTGTTGCTTGCTGGGTGGGAGGCACTAAGATACCAGGGAGCTGAAGGCTGAGATGAGAGAATCTGCATGAAAGAGACTACAATCTGAGAGAAAAATGAGGTTGTCACAATAAATTGTTATCTGTGGGTGTCTGAATTAACACCTCATTGAAACAAATGGTACAGTTCCCTCAAGAGTTATTGTCCAGCGCTCTGAAGACATACAAAAAAACATTACAACTCTTATCTTCAGCTCACACTGAGAGGCTTGTCTTCACCATGGTTACCATCTAGGCAATTTCTTTTTTTTTTTTTTTTTTAGGAAGAGAGAGTAAAAAATGGAGTTTCAGGAGATTGAGAGTTGTATCAGCACTGCCCACTGATGCTCCTCACCAGCCCATGCCTTGCTTATATGTACCAGTGGACAGCAGAGAGCAGATTTGTTTTTCCTGATAGATGAGAAATCGGGTAAATGCCTACACTAGATGTCAGAGTACAATTCTTCATGACTGCCTAGAACTTCAATAAAAATCTTCATATCCATCCCCAGAGATAGAGAACAATACAATTGTGAATGATTGATATTCAGCCTGCTACAATACCGAGGTGCAATATCAGCCTTTGAAGTAGGTGAAATGAAATAACCACATTTCAAGTGCAGTCAAGTCAGTGATTTTATTTTTTTTTCCTCCTTGTTGTGATGTTATCACTGGGTTTCAATAAAGCAGGTGGGGCACCCAGTGGAAAGCCAGTATGTGTCAGGCATTCACCATGTGCTTCAAATTTCAATTTGCTTTGATGACCAGGGCGTATAATAAATTAGTGTTCTCGAGAAACAGCAGAGCCATTTGATTATACACATACATGCATTCTTACATAACATGGCATCAAACTTTCCTTTGCTGCGGAGATGAGCTGGTCATGCCAAAAAGGAAAAAAAGAAAAAAAGTTTGTGGTGATTGTTGATTTGTTTGGGTTAGGTTTTGTTTCTTTGTTTATTTCCATGACCTGCACTTGTTTGCTGAGAAAGCCGGAGATGGTGCAAGTTGTGTTTTCTGTTATGGAAATTTCCCAAAGGAGGAAGAACAGAGAACTAGCATGATCAGATACCTTGCAAACCACCAGTCTGATAAGACAAGGTTTCTCTCTTAACTTCACTTTGTTAAACTGACACTAGAGCTTCACATGCAAGATAGCATGAGACCCAGTTACCTGGGTTCAGAAATACGCATCCAGGGTAAGTCAAGCAAAGATAGCTGTTTCTGGAAAGATTAGGACAATCTGTTTTAGGGATCTACAAAAGTTTGGCTTGCTTGGTTGAGTAAAGTGGAGACGGGAGAGTTAAGTGGTTCTTGCTAGTAAGTGTATTAGAGATTGAAGGGAATACAAAGGAAGACAGATAGTAAAGCTCTGAAAAACTCTAACACAAGATGAGTGTGTGGGAAGATCTGAGTAGGAGTAAGCTGTTCATGAACATATGTTGGAAGTAAGAAAACCGTTCTCCATTGATCAGAGATGAGCTTTTCTGGAGAAACCTTCCGTCTTGTCAAACAACTGCAGTTCATTGATGAATTTTGGACTGATATCCTATGGAATGGTTTCTTGGAGTTAGCAGGAGACGATTCTTAGCAATTCTAGGTAGATAAAAAAATCCATAAATAATCATCAGTCTGGATTTTAAGCTCTTTTAATGAACTGTTATGCTGCAGTTGTTTCAGAATTTGTGATTCAAAACCATTATGTTTTGATCTTTGTGCAGAGATACTGTGTGAAATAAGTGTACATAAACTTGAGTGTAGACACATCTGTTTGCTGTAGAGATAGTGAGTTTGTATCAGGCAAGTATGAAGGAAAACAGTGTTGTCTGCAGCTTTCTGTCTAGGCTCCTGGGTGTCATGGACACCTCAGTTGTAGTCAGTGGTGTTTTCATTTTGAATGATCTGGTGATTTGTGAAACTGGTTGAACAGTACTTTTTTCTCCTTGAAAATATTCTGTAATCATAGTGTCTGTGGTAGTTTTGCATATTGCTTTGTCTTTTTCCCCCCCAACTTTTCATTAAAAACAAGAACAAAGCAGGTAACATTGGAAATTTATTAAAAAAACTAACCAACCAAACCAAACACACACGCACACAAAAAAGGTCAGAAAACAAAAAAAACCTTCCATCAAGCAGACATTTTATTTATTTTTTATTAAAATGTCTACAGTTTTTAAAGTCGAGTTTCAGTAAAAGGGCAGTTTCAAAGGACATTTTTTATCACTTTCAATCAAGTCCTGTTTGGGAGAAAGTTGTTGCCAGGGGTTGGCTGCCTGTCTCCTGTAAGACATTTATTTAATATATATAAGGCACAATGGATCTCTGACCAATTCAAAATACACAGATATGCTGTGCCTGTGCTGAAAAGATAGGAAAAGAAAAAGTGAACATAGACTACATTCACATAGACAGCATCTGCTGTATTCATTCATCGTTGCACTTATAAGCTGCAACACCTGTGCTTGCTTTTAAACAAAATACCTGTGCTTATCCATCTCCTTGTTTCAGTCAGTTACAAAAGCTTCCTTGTTTTCCTTTTCCCCCACTTTTTCAGGTTTTTTTTTTTGTCCTTTTCTGCCTGCCTTTGTCCAAAGAATTTCTTCTTGAAATTAGCAGCCTATCTCTTGCCTCGTCAGAGTCAGACATGCCAGACAACAGAGTGCCATGAGGGTACCTAATACAGGAGAGTGTATTCTGACAGCACCCTTCATGTGCAGGACACAAACCCTTGGGATTGCTTGATACAATGCTGTTCTACAAATCATTTAAGATTCAAGCAATAATTGAAGATCAAGTCATGGCGAAGTCCCTAAATACATCAAAGGACAAGGTTCAGGGGAATCTGAGATCATACAGGGAAATGAACAATTAGAAAGACAGGGAAAATTAACTCTTTTGTTCACTGCTTTACAAAGCAAATCTGTTTAAGCCTCCTTTCAATTTATGAAATCTTAGGGTCACTTGACTTGTCATTATAAGGATGATTTATGAAGAGCCTTGAGGGAGATGGGTCTTTGTGAATCATTGCAGTCATTTTAGGAAAAGAAGTAGCTCACTGAAGAGGACACTGCTGAAATACTGTTGTTTGTTGTTTTTCTTTCCGTAGAACTGGGAAGACCTCTGGACCTTCATGCTACTGTAGTTATCTATCAGTTGGGTGTTTAAATTAATTACTGTCTCTGCTTCAACCATCACTGAGAATTCTATCAATAGCTAAAAGGCAGTAGTTCTGCAGCTGATTTTCAGGACTGAACTTTATGCAATTAATTTTTTTTCTTTTCCTCTCTAGTTAGTGTAAGACTTTGGTGCATACCTACTTACATGAAGTAAACTTTGGGTTTCTATAAAAAGAACTCTAAAAGCCTGCATCTAGGAATAATTTAATGTACTGGAGTAATGTTTTCATAAACAGTGTCAAATATTATGGGATATTTACTTACAGAAAGCAAGCCAGGAAAGAGGTCAAATGGTACTTTGTCAGGGCAGTCAGGCTGTTCCAGAAATAGATAAGCAAGTATCCTCTATTATAAATGCACAACTGTGCTCTTTAGAAAAAGAAAGGAAAAAAAATGCAAGAAAAGTTATTTAACTATGCCTTTCATTTTTGATTAAAGTCCTGCACTACCTGGTTCTCATGCACAAATTCTTTATCATAAAATCCCCAGGGGTGATCAGGTTTTCTGCGGTAAATGTAAAATAATAGCTTCAGGAGTAAATGAATATGAGGAAAAACTTTACTAGAACAGGCTGCCTTGTAGAGACTCCTTCTCTGGAGACATCCAAAAACCCCCCTGGATGTGGTTCTGTGCAACTTGCTCTGGGTAAACCTGCCTTAGCAGGGGAGTTGAACTTAGATGATCTCCAGAGGTCCCATTTTGCCCTAGACATTCTGTAATAGAGTAAATTCTGGCTTAGTTTTCCAATTTCCTCCCCAAATCGTACAGTAGGAGCTTGACAAGAAACTGAAGGTAATTTAAGATTTTATTTTATTCACTTGATTTAAAGGAGTAAGAGTGATATCAAGGCTCTTAATAGGTTTATTCATCTGTCATCAGTTTAGTAATTGCTATGATAGTAGACCACTCTCATGCATGAAAAACAGGGAGATGTGTGTTGTAAGTAAAATACAAATGAGCTTGAAATGTGCTGATGAAAGTGTTCCAGTTCAAAGAAATGAAATCAGACTTTTTACACTGTCTTATATGGAAGATAGGCTCGATGATCACCCCATACCTTCTGGCTCCTTAATGTAAGAATCTGCTCATTAACTCTACCTTAGGTAATTATGAATATATTGAATGTTTTCAATCCATGTCAAAATTTATTAGTGCAATAGCAGGTGTCTTAATCTATTTTTTCATTTTCATTTTTCACACAAATAAATACATGGTTGTTAAATGCAAAATTTAAGGGAAGACAGCATGAGCAGAAAGCCACATTTTCCCCACCATTAGTGTGCAATTTCACCTGCACACAGAGCACACCTCTCTCAACCCTGCTGTGTGTACCCAGTAATCACCTTTAGGAGATGGTGTTACATTCCAATACTCCTTGAGGCCTCCACATTTTTATCAATATGACTTGGATGTAGAGGAAAAGAAGTTGTGGAGATGGTGTTTCATGTAGGGTTTGCCAGCTGTCCTTCGATAGCTGGGCCCTTTGACCCACTGATTGGTCTGGATCACCTGCCAGGCATATGTGATTTCATGGTATTGCTGATCTGGTTTCATCCTCCAGCAGAGACTTGATGATGGAAGGGTGTGTGCTCTCTTGGCTGCATCCCTGCTCACCAGCCTCCAGCTTCCCAATATAGTTTTCTCTCCAGCTGATAGGACTTCTTACTATTTTCCACATCTAGGAAGTTTATATAACCCTTGTCTGGCTTCCTGCTTTGATCTATCCCTGATGAGTGCTAATTACCTATGGAAGTGATATCTGACGTCAGCTGCTGACGAGTGAGGGAAACTGTGTGAGCCTTGCATGACTCTCACTTTGGAAAATTTGCACTGTGTGCAATCTAAGGTAGTCAGAATCAAGGCGCAATCTTGCATTAATTTCAGCATGTGAGTAGGGTTTTTTCCTCCCATGTTATGACAGAAATTGAAGAATAAACTGGGAAAAGAGGGAGAGAGATACAGATTTTTTCCTCACATCAAAGTGAGGATTATTTTTGAATACCTGTGTTTAAGACATTTTTCATGCTGCTGTAGTTATTCTTGAAAACTCCTCTATTTCCAGGAGCTTGCTTTACTCAGAGCAGCTGAAAAACAGCATTGTCAGCACGTAGGTTTTGATCAACTCCTCTCACTAGTGAGGCTGCTCTCTCCCCATGAAACACTGAACGAGCGTGCTTGCACTTATGGTGAATGACTAACAAGTTGAGTAAGAGAATGATGTTGCCTCTCCTCCTTTCACTTCCCATTTATGAAATATTTGATAACTAAATGACAAAAATTATAAATTTGTAAAATACTTTTTCTTATGAACATTCAGTGTGGGAGGTTTTAAACAACTGCTGACTTCTGCAGGAAGATTGAGATTGAGCAATATGAACAGTTTACAAAAACATACTGAGCTTCATTTGTTTTGTTTTTATTAACCCTCACTAAAATTTCAACTGGTAAAAGAGAGGAAATTGAGTTTCCTTCAAATGAAATGAATAGATTTGTCTCCTTTTATATGGAGTCACTATTTGTTTGTTTGTTTTTATGTAGGGAGAAATAAGCATAATAGGAATGTTCTTTTACTTCCAAGATGAAAGGTCATAGTCTGTGCCACTGCAGCAGTGACAGGTAAGGTTAAGCAAATAAACCATGCCATTATCCAATAAAATATTCTCTGAGTAACACAATTGAACACTGGGTTTGTCAAATGTCAACAAAACCCAGACAGGTGACTTGAAAGAGTCTCATTTTAATGAGCTCAGTTTAAAGAGCTCAGCCAGCTTGTGCCACATATATATTTACTGGACTATGTTGGCAAAAGGGGATTTCTAGGTTTTCAGATTAAAAAAGACAGTGTTTATCTCATTTGTAATTTAGGAACAGTAACTGCAACATTAAAAATCAAGTGATGGATTTTTGCACGATAGGGATAGTGAAAGGAAATGTCTCTGAATTTAGCCACTGTCTTTGTCCTCACTGTAAAGCAGCTGATTCTCCCACGGCAGTGCATGAGTTCTGCCTCTGAAATTCACTATCAGCAGAAGCTTATCTCACAGCAAACTTATCACCCTGTTGGTGCAGTCAAGTACAAAATCAAGCTGATTGCCTGTCTTTGTGTCATTTGTTATCACTTGCCAATTTAGTGCAAGGTATTGCCTTAGTCATAATTTGTGCAAATCACATGTGTGAGAAAAGCACCCTGCAGATCACTGCAGAAGTGATGAGCTACCAGAACTAACACAAGCCAGAAAGCAAATCAGGCAACAGTGTTGCCAGTGTTGGGAGATCCAGCTGCTTCAGTCAAAGTAAGAGGGAGAAATAAAGAGGCAATGATCTCACCCAGGACAGACAGACACCCTTCTGGCCTCTCTTCCTCTTGCATACCTGACCTCCACCAAAACTCTCCAAGTGGCTCCTCCCACTTTTTTTCAAGTCTCTGAAATGCTTAAAGTTTCCTTTGAGGACTCACAGGGTAGGTGAATCATATAATAACAAAGTGAACATTTATCTATAACCTAAAGTGGACTTCTGTAATGTATCTTTGCCCCTGCCAAGCATTTCCCCCTGGGATTAATACTATTATCGATTGCATTAACAGAATTAATTATTTCTACTTCTTGTTAGGTAACACTTTAGAATGGATTTGATGTCTTGTTCTTGCATCAGTAATAGTCATTAAATAGAACAGTACCTTTTAGTTGCTGAATATTCTGCTTTCAGCTCCATCAGATTTTAGGACATCTGCCAGCGCTCACAGGCTTAAAGTTAAGCAGATGCCTAACTGTTCTTCTTGGATGAGAACCAGTGGTTATGATGTCATGGGACTGATGCATTAGGACCCTAATACTTCACTGACGGGAAAGACTTAATGGAACAATGGCTTTCTGAATTAGATGCCTTACCATTCATAGTTATTATTCCCATGTTTTAAATGTGTGTCAAATCATTAAACTTTAATCAGTGACTATTAGTTTATATTTAAAGGTGACAATGCGATAAATTAATACTAACAAGAATAGCCCTAAATTATTTTTCTTTTGTTTATAAATTAATAAAATTATTTACGTTACCTTTGGCCGACTTCTAAATTAGTATTTGGACCAGGAGTATACAAGTGACAGCAAAAATACAAACTAGAAATCTGTCTTAGAAGCAAATGAAGTTAACGTTTGTGGACCATCACAACATGTTTATCCATGTCCTTTCTCCTGTAACAGGGAATCAACCTTCAGCTTCCAAACTGAAAGCTAAAAGAGTTCAGGGATATTCTAACTTCATTTCACTCTGAAGGATTAGAAACAGAGAATGGGAAACAGATGAATGCAGTATGGGAAACATAGAATCTAATAAAAACTAATCCCACCTTTGAGGAATAATCACTGCTTGGTTTGTGGCACTGATGTCTTTCCAGCCTCTACAAGTTGGAAATTTCCCCTCAGCTCTTTCAGTTTGTCCCTTTCTTCCTTCTTTTCTAAAGCTCTTGGTTCTATTCTCAAGAGATCAAAAAGCCCAAATTTAGTTGTCCTTTGACTGGCTTTAACAAGCTGCAAGACCATCCTATTCAAGCCACCCCTGCTTCTGTCTCAAAGCCTCTAATATCCAGTGTGCTGCCAACTACAAAGAGACTATCCCCTTGTCCCAGTGATGCCAAACCTTTGGCACCCTCAGAGATCTCTTCTAGCAGCAGTCACTGCAAAGTTTTTAGCTGTGCATTTGGACTTGACATCACAAAGATCACAAATTTTGGGCACAGGCACCCTGTTTACTTTTCCTTATAGGGATATTTGCAAAGAGATACGGGGAGAAAACAGCAATGTAGGATGTAAAAGGGATATCTTTTGGAGCTTAAATATTTTTAGGACAGAAGATATACACAATATTCAGTTTACAATAGACTTTGTCTTGCTGACAGCCCTGGATTTTCAGAGATGAGGCATTTTGCATCAGGTTCCAGTGGACATTTTATTAATTGACTGCAGTTGTTAATTCTGGGCAGTGTCCAAGGATCTTTCCTTGCTCTTCTCTGTAACATTGCTCATAATATTGCTTGATTTCAAATTTAATAGTTCATTGAAAAATTATCTCAAAAAATCATACTGCCTCTTCTTTCTGAATTTCTGCATATGAATCTCATTGCCATTCTCTTAAAATACTTAGCACAAAAGAGAGATTATGCTTAAGCCCTACCTTCAAATTCTATACATCAAATTAATATGTAAAAGCAAATACAACAGTTACATTAAAGATTAACCTTTTCTGAGTGCTCCTTCATTTATCCTTCCAGTTAGTGCCATTTTTAAAAAGAATGAAGTTTTAAAACTAAGAGGTTCACCCAATTTAGTGTAAGTTCTGCCATGGACCATTCTCCATGAGACAGAGCAGTGTCACTTATGAGTAGTATGCACTATATTGGCCCAAAAGCAAAGAGAAAGTTTATTCTGAATAATTGTGAAAAGATTCTCTGTTTTGCCTATCCAAATACTTGCATGGTGAGTATTGTATGGCTACACAGCTTTTGTTCACCTATGCTGATCACACACACTCAAATAAGTTTTGTTAGCTCTTTATTTTTTCTATTTCTGTCTCACTCACCACCAGGGTAAGCAAAGAATGAAAATTAGGGGTCAAATTTGATGATGTTAGGTCTAATGTAAACAACAATGAATTTGATGGAAAATGTCTCTTGACTTCAAAGATTATTAAATTGGGCTCTATTATATAAAATGTCTGTGATGGATCTGGGAAATTAACCTACTTCCACATGAAACCCTGCTCAACTTCTTAAATACTTGTAAAATAATTGAAGCACTACCACTATTATGTCTTCATTAAAATGATTGAGAAGAACAAATATTATGATCATAATTCTCAAAGGAGTAAAATATTTCCTGTCTAGAAATAAATTTGATTCTAAGAAAGACTCTGGATGCTTGCAGTTTTGACTTTCTTGCCTTTGGTCCTTAAGCAATTAATAATCAAGGTCCTCTTTTCCTATGTAGTCACTTAAGTCAGTGTCAGTTTTGTGTAAACAGAACATATCATTCATTAAGCCTGCAGTAACAGCTACTGTGTAATGTTGGGTTCTTCAGCCACATACAGATGTTTGACAGAAGGCTAACTCTGACAATTAAAGCAGAAATTAAAAATGAAATGGTTGCTAAAACCTGTTTTGCTATTGTATAGCTATTGATCAAGCACAGCTGAATGTGAGCTAATAAACATGTCGCTTTATGCTGCCTGCATGGAAGAACAACAGCTGAGAAGGCAGGAATTGTGATTCTATGACTTTCCTGTACAGCCTGTTGCAATGCCTTGGGAGGAACCTTGAGAGAAGGAAGGACAGTGCAGAGCTGAGTTACCCTGGTTCACCTGCATGCCTGCCCTGATACAAGGTCAGCATAGGTGCTTTAGGTTGGTGTATACTCTAGTACTTGCACACACAGAGCAAAAGCTTAAAAGTCTGGTGACTTTCTGTCACTTAAGATTTACCTCCCATTGTAATCCACTTTTCTGCATCTTTGGGTTTCAGGAATTCAGGGAAAGGCATTGGGTTTTTTCAGGCTCTCTTCAACGCAGACCAAATTGTACCCTTCTGCTAGCAAGGGGGTAGGACCCCAAATATTCCACACCCCAATAACACTCACACTTCTTATTTCATCCCTGACTAAAAAGGGCCAAGAACTTTGGAGTCAATTAATGTGCTGCCTTGCTTTCTATCTCTAGCTTTTCTCTGATGGGCATCAGTGACATGTTATAGACCTTTGGCTGTCAGGTAGAGACTTGTGTGACTCTGAAAACCCTGGCAATTTGAAAAATAAGCAATTAGAAACACTATTTTCATTGGAGCAATGGATATTAAAATGAGATGCTAACAAATTGATCTCCTGTAGGTGAGGCAATCATGCAGGAGCAAACTTGAAAAAGAAAGAAGGAAAAAACAAACAAACAAACAACAAAACCCCCCTTCAAAATCAAAAGAGAATTCAAAAAGTAGCTAAGATTTACCAGCTTTTCATGAGGGCAAATGGCAATGTATTTTGCCTGTTGATTGGCCCACTATCTGCTTTCTATGTGCCTACCAAATCACAGCAACTATTTGCCTCCTGCTAACGGACAAACAGTGGGTCAATGATCAAAAACAAGTTATATTGGTTTTGAGGTCGAAACTGGATAACCTTTTTTTTCTGGCAGCAAAAATGAGCAAAAAGGGTCACAGAGGTCAAATAGCAATTATCACACTACTTTTGGCAACTGAGATTGGATAAAGGGATGTGGGAAGTAATCCATACTGATTCAAAGCAGGGTTGGTTCTGAATGCTAACACCATAACTAAGCACACTTTGAGGAAATTTGGTTTGTGCCAAACAGGCATTTTCTGCCTCAAGAGCTGCTCAACACAGTCTATCCAGCTAGCTCATTTATAAGCTGAGTGGAAAGAAGAAGCAGTGGTACGTAAAAGCACAACAGTCTTGACATTGTTGAAAAACTGAAAAATGAGAAAGGAGACCTTCACCCACAGAAGGAGAAAGCTTGCCGGCTCCTCCCCTCTCTCCCTTCTTCCTTGAGCATATTAATATTTTATCACTTCTCATTTACTGAGTGACCTAGCTCATATGTTATTGACACACTAGAAATGAAACTTTCCTCTGTGCAACAGGAACAGCTTTAGAGGAGTCTGCTAGAGGCCAGAAAAGGAGCTCTAGTCTGTGATAGGGGAGGGATGACACCAGGGAAGGAAAACAGTGTGAATAATTCATGCAGCACATTCAGATGCCATGTGGATCCTGAACTAGCCTGAACACGCTATTTGCTTTGCATTCATAATGTTTCATTAGCTGCTAAAGAGATGAACAAGGCAAAGTCATTAAGCTTAGTGCAATGTTGTTTTAACACCACTTGTTGGTTGTATTACCATGCCAAGACAGTGACTACAAAGGACTTTAGTTTCTTCCATGAGAGTCTCCTTTCAAAATTATTCCTCACCCAGGGGAATGGTTACTGGAGAGCAACTTCAGTGTTCCATCACCCAGCTCATAAAATGTGAGAGTCATCTGAGATTTCAGTGCAGGTGAGTATCTGAGTTCCTGCAAAAGAAAGCTCAAGAAATTCTTCACAGGTAAATGCTAAGCAATCCTCTCTTACTGCATGCTACAATAGTTACGTTCAGACTCACTCAAGTTAGCAAGACCAGCAAAGTCCTGATCACCATCCCTGACACCTAAAAATGGAGTTTGTACTGAAAGGTGTGACTCAGCCAAGTCCAACGAGCCAGAACCCCATTGTGCAGGTGTACTGCGCCTAGACATGAGAACCTGAGCCTTATCACATCCTGGTGGTTCCTGCTACTCAAAGAAGAAAGCCTGAAAGGTAGACTTCGGCTGAAAAAGATTTCAGCAAAATTTGGGATAAAAATCTCCTCACATAGTTTTGACTCACTCATTGTCGTTGAGATTAATTTTAATGGTGAACATTTTAATGTGGAACATTTTGTGACCTTTGCAAAGAATATATTTGTAAATAACTGGGGGGAGGGTTTCCCATTCCTAAAGAGATTATCCCACCTCTGCTTAGCTGTTGCATAGCACCCAGGTTTTATATGATTGTTTTAATATTACCCTTAGCACAGGGTCCCTATTTAGTCTCTCACTATCTCTGAAGTGAAAAACACTATTTTATCTTGTTTTAGAGGGATAAATCACACAGGTTTGCTTGAGCTGTAGACTCAGGTGAAATAATTTTCAAGGAATTGGGTGCTGCATTAAGTAGCACATGTAAAGTGAAATGGACAGGTGAGACTTACACATTTGACCAAACAGATTGAGGGCTTTTTTCAGCCATGTGTTACCCTTGATGTGACGCTCTCTCTGATGTTTTTTTTCTTCCTTCCTGTGGCTGAAGTGCAGAGGAGGTTGATAAGGCTCTTACTGCCTCTGAGGCAATGAACTTAGTGGTTCTAGCTCCAGTCATAGAAAATTATCACTGCAGTTGCAGAGGTTGTGAGTTCAGGCTCTGTGGGTGATTCAGCCCAAAGCAAGTTGTCATTTGAGCCAACCTTATAACCTGAGTGGGTTGTAAAGTGGACTGGAATAGGGCCCAGTTATTTACTCTGTTGTATAGTGTGCCATTAAATATGAAAGTTTCCTGAAATGTCATGCCAGTTCCTGTGACTATGTTGCAGCATTGCTGCAAGATTAACTGTGTGAAATTCATGGTAGTTGTGCCCAAAAAAAGACACATGCAAAGTGACTTCTGAGAAGTAAATAATTTGTTCAGATCTATGCTCAGCTCCACTTCAACATAAAATAGCATTGCTAGACCATGGGTTTGAAGGTCTCTGACCTAATTCAGACTTATGATTGTAAGAAAGGAATTCACTCCACTGAGTACATAAAGGGCAAACAGTTGTACAGAGAGAAGAGAAACATGGTCAAGACACTCACAAAGGAAAGCTACGAGCTCTTACAGGATCACAGGCTGGAAGACCTTAAAGATCATCTTGTTCCAACTCCCCTGCCATGGGCAGGGGCACCTTCCACTAGACCATGTTGCTCAAAGCCCCATCCAACCTGGCCTTGAACACTCCAGGGATGGGCAGCCACAACAACCTTTCTTTTATGAAACTTATTTCATTCACAGAAATCTCAAATAGCTTAATGAAGGAAGACAGTACTGTTAGCCACGTTTTGCAAGTGGATAAATTGAAGCTATAATTTCATATGAGCAAGTATTCCTGGTTGTCAGGAACAATCCCAGAGTGGTTATGTATTTCTAAAGAATTTATGTGGAAGAAGGTATATGGCAATGGCATCACCTTGGGGACTTTGAAACAGAAATCCAGGTGGTGTGTGAGCCATGACAGGGATGGAGACGTGCGTTTTGGGAAGAAGACATGGGCAGAAATGGTGCACTGCATTGACTAAAGCTAATTCAGATCCATACAAACTCATATTTTCAATTTTTACACGAACATTTAGGTGTCTTCTCACTAAACCCTTATAGTTAAGAGTGTAGTTTTGTTACAATGTTCAGGCTGTAAAGGGTAGTGTTGCCTACTGACATCACTTACAGATTAGTGTTGTGGCCACCCTATCAGCATTTACACATTCTGGCAATCTGCCTCAGTAAAAAGGCATTGATTCTCCTTCCGACTTTCATTGCTGTTATGTATATTTCAAGGAATTGTTTAGCCAGGAGTGCAGTCTGTCACATTAACTTCAGACCCAGCCATCTAACAGTCAAAGATAAATTTCTGTAAATGTCAAATAGATATCAGAACTATTCTCAAGTAACAGGCATCTGCTTTAGAATTACATAAACAGTATATTCAGCTCCATGAGATCTGTTGGCAAAAAAACCCAACCAGATCAATATAGGAGGAGGAGGTCATGTTGAATCTTAAGCAATTGATCATAGTTGTCATGTGGTTGAGTGGTTCATCCACTGAAGCAAGAGACAGTGAGGTATTTTGGAACAAGTAAGTTTGTTTTCCCAACTTTTAATTTACAATCAGAAGAGGAATCTTAATGGAAACCATACACCTGGAATAGCCATATTTTACTTACTTTTGGAAATGGAAAACAGTGATGCATGTCAAGTGCCTCTTCAAATGATCATGCCCTCCAAAGTCTGAAGTTTCTTTTACGTGTGGTAGAAAACTCACCGGAGGAATTTGTGACATCTGAGAAAACAGAACAATGTAGGAATGGGAAAAATGCAAAATAGAAACAGTGCAGCAATTTTATGGGCAAAGTCTGTTGCCAGCTCTTTTATATCTGGGTTTTTTTCCAAGATTACTTGACTCCTTGAGTATTCTTAACTGCCTGAATTTTTATTCACTGTCATTGTCCCAGATACTTTAGCTGATATTGGACTCCTTAGATTTAAAATGGAAATTGCAGGAGGGGTCAAGTACAGTCTTCAAAAAAAAGCAAATAAATAAGTATTTCTACTGTTCTTATGGTCCTGTGGTCCAATATCCACCTTTCTTCTAGCATACTCACTCCATGTGAGTAAAATAAATATAACTAATTTCAAAATCTGGTCCCTGAAAACATGTGATTACCTGCACAGAAGCAGATCTTAAATCTCTTCAATATAGACAAATTGTTCCAGACACTCTCCTGACAGATGTCCTCCTGCCCCATGGATCTTCCCTATTGACCTGCATCTCTTGGAAAACTTCTTTATGACCATGTCTGGAGTGTTATAGCAGAGACAAAAAGCCAAGTAACCCTCCTTTCCGCTCCCAAAGTGGCAGGTTCTACTTTCTTTCCTATCATAGTTCTTAACACAGGCAATCAGTGACTACACCAATGACTACGGAGAAAGACTGTACTGACTCTTGCTCTAAACCATAGGGATATTCTAACAGTGTAGAGATTCAACAAAATCAGTGAATCTGAGACTGTGCTTCCCATAACTGAGCTATTCAGGGATGACTTCAAGTAACAGGAGTGGTTTCACAGAAGGCCTCAGTTTAGTCTGAAGATAGCCAAACAAACTGTGTGTGAATGAGTTGGGTACTAGAATAAATCTAAGTAGTAATGCTCTACTTGACAAGTTTATTTAGAACTTTTACTTCAGTAATTAAATTTTGTCATATGAAAGCTGAGAGAAGCCTTTTCCCAGTAGCTGCTCAGTAAAACTCTCATCAGCTTCACTGAGACCAGTAGTTCTGAATTCCATGTCGTATGCACCTACTCCAGCCCCTCCTTTCAATCAGTGGCCAGTAGCAGATGTGTTTTGGAAAACGTTAAACAAGATGACTGTATGATGATCCTTTTCCCAAAATGCTCTCATAACCTTCAGAAAATTGTGGTTGAGAGATTTCCTGTGCCAGAGGTATATTTCTGCATTTAATAACTCTCCATGGGCTTGTCAGTATTGCCAGAGTTTACTCACTGACTCCCAAGAAGACTTAGAATATATTCTCACATGGGTATTTTGAGACATAACCACACAGTACACTCAATTGACTGTAATAATATGTTAGCACTCTTCAGGGACTGTACTTTCTACTACCAACAAACAAGAAGAGGAAGGAAATATCGTCTGAATTTGATCACATCAGTCATCCATGAGTACTCTTTATTTTTTTCAGCAGCAGGAGTAGCCATCAAGTTGCTGTCTGGCTGGTTTCCAAAGGGCCTGTCCAGTTCTGCCTTGGTGTTGCCAGTCACTGTGAGGATTGTGACAACTTGCACTGCACAAGCACCACTATGTTTGGCCAGGCAAGGTGTTTCTAAGATGAAGACTGTACAACACCCAGGTGGAAAGCAAGGGATATGTCCTGGCTTTGACTTGGGAGTCAGTGAGGGTTGGAACTAGGCGAAAATAACATCATTCTGGGAAGGAGCACTGTAATCTCTGGGAAATGGTAGTGTTTAACTAATTTTGTAACTGAGTAGAGGTGGAATTCTAAACAAATCATACATAAAGTTATTTTATAAAGTCAACCACAAGGTTAGTGAGAAAGTTGTATGCTCTTGAGGCAGCACAAAATCAGCAGTAGCAAATAAATAATGACAATTAGGAAATGTAGGGGGTAAGTCATGCAAAAGTGAGTCCAAGAAAAATAAGGTATTGATGCTTCTCTGTTGACGTTTACTGGCACTTTAGTTTCTTTCTAAAATCTGTTTCTGAGTGAGACATCATTTCAAAGCAATTCATTCAGGGTGGATGAAATATTTAGTTATTTTAAGATTTGTTTTTCTTACTCTTCAGTGATAGCTGTTATCCATTGAGATCTGCCTATCTGTACTCCTTTTCTTCATTAGTAAGTATTTGAATTACTTCAAGGATATTCAGTGAAGATTTAGCAGGGTTATTTATTTGTGCTATATATTGACAGTTGTTCAAAGAGTCAGACAAGCCTTCTCAGGGATAGGAGAAGCAGTCTTTGTCCAGTCTTTCCATGTCTTACAACATTCCCTTCATAAAGCTAGTGATGCCATCAAAGATGCAGATCCTTAGACAACCCTGGTCTTATAGCTAAAGAGAAGAAAGAGAGAAGATTCTTGAACAGGATCAATACCGTCAGGGGGAACACTATAATTCACCCAGAGCAGCTTTTGTCTATGATTCCAAGTCAGTTCTGTTATTTTAGGAACTTGGGTATGTAAGTCTTTTACTCTCTGGTATTTTCATGTAATTCTGTAATACTTCTTCAACAAAATTATGCCACATACATCTGCTACAGGATTTTCATCCATTTAACTTTCTGTAATTCATGTACTTTTTCTCATGTTTGAATGATATGCAGTATAGGATTGTATTCATCATAACTTCTGTAGCAGTAATGAGTGTGTTTTGAATTGAGAGAGGGATTGCAAGTTTTTTAAGAAAACAACAGATGTAGTCATATGCTTTAAGAAAAACTCCCTTTCTTTGGTTTAACTCAAAACTAGAAACAAAAAGCCAGAATATTTTATTGAGATTTTGGAGTTTCATTGAAACAGAAAATTCAGAGTGAAGCACGAAGAACAGGATAAACAGTTCAATGGTGATGTGGAATTTTAATTTTATCTGCATCTCAATAAATGTAAAACAATTTTAATTGGTTTTAATTGAAATATGTCTCTGAAACAAGAACAATTTTTGTCTTGCAGAGAGATCTGTCCATGACACCTGTATTTGTTTAGTATGTATGTCTTCATTTTTATACTTGTGCTTTAGACTATGCAAAAAACCTCACAACCGGAGGGCTAACCAGAAGCACAACGTAATTATGCATAAATTCAGGTCAGCAGTTTGTCAGGACAGTGGTGTAACCATGGTCACATCCTCTACTTTGTGGTTTGCAGTATGAGGAGCACCAGAGGTATCTGCAGCTGAGAAGGGATCTGTGTGCACAGACTGACAGCAACTGCTGCTTATTCTCTGGCTGACAGTAGGAGCATCAAATCCAAGTCTACTCCTTGCAGCCAGACCCAACTGTCCCCCATCCATTCTCCTGTTTCCACATGGCAGCCCTGTCTTAGCCAGGGTTTGGATCACTATTTTCAGGATAGCAAGTTTCAGCTCTAGAACCTGAGAAACCTTGAGCTGGTGGTGTTGAAACCTTCTCCCTGCTGGAATTGCTCTGCAGATCCTGTGCATGAATCATATTTTTGACTATTAACAAACATTTAGATGCTGTTATTTATTTTCATCCAGCTACTAAATGAAATATTTTCCATTTAACAGCCCCACATGCATTTACCATGAATATCCACACATGCAACTGCAAGTCACTTACCCCTTAATTCTTGTGAAATATCCGCAGCAGGAACTGCATTCCCAGGTCCCTTGGGAAAGCTTCAAGGTCCTTGTCCTGTGACACAAAGTGAGTGTCAAAGTGGAAGATACTCTTCCCTTAGAACCCCAGCTAAGCAAATACCAATATCCTAGGCAGAAACAACTACCTGGAATTACCATGTCTATATCCCTTCCAGCCAGCTGAAAAAACTCTGTTAGAAAGGTTACATCAATTGCTTCACAGCTTAAATTTTAAGGAGCTACATGTTCAGTAATAAACTTGCAGCATTTGTGGCAATTGCCCTTTCCTCCCCATCCCCCCAAATACATTGACTCTGCAAACTAATCATATCAAACCAGGCTTAGACAGATTCATTTTCAAAAAGCAAACCAAAAACTGAAACAAAAATCAAAAAGAGTACAAAAAGTGCTACCAAGAGGTTGCCTTCTCAAAAATCCATGCTTTTTTTCCTGAAATAATCTTATTTTACTTGCTGTTCTTCTAAGGCGTGTAACACATTAATCTTCAAATCCCCATATGAGAGATGAAAGAGTGCAATAACACTTTAGATTTTTTGCCTCTTTAGGGGTGTGGAGACTAATTTTCCTTCAAACTGCTCAGGAAAAGCAGATCTGACCAAACAGAAGAATAGATGATAGCAAACAAATAAACAAAACATGAGTAAAAGTCTCTAGTTTGCAATACAACATGTAATGGTGGGGAAGACTGAAAAAAAGTAATATTGGGAAGTATTTGGACTTTCACATAAAGATGTTTTAAGAAAGTTTACTTCAAGGTAATACATGAAAAGTTCAGCAACAATCTGGTGTCCTTAGGATATGTACCTCTAAGAAAAAAAAAAACTTGTGTAAAGAAAACAAGATCTGAGGCACACAGTTGTCCCTTGGATGCTTTTTATCTGTCTGAGGCTTTGGTCTTCTTACCAACAAACTTTGCTTTCCGTTCATGTCTCACTCTTCAGCAGGCAAGGTTTTTGTAGGCTGTTACTATAAGAGGGAAGCAGGATCTAATTCTCCAGTCATCTTGGCATGTGAACATGAAAAGAGAACTGTTCCCAGCTTTCCCAGGTCTTATTTTGTCCCAGTAGAATGAAATTTACCCATTTGCATCTTGTCTTTAGAGTAAGTAGCTGTCATTTATTTAAGTATTTTATAAAGTAAAAAAGACCTGGCTTTTTAAATAATTGCAAATACTCCTGCTTGCTTTAATGATCTTTGAATCAAGCTGTAATTTTTGCTAGAGATTAAAAGCCTGACCATATCTAGTTGGAAATAAATGAAATTTCTTGCAATGCAGAGTGAAGATTCTTCATTTCTACATATGAAAAGATGTTCAACTGTGAACACTTCAAGTGAGAAGACATTTTTAAAAATATGATGGGTAAAGGAGAAAAGTATATACTGTCAATCAACATTGCTCAGTGGAAAAGAGGTCTTGTCACACAAAACCTAATTTGTTCTTTGACAAGAATGCATGACTGGATGATAAAAGTATCTCTTAAGCTGTAGTATTCTTGGAATGAGGTATTGACAGCTGACCCTCTCTGGGGGTGTGGGAAAGAATTGGTCATCCCTTTATTACCCCCAGCTGTACTTGCTATTAATCCATGATGTTACTTTTTTTTTTAAGTGTTTGAAATAGAAGTGTCTCAAAGTTTAATCAAACATCAGAACCTTTGAAGAATATAATATATGGACAAAGAAGTAACTGGCAAATCCTAAAAAATATCTATCATTAGCACAAAGGGCTGGTTCTTGGGCAGACTATCTGGGAGTGATTCTGCCTCAGAGTTATGCTGTTGTATATGTTTCCTAAAGGAGTATCATGGAAGAGAAAAGTTGTTTTTAGGTATTGATAAAGCCTGGTATCACGTTAAGTAAGGATAAGGGCAAGACTATGATGCAGAGGGATCTAGCATCATTTGGTTATAATCTGGCCTACTCAACTACAAAAACCTCTTCTACAAAGTGATATGTTATGATATTCTGGAAAACAGGGATCACAATAAAGGATTTAGGAATTATATTCAAGAAAGTAATTAGTGTAAGATGGGAAGTCTCGTTAAGAATTTCACAAATGTTTTATGAACGATGTAGGTTATAGCTGAAAGTGATGTGGAGAGAAGAAAAAAATATTTCTTGAAATCCAGTTCTCATTTTCCTTGATTCTTGACTATTCTAAACAGGGAAATAAAGAACTGAAAGCAGTGAATGAAGCTCACCTTTTACAGTATGCTGAGTTAAATCCTGCAATACATTTTTTACCGAAACCAGATCTACTTTGCTTAAAAGACTTCAAAATCAAACCTATCCTGATCTCTAGATTCAGATCACATCGCAAAATATTTTACAGAGGTACAGCCTCTAGGCTTGGAAGCAACTACAATGTCCTGCTTAGAGGGACTATCTCAGAGCTGTATGTTATACAGTCAGAGTGTAGAAAACAGTGTGCAGTGGAAGTCTGCTTAATCTGGGAAAGTTATCAAGCCAGATATAGTCTAGTGATAAATGAGTAAAAATGTTTAAGTGGTGGAGGTAACTAATCACCTAATTAACTGTCTAGAGCCATGGTGACCTCTCTACATCTTAAGGACTCCAGATCAAATTATGAGCCTGATACTAATTTACTGGGCAATATTAAAACCTCTGCCATATGTCTGAGTAAGAAGACTTGGCTAGTACACCATTAAGTCTGTAAAAATATGGAATTCATGGAATTCTTCTGAGCATCAGTTCCCAGCATGGACTCACTCCTGTTTCACAGTCTGACCCATTCAGGTCAGGAAGAGCAGGGCACAGTGAACTTGGAGCACACCACTCCATAGTGGAGGCAGTGCAGGAGGTATGATACTGGTTTCTGATTGTCTCCTCATGAAGAATTTGATCTTCCTGTAAATTGCTCAGAGTTATGCAAAGCACTCAAACACATGGACGTAGCTCATAGATGTGGATGAAAAATGTTATTTTTTTTTAGCTGTCAAAAAATAATTCAAAATTTTGAAAAGCCAAGAAACAGTTTGGATTCAAATAAGGGAAAAGTGCATATCTTTTTCTACCTCCTGTAAAATAAAAATAACTAAACTAAAGAAATAAAAAACACACCCCACACCACAAAATGCCAAACCAACATGTTTAGCAGTTTGGAGCTGTTTTACGGGAAATGAAATATCTTTCTCATGAAAATGCATCCTATGTTCAAAATAGAGGAACTATGAACAGAATTTTTCATCCATCCCAAGAAATAGTGATTCATCTAAGAGATAAAGGCAAATAAGTTTAAGAGTGGCTTTTTTTCTCTCCATATATGCTTATGTGTGTATAAAGGAAGGCATACATACATGTTTTCTTTGCAAGCTATGTATTCATATTCAAAGCAGGTATTTTGGGTGCCTGCAGGGATGTCATGTGGCTTCCTGTGAAGTTCCAGAGGCTTTAGAATGTGTTCAGCAGAAACTACCCTTTACCCATAAAAATTCAGGTGCTCTCACTCCTGTACTTGAGAGCAATGCAGCCTTTCAGTAGCAATGTTAAATGCAATACAGACAGGTGCACTGTAATTGCTTCTGCTGTGAGAGAAAGCTTTATTTCATCTGGAAGCTTTTGGCTGATGGCTACACTCACTGACACTTAATCATCCTTTTACCTCTGTGATGTGTTACAGCAGGCAGAAGTCTTCAGATAGCAGGTATCTCAAGCAGTTTGCATGTATTTGGCATCATCCAATGGCACTACATACCTGTGAGGCTTTTTAATTTCAATAAAAATGGTGAGGCAAGATAAATCCAGCAACATTTCTTCCTTTAGTGGGAATGGTATTTTACCCTGCTGTGGTACCTCCTCATATGTTTCCTTATGTGTGCTGAGAAATCCAACAGATTCTACAGCAGTTTTATAATTTGTCTTCTGAAAATGTCATCTAAAAGCTGTGAGATGAGTTGTGCTTAAGACGAAAAGTACTCTCAACAGCATAGAAAGAGCTGGAAGCCAAAATTTCTTTTTTATGTCTTGACCCTAGAAAATGTTGACTTCCTGTATTTGTCCATTTTGACCAAAAAATAAATGGCTAGTTGGGATAAAGCCCAAAGTTCTGAATGAACAAGTGTATTGGCAGGAACATCCATGGAAACTAGTTTATTTAAGAAAGTATTTAAAAGCCCCAAAACTAAAAGCAAAAAAACCAAAAAAATGCCAAGAGGGAATATGTTGTCCTCAAAATCTGGTTTGTATTAAACCAAATGATGAGCAGATACAAATTGTACAACTTGGTTCTAGTCAGAGTAATAAATTTTTCTTTCCACAATACACTACAAGTTGTTATAAAGGGATGTATCAAGCAGAAGTGATTCACATGTATAAATCTGAGAAGTCAGCAAACTGATCCGAAACATGGGGGGGAAAATGCTGTGAAAAGTACAGATACCTCATAATCAGAGGTTATTCAGCCTCCAAAGATTTATTTGTTAGTTTTGCTCTGGAAGGTGTAAATATTACTTCTGGAAAATTAATTACTTTCTTAGTCTTTGTTTGATAGACTCTGGTAGGGGCAGAAGATATCTGAGATCTTGCAGATCTGCAGAGAGCTTTTATTCTCACAGTCACAATATCTGATCCTCCTATTTCTAAAATTAATTCCTGAGTTAACAAACTGCACAGTGAGTGAAGGCTCAAATATAACTGTTCTGCCTATAACACAAACAGCCAGATTTGTTATTAACAGTCAACTCAAATATTCATTGAAAAATGTACCCTGTTTTGGTTTGGTAAGTGAATGGAGCTTGAGGTGTAACAACAAGCTACTTAAATTAACATGTTTGCCACAGTCTCCCATCAGTAACTCTCATATGGCTGAAGAGAAGGCAGGACAATTGTCTCAGCCAGTACAAAGACACAACAGGCTGATTTGTGCACTGAACGTGAGAGGGAGAAACCCAGTTCACACATAGTACTGCAGAGCTCTCCTGGATATCAACGCTGGAATACATAGCAGCAGGCTGTGCAGGAGGAATTTTCTTCAAATTTATTTTCCCTCTGGGTCCCATGTATTTCAGGGCTCTATCAAATGAGTCTGAGAATGAACAGCTGTGATTTTTCATCTAGGTAGGGAGAGAGGGATAAACTAGCCTGGATGGGATGCTCCCACTTTTCATAAACTTGGCACATCTCCTGATCAGGGAAGGAAGCCCTGACAAAACCTCCCAGCTCCAAAATATGCTTGTGAGGTATTAGGGCAAAACTGAGAAAGGCTCAGTCTCCTGGGTCAGTAGCCAGATGCTTCAGCTAACTGTGCTTTGCCATCTGGCCTGCTTATCCCCAAGATATTGTAACTGAGCATTGTCCCAGGTGAAGCCCTGGGAGTAAATGAACTTATGCTGCAAAATTCAAAAGATGCAGAAATAGTTCTTTGTGCCTCGCAGACCTCTTGATCCATGATCTTCTTTTATTCCCACTGGCTCTGACCCTGTTTTGCTTTCCTGTGATAGACAGAAAGAACTGGCGGGTTTTACCTCCAGCTCTTCTCTTCTGCATGAGAGCCAAGACTTCCTTTTGTTTATTTTTCCAGTCTTTTCATGTGCTGCCTGTAGACTCAAGCATGGACAGAAATGTGGCCTCCTCAGCAAGGAGTTCTACAGCACATCACTGAATTTTTCCACACCTGCCAACTTTCCTCCAATTTTCACCTTCTCTTCCCACATCTTCTCAGTTGATCTCACCCAGCAAATAGCTGCTGCTCACCTCACCGTGGCTACAGTCATCACTCAAGCCGTGCTCAGTGGTGGAGTACAGCAAAGTCTGCTCTAATTAACAAAGACAAACAAGGACTCTGTTGCAGTGTGGAGATCCAAGTTAGATCCAAGAAAACAACCAATTTTTTTTTCCCAAAAAAACTTTATGTGAACTGCCACAAACTGTGGAGCTTTGAAACGTTGCTGCCATTCTCTCTCTCTGAGGAACATTGGCTTTGACCTGCCTTTTCCAATATAAACATAATTCTACATGTATGTCATTAAAATGCACAACAAAAAGAATTGCTTCACTGCCCATTGTCCCTTACTGGGAAGGAACAAATTGAACAATCCAATGGCATATGTTAGTCAAATTGCTTCATGCCCTACTGGAATGTTTTCAGATACTCTGGTGCCTTCAATTAGGATCTCCGTATAAATGATTTTTTTGGACAGAACTGTGACATGTAAAATTGAGTATGAATTATATCAAGCCAAGCAACTGTAACATCCACTAGAATAAGCATGTACCAACCTTCAAGAAATATCTGTGTTTTGTGGAATGCTTTCATCTGGCTAAATTGCAGATGACTGGCTAAGCTATGCCTTGATTTTTGATAGTGATGCTATTGATATAATTTGAGTACCCATAATTGTAAAGTGGCTTTTTTAGAGATAATGTATGTCCTTCTCTCATACAAATGGCACATTTAATACTCTTAAGTGATTTTGCTGAAATGGAGTGGACTGCTGAGAACTGACAATATCAAATGCAAGTGTCTGAGACTGATCAAAATCTGCAAGCAGCTTTGTGAGGAAAAAAGAACTTGGCAATTTCAAAGTTCTTTTTCTTTTTAAGGATTTGTACTATTTCACTTATAAGATTAATTTTTTTATTATCCTCACTTTCAGTATTTTTCCTGAATGATTTATGTAATGGTTAAAGGGCATTTTCCAATTATGCCAATAGTATCAAATTAAGTATTTGATTTAAAAGGTATGATTAATTTGTTTCTTGTCAGATGTCATTGCATCCTTTCAACTAAAAGAAAACAAAACCAAACAAAATCCCCAATAAAATAAACAACAAACAAAACAAAATCAAAAGTTCTTTCTGCCTCAAAACTCTCCAATCAGCATTATAACATCTTGAAAATCTCTCCTCCTTTTCAGGGGGATTAGGACCAGGACCAACGTTTTTACGGGCAATTTCCTCAACGTGCCCGAGTTAATTGTAATCCTTTCCCAATCCAGAAGGTGGCAAGCACTCTCAAAGTATGAGCTGCATCGAAACAAGACTCCTTTCAGAGAAAACCTCAGCCACCATTGTCCCCAGCTCAGCCATGGGGTTCCCAGCCAGTGATCTGTGTTTTGCAGCGTCCAGTAAATGACAGTAGGACAGGACTAAAAGGGGAAGTGTGAAAGAGATTTAAATATATCTTCTATTGTAATTTAAGCAAAGAACTCTGAGATTAAAGCAGAAAATAATTACGTGGAAAATAAAGCTGACCGGAAAAAATGAAATTTCCTGCCCTCAGCAGCCCTTGCAAAGGAAGGGCTCCAAAGAGGTTGGGCTGGCTGCCAAGTGTGGCCAAAGAGGAGCCACAGAGCACCTGGAGCAAAACCTGCCCCACAGCAAATGTAGATTAATCTTACAAAATACTAAATAATGCTTTGTGTGGATTTTCCCAGAAAGAAACTAGCCCTAAACCTGATTTAATGATTTTCACTTGTTCTTTCAGCAAAAGCTGCACAGTTTTTCTGCTAATCTGTCAGTCTTAGAAAATGGAGCAATTTGTGTGTGAAAACAACAATAGTGGAGAACTAATGCGTTCTGGAGTGCCAAGTTGGAGGCATTGTTAGGAAATTGCCTCCCCAGCATGTTCTTCTCAAGCATTTTAGTTAAATGTCAGTCTGTAACTTAGCTGGGGGGAGAGGTCATCCAGGACATACTACAGAGGAGTGCCTGAAGGGTGGATTAATACACCTAGAGAAGTCTGTTATACAAGGAAACCAGTAGATCCTCCATTTTAGTACTGCTTATGTCATGACTTAATTTTAGCACTTGGCCTAAAGGCTTCATGTCAGTAGGATTATTTTCCTGACAGCCTTTTTAAAAAAATATAATATTTAATGAAATGGTGGATAAGAAAGTTTCCAAATAAAGGACATAATTTCTGAGCTTTTCAAATCCTGAAGGTCTCAAAATATGAGGAGGCGACACAGATGCCCATGGAGGTGACAGGAGCTGATGACTTGAAAGTGGTAAGGATACAATCCTCTCTGACATTAATCCTGGGCTGGAAGCAAGAGACAGCTCCTGATGTTTTTCATGCCCTTAATTATACATTGTGACAGTGCAGGTGACTGCAGTGCTAAGAATCAAATTCATCCATACCACCCCATGCCAGGTACTTAGTGTAAAGCTGATCTCTGCCCCTTCCACTTCCCCATGGAAGCATGAGGGAAAAAAGGATGAAAGGACATTCCAGAGAGGTGGGAGGACAATACCTCTACCCTCATGGCAGGCCATGACCTCAGCTTTCCCTTCTCTCGATCACATTAAATATTGGGGAAAGAGAGTTTGCTTTTCCAAAGGTATTACAATAAAGTTACAAATTCAATCATAGCAGATGCAATTGGATTTGAGAAAAGACAGTGATCTCATATAAATTCAAGCCATATTCAGAACACACACACACAGAAGTCCACGTAAGATTTGCCATGTCTAGGGGACCCAGGCATGCCTGCCTTGTACTCCTAACCACCAAACACATGTCCAGAAACAAAAACTGGCCCATCTCACCAGCAGGTTTCATATCAAGTGCCCCACTGCAAGTGGCTTCATAGTCCTGAGCACCTTCTCATGGCTTTGCTGTGGAGAGCAGCTTTGCCCTGGAGAAGAATAACAGGGTGTTTCACACCCATCCTTAGGCTACCTTGCCCCAAGCTGTAAGCCCAGGGCTGTTTGCACCTGAGACTCTGAGCTTTGCAGTGGAAAGCTCTGTGTTTACTGAGCCTCTCAGTCAAGGGAGCTCAGAGTCCAAAGTCCTGCTGCTCCCTGCAAAATTCACGCTGACCTGCGGAGCTGGTTGCGAATCCAGCGGCAGCAGGAGGAAGGGGGTGGGATAACATCTGACATAATGCCAAGGGATAAAGAGCAGTCACAGAGGAAAGCTGATGCATAAATAGGAAGTTTGAGGCAAATAGGTTTTAATTAGAGTAGCATTCAGCCCTTTGGATATTTGCTGAATACTAAGCCAGATTTAACGAGGCATTTCCTTTGCCAATCATTGCATACATTAAAGATTGCACAGAATGAGGAAAGATATCCTGAGGGAATGTTAAGAAGAGGATACCTAAATCAGAGTTTAAAAGGTCAACTGTGTCTTTTACCCTGCTTGCAAATATCCACCAGGACAGCCCACTGCAGCTTCTGCTCTCTTCTACAGGCTGATCTTATTACTTCATTTTTAATAGTGGTTGTTGCAAAATAGCACAGCTGAGTAAGTGCTGCCTTCAGAGCTGGACTCAAAGCTAGGACCAGAAAAGACAACAGAGCAAGGAACTTTTTTAAGTGGACCTGTAAGCAATGGCTCCTGCAAAAATGAGACTGAGGCTGAAAAGTGAAAGCTGCAAAGATTTTCTGTTTTGTTTCTCCTGGCATTGGTATCTGTCCTACTCCTTCACACCTACAGAAATGGACTAATGCTCAATGCCTGGTCCTTTTGTTTTGGAAGTGCTGTGTTACACAGCTCAGCACTCTGCTGGTACCAGACAAAGCATCACTTGTCTGAGCAAAGGACACTTGGTATCCTTCTGAAGGGATGGTAATGCTCTGGCAATGTGCTGAAGGACTTGTCCATCATACAGGGTGCTTGCTATGTAAAAGAACAAAGCAGAACTATGTATCCAATAGTGAGTTTGGGGAACCTAGACAACACCCCAACACCACCCTATCCCCTTCCCTCCCCCCCCCCCCCCAAATTAATAGAAATTTCACTGAAAAATGGGTTTCCAAAGCAACTGAATGTGTTTGGTTGAATGTGTCATATTGCAGGTTTTGAGGGTGAGGAAGGAACAACTGGCAGGGGCATGATCACATCTGAGGTCATCTTTCTCAAACTGGAACTTTTCTCTTTTATTTCTCTGCCATCTAAATGACATTTTTACCCCATTAAAAATTAAGGTGGAATTTAATATTAAAGTAACTGTTAAAACATGTGAAAACAGAATAGGTTCATCCAGATTAAAAATGTATATATGTACTTTTTTTCTCCTTTGCTCTATTTCTCTAAATTCTTCCAGATTAACACACACAAAATTCCTCCCCAACTCTTCTGTCTTCTGACTCTTTTACAAGAACTTTATTTATGTAGCCCTATGTTTATGCCTAAAGATGCATCTGAGCCTTTTCCCAGCTGTTAGCATCTCAGTTCAGGCTGACGCTGTGCTGTGACTTTTCTGTGACTGTGCACTGTAACAGTCGTATCTTTGATGCCTAAAAATCATGCTAAAATCATGCACACCTAGAGGCTTCTAGTAAAGGAACTACTTTATCTATCTGTCTGAACTGATGCAGTCTTGAAAGTCTTTTGCGGGATTTTCAGGCATCACCTTGAAGCATCTTTTGCCTTGGATTCAAAGTATAAAGAAATGTCTGTAGTTACTTTATGAGGTCCAAACCAGTTCTTAGGAAGCCTGTATTTTATCTCTGACTCTTGAAAATGCTGGGCTTTCTTTTGACATTTTCAAGTAAGAGATTGAAAGTAAAAGAAAGGAAGGAGGAATATAAAACTTGATGTGCATACAAAAAGGGCAGGGAGGGAATGCAAAGAGAATTCACACTCCAGTTGGCCTCTCCTCCTCTGTAGCCCAGGCTGAAACCGCCCCTATGACTACTGTCTTTGGCAGCTGTTCGGTGGATCGCAGCTGAAGATGCTCTTGTGAACCTGTGGGAATCAAACCTGCCAAGTTTCTCAATAGCTCTGCTTGATGCAGTCTCATCTTTATTTAATGCTCTTTTTCCCCATCTGTGGTTTGGTGAAGCTCTCCTCTGTAATTGCCATTAAGATGTGCAGGCAAAAAGCATCATGTTCTTAGGAGAAAAGCAAACCTGTCCACCTCCCTGTCATCCTGGTTAGATGCGAGATTCAGACTGGAAAGAAGTGACAAGCCAACAGTCAGAAGTGGCCTGAGAATCTACTGAGAAGGGAGGGACTGAAGCAGATGAGGCAGTTGCTGCTTATTTCTAGTTCGTGCCCCAAGAGAAGGCACAATTCAACCATGGCACTGAGAAGTCAATGAGAACTATTGAGTTTCCAAAGCCTGATGAAATCCTGAGGTACAGATAACAGCCTGCCAGGGAGTTTTTCAGAACAGAGGCCCAAAGATGTCTCCAAACTCTGGGCCCATGTTTTCCCCTCACCAGCCCATCTCTGTTTGGAAAACTTGTGAAATCTCTTATTGTAATACCAGCTTACCACTCAAAATGCTGTTCAGGCAGAATCAATATTACATCGAGTTCTCATTAACTTTTGGGTGAAATGTGCATGCTTCTGGCTCCAGTAAGAAAATGGTTGTTATTTCCTTGTTCTACAGATGTCCCTATTTGTCACTTCATTCTCAAGCATGACCCTGGAAGTCAGACTTCATTACAGCAACAATCCCCAATCCAGGGGGAAATTAACCAAAAAAGGATTTTTTTTTTTTCAAAAGCAAACAAGCAAACAACAAAAAAAATGCATCTTGGCAACATAATTGAAAGAAACTCATCACTTTTAATGAAAGTTAAAGTGACTGTATTCTAAGGAAGTTAATTATATCACTGTATTATTTCTGCCTGACAGATTAATTTCATTTGTAGTCAGTGGGGAGGTAGCCCACACTAGAAGTCCATTGCAAAGCTTTTCATTGATTTTTAATGGGCTTTGAGTTGGCTCTTTGGCCAATTTTCCCTTTACGCCTCTATAGTGCTGAGCAGTGAATAAAACAGAGGGTTTAGTCCAATGCTTAGTGCACTTTTTTCAGAAGGAAAATGATCAGCAGTGATGAGTATTAATACTGCAAAGTGAACTAACTCCCCTTCTGCGAAAACTGAAATAGCAAAGGGTGCAATAACAACCTGCTCAAATGAGTTTTCATAGGAAAAAGTGATTTTCTTTCTTGCTCAAAGCACTGTTTTAATACTCTCATTTGCAAAACGTCATTTTTTCATTATTTTTTCTACGCAAAAATAATTATGAAAACTGTGACACAGAATAGTTAAGAGTAGTGTCTTTACAGCCAAATGCTAATTTTCACTTTTAAAGTACCATTCCCTCCACTGGTGTTACTTAAAAGTGATGTAAGTTTCAAGAAGAAATCATTTTCTGACTATTTTTCAGCTTTTTAACTGTTAGGGATTTGTTCTGCAATTAAAGAAAGTAGAAAGAGTTTTACTTACTCATTTACTTCCCCAAGGGAAGAAAGCCCTGCTTTCTATAGAAAAAGTTTCAATGGGAATCTTTTCTTCTAAAATCTCTTTGGGGAAACTTCTTCTCTGTGGGCTATTAGATGCAAACTTTTTCATCTTCTTTATAAGGTGTGGAATCAAACCTCTTCCCAGTTCAATGATGTGGGCAATATGTTTGTTGGCTGTCATTCTGCATGGTCCACATGATAACTGGAATCTAGGGTGTAGTCTTGAGACAGTCAGCTCCACCTGCACTCTTTTGGCCAGTTTTCCGTTCTTCAGCTGCTCAGCAAGACCTGAGAAGCATTCAGAGTAAATCTGAGCTGTTTAATGTACAGAGTTTTGTACAGTGTTTGCTTTGCATCATAGTTGAGATCTGTACATCCAGAGACCATCTTCTATACAAATATGAAAAGTAGGAATGAACACCAGAGAGAGAATTTTCACACATAGAGATGGGATTTGCAGAAGAGCTGCCCTGGGATGTTCAAAATAGTAAAGGTACACTTCAAAGTTCCTTGTGGGTTTCTTTAATACTCAGGCTTGGGAATTTTCCTGACCCTCTTTCATTTTCATGGCAAATATAAAAAGCAGAAAGTTTCTTGTTTGTGTTTGTGGAGTTGCTGAAAGTGTATAAAAGTAAAATTCTGCAATTTCTGTAATAGGAGCCTGCTCTGGCTCAGCAGGTCACTGAGTGGGGCTCACTCCTTGTCCCTGAAGTGGCTGCAAGTCAATAACTGGTATTTAGGTGCAAAATATACAGCTACAAGGGACATCCTCTAACTGGAACTTCAAATCCATTCTTTTCGCACTTTGGTTTTAGATTTTTATTTTATATTAGCAAGAATCAGGGTTGAATCCATTTATCATTCAAGGTATTGACTCAGAGAGAGAGGAGTATCTCTTTACTTGTGCTCAATCTGCTGGAAGAGAAGTCTCATGGGAATAGGTACCTCAGGAGAGTGAGAACCTCAAAGGCAGACTAGTGTGTAAAATGACAGCAAGCAAAAACCCCCTGGAGATGTTTAAGAGGTATCTGGATCTGGCACTGGGTGATATGGTTTAACAGTTTAAAGGTTACAGTGATAATGGTGAGTTGACAGCTGGACTTGATGATCTTGAAGGTCTCTTTCTACCCTGATGATTCTGATTCCAAGAAAAGGTGAAATGGAATAGTCTATTGAAAGAAAAGTCTGTGCAGCTTGAGATGCAACCAGGAAGGTTCCTTCAGGCTCTGTGAGATGAGGATCTGGGAAGTCCTCAACTCAAGTCAGGTCTCATAGCTTATGGTCTCTGAAGAATCAGATAAGTCACTGAGGTAGAGTGAGAGCCACCAGATTGTGTGTCTTGCACACTCTGTGAAGCTGTGAGCACAGTCTTCACCGAGACTAAAATCATCTTACCCACAGTTCACATGGGATCACAATGCTGCCTATGGTTTAGTCCCCAGACCCAGGCAGCCACAGTAGCTACAAAACAGATAGCCAGACGAGAGCCACAGTGAACTATGCAGTAGTTCCTCTACAACAAATTCATATTTATCTTACTCATAAGACATGGCTAATTTTTCACGTGGGAGCAAAGAAAATGTATGTGTTTATTTATAACATTTATAAGCTTTTCTGGATATATTCCATATTCAGTATTTTTTATGGCTGAACTCCTCCTCACTTGGGTAATGTCACAGGATTTCAATGCTTTTATGGTGGTGTAGAGTAGTTTGATGTGAAAAAGGAGGATATATGTTTGATGTCTAGTCTGGAAAAGAGATGAATGTGTGGAAGGAGGTGCAGCATGACAGAGGTCTATTAAATCTCGTGTGGCATATGGAAGGTTTCCCTCTGGCAAAACACAGACTAGGAGATGTTTATAGTTTCTTAACAGGAAGCTGGTTTAAAACAAAGCAAGGAATATACTTCATACATTGCAGCATTAAGGATGTCCTTGCTGCAGGATGAGCTTTAGTGGGTGCTAAAATTTTATGAGTTCAAACTGGAGAAACGGATAGAAGAAACATTTCTTGGAACCTATGGTCATCCTCTCCCACCCCACAAATATGTACTTAAAACATCTGAAAGCTGGGGAGGCAGCCTACCCAAAGCTGTGGAATTAGACTTTTGTCTTGCTATTATACTGTTCCACAGAAACAGGATCTTGGGTGGGGGAAAGTTGTCTCTACCCTGAAGGACTTTATGTTCTGCATTTATCCAGCATTGCAAGCTTGAAATTTTTAGAGAAATTTACTTCTATAAATCAAGTTGTAAAATGAGGTTCTCAGCAGACATGTGGCTTTAATTGTTAGTTGTGAGGTCAATTTGCCAAAATCCAATAGCTTTGTCTCCTGTGCCAATCATTATTTTCAGATAACAAATGTGATATCAGCAATTTTGATAGCCTTTTAATGTGCTTTCTTTTAAGACAATGCTAAGTGGAGAATTGCTTAATGATCCAAATTGCAACAAATTTTAACTACCTAAAATGAGCTTATAATGATTCTTAAAGTATTCAATACATTATCACTTGCCAGGAACATACCACAGAGGCAGAGAAAGCACAACACTGTGGTTTTTTTCAGAGGTGTTGCTTTTTATTTTTTGCAAAGAAATGCAGTACAGAAAAGAGACAAAGTATAACTCAAGGTAGAGTCCTCCCATGAGAATGCACAGGTGACCTTATACAGGGTATATTTTCCCTGAGATGGGAGTTAACCAGCTAACCTTAAGGGACAACCCTCAGGAAATGGTCAGAACATGCCTGCTACTCAAAGGTATAGCCACCGTTGAGATGGTAAGATCCCCAAATCAATCTCAGAAATCTGTGGAGAGCCCCACTTATTTTAGAGGGCTTTATATCAGGAGTTCCTCTTCAAATACCACCACATTTTTCTTTAGAAATTAACAAATTTTTGAATTATATATTTTTCTTCTTTTTTTTTTTTTTTAGTGAATATGAAAACATCGTACAACTCAAGCAAATCAGTCACACAGGGATCCTTTATGTTATGAAGTTACTGTCATCACAAAATAGGTGATGTCCAGCCTGGGGTGTTTCAAGAAAGGCATTGTGATTTGAGTGCAGCTTAGGGCTCAGATACAGGAAAGACCTCGTGTGAGCAGATCCTAAAAACCTAGCTGTGTGTCTGCTCCTACCCTGTGGCACATCCCTCCTGAGTGCC
Organism: Pithys albifrons albifrons; assembly: GCF_047495875.1. Taxonomy (NCBI): domain Eukaryota; kingdom Metazoa; phylum Chordata; class Aves; order Passeriformes; family Thamnophilidae; genus Pithys; species Pithys albifrons. The sequence goes on from NC_092466.1 coordinate 10,464,103, forward strand.
CTCAGCTGACCCTGCTGAGGGACAGCAGCATTCACATGTAATAGCCCAGTTTGCCCACAGAGAGAGTTATCCCAGCTTGGCTGGCACACAACAAAATTGTCAAGGGGCAACAACTTGTTTCTATGAGCTGTCAGTTAAATTAACCAGAGTTTTTATTAGCTGAATCACTGAGACTGCAGCTCTCACAATTTTCATTCTAGGGGAATGTTTTTAAAAGCTGCTTGCCTAATCTACAAATATGAATACTTATCTCTCTATGATTTTCATTTATAGAGATGACATTAAGCCCTATCTTGCCCTCTAAATGATTATGAGATTTCATCCAAAGTGTAAATCACCAGTGACCACTGATTTAAATACAGATTCCAGACCCAGTACTTTATGATTTTCCTTCGTCATAAGAGTCATCCTCTATACACCACTGTGGAGGAAAATTGCTGCTTTCAAGACCAATAAAAATCTAGGTAAAACAGTCCCAGTCAATGGGAATATGATCATAAATCCAGATTCACCAGTATTCAGGGAGGAATTGCCATATTACATGACTTTAAAGGAGCTTATTAAAGTGATTGGAAATCAACTATATTGTCAAGAGGTTGTAAGTGCAATGTGATACATAAAAAATAATTATCATGACAAACCACTATTTTAATGCAAATTGAAGACTGCATGTTTATTTCATGGAAAAGCTTCCAGCTAACATCATGTAAAATATCTATGCCTCAGTAGATTTTCAGTATGGATCCACATTGGAGCTAAGACATGAAATTTCTCTTTTGTCTGCAAATGGGCTCAGGTATGAAGCAGTTGGTCAAGCTGAACTCTAAAGAATACTTTGTATATAGTAGCTGTATACTATACATACAGCCTTGAAGGCTGTAAAATGGCTCATAACTGAGCTCTGGCAGTTCCCAGGTGTGGAGGACTATACCATCAAACAACCTTGCAGCATTTTTATGTGTCTGCAGTTTCAGATATAGTAAAAGTGAGGTGTCCTCTATTTTCCCACTGTGAACAATAAACACCAGTGATTTCCCAGGAACTGCTCCTTGTCTCATGTCCTATCCTGCCTCAAAAGGATGTCTCTCCTAGAGTGGCAGGTACTGACTTCTCCATGGAAATGCTGCACCTACAACACAGCTGTATAATGACAGATCTGTGAAACTATCCAAGAGCAGATACAGAACAACTGTAAAACGGGAATTAAAGTAGGAAATCATTGAATGTCCTGCTGTCCAAGGAGTCTCAGCATTGCATTTGTGTCAGTCCCAGATCTGTGCTTACCACAGTAGGGTTAACTAAATTCCACATAAGAGTAAGCCTTTCATCTGTCTTCAGTGGCCTTCACAGTTCACCTAATACAGCAGCTGGAAAACCTGCTGAACCAGCTCAAGATTTCTCCATGACCAAAAATTGCATTGCAAAGTGTGGTTCCTGCTGTGAAACCCTGAGTAATCCGCAGTCAAAATGGAATATATATTTCACTTAAAAACCTAGAAGTTTTATGACTTTCTATACCAGCTGTGTACAGGTTGGATATCTAGACTAGTTCTGCTCTTGACTACCCTTATTGTCCACAGAAAGAAAAAGGTGAGAAGTCATGAAATGTCCCTTTCCCTTTTGATTATGACATATGTGACATATTATGTATAGTATCTAGCCTTCGCTTCTAAGTTAGAGTAGATGTCCAAGTTGTAGATAACCAACAAAAAACAAGTACCCAAAGGGGGCACAAGAGATAAAGCACTCTAAGGATAATCAGTTAAAAGTCACTCTTTGTCTCTCAGGAACTTCACGTTGTCTGTGACCATCACTTAACACTTCATTGTGCTGGTGCTGACAACAAATGCAGCACAGGAATGATCAGCAGAATCTCTGCTGTATTGAATTGCACAGGAGCTGTGGCACACACAAAGCTCTGGTTCAATCCAGTGTAAAGGAATGAAACACACTGATATCAGCTAAGCTGCCCCATACTATATCAGCTAAGGTAGTATCAGTGTGGGATGAAGCAGTCCAATTCAACAATTTCTAAGAATACTTAATCCATATATTTATTATGAAGGCTTAAACTCTTAGATTCAGCCTTTTATTATGTTTTGAAAATTTTTCCTTTTTACATTGTAAAGTCACAGCTGCAGAGGCGAAGTGTAACTCGTGACCAGCTTCTAGTAGTAATGTAATCAAACAAAATTTTTTTTAGCCTTGTTTGTGCTCTCAAAACTTTGACAGGGTGGCCTTAACCCAAAAGAGAATGAGCTGCTTATTTCCAAGGCACTTTTCCTTTTCCTGCATACTCTTGGGAAATCTTAGGTTGCTGAAAATTATCAATCCCTATGGACGAGCTGTTCCCTGGCAATCACTCTCACTGACCTTTCCCTGCACGTGGGAATGATTCCAGCCATGCTTTATAAGCAGTAGTCTTTTATCCTCATCAGAGTTGTCCAAGGGGATTTCTGCTTTCATAATCTTCCTCCTGCTCTGATTTTTGTGGTAAGAAAGAGAAGCAAGGAGGGAACAACGACTACAGAATAAGAAGGAGGAGAAACAACTAAACCTCTGGGAGTCATTATACACAAGGAGGAGATACCACTGTCTATATCCAGGAAAATATAATGAATTTCAATACATACTCCCTCTAGAAGTGTTTGCATTTTGGGACAGAACTTTCCCTACTGTGACCCAGTAGTTGACCAGAAGCTGAACTTTAAAAACACAGGCAACTGTAGTCTGAAAGCAGTGGGATGTGCCTGTCCACTTTACTACTATCCTAAAGGTAAATTGTTGTCCTTTTCAGAATCAAACCCTAAAAAACAGTCTGAGAAAATAAGCCTGGCATAGAGAGACAAACCAGCAGGCTAGAAAGATATAAAACTGTTATAGAAAGCCATTTCTAGTTAGGAAAAAGTGACTAGCAGGACGGATTTGAGAATATATCTGTCATGAGCCACAGAAGATGAGCCAAGACTTTTACATCAGTCCATCCCTCTATTCTTTGGCTGTTAGCAAAGAAAAAGAAACTCTGTGCACAACAGGGAGCATATGATGCCGAGCTAATTGAATGTGCATGCAGAGGGAGCAGCAGATGAGAAGGACGGGGTTGGCAAGATGTCGCCAGATTGTTTGATTAGCAATGGGATAGTTCAAAAGCTCCCTGTCCTACCAGGGACTTGGCACAGATGTTGGCACATGACTCAGTCCTCAAGTAGTTGTTCACAGCAATACTGTTTGGGAAATAGTTCTGCTTCTCTGAACACAGGAAGGGAAATAACAAAAACAAAACAAGGATGAGAAAGAAAGGCTACAAGACTTTGTCTATAAATGTTAGACTTTGGCTCTTCTTTCTTCTAATACCTTACAAACTTTGGATGAAATGAGATATTTGAGTTGGGATAAAAATCGGATAGTCTGAAATTAAATCTAGCAAGAGTAATATGAGGAAGCATTGATGAGTAGGTGTTTTCTTTCCCCTACAGTCAATATTCGCCTTATTGTTTTCCTCTGTGTGTCAGTTTAGACCAAACAGCCACAGAAATGAAGTGAGGGGGAAGAAAAAGAAAATTAGTTGTAGTTCATTAGTTGTTTTGTTTGTTGTGCATTTTTTTCATTTTTTTTTCCTTTGGAACAAACATTAAGAAAAGGAGTGGCACTATCTTCTGATGCACCAAAGATACATCTGTGCTCTGGAGGAACTAAGAAAAAAGAACTGATGTTAGTCATATGTATATGGGGATATGAAGAAAATCCCAAACAGCAAACCCACCTACAGGACAAGTATAATAATTGTCTTTGATTACTAGCAGCAGGTTTTTCAATCTAGGGACAAAAATATATATGGATTAAGAGGAATTTTCTGAACCACACAAATCAGTATCACCAGAAAGAATTGAGATTTTTCATGTTATAGTAGAACTATAATCCAAATTATGTTGTCCAGACACAAAGGTAAATATTGTCACTGGACTGAAGACAGTTCAGAAAAATTAGAGCATCTGTCATCTCCTCTGAGACTTTAAACACAGCTTGAATTACAAAATAACAACATAAATACCTCAGAAACAAGCTAAACATTGAGGTTCACTTTATACTTTTAGTACAACACATAGCTGACATGAATTTGGACAGCTCTGTTAGAGTAGAACTATTTTTTATCTTGTGACATCTAATCCAAAGTATGCATGAGACATATATAATAACCCAATAGATACATGGAGAAATATTGTAATATAGCCAAAAGTCTATAATGGGATTTCATGTGCCTGGATACTTCCTTCCAAATTGTACATGTAACTACGATCTTGTCAGTTTTCCAGCATGTTCAGATGGATATAGTACTTCTCTCTAACACGTCAGTTTTCTGACTAACCTGTCATAACAATCTATGCCATTCCCTGACAGCTTGCCACTGCTTTACATAAAATACGACGGGTTTTCTGCAATTGCAAGTTGGATTCATATTCCATAATAAGAGCATGTGGGAGGTGTGTGCAAGTATAGATAAAGTGTACATATGTGTAAATAGACAGACATGCACACAAATCCAAAAGTATCCGCCTGTGAATCATGAGAATTACAAGTAGATAAAAGCAAGCAGTGCCAAGTTGACTATTTCTCCTAAGATGAGCATCGTTTCTTTCACAGCTTTGTGAAAGATTCCTTTCTATTCTGTGACCACAAAATTCCGTGCACCATCAGTGGAGTAACAACATACCACTGAGAGGTGAATTCCTTCCTTGAAGAGACCTTGCATTTGTTTTAGAAGAGAACTCTCCAATTTCACTCAGATTCATTAATTTATTTTGTGATTTTCAAATGACTCATACTCCTTTTAGTAAAACAGACTAAAGAACATAACATCAAATGCCCAAGTAGATACAGTTTCCTGCTCTAAGTCCCTTTGGAAATCCTGGAAACACAAGAACTGTTCAAAATGTTGTCATCTTTTCATGGAAATGTGAGTTCTTTGTTCTGCACCACAGCCACAGACCTGTCAAGTGATTCCTGGAATTTTCCAATGATAGAACACATTTCTCTCATATTTGCATAGTTTAAATTCACAAGACCATGACCTCAGCCTGCAGATACCTACTGATAATGATGACCCAGGCTCAGTTGTAGTTATTTCCACCAGATGAGTGTGACTGATTTGTCAGAATGGCAAAACTCATGGGGAAAAAAAGGCAAATTAAAATCCAAAATATAACTTTGAAAGTTATCTTTTATTAAAAAGGGAAAGTTGCCTGCTTCTTGCAATACACAGCTGTTAACTCTTCTGTTCTTGGTTTTTTCTAAGGGCTGGCAAGAAATTCAGCATAATCTAAACTACTCTCTCTGGGGTTCAACCACCTTCTGGAGCTAAGGGAGAGTTCCAGTGCTGTGATGACTTAGGCTATTGAATGATTGATTAAACTCTCCAGTATATCAATTGGCAGCTGCACAGTCACACAACACTCTCTCAGCTGTGAACACAACCAGAGCCACAGACAGGTTGAGCCCCCAACCCATTCCCTGGACCATGAGAAGCACCTTTGCTGTCTCCTTGCAGCACTCTGCAGACCCACAAAATTCAAATCTTATATTCTCCATGGTCCAAACATACCAAATGCTACTCAGCAGCCTAGGGAGAATGTAAGACCTTCTGTCTGAATGCTCATGGACATCAAAGCTACATCTTCCTGACTGCAGAAGAAACAGGCAGCACTGCCACTGTCAGACCCTAGAAAGAGCAGGGAAAATTTTAGTGACCTGAGAGAGAGGATCACATCACACATAAATAGAAAAACAAACACTCCATGTTTCCAATAGCCTTTTTTTTTCTTCATACTGTTTCCAAATGAAAACTATCCTATGCATTATTACTGTGTAGCAGGCTAGGACAAGGCAACATCATTAACAGAAGCTTCTCCATTTACCAGTTCACTGCCTTCACACCCAGTTTAGAAGAGAATGGGTGAAGAGCACATTCATGCACATACTACCTATGTCACTCATACACCATGGTCATTTCCCTTTATTTCTTGCATTTTAGGAGTTCTTAGAGTAAGTGAAGTACTGTTACAATGCTAAAGAGTTATTGCATTTTAGGTGTTATTTCATGACAGCAAAGATAATCCAAACCAATCCAACTCAAGTCAGGCCGATTCCAGGTTTCAAATATCAGAAAACTGGAGATGGTCAGTTCAGGGTTTCCAAACTTACTCTAAGTCTCAAACTGGGCAAATGTTAAGCCAAGTCCAGGAATTTGCCCATAATCTTTTTTTTAGTGCAGGAGAAATTGACTCATATGGAAAATTGCTATAAAAGAAAATTTGATAAAGATGATGCCATGGTTACTTTTGCCCTCCTGAGATGTTACAACCTGTGCAAGACAATTTCTGAAATAGATAATGAGCATTTGAAAAGCAGTATTTAATCACACTTTAGATAACAACCTCCATGAGCCAGCTGTCAGGAAAGTGATGGATTCAGCTTTTATTCTGTTTACCTGTAGAAAACTCTGCTGAGAGACAAGCAGGATACTCACATCTCTCTCTAGACAGAAAGTTCACGGAAACAGGGGATTTGAATGGACAGAAGATTGATTTTCATGAAAAATGAACTAGTCATATTTCTTTCTATTTTTATGACATAGCTGAACAGTTTAACTCATGAGAAATGTAAATAAATTTATGTCAAATCTTAAAAGAAGCATTTTCTTTCTTTTTATCAATTTTCTTTTCTTTCTCTTTTTAATAAGTCTTGTTTGAGTTGAGACTGTTCATAAAAGCAATTCATGCTGTAGTCACAGAGAAAACAGATGGTACTGCCTTTAAACTGAAGTGCTGAAAAGCAATGCAAAAGGAATCTGAAAATCAAAGTTACCACTTTTGTCTGAGGGACTTAAGGAATAGAAATAGCTCCCATGGAACTCCTAAGATGTCCCTCTCTTGTATTTCTGCATGAACTGACACCTGGTGTTGCATACAGCCACAACATTAGGCCAATAACATCACTGGCAACAAAATGCTCCAGAATGAGGTCTGAGTTCTCACTTGCAGCTCTGTAGGAGGGCACACAAAATGAGAGCTGCATGCTCAGCATCTGCAATGGCATGGTGGGCACAACTGGGCCTGATTTTTTCCATCCAAAACTGGAGGCAGGGAGGCAAAACAGAGCCAAGAACACTGAAAGGAGTGGTCACCCACCAGTGCCTTGGAGGCCCCATCTCCTGTGGAAGGAAACTGTAACTCCTACTCAGTAGCCATCATAGGAGCCAGGGGTGCCAGGGAATTTGCCCCAAGATAAAAGCAATTGTGATTATAATATAGCCCATATGTTGGTTATGTAAATTGATCAATATGGCTTTTAAGGTATCAATAATATCCAATAGTGGTCGGAGAGTACTGGCACTGTCATAAATGGCTCGGGGGGGGGGTCATATGTGAACAGCATGAAGTTTCGTTTCCACAGGTTAAAGGGAGATGGAGTTAAATTGTAGCAGATGAAGGAATAACTTTGGAGAAAACTACAGCAGCTCAGTTTACTTAGACTGGAAAAATAATATGGTGCAAAACTGAAAGGAAATTTAAGAACCATCAGAAGAGTCAAAATGGGAAGATTTTTGCACCCATAAGCTTCCCAATAAAATCTTATTGATATATTTATTCATTATATTGCTTAGCTTCTTTGAATTGATAAGCAGCACTCAGATCCCATACAGAGATCCATTAAAGAAAAAAAAACAACGCCCATATTTTTCCTCTCTTGTACCAAGATCAAGCTTAAATCTTTCACACAAAAGACTAGAAACAGAATATTTTTGAGACTTGGCATCAATCCCTGTTTTAAAGCACCAGGTCAGATGCAGAATCCTACACAGCTTGTTTGGATCTGCTCAGTGGTTTCAGCCATCACCAGCTAGTTCCTGCACATCCTTCCTATATTGCCCTCCTCATGCCTTCAAAGCTTGTTCCATGTTCACATGTGGATCATAGAATCATAGAACAGACTGAGTTGGAAGGGACCTTAAAGATCATCCAGTTCCCACCCCTCGTTACACTCAGGGACAAATTCCACTAGACCAGGTTGCTCGGAGCCCCATCCAACACATGGATGCACCACCTCTATCCTTCTGCTTGCACTTCTGATTGCACCACTGCTATGCCAAATAAAATCTGCATCTCTTCTCCTCACCCAACAGAGTCAGAGTCGCAGAGACTCCCAGTGACAGAGAACGAGCCAGCCCACTCACGTCACCAGGCCATTATGCGTCATTGCCATGCATCAGCCAGTGACAATGTCACCCCCACACATGAAATAATAATGGCCCAACAGATGTGAGAGTCATTGCATTTCTGTATGGTGCTGTTGGAAGGCAAGCTAGCAACACAGAACAGCAGATTTGTGGAGAAATAGTTCTGGCAGTTTCTTCAGTTAACTTGATGTGCATCAAAAAGGATTTTGTTGCCTTTTTTATTTGATTTTTAAATACTTCTTTTTTTAGGAGGTTTTGTGGCAACATTTCTGATTTACATTTCTGCTACCATCAATAAATCTGTGCTGGCCTCATAAGTACTTCTAAAAACATCACAGATTTCTTATTAAGCTTCTCCTATTATGGGAGACATTTACCTCTTCCAGACAGTCCCTCTGCTTTGTTGTTATTATATCTTTGTGCCATGTAACTTTCTTCAGCTAAAAGAAAAAATTCTCTTCATCTTTTGCACTCACAAGGACAAGTCCACAGTGAGGAGCAAATCCATGGATGACAAAACACAATGGGATGACAATGCCACTAGCTGTGGCTAATAATGGGAGACAGTCACGGTTAGCATAAGGCTGTACTTTATTCAATGTCCCCCACAAACATTTTAAGACTGCTCTGGTAAAGCCCTGGTAACTTCTAATTAGAGAAGTAAGCCTCATAAAAATGTTCTTTATAGCAACCTATTCAGAGATCTTTATTTCTTAGAATATTGACATTTTGGGATGACATTTGTCTTTATAGGAGATACTGGACGTTAGAAGAGGGATTTTAATCACAAAACATTAAGTTTTTTAAGTTACCATGTGCCTCACAATGACACAGTGTAAATCTAGTCCATGATCAGCTCCAGAACTGTAACTTGATGCTATGTGATCCCAAGAAATTCAGTTTTTTCTGTGCTTCATTTTTCTCCCACAGGGAAGCAATATTCAGAGAGTAACACTTGCTCTTACAATGTGCTGTCTTGTCATAAGAATATAAGCATGTATTTTTAAGGTGTGCGTGCTAAAGCATATTTACATATGTTGTTATCCAAAGATTTTGCTACTTTCCTAAGCTCTGCTCATACTCTTCTTTGACTGACTCATGCTGCTCTCTCCCACATCACACTTCTGCTTGTGCCTCATATCCTCAGGATGGTGCCATGAGGACACCCAGCAACAGACACACATGGTCCTCCATGGCTCTGCTGCAGCCCTTACTCAAAATCCACTCAAGGATCTGGCAGCAAGGTGGAGTGATGCCTCCACACAGCCTCAGCATAGGGCCAGGGAGAGGATCTGCACTGCATCCTATGCCACCACTGGTACCTCACCCAGGGAAAGTCCCTCCCAGCACATTTGTCACCTGGGTGATTTTGATGAGTAAGCTCATACACTGTGAAAGTAAGTGCTAAGAATTAACATTAGGCTTGCTGATGGGGTAATAAATCACATGTTGGTGTCTGTATCTATAAATATCCATACCAGTCAAGAGATGTTCTTGCCGAGTCTGTTGCAGCTCCAGGTCAATCTGCTCAAAGCTGCAGTGCAAACCAGTGGCAGCCTAAAATAAAGACTCCAGCACTGCTGTTTTCCAGACCACTGGCCAGTCTCCTGAGCTATATTTCAGCCAGCTAAAATTAATTCTGCAGAGCACAAACAAAATTTATTATGAAACAAAGAAAAGGAGTACAAAGCTAGTCCTTCAGAGTAACAGCAAACTCCCTGGGCCCTCTCTATTTTGGTAGTCTTTGCTCTCATAATGACAAGAAGTGACTTGTAGCCCATGCACAAAGTATTGGAAACATCAAAAACAACAGTCTTCTGCATTAACAGAGTGCATTAACACTATCTCAGCAGTGCTCATAGTTCCTCTGAGTGAAGTGAGTGTGCCAGCAGTGATTCACACACCACTGCTGAAACAATAACTCATCCCAGAAATCCCTAAAGTAACCTGGATGTGTAATCATAGCGAGCACCATGCTGACACAGCTGCTGCTCCTCACTCCCATGCAACCATTACATCTCCCTGGGCTCTGGGCAATGTTCTTTCTAACAATGTGGGGTACATCAGCTTTTGGTTGGAGGAGAGTCTGCCAAAAAAAAATTAGCACCTGAGGGTTAACAGATAAAGGGAGCCCAACCCTATGAGTACAGCTAATGTGATCTGTGACATCTTTGTCTGTCCTGAAAGGCAGAAGCACAGATCCTGCTTTCTGTAGAATACTGTGCATCCTTGTGGCCATGGCAATACACAGGGGAAAAGTCATAAACAGGAATACAGAAACAGTAAAATCAAGTTAGGGCCTTGGCAAATGGTGGATGTTGCTAATGTATGGTTCTGCCAAGTATCTCCAGCAGCTCGATATGAACAGGAACTGTCCACTGAAGTACAGGTTTGGTGCCTCCTGAGAGAAATCCCAGGAGATGGTCTAGCATATTAGCAAGCCTTTATTGCAAAAGTCTTGCAAGGTAGGTCATTGTGTGCCACATAAAATAGTATCTCTAATAAATCCATGGCAACTTTAATTTTGTCTCCATCTTACAGAATAAGTACCAGCATCTATCAACAACTTCAGAGGAATTTACAGGCACTCTGTGTGCTGGAAACCAGCCAGCAGGGCCATTTTGAGTTTTGTGATGCCAGAAGGGAAATAACTCAGATGGGCCTTTCTGAGGAGAGTCTCAGTATACGTTCTGGCCTGGCACAGATCCAGGGCATACAGTGTTGCACCAAGGCTGAGCAGTGAGACAATTCATCTGTTTGACACTCAAGAGAGATTTCAGCTGGGTTTGAGGGTGGAAAACTTTATTTATGTTTTATCGTGTATGTGTTTTTCCTTCTCATTACTCAACTATACAGCAACAAAGAGATTTTTTTTAAATCCTATATTCTGCTAGATTGCTCTAAAGTAATGTGTTATTTTTACCACTAATACTAGCAAACTAAGTTCCTTGAGGGACTAAATCACTTTAGACATCATGTCTTTCTTCAGGTAAATTTGTTCATACAGACTTCCAGGTTGCTATGACCAGACAATCATAGCATGTGTGGTACCACAAAAGTGGCAGCAAGTGAATTAATCTTCCTTGAAATTCAGAGAGTGTGATAGTGAACTGGGGAACACATACTGTTCTGCAAGCTGCTGAGTAGGTGTCAGTCAGTAGCATGGCCCATCACTGTCATTTACTCAGCCTCTGCTTAGGTGTGTCTGGTGTCACCTGCCCCATTGAACTCTGGAGATTGATGACAAATACTTAAGAAATTTAGAATTAAGAATCTAGACCATCCTTACACATAACATATGTGTAAGTCCCCAAGGGGAGGAAGTCTCAGTGTCCTGTCACCCTCAGAGAAGAGCATTAATGCCTTCTCTCTGCTATCAAAGAGGTAATATTGCTCACCCATCTCCACTTCCATAGCACCAAAGGATTCATGAACCCTGAGGTTCTCTCTTTAGCTGGCAGAGAGACAGGCACATCCAGTTCTCATAAATAGTTCTCTGCAAGATCCCATCTTGCTCCATTAACTCAATGGAAGCCTATTACTGCTAAAATCTTCATTTAGGTGCCTCATTTAGAAGCTGATATTAGATGGCATGAATAGACTTCCTTACCATTCCTTATCACAGCAAGTGTCAGTACCCTTTTTCAGGTTAGTGAAAATACATATATTAGGATAATTTTGCAGTGGAAATCTACTTTGAAAACTCCCAGTAAAATTTTTAATGGGAAAAGAATTATTTCCAAGAAATAATTTTATGAAAAGTGAAACAACTCTTTATAATTTATTGAGGACAAGACAGGTAAATTCTAATGCTTAGGAAGGGCCCAGACTTGCATAAAACCAGATACGAGAACTGATGTCCTTCAAGGCTGGAATGGTTTCCATTCTATCTATGTGTACTATAAACCAACTGGAGTGTTGAGGGCAGAGGTAAGAAAAGAAGAATTTTATGCAATCCTCAGCAGAAAAAATTACTTTCAAGAGATATTTTCCCTTCACTACATATTTTCTTTCCCACAGTACATAGAAATCCTTTTTGGTTTTGCACAGCATTCATCAGACTCTTCCAGTGATATTCAGCCTATACATTTTAGACCTCACATCCAGCCTTATTATTCCCCACATCAGTTTCCTGGCTTCTAAAGTCTGACTGTACAAAACACTTCAAAGAATGGGAATAAAAGTTCCTATGTACCCAGAAAAATCCCCTTCTCTAAGTGGAGTCTTCAGATCCCTTGTATAGATCATAGTCCTGTTAAGAGCAGGAGTCTTCTCTAGTTATTAAACACCTCCTTTCTTTGATGTTCTGTAGAGTGAGACATGGACATTGGATATGCTCTCATTAGCAATATTACAGCTTTAGCAGGCCCTCAGCTGTGCACAGAGAAGCCTAAGAAAACAGTGGTCCCCTTCTGACACATCTCCAGACAGGGGATACAGGTTAACCTGTCCATACTGTGCTGCATTCCCAAACCATTTTCTGGGTCCCTACTAGGACTCCTCCTCTTCAATCCACCTTACTTTCACAGGAAAAATTGTGTAAGGGGAAACCACACTTTCCAGACTTGAGAGTAGCATAATTTGCCACGTTCATGCCTACCGGTCTTCATTTGGCCAACATTGCCTTAGTAGTGTCAGCTGATACTGTTGCAATTAAAAGTCTGTTCCCACATCTGATAAAGTCTTATTTCTCTGGAAAACATAGGGGTCAATGTTGATTCTTTGCAGTATTTCAGAAGAGGATGACCTTTTTTCTAGACAGCTTTGCCAAAGCAACAGGATTATATGTGTCATTGCGTATACACACACACTTAATAGTGAATGTTCTTCTGTAAATACATACATTTAAAAACACACACACATATGTACATGTAAAAACACATACAGAAAGACAGAAAAAATATGAGACTAAAATTTGCAGTTCTGTACACTGTTCTCGTGGTTTAAGTTAAGTAAATTTTATTCAATTGGTTAGACTTAAAGAACACTCCTTTTTAAGAGTGATCTGTTTCCAATGCTAATGCAATTACTCCTCTTCTTTTCCTCTAAGTGAATTCTTCTGCAGTATTGAAAAAAAAAAAAAGATGAAACCCACAAAATTGGTCCCAGCTGCCTAATCTAACCCATAATAGCAGATGTGTATGGATCCTTTTAACAGAGGAGGAGGAAGGAGAACTCCATAAAAGCATCTATGTAAAGGAGAGTCAACCTCCACTGACTCAATTCCAGGATCCTCTTCTTCTAGATTATCAACAGAGGTGCAATTCATGTATTAAAACTAGTCCCCATAATTCAGCTACACAGTTGCCCATTCAGGACCCTCCGTGTTTCTCAGCTTGAGAGTTTGGACTTGAGTTAGCACTGCTTGGTGTTGGAATTTGTTTTAAACTTCACTTGCTTAAAAAAAGTGATGCAGATTCAGGTTCTCAGTTGTTGATTTACACTTTCTGTCCCTCAATTTAACCCCTTTTCTCAATGGTATTTGAGATAATAATTTCATGGTTGGGACCCATGGTTGCTTGGTCCTTTTGGCTACCTCTTCACCAACAGATGGCAAGAAAATCAACCCCCAAACCCTTAGGGAAGTCATGAATTACTTCTTATGAGCAGTGCCATTTGGAAAATGTCACATTAACAGAGGATAAAGTTCTGCTCATACATAGCTTATGCTTCTGCATGTGCTCCAGAGCCAACAGCAACATCAAATGCCTACTTCTGAAAGAGCAATTTATTTCCCTAAATACATATTTCCTCAGGCCTATACTACATTCTAGGATTAAAAAGTGATATTCAATAGATGCAGAGTCATCCTATCATTTTTTTATGCAAATGACAGTATTGTCTTTGTCAGTGTTAAAATTGCAGGGAAAAAAAAAGCCACAGGTCAATGCTTAAACTACAGGAAATGATCGATTTTTTAATTACAACAGAAATTCAATTATACACTTATCTAAGGCTCTTATTACTACATTCTTGTAGAGGAAACAATTGCCTGAAGGTTGAAATTCACAGCTAAGCTCCAGCTACATCCCTTTCCATCAGATTTTCCAAAGTCTCTGATCTTCACTGAACAGACAGTGCAGGGACCTCTTCTGAAAATTTTGCTACCAGCAGATTTCTTTCTCTAAAGTTTGAGGTTTTAGAAGAACTTCCTAATAATGTTTCTTTAAACAGCACTTGAAAACAATAATAGGAAATATGCTAAGCTTGCAGCCAAAGAGCTTTAATGAAGATGGAGGGTGACAGATGCAGGGGCAAGATCAGGGAGGACACCCGTGAATCTTTACAGCTGAAGCTGCTAAAAGAACAGCTGATTTATATAAAAAGTAAGGCAATGGGTGTATTAAGGAGGGAGCTGAGAATACTGGTGTGGTAGGAGGGGTTGTTTTCCCCTCTGTGTCCTTCCTTCAAATGGTTTAGCTATAGTGTGAGGGTAAGTATTGAGACAAAACTCATTTCTGAAATGCTAGTATCTGCCTTTTAGAAACTGCATATGTTTCTGTTTGAAAGCTTTTGCTTCCTGAGAGTAAGAAGCTCAAGGGCAGGAAAGGCAAAGATGTTTCGAAAGCAGAAATGATGCAACTGATGCTCTCTCAGGATTTATCACTGCAAGAGCAAAGGGAATTCTGGAGACCCAACAAAGGTAATGTCTACCAAATCTGACTCTTGGCTGTTTTGTTTGGGTTTTTTTAATTGGAAGTGAATGAATTGAGCTTCTTTCTTGCATTAAAAAGAGGTAACTGGCACATACTTGGATTTGATTCTTTATTAGTAGCTTTGTACTATGTCTCTCTTGTTTCCTGCCAGTCTTTGGCAAGGAAGCTCAAAGGACTTGTCAGATGCCCCTACTGAGAGTAGCCACAAACCCTGCTGGTCCCTCAGCTCCAAATCTTAGGATTGTAATGGTATTTGAGGTGCTCAGCCTCCATATTGCATATGGATCCCTTCCTGAGGGTTTGGCTCAAGTCCTGCTTTGATTTGGCTCTCTGGTTGACTGTTGTAGAGAGGCATTGATGGCTGTACAGGCACGTGCAGGTTCAGGGAACATTTGGTCGTTGGCTGGTTAGAGTTGCGGAGACATTTGCTGTTTCACCTGCTCTTGTACCTGCTGTAGCAACCACTTGTTTTCTGTTGTGCTAGGTGTGTTTTGTGTGTGGATGGCTCCTGTTGCATCTCTCTGATGGGAGTGACAAGCAAGTCATAGAGGGATTTGCTGCTACTATGGCTCTAAAAAGGCAGGGAGTTCTCTAAAACCTTAGGAAATTGTGGGACCATGCAGGTGGCACCCAACTGCTAAAGGTTCCCAAATTTTACCTGTTCAAGACAGGAAAAAGATTGTTTCAGCCTAGGCTTGTTAGCTTCCAAACCCAGATTTACTTACTTATCACAGAACTACCTTCACAACCATGGCACCATGGGATTAATTTTATCCTGATTTACACTGACCTTCCCACCTGCCCAGAGCCCCAGGAACACAGTCATAGTGCTATGCACTCTTCTAGTTGACTTCACATCCATTGCTTTCAGCTGGAGACTTTCAAGTTGTGGTACAAAACCTCTTCATAGTCAGACTCAACTGTTTCTTAAACAAATAGTTTTCTCCCTTGCCTTTGTACCTTCCCTTGATACATCCAACATGTGCTGCTATTGATATATTCAAGGCATCATATGAGGTTCTTTTTGATAAAATACCCTGTTATTCACCAAGAAATTGACTGATTATTTTACTGTGAGCATGAAAAATGACAGGGATGGGAGGACACTAATTTTTTCCCTGGGGCGCATAAAGCTGAGAGTGTTGTGTCCTGCAGAATGTGTGTTAAGCCTCTCTGTTTATTTTTTGCTTTTTCTTGGATAAAAACCAAAACAACTAAATGTTATCATAATTCCAGATCAGAGTCACGTGCACAAATTCATAAAATACCTGCATGCTATTAAGTGCTTTCCTAAGAAGTGAATTAAGTTAAGTAAAAAAAAAAATCTGTGTGTTTATGGAGTAGACCTTGGACTCTCTGTACAGTCCTATGTGTGGAATCAACTTCTCTCCAGACTTGTGTGCAGATACAGCATATTGTGAAGCGTACAAGAGGCATTTTTATAAAAAATAAGGGGATGGACTTATTCTTCATGATTTTTGTAAAACATATTATAAACAGGGCAGTGGTTGGATATGTATAATTTAATAAGATACAGTTGAGAGCAGTTGTTCTTGGAGTTACCATTCATTCTCTCTGATATCCTGAGCAATGCTTGGAAATCAGTTTGAGGCTACTGAAAAATTAACATATTTAGACACAGGCAGTTTGATACAAGTTCCTCCAAATTTCATTTGGTTGGGATTTCTTTCTGGGTTTTTGTTTCTCCCCTCTGCAGACCTGTCATAATTTGTAGTAGCTTAAAAGCTAAAACTTAAGGTGTTATCGAGGTGCCACTGTTCTCATGCAGTGCTCAGATTAGCTGTAGGTCACTCTAAGTAATTGTTTGTTGTTTCTGAATCATCTGCACCAATTCTTGTGTCCTCAGTATGACTGACAGAGTGCTGGTAGGTTTATTGTATCTTCTAGTATTTTGAGAGAGAAGTATAGATACTGAACCACTACTCTGGATTTTTATTTTGGTCTCTGTTTTATTTCACTCATTTTTCTTCAAGATGCCTTGTGTGTTGCAGAAAATAAAACTAATGCTGCTAACAAGGTTACCATACTTGCTTCTGTCAGACAGGGTAGCAACCAGTCTGTCAAGAAGCTAATCTTCAAACTTTTCAGGTCAACCAACCACAAGAAATTAAATGTTTCTCTTCCATTTCTGTTTGTCTCTTTCCCTTGTATTTATTTCTACAAACCTATTTTACCTGTCCTTGTCTGCTGTGCTTGGCATGGGTACCGTGTTGTCAAGTTCCCAGTGTTCAAAGACTTTTAGCTAATGGTTTTCAAGGTCAAATGCCTAAGGCTTAGTTCTTGAATTCAGCAGAGGCAAGTAAATAATTAAGTTGCCCAAGGTATTCCTGCTGTTTGTCATTGTTCTCCCCAGTGAAAGTGAGAAAATCTGATTGCTCTGAATAAACCAGACTTACTGAAGTCTTTGACTTCTTCAACAACATTTTAAGTCCTAGAGAGATGTGGTGCATGTAAATGTGTGTAACAGCCTTAAGCACTTTCTCTCCAGGGCTTTAATAGTTATATTTAAATAAAAACACCCTAACAAGCATATTCTTCTAAATGATACAAGTGCACTCTCAAAATCAGCTACAATCAGTGGGAGCTGCAGGTTATGCAGCACATGTGGATTCCCAGTCTGCTTGAATATATCAAAGTGGTGTGGATCCCAAATCTTAGCTTCAGTTATTAAAAAACACAGCCTCTGGGCATGTTAAGCTACTCATATGAACGAGGTTGTTCTGAAATAGAGTCCCTTGTCCCTTTGATCTGGTGTGACACTGGGAGGCAGGCATGATATATGTGTGTGGAGGACGTGACTTGCTTGCCTCTGGCTAGGATGCTTGTCATTAGGTCTAAAGATAACTGTGAACTTGAGTAGTGCATTTGTTCTGAGTACAGGAAACTGAAGCAGGAAACAGAACACGAAGATGCTGTTCATAGGGGAAAAAAGAGGAGGTGAAGATTTGGGTGTAATGACATCACAAAAGAAATGCAAACGTGACATTATGTGTGAAAACAATTTGAGCTGACAAAGCAAAAAGCCTCTTGCCAGTCTAGTGAGGAAACATTTAAGTTAGTGAAGTACGATTGTGAGAGTATGAAAATGCCATTGCAAGGCTCTTTATCATGGCTGAGAAGGGGGAACTGGCCTGGTTTTACGCTCAATGAACAGAACTTCAGCTGTCTCACTAGTCAACAAAAACAGTGCAAATGGGGTTTCAGGTCACTAGAGGCTTTTCAAAAGAAATAAAACTGACCAAATTGCTCCTAAACCCAAATAAGAAGAGGATGGTTTTACCTGAAACCACCTTCAACAATCCAAACTTAAGGTCATTTTGTAGCCATTTTATTACAAGAGGCTCACTTTTCGTTTTTCAAAGGAAAGTTAGGCATTTCTTTATTATTTATTATTTGATCAAACACATTAGATGGCTAGCCAAGTAAAGCTCGCTCTACATCAGAGGTAGCACCTGGCATTTATTTCTCATGTCCTGTATAACTCTTCTCCATTAATTCTGCAATTTCCATAACAATGAAGGTACATTATCTTGTGTGATGTTATTCTTGGACTCATAGAAACACGCAGTAAACACTGTGCCTCTTACCCTGACCACCCAGTGGAGCTCAGCAGTCATTGAAACCTTGTGTCAAAGTGTATCTTAAATTCCACACTCCTTTTACCAATGCTCTTTGCAATTACAATCCAATTCTCACATTATTGCCCACATAAAGTGAAGTGGTCTTGTTCCCAACCCAGGTCACCCCTGCACATTTGATCTGCACTTACGACTTGCATAAAGTCGTTAATGCACACTGTTATTAATTCGGTTGCTGCTGTTGCATTTCATTGTCAACAAACTTTTTGTGTTTTTTGGAGGGGGTAGCAAAACCTAAGGTTAAATTAGGGTTGCTGTTATCCAACATTTTGGTATCCAGTGTTCCTGGTATTGCATACTGCAGCATGGCCTTTCTTGGAAGCTCTATGTACGTGGCCCAGCTAGGCCTGACCTTGCTCTGTCTGAGACATCTGATGAGATCACAGCTGGAGGTGATGCAGTTATGAACATTTAGTTATGGGAAAGTCTGGGGAGATATTTTTAACAAATAAAAATGGAAAGCTTGCAAAAGCGTGACGTGGGCATTGTTTTCAGTACTTTGAGTTCCCTTCTCATAAACATGTGGAAACTCTTTAGGAGTATGGTATTAAGATCCTAGTTAATTTATTTTTCCAGACTGCCTGCTGCAAAGGTTTGTTCTATATGAGAAGCTAATACTGCAGTCCAAGGTCATGGAAAGCAAGGGGGAAAGAGTTGTGTGGATACACTGAAGTGTTTAGTTTTTAGTTTTTGTTTTCTTCTCCTGCAGCCGGTATTCAGTATTAAAAAAAAGGAAAGCTGATACAGGGATTGTGTTGGGTAACAAGTTTTCATTTCTTCTCTGTAAATGCTTTCAAAATAATCATAAACACATGTTAATATGTGGTACTCTGTAGAGGGGAAAGAAAGCAATGGGAACATAGCCAGCCAACAAAGTATATGTCTCTCTCTGAAAGAACAATACAAAAAGTAAATCCGAAAGGAGAAGCTACAGGTCTTGATGGACTGAAAGCACCATGCAATTTCCAAAGTTAGGAAATTAGTTTGAGATTCAGAAACCAGAATAAGGTTAGGGGTCAATAGGTAAAATTAGAGTGAAACTTTGAAAAGAGCACATGGACCTTATTGCATTTGCTAGGAGAAGAAGCATGACAGAAAAGTGACTACAGGAACCCATGGCCTGATGTCCCTCATACTGCAGAAAGGAACTTAGTTTACTCTAAACCAAGTGGAGATTTAGGGTTTTCCACAGCAATGTAGAAATGTCATGCTCGTTAGCCAGAGCAAGGCACATCTTGCGATTACCAAAAAGCTCCCAGAAAAAGCCCTTCTGAGAAACCAATTGATGCTTCAAATTATAAATTCTCTGTGTGCAGAGTGCCTGTAAATGAAGTGGTACTTGGGGGCTACGGACTCACTGTCTTCCCCGCTTTTGGCAGAGCTGTCATGTGATCTGGAGCCAAGTCCAGAACTAGAACATTGTACAAGCCAATTTAATTCTCAAAAAATGAAAGAAAATATATCCAGTTTTAGATGAAATATTGGTTGAAGTTGCCAGAACAAGATCTGACTGAGAAACTTCAGAAAGCAATTTAGAACATTAGAACAAGGTGAACTGGACGTTGTGTCTTCACATGCATAGCCTTAGTCCTTAACACCAACTTGCAAGGGAGAGCTCAGTCCTGGGTGGTGTTTAGTGTCAAGGTTTTCTTTAAAGAGAATGTGATGATGAAGAAAACTGTGAAACATAATTGCATTTACTGTAAATTAAGTATTGAAAATTCCTAAAAGCAAAGATCCAGAAACATGCAGTCATTGAACTCCAATACCTTCCATCTATTCCAACAGTATCAGAAATTCTGAGATTTTTTGACAGGAAGTTGGAGACTAATATTCACTTATAGGACTGGGCACACTAATATAATTTGCTTCTGACGAAAAGTAGCTATTGTGGTTTTATTACATTTTTTCATTTTATCTACATATAAGGATGAACATTTTTCAAATAAAAACTCTTCTTAACCTTGATCTAAATCACAACCAGAGACCTGCAAAAGCATTGTCCTTGTTTATATTGTTCCTGAGAGGGAAACAAAAATCTATATTTTGTGTTAAAGCTTCATTAAAAAAGAGACTCTCCTGATTCTTGAAGTAGGTATTCTGTAGCACTGAATTGTACTGGTAAACTTAGTCAAAACCAGTGTAGGTCACAAATAGGCAGTTCACAATTCATTAAGGCTTTAGAGTTGTATAAAATACCTGGTTGCATGTTGTTCTTCAATCAGGTTTAAATAGACACCACAAACTTCCTTTATTTAAGGGTATATTTTTGCCTGCTTTTAAATAAGGTTATTAGCCCATTTGTCAGCTTTCTGTCTGTACCATATCTTCATGGGAGCTGGCTTGGCACTCTGAGTAAAGCTGGAGTCAATATATCATGCCTATAAGAGTAACCGAATGGATATTTAAATGTCCAGCTGCCTGACTGAAAACATTATCTCTGGAGGATCTGGGTGAGCTCAACATTCATATTGAAATGATGAAGTCAAATTTCATAATTACCCATCACTTGCAAAACCAGCTGTCTCACAGGTCCTTATTGCAAGCAAGTTATCCTGTCTCAGGTTGGTGACATCTTTTTTCCAACTTGCAGTAGGAGGGGAATTTGTGGTTCTTCACATCTGTTGTTAGATCTTGTCTGCAACTTCATCTCTAATTGCTCCATCCTGGAGGTTGGACTGAGTCGATGATAAGCAGCGTTTGGGACCAATACTGTTTCTAAGATTTATTTTAACTAACCATTGTGATGAAGCACTAGACAGCAAGGATTTTATCAAAAACCAGTAATATTTTATTTCAGTTCTGATTGTGCTTTATAAGACAAATTAGACCAGCTTTCCTTGTAAGCTACAAAAATAAAACCAACCTTGATATTTTTAGAAAGCCTGGTCCTACTTCTTTAAGCTTTTTTTTTTTGGTGTGTGGAGAGCCAGAGCAGGAGGGAAACAGTTTTTATTTGTGTGAACTCAGTTACCCTATAGCTCATAGCAGAGAAGGAGGGTCTTCCTCCCCTCTCAAACAGGTTTGTTTTCATTAGCCATGTCTCTACATGTATCTCTGATGGCTGCTCCAGAGCTGAGCAGATAAATCTCTTCAGCATTTGGTCACCGCCTTTGTACCTCCTAGAGTAGAAGCCACCTTATCTGTGCACACCCCAGATTATTTCTAAAAATCAAGAGATCAAGTGGATTTATCTATAGGCCACAAAGTTAATAGCTTTATCAAGCCTACTTGTTCTCTTCACATTGTCTGAGAATAATTATTGTTATAGTAAATTAGAAGCATTTTTTCCTCAAAAATTATGCTTTTCACCAAGAAATATCTGTAAACTTAAAAGATTTACATATGCAACTAATCTTCAGTACAGCATTTGGTTTATTATTGGGGTGGTAAACAGATGTTGATTCCTTTAGTGACACTAGAATTAAATATTACATTTACAATGGACTATATGCTATAAAGTGGCTCTGGATCTTTCTATTTGGTGGCAAGCTTGTACTTTCAGTCCTTCCCCTTGGGTACCATGGAGACATTGCCGTGAGAGAGAAATTGGGAACAGTTGGATTCTTTTGGTAATGTTTCTTAGCAAAGTTTTGTCAGGTTATTCTTCTCTTTGGAATATCAAATCACATGTTATCAAGTACCTTGATATTCCCTGAGGCTGCACAAGATTCATGGTGTCTGGCTATTGCAGATATATATAAAACAGTTGTTATTTTTCTGAATGTTGGGTGGATTTTTGACTTTTACACACAAGAGTCTCAGCACTGTTTGTTACTTTCCTGCTGAATCTCAGCAGAAAGTATTATTTCTGTGAGACCTCAAAGCAGTTATTTTTTTCCCCCTATCTCTCACAGTCATATATTTTCACAGTTAGCAACACCTCAATCTGCTCTTGCAAGAATGAACTTCCAGTAGCTGGATCTGAGGCTATTGTCATCAGACAGAGATAAAACCTCACAAAGCTGGGTCCCAGATTGTGGGTCAAACCATTTGAGTTCACGTTTTTCAGTTTTGCCTTTGACTTGAGACCTCCCTCTCCTCAGGGCCAAAATGACAAAGGTTATTTTCCAGGGCTCCTTTTTATTAAGGTCCTATCTTGTGCTTAAGAGAGTACTTTTGTCTTTATTTCCATGGAGTTTGGGCCTGAAAAACCCTCCCCTACCTTACACAGGAGAGGGCTCTACTCATACCATATAGATACCAAAAGTTTGTTTAAATAAAGGAGTGTTCCTTTGTTTGGGGCTTTGTTGTTTTTTGGGTTGTTTGGGTTTTTTTTTATTCAACCTAGGTTGTAGCTGGTGTCTTCCCTGTGTCAGAACAGCAGCAAAGTGAGGCCCATTTAGGGCTTCCATGTGCCTGTCCCACATGTTCCCATCTGTTTGCACTGCCAGAAATCATTGCATGACCATTATAGGTATAGACAGGTATTGAACTCAATCGAAAATGACAGTCAACAGTAGTCTGTCCCATTTTGGCTGACACAGAGCTGAGAGCACGTCCAGATAGGCAGGAAGAAATGTGGAGGGCTTGGGTGATTTTGTCTATCCCCTTAAATCCCATATGATTCTGTGATTGGTTACATTTTGATATCCAAAGTCATCTTGGAAAGCATTACAATAAAGCAGCCCTAATGCCACAGAGTTCATATTTTCATATTACAGGACTATGGTGCTGTTCTGCCAGCAGGTCTCTTGGGAACTCTTTGGCTGCCATCCCAATTTATCTTCTACATAAGCTGACTCATTTAAAGAGACAAGAACACCATATCCTCAGGAGTGCATGCTGAGACATTCTTTTAAAGATATGGTTAATGCCTTCACCAGTTCTGTGGGTGCACTGCATTTATTACAGCAAACCAATAGAGTAACAGTGGTGTGTGTTCTGCTGTGAAAATGCAGCATGCACTGGAGCTGCAGAGAAAAGGAAAATGTAAAGGATCTTTGAACTGTTATCAGATGTTTGTGGCTGAATTATCATTGCAGAAAAAGTTTGGGATAGCTCAGATTTAATAAAACAAATAATTCTGAGTAGCAGAATTTCTAAATCTTTTGGGTTTGTTTAGGTTTTGTTTCATGGTTTTGGAGGTTTTTTCCTCTCCATAGAAAACCTCTTGTGTCTGGTGAGACATGAGCTCTATGGCTGTGGCAGTTATAGCCACTCTTTCTTTGGGCATGCTGGTATCTAATGTTACTGATCTGCAACCTTTAAGCGAGGGTTTTAATTGAGCTTTTTCTCCTGTATGTGGGTCACTGCTCTCTAAAAATATGTAGGAATTTAAGATGTCCAAAACTTCTGCCTGTCAGTCAAATTTTTATTAGTTAATGAGGGAACAGGCAACGTATCATCTCAGTTCTGCAATAAGGCTAAACCCTGGAATAGTGACATCTGTGATTTATTATTTGCATAATGGTCAATCTGAACCTGGGGTTAGAAACATTCTTCATTTCACTACAGACCACAAGCAAAAATTCAGGTAATGATAAAGCTATCCTGAGGTTACATGAGTAAATGCTGTACACTCACTTGGCAAAGGAATAAGATAGTTATGTATGAACAGATTGTTACAGTCAGACTTCACACATGCAAAGAGAGATGATTCCCCTGCTATTGGAAAAGAACACTTTCCAAAAATCTGTATGACTGTTTTGTTCCCTCTCAAAGGTGTTGCAAAGCCGTTTTGTCAGATTGGGCTTTTAAGAGAGTCCAGACAGGAGCAGGACTTGGACTCTCTTCTGATCAAATGGCTAGTGCTCAGCAAGAAAGATTCATGTCCCAGTGAGTACCTACACAAAGAGCTTGTCTGCTCAGTAAGGGCTTTAATTTGTACCTTCCGGTCCCTCTAGTCTTGGAGGTAATCAGAGATGCAAGTAGCTGGTTCTGTGTTGTCATCCAAGCAACATGTCTAGAAGTAGTACTGTACCAATCTTGCACAAAATCCCCAAATAGTACTAATAAGAGGAGCAGCAGACTGCAGAGTCAGTTAGAAAATCACTATGATGTGGGGAAAGGTGGTTTTGGTGACAAAAAGCATGTTAGACACTTTCTATTTTTGTTTCCTACTCTCTGAAAACTGTAAAAGCTTCAGAAATGAAAGCTCTTTTTTTTTTTTTGGCCTTGGAAAGTTATGTGCATAAACATGCCAACGTTCAAGTTGCCACAGTACTCTTCAGTGGTGTGTTTGCTGCTTCCTGCTCCAAAGGATTCCCAGTATCTGATGTGGACCCTGATCTACTGTGTCGGAACTAGAGTTTGGTGCTATGTTGTCTTATTATTATGACATTGTCCTGAGAATCCAACACGAGACTAGAGCCACACCATCTTGAGTGCAGTGTAGACTCTGGTTTTAGAAGGAAGAAATCATTTAGTAGGAGTTGCCTTCACCAAGATCCATAAGCAAAAGTTTCATAGGCTAAAAAGACAGTAATAAACACATCTATACTTATCCAAGGCGGGCGGGGGGGGCAAAAGTGTTTAACTCTCTCTTAAATTTAGTTTCGGTAGGGAGAGACAAGTTTGTAAAGTGCTAAGTGGAACCACTTCAGTGGGGGACTTAACTGAGGCAATATAAGAAGCCAGTAATTGAATCAGGAAATCTTTTCCATCCAGGATTTGTTACCAAGCTTTTTCTCACTGTAATTTGTTTAGTGTCAAGAAGCTGTTTGAAATCTACCGACTCTTGTAGGTGTTTGATGTCAGACATAAGTATAAAAGTGTGAAACCAGTCCTGGAAGCACTTGCACTCTCTTCCTTTTTGCAAGGGAAGCTTGCAAAATGCAGTCTGTTATGTTAAGAAAGCATTAAGTGTTTTTGGTTTGTTTCTTCAATGTCCCCTTTTTTTTCTGTAAAGTGCTTGCAGAGTACAGAATATTTGAAACCAAATGAGGAAAGTGCAGAACTCAAAAACATAGATAATCTATGATTCTTAAAAGGAAATAAAATGTGAAAAGTAACTTATCAATATCAAATCTTTTTAATGATAGTTTAATGAAAATGGGCATGTCTTCACTGCCACATAGAGAGGAAAGCCCTTCAAGCTGTATCTTAATGACTTTCTTAGACTGCATGAGTTTGTTTGAAGCTTAAGGTTTCAAATACTTCTATGCCATGAACAGGATTTGCTCTGGTTTTGACAGCCTCTTAGATGTTCATGAAGTTGAGACAAGGTCTAAAAATGTTTCAAGTTTAAACAGTGACATTATCAGATGTCCTCTGTGCTTATGTGTTGTGCCACATTTGTTTTCTCTGTTGCATCCCAAGTTTTACATAACTTTACATTGTGACTTTTTATTGAGCCTGAAAAGAAATCTTGACAATGCCAGAACTGAAGGTCCTTTCAGTAGTTCTTTGCCTTTGTGCAAAGAGCAATTCTTTTAGTCTTCCCTGTTGACCTTAGTGAATGTAAACCATTTAAATTGAGGGAAGTTTTTCCTTTAATCTCTTTTGTAGCTCTCAGCTTGACTACTTAAAATGTCCTTGTGTTTTTTCTGTGAAACTCTTTATTCTCCCCTAAAGAATTATGTATTCTCTAACTGAAAAATACTTCTAATAAAATAAAGACATCTAAGACAGAATGTTCTATAGCTAACTATATGACAACTAAGTCATATCAGAAAATCTTAACAATAAATGATATGTCATACTTTTTTCCCAGATACGCAGATGTTTCACAGCCTCTGTAGGAGGAATATAAACCCAAAAATATTGTTATCTGCTTACAGACAAAGCAGTAGTCCTATTTGGATCAGGAGAAGAAATGAGTTGAGAATCAAATATCACTGCAGTCATCTGTCTCATGAAAGAAAGCACAAATTTCTGCTTTCATGGTCACAGCAAAACAATCAGAGACTTTTTCCTCCAAACCAAAGCCAATTTCAACTAACACTTAGGCTGTAAACTTTTATGGCATGATTTTTACAGGTTAAAATATTGAAGTTTTTCTTTTCACTTTGACCTTAGTGGCCCTCACTTTTTTCCAGTCCTTCTGTGTGGTTTCAGCTGCTTGTTATGCCATGGTTGAGCACAGTCAGTCATTAGCACTAGTGCAAAGGCCCTGCAGTTCAAGGCTTGGCCCTGGAAAAGGTTTCCTTTGTTAGCTAGAGATGCCCTTTGTGTTTTGGTTGGGAGCTTCCATTCCTTTAACATGAACTTTGTTCAATGACCTGTTTTGTTCCTGTACCCCAAAGGAAGAAAAACATGGCTGCTGTGTCCTCTGTTTCAGAGAGGTTCCTTCACTTCTGAATATTGCCTATCAAGCAATCCTATAGCCTTTGACTGGTCTTGTCAAGCTGCCTTATGTTCCATCTTGCCTGTTAACCCACTCCAAGGGTCCTCAGTTGCTTTCACTTTGCACATTTTTTTCTTTTAGGAATAGGTTAATATTTTTCAGGTGCATATGCACCTTTTATCGTTTTTGATATTGATTGCAGAAAACTCTTCATTTATTGAACTGTATGTAATAGTTCCAGGTAATAAATAGTGAAATAAGGCATAAGTGCATTCTTTATCAACTATGAAAACATCTGCTCTTCCTGTTTTTCTGTCACATTTCTTGTCATCATCTTGCAGTTTTACCTGCAATATCTCAGTCCATCTGACACCCAGAACTCAGGGAACCAGCTTCACTGTGGCAAATGGGATCTTCTTTTGACTGATTATTTCATATGACCAATAAGTCATGTCGTCCATTCACAAGATAAAAATGTCATTTTTAGAGTTACTTTGTAAAAACTGTAGGAATGTGTCAGCATCTATCAAGTATAATTTATGAAATATTGTCCTTGCAGATTAATAAATTGCTTCATAGCCTGTCTGCAATGCCAGATAACAAAGTAACACAACAAATAACCACGCTGTACAATAAAAAAAAGCTATTTACAAGCTTCAAAAACATTGCAAAAAAAAATAAGCCTGGCTTTCTACTTTTACACACCTGGGAAAACATTGTCTCATGTTAGTCCCTGAATCACTGACCCTCTGAACTCCCAAGACTCCAAGTTCTATACATGAAGTTCAGCAACATCAACTTGCAAACTGGCAAGCCTTTCCACTACAGTGTATCTACCAGTGCATTTTCTTTTGCTATTTGTTTGCTTTGCTGTTTGTTTTATGGGAAGTTTTGTTTGTTTGAGGGAGGTTTTTTGAATCTTCAACCTTTGATAAGGCTATCCGAGACTATTTTAATCAACTTCTTACATTATTATTCATGATACTTTATTTTAACCAAATACAAAATGCTGTCACTCCTGATTGATTTATTTGCTATTTGGTGTAGAAACTGATGCAGTCTTCAACATTACTAGTAGTCTTTGTTCTGGGATTCCAATGGAGAAGTTTTATGTCATTTACAGTGAGACATTTCCTTGTAATATTGATCTGTCAAAAATATCAAAGAGCTTTTATCTTGTAAACAAATCTGACCTTGAGCATCTCTAAGTCCTCATATGCAACTCCAGCAGAGTCTCTTGAGAGATGGTGAAATCTCTACCCTTAAAAATCTTCAGAATAGAACAGAAAGAAGTGTGAACTAACTTTTGAAGTTAACTCTGCTTTGAGCAGGAGGTTGGACTAGTGACCTTCAAAGGTTTCTACCAACCTATGTTTTTTTCTTGTCATTCTGTAATTCCCACTTTTCTCCAGCCTCAGATCATTTTGTGTTTGTTTCTATCCTCTTTGAACAAGTATCTTTTAACCTTGTCACAACTATTTTTCTGTACCCTTTCTATTTACCCCATATAGCTATCTTCATTTCTTTCTGTTTTACCATCAAATTCCTTAATAGTAATCTTAAATTGATTTTCCTTAACTCATTGTATTTCTCTTTCAGATTAAGTCTTTTGTTAGAAAGTATTGTGCAGACAACTGCTTTCCTCCATGTTAGCACTGTTTCCTTCATATATGTTGGTCTATATGTAGATAATTTTCTATCATTGCAGCATTCACTTTTTTCCACCCATCTCTGTTATAAAGGAAATCCTGAGTCCTTTCCTCCAGAGGAACTAAGTGGAAACTGACAAGCTTTCAATGGACTCCAGAGGAGTCCACCTACCAGGAGTCCTTTCTCCATGAACGTCTCCCATTGCTCAGGCATCCTGAAACTTCAGAACACAAAATCTAGAGCCTCATGCTAATTTTCACAACATTTTCATGCCTTCTCAGGAAGGTATCCAGAATCATCTCCTTAGGACCACAGTTTATTGTGGACAATTTTGATCTCTTTGCACAAGTCTAGCAGTCCTTTGCCACAGCATGAACAAAAATTAGTTTTCTACATTGTCTTATCTTTCTTTGAATTAGACAATTCATGTAATCTCTGACACTGAGAAGGTACTCTCTGATTCTGCCATGACCAGGAGTTCATGATAGCACTGGTTTAATTTCTTATGGGGTCAAAATAAATCAGTATTCCTTCCTAACCGCAGGTTATACTTCCTTCTCCACTATACCTAGTCAGTATATTCCTCTCCTTTCTATTAGTCTGCTGTCTCAGCATCGCCTGTTCATCTCTCACATTCTGTTAGGGATTTTTTTACCCTAGTCTCCATTTCTGAATACCAATTTTCCCATTTTCTTTTGTGTGCAAAAGACCTTGTCAAACATGTGGAGCTTGAATGATTTCCTTAACCCTGTCACATTTCAAAGCAGACTTCTCGCCATACTTCTTTTTAGTTCCCATTACTTTATTCCATCACTGTTTCTATTTCCACTTATAAATCACTCTGAGTAACCCACTCGGGAATTATGAACACCCTGTGCTTCTGCATCCACAGAATCTTACTTCTTCCTTTGTGTTGGGACTGAGCTGTGATACTCAGTATCCACACACCTCCCAGGCATCCTGCCCTGTTCCTGGATTATATATTGAAAAAAGCTCACTTGTTTCAGTTTCCCTCCAAAAACTCCTTTTTCTACTCGTGACCATCCTTCCCTTGTTTTTCATTCCTTTGTCTGCCAATCATTTCTTCTGATAGTTGTCTAATTGCATGTATATTTCTTGTTTGGTTTTTTGTTGTTTTCCCACTAAATTGAAAATATTTAGGAAAATGTTTTGTGAGAGGATATGGATAAATAAAAAAGGCAACATAATTGAACTTACACTGTCAGGATTGTTGAATAGGTTTACAATTAAATGTTTTTAAATACTTTGAATTATCATTAGACTATTTTTATTTAGTGAGACAATCAATATCCCAATGTATTTGAAATAAGATCTGAGGTAACAGTATATGTTTTTGAACTGGCAGACATGGAATGAGAAGATATCCCCTGATGTGTTTGACAGAAGGAACTTAGTAGGAAATTTTTTACACATGTATGGTGTCTTCTGCCACCAATTCAAATACTACTTCCAGAACACTAAGAGTTTAAGTTCCTGAACGTTAATGTTTGCACTTTGATTCACAGGGTATTAAGAACAAGCATGCAATCAACCCTTTAACTGGTACCTGATTTTTGTTGGCTTTTTTTCCATTAAATATCTCATATTTTTGAGGCAACTTTTACCAAAAAACCATGATAAGTGACATAACACTGTACTCATGGTTTCTATTTGCCTTTTTACTGCTGACAACTTGTTCTGTTTACTTTGAAAACAGTGTTTTACCCACATTGTGCAAGCAGACCAACCATATTGGTGTAATTGGCGGCAGCATTCACTTAAAAGCAGAAACAAAAAAACCCCTACTACCACAAAAAAACCCCTGAAAACAACAACAAAAACCCACACACCAAAAGAACACCAACCCCCTTCTCCCCTCTAAAAACACCACTGAAACCCCAAGACCACAATACACAATATTAATTCTTTCTCTTTCTTTAAGAAAAGCATACAAAGTGGTATAGTACACCAAGTACAAAACAAAACCTAAACCAATTTGAATGCATAGATTTGTACTCTTGACATAACTGGAGCAGAGTCTCCTAAGGGATGGAAGTTTCCTGGCCACTCTGATATTTGTATGTATTGATGTTTTTACTGTCTATGCCCTGCAAAGACATGTTCAGATACTTTAGTATTTTAGTTTTTGTAGTATGCCCTGACTCCTTCCACTAGTAAATAAAACAAACTTTTCTTACGTCCAGTCAGACTTGTGTTGCAAAGGGTGACCACAAACTCTGAATCACAGTTCCAGCTTTTGAAACTATTTTACACTGAAACTTGTGCTCTAGTTCTGGGAGTTTTGCTCTTTCCTAAACAGTTACAGGATTTATTCTCTGTAGCAAAGCGAAAACAATCTTTTGCCAGGAAATAGTTGTTTATGAGCAGTCATCTTGCACTGTCAAGACCACACAAACTCAGATGGCCACTTGAGGTAGTCTGGCATGATTTCTTGAGAAGACAGGTGACATCATAGCTTTAATTTTGGCATTATGGCAGAATTCCAGATTGAGTGATGAATGTTGTGTGCATTCAACCCCCTGAACCAGCAAAAGATTTGTATGCCTCTTCCTTCCCAGTGTTGGTCTTGTCCATCACCAGCTGAGTAGTCTCCATCTCCCTCCTGCCACAGAGAACCAGCTGTACTTTGATCCTAGAGATGAGTCTCTTTACTCTTTAAATGCATAGCTTTGACATAAATATTATCTATAATCCACACCTTGCAGATATGACTATGTGTAGCGGCCTTCAAGTACCTAAAGGGGCTACAAGAGAGCTGGAGGGAGAACCCTTACAAGGATGTGGACTGACAGGAGAAGGGGAAATGGCTTTAAACTGAAAGAGGGTAGGTTGAGATTAGATATTGGGAAAAAATTATTTACTGTGAAGGGTGGTGAGGCACTGAGACAGATTTCCCAGAGAAGTTGTGAATGCCCCAGCTCTGGAATTTTCAAAGCCAGCTTGGATAGGGCTTTGAGCAACCTGGTCTAATGGAAGGTGTCCCTGCCCCACTGCAAGGGGTTGGAACTCTTTCATGTCCTTTCAAACCCAAATCATGGGCTGGATTCTATATGCTTACTGATGGCTCTTAGGACATCCTTAACAGATGCTTTTGATAGTTATAGGCAGCCTCTTGAATTCTATAACGACAAAACCCTTCACCCTTTAGGAACATTTTCAAACATATTTTGCCATATAACATGTGCATTTAAAAGACTGTGGTTTGTCTTGATTAAAGATGTACTAGTATTGCAAGAAATTCACAGCCAATCATTGTGAGTTATATTTTGGATATATTGGAATTTCCTTCAGGAAATACACCAAAAATCCCCTGGTTGCTGTTTAGGGGAACTGGGACAAATATGAAAGAGGGGCTGGCCAAGCTGTGGTTATCAAGCTAAATGCAGAAGCCAAGTGATTGAATTGCATGTGTCTTAAATTGACTGCAAAGCTGTGTTGGAATGGGAACTGGTGGCTAATTTAAATCACTGTTGTCAGGGTGAAATAAAGCAGCAAAATCTACTGTAGCTGACATCGTTACAGTCCCCCAGGACCAAGCTGCCTATGCAACCTCTGCAATTCTTGGAGCAATGGAGCAGCAGTGGAGCTGCTACACTACAACTCTCTGATTCATAGATTTCAGTGTTTGGCGCTTCTTGGCCAGAAAAATACTTTGTTACGGAGCTCGCACCTACAGGATGTTGAGTCATCTGCGTGGAGTTATAGGCATATTAGAAGGCAACAGTCTGCTTACTTTTACCTCTGCAATGTGGCTGAGGAGCTGTGTCGCCCAGCACATACACTTCTGTGCTGTGACCTCTCTGAGGCATTGCTGCCTTTTCTGGCAATGAGCTGTGACCCTTGTGTGCATGGTGTGCATTGAGTGCTGGCAGCACAGACTGAACAAGCATTCGCACCCAATCCATCCTCATTTGCAGGCTCACTTTTCTTATGCAGCTCATCAAAGTAGGCTATTAAATAAGATTGTGTTTGAGAAAAGCTAAAAGCTGATGTGTGCCTGCCAACCACCTTCGAGCTGGCAAGAGACATGAGCAATTCCACAAACCAAATGAGATGAGTTTAGAATGTATTTCATGCTGCTGTGCCTCTGAAGGGGGAAGCAGCCTTCTGTTGCTCAGGAGTGCTGCATACCATTCAAGGGGGGAAGGATAGCATATATATCTGGCTGGAATTCCATGGAGCTGTGAAAAGATATTTATGTGCATGTGTAGCCATGTACATTCACAGGCAACACAGTTGCAGCAAATTAAAAGCCAGATAAACAAGCTGTTTCCTAACAGTAAGTTATGGTCCTGACTGATCTCTCAGGCTTTTTACCAACATATGCTGTCCATTTCTAAAGTATCAAAAGTACAAGATCTATGGTATCTGGGCTAATGGACTCATTCACATTCCTCTCCTTCTCTGATTCATGCTGCTCAAAGATGATGCTGGTAGGCCAGGAGTTGAATTTAAAGTAGAGCCTAGAAACTTAGTGTAAGTGCCTCCATCAGCATATCTCTCTGTTTTCCATCATGTCTCCAAAAGCTGTTTAATGAAATACAGAAGCTTTTCTTCCAGTGTTATAGAGGCTCTATATTTTGAACTGTCAAAGAACTATGACTAAAGCTCAAGACTTCAATCAGAAGGAAGAACTAGAAAATTGTCAAATTAATGGCTGTGATGAGAACATCACTGGAGCAAGATGAAGGTCAGTTGATTTGGCCTTGGTTTTTATTTTCTCTTTTGCCTCAGGAAAATGATATTGTAGCCAAGCAGAGAAGGCCTTCCCATATCCCAGCTTTTCTTACACTGTCTTGGAAAACTCACTAGCTTTTTCCCCATGCTTTGGATATGTTCACAGTCAGTAATGGGAAGAAACATACTAAGCCTCATCACCCCAAATTCCTTTTTCTCCCTGCTTCTCTGTAAAGATCTCAACACTGAGAATAAAAGGGATTTAATGACCTCCTAAAATAGGTTACTCTGCCTAAACTCTACTTTTGAGACACTTGCACTGAAATAGAAGCTTTTAAGTTTCAGGTCACCAATGAAGTCCAAATATAAGATGATTCATCTCTTTGATTCCTTACGTATAGAATATCTTTTTGGAAAACTCCTGAAACACAAGTTATGGGAGACCCTGGAGGCAATTCCTACAAAAAACAGAGTGGTTGAAGAGTTCCTTTTGGCCTTTAAATTCTGTTTATCTGCAGGAATCATTGATCATCATTACAGATCACTGTCAGTAGCCTCTGAATATATGTTTCTTTCATAGTTTCTGTGAATTCTCCAGGTTCTGAGGGCTTTATGAGGTAATGTCATATGAATGCCTGTGATGGGTTAGAACCACACCTACTAGGTAAAGTGATGACAGAAATATTCAAATTAAAAACATAATCTCATTGTAGAATGAACTTCAATAAAGTATACATTTCAGGAAACTGCTTTATAGTATTGCACAAGCAGAAAAAAAGTTAAATTTATTGCACATCTATTCTGTGGGTAATGACTCACCCTCTTCTGGAGGAATGCAAACAGACTTGTAATGCACTCCAACATGACACTAAAAATATCTTACTGCCATTCACAGTTTGTAATACAGAAGTATTTCTTAAGAGGTTTTTGAAACAAGGGCTTAAATATTCCAGTTCAGTTCATCAAATAAGTAGGCCTTGACTACTTTCCAAACAGCTGCACTGAGGTTTTTAGGATTAATTCTTAAAACCTTATATGACCAAAATTCCTGCTAATTGGATTTTAATTATTTTCTGTGCAACACACTTAACCTGATGCTTTTGCCTTTTTGTAGAATAACAGCATGGGGATGGAGCATGTTAATTCAGATGTACAGCTGTAGAAAGAATGTATCAGTACTTCCCAAACTAGTAAATTCCTGTTTTGTAGGCTTTGTAACCAAAACCTTTTTGGTATGATCATGTGCTTTGTATGTTTCTATATGCAGTTTTTACTGGGTTTCCCAGTAACTATGGAATGATGCAGTTGTCTCAAAGATACAAAATTCCTACTGGATTTGTGGAAAGAATGGAAAGTGAGAAATAAAGGCTTCAACCACCAGCTTATCCCTTACTAATAGTTATGAAGTCCAGCAAGATGGTCATTTCTGACATGAACCAATAAAAAGGCAGACACTCTTAATTCTATTGCTCATGGTCGTCTTTTTAACTGTGACAGATACAGGTTTTGTAAGGTCTGTCTCAAAACCTATTTCATTCTGTTTTTTTTTTTTAAATGCCCAGTTAATGAAAATGAAAACATTTTGCCAAAGCCTTCATAGCCCATCTGTCTGAATGTTAGAATACCCATGGTGTTTTCTCTTAGCCAGCTTGGTATGCTTCAATTGAGAAATGCAGGTCTGCTCTGTTATGGGGTTGCTTTGGGTCTGAGCAGTCCAGGTCCTCTGAGATCTCTCCTCTGAGCTAGGATCACTGAGCAGAAAGAAACCTAAAAGCCTTGGGAATCAGATGACCGAGATATCTTGGGCCAGTCTTTAGAAAATTATTGATTTGAGTGCTTGGTAACAAGAAGTTTTGATTATGCTCATTTAAAAGAAAGACCTTTAGTTGTTATTTCTGAGGGTTAGAATTTTTTGTTTTACAATCCAACATTATTTTCCCGGTCATCATATTCACCATCTTTGCTGTACAGGGGTTATGATTAACCAGACCTCTTTGGGGAAGTAAAAAACACTACTGTTTGATCACTGCTAGGAGAAGTCTTAATGTGTCCTCAGTCCAGACTATTTGCACAAAAACATTAATTTCTGCTCACAGTGTTTTGCCAACAGGAAGTACTGGGCCTGTTTATGGTTTTGTTGTGTATTTTAAAGTAATTATTGTCCTATAGAAGAAGCCAAAGCCTTGATAAGGAGCCCTTTATGTTACCTTATTTGGATAAGTGATGATTCTATGTATAGTACATATTAACACAGAAACTTGTTTTTAGATGACCAGCAAGACCTATGTAGTTTAAAATTAGCCGGACATAGGAACTATACTGTATTTTTAAAGGACAAAGCACAGCTGTTACATTAGCAAACACAAGTCAGCCTCTTCCTCAGAAAAACTGAGTTTTATAAATATGTCATCAAGGTCATAAAAACAAACTTACTGGATAGGAAACATTATTTTGTTTTAAGTACAGATGTCAACAAACTCACTGCCTGTTCTGTATTCAGATTAGTACTGATGGGAGAAGAAAGGCATTTGACAGCAATACTGGCTGTTTGCAGTTCTGCTTGGCAGAATGAGAGTGGGAAAGCAGGACTGAAAGCAGGACTAAAATCAAGGACCTGTGGCAAAGGCTTTTCTGAAGTCCAGGTAGACAACAACCAAAGCCTTTCCCTCATCGACTAGGTGGGTCACCTGGTGATAAAAGGAGGTCAAGTTGGTCAGAATCAATCATATAACATTAATCAAAATGTTGTGTCCTGTGGGAAGAGTTTCATTTTGTCAATTCTAATTGTATGAGTTAAAGAAAAATCTGTGTTTAGGAAGCCTTCATGAAGCAGAATCTTTGATTGCACCTGAGATGATAACATATAGGAATGATCTACCTTTTATAATAGAAGATATATATGTTTGGTACTCATCAAGTCAGGTAATATACATTATGACCAGCCAGTTTGTTACTACTGCAACATATGTTGACTAACCAAAAGAAAGTCACTTTGATGGACAAAACTTGTGTTTCAAGAAACAAGCTTTTTGGCTTTCAAACTATTTGTAATTGCAACTTTATGCTATTGTGATGTAAATCCTGTAAGGTCGTGCTGAGTGGAGTAACATGGCACCTGAGTCATGGGGTCAAGAACTACTGAACAAGAAATCACATGGGCTGCAATTATCTCTTTTTGGGTATGAAAAGGAAAAAAAATAAGTAGAAAGACTGTAGAGACATTTCACAAGAGGTCATTTTCATTCTTGTTATTTCTGAAATGTGAGGGTTGTGAGTAAGAGACTTTGTTTCTTGTTGGAAGTCACATTTTGAATTTCAGCCCTAAGATTAAGGGAGGCATTGGGGAGGGCAGAGGGGGCACACATACAGGCACAACTCCAGAGTAATTTCATTTGGGGCTTTTTAGGGGAACAAAGGAGGTCTTACTGAAACCAGCACATTCATCAGAAA
Source organism: Pithys albifrons albifrons (assembly GCF_047495875.1). NCBI lineage: Eukaryota > Metazoa > Chordata > Aves > Passeriformes > Thamnophilidae > Pithys > Pithys albifrons. The sequence goes on from NC_092466.1 coordinate 10,500,676, forward strand.
GTTAGCCAAGCTACTAAAAGGAATGAAATGGGTGATGATCTGAAAAGCAGTATAGGAAGGAAGTTAAAAATAATAGGATGTTGAATAGAAGCAGGATGTTGAGAGAAGCAGGACTGGGTTTTTGACATCAAGTTATCACTCCCAAAGGTAATTGCCCTGATATACCTACATCCAGCCAAAGGAAATCCATCCCAAAGCAGGCCACAAACTGCCAGCAGAATGTTGATGTCCAAAAAAGGGCTTATTTTCTCAGAAGATTCGTTTACTGAGATATTTCTACCCACACTTTTTCTTGTCTTAAAACCACAAATACTGTTTTTCAGATTGTAAGGAGGAATGAGGTGCTCCTTAAAAATATAAGTAGACCATTTTTAACTTTCACAAAACAGTGTCCTCTGACTGATGACCACTTACAGCCAACTACACTGTGCTTCTCAACTACAAAAATTATTTGTGAGGTCTACTGATAGTGTTAGTGAGAGAATCTAGATCAAACCCAAGAGGAGAAAGGAAGCCATAGACTTGAGTTCTCTGGATTATGCCTCAGACAGATGAGAGAAGTTTATTTGTACTTGTCTGCATAAGAGAGGGTATTGCTCTTCAGATCTAACAGGTGATATTTTTCATAAACTCTAATTCAGTGTGGGTATGAAATAGTGTTCAACACTAAGTGATTCTTTCAGCGTTACCAGAGTGTCTTAGTATCTTTTATCTGTCTCTTGGGAATAATATGTTTTTAGTAAACAGCTTTTCCTGGAGCAAGATAGTAGTACACTTGTAATGCAAAGCAAATACGAGTTTTAATTAAGAGCCCAATCTTTCCATGTCTTTGACAGTCACAGTACTGGTTGCACTTGCAGTTGCCATGTTCCATATTAATCTGTAAAATGAGCACTCACAAGATAAATGAGAGGAAAATACTCATAGGGTACATGTAATTAGCATATGACTTATTATAAATTGAGATGATCTCCTTGATAATTAATCAGGCTTACAGTTGATGTTTGGAGGCAGTCCAGATAGGAGATATTTCAAGAAGAAAGAAGAAATTTCTCTGGGGGCATAGGAAGACAGAATTGGGGAGGAAAAAAATCAGCAAACTAAAAGAAATGTTCTTTCATAGTTGTAAGCGAAGGCTCTAGCCTGAACTGATAGACTGGAATTTTTTATCTCAGTTTTCTACAGAGAGGACAGTAATGAGCACCTTGGCTCATTAAGCATCCAAAGGATATGCAATAGAGTAGTTCTGGTGTATTGATTTGCCTTCAGAAGAAACTGGTTGCAACACAACACCTGCACAGGGCCAGGGTGCACTTGCCACGTGAAGGAATGATAGTACCACAGAATAGCAAGGATTTGGGTCTTACTTCCATGGCCCAGAGTCAGAGTGGGACCTAGAGCCCAGGTATGTACAGATGTAGTCATGCTATAGGATGGGAACTCAGGGAGGCAGAACAGTGAGGGGCTTTGTATCACCTATCTGTACAAAGGCAAAAGAAAGTGTTGCAAGAAAAACTCTTTACTAACATACCTCCATGCCCCTTAGGCTGGGCTTTTGTGATAGCACTGAGTTTCTCCCAAGATAACAGAAAGCCTCCTTTTTGTTTGTTTGGGGGCTTTACCTTTTGTTTTGGTTTTGGGTTTTTTTGGTTGTTGTTTTTCTGGGGGCTTTTTGCTCTCATTTAGAATGTCAGCTGAAGAAGTGTTCAGAGAAGTTTTCAGTTACAGCCTAGAGCACTCAGTTAGGAACAGTTTGAGGCTGACATGAGTTCAGAGCTGCGGGTGCCCTGCAGCCAGAGCACTCTTTCGGTGGGAGGCACAACTTTAGTGCTCTGAGACTGCAAAGAGAAATTTTCAGTCTCATGCAACTTTCTGTCTGGACAACATTATAATGCAAGCTGGTCTGAAGAATACTTCAGCTCAAAATCATTTTGCTGGTATTCAACAGACATTGTGCCTTCTCACGGGCATTCACTGTGGAGGTAATTAGGCCATTAATGTTGGTGTATTCAGTTATTTGGCCTCAGCATGATGCCACCTACCAGCACATGTCTTCAGTCCAGATGTTGATGTGGAATACAAGCCCAGGCCACTAAGTCATCACAGACTACCTTTGCTGGGATTAAGAGCAACTGAAGTTTAATTTATCTTATCTTCACTGCTACAACACTCTTAAGCACCTGCATCATAAAATCTCTGCACAAAAAATTAAATAGATGGAGGCCCTCAAAGCTGTGAGGATGATGCCAAACAACAAAGATGACTGTGGCAGTAACTGTGTGCGTGCCATCAAGCAATCCTTCATCCAGGGCACACAGATATGGATGGAAAGGCCTACCATCTGCCACTAGCAAATAGCCAAACAGCATCCAACAGTGCAGTAAATCTGTGTGTCTCTGTTTTGAAGTATCTATCAGTTTATTACTATTCCATTTATTCCATGCAATACATTTTTTATGTGTAGGTTGCAATGCTAAGACAGGAGAAGCCATCCAACATTTGCCTTACCCCTCAAAAACCGGATTAACATTTTTTCTATTATGGCTTATTTACTCTAACTGTTGTGTACACATGTGGTCAACAATGAAAGTTATCTCAGGCTCCACTGTAGAAAAGTAGAGTTCTCAGCACTTGTTTCTCCCATTTTACAGACATCAAAACAAAATGCTCATCTGTTCAGTATTTCGCCAGTAAATTTGCAAATGTGTATCAGTTTGTTATGGTAAGAGTGTGCTACTGGCATACTATAATTTCCATTGAATCTGCATGAAAAAGTGAATGCAAGAGATTGCATGATGTTGCACTCATGAAGCTTTTACACCTAGAGAGAAATGCTCAAAATTGGATTAAAATTGCATTACCTGCCATTGCCACATCAAACTGTGAAGCACTTCAGACATGTCCAGCACACATTAATCTGCCAAAGCTTGGCACAGCCACACTTCTCTTGCTCCTGAAAAAATTCTAATGCTCATCTGCACTGCACGTGGTGTAAGTCAGGGTGGCAGGACACCTCTGCTTGCGTGAAGTTTTGATTTTACCACTCTAGTAAAGAACAGGGAAGACCTCTTGACTTGATGCCAGACTTGAGGTCATGTCTCTGTATCTGACTGCTGCAGAAGCTCCTGATGGAGCTGTCAGTGAGCCAATAGATTAATTCAATAAAGCATAAGTGAACTTACCAAACAAATTATTACCCTGCTTCTTGTCAGAACTGTTCATGTGCTTAATGTACTTGTGTTGGAGTGATTTCTCTTCAGTACTGCTGGGGACAAACAGCTTTTCAGGGCAGCAGAGGCTTGGCAGCAAGTACAGTCTGTGAATTATTATGCTCCAACCCTGAGAGGACGACAGATTTCCACACAAAGCAGCCAAGGACAGCCAGGAGGATCCATCTCCCCGTTCTTCCACACAATGCCTTTGGCTTCTTGTTTGAGGAAGTCATGCAGCTCTTCACACTTTGGGTCATTACCTGGCTGGAGTGCAGCAGCTGAGAGAGTGCAGAGACTTGCATCAGTGTTAAATAAGAACCCTGTTAACAAGAGCCAGTATTGAAAGGAATGCCTGAAACAAACAGTGAGACAAGCTTGGGTTTTCTTCTCCCGGGCTCATACCATCAGGCTGGTAACTTGGCACTTAATGGAAGTATAGTTTTACCTTTTTTTAAGTTTTTCCTAACTGCTTCAGTCCTTAAGGAAAAAAAAATAGCGAGAACTGTTGATGTTTGTGAAGATTACAGAAAGATGAGAACTAGAGTTAGCTTTTTACTAATTAGTTAGCAATTCTATTCTTTAAAAGTTATTACTTATAATCCAGCTCTGTTTGCAACTGGACACTTTAGTGTTTTGTCTTACTACTTTCCTTGTCACCTTTCCCAACCAGTAAAAAAAGAGCAGAATTTGTCGTTGGAAGAGAATTGCTGTTCCTCTGAACCATTTGTGATCTCAGAACTTTGAACTAGCTTTGAAAAGCCTGGCTTATGGTGTAATTTAGTGGTTCTGATGTTTGAAAAAGTATAAAGGTTTTGCAAGTGTACAGAGCAGCGGAAAGACTAGAAAACATGAAGTGGAAGAAGAGGGGCCATAGAAAAATCATAGAAAAAGTAATTTATGCCATTTGCTAGTAGTCTAAAATAATTTTTTGTAATATTTTGAACAAAGTGATCATTTCTTCCATTGAAAGATGGAAAGTTATGTCGACAGTGACTCAGGGGGAGTTAAAAAACTTTACTGCTTGCTTCCTTGCTTTCAAAGAGGAAATGAGAGACCAAGTCTTGTCCTGTCTTTATAATCTTTTACTTTTATTTATTTATTTTGTCATCACTTTGGCAGTGATTCAGTTGACACTCTATTTGGCTTGTTGCATAATCAGCTCTTGGGGGTGGACATTAAATATTCCTTGGTGGTGTGGAATTCAAACAGCTTGTTTACCTTTGTTGTAAACCTGGGAACTAAAATTACTTTTCTCATATTTTCCCCCAGTCTGTGTGTGGAAGGAAAATACATTGACTAATGCTGATGTTAACTCCCCTGAGCTGGGTGGGCTCTGTGATGTAGTCTCCTGATTGTCAGGTAGGTCACACTGCTCAGCATTTATTCAAGTAATTGCAATTTGCAAACAAGTGATCAGTTGGTGAGGCTTTCCTAGTGTCAGGAAGGTGACAGCTGCCTGACTTTCCCCTAGATTTTTCCCATGCTTTGCTGATAGTTGCCTCACCATCAACAGCCAGTGAGTTACATTCCCTTCTACCCGGCCTGAAGCTAAGCCTTCTTGGGCTCTGTTGTGCACCCAGCGCCAATTAGCTGGTAGCATGTTATGATCCAAAGCTGGCAAGCAAACAATGAGCCAGCAAAAGTGGTATTGGTGATTAGTGAGATTATCTTGCCTCACAGGCCCCAGAGAGCCACTTGGATCTGTTGGGGCAATGTCCTTGGTCACACAAAGCCAGGCCATATCTGGATAGTTCCAAAGAGCATACTGAACACCCACAGTCAAAAACCCCAAATAAATACTGACTCTGATACAAGAATCTGTAGCCAACAGGAGAATGAATCTCTGGACATTGTTTCAAGCTCCCAAAGAAATCATATTTTAGGGTATTTACATTTCTAAAGATTAAAATTAAGCCTCCCAAGAAACACTGAAGTGGGTAGAATCCCATAAAACAGATGACCCATCAGGGTTCATAACAATGAACAAGCACTTTGCTCTTCCAGGGAACATAGGGCATGCTGTGAAGCCCATCTAGTGAACAAGGATGTTTTTCATTTATGCCATTAGGATTTCAAATTCCACCTCCAAAACGAGCAGAAAGGATCAATGTCTACAAGTATCTGTTAGGAGGCTGGCAAGAGGTTGGAGCCAAGCAATAGGACCATGAGTCACTGAGCAGAAACTTAAGCACAAAAGGTTCCACCTGAATGTGAATAATAGCATCTTTATTGTAGCAGTAACTGAGCTCTAGAACAGATTGCCCAGGGAGCTTGTGGAGTGTTTTTCCCTGGAGATATTCATGAACCGTTTGGATTCAGTCCTGTACCGTGTGCTCTAGGATGGGCCTGCTTGAGCAGGGAGGTTAGACCAGATGACTCATTGTGATCCCTTCCAACTTTCCCCATTCTGATTCCATGATCTGGAGTGGATGAAAGCCCCAAAAATACATGGTTGTCCCAAAGAATCTGACTGTCCTATAGTCAGTGCCGTGCCAGGTCACCAACTCCAACAAGTTGGTGCTCTTCTGTGGCTTTGGGTCACATCTTTTCACACCAGTAGAATAACTGACAAAGCAATTTCTTGCATTCTCTCTTCTGTTGAGTGTATTTTTATTTATTAACATTGATTATGGATTATGGATTGAGCTCAAAATTACTTCTCAGCATTAATAACATCCTTAGCTACAAACTGATATCCCAGAAACAAATCCCACAGCCAGTACCAAGTATTGTACTGAACAATTGTCCTTATCTCCTTTTGGGGAGACCTGCGGAGGTTATGTTCTCATGCACTTCTTTTTATGGTTCTAAGGAGACATGCAAAGCCAGGCTTGATAAAGGGCTTTATCATATACTCCAAAGCAGTTCATCTTGGTAGCTGAAAATGCCAGGGCACCGCATAAATCATTTTATGGTACCAGTTGCTTTATACTTTAAAGGGTAGTTGTGTCAGATACTGTCTTTTCTTGTGTCTAGCACTGCGGAAGACACTTCTCCCTGGGTGATATGAGAACAGATCAGGTCAATGGCGATGCTGCACGTGCAGCAAAGTGATGTTAATTTATTATAGCACACACAGCACATAAGTCTGTGCAGTGAAAGGTGCTGCTTCAGGGAAAACTGTTGTAAGAACAGAAGCCTTGTGGTTCAGCAGTCAAAGTAGGGCAGGAGAGAAGGTTTGGGCAGATGGGAAATAAATGGTATTTCTCCATATGGTCCTCTTTTGCATCTGATCTGCTCTGGCCAGTGTCACCCTGCAGCTCCATCACAGGGGTCATGGCCAACCCGTGAGACTTCTCTAGGAAATTCTTTAATCCTCATACAGTAAACTAGAAGCAATCTGCTACAAATTTGTCCTATTGTTGATAGTAATGATCATTGACAGTTACCATAATATTAAGGCAATATTATATTAATGATAATATAATAAAATAGGGAAAATAATTTTGTGTTATCATTTCTGTGGCATAATACCTGCATTCATTCTCAGTTGCCTACCTGCAGATGCTCTGAAACCTTTTGTGAAACTTATTCTCTCAATTTTCTTAAATTTGAGAGATTTTCTCCTTACTAAAGTGTCCATTTGTTCATGATCTTTCAGGAAAGTATTTAAATTCTGAGTCAGAAATTGAATCAGAGAAAAATACTTTTCTCATTTGTCACATGTGACCATCACGTTCACCAGCTTCGTAATATTGTCACACACAAAGTCATCATGTCTCATCTGTCTTTTTTTACTCATTTAGCACTAAGCTTATAAGTATGATATTTTTAATCCATAATTTCAGGAGCCTACACTCTCTGGCACAAGTTCCTCAAATCTCATGATTAAAAACTCCTGTCTGAATATCTCAATAAAACAGATAACTGCAAAACCAATCACCTTCGTGCCCTGTGCAAGCATAGGTGCAAACCACTGCATTTCTTACACTTCAGTTCTCAGCATGTAAATTAGCACCAGGAATTCCCTTTTCTTTCTGGTGTAGTGAAACCACTTCAACAGAGGTCTGTAGTATAGTCTATGGTTTGTCAAATTCTTTTCATTACAACACTTTTCATTTAAGAAAAAAATTGTGTTTGCTCATATCAGGTGGCAAAGCAGATCATCTTCACTGGCTGTGAAAAGCAGTCATGATGGCCTGGGACAGGAATGAGAACCATGTTCTGTCTTTGACAACAAATGTTCTCTCTTCATTCCTGCCCAGCTCCTCAGCCAGTCAATTTGCCACTCTGGTATCAATGGTGGCTCAATTCAGTGAATCTCATTTACTGTAGCAAATGAGCCAATAAATCTAACATGTCATAATCCCAAAGCCAAGCTGAATCTTCCACCAGAGTAAATTCTGATAGCCAGGGTAAACCCTCCATTCATTTTTAATTAGGATTCACTGAGGACACTGACAGCATATTCTAGCTTGTTGCAACAAGCTTGTATTGTGGAATTGTTATCCATTTTATTCATTCTTCTGGATGGCTTAGAAGAGCTAGTCATAATGTATGTTGAAACTGGGACTTTACAATGACACACTCTTTTCTTCTCCCTATGAACATCGAATGGGAACCACTGTCTCCTCTTGTCATGTCTCCTGCTCTTGGAGACGCATCTAAAAATCCATTCCGTGCCTGGGACAATCCACTATTTCACCCTGGACCAGATCTGAGTTAAATGAACAGGAGAGGGGAAAGAGGGGAATATCTGTTTTGAGAATTAACTTTCTTGCCTTCCTAGCAGAGAAACAAATCTTTTAGATAAGGGCAGATCTAACCACCATACACTTTCCAAATATATTGTCCCAGTCATGGCAGGAGTGTCCAAAGACATTCATCACCTAGTGCTAGCCTCTCTACCTGAAGGCAAGAGAAACACAGCACCAGTCATCGCAGCTGGATATAGGACTCCACAGACTATGCCTATTTATAATCAGAATCTAATTGATACAGCCTGGACTGAATGTAATAAAAATTGTATTTGCTCAGGGTAGGAGGGAACCATTTTCTTTAAAGACTTGCTCCTGTGGTTAAGATTGTAGAATCATGATCCTGTCCTTCTTCCTATGATGTAGATACTGTAAGTTCTTTACATCGTGGAGCTACGTTGTCAGCATGTCCAAATATGCTGGTATTTTATCTACAAGAATTCACTATAGCTGATTCTTGCCTTCATGCCAGCTACTATACGTAATCAGGCTGCATTGAGAGTGAAAGGTATTTTTAAAAAGGGAGAACCTAAAAGTCTATTGAAATCTCTAATAATCTCCTCCACACTTGCACTACAGCTGTGCAATAATTTCCTGGACTTATTATCATGGAGGCATTTTGTGGCCATATTATGCAGTCCAGCCGTTGTAAGTGTTGAGTTGTCATTCACTTGTAAATGACAGATCATCTCCATTTTCACAGTCCTAAGAAAGTGATTCTATAAATACCATCATGCTTTTGTGAGGTTTCTGAAGTAAGGCTGCTTATCACAGCATCTGCACATCCCAGAAAAAAATAGCACTCTTTTTCACTGATGTAATCTGCTTTGACTCCATTGATTTTGTTCTAACTTCCAGAGGGGAGTGTTGTGCAGAGAACAAATGAGATGAGGACTGTAACAGCTCCTGTACCTTACCAAACCAAGAGTCACTCCAGTCAGCATTCTGCAGATGAATTTGGTAACAGAAACCTAGGGGAGGCAGCAGAAAGGGCATCCACAAGGACCCCTTTCTGCTGTTATGTTATTTCAGCTTCTGATGGAGACTTAGAGATGTTGTTCTGGAAGATGTATTTGTTTGGTTGTGTTTGATAGCTGAAGTTAGACTGTTCTTTCTCTGAGGCTGTTTAATTCCTTTTTGAGCCATTCTCTCCATCATATAATGCTAATGGTTTGCTTTTTCCATAAGCATAAACTCTCACTCATTAGCATTGAATTCCAGTTTCTTTTGCAAACCATTAAGAAATACATTGACAAGCACAGATGCAGCACAACTCCCCTGGTGGCCCCTCCATGAGAAAGCAGCCCATTTATTCCTTCATTTGGCTTCTTATCTTTTGACAAGTAATATAAGAGAAGACATACACATGCATTCCATGACAATTTAGTTACTGCAGAAATCCTAGGAGACACATCCCATCAAAATGTTTTGGTAAATGAACTACACTGTGTTGCCTGGGTCACTGTTACACCTGTACTCAGTGACTCCTCTATGAGACTTGATTTACCCCACAAAAAGCTGTTTTAACTCTTTGTCATATACCTAATTTAGCCAAGTCTCTATAATTCTATTCTTTTTTAAAACTTCATGCAATTTTCCTACTACAAGCAGTGAAAACCCATTTATAGCTTTCCTAGGACAAAAGAACAGTTTGGGATCATTTTTTTCAGTAACTTAAAATACTTTTTCTTTATCTTGCTTTTTTTCAAATTGTTTAAGAAAGTAATAAAAAAACAGGAGAAATTATAAATTTGAAAACGTTTTTAATATCAAAGTATTTAATTGAATAAGGTGAAAGAAGTGGCATATTTTCCACACTAGGAGTATGCACATAGGGTAAGATTCTTAAAAGTGCATTGATATCCCTTAGTATGAGTAACAGTGAGAAAGTCACCTCTTCAGCATTGTTTCATCAATATTTACTGAGGTGAAAGTCAAATAGAGAAGAGAAAGAAAATAAGAAAGAGAAGGAAACATCACTCCTAACATATTTTCTGTCCCTATGTGAGTATTCATACAATTTTAGAGAACAGGATGGCTACTAGAAATGGGAAAAACATATAAAGTTGTAGAAAGTGAAAGAGTGTGTTGTGATGTCCTTGAAATATCAAACATTGTAGACATTGGAATCTGTTCAGAAACCATCTCTAACAGGAAAGGAAACAGAAATTTGATCCCTTTTTGCTTAACTCCATGCCCTGAGAAAGTGGGCAAGCAGAGCAAGAGCATCTCACAGGACCAGAGCAGAAGTGCCAAGCCACACTAACTGCAAGGCATTGCACAGTGCTGCACGAGAGATCCTTTCACACCCTGGTGTCCTCGTGTGCTGAGCCTTGCAAACACGAAGGGTAAGCTGTGTCACTGTCCTGTAGGTGTGGTGTGGGGCTGAGGCAACCACTTCATTTTCATGATTTGTCTTGCAAAGTAGAAAAGAGCAAAATAGGTTTAGATCAGGTCAAACTGAACTTCAATACCGCTTTGCTTCAGAACTGCTTTTTTTCCTTTCTTGTGTCTTTCACCTCTCTCTAACTTTTTTCCCTCTGCCACAGCCTGAGTATCTCATTTTGACTAGCCCCTAAAGCTAAAATGCAACCTATGTTGCCCTGTCCCTGTTCACCTCCCAGACTTCTGACATTTCTTTACTTTGCTTGAACCTGTACAAAAAATTGATGATCCATATATGAATTTCTTCAGGTCAATCTCAGTGCCCTTCAGTATCTCCACCCATGAATGCCACAAAAGGAACCTCTTCTTTTACTGTCATTGTGCTTCTTCTAACCCCTGAGGACTCTCTGGTCTCTTCTCCTTTCTTATCCGCTGTTGTAATTACAAATTTTTAGGCTGTCAGTTATGCCACTTTCAATGATTTGGTTTTTTGCTATACCAACAAACACCACCTGCTTCTTCCCTGTGCTCTTTATAAATCCTATAAAAATCACACAGAACTGGCACACAGTGATCTCGGAAAACCCCATAAACCATAAAGTAGGGAGCTTATTATAGGCAATAATAGCTGGAGTTTAAAAACATTCACTGAAATATTCATTATAATGATAGAGTCGTGGGGGCTGGGGGTGGCAAAAGCCAAACAGTTGAAACTAAAGACAGACTGATTGATTAGACTGTGAATGAGGTAATGAATGCCAGATTTAACCTCCTTTCTCTACCACTTATACTGTTAGATACCAGCTGTATACAATCCACCTAACTGTGGTTTGCACTCTGTCCATTCCTGTCTGTATTCCCTGCAGTTCATGCAGGGTGCAGACCTTGGTGATCTGCACACAAAAAAAAAAAAAAAGGGCTGAAGCTATCTGGAAAACATTCCTTGAGTCTGGAAGCTGTATTTGAAAATGCCTTGTGCAAACATATGTTGTTCAGGTAGGGTCATGATGACCAAAATCCCCTTAAACTCTATTCTGTGAGCTTAAGGAATGCACCGTGGAGAAGAGAGAAACATAAACTCTTGTACCACGTTTTCATCTAGAATTTTAATTCCTAGAAAAGATGTTTGCATGGAGACTGGTCCAAGGCTCATTGTGTCTGATGGACTCTGGGGAAAGCCTTTAGAAGTTGCCTGTGGTTACACTGATCCCTCTTCTTACAGCTTAAATTGTTATGATATTGAACCACTCTGATCCTCACCTGGGACTGTCCTCCCTGCAGTCTTGAAGGACTTAGACCTCTAGAGACCTTAAATACAGGCAGCACAGCTCCCCAAAGATTGCCACACAAAAAGAACATTCTCTTAAATCTACAGGGACTTTTTTTCCTTAGAGAAAGTAACAGTGATAAAAATCAATATTAATTCTACACTACTCCACTCTATTCTCAATAGAGACATCCCAGTGCATTACAGTGTGAAGTCATTTTCATTTTATTATGTTTTAATATCTGTCAGAAAGTTGTAAAGGAAAAGACCCCACATTTCTTTTCTAGCTAGGAAAAAAGAGTTAATAATTTTCAGGGACTTAACAGAGACTATTTCACCTGGCATATTAAATGAAAGATGAGGCATTCTAACCATCTCAGTATTATCCTGGCTTTACTGCTCTCTAAGAGATGCTTAAGCAACTCCTAAAAATAGTGGCACAGGAACATTTCTGAACCTATGATTAGAAATTTCAAACACTTGCTCCCTGGTTCCCCAAGATGAGGAAACCTGCCCTGCCCCTTTTCTCCCTCTGGGCTCTGCAAAAAGACACTTGGCTACACAGGCCAGATAGAGCAGTGCTGCTCTCAAGCCATTTAATCAGTTCAGAGCAGCTCTGGTGTGACATAGTCTCCTTTTTTCTTCCCCACAGCACTGCTAAGTGCAGAGAGAAGAGCATCTGCCCTATTTCTCTCTGCTGGCCACTGATACACCCTGGAGCAGTGCAGCATCTGCTCTACACTTCTTCATTGACTGTCTCACTGGGAAATGGGACTGACTCAGCAGGAAATTTTATTATTAGGATCATTATGGCTGAGAGTTTTCAAGCCTGGTAAATCCCTGGTAAACTAACACACAAAAGAGAGGTGGTTCCTGCTGTGCTGTGTTGTGTGTATCTGGTGTTAAATGGAAATGAGATGTTTTGCCCCTTTAAAGCCAACCTTCCATAGCAGATACCACAAACATCTGTGTGAATTGTTTTCCATAAACTGGCCACAGAGCTTTGAAGGATGCTGTACAGGCCAGAGACAAATACAGAACAGCCTGGAAGTTAAATGGGTTGTCCAAGGTGATTTTTCAAAGATCACTGGTTCCATTTCACTCCCACACCCTGCTGCACCACAATGAAGTTACTCAAGAAACTCAATGCCAAGAGACATTATTTTGTCTAAAGAAAAAAATACCTATGGTTCTCATCCTGTGACATTCTCTCCAGTCTCAGACATAGCTGCTAATAATAAACTCTGCAAAAGCAAGTACCAGGTTTTGAAAGAGAAATGACAAGAAAGGGAATGAAAGGAACAGAGCCTTTGATGGTTACTTGCTCCCAGAATGATTTGCATTTGCTTTCAGTGCCAGGAACAATCAGCAAGATCCAGTAAAGTCACCAAATACATTATAACCCCTATGTCGAGTTCCCATGGAGAATATTAACATTTAGCTTTGTTTTGGGTTTTTTCAGCTTTCTGGTGCTAGATGTTTTCATCGTTGTCCTCTCCTTTTGAGGCTGGAATTTCTTTTTGTTTTTCCAGATGACCTTTCATTTCTAAGCAATTCCCTGAATAATGGTCATAATTATTGCAAACTCCTTGTTTCTCATTTGACAGGTAGTACAAAACAAAGCTGGACACATGCAGATCAGCACGTTGACCAGCACACTGAACACTGTTGAGACTTTAATCTAGGCAGCTCTCAAAAGCCTTAGTTAATATACAGTCACTATATGACCCCACAGTTTTCAGAGTCCCTGCAGCAAATCCACAGCCTACAGAAAAGGAAACACACATCTGTTAAGTAAAATGCAGCCACCTAATTTCACACTCAAAGCATGCCTGCAAATGACCAGTTTCCCTTTAAAGGGATTTTAGAAGTGATGGAAATATGTGTATTTTAGGATAAAAATCTAGTTTGACTGAAAGGGAATAAAGAACTAAATTTCCCTTGGGCAAAGTACCCTGTAATGTATCAGCTTCTTGCAGTTTGCATGGTTTGCAATCCAGTTTGGGATGCTTTGGGAAGAAAGATCGATCCTGCTGCTCTGTCTGCTCCTGTTCCCTTGACCTGGAAGTTCATGTGTGGTGTGATATTGGTACTGATCTCAATCTCAAGGTAGAGAGGAAGGGAAGGAATTACTGACAGCAGTGCAGGGAGCACAGAAATCCCTCAGCTCTTGTTGCCAGGCACCTTAGAGAGAGTGAGATGAGGAGACACTGTCCCTTGTGTTCTCCAGGAACAATCCTCCTGACATTCACCAGATTACTGGAGACTTGACACATGTGAAAGTGGGTCAGCCTTTTTTACGTATCTGTCAAAGTCTGTTGTGGCAGCTGAAGCAGATAGCTTCAGCTTTTCCCTCTTAGCTCCATGGATTCAACCTCAGAAGTCTACCTCATCCTCCCTGCCTCAGCCCTGGACTCTGTCATGGCCCTCAGAAGGGGCTTGCACAGTTCAAGGTCAATGCTACCGTGTTTCCTCCCTCACAGCTAACTGTGCTCTGCCTCAGAGTGATAATGTTCAGCTTTCTAAAGCCTGAGATTCCTAGCATCCAGAATACTTTCTGCAGGAAGGGCCTTGACTCCACCTGGGTATAATCCTGCAGCTTCCACCCCAGTGGTGCCATGGACCTCTGTGCCTGCCTGTGTTGGGTGCCAAGGAGCAACACAGCAAAGAGCACCCACGCATTAGAGATATTTGATCCAGTCAGGCAAAACACACTGAATAAGGGGGAGGGGAGAGGAACCAGAATGTGAACAGTGTCATTCTGTCTCTTCTCCCTCTTACTCTGTTCTAGCCTGATTATCTTTCAGGATGTTGCATTATAAAAGCAAATACCTGGAAGCCCAGCATGAAACACATCACCTTTCTGGTGTACGTGATCACTAGCACAGTCCCAGACCTTGCTGTTGAAATAGATGTTTTCTCTCACAGATCTTCTGGTATGTTTTATGCTCTTCTTTTTCTTTTCTTCTTCTAAAGAGCTATAGCCTTAAGCTTTAGATTTTAGTTTTTCCCCACAAGAGCACCACTGCTGCCTAATCCAGACTTGTTCTGTCTGCACCCGGGTTTTTTCTCCTTAAATTGCAAATATGTTCCACTGAGCACAGTGAAGAAAAGCATAATGGGCTACTGTTAGACTTCATCTAGAGATAAACAAAAAAAATGAGGAATGCACCAAAGGGAACAACTTTTCATTCTCTGAATTGGCTGCATTACCTAAAAGTCATTTTTAGGAAGGTCTGTCATTCAAGGTCCACCTGAGTTCACACACTGCAATTCACAGAACTACTGTCATTAGAGGAAAGAATTCCTGCTCTGCCCCTGCTCAAGTGAGAGCTGGCAGATTGCAGTCCCCACAAGCTCCCAAGGGACAGGCTACAAGCAACCACTCTGGGTGGTTTATTCGACTTCTACTCTGAAATATAATGACAGTGATAATTAATTTACTGTTGTTTGTTGTTGGTTTATTTTATCATTTGAACAGTTTCTCTGCTTGTAGCTTGCACAGGATGAAATGCTGTTTCCAAATCCTGTTGTATTTGTTATCAAGCACTGACATTGAATTTGAACCATTTAAATTAAAAAGAAAATCTGTTACATGACCCCCAGGAATACTAAATTAATATTTCTCTTCTAGCTTTTACAGCTTCTGTTTGACTTAAATTTCAGGGTGTTCATTTTTAATGCATAAATCGCTCTATGTGATTAGTTTGGCTCCACCAAGAAAAAGTGCAATTTATGAGGATACAGACAAAAGAAATACAGAGGAGGAATTTTATAATTTTTTTTCTTTCCATTAAAATACCTATTTGAAACTGCAGGATTTTTTTGCCTTTTCCCTTTTTTATTGTAGGATTGAGTCATGATTTTTAAAACTACAAATTCAAGAGGAAGTTCAGGTTAGCTCTTCGAAGACGCGTGACAAGATTGAAAACAACTGCTCACTGAAGCTCACTTTGCTGCCAAAACGCTGTCTTATGATAAATGCATCTTCTTCTAAAACCATTAATCTGGTTTATATAAAAATACTCTGTAACACTTCTTTACAGGCTCAAAAACTAACTTCACTGCCTTTTGAGGGGAGAACATTTAGGAAGCACAAGGAAGCCATAAAATAAGGCAATCAAGCCCTGGCTTCTTAAAGTTACAAAATGACAAAATTGTTTTCAAGAGTTGAAAGCTTTGGAGGTAATGGAGGAAATACTGCAAAAAAATCCTTAGGAATGAAAAGGCAGAGGACTAGATAACAGAGGCTCCTTGGGCAGCCGCTACTTACCTCCCCAGTCTCCTGGAGGGCTGTCACTACTGTGGAGCCAAGGGACCGATTTGTATTAGTTCCTGACACAGAGCTGAGCAGAGGTCCAGTGTCCCAGAAACCCTAATTTACAATTCCTGCTGTTGCTGGGCCTGAGAGAGGTGGTATCACACCCCACACATCAAAAATCACCTCAGCCAAAACAGAAATGTCTTACATAAAGAGGGCACGCTGAACAGCTTGTTGCTCCCTCCAGCATCTCCCAGATTTTGTCAGTGTGGAAATGCACATACTCAAGCACAGCTATTTAGTTTCCACCATTCAAGGAGAAAAAGTTCCTGCAACCTCCTTTCCATTTCCACTCCATGTTAAATCAGCAGCAAGCTCCTGACAGACATCCCCTTTTCAAACAAGACAACAGCTTCCTCCAGCAATGTGAACACGCTGCTCCCACGTGCACTGTTACAGTGCAAAATGGTCTCATTCACCTGCTATTCTTTTTGTAAGGGAGCTCTTAAGGAAATTCTAAAGAAGGTCCCATTTCTCTTCCATACCTTCAGGAGTGACATCTCCTCCTTTGCTTTGAGGTTATTTATGGTGAAAGAAGATTCCTGCTTTCCTCTGAGTTCCCTTAATAAACTCCTTTCAGTGGGATCAAGGAGGAGATTTTGCATCCATCCTGACTCCCTCAGGTACAGCAGGATCCTGAAAAATTCTTGCAGTTGCCTCTGTGGGATCCAACACCAAGGTTTCTCAGTTTTATAAATTACTGTCCAACACCTGAGACAAAATAATTAACCATTTTACCTTTCTAAGGACTTTGTAAATAAGGAATAAATCACAGTATCGAGGAAAGAGAGTTAAACTAATACCTTTTACTTTATATTGCTGTGGAAGTTTCCCATCACAGAACTGCTAAAGTCAGTAACTCGCTAAAACCACAGGTTCAGCCACGCATTTAAATGCAGAGTGTAGTGGGATTTGATCTTCTCAGTCTATATGAGGAAGTTAAAAAACACCCACTGAAAAACCTATCATCTGCAACTGTAACAGCACCTGGTCCTGCACAGCATCTTCTGAGGTATGAAAGTGATCCCTCCCACCTA
The DNA here is from genome assembly GCF_047495875.1 of Pithys albifrons albifrons. NCBI lineage: Eukaryota > Metazoa > Chordata > Aves > Passeriformes > Thamnophilidae > Pithys > Pithys albifrons. Next base: position 10,517,595 of record NC_092466.1, read on the forward strand.
ACACATGCTTTGAGGACATCTGAGGTACAAATTCCACTTTCTCAGAGCTATAGAAATAGTAGTGAGAGTCCCAAAACTCAACACTGTATTCAAGGTGTGGCCTCACCAGTGCTGAGTATAGGGGTACTGCTGGTCCTGCTGGCCACACCATTTGGCCATTGGGCCCAAAGTTAGCAGTCCTGAAAGGAAACAGACACTCCAAAGGAAATTGTGAAGAGAAGGGGGTCCTAGGTTTGCACTCTGCTCTGTCTTGATAAATGGCAAAGCTAGAGCAATTGTGATCAGACCTCACCCTGCAAACACAGAAACAGCCTGTTGGGCAGCTTTGCAAATGTCTTGGCATCTTGAGCAAGTCTGTTTCTAATGTCAGGAGGAGACCAACCACACAAGCTCATGCTACACCTCAAGGCATGTGACTGTGAGCTGCATCTGCCAGATAAAACATTGGTGTTTGTTCTGAATCAGACACTCTCCTGTACAACCGTGCCAACAGGTGATTGCTCATTTCATCTCCCTCTGATTTTACCATCGCTGATAACAACAGATCTCAGATAATTAGGTGTGATTTAGACAGCCATCCCTAGAAACTCTGGCTCTTCAGTTGTTTCAGTTACTGAGCCTTTTGGAACAGCTCGAGCTGTTCAATGCTTTTGCATTTTTAAGTGTTCAATGCTTTTGCATTTTTTATGATATGTTGATGCTGTTTTTTCATGTCCTCATTAATTTGCCAGTGAAACACGGCACGCAGAATTCATGCATTGTGCTGGGGACAAACTGTTTAGAAGACAGGGTCAGGAAACTACAGAATAAAATGTTTCCCAGCCAAAAAGACTGAGAACTGAGAATTTGAAGTAAAATTATTGTGTATGTGTTGTACTCAGAGGTACTGCTGACAAAACGGGTTTGATTTAATCTGTGCCAAAGCCAGTTAAAGCAGAATTGTTTCTTACTGTAGAATCTTGTGATTAAGGGAAATTTGCATATTTGAAAAGGAAACTTGACTCCCTGTAAATTCAGATTATTGGAATGGACCTGCAACAAGAGAATAGCAACTTGGTCATTTCTTCTGGTACACAACCATCTGTCAGTACAGGAAATTTTTTGAAAAGAAGGTTTTGTGTATTTCAACCTCCATCTGCTCTTCTTTAGAATGGCACACCTTCAACCTAAAGACTTCAAGGCACTGAATGAAAGTTGCCTCATTTGCAATTCCCATGACGGGATGTAACAAGCATGGCAATAGCAGTCAAACCGACCCAGGCCTCCCCTGTCTGATGCTGCTCCAGGTTGTGAGTCTTATCCAAAGGTTCTTCTTTTTTTTATCAAAGTACAAAGTCTAATTCTTGCTTCTAAAACAACTGCTCAATGAGAACACTTCTTTTCCAAACACAGTGATGGTTTTTATGAAATAATTTTACTTACGATAAAAAAAATGTGGTTTTCCCCCAACATAGTATATATAAAGTGACTTTGCATTAAATCAGCTGCCATTGATTGTCCTTGGATGTTTCCCAGCAATCCCATGCCAGGCCCTAAAATGGCTCTGGGCTGGAGTTAATATTCTCCCACTTGTTTGACAAAGAGCAGGCACAAGTCATTGACTGAATCTTCCAAAACAGTTGGCCTAACTGAGGAAACAAAACAATCCATTCCTCATCCCCAGAGTCAAGTGTTTTTCCCAAGAGGGTTTTAATTTTGGCTTTAAAAATGTAACAAGAGATTTTTGTTTTTAGTTTTTCCCGGACAAGGATATTTGCTCTAACAAAAATAGATAAGGAACTAGAACGTTGTTAACCTTCTTAAGAAGTCAACAATCCCATGAAAATGTATGGCTAACTCAGCTCTTGATTAATGTCAAGTGAAGCTCATGGCTCCATAGCTAAGAGCTCTGTGCAAAACCAGAAAACACCTTGCCAGCAGTGCTGTAAACACTAGAAAAAGTGCCATTTCCCCAGATGGGGTGCAGCACATTTACTAGTCATGGAAATGCTTACAGTTCAGAAGCATCTGGGTTGGCCTATAACTAAATGCACTATACACAAATTGTAGGGACCAAGCAGAAGTTCTACAGCCTGTCATCTCTGGTAAATCACAGTGACCAAAACTGAAATGCCTTTTTGCTTCTTTTCTTGAATGTACTTTTTTGAAGTAAGAACAAAATAACAAGGGAGAGAACTGAAGTAAAGAAGTTGTGGTCTTGGGTGACATGCCCAGCCAGTTTAGAGCAGTACAGAGCTGCTGTATATAGAGGAGAAAATGCCAGTTTGCACTGGCAAAAGAACCTGGTTCACTGAGGTCACACAATTCAGGTGACGTTGAAGTACCACCAAAAAGCTAATTAATGGCTTTTGGTACAAAGATCTCACTCAAATATGAGATTTGGGATGGCGTTCTAGTGCTCTTCCCATTGCCTGCAATTGGTTGACACATTGAGGTTTTAGTCATTCTACCGTTACAAAATATTCCAGTTATTAAAAAGGTTCAGAAAGACCATTAAGAAAAATGCGGGGTGGGGGGGGGGGGGGAGGTAGCTGCTCTTTTTTTCTCAGGTTTTTATTTACTTAGCCATTTTCAGCACTATGTCAGGGTTATGGGAATACACAGTGCTCTGTGAGTGGATGATTTCTCTGGACTTTGTCACAGGAATCTTTTCTTTTCTGTAATCAGGCCAATGGATCTCTTTCTCTTTTACAGTGCTTAGTAAGGATGATCCTCAATTCCAACCATCTTCCTCTGTCCCAAGTGTTCCTGTGAACCTGTGGCAGGCAAAGCTGGGGCTTTCCCACTCCCTGGGCATGATAGGAAGGCAGGCAGGCAGGCAGCAGACAAAGGGAACAGTGAGAGCCATAGACTCCAAGTTCAGGAGCCTGTTTCCCTCAAAGCAAAACTAGAACAGGACAGGTCCCAGAGCCAACTCCAGCAGAAGTGCCTATTTCAGCTGATTCAGAGCCTGACACCTCTGCCCCTCACTTGCAGACAGCATGAGTTCTCTAGATAAGACATAAAAAAATCTGAGTATTGAGAAAGACTGCTGTGTTATTTCTCACAGTGAAAACCAGCAGCTAGCCATGGCATAAAGAAAAATTGACTCCTTTCTGCTTGTGAGTTCTCTCCCTGATGTCCTCACCTTTTTGTCCATGTTTGTGGTCTTTTTCCCCCATGGGTAAAAAGGACATTATTTCTTTGCTCTGAATATTAATGATTCATGTCTGTAAGGGCTGAACTGGAACATTTCCTAGATTATACACCTGCCTCCTCTAGAAGGACTAAATGTACCAGCAGTGGGTGGACTTACTCAGGCTTCTATTAAGCAACATCAGTGGGTGGTTTTTTAGTCCAGCTGTTAACAATGTGACTTATTCTGCAGTTAGACCAACCATGTCAATGGAAAGAGTAGGCTTCAAGCCTGCTACTGAAGGGAAGGATTATAATAATTACTGTCACCCTTAAATATCTTGTAAATGCCAGTGGATAGGCTCAGAGTCCCACATGTCAGCTGAATAAATAAGAGCTTGCTACTCACAGGATGACAGGTCAAATGCAGCAAAGTATTTTAAGACAGTCATTCATGGACAGGAAATGCTTCCTGAAATATCTGCCACAATCTCATCAACTGCCTCCTAGTTCTTTTATGGATTGTCACCTCTCTAAAGGACCAGGAGCTGCAACTTGTACCTGTCACATGAGGCACTGGGAAAGTCAAGCAGCAGAGCTGGTAGGTGGACTCTCCCATAGGATAGAAAACCTCTTTCCATTTTATCATATGAAGAGAATGTACAAATTGAAAGAGTCCGGGGTTAACTTGTCACTGAAAAGAAAAAAGACAGGCTGAGGGGATATAAGACAGGACTCAACTCCCTGACAAAAGACACGTTGGCAACCCAGCTCAGTGCAGAGCTGTTGGTTTCACTCTGCCCGCTGACTCAAGCACCCTGAGAGAGAAGGGACAGGCAGATGGGCATGGTAACCTCTTACTCCTCTGTACTTGAAGTGCACAAAGGACAGCTGACAGTGCCGTCACACCAAGTCAAGCAAAACATACACTCCTCTCTAAAGGGAAATGAGAACAAACTGACCAAGTGTGATCAGTAACTAATTCATGCTGAAATTTAGGAAGATTTGCCATTATCAGGGAAAAAAAAAAAAAAAAAAGCAGTGACAGCAAACTCACTAGACTTAAAATTTGACTGCATTTTAAGAAATAGATATTACTTCAAATTAATCAATGAGTCTAATTATAGCCGTACATATTATTAAATTAATTATCAATCAATTAGTCTTTAACTTGCTTGTAATTACTTTCTCTTAATTAATTGGGTTTTACTTTCCCTATCTTAATGGTCTACTCTATGACCCCAGGGATCATTTCTTACCTCCATCCTCCAAACTTACATTTCCTGTCCTGCTTTCCATTGACTTGACATTAAGCTTGACTTCTTTTCCTCCTGTTACCAGCTCCTCTTCTAGTAGCCAAGGGCATCATGCTACAAGGAGTGGGAGACTCCTCCTGCAACCACAGGGGCATGACAGGTGCAACAGCTCAAGTAGAATGGTGAGAAGCTTTCCATGTTATCCAGGAACACAGGACAGGGACAAGGTGCTTGCCAGTAGCTGTGATTGTCTCTGGGTATGGAATCTCTGTCACCTCCACTCTGGGACCCTCCCAACTCCATCATCTTCCCTGCTGGAACATCAAAAAGCACCCTTGGGGACACCCAGAACAGGGCCACAGACAAAGGACTCACACCAAGTACCCCTGAGCAGCAGCACTAGACCTGTTTGGGAAGTGTGATGGACAAGAAGGGAGGCAAACAGGGAGGCAGTACTGTAAGAATCTCCTTTTCCCTGCAAGCTGAGACACTGGACAGTGATGAAATACCACTCTGAATTAGTGTGCAACTAGTTAGGGTCAGCTTCCGAGCAGACGCACAAATACTAATCAGAAGGGTACTCAGAAATGCTAATTCTCAGATCTCTTACACATTGAGCATGTGAGGCCTAGGGTCACTCAGCCCAAGCAGCCACGAAGAAAAAGCTCTTCTTACCTCTTTGCTCTCTTTTAGATCCTCTAGCTGGAGGTCATTTGGTTCCCATGCTGCTTGGGGTTGATGCCATAACTCCCCTCCTACTGCTCTGCTCATCTCCTCATCAACCAAAGTGCTTAAGTGCTGCTCAAGAGGCAGGTTCAGGTTTGGAAACAGTTCTTTGTTATGCTCACTTATTTTTCCTTTTTCAAAACAAAGCACCACACTTGTCCATGAAATCTGTACTCTGACTAGATATTTCCTTCACTTCTCAGACTTCTGGCTGGTATTTGTGGGCTCACAGAGGGCAACAGACACTAGAAATTTGCTATCAGCAGTAAGGCTGTTTCTGCACTTCTGATGCTTTGTTGAGACTCATCTCAACAAATATAATGATAACAACACTGCGAATCCACAAGTGTGCTCTCAAGAGCCCTCCTTTAATTATTTCTGCTGTCAGAATTTAAATCCTTTCTACCCCTACAGAGATGCCAGACTTGCAAGTCCCTTAAAAAAAAGAATATCACAGTTAAAACATCTTCTTAAAGTTAAGTGAAGGGTGATACTTATAAACAACTCATCCAGTGAAAAGATGAGCATAAAAAGATGACAAGCTAGAAAAAGCAATTGAAAAGATTAATTTGTCAGAATGCAAGTCCAGCAATACATCCTTGATATGCAGCATCTTGTATTCAAGGATATCTCAAAAAGTGGTATGGCTCTAGGAATATTACTTATTACTCAAATTGCACAGGAAAGACCTCTCTTGTTTAAATGAAGACCATAACACTCTAAGAATCTGTATCTACCTGGTATGTTTTCTATCAATGATCATACTCTGCATTCAGTTGAGGACATTGAAACACAGGGACAGTCAGGAGAATCAATTTGAATATTTTAATTCAATATTTTAAGTGAAGTTGTTGAATTGTAATAAAACCCTGAGTGGATGCTTTTACTTAGAAGCAGAACATCTGAATTTTATTTTAGCTTTATGTAAAAAATTGTGAGATGTTTTTCTTGGGGGTTGGGATTTGTTTTTTAGAGTTAATCAGAAATTGTCAAAAGGTAACATTCCAGGAGAAATCGCCATTTCTTATTGGTAATGTTGATTTTTTTCTTAGTAAAACCTATGATAAGGTCCCAGGTTGTCTTCCAAAGTCCTGAGTTTGTTCATTACAAGTTCACAGAGTACATTATTAGTAATATCGCTTTGTATAACTCATACAACTATTGAAATTCATCAGTCTTCAGATGATTGTTCCTTACCATTCTGCTTTGAAAAAATTGTGCTATTCCACTGCAAGCACTCCTCTGCTGCATTGATCCAGGTTTGATTTGGATTGAGAAGTTCCTGATGGAAACTAAACAGGTAATAACACAGTCTTGTTGTAGTCATTTTTTTTTTATAACTATCACTCCTTCCTCAAGCAATAAAGAAAACTCAGTATTGCAGCAAATGAACCATGCAAAATTATTTTTCCACCACTATTGATGACAGGAAATATTTAAAACAGCTTTAAATGGTTTATTGTACGGGTATAATGGCATGGGGGCAATTACTCCAGACTGAGAGCTCCACTGTGGCTTTATTATTTATTATTATTAAAAGATTTGGGGAGCATCTCTTTCCACAGTGGAAAGAGATAAGTGGGTGATTATTTGCTCATTAAAGTTAATAAAATAGTGCACTTAGAAATAACTGCCCACAATGCTTGCAGTTCTAAACACTGTCACTTTATCAGATTGAATAGAAAAACCCATCAAACCAATAATCGGACAAAAGCTAAACCTCAGCATCCTATACACAGCTTAACATTTTGATAGGCTCAGATATTGTCAGGGAACCTCAGAACAAAGAACTTCAGTCCACTGGCAGCTGCACTCGGCATTACATGCCAGCTGGGATAGCAATTCTGGAGCTGAACAAACAGGGACTGCACTACATCTTAAATAACAACCGTACGTCCAGTCTAAGAGGCTTTTTTTCTTACACTATAACTTGGCAGGGACACCTCCTGGGTCTAATGTGGTTTTGATCAGGAAATCTGGTATCTATCTGAAGCTCCTTGAAGGACACAGACATAAATGGATGAACCCATAGAAGACCTTTATCTTGTGCTGTCTACAACCCTAAAAACCTTGTCAGGGATGTTAGGGCGCTTCTAAGAATCTTATGCAATTTACTCACTCACCAAAAATGTAGAGTTAACAGAAAATGGATGATAGATCAAGCACAGTAGCCCTGGGGCACTTCTGCAAGGCAGGTAGAGGCTCTTTTGAGAACACTGAGGAGAATAAGCTAAATTCAAAGTTTTTCTCTCTAGAAAACCAATTGAGCAGCTCCCGAACCAACCCAGAAATCCATGCAGCAGACAGGTGATGAATTTGGCCTCAGGCCACACAACCACTCTTGCATGACAGGCTGTGCAGAGATGCTATCTCTTCCTCTCATTTTGAACCAATTCCACTGAGAAGGAAAGCTCTAAAAAATTCATTAGGCTATAAAGTGAGCAGAAGAGACAGGCTAGTGATCAGGAAACTCACCTGGGAGTGAAAAATTCTGGGTAGCACATAGTGCTTTAAGGTCCTTGGAAGGAAAAGTGTTTAACATAAGTCCTTAGGAAACTACATCCAAGGCTATCCAGGGTCTCCAGGTCTATGAAAGATTTATTAATGCAAAAGCTGTCAAAACATGATGATGAAAATGAACACTAACTAAATAATTCAACACATATATTTTCCTGCTAATTAAAGATTATAATCAAAAGTGGTAATGACTTTTGCAATCATGAGTTAAGTGTGTGGAAGGAAAAAGAACTCTCAAAGGGTTTTTATTAGAATCAGTCCTAGGGTGTTGAAATAAGGCTGAAACAGAACATAAACAAGTGTTAATTAATCAGGCATGCTAATACCTCACTATCTGCACTTTCATAAAATTCCAGGCAACTCCATCATTTCCTGTGCAAAGATTCCTTCATACACCATGTCCCTTCAGTAAATTTTATCGTACTTTATGAATTTCCAAAACTAGGAAAGGATCTGACCATAAATCAAGACATTTATTTTTTGCACAGCAATCCAGATTAAAATGAAGATAAATAAAATATTTTCTTGACTGCCTGAAGTGGTATCTAGCTCAAAAAGCAAAGAAGCTCTCTTTTAATTTAATTAGACATAGCATCACCCTCCAAAATAGCCTTGTAAGGGAAGGGCAAGGTCAGAAGAAGACTGAAAAGGTATATCTCTCTTTATCTTTGCCAGAGTTTGGGTGTGGTAATTGTGCACAGTGGCCATGAAGAAAACAATAGGGTAGTTAATAATCTCAGTGATTCAGACCTTGAATCCTCCTAAGATATAACATGGCAACAGCCCAAAGAAGTATCTGTAGGTACCAGGGGTACATGATGAAATCCTATGTGCTTCATACAAGGTGACAGAACATTCTCTCTTCTGTGAATCTATAGGACAGTGTATTGTGAAAGGCAACATGGCAATTTACTCGACTTAAGAATATGTCAAATGGGTCCTGCTGCATTTTGCATGTTATGATACTTAGTGATTTTAGGCTCTAAAAATGACTGAAATGTATTTTATCTACTTATACCTCTGTACTTCATGTAAAGTAAATATGTCTATGTAGGAGACAGAGAGACAGTATCAGCTCACATTTCTAGGGGCAAATCAGAAGTTCCCTCAGGGATCCAAACTCTTCTGCCTTTGTGGTTCCTTAATCTACCCATGTCCCTACTTGTCCTGGAGTTCCATTTGCAACACCATTGCCTAATAAATTTGAAAATCACTTCTAGCTCTAATGAGTGTTATGATCAAGTCTGGAGTAATATCACTTATATTTGGCTGAATTATGATTTTTTTCTAAATGAAGGTCCAAGATGGCAGTACCAAGACCCTGAAAAAACTGAAGGGAAGTGTCACACAGACAGAAACAAAAAAACTAAAGCTAGATGGCTTGTTTTGTACCATTACTACTGTTTGGTACTGTTCTCTGTACTAATTATTTCCTACTGTTCACAAGTAGAGATGTGTTGAAGAGCGCTTAAGGTCAGTTTGTATGTGATTAAAAGATTATGAAGACTTTGTATACAATTCGATATTTTTCTTTTCTGTAAAATCTAAATTTTAAATTCATCTCGTCAGAGAAAACATGGGAAAAAAATAAAAAATATCTTCTCTGGCTTTTTGCCAGATTTGTGTTTGATTAAAAAAAGAAAAATTGCTTTAGACAAAAAGGAAATTATGACTTTTGCAAAAGTAAAATTTAAGATTAACTACAATTCAAATGCTAAATAAGATGGGAAAAGAAAGAATTAAAATGGACAGACTGAAAATAATGTTGAGCTACATGAAGAATATTTTAGTGTATGTTTTAAGCTTACTCATCAATTAGCATTTTCGAGCAAGAATATATCAAATAGGAGGCTTTGCTCATTAAAATTCAACAAAATAGCATGCATTATGTCAAAGCAAGACATTTTCCAGGTGTTTGAATATCTCAATCCCTTAAAGTTAAAAATGGACCTGATCCAAGTGCAATAGATACTGACTCTCCTATTCAAGAAGCTGGTGTATTCATTTCTACCCATGTGAAGTGAATACAAATCACTGCTGATATAAGAAAACAGATTTTCAAAATGTTTTAGAAGAAAAAGGGGCCTGGAAAGAATCTCAGGAGGTCATCTGGTCCTTCTTTATACCTTAGGACAAGATCAACTCTACCTGAATTATGGACTGCTGATTTTCGTTCTACCTAAAAATGTTCCTAATAAAGCTTTAGAGGTGGAATCAGTCAGTAGTAATGACAAAAGGATTGGGAAACTTTATTAATTTTCATTATGGCTTAATTGTTTTGAAACATTAATAATTTTATTGCCTATAATCTTGATGGAAAGATTCACCCGGGGAATTTCTAGGGGATATTAATTGTGTTTTCATCGCACTGTTGCACTGATTTGCAGAGGTGAAATAGTCTCACAGTTACAATGATGAAAACCTGATTTATTTTCTGATTAGTTCTGATGTCTCTCCGTGATATTAAAGGCACAGTGTGGTGGCTGACAGGCCATTCCTTCCCAAGACACAATCACTCCTGCATCAATCTGAAGTCAATGGGAGCAAGCAAGGACGACGATCATCCCACAAAGGTCTGAGTCACAGGAAACTGCAACAGGACCATCCTACAAATGTTATAAAAGAGAGTAATACCAATTCCTCCCTGAAAGCCTGTGCTGTCCTGGTATCCCTTGTACACATTGGCAGTTCTATTCACATTGATTGGGTACAGAACCAAGGCACAACAATCAAGCTTTTTAAGGTGTTCTGTGAGCAAGGAAGCAATGTTGAACCCTTCACTCATTCCATAGGCTAAGGCAGTAAGTATTTTCTTCCATGTGATTCATGTGGGGTCTCAAGGTGTGACATTTCCAAGGTCAGATTGTTTTATCTTAATGAAGGAACAGTATTTGCAGGTTAAAAGGGATTTACTCTCACCTAGTAAAAATAGATTTGAGAAAAAAATTCACAGAGAGGCTGATTACACTGATGTAGTTGATAGTTAGATTTGTTGACAAAGGCCTAGGCTTTCTTCTTGTCAGGTTTCATGGGTCCCTTAGGCTTTCACAAGGAACAAGACGCCCTATTGTAAGGATATAAATAATTGGTGGTGGTAGAATGAAACATGTTGCAATGCCAAGTCACTGTTCTGGTTAGCACATGCTATGGGATGTTAAAGCAGGCAGATGTAGCACTGGTTCCACTGCGGTGTAAAATTAGCCATAAGAGTCAAAACTGAAGGGAGCTAGTACCACTCACCTAAACCCAGACTAGATATGTCTTGCTCAGGAACAAGTGTTAAATAAGAAAGGATGTGCTCAAACCCACTATAGAGATGTAGTTACACAATCCCTGTGGTCTTTATTATTACTGCAGAGGTGTGTGGGTGGGAGCATTGATGTGTGCACAGATGTTGTTATGCTGCTAGTCATCTTCACATCAGCAAATTTATTTAAAGTGCGTTTTTTATGTTTTTAATTATTGGGTGGGTTCTTTTCCTGAGAAATTGCTTTTAGGAAGTTACAAATTGCCCGGTTCCTTGACTGAATAGTAAGTGCTTTCCCACTTCAATTCAGAGAAGCAATTTGCTGTCTGCTCTGCTGCTACCTTTGGAGCACTGTCAGTTACATGTCTGGGTCTTACTCTCTTCCTGATATCAGTATTATTTTTTGCTTTCTCAAAAGGAAAGTGCTGATCAAATTCTGTTGTCAAAGACTTTCCCTGGATGACCCCTTTTCACCCTCACTGCATCTTCCCAACATCCCACAGCTCCTTAATTCAGGGGAATCCATGCCCTTCAGGGATTCTTTTTTGTCACTGTTTTACCAGAGGAAACTTCAGGGCATATCTTTGAGGATGACATAGGAAACAAGGTGAGCAAGGTTAGGAAGACTGTGGTTTCCATTTAGGGAGTAATGTTGTTGGAGAGGAATGAGTGAAGGAAAATCCTAGGAGTTCCTGGATTTTTTCCACATTCTAATGTAAGTCTCCTCCTTCTCAAGAATAAGCATATTATGGTAAGGCCTTCAGAAAGAAAGTCTCATTCCTCCATCTGGAACTGGGCAGCTGTAGCGATGCACAGAAAAACATAGATCTGGCTTTCATGGCCTAAAACCAGTTTATCTGAAATGCTTTTACTCTAATGAATAATGTTTTACTTAAGGTAGTTGTCCAGTCTTTAATTACCTCTTTCATTACTTCCTTGGGAACTAACTGCAAGCCAAATCACATTCATTGAATTTAAATGGCTTGGATATGAGAGGCTTTTTCTCTGGGCTGTTTCAAAGGTCTAGTACTTGCTATGGAAGTTACCCTGTAAGAACAAATTGGGTGTGCTTCCCAGGAACCCTACCTCTTGATTACTACACTTCTTTTCCACTTCATCATTAGAGGAATACAACAGAATCAAAAGCAGAATCCTGCTTGACCCTTGTTGTGTGTAAGCAAGGCCTTCACCACTGAGTCCAACTCACTGCTTGTAAATAGACATTGTCTTGTTTTTATTAAGTTCCCTGTATCTTCATTCTCTCCCCAACTAAAATCTCCACTTCAAATTGCTGTTGATCCTAAATCTTATAAATTTGAATAGTTCCTTCTCCTGAATGGCAAGTGCTTGAGCAGTTTATGGATCTTGTGTTTGAATTCAGTGACTGCAAATAGTTGAGAGAGATCAGGGTCTTACCCACCTCTGAAGACAGAATCATGGAGGGCAGTTCAATCTCTTCCTGTTGGAGTGATGAAACCTGGAGTGTCTAGAAATCCATCAGCCTTTCAATCCTTCTATCACTCCAGGAGCCTACATGTCACACTTGTGTTAAACACAACTGTGCAAAGGGACACCATGTCTCAGAAAGAAGGAACAGCTTCTAATTTCCATAATTCTCCTTGTTTTCCATTGGTTTCCTTCTTGGCTTCATACAAGGGAGCAGCCAACAGAGTTTATATTCTGATTTATGTATGACCAGCTTCTCTTGCTTGGCTGAACAGAACAGTTCGGTGTGACCCCAGACTTGAAGTCAATTAAACAGCAAAACCTACATGCAGAGCATTATTGATAGAAATGCATGTTTCCCATGAAGGCAGCTATTCCTACCTACTGCTACTACAACAGGCAATGCTTAATCAGCCAGAAATCCCAGTCAGGAGATGGTTCAGAAGGGCCAATTCCTTTGCACAGGCATAAATCTCCAATAATCAGTGGAGACATTTACATTCACACACACACACAGAGAACAACAATATTTCCCTGTTTACCTGCACAAATAGTGAAGGGAAGGGCTTGTCTTCCTGTGATGTGACTGCAATGTGGGTCAGAAGAGGCAGCAGGAGGTATCAACTCCTCCATCTCATAAAAGAAAGCAAAGATAAAGCTCTCAGGACCCAGTGAAAAGATTCTTGATGATCTTATAAGAAAAGCAGAAGAAAAATAAATAAGTAAAAGTGCTGGTGTCTTGAGAGGTTCTCAGGCAGCAGCCCCTGCTGTTTAGCCTCATGCTATGTCATTAATATGGAAAGTTTGCAGCGTATCCTGTGGCCCTCCACTAGCAGAAGGCAGTCTCCCAGCAGCAGGCCTCGTGCAGCCAAGGATCAGCTCTGTGATTTTGGTGAGCTAACAAACATTGCCAGCCCAGCTGGAGTCCCTTTCTGAAGGAAGGAAGAGCAGCAGGGACTCCAGGCTGCAGCAAAGCTACCATCAGAAAGCACATGCCATTGGATGCTGGCATGTCATGTCTGTCAGTGGGCTGGGATACTAACAGTGGGGTTTTCTGTATCTCACAGCCAGTGAAATCAGTGGGGTTTGGAGCAGATCTGAATCTCCTTGCATGAGGCACACGTTGAGGCACCTTGATTGATTGAGGCACTTTAACTGAAATTTTTGAGGTATGCTGCTCACAAGCAAAGTTTGGGCCTTAAATCCAGTTTGTCTCTCAGCAACACACAGTTTTTTCAGATTTCAGAACTGCATTTCTGACTGCTGGTGAAAAAAAGTACTTGGCTTACACGACAATAATACAGTTGTCATTCAGTGGTAAATCATTGCAAGAGGCTGACATGACCCTGGTTCACTGGGTCTGAAATAAGGCATTAAAACATCTCTCACTCCTCACCTGAATTAACAAAAGAAAGTGAGAAAGTAGAGGCTGAAGTTAATAGCTGAAATTATTCTTAGGTATATAGATCCAGATCCACAATTATTTAAACACTTAGTTCCTATGAAATGCCTGTGATATAAGTGTGATGGACCTATCTGTAGAGTCGTGTTATCATGTCTGACATGAATTCTTACACCTTTCCAAACTGAAAGCTTTGCTAGCAAAATGAAAGGTGACACTGTGGAGGAAAATAATAGCAAAGAAAAGACATTGGCCTTTCAAATGACTGTTCATTTGAAGTACTATATTGACAGAGTTCCCTTATTTCCCAGGTGGAAACCCCAGGTCAGACTTTATTTGAGAAGGTAAATTAGAGCTTATTTCAAAGCTGATATGTCTTTATTTTTTTGAAGCTTGAAAAAACACAGATTTGCAAACTCTGCCATAGTACTTTCTTAAGCAGAGAGACCTCTCAAAAACTCAAGGTCTGTTTCCCAAAACCATGATGTGGTTGGTCTCCCTGAATGCAAGTTAAAACAGAAATCTAAACCAGCACTGAGAGAAGAAATTGCATTAGTGAAATTAGAAGTATTCAGACATCCTTTTCTGGTTCTCAATACATATGAGAGAACAGAGTAGAAAACAGAAATAAAAATTTCTGCATGCACAATGCCACTGATAGGACCATGTTCAGCTTCTGGGTAATATGCTATATTGTTCCCTGAATAATACAAAGGTGGAAGATGCTATTACCTCTACAAGGCAGCAGAGAAAAGCAGTGACACAAATTTCCGTCCTCCAAATATTTAATTGCACACTAGCAAGGACCAACTCAAGAGGACAGTTCCCAAAACAGTGCAACTCCAAAGACTTATCTACAGAGGGCATCTATCTCCTTAATATCACACCCATGGAGATGGAAATGATTTGATTCTTTTTCCATTTAAATTCCTTTCATGGGAAATGTTGCCAGCTCCCATAGATATAGTGTTTACTGAGAAACTAAATTTGTCATTTTTAGCCTCTCAAATGTCAGTGAGAAAGTTAAGCAAAAAGCTAGTTTGTTTAGAGACAATTTTGGCCTGATGGGGGAGAATAGCCAGCATAAGAAAGTTCATCTTTCCTACCCATTCTCATGTCCCATGATGAAAACTGAAATAGAACAGATTTATCTCCAGGAAGATAAGTAAAGTCTGCCAAATGAGAACAGTATCCAGATCATTAATATTCCCTCAATGACTGCTGGTGACAGCAAAAATTTGTGAAGAATGCATGTGCTTTGAGCATATCCAACAGAGGGACATGAGTCCATCCGTTTAGTAACTGTGCTTAGCAGCCTGCTGGAGCATGGACTGCCCTTTGCAGTGTCACAATGATGAATCTGCTGCATAACCTCCACTGGTTTAAGGGCAATCACATGATGGTAGAGAGGAGTTGTCATCCTTGTAGCCAAGGCATCTGAACACTGGAAAGCCCAGCATAGCTCAGATTATCAGCTCTCAATGACTGGCGTAAGGGAAGATCACTCTAACCCATGGAGACTGGCTAAATGCAGCCCTGTGACCCAAGGAAACATTTGTTCATCCTTTTTGTAAATGTGCACACACATATGAATGCAAACATACTCTGCTTTCTAGGTCCTCTTCATCTGCATGCTGAGCTCCAGCTTACATAATTTAGCTGAATAAATATTTCATCACCCATTCTTCTTAGAGGAGGGATGACCTGTCCCAGCTCCCAGGGAGGGCAATGAAAAATAACAATCTGGGCAATGTTATTCTTAGGAAGCTGGGCTGGGAAAGGGCAATAGTGGATGGATTAAGAACCTCATTAAGTCCTTCAGAAATTTACTCTCTCCAAGAAAACACCCTCAGAAGTTGCTTTATAAGTCACTTCATGGAAGAAACTGCAAAAGAAAAGCAAGACTGAAAATACTGGATCATTCAGAAGAAATACTGGTTAGTTTTAGTTCATTAGTGCCTATTATTTTAAAGGACTGCTAATCTCTCTGCAAGTTGAAATAGGGTCTATGTATCAGGATCCTTTCCCCTGCCAACCAAATGCAGCAGTTTAATTGCATTCATCTACTACAAAAGAGGCTTCAGGACTGAAAGCAGGGGAAACTACTAGCCATGATGAAAACTGAAGAAATACAGGTTATACTGTAACGCTCAATTTCAGACATAGGAACTGAGCTGTTCTATCAGAGAAAAAAAAATCTGACTTTCAATTTGCTATTAAATGATTGACAAGTGTTTACAATCATTAATTGCCATGAACCAATGAATCACTTATGCTCCGGAGAAAAGTGGCAGTGCAGATGTGTCTCCTGGAAGCTGTTATCCACTGGCTTCTGCTAAGCCTACATAGATTCCTCTACCAAACCAGTGTTCTGAATCATGGAATTTTCCTCCCTAACCTTTTTTATTATCATTCCTAAGAGTTATCACTTAATTTCTTACGAGACTCAAGAAAAATATAATAATTTCTCCTCTCAGACTTGTCTTTTATTGGCAGCAAGAACTCAGGGAGACCCAGGAAGATCATGTGGTTCAATGATCATCATGTATTATATAACTTCTGGTATCTGCTAAATACGTATCTACCTCAGCTCCCTTTGGCAGGGCACTTGAATTCCAAGCTGGAGTTCATGGACACAATCCCCAGTATTAATGGCTCTTACAGCAAGCCAAAGGCACCAAGCTGTGATACATTACTGTTCTACATCCAGAAATTATTAAGAAACTGTAGGATCTACCAGACAAGACAGATATTGCTTTCTGAACCATAACAACTTAGGCTGTTTAACTACCATCCTGAATCCTTCCTGGAGACCTGCCAGCATCTCTTGATATCACAGTTACTCAAAATATTTGCGTAGAGGAAAAGATACTGGGGCATGATACACATAGTCCTTGCTTACAAAACAAACTGTATGTTTTGTAAGCAAGAAGGTTTTTCTCATGGTGTTTGAATGATTATACTAAAAAAGAAGCAGATGTAACAGACATAAACATTATATATTTTAAAGGCCAAGACATCCTGTATTCATCCTGTCTCATACACTGAAGTCACTGTGATGAGATTGAAGGGTTTTCTTTTGCCACATCCTGATGCAAGCAATGATGAAGCTGAAGGTTTATGTAGCAATTACCATCTTTCAGAGGTAGTAGATTTCTAGTTGCATGGCAGATTGCAGCATCAAAGTGCATAAAAAAGCAGCATGTTTCATGCAATGCTTTCACATTCTACTTGCATTTTCCCTATCAGGTTTAACCAGTGGCTTCCAAATTAGTTACTTTTAGAGAACTTAGAAGAACTCCACTTAAAACAGAAGTCTGATGCTGTCCTTGCTCTACCCTCCTGCCATCCTCTAGATTCTGGAATAATTTGATTGTCCTGATACTGATAGTCAGTTTTGGATGCAACACACTTCTCATTTTTGTAAATAAGAACTTTTCACAAATCTGAGAAGAGTTAGCTACTCAAAATCCTTTTAAGGCGTGCTTGCTTGAACTTGGATACTTAGCCATATATCTTTCATATATACAATCATACCTTTGCAGTCTGGGTCCAGTGATGATCTTCCTCGGTTCTGCTGATTGAGCCCATTGTGAAATAGAGCACACAGGGAGGCAGAAGGAATGCTCTCTTCTAAAGGGAAGAGTACAGAAAAACAGAGAAGGTTACAACTGCATTAGCAAAAGTGACTGTTAAACTTGCAAAATCTTTTCACTTTAAGCCACTTACCCAGGACTGACACCTGAGGGTTCTTGCATAGAACATGAAGCTAACTTGGCAACAGACATTTGTCATAATAAAATGTAGACAAAACCAAGCTTATAGCCTTGATTGCTGTCAGTCTAGTTCCAGTATCAAGACTGAAAGAATGCAGATTTCTTCACAGGGATCAAGGGATTTTTTTTAATTTGTGTGTGAGTTTGCTTTGTATTTTATTGTTTAGATTCTTTGTTTCTTGCTGTTCATTGGTTGGATAGGATTTTTTAAATATAAATGTACCAGGAAAAAGCAAAGTTATGGAAAGACACAGAATCAGAGCTTGGTGGATGTTCTGCTTTCTTCCATTCATGTTAAACAGGCAAGTTTTCTGGGTAATGCTTTGCTGAGTGAGAATCAACTAAAAGTTGTTGGACGGTTGCATTGTGCCTGGTTAAGTTGCTCACACAGAACCTGGTGATCTCTCCAGGCTCATGTGGCCTTGTTGAGTTTGAGATTTGTACTTTACACTTGTGTTACAACAAGACTCATTGGCAACTCGGTCTATACTAGGAATGCAGAGCAACAGTGCCTGTCCCTGGTTCTAGATCCTCTGGGAGGACTTTGGGAACATAACTGTTGATATCTGTGAGAGCAGGATCGTGTCCTGTGACCTTACCGAGTTTCCTATGCTCCTCATTCCCACCTCATTTAAAAACCACTTATGAGACTTCACTCAAACTTTCCAAATAATTTCTCTTTTAAATATAACCAAGCCTGGGAAAATGTATTTTAATAATGGAAAATTTGGGAAAGTTATACCTCTGTGGAAAAAAACCAAACCAACAAGATGGTATAATGCAAGCTGTTATAAACCTTCACTTAAGTGTTTCTGTTAGCAACTGTTGTAATGACAAAAACAAAACCAAAGAACTATTAGAAAGGGATACTCACAAATA
This sequence comes from Pithys albifrons albifrons, assembly GCF_047495875.1. Taxonomy (NCBI): domain Eukaryota; kingdom Metazoa; phylum Chordata; class Aves; order Passeriformes; family Thamnophilidae; genus Pithys; species Pithys albifrons. The sequence continues at coordinate 10,535,958 of NC_092466.1, forward strand.
TGAAGGAGGAACATCACAAGGAAGTAATTCCCGTTTTTTGTAAGGGTTTTGTGTAGCAATGAACATCTATTTGTTACACTGGATGGGGAAACATTTTGACTGGCTGTGATGAACAGATGTGTGCACAGCACACAGCTGTCCAGGAACAGAGGGAATGGAGTCAGTGGCATGAGAGGTTTTATCCACTGCTCTGCATTTTCCTTGAAGAGGCAGCTGTTAACATTCTGGGCAAATTACAAGGCCGTTGGTCAGGAACAAGGTAAAATTAAAGCCCAATGTTTGATCTCCAAACACTAAGATGTTCAGGTTCTTAGGGCTCAACACTTTGACGAATGTAAACAGCCTTGGAGATAACAGTCAGTGTTTCATCTCCAGCTGGGGAAATTCAATAGTTATTTGAAGAGCTTTTTTTCATTTTATTTTGTTCTACTTTTAGGATAAGGACCTAATCCTGCTACAGCATTTATTTAATATAACTCTTTTAAAGTGACTTCTTGCAGTTTTCAGGTTTGCTTGAGATTTTTAAATGTTAAAGGAAACAGTGTAGAGCCTTTTATTCTATTTGTCATCATGAGAAAAAAAAATCATTAGATTTAGAATTCTAAATGAGACGATATATCAAGGAGAAAACAGGCCACCAGTCTAAAGAAAAAAGATGTGATGCTTACATTCTTGGAAAGGCTGTGGAAAAAACTAAAAACATTCCTCATACAAAAATGCTTTAAGGCATTATGAATGGATCTTTAAAAATTCATTTGAGTTCAATCCAGACTTTCAAATTTCAACCTGAGGTGACTTAGATTTCTTTGTTAAGTACATTTAAACAAAAATCTTTTTATGTTCTCCTAAACTAACAAGAATGGGAGAAAAAAGACTAGAAATGTGAAATTGCAAATGCTTTTGACCCTGAAGGTCTTTGATTCTGTTTTTAAAGAAAATCTAGCCAATATTCTTCTCCAAAAGTGAAGATTAAGAGAACAACAGGAGCTCCGGCAGCAGTGTTTTTGTATGAGAGGATGACTTTTTCATCATTACTTTTTTCTTACTAACTTGGACTTTCTTTTCCTCCAGAGACAAATAAAGTGAAAGAACCAAAGTTGCTGTTCTGGAAGCACTCGAGAGCTGTGAGCTCTCTTTCCCAAGGTTCCCACAATGCCTAGAGGGAATCTTGCACACTGGCTGCAGACCTCCACAAAGCCAGATGGTCCAGAAGTGACGGAATGCCCCCAGGCAGTCAGCGTTCCATGAAATGGGGTGTGAGGTGAGAAGCATAAACTCCTGCTCTCATATTTCCCAGCTACTAATGAACTGAGTTCTGCTCTGCCTGCCCCATCAAAGGTGCTAACCTTCACCTCTCAAAATAACTAGCATAATACTTAGATATGTTGCAACAGTGTGTAAAAAAGCCAGTCATCTGAAGGTTACAAAGGGCTTGTTCATCACCTCAATGTATCTGTGATTGCTGCAGTTCAATCTCACTCGGCATTTTTCTCTTCAGGAGGAAAGCTTTATGATGGACTGTCCTGAGCAGAGATGTTATGTCACCTGATTTTGAATGCCAAAGAGTGTTTATTGTTCCAGTCCTGTACTTCATTATAATGTCATAGCCAAAATCAAGCGCTCAGAGATGAAGAAAGGAGACACGGGGTCTAAAGAAGGTGCTTTTCTCAAATCTTACTCTGTCTGCACCCCCCCCTTAGCTATGAGATCATATCCACCTGATGGATGGACCTGACATGGACCCAAGACTTGTACTAAACCTGCAGGAAATGACTTGAACAATGTAAAACTTTGGCTGCTGGCCAGAAACAGAAAACATGAAAGTAAAATAACATAGTTTTGCTTCCATATTCTCACAGCAGTCAGAGCAATGACTTGAATGGAGAACATTTCCTGTGGAAGAAACCAACTAAAGCCATGTATCCAGAGTCTTCATAGACCAGATTCCCAGAGGGAACAGAAAATCACAATATTCTGAGTTCTTTAATTCCTACCCCATAAAACTTCACTGTGCAGCAGAACTCTATGTCCAAGAAAGTTCTCCGTGTTGATTTGTCCTTTGAAAAAGGTCTTAATGAGAAAACTAAGAGTCCCTTCAGTGTAATTACATTTGAAAATGGAAGCACAGCAAGACAATTTGCCCAAGTAACTAATTTCTGGTGTCTGTAACTAGAAGCATCAATACTTTAGCAGCCACTGCTTTGGATAACTGGAAATTAGGGTGATTCTTTCACAGCAACTGGTGTGAAGGCTGACTTAGCATGAATTTCCACAGTTGTGGGTTCATTTTCAGTGTCGAACTGAAATTACTTCAGGAAGGATTTTCTACCCATCATTCAGAGGAAATAATTCATTATTGAATTCAGCCCAGGAAAAAAAAAACTATTGTGAAAGCAATAAGGGGTAGAGGACTATGTTTAATTTAAGTAAAGGTTGCTCAAAGTTTGTTTAAAACAGAAAAGCTTAAACTGTTCTAGACCTTTAACCCATAAAACTTCATTAACAATGCCGAGGTAGCCAGAAAACTTCAGGATGCACAGTGTTCCAACTTGGTTATGTCTACACACTTTTGGCAAGTTATGTTATCTCTTAGTGACTTGCTCCATTGCCATTTATTAGAGAGAGTGGAAAACTGCACAAGCCGGCAATGTGTGAAGTAGTGTCAGTCCCAGAGTGATGTTTTTCAGGGTATATAAGAACCTTTCTCTCAGATTTTAGTATATGGAAGCTCAAATCCTTATAGGACTTTGACAGAGTGAGGTTTAGAAAGCTTGCAAACCGCAGACTATTTGCATTAATCTTTCTTTCTTAAAGCACAGAGAATTCTCTTAACAGAATAAATCATTATTATTAAAATGGAGGTAATCAGCAACATAACCACTAAGAAAACCACATTGTCAGGCAATACATTCAAAGTGCTGTAAAACTGACACACTGCTCTTACAATCCTGTTTTTCTGAAGAAGCAGAGCAGAATCGTACACACTAGGCCAGTAGCAGTTATTCTATTGCAGTCCTGAATACCTCTAAGAGGAGAAATCTTTTCTTCCTTGTGGCAGGTTACTTCCCTCAGTCTGTGGTTGTGACAATGTCAGCACATCTGCACAGAGGGAGGTCTGGAGAAGCTGGCTAAAGAGTGTTTCCATTCACCCAAGATGAAGGCTGTGCTCCTGCGTATTTCAGTGGGCTCTTAGAACAGCCTGAGTAAGGAGCAATGGGAATCATCACTACCGTTCCCTCTGTTCTCCTTTTCCTCTATTTTATTACTCACCACTACATTACACCACAATTTGCAGACTTGCAGTTTGGCCTGGGGGACTCTGTCTTACTACCTTGCAAGTTAATGAAACTTTGCACATTGAGAGTTTGCATCTTTGGGCCACTGAAGTCAGTAACACCCAAACACAGATTTACCCCGAGGGAGGATGCAGCCAGAGGTCAATGTCCTCCACACTAGCTCTTCTTCAACACCATGTGCTCGAAGTCCCCAAACGAAAAAAAGAGATGAGCAAAACCTACAGGCTTTTCCACCCTTGAATCCTATATTTCCTGGTTCTTTCCCCAAACCATAAGTAAGAATTTTTATGGCAAGGGTTGTAAAACACTGGCACACCTTACCCAGAGATGTGGGAGTTGCACCATCCCTCGAAACATTCAAGGTCAGCTTGGATGGGGCTCTGAGCAACCTGATCTACTTGAAGATGTCCCTGCTCATTGCAGGGGGTTGGACTAGATGACCTTTCAAGGTCCTTCCAACCCAAACGATTTTATGATTCTATGATGTGCTTTGTGGGTATACCAAAGACTAGATCCTCTGGTCTTAATGAGCACACATCCCATGTGCATTGCAGCATTTCATTAACCCAACTGGGATGAAAGACTGGGCAAGTTCCATGTGGGAGTTACAAAGTTATGCTGCGGGGAAATGGCAATATCCAGACTTACATCAATGTTATTCAGTGTTATTAAAGCTTTGCAAAAGCAGACTTCACTTTTTTATTTTGCAAGGAAAGTTTGTATTGGAAGCATTATCATTGTATATCTAAAAAACAGTTCAATTAAGTGAAAGACTGAACAGACAGATGCCCTAATAATAGCTTGATTTGAAGTGCCAAATGGGTTGAAGTACTCAGCATGCCATCTTCTAATCAGGAATTCAGGTTTTAATGCAAGGCTTCCTGAATATCACAATTTTGTAATGCTTACATAAATGACTCTGTAGATGTGTGTATGTTTTTTTAATTTACTGTATGGGTAAAGGAATGTATTTCCTGGTTATGCAAAATAGGATCAGACTACAAATGTGGCAAGGGCCATGTGAACCTGTGAAAAAAATTTAGGTGATCACATCAGAAAGCCCCCTTATTTACAGAAATACCTGGTAGTCTGGGGTTATTTGTTTAAACACAAATGCAGTTAAGGATCTGTTACCTTGAATGTAATGCTCAAGCATCTGTCTGTATATTAAGGCAGCACTCCAAGTGCAGTCTAAAGTAATCTCCATGCACATTGAACTCTTAGGGATAGCTCACATAAAAGGTCCTGGGAGTTCAAGCTCCCTTTCAGCGTGTGTCCTCAGGAGACAGTCCAAGGCACAGAAAGGACCAGGGAAATGTTCTTCATCTCACTCATCTTTAAATACGCCTTTCTCTCCCTCCCTCTCTCAATACTGAATGGTATCTAGAAAGATGTCACAAGGACCATGGCCAAAACTAGAAGTGATTTGTAGTTCTTCGTTCAGCCACACTTAGCTGCAGTGTCAAGTCTCTCAAACTTCTGACAAAATAAATATGAAAAAATCATTCTTCATTACATTGTGCCAATGGAACAACAAATAACGATGGGGGAAATGGGACAGATGTTGCATACTAAAGTATTTTCAATCTCTATTTCTGCTAGGTTGATCTCTTCCAGAAGTCCTGTCCAGCTTAACTCACTAATAGTCTGGAAGTCCTCTAAGGATGAAAGGAGCATGATACATCCCTTTGGTCATTCCATTAAAGTAACTCAAGAAAAATCAGTGCCAGCTCACAATGTTTTTCCTGGTTAATGATTAGTCAGGAGGAGAAGTCTGGCTGCAGGGTCTTTGATCCATGAATGTATTTGTAGTAATTGGGGTCATGGCAATTCTTGTAGCTAATGCATTTTAAAAGGCCAAAGTCAGTAACCCCTGAGTAATTGTGGCTGTTACTGAGCAAATGACATGCTTTGAAGCAATGACATTATATCAATTATGTGGGGTGAAATCTGGAGGTGAAAGTTTGTGGGAACAAATCAGAGCTCAATTAAAGCTTGGGATAAACCATTCAAGTTTAGTTCAAAATCCCAGATCCGGTTGCTGAACATCAGTTTATTGTTCACCAGTAACTTGAGTTCAGGAAGGAGCCTTTGGAGAAGTCAATTCTGCCACTGCAAGCCATGAAGTGGAGCCACGTGACAGCAACGGCACAATATTTGCCAACAGGAGAGGGGAAGGTGAGCACTGCTAATCCAAACCTCTCCTCGAGGGTTGAAATGCTGGGTTCTGTGAAGCTGGGAAGGGAAGGAGGAAGCGCCACTTTTGGTCCCAGCTGCCCCAAGATAATGGATCTTGCCATTCCAGGACTTCCCCCTGAGGAGGGTTGCAAATCAACCCCTCCAAAACAGTAATTGCAAGAGCAATCAGGACAAGGTGTACAACACCAGTGGTGTATCTTCAGCTCACTGCTGAGCAATATGCTGCTCTAAGAGCAAGAAAATAATCCAGGCTTTAAAAAGTAACCCTTCAAAAGAACAAATGTGTGCCCAAGAACACAGCACTGTAAAGAAAATATTCATGCCCTTTCATTAAGAGATTTCATCCAATCAGCTGAGCAATGCACTACCAATATGAAACAGCATACATTCCTATCCCTATATCCTGTTTTCCTAAATATTTGCACAGAGATGCAATAGTGCCAGAGCCACTTTCATAGATGACAAGAAAAAAAAAGTCACTTTTCAAAGATTAATTATTAACTCTCGTAAGGATAAATTGCAGCAGCCATCAATTGTGTTTTTCTCCAAAGTCCTTCCTATTCATAGTAAAGATGATATTGCATGGAAATTTTACTTGTATAATTATAGCCATATGCTGAACCATAGGGTTCCAATGCACTTTGGAAATAGTACAATATTGGCTCAGATATGGACCAAACCATGCCCCTTCTGCATCTGCATGGTAATCACCATGGCTTTACAGATACAGCTATGGCTAAAAGCGGTCTGGAGCACTGGCAAGGAGACAGGACCATGCTTCCTGAGAGGACCATCACACCAGGGCCCTAATGCATTTGGACCCCACAGTACTCTGTTGCGCCACAGCAGGTGAGCCCACACTTCAACAAGCCATTGCCATCTCTCACCGCATGACAACTAACTACCGCTCGGGGGTAGCTACTCTAGTAACTAGGATATAAGGCATATGGTTTAAGTTTCACAACATGTTTTTTTCAGGGTTTACAGTAGAGGTCTATGTCTATCTTGATTTTGTTTTGGCTTCCCGGCCCCCTAGCTGCCCCTCCTTCTCCCTCTGCTTCTCAAAGCGGGGAAAAGAAAAGGAAAAAAAAATTTGAAAAAAACTGAATTGAGTCAGAGTATATGTGTGGTTTTTCTAAACGCTTAAAATTATATATACACAATCTGCACCCAACATTGGAAAACTTCCAGGGGGAAAGGAAAGGGGAAAGGGAAGGGGAAAACAGGGACAACAAAGAGACAAAACAGAACAAACAGGTACTACTAGACACCCCCACCCACCCCCCAAGCAAACCAGTACAATACAATCCTACCAAAGACTCTCAGAAGAAAGCCAGCTCTTTCTCACGCTCTCTCTCTCACGTCCTCTCTCTGATCTCCTGCATGGCTCTGACAAGGGACCAAAAGTAGCAAAACTCCCTGCTCCCACCCTTGCCGGAACAAGAAGACCAGTGACTTCCTATCTCCCTCTCTGATATCCTCCCTTGTCACGTGGGAGGGGAAAAAATCCAGGTGGGGAATACCTAGGAGATGAGCCTTTCCCTAGTTACACCTGGTTAGCAGGGAAGGCCTGGATCAAAACTATCACACTTCATCTTACATATTTCTCACTGTACTGGAAGTTTTCAAGCAGAAGGCAGATGCTGGAGGAAAGACCACTGTATGATATGCAGCAAAATGAAGATGGAATATTATGTACATAAATACCTACAAACATAAACACATGATGTAGGAGATGTTTGCAGATGGATTTCTCCACTCAGCATTCATTGTGTATAGCTCATTGTCTGACAACAGATTATCGATATATTATACTTCAAAAGCATCTTTTACTTACATAAATTGTCCCCTTCTGACCAGGACTGAACACAATACCAATTCTCCCCCCACTGAATACAGGCTGTGGTTTAAAGCAGGTTGGATCATTCTGGTCCCTCCATGCCCTGGTTTTTCCCAGTGGTTTTTGTTGGTTTTTTTTTTTTGGTGCAGTCCTTGCCTCAGCAAACATGTGCCCTACTGGGGAGGTCGGTTCAGAGCAGCCCAGACACATTCTTCTTCTTTGCCCTCCTCCTTGCTGATGGATTGACCCACTGACATTCACCTATGAAGGAGTCAGCTGAAGACCCTTCTTGTTACAAATGATCCAAACATCTTTCATTTGCACCTCTCTGCGTTTTGGCATCAGAGCTGAAAGGACAATGTTGAGATCTGACTTTAGACACAGAAGGACCAGCTAAAGTAAGGTCATTGTTCCCTCACTTTTCTTTAATAGAACTAGTTTGAAGGTAGTAGAAAAACCACTGAATACTTAATATTCATAAGAGGTTTAGTCTTCTTTCAACAACCTTGAATAAATGATGGAGAATGTGATAGCACTGTAGTTGCAGTTTATTCTAATGATCAAAGCAGTTCATCACTGGGGAATAAATGTTCTACCTAAGCAAAAAAACTTTAATCCCTAAGCAAATTTATTACTTAGAAGGAAATTTCACTTAAAATTGTCCCATTAACTCTGCAAAAGAAAGAAGATGGTTTACATTCTATCATAGATTTTCTAATAGTTCTGCAGTATATTTAGCTGAAACAGCTTGAGTGAAATCTGGGAAAAACCTTAGTTTCTGCAGTTTGAATATCATTGTGGCATTTTCCCAGCTATACTGTGCAGTACCCTGTTCACAGGGCTTTGCAAGCTTCTTCCCTCTGAAATGACACATAAGCTGGGAAAAGAACTGACCTTTGGTGTCATTTACATATAGGATTGATCCATCTTCTCCATGTCAAAGCCTTTAGTTTTTGACCTACCAACTCAAACAGATCTTTTTTACATTACTCAACCCTGATATCCCAGAGGATGGTTGGGTACTGGAACAGGCTCTGCAGGGAAGTGGTCACATCACCAACCCTGAAGGAGTTCAAGAAGCATTTGGATGGTACTCTCAGGCACATAGTGTGACTCTTGGGAATGGTCCTGTGTAGGGTTAAGGGTTGGACTTCATGATCCTTGTAGGTCCCTTACAATTCAGCATATTCTGTGATGCTTTATCTCCAGCTCCCAAGTGAAGTCACTACCCATCTTCCTGAGGGCAGCATGCTTGGCAAATTTCTCTTATCCTGGCAGGTCCTTTAAGGTCTGTTCCCAGATTAACAAGCATTTTAAAGTTCTTTGTTACAAAGAATCCCCTTGCCAGTGAACCCCAAGTGATGTTCAAAAAGCAGGCACTGTCCTCAGCCTTCCAAGACACATCTCCAAATCTCCTCTTAGGAGCAAAATCTTAGTGTTCCAGCTATAGAACCCTGAAGATTACATTTTCCTTTCTACTTCTGTTTATACATGAGTGACATCTTCTTTGGAAATGCCCCATTCCTCTATTTATAAGCATAGTTGCAGCACCTGGCATTGCAGTGATTTCTCCTTGTATGTCACCTAGATTCTATTTGCTATAATGAGGCAGTACACTGGATTTTTTTTTTAATACACCATATTTTGTGAAGGAGAAAGCTTTGCCTCTGGAAAAGAATGACAGAAGAGTAATGTCTGAGATGACCAGTGTAGATTCCTAATCACTTGCAAAATTAAAAAAAAAAGGTACAGTTATGAATTTTAATTCCCTTTATGTATTGGGGGACCGAATTGAACCCATTTTTTATGTAAACTGCAAAAAATTCTACAGATAAGAAATACTTACAACAAAACTATATGAATATAGTTGTAACAAGTTTGGTTTTTTAATTAGCAAGCGGATGGATGGATGGATGGATGGATGGATGGATGGATGGATGGATGGATGGATAACATCATGCAAAAAGCTACGAGCTTCTGAAAATCTACCTAAACAAAAAAAGGCAGTTTTATCTCTGCCCTGATAGCTTTCTAATCCATGTTAATGCAGCAAAAATCTTAAGACAAATTCTTGCATCCAGAACTTGCTCTTTCATTCTTGGTATGTAGGGCACATATAACATGGCCTCTTCCCACCCACAGCAATACAGTATGCCAGTGAAGCACTGTGGAATTTAAAACAAAATGAAATTATTTATTGTCAAGATGAACAGAATTTCCAAAGTACAAAAGACACAATGCCTAGTTCTTTACCACTCTTTTTCTAATCTAACCAAGCAGCTGTTGTGCTATTAATTTGAACTTATATAGTATTTTCCAGTTGATTTTTATTATGCCTGTTGTTACTGATGCTGATCTAAACTCCGTTGTGTTTCTCTAAGATGAAAATATGGAAAGGGAGGAGCTGATACCCAGGAGAACAAAGATAAATTAGTGGAAATAAATTATCCAGTTTCATGGACCAAAGTTTATTGGAAATAAAAAGAAGAACATTTATCAAAGGTCTGGAGAACACATGATACTTGACTGTCAGCCTGTATTCATTTAAAGAAGATTTATCATTCTCAGAGGATTAATACATTTTTACAGGCACTTGACTAGCTAGTCATTAATCATTGTATATTTTCAAGATCCTAACTAAACCAGAAATTCAAAAATAATTAACATCTTTTAAATTATATCCTTATGAGTCCTGATTCATAAGGGCACTTGGGGACATGCCACAGTTGTTGATTTAACAGGTTTGCTTATCTACCTGATTGGAGTTAATCATCTTTCTGAAAATCATCTGTAGCTTTCAATATCATTACATAAAAGCAAGCTGTATCAAAAGACTGAGTGAATTCACTACTTCCTTTTCAGTGACTTTAATTGACTTTCTGGTGCTTTCAGCAGAGCAAGTGGTGTGACCATCCCTCTCACAGACTGAGCAGCAGTCTTAGAAAATTAACAGTAAAAGCTGAGGACAGATGGATTTCTGTACAGAGAGAGGATGAACAACCCAGGGTCTCTCTAACTTGGACAAAAAATAAAAATATACCTAGAGGTTCATCAGTCCTTATAGGCACTGTCGTTAAAATGCTCCCTAAGCATCTTTCCCTGGCTATGATCAGAAAGGATACAGAGCCAGGTAGACCTCACTCGTATGTCTGTAGCCACCATTCCTGCAGAAATCCAGAGGTCTGTTTTTGTACTGACCCAGGAATTAATCAAGAAACTTTGGAAACAAGTTTATTGACTGATTTGTAATAGATTTTGAAAAGCAATAGGAAAAGATACTATGCTGTTTATTAATTTTTTAGAAAGTATTTTCTGTGTTATTTCTCTATCTTTGCATGTCTTCAAAATGTGAGCAGCCAACGCTTGCCTTCATTCGACATTGTCTTCCCTGATTCTCACCCCAAGCAAACAGGAAAAAGAATCAGACCTATTATTAGAAATATAATATAAATTACAATCATTACCTAAAAAAAAAAAAGAAAAAAGGAAGCTATTCAGTGTTACACGTGAATAAAAGGTCCTTATTTTAATTAGTTTGCAGTGTAGAGAAAAAGAAAAAACAGTTAAAAAATGCAACACAGGAGCTCAGAAATTAACAAGAAGACACAGCATGTAACAATGCTTAGAGGTCAAAATCTTTGCAGAATTTTTCTTTTTCTTTTATTTTGTTTCCCCCTGCCTTTTTTCCAGGGATGCAAATCAAAAGTCAATCTATCTGTTCTTTTTCACTCTTACTGGTACCTGAGGAGGAAAGCATAATCTTCATTAGAGTCCATCTCTGCTGGAAGATGCAGATTAAGAAACTGTGCACCAAACTGGCACAGTTGATCCAAACCTTATCCAAACTTTAGGCTTTCTACAAGCAGTTATTTTGTGTCAAATTCTAGATCGATCAGTTTATAGTTCTCAAAGGTTCATTGGAAACGCTGGATTTCACATGACTCCGCTTGTCAGACCAAGGCAAATTAGAAGCCTTAGAAGACTTTATGCAATTTGTAAAAGCCACTTCCCTGAAAATTTCTAATTACCCTATTTGCCACACCACACCTGGCACAGATGTACTCCTGAGCTACAAGGAGACAATATGAAAAAAAAAAATTCCTTTCCTTTTGAGAGTTTTTATAATTAATTAACACCCTTGGACTGGATACTCTGAACCCAAAGTGTTCTGGATCCTGTAAGAAGGAACATACAGCGGAAAATCAATGGATTTCAACTTCGTCTGCGTAAGCACCCTAAATATTTTCCAGTGTCGTTGCTCTGCTTGATTGCAATTGCAACACACACATCACTAGAAAGCCTTACTGGCAGTACAGAGAGCCAACTTTTGGATTGCTTTTTTGATTAATTACATTTTTATGCTGAAGTCTAAAGCTAGTTAAAGATTTTTGAGGCAAACATATCTTTCTGTCAGAAAATGTGCCAGATTAAATTTATTTCACAGGAACACATTGATTTCAGTAAAACTGAGCATCAAAATGGAAACAGAGCATGGGACATCTTGTACAATAATAAACCAAATGATGCAAATCTAGAGTTAATGTTGGAAAAACTCAGATTCAAAGGAATAGATTTTCAAAAATGCTGTTCTTGATGATTCAAGACAAAAAGATGAATTTTTTTTCAGTTCTTTCCATGAAGTAGATATCTAGTCTCTTTTAGTTCTCTTGAATGTAGAGTTTACCAAGACTCAATGATATTAAAATTCCTACATTCACTACTACCCTAACACTACTTGGGCTTGTTCGATAAGCAAAGCCACTGCAAGTAACACACTGGTACTCTTAAGCGAGGCACAAATGCACCAGTCTTAGAAATCATTTAGCTTTAAGTAAGAAAAAAAGGGGAATAGCTTAAATAGCTCTAAAGATGTCACCAATATCACTCCAACAATCCCTTCTTTGGTTCATTTTGAGATGTATATCCATGTCTAATAACTATTCAAGCACATACTTCGCTTTAAACACAAGTAATAGTGTGGACATCAATTTGTGGGCTTGGAGTGATATGTATAATTTTACTTTACAAGCTGAGAAATTTATTCTAGAAGATCTTGACAAAGACAAATGTATTTTACAAATGTATTTCTAAAATTCCTAGTGCAACTAAGTCTCCACCGTAATGAGAGGAAGAAGGAACTACAGTAGACAAATACAGTTTGCTTTAAAAAACATTTTTTAATCCCCTAACTCTTCCTTGTGAAGAGGAAACTGCAGATACTCTTTTCTTTAAGGTTTGTACTTTTCTGTTAGATTCTGTATTTGTCACTAACCTTGGGTTCAACAAGGATCATTTCTGCCTATCCAAAGTCCTCGCTGTGACAACTTTACTAAGTTCTGTTCATGTAGACTGTGTCTCTATGCTAAGCTGCTGACAGAAACAAGGGAGGAAAAAGCTCAGATTTGCTAAAGTCAATTATTTAAAATTCTTTACATTCTCTTTTGCATGACCTTATTACACTGCTGTCCATTTTTTACCAGCCTTTACTATTTTTTTCTTTCCAAGCAAATGTAATTTTCAAGGAACATATCCAGCTGGCAAACGTGGTAAATGAAACACACTGTCCAAAGAACAAGGTTAGCAATGTTATGAGATTCATATATTTTGCATCAAATTGTAATGCACCATCGGCCACCACCACAACTTAACCATGTCAGATCTGGGTGAACATTGGGAGCTTTTCTGTTCCTGACTTACTGGCACAGACCAAAAGACAACATATTTTTCACCTTGTGCTGGGTCCTTCTGTCATTTGGGCAGACTTTTCTCCACAAGTAACCAGAGCAAAAATGCTCACCTCCTTCCAAAACATTCTCAGACAGGCTCTGATGTCTGATAGTGTAACTTTCCAGATTCTGAGATGAGAAGGATTTCTGCAGTTAAGCAGCCTCTTGAGAGACCATTCCACACCTTTCACAATCCAGTCATACCACTGCATGACTGCACTGGAACTGAATTCACGTGATACAGCACTGGGACAGTCCATCACTTCTTTCTATAGTCTTTAGCCAGCCATATCCTATATCTTTGATCGTTCAAGATATTTGGCAGTTCTCCCCAACAGGATGCTTAACAACAAGGCTGCAATGGCACTTAATCCCCCTGCTGTGAATATAGTTGGGCCACAAAGCAGCTCTGCTTCCAGCTCAAGAAGGAAATTTAAAATGTAATTTTAAAGAAAAGAATTTTCACTTAACAAGAAACAAAACCGTAACCATGCTGCTCCCTTTCCCGTTCAGTTCATCATGAGAGGAATGGAGTGGAAACAGAAGGAAAACTGAGAGCTGAAATAGTGTGCCAAGATCTCTCTGTAAATGTGTTCTTCCTTACAGCAATGACATTACAGCATGAAAACACCTTGAGGAAATGCAGGTGCATCAGCTGTCACAATATATGGAATCATAGAATTTTTTAGGTTGGAAAAGACTTTTAATATCATTGAGTCCAATTGTTAATCCAGCACTACCAAGTGCACCACTAAGTAGGCCATGTCCCTGAGTGCCATGTCTACACATCTTTTAAATCCCTCCAGGGATGGTGACAACCACATCCCTGGGCAGCCAGTACTGGGCATTGACAACCCTTTCAGTGAAGAAATTTTTCCTAATAGCCAATCTAAACCTCTCCTGATGCATTCTGTGGTCATTTCATCTCATCTTACCACTTGTTCCTTAGGAGAAGCAACCAACCTCCACCACAGTGCAACCTCCTTTCAGGTCAATACGTGAGGCACCACATCATGAAAATTATAGATCAAAAAATAAGTCAGGAAAAGAAAGTATTTCTGCCAACATAGTGGAGAAATAGTTCAATAGCAGACAGGCTTTCCCTTGCAGATGGAGCCCTGGTCTCTAGGACACAACTTGAGACCCACGTTAAGTGCCTGGACCTTGCCAGTGTCCTTTCTGTGTAATCAGAATCTTTGCAGATCAGCATACTCTGTGCAGCAAAACTTGAACATTACATCAAATATTCCCAGGGAAAATGTCACTGTGTTCCCTCTCTGCTGAACCTGCTCAACCACTTACACACACAACAGCCCCCACTTCAAAGCAGGATCTGAGACACAGTTCAGCCACCAGAGACAGGTTTTTTTATTTTCAGTTTATTTTGGCCACAGTTCATGTGTGCTTTTGTGTATTGAAAGTCACAATACTTGGCCAAGCCATTTCACCAGATATATTTAGAATCTGATCCACCCTTGTTGAATGGTGGCAGAACTCCTACTGACACCAGGAAAACAGGATTAAGCACTAATCCTTTACACAAAGAATGAGTGCATTTTTTTCTGCTCCTAAAGTGCAAACACCACCGAGGTCACTGCATTTTTCTGCTGTATGTTGTTTAGCATTTGCCCAGTGTTAGGTTTGCTACAGTTTTCATTTAAATCCTCTTTTAAAAGGGAGGGGAAAAAAAGAGGAGATGGAAGTGCAGCATTCATGACTTTTTCAATTATGAGAAAAATCATAAGTTCATCCTGACACTTAAAGCAATTACTGTAGAAATGATGATCAAAGAGGTTTCAGACAAATTCCTGTGTTTTTTGCAAAGAAATTTAGAGGCCAGCATAAGAAGTGTTATGGAAAACAAACAGGATAATGCAGCACTAAAGGGAAAATGGGCCAGATCATATCTAAAACAAATTAGCCCAAGTTCATTTGACTTCAGTGAAGTTATTACAATTTACCTCAGTTCTGGCCCATCTACTAATTTCTCAACTTATGAATAGAAATAAGATTTAAATATTTTGTGTTTAAATATATGTTTAAAATTACTGCCTGGGTTTTGAAAGACTCTAACAATTTGAATTCATACCTACCTTATCCCAACTGCTGGCAATTTAGCATAAATATTAAATTCTTTCTGGAAAAAGGAAAAAAAAGATATTAAAATATTTAAATCTTTTTTAAAAGTCTCTTGAAATGACAGATAGCAAATATACCTTGAAAGGAAATAGGACTTGAGGTAGGACTGTGAACTCAGACATAAATCTGGAGTGATTTCACAAAAATTATTATAGATTTTTCAGCTTAAAGTCTTTCTCTGGACTTTTCAATGTATTAAAAGCAAAAGTGAGTGGGGTTTGGGGTTTTTTTTTAGGTGTACAATTGTGAAAACTCAGAAAATAGAGCCTGTTAGCAAGTAGATGAAAGAAGCTGATTTTTCATTTTAAAAGCAGTACATTTTGTTACAGTTGATGTCCAAATTACTCATCAAATAGCGTTTTATTTCATTTGCTGAATTTCATTCTGAATTTTTACTTTAACTAATAAAGCACCAATTGAGTTTTGCTGGCAAAAGATAGGAACCTTCACAGCATACCAGCAACTCATCCCAGCTGCCTGGGAGCGATATCTGCTCTACAGCATATGGGCCCATCCTGCAGCAGTCACAGTCTTCTCACAACTGTGACTGTGGGGACAGTGGGAAACACCAAAGGAAGCAGAATTTGCCAATTCAGTAACTAAAAAAAGTTGCATGAGAATACTTGGAAGAGCAGAATAGTCAAAAACAGGAAAATACCTGCCAGATAGCTGTGGCTGACAGTGCGCTAAGATTGCCCTGCTGCATCAAACACAACATCTCCCTCTCATACTGCACTGGAGCAGGAGCTTGATTCCCTTTGACAGTCAGGATAAGGGGTTTTATTCCAGTCCTTTGGTAGATTTTTCATGTCTTCATTCTAATTTGCAGGACAGCTCTGATTTTCAGCTAACTTCCAATAGTTCTTGCCCACAGTGCTTCCCATTGTTGCCCAGGGGGTGATGTAAGACCTGTTTTGCTTTCATGCATGAAACACTCCATAAGGTCTCGGCACTATGATTGTTGCCACCTGGAAACAGGAATTTGTGCAATTTCTATCTGTCTGTCACAGGCTTATTTCATCCACCAGAGAGAAAAGTAACCTCACGTACAGGTACCTCTAGGAATCTTCAAGGAGGAATGAACGCTCATGTCAAAAGGCACTGAGTATCTCTGTGCAATTGTTCCTGGGTTCTTTAAAGTCCTGGGAATGGGGCACAGAGTCCGTGTCTCCTGCTATGGTGCTGTCATGCACCTCACCTTTTCCAACGTCAGAAGGAATAATAATTCTCTTCCTCATAGAATCCATCACACCAGAATGTTTTCTTAGCATAAAGAAAAATGTAAGTCACTCCCTGGTGTCTTTTTTTCTTCTCTCTTTCATCGTACTTTGTGGGTAGGTCAGGACCCTTCAGCCAGCTTCTGGGCCTGTAATCAAGCACCTGGCTCTTTTCACAAAGAAAATCATAAAAACAGTTCTTGGGCATCCTTTGTGCCTCTTCAAATAACATCTTAATGTCTATGAATGCTCTTTCAAGCCTTTTTGCATCCAAATAGAAGGGATCTTCCCTGGACAGGCTATGAATGTACAGTGAAACTCAGAGCATGTTTGTATGATGTCTGGTCACCAATGTTAGCACTGTGCCAACTCACTGCTGAAAAGAAAGCAAGAGAAAATACCAACCCAGTCCTAAAATTGGCAGCATTAATGTCTTATTCTGGAATGGCACTGGGAAGTTCCCTAAAGTCAGTGGTATTCCCTTAGAACAAAATTAGAAGGGAAAGAGAAGATGGCCTGCAGTGTGCTTTGAAAAAAAGGAAAGCACAGCTTTGTTTTTATTTTAGCCAGTACAGTAATGAACCCCCAGCTCAGAAAACACTCCTCACCCTTATTTAGACAAAAACAGAGCAGGCACTACTTGTGCAGGAACTGCACCTGTTCAGCTGTGGAGACAGCAGACTGGGTGGTACTCATCCACCCAAGCAAGACCAGGACCCAGGGTCCTTGCTCTCCTTCTCCTGAAGTGTTTCTGAAATGTCAGAGGAATATCAATCTTCTTGGTGTCCCCAGCTTTTTCTCCAAGGATGAAGGCACCATAAGCATGTGGCTGACCTTGGCAGCCTTGTGTATCTTATGCATCCTGTTTCTAAAGGCTTGGATTAAATGCTGAGATCCAAAGTCCTTAGGGTATTTTCTTACTGGAAGGGAAAGTTTATGCGTATTTTGGGAAAATATGTTTTGATTTGGTTTGCTTGTTTCCAAGTGTCAGAAAAATAAGATGCTAGGTTTCAAAGAGTCCTACAACTGCACCAAATGTGATCCAGATGCCAGAGAGAAAATATTCACTGTATGAAGAGGTCTGCTTTTGTTCACCCAGCCACCACCACCTCAGCAGCCTTCCCCATGGTTCACTTTGTCCTCTTCAGCAGGTAAATAAAATGCCTGTGGGGAATGATTTGCTGATAAGGTAATAACACTTCTCTTCCTTCCAAAATGTGCTTGCCAACACAGAAAGCCACTCTGACTCAGGTTGTTCCTGGCAATAAAAACCAGGAGGGAGTGGGAACCTTTAAAGAGAAAGTGGCCCTGCAGAGCAGGGCTCACCAAAAGCAGAAAGCAGTCATAACACTGAAGTGAATACTATGGACCATTACCCTGGGAGTTGCCTGGCACAATTCTAAGGGCCCTGCCCCAATGTTTCTCTGCATAGTGATTAAAGAGAGGCAAGTGGGAATTAATAGCTTTGACCGCCCTTAGACACAACCACGCGCAGCATGTGACAGGCAGAATGCTTGGGAAAGAGGGAGACAGAGCCACATCCATATGCCATGCTGCTCAGGAGGTACATCTGTATTCTCGATCTAAAACATTCCCAAGGTTGTTTAATTTCATCCTGTACCCCTGAAAATCTTAAGTCCCAATACCATGCACCCAGATCATTTTACAGAGTTGGATGGAAAGCAAAGTTCACTGTGTACCCCTTTTCTCTGCCTGGCTCTGCAGCTCTCCATCTCCAGCTGCAAGCTCAGCAACACTAAGTATTCAAGCACAGCAAAGCACTTTGCTGCAGCTGTGCCCAGCAACACAGGAAAGCACTTCCACTAACTTTTCCTGTCAGCCTCAGCACTTGCCTGCTGTTGCTCACCTCCCCAGGAGAGCAAAGCTCCCACTCAGCCTACAAGAGCCACCTGCTTTGCCTCAGCAAGCTGCCCATCTTCTGTCATGCATCTTCCTTATGGACAAGGTTTGGTCCCCCAGCACTTGTTCACCCAGGTTGATTTTCATTGTTTGAATAACAAGCTCCATTTCAGGAGGATCTTTCCTCCAGATGGAACCAAAGCATTTCACAAATTGTTAATTATTCAAGCCAAACTCAGAAGAGAAAGCTCTCCTTAACACTACACAGCAAATCCCTTTCAGGTGTTAGAAAGCAGATGTCTTACCACCAGCCCAGCACAAATAATGAGGGCTTTAGGTAAGGAAACTCAACCTGGAGATGAAATATCTGAATGCATCACAGGTACCAAGTCAGATAATTTATGATTTCTTCTAAATAAGGGACACCATGAAAGAGAGGCTGGTTCTTTTCCTCCACTGCTCTCAGGGAGGGGCTGCTCCAGACTTTCACTGAGCTCCTGGAGGTGCATGTCCACATTCCTTCCTCCATGTTCCGAGACAGAGTAGTCAACAGGGAATAAAAGTTACTAAAGGGTTTTTCTTGCTTTTCAATGTTTCATTTTCCTTACGGACTGTTTTTACCCCAAAGGACAAAGTCTGGTTCCTAAAAGCCCCTAGACTTCACAGTGGTGATGGGGTCAAACCCCCTGAATTCTCTGTAAGATTTTTAGACTGCAGTGCTGGAAGAAGAAAAGTATCAGCAGAGGAAAGAAATCTCTGCAGATATAAAAACCTCTCAGTCCACTGTCTTTGGTCACAGCATGTGATCTATACAAGCATAGGATGTGTCCCCAGATTCTCTTCTGACTGTGTCTTTGACTTTGCTGGTGATGGATAAGGCCTTTGCTTACCTAATGTAACCACACAGATGAACCATGCCTGCATGCACATCCACATTCAGGAAAGCCATGGAATCCACCAGATGGGAAAAATGGAGGACAGCATAAGTCAAAACGTCCACCTACCTCTCACATGGCCATGTCTCACATCCCTTCCTGTGGGTCTGTCACACAGGAAATGCCAAGGAAGACTGGACTGAGATCCCTCTTACCACATCAAATGCCAGGAGGAAAGCAGGAGTACCTTAAGGCAGAGTACAGAGATTAGCTACCATTACAGCACTCAGGAAACCCTGACCCAAAGAGTCCCTGCCCCAGAAACCTGGATTAAGGTAGTTCAGGAACTATGGGATTTAGCTGGCTTCCAGAGGCTAGGGAGATAACCAAGGATGTTTTACCTGTGCCATGAGATCAAGGAAAAGTGGTGACTCCTGCAATTTCCCTGTCAGGGAGGAGTTATGAAACTGACAGTGCCAGAGACAAGGCTCCTTCTATACCAGGATGGGGCTTTACTGATCTTGGTTGTATCTGATTGTGTCCCACTTCACATTTTCTAGGTACACTAAAAAGCTGTGACTAAAGAGGTAACTTCAAGGTGGAAATTTCCATTTTAAACTAGCATCCTTCCAAAATAGAAAAAAAAATTGGAATATAGACAGCTAACCAAAGGCTATCTTATTTGCATAATGAGTGCTGCCCATCAAACAGAAAAATTAAAGCCCTTTGAGTTCAGATTTAACATTAACTACATCCTTGAAAACTGCCCCAGGGTGCAGAAATATGTATTAGTGTTTCTACTCTGGTGCCAGAAGTGATTGTGCCTTCAGGAAATGCTTTTTAAACCAGTTTCTGACTCTCACTCAAACTACTTAAATACCTTCTTGCAGTTTCCATGCTGTGTTTTGTTACAGATTCCATCATAAATGCTGAATCCCAAACACCTCTCGAACTACTTCCTTTTGAAAAGTATAGGAAGTCACACAGGGATAAGGGATACTCATTTCCAGTAGGATTTGCCACAAACCATGGACCCCCACTTATATCTGATGGCTTTCTGAAATCCTCTCATTCATATAGTAATGGCATTGATCTGCAAAGCTCCTTGATGCCTGGGAGGCTTGAAGAATGGTTAGAAGTCTTGTTTGGGAAGTTTTCTGAAGTTTCTCATTTTTCTACTCTTTGTAGAAAAGGTTTGTATAACTGCTAGGTAAGAAATATGTTCTTCATGTTTCATTATAGAGAAAGCAGCCACCACTGAGAAGCCACAGCAAGACTTTCTCTCTTTTCAGGCAACAGCCCACTAGACCAATTGAAGTCTGTTATTTCTGCAGAGTTCCTATTCATATGGAATATTTTCAAATGGTCTCATAAGCAACAAATTTTAGAACAAGACATTACAAAATATAAGGAAAAAAATGTGACTACTCTCTAATTTCCCTGCAGTATTGAATCTAATTTTAAAGAAGAAACCTGTGAACACAGAAAAAGACATAACTGTTTTTACAAAGATGAAAAAGAAAACACAAAAAACCTTTTCATTTGACTTGCTATTTACCCAGAATTTTCTAAATTCTGTGAATAATTTCTAAATTCAAACTATGTCAAATATGAAGAAAAACAGACAAAGCTTTCCTATTAAACTTTCTGATGAAAAGCACATGAAACTACTTTTTACCTTGCATCTGTTTCTGAAATGGCACAGAGAAGTCTCAACACATGGTGGTCACTTCCAGCTTTTGCAATGTCAGATACAAGAAAGTCTAACCTGAAAGAGGACTTTGGTGAGGAACAGGGCTATACTTCTCATCTTCCTATAAAACATCTGCTGAAGTAGGAACCAGCATCTTTTTCCTTGATTAAAAGGAGGGATTTGCTTTTTACAGGCTACAAATATGAATCAAATATTGGGTCTTTTTCTTGTGGTTCTCCATTGTCTCATCAGTAAAATGTACACAATTATTTAACTGTAATGGTTAATTTTTTCTTTTGAATAGTTTTGTACTGGGATAAGGACAACCAGCAAAGGGAATTGGCAGGCCCTCTGTCTCTTGGTGTCTTCTGGTTAAGACAGGAGCAGGAGCAGGACTGAAGCTGTGCTTTGATGACCTGCTGGACTCCAAACAGGTGTAATTAGAAGAAACTCTGTATTTGATGTTATAAATACCTGAAAAGTCCATGTTGCTCCTAAGATCTCACTTGACAGCAACTTGAATTCATGCCCAACTCAAGCCCTAGACTTCAATTCACATGGTGGCTACAATCTGATACAAGGTATCTCAGCCAAAGCTGACACAAGCGGATGACAGGAATTGGCTTGACTGATTTTAACTCATAATTGGGATACATGAACAGTACAGTGGATTTGGGTATCATGTTGAAAATCATAGCTTAAGAAACACAGCAGACAGGAAAATGTTTGCAAAACACCGCAGTGCCTGCATTGCACAATCAACTCTACTAAATAAACAAATCAGCTCTAAACAGACTAGTTCTAATTGCCATAGCTTATCCCCCATATTAAACATTTCTATCACTTGGTTGAGGACCAGACTTACTGTCCTGTGGACTAGCCACCAGTAACAGAGTAATAACTGAGGAATGGCACAGTTTAAGATTTAGTCAGCGTTTCGCATTTATTTCTAGAATATTATTATATAATTACATGCAGCGAATAGACATGGAAAACAATCACAGCCTTTGCATGGAGAGTTTCTGTACAGACAAAATGATTCCATTTACATAGTATATTATTACTGACACCTAATTTAGTCTGTCAGAGTGGCACTACGACAGACTAATTAAAGTCAAAGTGGAACAAATGCTTATACTAGAGAAAAACACCAGGGAAAACATGGACAGACTTTACCAATCTGCATATGGCTCATTCCTGGCAGTGTGAAGTGTTTCTGAGGTGGTACATTTTACCTGCTTTAAAGCAGAGTCTGTTCCACTAAGATAGGTATAAGTTTCAAAGGAGCTGATCACTGGCACTGTTTGCCCAGACTTGCTCACTTGACCAAGTTTAGGATTTTGAATTTTGAGCCTCCAACCACATTTTTAAAGTTTTCTCCTCGTTTTCACAGTCCCATAAATCTATAACACAAATATGACAACTCTCCCATGCCAAGATGGAGAAACAGAAGCTAACAAACAAACCAAACTGACAGGCAGGATGAAGAGAAGGAGAGGGAAAAGAAAGAATGTGGTATTCCCAACACAACTGTGGGACAACTCACGGAGTATGAAGCAAAACCTTCTACCTACTAAGGTATTTTGCAGGGTATTAAATTCATTTGGTGCTGGGCTGAAGCAAAGGGAGAAAGGATGTTCTCTGTATTTTTCAGTTCTTTTGTAGACATTCTTCATAGTGTGTCTCTTGCCCTTATTGACACAACCCTGCACCATGCAGCCTCCATCTCTCAGTGATGGAGAGACAGCACCCAGCACATGTCTGCCAGACCTTACCTTGCTGAGTACTGGGCAAAAGCCAAATAGCCCCTTCACAGGAGAAGTCTTGTATGCAAGAAAGAGGGTGCAAGAATTTAAGTACAAAACTATTCAAAAGAAAAAATTAGGATTTTTCATGCCCTTTTGATCACTGTCAAAATGTTCATTTTTATGACATGCATTCACGTGTTCCAGCAGTACAAACATGTGTCTTGACTGTATTGGTCAAGCTACATTAATGGGCACATAATCCAGAAAGGTACTCCTGCTGCACATCAAGCAGGGAGGCCTCTGGGCTGCTGAGGCTGTTACATGCCAAGCACTGATTATTTCTTGTCAGAGGTCGATATTTTGAGGATGCCCTGAAAAGGCCTGTTTTAAAATTTGCTGAAGCTCCAGAACTTCAAAAAACTAGTTATAGAGGGATTTCATCTAGTGACTGGGCTTCTGTCCACAAATCCATTTGTGATGATTGTCATGCTTGTTTTCACCCACTCTGGCTGGAACCAGGTAGTGATTCATGCACTACATTTGCACACAAACCCAAATGATTCCCCACCCATTTGGCTCAAATTCCGACCAAAGATAAGAAGAAACTTTGTTTCAAAACTGGGGAAACCAGAACAGGCGGAGGTGAACATACATACATTCAAATTTGCGACTGCTCACGGTCTCTTGGGGACTTTTGATCCATGGGGCCTTTCATTTTTGACATGACATGCTGTCAAAGTCTGAAAATGTGACAAATGACCTGAGCAGCTGGGCAGGTCCCAGGAGGATGGTACTAGAGATGGATATACAATGTATGCATCCAGGCAGCATGTCCTTGCTTTCTACAATACCAGCCCAGCCTGAAGGAACAGTGTCTGGTTTTAGAGCAGCCTGTCTTTATTCATCTTGAGACGACTTTCAGATGGACAGAAGCTGAGCTTTCCTAGAAGAATAGTCAGAGACTGGCATACAATTATACTGTATTACCCTCAGTCAGATAAATCACTTTTGGGGGAAGAGGTACATAACAATTCCAGACATGCCCAATAGTTCCACAGTGAGTCTCTGAACAAAGCCTGGGACTGGAAACAAAATGAAATCATTACATAAAATTATTTCTACTACTGTAATGCTTGAGAGCCCCAGCGAAAATGAGACCTTACTTTAGCAGGTGCTGCACAGAGCCAGCCTGAGGCAGTTCCTGCCTGAAGTATTTGCTATCTCAACAGAAAGATGCACCTGTTCCCTCTCTTCCCACAGGCATGGGGCCAGAGGAGGTCTGAGGTCAGCTGGGGCTGGTGTATGTGCCAGGAAAGAGCAGAGGTTTTGCAGCACCACATAAAACCAGGTAGTTTGCTGAGGCTTATTTTTATTGCTGTTATTATTAAATAGATTATCAGAGCCTCCTCAAGCAGTGTAAACCAAACTGATTTCCTCAAGCTATGCTCCAAGAGGCATATTACACCCCCCACCAAACTTATTGAATTAAGTGAAGTATGCGTATTATCTTTGCTTATGGCTTTCAAAGCTCATGAATGCTGCTGTAATTGTTTTCATAAAGCAGATCAATAAGTAGAGGCAAAACAGGCCCTGCGTGCCTCAGGGGGAAGACATTAAAAGTTGCTGGGTAACAGCTTTTTCAAGAGATATTTTTGCCCACCAAACAAAGGGAACTTACTGTAAACTCTCACCATCTCAGGAGAAGATCTTCTTTGGAAGTCTGTCTGTGAGTTGGTTTTTAAACACAAGATGGCAAGAGCTTTCGTTTGGAATTAAGGAAGCAAGTTAACTGGCTAGGTTGTGGGGGTTTTTTAAAGTCTTAAGTCCTAAAGCTTTTTAAATTAATCCACATTTTAAACTGCCTTTCACATCAGTGTTGGCAGATTTCATGTGTCACTTGGATGCAATCAAGGATCTGCTAAATACTCCACAGAGATCATGCAGGAAAGGTTTGTGTTCACTTGTGGACAACAGGAAACACAAAAGATACCAAAGGCAAATAAAATAAATTGAAAAAACACTCACTTCTTGCTATATTGAAGAAATTTTTTAGTGTGTTTGACATTTCCTCCAAGAAAAAATATGCCTTGCTATTTATGCAACAAGTTAGCATATTTCTGAAGACATAAATAAAAGTATCAAGCTGAAACACTGAGGAGTTTATTAGCTTATTTATTAAGAGCTCTTTACACTTAATAACCTAAAGCATACACAGAGCTATTTGTAATCAGCACTTTTTAAGCTCTGAATAATCTGTTCCTTCAGCAAGCTTCCCTGCTTCTTTTAAAACATCTTTCATGTCTTCAAACTTTCAATGAGGAAAGCCAAATTCATTAAAGCAACTTCTTAGCTATGCTTTACTCTCTTCCCCTTCTATCATATCTCCTGTTCTCAAGCGAGCTAATTACTTGGTAATTGGAGCTACAGAGCCTCCTGCCAGGGCAGGGCTCAGCCCCAGGAGAACATCTCTTGAGGATGGGATCCAGCTGGGTACAACACCGGTGCAACCCAGGGAGGAACCTGAGACACTTGGTCGTCCTTTCTGGTTACACCCTTTCCTACAACCAGAGATCTCCTTGAGAGCCTCCTTCCACTGACATCTCCTCTCTCATCCAGACTGCATTCCCCCACTATTTTATTTCTCTCTTGCACACAAACTCCCATCTTCTCCCATCTCCTTCAGCTCTTCCAACCACTGCAGTACTTGAATACCTTCTCTCCCTCTACTAGTCAGTTTTTCCTTTCATCATCCTCCTCTCTTTTCCTTATTGGTTTTCTCTCTTTTCAACACAGTCTACCCTGGAAAAAATATTCCTGCTGCTAACTAGAATTTCTGAGATGTGCTGTGCTTGTTCAAGCCTTGCACTCACAGTACCCTGGTTAGGTTAATATATTCTCTTAATTATCTCGCTGACTGGCTGCAATACATCATCTTAAGCCAAACTAGCAATATGTAGTGCACCTAAAGATAACTCCTAGAGTGTAAATGAACGTACAGTTTCTTGCAATGATCATGCAAGTGAGACACCTTCTGGCAAGGGTAACATGAAACAGACACAGATAGTTTGCAAATAATACTCTTTTTTTAAGTAATCCATGAAAATATACCCAATGCCAAGAGACAAGCAGGATCAGAGAAGCAAAATTCATGTTTCAGGCATAAATCCTGAAACTCTGTGCCAGTTTTACAGACTTCCTTAGAGCTGAGAATCACAGCATAGGCACTTCTTTTTCTTTCCCTGACTGTCTGTTTAAATGATGCTTTTCTCTTCTCTGGACTGGAAGGCTTTAGGGATCACCTCATAGTTCCTTAAATTTTCTTCAAATTCAAAAGGTGAAGAACACGTAAGTGCCTTCAACACCCACCTGATAGTTTTCAGATAGCTATAACACCATTTGGCACAACAAGGTATTCTGTGACTGCTCCTCTAGGCTTTGCATTCACTTGTTCTTGGTGTTTTTAAATAATGTTAGGCAGAGAGCATATGGTGGGTGAATCTAAGAACCTAATACAGAGAGCCAATTCAATTACAGTTGGTAGGAGAAGGGGTGGATTTGCAAGAAGACAATGAGAAAAAGAATTGGTAAACAGATGAAATATTAACTTTATCATGGGTGAGGCTAAGGATCTGTCTCCCACCAAAAAAAAACAATACTACAGCTATACCAGGTAATATTCTGGGCAGCACCTTATTTGTCTTGACACAACAATGAAACAGCAAAAAATCATGCTAAAATATTTAGCTCTTTTAATTGTTTTTCAAATCTATGTGTTTTCCAGTCTTATAAAAACACATTTACTGAGGATGAAAAAGAGACCCCGGGTCTTTCTTCTGAAATAATGCAGTATTTCCCAATGAGTAAAAATATTTGCATGATTTAACTTACTTAAACTTTGAAGGGAAGATCTAAAAAAAAAAAAAATCCAAATATTTTGGTAAGGTGCTAGTGCAGCAGCTCAGGATAAAGGTGGCATTAATGTAAACTAAAGGGAGCACTAAGTCCTCAGTCTTACATTTATTTTGCCAACACTGAGATCAAATAAGATCATGATGGCAACAATATAGAGAAAAATATATTGTTATCCAAAAGTTAATCCTAAGCATCCAAAACATAGGATACATTATTGAAGCAGAAGCTGATATATACATAGCATCATCACTGGAGTAATTTTATTTAATTTAACAGCATCTTGAAACATTAGGAAAAACTAGTTCAGTGTATAGGATATTTCAAAACACACATCAGCTTCCTAAAGCCTCATAACCTCCATGTACCCTCATAAGCAAATTAGACATATGCAAAAAGAGCCTATTCAACTGACTGGAAACAGCAAAAGAACAGATTCTGACATACAGCTCTGTTTGCCATTTATGGATGTGATTGAAAACAAGACCTTCCTTGCACTGTATTTGGATAATTGAGTCGTACAGTCCTTGTTTGCATGATCAGGGTTTTGGAGACCATTGGATCTGAATGCAGGAAGTAATTTTCTCCCTGTTCAGATTCATTGTAATTTAGTGCAGATAGAGGGAAGGATAACTTTTGCATTTTTCTGCAGAATGGTACATATTTTCACAAGCATTTCTCACCTTTTCTTTCCTCCCACAGTAGTTTTAAAACATTCTTAGCTTTGATGGCATCTTTTTTCCTTGCTTGTGGTACCTGCTGGTGATTAATGTCTAGTTAAGACTTTACACAAAACCATTGGTGAGCAAATTAAAATGATCTAATAGTCCTTTCTGACTTTATACTTTCTGAAACCATTAGAGGCAAACATACCTGCACCATTGCAAGGGAAAAGATCTTGCAATGTTTAATCTGCTCGTGATTTCTGGGAAACTGTCCAATGATGTATGACTGCCAGGGGAAGACAGTACAGTCTCCTTGGGGACTCCACTGGAGCAGGGCTTCCCGCACTTCATTAGCCTCACTGCACAAAGTCCTTGTGCCTGAGGTGTCTTTCCTTAAAGGCAGACTGCAGTGAGTGGGGTTATTTGCAGCCTTTAACTTAGGCAGAGATTTAAGTGTTTCATAGCAGCAGAATGAAAGCACAAAGCAGTACAGAAGGGACTATAACCCCTATTTTATAAAAGGAAAAGGTGGCTGGTTAAACCATGTCTCCTTTTTTCTTCTCTAACCATTTCTCCTTTTGTAGCAATAATCACACAGGTCAGAAGAGAAAACTTGAAGTACAACAGCACATTGTGGCTCTAATATTGTCTGAAGGAAGGTTGCCTGAACTTTAAGTCTTCAGAGGTTTGGCAGTTCAGCCAAAGGGTGTTTTTTATACTTTACTTAAAAACAAAAAAAAACCCCAAACAAACAAAAAAAAAAGGTAGATATTTTCTACAGGAAAAAAATGAACAGGATTTTTCTAAGAAAAACATTTTAATAGATTTCTTTTGGCTCAAATAATTTCTTGGGGGTTGAGATTCTGCAAGAAGCTGTAATATTGTCTGGAAAAATCAATCAATTAATAATAGGTAACACCATGGGAACAGCTCCAGAGTAAATTCCTCCTCCTGGTGTTACGGCTCTTCAGAATTTGTACAGAATATATTTCCTTCTCCTACAGACAAGGGGCAACATATCAGTTCATTCTTGCCCTCTGGAAACATCCACAAGCTAAAAACTCCTAAACGGGGGGGGGGGGGGGGGGGGGGGGGGGGGGACCTTGGACACTCATTTTTTATCCTGCTGGGTCTTGTGAAAGGAACGGACTGAGATGTGGCTGGTCTGCAACCCAGCAGACAACACAAGAGGGCTCTGTGGCTGCACAGAGCCAGCCCCGCCACTCTCCACTCCACTCAGCGATTGATTTTTCCTCACCTTCCTTTTGCAGGTGAGGAAGAGTTCCTTCCTTTTCTGACCGTCCTTCTGAACCGGGCACCGCTGGCTGCTGGCACCTCCTCTCCATGGACACAGTGTGAGAATGAAACCTCCCTTCTCCTCTCCGCAGCAGCAGCTGGGCAAGTGATCCCGCAGCTGTGGATTGATGGGTTCCTTCCTGTTCCTGCAAAATTGTCACAGACACCTGTGGATGTCATCCTCAGAAAATTGCCCTGTACCACAGAGCACGGCTCTTGTCTGGCTAATTGACCTTGCTTTTTCCAACCATCAAAAGTCATATATGGCATTTTTCCAAACTCTCTCCTTTACTCTTTCAAAATTGACACCAAAGAAAATCCCAGGCTACTGATGGAAAAAAAAAAGTCAAGTAGAAGGTAAAAGTCCATGGAATATCCCTCTGGAGTGTGGAGAGTGCTATTGCAGTAATTTTCGCAGTTTGTCCCTGGGCTGCCCCAGCATGAGCATTTCAACTGTCCCACATCAAGGACAGGGTAATCTGAGCACATGCAACACCACCTCAGTTCAGACCACACAGGTGCATCCATCTGTGCCAGCAAGAGCAGCCAGACCCTGCAGTGAGGAGCTTTTCAGCATTAACTGGCATTTGCTCAAAGGACAGACAGGCTGTAACCATGTCAGTGCAGGGCACTGATCCTTACCCAGAGCTCCTCTGAGTGTCTGGCTGTCAAAACTCCTTCATCTCCATCTGGTCTCACCTGCACAACATACCAGAGGACAACCTAAACACCTCTTCTGCAACAGGTTGTCCAAGGACAGCAGTTATTCACTAAAAACTTATCGTCACTGTTGTCCTTCTCCCCCGTACAAAGGGCAATACAGCCCACATAAACATCTCCAGCTGGGTGTCCATAACCATGGTACCAAATGGCAGTCAGTGTAGGGCATGGGATTGGAGAAGTTCTGGGCTCTGCCTGCCAGTGGCCCATCCCACCCACGCACAGCCCCTGCTTTGCTTCAATAAACACACTTCAATCTCTTGAATGCAGGTTTTGCAAGGAGATCACTAAAGCCTGCTACACTTTTAGGACTTGTGCATCTTCTTCCCAATCCACAACATCCACTAACAGTGTCCAGCAAGTCCCAAAGGATTGGATTGACAAGGGCAGAGACAGGCATGGCCAGGGAAGCACAGGTCTGGCCTGCCTGCAGACACACATTCCTTGTCGGCCAAGTCTCCAGGTGGCAGATCAGAGCCAGCTGTTCTGATGTAAATGAACCTGTTTTCTCCCTCTCACACACAAATACAAGCCACAGATGAAAGAAGTCCTGGTGGAAGCTGCTGTTTTCAACACAGATGACTTACAGAGCAAGTGGAAACTAAGGCTCAGGCTGAGATTCCAGATAAGAGAGGAAAGGGGGAGCAGGTCGTTTCTACATATATCTCAATGCACAATGATAAGAAAAATGTTGGGTTCAGCTCAGGGCTCCCAGAAGCAGAGGCAGTATTGAGGGGCCTCCCCTCAGCTGGAAACATATTCCTGTGGAGAACATGGAGACACGTGAGACTGCAATGGGACATAGTGAGGGGCAAGAAGAGATGGAGGGGGTGATCCTGTAGTGAACCTGCCTCTAAAAAGCCATTTTGTCAGTGCCCAAACTCCAGCTTTACCAAGATTCTCACAAACATTTCTAGACTACTGAAATAAAAAATAATATCCTTAAACCTGACACAAAGTTCCTGGAGGAGGGTGATTTGCTGAAAGCAAGAGGTGCAAAGCCAAGGGAGGTCATCCTCATTAAACAAGTCACTGCTCTGTGCTCATGAGCTGCTCAGTGCTCAATCCCTGCCACTTTCAGACCCAGCAAATTCTTCAGGCATGGAGGAGTTTGGAGAGCCAGAGCCTGGAAGAAGCTACTGTTTCTTGAACATGTTTGGAAAAATGCAGTTAAGTTTCCTTTTCAGAGTGACACCACATGGAAAAACCTAGCTTAGAGCCCTCCACAACCTGCCCCCCAACAAGGCACAATCTTCTCCTCTCACTCTCCTCTCATTCATGCTTCTCTCTGTCCGTGACTGAGCTCTGCCTGCATGAGACAATTCCATTTCAGTGCAACAGATTCAAACTCTAATTGAGTTTTCCCATTTAAATCAAGGCAGGAACAGCTCTGCCAGCCTGCAGCCATGAGAGCTATTTTTGAAGAGAATTTTCAAACTAGCCAGGAAGTCAAATATAAGATTTTTAAACCATTTTAAAGTGTGTGTGTGTGCGTGCACACGTGAGCATATTTCCCTCTGCAAGCAAAGAAACAATTGCTCCCTGTGCATGAGAGGAGCCGGATTGCTTTAGTTGCACAGCTGCTCCATGGCTTCTTTATGGTAGTGAAAAGCAAAAAAAATCTTCAGTTTATGTGTATTCCTGCTTTACATGACTCACTGCAATGGAGGAAAACATAATACTTCTCTTCTTTTAGCCCCGTCTCATCCCAGACACCATCTATCTTCATGCCACTCTACAGCTGCTTGCAAGATGGTGTTCCCTCCTTTATGCTCCTTAATTCAAGTGCACAGTTTAGAGCTTATTTGGAATAGCTTATTCCCTTCTCTATATAGCACAAGAAAGGACTGTTTTATGATGAAGACATCAGATTAGGACTCCCATCCAGTTTTCACATTCAATAATGTGAAATAATTTAAACTTCTGGTGGAACTCAGTTATTCATCTTGTATTAGGCAAAAGTGTAATAAAACTTCATCTTTCATTCTATTCTCTCTCAGGGCATTTTCTCTTCAGCAAGATATAGTACAATAAACACCTATTACCCTTCCATCACAAATTACATCATGAATCAGTATTTTCCATGACTTTCCTATATTGTCTCCTAAGTATTGCATACTTTTTAAAGAGCTAAGTGAACTCCTTGATAGATGTTTTGATCTCTACTTCAATAGGCCTTTACAATTAAATCAGTGTTAGGAATAAAAGTCAATACATGCATACTGAGATAGTTCCAATTTCATTGATTCTTTAGTAAGACACAGTCATGAGAGTGATTTGCAGGGTTTATCATCTTACAGATAAATTGACTGGCATGTTTTGAAGGTTCAAGTACTTTAACAAAGATATTTTTCCCTGGATAAAAGGGTTTGCAAAAAAGCCTGCATTTTGCTGAAGAACAATTAAATGATGATAAGCCCATCATCATTTTGTGCTAAAAACACATATTCTCATCTACAGTAAAGTCTGGCTTTGAATTTCTCTCAAAGCAGTATTCAGGAGTCATCAGGGCCTAGTGGCCTTGATGATACTTGACATTACATACCACCCTGTTTTCTTCAATGTGTCTTGCAAAAAGACATTGGTTTCATACTTCAGTCAAAGCATCATAGAATGAGTGAGGTGGGCAGGCACCTCTGGAGATCCTACAGAGCCCTACTCAGAGCAGGGTCAGCTGCCACATGTTGCTCAGGGCTGTTTAGTTGGGTATTTAACAATTCTAAGGATGGAACTTCCACAGCCTGTCTGAGAAGTCTGTGCCAGTGTTGAACCAGCGTCACAGTAAAAGTGATTTTTCTTATGTTTAAATGAATTTTTCTAAATTTCAGTTTGCACTTTTTGCTTCTCATCCCATCCATGAACATCACTGAGAAAAATTTGGCTCCATCTTCCTTACTCCTCCCACCAGGTGTTCCTACACATGGACAAGATCCCCCCTGAGCCTTCTCACTTACAAGCTGAATGACACGAGGTCTCTCTGCCTATCCTGATGTGACAAGTTCTCCAGTGCCCTAATCTTCATCACTCTTTGCTGGACTTGATCCAGCACATCCATTTCTCTCATATTGGGGAGCCCAGAACTCAACCCAGGACTCCAAGTGTGTCTTAGCAGTGCTGAATAAAGGGCAAGTGTCTTGGGTTGAGCCGGCAAAACAAAACCCATAACAGCAAGCATCGGCACCTTTCACTTGCTGGAAATATCCTTTTTAATAAAGCCCAGGGTGCCATTGGCTTTATTTGTCTCAAAAGCACATTGCTGGTTCATGTTGGTGTCAACCAATCCAACCACAGCCTTTTCCTTTATTGAAC
The DNA here is from genome assembly GCF_047495875.1 of Pithys albifrons albifrons. NCBI lineage: Eukaryota > Metazoa > Chordata > Aves > Passeriformes > Thamnophilidae > Pithys > Pithys albifrons. The sequence continues at coordinate 10,568,450 of NC_092466.1, forward strand.
TTCAAGAGATGGCCACTGGCCCATTTCTCTACCTCTTTTTTCAGTCCCTCTGAACAGCAGGGACACACTCAGGGTATCCACTCCTCACAGTTTTGTATCATGTGTACACTTTGTCCCATCACCAAGGCAATTAATGAAAATATTAACAAATACAGGTTCTGGTATCAACCCCTAGAGGACACTGCTAGTGCTGACCTCCATCTGGACTTTGTACTGGGGTCCAGCCATTGAGCCAGTTTCACCCCATGTCATTTCCATTTATTGGCCCACTATTCATCAGCTTGTCCCAGAGGACCTAATGAGGAACGGTGTAGAAAGTGACTCCCTAAAGTTAAGACAAGCAACATCCACCTCTCTCTTCCCATCCACTAAGCCAGTCATCTCCCTGTAGAGGCTTCATCATCCCTCTGTGTGGTGAGGAAGGTCTGAAACTCAAGGTCATGGCACTGAAAGGCCAGTTTCATTTTCCACTGCTTGGAATTGTTATTCCTGGGATGAGTCAATTCTGGCATGAGGAAGGTAGATGTGATTTCTTCATTTCTGTTTTACATTAGTAGGTCTTGTTTACCCTCAATCTCAGATATTTAAATGCATTGCAATATTCTGGGTTTAAAATTGTGCTGTGACCTTTAGAAAAGGAACCTGAGGCTAAAATATCAGTTGTGCCATTCCAAAGACAGCTCATTTCCCCATACAGAGCTTTTTGTGTTGCTAACAAGGAGCCTGGTTTTTATGTTGTTCTTATGAAAACAGAAGCTCAGCCTTGGCATCATCTCTCCTTGAAGTAGTCAAGAAGTGAAATTGGCCCATGTTTTATGCCAAATGCAGTTGATAGCTTAGTTGAAAATTGGATTTCCTTTAGAATAGAAAGCAAAGAGGACAAAATTCAATGGAAATACACTTTTTGGCATCCCTGGGCCTTCAAGCAGCTCTTTGAAGATGAGTTTTCTGGGAGAGAGAAGCAATGATGAACTAGACCCTGAAATTACTTCTATAGTCTAAACTCTTTAATATTTTACAGTCACATTAAAGAGGAAGACTCTCCCTGCCATACTTAGCCCTTCAAAGCCAGTTCTCTGCAGAGATGTGAGAGAGCAGACAATAATATTACCAGTGCAGACTTATTCAGAGATCTGGAAATAAAATTACATATGTTTCTGGGTTTGCCCAACGTTGCTCAGAGCTTGAACATACCTGGTGTGTCACTGGAGCTGCAGTAAAAGTCCACTCTTGCTGCTGTGTGTGGGGCACATACAAGAAGTAACGTGATTTCCTGACATCCTGGGAAGGGTCCATCACCATGGCTGGGGCTGGAGCAAACACTGCATGCGGAGAGGCTGAAAGCACAGGCTATGATAAGTCTGGGAGTGAGAAGCTTAAGGAGGAATTTGGTTGGTGTCTTCTACTACCTGAAAGGATTTTATGAAAAAGAAGCCAGGCTCCTCTAGTAGAAGCACAAGGATAGGATGAAGGACAAAGATAACAAGGATACAAAGAAATAAACCTTCACTGTGGAAGACATTAAGCACTGAAACACAGAACCAGTGAGTTTGTGGACTCTCCACACTCAGCCCAAAGCCCTGAGCAACCTGATCAGCCTTTGAAGTTGGCCCTGCTTTAGGCTGGAGGTTGGGCTGAACAACCTCCAGGGGTCTCTTCCAGCCTGAACCATTCCTTGAGTCAGTGACCCATACGGGATGTAGCATAACTCCCGTTATCTCAGGTTAAGGCAGGGCATCCAAGCCCTTACTGAAGTTTAGAGATGCATTAAAAAATACTAAGCTCAGTAGGAGTCCTGGCTCCATCAGAAAACATACTGAAAAACTTGGTTAAAGATTCTATCAGCAAGCATTGAAGTCTCACTAACTTTCTTCTATTAACTCCAAGACTGTTATTAATATATGTGAACATTCAGATTCTATAAACATTTTCAAATTAGCATAAAATTTTAAAATTGTATGTTTGCTCTTCTGTTAGTTTCTATGGTAGCAAAGTGTCCTTCCTAAATTTGCAAGAATTCCTTCACAGAAGTGTAGTCTAGATACACTAGTATATTTTGGTCTTGGGAGGTATTTTTAACAGATGTTGGTTATAGATATGATTTGAGAGGAAATGCTCTTTTTTTTTGGTAGTTTGTGTTATCAGATGAAGCATCAAATGCTAGATGAGCATTGGTTTCCTTATGAAAACTGATTATGAAAAATATATGTATCCATGATACTGAAAAGATATCTGTTTTAAAAGTCTCTCTCAGATACAGAGCACTCTTCTTTTGCATCTGCTGCTGCTTTCTCAATAATTTATCTGTAATTAATTATTGAGATACCACTTTTTTAAAATATAAGTACAATCTTAACAGCACAAAACAGAACCATGAATTCAGTCTTGAACTGTTCAAGTAGAGACTGAGTAGAAAGGCAGAAGAATTGCTATTAGCATACAAATAGATGAGATAATGGAAAAGGGAATATACTAATCAGGAAGCAGTTTTACAAATGTTATTTTTTAAGTGTTCTACAGGATGGAAGTCCCCATTTAATAACAGCATTTTAAAATTGTCATTAAGGTCTTAATCCTTTAATGTGCCACATGTGGGTGGCTGCTGTCCAGATACCAAGGGAGGCTGGGGAGGAGGTGAGCTTCATGAGAGGTGGGAGTTCTTCAGCTCAGCATCACATTGTCCCTGCACCAACTCCCAGAGACCACAGAGAAGATTTCCAGCAAAGTGTAACAAGAGAACTTTTTTTTTTAATGAATGGGAAAAAGCATCTGAAGTGCATTTCTTTCAGCAACAACTCAGCTTTCTAAGGTTTCTTCATCACTCATTAGCAAAGGCATGGCCACAGGTTCCTGGCAGTCAACAAATATTTTCAATATTAATATATATAGAATTTATACTGATACTAATACATATTTAAAGAATTTACTTTCCCTTAGCTGAGCCACAGAAATTGAAAACTACTGTGCTTCCAATATCCTGCAATGCAACATAAAATGGATTATCTTAAACAACCTTTTCTGGAAATGGTCAGCAAAAATGTATGCAAAAAGTTGCATCCTTTCACCTGAGAGATGATAATTTCATTGCTTGCAACTATCTGACCATAATTTTAAGGAGTTCTTTGTGGACCTCAAAAGAAACTTGCATTGTACTTTTATGCCAAGGCAGTGAATACAATCTGAACTAGGACAATCCTCATTAAAATACTCTTAAAAAAATATAGAAAAATCCACCTAACATCCAGTATCCTTCACCCAATCTAATTAGTGTGGTCAGTACCTGAATCTCAGGAAACTGTAGAGATGTCTGTGGGTGAATGTCATGTTGTCAATCACACAGAAGAGCTAATCATTTTGCAGGATATTAGGATTTCTTTGTCTCCACATACAGACTAAGCACTGTAAGTCAAGCCATTGAAGTCATTGTGATAGAGTTCAGCAAGATGTTTCAGGCACAGAAGGGTTAAAGATACTATTTTCAACACTAGGTAAAAGATATAATAGCATAATTCAAGAGCCTAAGCTTTTATAACATTTGAAGCAGCAGATTTTTGACAATTTTTCAAAAAGTACTGGAATATAAACAACTGCACCAGTACACATTATTATCAGTTAAAGTATGAGATTGCAGCTGACACAAAAGTCAAGTCAAGCAAATAATTAAAAATTCCAAGAGGAGCTATATGTCCGTGGGGTTCATCCAGAAATTCACTACTGTGATTCACTCACGGAAGTTCTGATACCTACATATCAACAAGAAGATATTTGCAACTAGAATGTTCATGGCTCAGATTTGGGTCAAAAAATTAAAAGATAATTGGGACTAACATGAGGCTCAGCAAAATAAATATCATATGTCACTGACCTATATATTTAGAGCTCCTCTGTATCTTTGATCTAGTAGGTACAGTACAAAGTGACTCAGGACTCTTTGATCCTATCTCTGGTTTCAATATTAACATATTCACTGTAGTTACCCAGGCACTCTAACCTAGACATGTATGTACCAACAGTTGAACTTATTGTTGCTCTTTTATATGCCAAAACTGCTTTCCAGTTGGTATCAATAAAAGAAGTAAAATTTAGTGTAAATAGACCAAGCTACCTCAAAAGTGACAAAAAAAGGCAGCTGGGACCTTCTGGGAACCTGAGAGAGCATAAGGTCTTTCTGTATTACTGGATGATATGACAGCATTCAAAGGAATCTCCCTTTGAGATAGATCATTGCCAATCCTGTTCCCATTCTCAACTTTTGGTTGAAATATTTATTGAGCTTGAAAACCCTCCCAAATATGGGGGGTGAGAGGAATCTGAAAACAGGGAAATTTCATCTTCTGTGTTGTCAGTGAAGAGACCTCTGTAGTACATCTCCCCATGGTTATTTGTAGGTAAACTGGCAACACAATGCTGAAAAAAATCCCTTTTCCACAATTTTTTTTCCCACATCAGAGGGGACAGGAACTTTTCAGTAGACAGATTTGGAGGCTATAACAAATGAGATCTCCAGGTGCAGAGCCCTGAGGCATTGCAAAGCAACAATGCTACAAGATGTCCACCAAAACCATCTGAAACTTGTGAAGGATTAAATGGGAGAAAGTAAGAAGGGAAGCTGAAGAAAAAAGAAAGGAAAAAAGAAAAACCTAAACAAAAGGAATGAAGAAAGAGAAAAGAAGCTCAGTGGAAGAACTTCTGAGTCTGAGTCACTCTTTACTAAAACTTTCTGTAAAGTTCAAAAACCCTACTGCATTTTATCTGTGAGCCTGGAAAGATGAAAGGAGAAAGGAGCAGAAGGTTGTAACTTTCATGTTTATACACAAATGCTTCGAAAGAACCTGTCTCTGACTAACACCCTCATTCAGTACTTAGAAGTGTAAACACAAATTAAGCAAAGTCTTTGAAGTCTTCAGCTGTGCAGAAGTCCCAGCAGAACAAGGAGTGCTGAGCTGAGGCAGAGGCAGAAAGGTGCCTACAAGTGTTGGAGAAGTACAAGTGCACAGAAGCAGAGACAGAAGACACTTGTCTTTTAATCCTCTGAGTTTTGCTTGTGCTGAGAGTCTCATTGACTCCATAGGGAGAATTTGTCTTGGAATGCCAGGAAAGTCCCTGTCCTAGCAGCATTGTCAGAAGCCTCTCTGTGAGCCTCGAGCACACTTGGTGAGCACACACTTGCCAGGACTGGAAGGCTGTGAGTGGATGCAGCAGGAAGGGAGACATCAAGGGAAAGAGGCTCTGTTCACTCTTCCTAGTGCTGCTATGCACAGGATGAAATTCAGCTGCAATCAAAATACCGGCCCTATCACTGACAGTATCAGACACCTCCACATTAGCTTTTGCTGATCAAGGAGCCTTGGACCAAGTAATCCTCCACACCTTCAGCAACAGAGCACCACAAGTACCCCAAGAGAGTCCTCCAAGCAAAAAAGCTCAAAACACATTATGCAATACACTCTCTCCAGCTTGGACTGTCTCCATGGGCCATCTCCATCCCATCCCTCTGACCATATTGCCGTCTTCTTTGATTAGATGGCTCTACTCAGCAGATACACTACAACACTGCTCTAGTCTTGTCCCATCCAGACTTTGACAAAAAAGAGTGCTGAGCTTCCAATGACTGACACAACAAGGGAACAAGAGAGAGAAGAAATAAATAACCTATGATAAGCAAGGTTGCACCATAACTATCCAAGTTCATAGAGAACACCAAAGAGAAAGTCAAATTACAGGAGGGTTGATATGCACGCAAAACACAAGACCCTACATCCCAGATGAGAAGCTAAAGAAAAAAACCTGCAGAAAGTGACTTCTTGTACTTATTTTTGGACCCTGAGGGCTCCTTGTTTTGTGTACAGAAAGGGAACATTGACTTTGGCAGCACAGTGTACATGCTACAGGGCTCCAAGCCTCTTCCCACTGCCTCTACTTCTTTTGTCCCATAATTTCCTCTTAGAAATGAATGAACTTTATTCTTAGGAAAAAATCCACTTAATGAGTTTCGTATGGCCAAGAGCAGAAAGCAAATGTTTAACCTCTGACCTCAAAGCTAAATTACAGCACGGTAAGTGATGAGGACCCACTGCTTAATGTTTGCTTTAAACACTAACAACGCCACCATTTCCACAGAGCAATTAGCACTCCTGCTGTGTTCAGCACTGAGGTGTTTTTTCTTGGTAGAATCAAATAGTTCAGGGTTTTTTCCCTCAAGTTTAAAAAATATCTCTGTAAATGTAAGTCATCAAATTCCTGCTGAGCATCCAGATGTTGCTGTAAAAATGCATGGCCATATATACATATATGATAGTTTATCTATATACATAAGTGTGCATATATAATCTATATTCATATAAGCTTAAAAAGTATGTAAATATGTCTGTGTGTGTATAAATATACATATGCAATGGAAAAAAAACCTGGATTCCAGCTTGGAGACATTAAAAATTCATCTGGATATGGTCCTGGGCAACCAGTTCTAGGTGGTCCTGCTTGAGCAGGGAGGTGGATGTTTCGTGATCCTGCAATTCTGCTTTTCTACCCAAATGCAATTATTTAAGTTGGCTGTCTTCTAATGGCACCCATCTCTAGAGCCTATGAACAATTTAGCAGCATGTTTATGCAGTTCCTAAGGTCCCAGAAGTTTTTCTTAGTATTTCTTTGTTTTTCCTTTTGAGACCTACTGTGAAAAGTTCATTGTTTTACTATTAGCAGTTCAATAAGCTCCAGACTGAAGCATTGAGCCCAGTGACAAAAGTTACATATCCCTACATTCAACAACTTCATGGAAGATTTTAATCTCTAAAGTAAAATGCCTCTACTGCTTTGCCCAGAAGCAAACACAAATTTTACAAAAAAGGTTTTTCTTCCACTCAGTGGTGAACTTTTCGTTGTTACAGCTGTCTCTAAGTCAAAATTAGATGGAAGAGAAAACTTTTCTAAGCTTGTCATGAGAAATGTTGTGTCCCAAGTTACTGAGAAATAATAATGAGTGTACTAATGGATAGAATAAGGAGCTTTAATGACTTACATTCAGCTGTCTGGAGCCTTACAATCCATGAAGGACTGAAAGAAGGTTCCCAGAGGGTCTCATGATGTGATGATTCTCAGATCAATCCTTGGATGGGTTTCCTGGGAGTGCTCACAGACTTAGTAGTTTCGGGCACCAATTCAAGAAAATTGTCTTATTCACTATCTGCCGTTGTGAGATACTCCAGAGTTTTCAGCACCCAGCAACTTAAATGGGAAATTTCTAATTTCTAACAATTTTGCAATGTGCTTAAATTCAGGCGTAGGTTTTAAATCCTTGGATTTAGACCATATTTTTAAATTATTTCCATAGTTTGTTTGACAATTTTCTGAACTAAGTTACACAGTTCTAAATCTGGTATATTATGCCACATAACCAAGTGAATTCCAGACTCTTGCTGTTCCAACTAGGAAGAGATGTTAGGTTGATTTGGGATCCACAAAGGGCCTTGTTGCACAAACTCTATTTTGTAACTGCTTGGAGCTAATTTCAGTTGTAGTTGTTTTGAAGGCCTCAAATAAGATAAACAGTTGACATTATTTGCTATTGACTTTTTTAATTTTATTGCCCTCTGGCAGTAAATACATTTGCTTAACCACAGCAAAGCCCCAGGGACTCTGCTGTGAGATCCCTGAAACCTGCGGCAAAGAGGAATGGTCCATCTTCTTTACATCTAGGGCAGGATCCAGCATTGCAGTAATGAAGAAAGGGTGACATTTTGCAATTTTTAGGAGATTTTCATGTTTCATATGAGCCACTTGAACACCTGCTGTTTACTGCCACAACAAAAGAGTGTCTTGAGTTCCTGTAAAAACATAAGCCTGATCGAATACTTGAAAGCAGAAAACCAGGTAGTCCAAGTTGTGTTCTTGCTGTGAGTGGCAAGAAAGAAACCACACCGCTGAAAGGAAACCGAGATAATCTTCATGTGGTTTAAAGGATAAGTCTGGCGCCGACTGCCAGAGAATAGAGCAATCAATGGCACCGTTGGCCTATCAAAATAGAGAAATTAGTTTCCTAATGCTGCATAATGATAGAAGATTGGCTGATGGTGGGATTTCTTGCTTGTGGTTTCTTATACCGAAGAAATGCCTCAACATTTTCAGCACCAGATAGAATTCCAGGTCTTGACAGACAACAACTGAGCAAATTATGAGGAAAGTCAGGGGCAGAAGAGGGGAAAGGCTCCTCCCAGTGTGTCACAGCTTTCCTCAATCAGTTCTTGTGTCATGAAGAAGGTGGAAGAAAATTTTTTTCCCTCAAGTCGTGTTGGTGTCTGGTCCCCTTGTGTCCCCTGGCTAGCCCGAGTCTGCAGTTCTGCTGCAGTGCCACACTCACCCTCAGCCACACTCCACAGCTTTGCTAAGGCACTTTCTACAGCAAAACAAAGGCACCACTGGCTATGGGAAGCTGCCAGCATGCAGCCATAATTGCAGATTTGCCGCAATTTCAGCTTTTTGATTCCTAAAGACCAAAACTTCACAGCCTCTGGGAGAGTAAGTAGAAAGCTCACCTCAGGGATTTCCCCTATTCCAGCTCTATATCTACAGGGAGACCAGATGAATTCCCCCCAGCTTCACTCCATGGCTCCACTGAAATCCACCCATGCTGGAGAAGGCTTTCTCAGTTAATTTTTCAATCAAGCTGAAATCTCCGTGTCTTTCTCCAGACCCTGAGGTTTCTGCTGCTATTTACTATCAAAGAACCAAATCTGAAGGCTTGTACTGAGGTAAAAATTTCCCTGAATTATTCTCTTATGCCAAAGATGAGACATTTAATATTTTCTTTTTCTCCCTGGAGGCAGTAAAGATGAGAGAACTGTGACATGTACAATGAAAACAAAAATACAGCAGAATGTATTATCTCCATGAGGTGAAATCTGTTTGATTTTTTTTTTTGGTCAACTGCACCAGGTCCAGACTGGTGGGATCATCAACCACAAGTGAGCTCCCACATGCATGGGCTGTACAAAAGACAATGACTGCAGAAAGGCTGCAGATGCTCGTTGACCAACACATCTCTCTGACTGCAAACAGTGAGGACTGAGGATGTGACTCATCCTGCTTAGGCTGTGCTGCATTTCATTTTAATGTTGCATACTGGGTTTTGCTCTATCTGTACTCAGTTTCTGATGTTACAGAAGTGTCTCCAGTGGAGACCACTCTTCTTCTTTACTTCATTGTTGTGATTTTTATGAGGCAGAATGTAGGCAGTGTAGAAAAGCCGTGATTCAAGTCATCTCACAGGTAGCATTGCTACACCATTGAAACACTCTAAAGAGACTTTGGCCCATACCAGAAAGCTTACACAGCTCTAAGCCTGCAGCATATCAGCTTAAAAACAAGTCCTGTGGGCACCTCATCTCTTTTGAGACTGTCCTGAAAATGATATACAACCAAGGAACAAATACAATTTCTCAGAGTGCTTAGTTTTCACTTTGGCACAACCTGTAGATGCTATGTTCCAAAAATCTCATGGGAATTGAATTATCCCAAGTTCTACTGTCCAGGGCCCCTTCATCTGACTTAGCTGAAATTTCCTGATATGCCCAGAAGTATAAGACATAAATACACACACACACAGAATGAGACTGTACAAACTATATTGAACCAAGCAGCTGTTGTCCTCCTGGGATTCCTTTTAGTGGCTAAGTTGGTAATTTTCAAGAGTCAATCAAAAATGTTAGAGAAGTGTCTACTGGAAAAATCAGCATCTCCCTCTCTCAACTACCCCATCTGTGAAACGTCCTGACACCCTGACTTGTGTGAGAATGGGGTAAGTAGGCCCCTTGGATCAAGGCACAATACAGGATGAACGTGTTTATTTCAGCTCTTAAGGCTATTAATTGTTAGAGTCTATTAGCATGAATCAACTCCATCCCTCTCAATCCTTGCCAGTGTCACCTTCCACCAGAAGCTCCCCGTATTATCCCTGTAGGAATCACCAGGAGACAAAATATGACATCAAGAAGGTAGGAAGAACCTTCCAAAAATAGCATAACCCTTCTGAAAGTGTCTGGTAAGGCTGGCAACTGTTTGGGAGCTGTAAATCAACACTGGAAAACCCCTGCCTATAACCATCAGTTCTACCTTTTCCAGGCAGCCAGTCTTTTCCCATGGGTTTTTCCAGCTCTGGTAATCACTTGGATACTACAAAATGTAATTACCAGCTTTATAAATACCAGCATTAGTTCACATGATGCCTTAGTCTTCTGGGGGTTTTTTCAAGAGTTGGCCAAACTAAACTTCTTTCATACTTTTTCAGTAAGTTGAGTTCCACCACGGAACTAGAAAAGAAATTGAGTTTTGCTTTTAATATCTCTACATTTCTCAAAAAGAAAGCAAGACAGAGAAAATACAATTTCATAAGAAAAACTTTCCAGTTTCCATGCCAAATAAGCACTTTCTCCTAGGAACTAACAGAAAAAGTTCTGTCTTCTCTTTAGAATTGCATAGAATCGACCTAGATTTCCATAAAACCCAAACTCTAGTGGAAACTGAACTTCTGACAGAACAGTCCAGATTTTAACCCAAATAACACATACCTACAGGTACCCTTTGGACTCCATTTAAACACTGTTGTCAGTCTTCATGAACTGAAGGGGAAAAGGCGTTGACTTTTAACAGTACTGAAAGCTCAGGAAGTGTGGGAGTTTAAATGACAGATGCTTTTGGTAAGAAATACATCAGCATCATTCATTTCATCAGCTGCAGAAAAAATGAAAAATTTTATAGAAATCTGACAGAGATGACAGTTTAAAGATCTAGTAGGATGTGTACTACAAGACTTAGAAAAGGATTGTTGAAACATGGCATGATGAATATGACTTTATCTTACTTGGGAAGAGTCAGTACAGCTGCATCCTGATGTCAAATGTAAATAAAAGCAAAGCAAGACATGCAGTGAATTTTCTGGATTTTCTTCTCTCTATCCAGCAGTGCAAAGTAGAGCACAACAGAGACTTTAGACAGTGAGGGGTCTCTGATCATTTCCTAAAACTCTTTTCTTCTCATGACAGTTTTGGATGCACCAAGATTAATGGCTAGCTTCGTATTGTTCTCTTCCAACTATTTTTTTCCATAGTATAGTTATAGCATTTGTAATAAGTCTGGCTATTGCCAAAGTAACTGCAAATGCTTATCATAGGAAATTCATATGCATTTACTTGTGTGAAACATTTATTTCTTTTTTATTTCTTATTCCTTATAACTTTAGATGTCCACAGGATTTCGTTTGTTGATTAAAAGCTGTGGCAGCATTTTTTGCAGGTGATTGGAGTTATTAATATGGACATTTTTCAACTGTAATATATAGGGAACAACTGTAAACAGTCTGATACAACATCTCAAAAAAGAGAGGAAAAATATTCAAAACTCTGCTCAGCTTCCCACCTCTCCTTTATCTATACAAAAACCTAATAAAGCACAACTCACATAGGTTTAAACAGAGACACAAAAACACTTGAACTTCAGGCAAGGTTAAACATCCTAGAGATAATCCCAGGGAAAGAAAAGTTCAGAACTCATTTAAGTTAAAGTGCACAAAATGTTCAGCTTTATAGATACATTAAAAACTTTTTTCACATACAAGAGGGTCTAACTTGTGAGGTGAATTCACAGATTTCAAAAAAATTTTGATTTTCATGTGATCTCTTCACAGACTGAATTCACAACACATTCTGCAGTACATCCAGTACTCTGAATAACTTTTTTTCTTTTTTTGTGAGGCAAGCCTCCAGCTTTGGAAGTAGAAAAGTGACAAAGTCTCTCCAGTGATTGGACAGCTCTACTACCTGGAAAAATATATGAAGGTCAGAAAGAGCAGAATCAACTCCAAAGCATTTTAAGTATAATAAGAGCAACAAGAATTTAAGCCTTTTTAGGAAGGAGGACAGCAGAAGGAGATAACTTAGATGAATATGGACATTATAAGAAATTCTAATGTGAGAAAAAAATCAGAGATTTCACCAAGGAATATGCTCAGGTATCAAGGAACAGGCAATTTGGGAAGAGGTCTAATGTCAGGACACCAACTGAGCAGGGATCAGATCTCTGAACCAGACAAGAGACATAATAATTGTCATTTGAGAGACAAGTGCTTTAAAGAGCCTTGTATAGAAGAGATTTAGACATCGACAGGAGATGCAGAGAGAAATCTTGCCACCAGCAACCACTACAAAGTAGGGATGTCCACATCAAAATGTTCAGAATAATGCCATAAGCTACATACAGGAACAGATTGATAGGCAGCACAGAGTTAAGATTAATGATGAGCCTCTAACCACCTAATTGCAGCTGAATATCTGAGTGCAGCAAAACACACCAAAAATAGTGAATATAATCAAATGCATTTCCTGGCCCTTGATGTGCAGGGGAAATATCTCTCTTGTGCTCCTGAACATCCCCAGTTCCCAGATGAATCAGTCAGATGCCTGTTTCAAGCTTTCAAGACCCAGTCACAGATGCTGCCTGTGAGGGCAATTATTCACAGAATGGCAAAGTCCATTCACCTGAGGCTTATCTGGGCTCTTGCTGCCATGGCAGAGGTCTGTGGTTGCACTGTTATGCAGGATCAGAAGTTCCAACATTGGCTTTTTCAGCATAAGGTTTTCCTGCACTGTTTTCTCCAGCAATCTGATCACCACCATGAATCCACCTCTCCCTCTGTGCCACCAAACAACAAGAAACAGATGGTCTTGGAAATGACCCACAAATAACCTGGAAATAACTCTGTAAATGCTGCCCCTTTCCTGGGAGGAGTGAATGGCTGCATTGGCACTGCTCTGGGAAGAGAGCAAAGCTCATACATTCTGACTGCTGATGCACACACACTGTAGCAAATTAAAATTGACATACACACCTATTAAATTCAGCTGCAGTTCTTAGCATGTCTATCCAATTGGAGAGCAGGATCCAGAGCCCTTCAGCAATATGTGTCTTCCTGTGGATCTGGTAGCCCACCTGCAGGAGGAGGATGGGATGGGACAGAATTGCTGCTGCCATCTTAACCCAAAAAAGGGAGGAACTTTCCTACAGTGCAAGAAGTATCAGAAGGGTTACAGGCAGCTTTATCTTGAGGGCAGTTCTAGGCTTTGGGAACAAAACTTAAGTTTATGTCCACAGTTTTCAACACAGTGTTGAATGCTAAATGATGACTGTTCACATTCAGGTGCTAAAAGAGTGCCTTAGGTACAGTACCTGTCTGTTCTTTTCTAGGGACCTAAGAAAAGTAGATGTATTGGCAGTTACTTCCTTTAGAGCAAATAATCTCATTTGTGTTTTCCTGATCTTCAAAGCATTTTTGAGCTGTGCAATGGTTAGATTTATCCTAGAAGTATTCTGTCTGCATTGCGTAGACTCATTAGGTGCTTCAACACAGTCTGTCTTGGACTCAGACCTTCAACTAAGACTCACTGCACCCAGGACCATCCAGGGAATATTATATTCAGTTCATAACGCACAAATAAGGAGAGTTGACAATAATCTTTGTTTTGACCCATGTACAGTTCCAAGGTAGCCCTAATGATTGAAGAACTATAGCCCCTCTGTCATACAAACCAAAAAACACTGAATTTTTTCCAGTTCCTCCCAATTCATATTTCTCCATGTTTTAGACCACCCTCAGAAAAATTATTGCAAGATAAATATACACAGATGCAGTGATTTTATTTGCTATTGCACTATTTTATGAGTGTGTACCACAGAGCCTAACTTCAAGGCAAGAAGATTTATGATGTAATTACTTTAGTATATTGTTGTACAATTTGCAGCTAATGGAAAAGAAATTTACTGGCTACACTTCAGCTGTCAGAAAGTCTGTCTGCAGAATAAGAGTGGAAAGAATATGTGCTTCTCTTCGTGAGTGGAAATGTTAAATGACAGGCATCGCTTAACCTGATCAAATATTTTAAACTTGATCAGCTACCCATATCATAATAATTGTCCTGTAAAGAAAATTAATTATCCCTCATAAGGAAACAGGAGTATTTGATATCAAGAAGCAAATGAAACCTGCCCAGCATACCCACTCCCAGGAGAGTCGAGACCAGTCAATCAACTTTCTAGCCAAGTGTAAGAATTAAGAATTCCACATCCTTTTTTAATTGCTTTAATTGGCAGTGTTTCCCAGTGGACTTTCATGTTTCACTTGGCCTTTTTTCCCCAAGTTGAACAAAATGCATCTGATTAATAATCATGTAATTGGATTTCCAGTTCAATGTTTAATGTCTAACATCCAGTACTTAAGAAGAGCAAAAGCAGAGACTAGTCTTCACATTTATCATAAGACTTTTTCTCTATGGAGAAAAAATTCACTCATATCAAATGGTTTGCAACTTACATTTCTCAGCAACTTGCCAATCAGTTCAAGTTAGATGCCTGGTAGTAAACATCTCTTTCATTAGAAACACAGAAATTAGAAGCATGAAATTGAATGGAGGAGGATGGAACAGTTCAGTTACAGCTTTCAGTGGCCCTAATACTCAAATTATTTTATTTATAAGAAACCCAAACTCAAGCCCTTTGGAAATCAAATCAAAGTTTCCTGTTGCAGCAGAGATGAAAAAGCTGATGCAATCTGATGGGCATCTAACCCTACGGTGAATTCAGCCTACATCAAATCGCAGTGAATGCAAAAAAATTTTTCTTGATCCTTATATTTGGGACAGTTGCATGCACTCTGCAGCAGAGCAGGCAACTATGGCTGCATCTGTTCCTTTCCCAATTTTTTACCCTTTGCTCACTATGTTTGGACTATCCTGGTTAATCATTCCTACTAATCTGTTGTTATATAAATGGTCATATAACATGTCCCTATCATAAAACTCCCCCTTACACAAATAGAATTAAGATCTACAAAAAAATCAAACATTAAAATACAGAAATACCTTTGTTCCATATTGAAAATCCAATGAAACCAATGCAAACTTGCAATGATAATAAGTCAGGCATCCGTCTAGAGGGCACAGTGGACAGGTCATCATATCACCTACTTCAGACTTCTTCCTGACCCATTTAAAGTAATTATGAGGGTATTAGAGAACTCTTAAAATAAGGCAGACTATGAAGCCTTGTAACCATGTCCATATCAGAAGGAAACTGCCAAAGTTTTCAGTCCCAAATATCTCAAAAAAGGCTTTCAAGTCACTTTAAAATAGTCAACCATCACCTTAGAACATATTCAGCTAAGGGGACCTGAAAACACTGAAGCATTAGCCTACTTTGAATTCAATGGTGATGATCTGCTCTTTGATAAAGTTCTCACCCTAGGTTCTAGTTATAAGGACCCTTCAAAAGGCTGTGAAGTGTTTGCCTTGACTTCTTATTGCTTGTGCAGCACTCTCCAACTTTCTGATCTCTTCACATGTATAGCCTATCAAACAGCAATCCCCTGGCCAGGCCCTGAGCTGACAGACACACTTACATATGAACAAAAGCAGTTCAAAAAGACTTATTGAGGAATTCAGTCAAAAAATTCATATCAAAACAAATTAGTAACAGGTAATAATCATAATAATAGCAATAACAATAATGATAACAGCAAAATGTCTTCTTGCTGTCTCTGGGCACAGATTTGTGTATTTCCTTAGTGTATCCTGTAGAAATATTTAATTGGGATACACACAGGGGACTGTTTTTCTACAACTTCTTGTCTCCTCCCAGTGTAAGTGAATTCAATTTCAAGGCATTTTTGTGGATCATGATTAGAACTCATACAGAATAAATCAAGCACTACAAAGGTATCTTACACTCCAGTCTGAAACATGTGGTTATTTAAGCATATTTTAGTGTGCACAGCATAGGGCAGGCTGTGACCCAAGACAGTCCAAAGCCCAAAGGACAGTCTGTTCTCTCATGCTTGGTCCTTTTCCTCTGATCCTGTGGGACTCTAGGGTCCCCAGAACACTGGCCTCTAAGGTCACATCTGCCAGCATGTACGTCTCATCACTACTGTATCAGAAAAATAAATCATTTAACATCTTTCTTGACTGATTTTCCTTTGCATAGAAAAGGCAGTGGTACTGCTTTCTCTTTCAGAATAATGAAAAAACTCCCACTTTATGCAAAACCAGAAATTAGTTCTGTGGCAAAATGAAAAATATTCTGGAGAAAAGGAATTCTTGTTATATAAGTTTATTGTTAGTGACAATTACAGATTTTTTTTTCTCTGAAGGCAGCCAAAAATTACATGAGCCTAGTGGCAAAGGCCTGAAACAGAAAAGCCAAATATTTTCCTAGCAAGTAACAGTCTTAACAGTGACTTAGGGAAGGGTATTTATGGACCCATTATGATTCTCCATCACTCTATAAACCTAGCAGAGATAAGCATAGACTAACATATTAAATTCTTAGTAGGGATTGAATTGTTAATCTGGACACCAAGATATGACCATACCTTTTTTTCTCTGAGTTTGCTTTCAGCTGTTGGGTTGGGTTTCAGAGAGGAAGTGGATCTTTTTCATGCTCCACTGAGCTGGAGGCAAAGAAATTATAAATGAAGTTAGACCCTCCCAAAGGGTTACTTTCTTTAAAGCTGCAGATTGCTGTGAGGCAGCCTTTCATATGTGCAGTCCTCCCTGCTTCCTATGAATTTAAATATGGCTCTTACAAATAATGTGAGTTTAGGGGTGAGCAGATCTAACTAATCTTGCCCTGATGAAATTATTCACATGACATTAGTCCATTCCTGAGCCATTACACTAGCAAGCACTGTCCAAACACAGGGACTATCTATGTATGACATATTGACCTGAATGACAAATATCTGGGCCTTCTACATTAACGAAATGATGGGTACTATTGTAGTAATTATGTCAAATAAGCCAAAGCTGATTTTGAAGGTCTGCCTACAAAATGAGAGCCCAGAACATAACGATTGATTGAGTCTGCAGCTGTGCTGAAGCTTATTCTGCATTAAACCCCTCATATCGTTTTATATTGGTTTGGCTGGTAGGATATCTCCAATACCATAAACTTCTGTTTCTCCCATAACTCAGAGCACTCTTTTCTGGTAGAAAGGGGGAGGCAAGCAAGAGGGAAGCTCTGTCCTTGGCTGTGGTCTTCATGCTGATGTGCCTTCTGGCCCAGATTTCAGGGGTACACCATGACGACCCCATTTGCCAGCACCTGTCATTTGCAGGTCCCCACATCTACACAGTGAAGAGGTCCACAGAACTTTTTTGTATTTGCTGCCTCCTGGACTAACATGGGCTGGAAGACTTAGAAAGAGCATTTTCTGCCTCAGGAGAGGAAACAACTGCCTTGGCTTCTTGAGTTTCTTCACAAACAGACTGCCTGGGAAGCCAGCGCAGCCCTTGTACAAACTCCACGAGATGAAGCCTGAGAAGATGAAGAGATAATATGTGTGTGTGTGTGTGTGTGGCTTGGCTTTGCGAATGAAGATTTGGGAAGGGCTGTCCCCCCACGTGGGTGTGCCCTTCCAGCCCACGCAGTGGATTTTAGGTGAGGCTCAGCGTGCGCAGAACTGGCCCCACCGTTTAAGTCCTGAGGTTCATCTGCCACGGCCGAGCGAGCTTGGACAGTGACAGTGAAGTCCTCAGGACTAGAACCTACAGCACCCGGCATTTCCCAGGAGGTCTCCCATCCAAGCACTAATCCAGGTCTGACCCTGCTTAGCTTCCGAGAACTGATGGGATCGGATGTTGGGGAGGCATTTAACTGCCCTTTTTAGAGTTAATATACCTCTTGACCAGAATGGCTATATCTCTTTTATGTAGCTTTACCCACCAGATAACACTAACAGATTTTTCTGTCCCATATCTGATCCAGGCTGACTTACCAGAATAGATCTGACTCACACGTACCAGCCTGTGCTCTGGCAGCAGTGAGGGATAAAGACAAAGCTGCCCTCAAAAGCATGTTGGTGGGATTGGAGCAACTCACACAAAAAAACCTGGGGTACCAGAGACAGTCCATGTATTTTATCATCCTAAATGCAGTTGTATTTTAATTTTCTGCCAATTATTTAATCAAGTAACAGCAAGACAGCATATATACTCTATCCACAGAATTCAGTTTACCCATTAGGTGACTGCAACTATACAAACAAAGTCTGTCAATTAGAAATTATCCATTTAATCCCTTTTTTATTATTATTTTGCTTTCCAGATTGCAATACTGAAGGTCATGCTTGTGACATGTCAAGTGACATGAAGGCTGCATTGTTTTCTACATTACCTGTACACAGGAGAATGTGATACACAGAAATGTAATTTAAAATCAGGCAGGAGAAATTCTTGACTGATATTCAACCCTCCTCTTGTGTATGTTCACTGCTTCAATTGCAAGACCAGACACTGTCCCATGTCACCAGGATCCCTGCAGATTTTCTTTACACACTTATTTGGCAGAGACCAGATTCCAACAACAAAAAACAGCAGTATGTCATTTGTCACTCCACAAAGTGCTTTGGGAAAGCAAGAGATGTGACTATATTCCCTAATAATCCAGTAAGACTTCACGATCTGCAACTTTCTTTGTTTCCAACTCACTCCCTTCCATAAATTTCTCAACATCCATTAAGAAGGGCTTTGTGACACTTTATATGACAAGAGATACCACATGAAGAGCCCAACTGCATGTAACTAGTTTACATCTCCAGTTCTTTTTCCTTTTTTTTTTAAACTGGCTTTCCCTCACCTTTTCCCAATGGTAAAAGGAGTCAATATTAACACCACTGATGGTCAATGAACACAGAATGATCTGAGATGGTAATCTCATTCACACACACACAATCTTTCTCTTTTTGTATAGCAAAATCATTTTCAGCCTCCAGCCCACCTTTCCACAAACATCCCCAAATTACTCAAGTCCCTCAAAACCCAAGAGAGGTTTTAGAACATTTCCTAATGAGCTGAACTGTATTACTTGTTTTTGACAAGGTAAAAAACACCAATGAGATATCATCTGTTGCATATCACTTCTCCCCACATCCCACTAAACCATTTTTTCACATAGTTTGAGAAGTCTGTCCCAAGTAATAAATATCACAAAGCTTGCACAGAAGCATTAAATTGATTTTCCAGTGAAAATGATGGCTCTGTGACAACTTAGCTCAAGGTCTGCTGTGGTGTGTTTGCGCAGCAGTTTGGGTAGCAGAGATGTGACCTATTTTAATATCAGATAAAAAAAACAGGTAGCAAGATACAAAATGTTTCTTGGTTTCTACAAGTTTTCTAGTCTGGTAACATGCTATTACTACAAGAAACTCCTTTTCTTTCCGTTGGTTCCACATATCATATATATGATTATAGTACCAGTAATATTGATCGTAACACGGTTAGGAAGCAAAAAGAAGGTTGACATGATAAACATGAAAGAGAATTTGTCAAATGTCTCTTTGCTCCAAACTTGTTCACATCCTACTGTTCTCTCTGATTTCTTTATTACCTTCCCATGCTACATCCAAATTGATATTAAATTGAAGTTCCTTCAAGATAAAAAGCAAAACCTTTTGCTTTATTCCTGTGCTAATTACTTAGTACTATTGCTTTCCTATTCAAGGCAGCTCCAAGAAAAGGTCTTTCTTCACATTGCCTTGCCAACAGTCCCCTATCAGAAAAAGTCCTATCTGCACACTTTGATCAGCACTGAATGCCTCAGAAAAGGTAAAATTTCCATAATTGTGTATTAATTCACCTCTGGGAAGTTTGTTCCTAGTGACAGGATGCTAGTGGTCAGCTTAAGCATTCATGTACAGTGCTAATGGAATTAAAGACTATCTGCAGTGTTCAGGATGCAGCAGGCAATACAGTAAAGAAGGAAACAATGAGATGCTTGAAAAGCATCTTAGATCACAGACACATTTTCTTGTTTTTAAGCACTCATTCTGTTCATTTCAATAATTCATGCCAAGGTGATCAGGGTTCTCAGAATTTCTATGGCCAGGGACAAGAAGAGTTGTAATGTGTAAAATCTTAGCATCATGGTCCAAATACATATATTTTAGGCACCTATGACCCCTTAAAAGACCATGATTTTCCATTACTGAAGACAAAGTTGTGTTCTGGAAAGTGATTTTCATATTGCCAGCATGTACTTACCCAGATCTTCTGCCTGGGAAAATGCTCAGCCAGACCAGAACCAACCACTCCTTGGTCAAGAGGATGCCAGTGTGTTCAGGCGAAACAGAAGACAGCGAGACAAGTTATCTTCTAATGGTTCCTTCTTAAACCAGCAATATTTGATGAGATGGGGCCATAGTTGAGAGGATTGTATCTTTCAGCACATGGTGGAGGCTTGTCAGTAAGCCCTTAAAATGAGGTTAGCCTGGTGTCCTCTCCAAATACAAATCAAAGCTGCCATGTGCTGTCATCACGTGGGCTGACAGCTGAACTGGGTTGGAGAAATGGTCCACCTAATACAGCAGGCTGTCACCAACAACAGCCATATTTACCCAAAAACTTCCACAGCCTCTAATAGTTTGTGTCCTGAACTCGAGTTCATTTTCAGTCCCAATAACATCTTGCAGCATCAGTTCAACAGCAACACTTCCCTGACCTTCCTCACCTTTGCTTAAGGTGACTATGTGTAACTAAGCTAAGGCTTTCAAGAGAAGTTTGAAAGGCTCAAATTACACCCAAACTATAAAATCAGTAATATGTACTTATGCATCTTAATGGGACTTACAATGGCAAATTCAGTGCACTTTAGGCCTCTATTAATACCCAGATTTTCAGGCAGTTGAATAAAACACACTTTCCTGGAGTGATATAACAGCAAGAGAGGACTGAGCAAGGATAAATCCTCCTCACCTGACTTGATGAATATGTAAAAATAGCAATAATTGTTTCATCAGTTCCTTCTGAGTTTATCTGCTGCAGAAAAGGTTAAGCATAGCGACCAGGTGGAACCTTCTGTGATATGTGTACTTTACTAGTACATGTCCTTGAACTAACTCTGCATTTCCTATGTGCCTGCCTGATAAGTGACTGAAAGAACTTGGCATCTGGGACTGAAAAGTCAGGAGAGGGAGGGAGGATGGGAGGGAGTACATTTCAGTACAGATAAGGAGTTCCAATTATCCTGCTCATGAACAGGAATGGCTCACCTTGCAGAGGACGTATTTGCACACATTTTACTCTTCAAAATGGATCCTGAAGTACCAGGTTGGACACAAGTCCCATTTCAAAATCGCCTTGAGTTTTTCCCACTAATGGTGCCATCTGCTTCAGCCTGTGGGCTTTCTCTGTTAGGTGACACATTTGGGGATAAAAAGGCATACTGAGCTATCTCACAGCAGCTTATCCATAGCCCAAGACAGGCAGGTGGGTAAACCTGAGGAATTCCTGTCTGTGAACTGTCACTGATGGTACCAGCCACAGGCTGACTCTTACAGGCTAGTGGATGAGCCCCAGTGTGCCCTGCCCTGATGGCAATCACCATACCATGGCCATTTCCTAACATATACTGGTTTGTAGTCTGCACACACTACCTTATGTGGATTCATTACTTCCAGGAGAGCAGCAAGTCTTGGACTGATCTGGGCTTAGGCTTTTGCCTAACCAAGCGTAGAGACAAAAGTACTCTAGCATAGTGAAGGATTAATTAAGTTCTCAGCTGCCAAATTGAAGACTTAAAAAAGGAAACCGAGGTACATTGAAAAGCAAGTGCTTGGCACTGACTTCTCTGTCCTGTGGTCCCACTTTGACCACTGCTGCAAAGTGAACTCAGCATTCTCCAGCATGTGACAGGCCTTCAGGTTCAACCTAGCAGTCAAAGACCGAGTGAGCTGAGACTCACTCCAAGGGGCTCCCTCCAAGTCAGCTCTTCATCCTCTTGCTCAAGACAAACTGCTTCTCTTCCACTTTTGACTTCTCCTGGACCTTTCTTTCTTCAGGAAAAAAGCTCCAACTACATAAAACTATGGTTGCCTGCAGCTCCTCCAGTCCTCTTTTCCCTGTGTGTGTATTGCAAATGGAAGTGCAGCAAGGGAAACTTCCTGTGGTCTCTGGACTTACTTTGCTGCTTTTTTCCAGAAATATAAAATGCCTTTTTGTCAGGCACATATTTTAGAGGTTACTACAACACTTCACAGTTGTAAATTATTTCCTTTGCACGTGCATAATGTTAGCAAGCAGCGTGGTTTTCTTCATCATATCCCTGTAGCTGTCCACAGCTACTGGCCTCACCCAGATTCACTCCCACATTTATCTAAGGGCTTGGTTTCATAACCCTCCATCAGAAATTAAAATGGAGCTTGAGCAGAGCAGATCATTTGTGAACTTCAAGACTTCTGATTTTTTGTCAGCTTACTTCTGCTAGGTGGACATAGAGACCACTAACTCATTTCCTGTCTATCACTAAGTGTCTTAGTAGGAAAACAACATTCCCTAACAAGTTCTATAGAATGTGTTCTCAGCTCATCTGAATGCAGCTGGGGCTGAAGTTTGATGCTTTTTATAAACCGAGCACAGTCGTCAGGTCTGTGATCCTGCAGCATCAGTAACTCCTGAGCTTCTCTCTGGTTTTCTTTCTCTTTTCTCCTCCCGTGTCTCCACACTGTTTCTTCCTTTCCTTCCAATTTCTCAAACCATAAAAGACCTCCTGTTTTCAGTATTTCTGTGGACTTTGTTTTTCTTTATGAGGGATTTGCCCTCCCTCTCTCAATTCTCTTGGCTACTCTCCATCTTCCTCATGTGAACCAAGAAATTCCTGGCAGCTGCACTTCCCATCTTGTGTTTTGCCATCATTGTCATTCTGTTTGTCTGCATGCATGTGAGTGTGAGAGAAATCCAGCCAGCCTAGTGACATGGTTTGAATCCTACACTAATTGGATGTGGAGTCAAACACTCCATCTCTCCTTACAACAGCTGCTTCCCTGAAGACCTACGGCCATAGCTCAGTGACAAAGACCAAGTTCACAGCCCCAGGAGCACCTGGAAGAGCCCAGAGCTCTTGCTCTGACACACACATTTACCACCAGATTTGTTGAAACCATACAGCTGCACTTCTCCCTGCACGATTCTTCTGTTGATCTGCGCTGGCTTTTTACTTTTATAGCAGACAGCTGTGCTCCATGAAGAGACTGGGCAGGATTTAACCAGAAATGTTAAAAAAACTGTCCATTTTTTCCCCTTATTCATTCTCCAGACTCTCAACACAACCTTTTCTCCCATATGCACTGGCTGGTTTTCCTGCCTCTCTGTCTCTTGCCCTAAGACCTGCACCAGCAGCTGTACAACTAGTGCTGTTGCTGTGCCAGGGTCAGATGCTCTTCCACATTGACCAGAAATTATAACTGACAGTGATGTTGGACAAGCAAGAATCACTGTTGATGTAAATCAAATACTTTGAAGAATAATAAATACTGAATCCTGCAAACTCTATCCATAATCCATTACCTCTGAAACGTTTCTTTCTCTTTATGACTCAGCATCTGGTAGTCAGCTGAATCCAAACTTCTATACTATCCCATTAAAGCCATCTCCAGAATGATTTCTTCATGTCTTTCCCAGAATTGTACAAAACCACAAGAGCAGTTGAGTGAAAAATGCAATAATTCACAGCTATCATAGCAACAGTGATAAAATATGTGCTTCCTGCATATTTGTTTTGATTAAGAAAATTATTCACACAGCATCAGATGTTTGGAAAGAAATCCATCTTGTGGTTTGTTAATCAGAAGAACAATACACTCTAGACTATTGAGAGAGGTAACTTTTGAGGCTGAAAGGCACTGCCAGTTGTTTTCTATTGAAAGATGGTAAGACTCTACACACAATTTTTTTGCCTGAAATTTGATGCTGCCTATCAGTTAACACTTCCATCCTGAAAGCACTTAAGCATATAGTTAATTTTAAGCATATAAGAGGCACAAAATTCAAGATGAGTACTTGTGACCTTCAAATTGCATCCATTTTTAATACTTTTAATATTTGCAATTGCTGTGTTGGAAGACAGCTCAGAACAACCTTAACAGCAGAAGTGGGTTTGGTGCCTCTCCTCTCCCTACCACCTCCATGTCCTGTATCCCACTGTTTCCTATGGGACATTCCTTCCTCCCTTAGGCTCCTGCCATCCACTTTGTAGCCCTTTCCAAGATCCTGCCTTCCCATGTTGCAGTCTCCTCACAGAACTGAGTCCTTGGGCTTGCTCCTGGTATTGTTTCCTTAGTTCTAGACAATGGATGCGTGTAAAGCCCAAGTGAAAATGCCCATGTTAGCTGTTTATGTTTTACTCACGTAAGACTACTTGTCTTCTATCTTCTAACATTACACTGATACTTTGTCATTAGCACTGCATGTGACATTCCCAAGCATTACTGTGTCTCACTTGAGGAATGGCTGCATTTCATGCCTTTGCATAGCTTATCAATTTTGGTCTTACTCTGGGACTCCAGGTAAAGCTGTTACATAATGGTTTGATCTTGTAAATAATCAGTTTTAAGTTATTCTTTGCCTGCACACAGGTAAAAAAAAAAGTCTCACACCTTGTCGATGTGGTTAGCTGTGGTGAAAAATCACAAGTTAGTTGATGATTTTAGCAGAACAATCAGCAAAAAGTATCAAAAGGTGGCTGTGTCTCTGCCCTACCATGTGGCATCAACAGCTTGATGCAGATGCATTTTTTAGGTATGTTCTTTGTTTTGCAAAACCAGATAGTTCAGGATAGGATGCAATCCTAGAGACATGGTGAGCAGATCAAATCAAATCTGTCTTGTTCATCAGTTCTTCCAGCTTCTGGGAGATCCACTGGAACACAGTATCACCAGAAGGACACGTGTTTTATAAATAAGCGATGGCAGGCAAAAAGCAATTGAATTAGATCCCCAAAGCTTTACCAAGACAGATGATCCTTGAAAGCACAGCTAGGATATTAAATATAGTGAAAATATAATTCTTAATTTCTAGGCATCTGTGAGAATAATTACCATTCTTTTGGGAGTATTGTAGTGACTGTAGCTGGTAGATGTCTAAATGAGACAATATTTCCTTTTGATATTGCATCATTAAGATAACTGATTCCTATACCCAGACAAATGTTTCGTATAACTCTTTCCTCCCTTTTCTTAATATGTGCAATTGTGGAAAAGCAGCACTGTAGGGATTTAGTGGCTGTATCTCTTTATGAGTCTGAACTGTGACATGGAGGACTCAGTGAGTTTATTGATTTTAATTTCTTATATTTGGGATTTATCTTCTCAGCTTTTACTTAACAGCTGAGAATACTCACAGTATTGATATAGAAGACTGGCTACCCAAGGGCAAATTTCAGATCCTTGTTTCTCCACTGTTGTATTTATTTCTTTGCTTCTGGATGGATAGCAGCTGCTAGGCTTTGATCCAGGCTTTGATCAGGAGTGGCTAACGGGTACACTCTGTGAGAGAACATTCCTCTCTCTGAGCCTCCATAACCAGAGCTGAAAGGTGGGGGACCTTAAGTGGATTTCCATGATTATCAGATGGAAAGATCAGGTATTCTCTTTGAAGATCCTTTGTTACTGAAATCTCAATTATGACCTCTGATTTGGTCTGAAAACCCTAAACTACAAGGCACACAGTAGTGTCTTCTAGGGGGTAAAGAGATCTGAAAGATAGGGGTTGATAGCTGTGTGTGCCAAGATATTTATTTTTCCCAGGAAGACAGCCAGAGTGGTCCTGAAAGAATAAGTAGAGAAAACCTCTTTTCAGGCTGTTACATAAGAACCACTGTCCTGGTTTGCATCAGTGAGGAAAACAGAGAGAGGTTTGGGTTTAAATCAGACTCAGCACTTCCTGGGCTGTTTCAGCATATGAAGGAGCGTTGAGTCAGATTAATTTCCTTACTGGTGCATTTAAGGACTAAGCTAATAAGGAGCTTTATGACTGAGAATTCATGTGGCAACATAGGGAAAGTGAAGAGATGTGAATCAATAGATGGAGAGTGTCTGTCATCCTCAGAAGATGTGTTTTCTCCTGTGGATGCATCGCTGAACTTCGGTGCTAGGAGGAGCAATATCTGTCAATGATTTGTGGTTCACCTTTCTCACTTACCTGTTCTTTTCCCTATGGCACTGGTTTTATCTTCTTGTACTTCCTTAACATCTAAGAGGCAAGTATTTGTACCCTATTTAGTCTCTACATTCCAGCATGCAGAGCCACAGGCTGGATGTTGCTGCAACCTTAGGTATTGCTGCCACAGAGAATTTATGGCCATAGGTTGTTAGGGGTAATGAACTCCAATGAACTCACTTGACTGTCTTGGTTCAGTAACACATGGATTAATGTAAGTCTTTCTTTAAAAGGTATTCTACTTAGGCATTTTCTTGCCTCCTTTGGTGCCCCCACCCTCCCTTCCCTTACCTTTTTTCTTCCAGTACTGCCAAGCCTGGGTGGCCATTACTGCTTTCTCCATCTTCTGAGATAGAGTCAACACCAACCAGCCACAGAACAGGGCTATGTCCACAGCCATTTCCAGTTCTCCCCCATGTAAATGCCCAACATGCCTTCATGCCCATTATGGATGCTCATTCATGTACTCAGTTCTTTCTGCTGTGAGATTCCCTTGCCCTCGTGCTGTGTTTTCCTTGGCGCAATACGTGAGACACAAAGGAATTCTTGCGTCGAAATCTCTCCAGCTCTGGGAAACATTTCCCCATACACATGCCCTAGCAAGAGATCTACTGCATCCCTAATTGCACTCAGCACTTGGAATGTGGTGACGTCTCCACATTTCATGACCAAACATAGTCTTTGCCATTGCTCGAGAGTAGAACAGGCTCTAACCTATGATCCTTTATCACTGCTTTCGTTGTGCCGTCCATTTCAACCTATTTGGAGGAAGGTTGTGCTGTCTGCTACTCTTGATGCCACGCTGCCTGGCAAAGGAGATTTGCTGTATTTCTGGTATTTTTGTTCTCTTTTCAGCTTTTCAGGCAGCAGTGAGTCAGCTTTCTGCTTCATGGTTCTCTCCTTCATAACTCTTCTGGTCTCGTGCAAGACTTTCCTAAAATCAATGAATGCTTATTGCAAACTGATCCATAAGAGACTTAGTGCTTCAGCTTTGATTTCTTCTAGGGACCATTTAAGTAAGGAAAGCCACCGTTTTATCTGATGAGAGGATAATGTGCAGGGGTACAGTTCTACCATGTCACATTGAAGCTGAGACCAGAGTCTCAGTAAGCCTTTGTCAGAGGTACCAGAATAAACCCTTTGTACAGTAGCATCAGACTAATCCTGGTATTAGTGAGTCCTGAAAACAACCACAGCATGTTTTAATCAAACAAAGCACAAACAGTTCTCACTTAGACTGGGAGAGGAATTGATAAGGGTCATTTCATCCCTTCATGTCTATATGCAGACTATGACAGATGGAGGAACCATGGGGAATACTAATAAAATGGGATAGGAAGGAAACTCTTCACTGCAGGGAACACCTGACCCCTCAGTTATCCTTCATCCTAGGTACCTCTCAAGTGTTTGTTGTCATAAGCACTCACAGCTCATCCCACAACCCGGTCATGCACTGACTCCTGTCCAGCTCAGTGCTTCTCACACACCCAGGCCTTTCCTTGGGTAAAGATACTTCTGTTGTCCCCTCCTCTAAAAGTGAGATTCGCATTTCCAGTATCAGACTGGACACATCCAGTGCCAAGGGCTCTACTACAACTGTGTGCCCACCGCAAATAGCCCTACTAGTTAAAAACAGATGCAAAGTATCCTTTTCGCAGGGCAATTATTAGAATCAACATTATAAAACAAGAGCCTTCACATTTTTCCTTTATTCCCTACTCTGTGGATTTCTTCAGGATAGTTTTTTGGTTTCTTCTAGAAAGTGTAGCTCAGCTTGATTTTTTGATGAACATATTAATTGCACCTACTAGATAAAGATTTGTTTCTGTTGATCTTCTAGAGCAGGTAAATGAGCCCTTTAGTAGCTCCATGGCAGCTTGCCTGAACTTCTTACTGCGCTGACTAAATTAGTTATGGTTACTTTGATAGCAGTCCACTACGTCATGCAATATAGATGTAATTCAAGGCAACAGAGTATCACCAGCCTTTATGACTGCACTTGAATCACATCATAGGTGAGTTCATGAGTTGCACCCCAAAACAAGCAGTTTTCTCCAGGCATCTCTGCAGGGAGATGGAGGTTTAATATGGAAATAGAGACAAATTATTGTGAGACAGTTTTCAGAGAAGCTTCAGACAGAAGACAGAGAAAAATTTGGTAGCAGAGAAGATAAACAGCTGAGGGCTGAACAACATAAAAGCAACTAGTGTCAGGAAAATTTCCACAGCCCAGAAGTCAGGAGTCAGCATCAAGCCCCAGCCTCTTTTTCCATGCTCTCAAGACACTTAAAGGAAAATCTGTAGGAGCTGTACATGGACAGAGATGTTTCCCTGCTTGGGTTCTGCTTGAGCACATCAAGCCCTGATCCCTCCATGGGGACTAAGCTCTGCAACAAGGCTGGGTTAGCCTAGAGGCTGGAGTAGAGGATATGACCTACAGGGAAGGCTTTTCCTTGCATCACTAGACCAGACTAGCACTCATGCGGAAGGCATAATCAAAGCACAGTGCACTGACAAATAGCTGCTTGAAGAAAAATATTAGCTAACCAGCTCTGGAAGATACAAATCTAAATAAAAACAAACGACCCACTGGTGCCCAGCCTGACAGGCTATCAGATACCCAAAAAATAATTTCTTAATTGAACGACTGTTTTGCCCTTGCCAACATTTACTATGCTGTTCATTTCTTCCAGTTTGCAAGCTCCTTGCACCCCTGAAGCCCAGTTCCACATAGTTCTGGGGAGAAAATGTTTGGTCCTGGCTCCATCTTCGAGGACAAAAAACATGTTTCCAGGCAGAGGGGGGCAAAAGGTGTGTGTTTCTTTTTGCAGGTTACTTACCTGCACCAAAAGAAAATGATGCAGGAGATTATCTAAACTACTTCTTTTCTGCCGTACTACTTTTTCTGCCAGATTAGTGAGCTTTATCAGCACAGATAGAGTCCTACAGTTGCCAGAGCACAGATAAATGGCAGGATCTTAAATGGTGGACTGGAGAGGAAAGAAGCTTAATGACCAGTAGTCAGCAAGGAGACAATCTTACCCATCTGATGGTGCTCTTAGTTTGTAAAACTGATGAGACATGGATTGAACTTCAAGCACTCCTTGATCTGTACTTAGGTCTGCAGGAAACAGAATTTATAATACAGCTAGATTAAAGTATCACCTATAAGCCATGATGTACACAATACCATTTTTACACAGGAGTATAATATAACCTCTACGTATATTGGGTGGGTGGTGGGTGTGAAAAGTGGCAATCAAAAGTTATGTACAGGAGTTCCTGGTCCTGCAGGACCAATGACACTTGTTGTGGATTGTGTATAAATTCTCACAGAAGTCTGTTTAACTCCCAATGGATTGGCTCTGGTTGAAGTATAAGCCATTGTCATTTTCTGCTCCTTTGGTTATGGCCAAGTCTGCTCGACACAGAGCTCCTTCAGCCTTCACAGAGGATACATGGCCTCTCTGGGATCCACTTAGCAAAGCTGTGTTAAGCCTGATCTCCTGCCTGCCAGGAAGACTGGCTGTGGCAGAGTGCCCTGCAAACACTGTCCTGTACTCACTGTACCTATTGTCAGTAGGAGAGAGCTGCCTCAAAGATGCACATAGGAGAACCAACTGGCTCTTCAAAACCTGCTTGACACACTCACACTGCCAAGCAGTTCACTGGCAGCACCAGGCTGGTGTGGGGTAGACACCATGGTCACACAGCTGGTTGTATCTTGAAGCCCAGCCAAAAACTTCCTTGGTGCCCTGGACATTCAGGAATGAGTCACAGCCTTGACCATGGCTTTCCTGTATTCCAGAGAGACCCAGGATGCATATTTGTCACTTGCTGACCATATGCTTAGATTTTCTCTTTTTCCTTCCTTTTTTTTCTTTTACGAGATAGTGAAGCTTATGGTGCACCTCTGCCTGATTAGCTAACAGCCTCCTGGTGCCTGTGGGAATTACTGTATCCAATGTTTTTAGAGAAGGGATTTGTTCTGCTTTTACTTGCCACTCTCCATATTGATCAATTGCTGTTTTCAGGAACTTATTTCTACTGTATTTCAAATATTACCTTACTTTAAATCCACTCTGTCTCCTGGAGACATGTTAGCAAGAGAAGTATGGGTTGTGTTGCATTTTCTTTGACTATTATTTTATATTAAAAGAAGATTAATTAGAATGACTTTGCTTAATATGTCATGGTGCAGTGAGAGGACTTTGAGTTCCCTCAATTTAAGGTACTTAAGGCTATTCCTCCTGTAGTGTCCTGTGTTTGCATCATTTCTATTTTTTTCTTAAGTAATTTTTCCTTCTGGTGAAGTCTGCTGGGTAAGAGACCTGGAGCCTGCAGGCTCACATCTGCAGACCAGCTCTCCCTCACAAGTACTCTGAGAGTGTCCTCCAGGAAGGGTGACTGCCAAAGGGAGCAGCCCCTAGGAATAAGGGGAGGTGCTTCCTTCACATCCAGGACGGGCTCCCAACCCTGCCAAGCTTGGGCAAAGACACATGGGCAATTCAGCAGAGAGAGAAATTCAGAACGAGACCTCTGCCAGGTTACAAATTCTAAAAAAAAAAAAACAAGTAATAATCTGGTCTCAAATACAAGAGAATGAAGAATACTTGTGTATAATCTTGTCTGATACAGAAATTATATATACTGCATGATAAATAGGATATTTCAATGGGGTTTCCATTTCTGCAAACAAAACCTCAAAACAAGGACAGTTTTCTGGTACTTTCCTATGAGGCATATTCTTCCCTCACAACATCCTAAGACTTAATCAAAAAGGATGGTGACTTTAGTTCCAACCTTCTGCTTCTCAATACAGTCTCATACTAAAATTCATAAGTTTCTGTTCATCTTTTAAAACAAAAAAATATTAAAAATTTGAAAGTTACCTAAGCCCAACCATCATTGCTTGGCTGCTTGCCACTTTAGACAGAAAGCTGTTCAGAGGGGAAGACTTGAACATTGCAGTCACACTAACAGGAGATATTTGTCCACGGTGTAGACTTCCCTGAAGACAACAGCAATACATCATTGGTAAATTTAATCTATTGCATCACTAGTTTGACATTCGTAGCAGCCACTGGCAGAGAGTTCCCAGGGACTCGGCACTGACCCAGCTCGTCTCCTGTCTACATCAGTGGTAGCATGCCAATCAAGGATGAAGTGGGAAGGAAAGCTTTGGAAAATACCATCACATAAACAAAAAACAATGGAAAATTCCTAGTTTAGTTTAATTTCAGAAGTTGTCCAGTCTAGTGTCTAGTATCTGCAAGTTTTGAATGCAATGATGAAGCTAAAAAAAAAAAAAAGCAAAATGAAAACCAAAAAATATTCCTAGCTGATGGTAAGAAAAAAACAAACATATATATATGAAAATTCACAGAGATATATAGTAGCTTTCAAGTCAGTTACTGCCAATAAAGTGAGTGCTGTTGACCGCAGAGTATCCAGGATATGTTATTTGTTTATATTAATGAGGAAAAAAAAATTAAATCCAACAAATTGGGAGCATAGTGCAGAGAGAAGCTTCCTGGGTCATAAAGTCCAGACTATGAGTATCCCAGGCACCACATAATTGACTTCTTTTCATCTGAGTTATCTCTGGTCTTCTAGATTGATGTGGAAAATACGTAAAACAGGAGAAGCAATACCAGCAATAAGAAAGTAAAAAATTACTGTATCACAAACAAAGCCACATCAGTGCTGAGAGCAGCCACAAACATACCAATGTGTAAGGCTCAGACAGGTAAGGCAAAGACCAAAGTGTAGTGAAAGGTCTGATAATTTTTGAAGAAATGTGTGGTGATCTTAATACACCTGTATCACATCAGTGTCAGAAGGGCTCCTGGACAGAGGCATTGATGCAGAGAGTGTGCACTGGGGGGCTGTTTGGTGCCCCACTCTTGCTTTGCTCTGGTTTTTCTTTCCTCATGCTTGATGGTATGTGAATACTCACCATAGAATGATCTTGGGTTCAGCCCATGGTGACAAAACACTCAGCTTAATGTAACCAGAGATTGACAATTGACACAGATGGGAACACAGCTGTGTCCTGCAGGGTTAAACCATGCCTCCGGCAGAAGAGATTCAGAGATGCTGATTCACTGCTTTTACCAAGTGGTTTAACATCCACTGTAGCTGGCATCAGCATCCGTCCTCTCTTCCTTGTCTTGCAGCGTCCACTAAGCTGCAGGGTTGCATTTCTATTCAGTCTTTTTGCCTCCATCACCTTTAATTATTCTGTGAAAGCTGAAATTTGGGAGCTAAGTTCTCCTTGGGTAGAGGTGGAAATCAAAGTCTTTATCTTTTATCAAATCAAAGGCCAATGTCTTTTACAGGAAGAAGAGGGAAAAGCAATAGCAAAATACATGAGGCAGAGGGAATTGATTGCAACCAGCCATATGTAATTACATTGTGGAGGACATTTAATATTTCATCTTGATCTTTGCTGTATCAGGAGAGCAAAGAAAATCAACATATGAGGAAAAAAGAGGCTGTAACATCTCTTGATTTGAATTGTAAATTCCCACAAGCAAAACCATGAGGTACTTTCAGACAATCTGTGCTGCTGTTGCCTGAATGTATGTGACCCAAATTGCAAGGAGAACCAGAAAGCCCCTCCACCTGCTTGGAGACAATAGAGGCCCTGAGCCATCACGGCAAGTCCCCAGCACAGCAGGTATTTAATCCAATTTTAGTAATGAATTTCTCTCCTCCCTTCACTCCTGGGCAGCTACAGACATACTGGCAAAGTGGTCTCTGGTTAACAACGAGGAAAGAGCTTTGCATCCCAGTCTTAAATAACTCCATCCTCAAAGCCAGACCTTTTAAACAGTGCAACATGGGCTTCAGACATGACTGGTGTAAGCAATGTGCACATACATGGGAAGACACAACTATTGCTCAAGAAAGTTTACAGTTTTGAAAGGAAAAGATGGGAAGGTAAACAGAGACTCTGGACCAAGGCCAAACAGAAAAACCAGAGGTCAAGTAGAAGCAAGGATCCCTGCTACACTAGGGGCATATACATACTGAAGGCTTGCAAATCCTCCAAGAAAACACACCCAGTCAGTCCATCCACTCAGCCTCCACTGCCTCCTGCTTCTGATGTCTAGTTCTAAAACGATGGGCCATACATTTTCTGTGATGGGAGAATGTCGGAGGGAGCATCACTACACATCAAAATATATAACCTTAACTTTGTAACTCCAACTGGACCAACTTGTCTTTAGCAGTTTGGCCACGTACTACAGAATTGCAGCTCCCTGGGGTGGATCAGAGCTGGCTTGAGCCCCAGCTTACATCACAGAAGGAATAACTGCCCCAAGAGCTCCATGTGCTCATCCTTCCTGCAGCATAAAGCTGCCAAACACCTCTCTGCCTTGATCACTTCCACACT
Source organism: Pithys albifrons albifrons (assembly GCF_047495875.1). Taxonomy (NCBI): domain Eukaryota; kingdom Metazoa; phylum Chordata; class Aves; order Passeriformes; family Thamnophilidae; genus Pithys; species Pithys albifrons. Next base: position 10,601,879 of record NC_092466.1, read on the forward strand.
CTGCCAACTGCAATCCAGCTGTATATATTAATTATTGTAAAAGAGGGGGAGATTTACTCATTGCTCCACATGATTAACCAGCTAGTCAGGCATAACACCACCCATGCTATTGTAATTGCAGTCAAATAATAATGCTATATGCACTGCAATTAAAGCCATCATCAAACACTGGAGGAGCCTGATAATATAAGCAATGTCATCTGTTCATAGGCTCTACAACCCAAAATTATTACAATCTGGAATAAATTCTTAAAGACAGCTCATGAGATCACGGTCTCGGTACAGAGAAAAACTGGGAATAGGTCCATGATGAACCAATGCCACTATGTGCATTTTTTCCCACTCCTCATTTCACACAGGAGCAATTTCTCCTCCAACTTTTTAAACTAGCAAACTTCTGAGAAGGGATTGGAGTCTTGGATGCTGAAGCTGGGCTGCAGCAAGGAGCAATTTTCACTATCTATATATTAATATAAGTAGTCAAAGTATGCATTTTACGGGGGAATGCCAGTGAGGGTGCCCTCAAGTAAGGTATTGCATAAACACAGTGACCAATGATGCAGTTCCCAAGGCCATACACACACACAGAGTAGGCAAGGGTATTGTCTACCCCACTGCCTCAACATCTCTCAGATTCCAAAGTTGCTTTAAAACATCTTGTGCACTTGCATAGTTGAACTCATCCTAAGTTTGGGCCAAACATCTGACTTGTCTCTCACCACTCAAAACAGGCTAGACAAAGAACACTTGGTTATTAAACAGCCTCATAGCATTAAATCTCACATCTTAGCACTGAAATCAAAAAACTTGATGATGCAGCCAGAGTCCAGAAAAAAGGATATAGCGAAGCAGCACCAGAACTTGGTTATTACAGCAGGTGTAAAAAAGTGGGTTTTTGTGTTGTTACTTTTTTTCCAGTGCGTATTTTGCCCAAGGCTGGTGGTATTCACTTGTCGAGCAGCTCTTTCTGTTGGTCTGCGGGAAGCTGATCTGTCTTCTCAGTGGGGCAGTTCCAGTTCAGAAGGGATAATTTAAGACAAAGGCTATCAGCCTGTTGTCCAGCTTACAAACAGTGGCAGAGCCTGCTCGAGGGCTGACTTCCAGTGGGACTGGCACAGGGATCTTTTCTCAGCTAAGTAATGAGCTGTATTGATTTTCCTCTAAAAGAAAATTGGACTTTTACAAACAACACGACAAGCTGCTTGAGTCAGGATGTTGCTGAAGTGATCTTGTGACCACCACAGGCTCTTCTGCTTATCATGAAAGAAAGAAAAAAAAACCTCAGCAGGTTTCCTCTGTAAGGGCAGGTTATGCAGTCAAAACCAAATTTCCTTTCTAATACATTGGGCAGTCACCAGACCAACACGCCCTACACAGACAATTGTCATTCACCCCTTTGAAATGCCTCTGCATGAACAACTCTTGCACTTTCTCTTGTGTGTCAAGGCCCAAAGCATGAAATAGGAGTCCAAAACTCTCTCCATGCAGTCTTGAGTCTCTCTTCCTGGTCTCACAAAAATGCTCCACTGCTGGCTGGACACCTCTGCAGCAAGGAGCACTGAGCCACTCCACTTGGGCCACCTGGTAGATCATTGCTGTTCATCTGGGCAAAATAACTCCAAGGGATGAACCCCTAACAACATCTCTCTGCTCTTCCCTGAGCTATTGTGTTTTTTGGACCTTCCAAGGAAGTCTCATCACATGACAGAGCCCATGGGATTTTGTCCTCTTCACTTAGACCAGGCTATTCCTGTCTGGCCAGCATAGGTTTAGTTCTCATCTCCTAAAGCTTAAAATTATAAGCTATAATATCCATTTCAATTCCCAATCTTTATGTAGGAAAGAAGTCATCAGCACCAAGGCTTTAGGTGGCTGGGAACTGCCTCCATTTCCTTCAGCACACAGGGAAATCCCACCTCCACTGTTGCAGTCACTGGCAGGATTCAAGCTGCTCTCCATCCAGCATGGAAATCATTGTGCTCATGCAAGGTGCTGAGTGAAGTCTTGTCCATCACTGAGCCCCCCACTATCACAGCACGTGGGGTCTTGCATCTGAGCTGCACAACTGCAAGCAATGAGAGCATCATTCCGTGGAGCATGGGGGGTTGTGTAGGTCCATCTCTCTCTCGCTCTCACTCTGTCCTTCCATGCACTTTCCTCTACGTGCAGTCATCCTCACTAAGGGGCAGGGGCTCCCTAGTGCAGTTTTCTCAAGATGCAGGGCCTTGCCTTTACAGAGCTTAGCCCTGAAACTCATGTCCTGAAATGAGAACGGGCCTGTGGGAATCAAACTGGAAAACTCCAGGCCAGTTCCTAATGCTAAGCAAGGAGATAAAACAGATACCACTTTCTCCTCAGCTTCTTGCAATGAGGGAACAAGCTGAAGGACAGCAGCTCAGGGAGGAGCTGCTCCTTGGGTCCACAGCACAGAGCTCACATGCAGGACCTGGCTGTGTGCACCAGCTCATTCAGGCTCATCTGGACACCTCCATCCCCTTGCTCTGCTCCCCACTTGCTGGGACAGAGCATCCATCTGTCTCGCAGGGTGTGCCACTCCCTGTGCACCCATCCAGCACCCTGGGCACCCTGACTGGCAAGGATGGGTCAAGAGCAAAAGACAAATTCCCATCCTCTACAAAAAAGGGATCATTGCAGAGCATCTGAAAGAAGAAACCCAATTATGAATGTGACAGCTGGTCTAACAAGGACAGGGTGCCCCAGGAACCAAACTCCAGCAGGGTTTGCATTGTGCCTCAGCCCTCCCAGGGCCACCACATCTTCACAGCAACATCAGTGCCACCTCCAATTCCCAGCTACATGCTCACAGTCCCCCAGAGGCACCGCCAGCACCAAGGCAGGCAGGAAGGCAGTGAGGGTATTCCCCTGACATCACACTCCCAAGGCTTTGCTGTGCACTGCAGCCTCATGCACATGCTGCTTCCAATGGCCCCAGACGGCAGCAAGACACCCACAAAAACAGCTCTCCCACAAAACAGAAGGCAGCTTCAGCCTTGCTCTCAGCTGTCATAAGGCAATACCCAAGAGCTTGACTGTTATATGCCATGGCATCCAATTATTCTTTACAGTTTGATTCATATCTTTGTCTTAAATTATATGGACTCTGAAATTATGCACTTACAGGCATATGATCTCTCTGATTTTAGACACAGACACCTGTAGAAAACTACTGGGAAAAAAATCCTTATCAAAGTTTGCAAAATTAGAAAACTAAAGAAAAAATCAATAGCAGTAAGCTCAGCAGGGACAAGAAGTCTTAATTTTCTGGTGGTAAATGGCAATTACAAGAAAATGGAGAATATATTAAATGTAAATTCAAAGTCATAAGAAACCCATAATTAAAAGAAGTAGCTGACACACTTACCTGTGCCAGAAAGGAATGCAATTAAAATCACAGAATAGGTTTTTCTAATATTTTTCCTATCAGTTTTTTTGTGTGTTTTATTTAGTGCATTGTAAAATCTGGAGAACTCTTACAATCTCTCCAGTAAAACAATGTCTTATTATTTAGTTTTAACACATGATGGGAAGATAGTTTTACAAAACTCCAGCTTATAAAGCAAAACAACATTTGCCTTTGTAACGGGATAAATAGAGATCATAGCAGTAAGTAAACTACAAGTAGCTATAGCTGACCAAACTTTAAACAAAATGGCTTTGGTGATGTGTGTAAGGAAGCGAGGCACCATGTTGTTGTGATGAGCTCCCACCTGCCTGCCTGCCTCAGCTCCTGCATGGCGCGTTTTCCCCAGGAAGCATCAGCAATTTCCTGTGCCCCACCCCATGGGCAGTAAGGGCTGCACAGCACGTGGAGAGAAGGGGTGAAAGGCTGAGAGGTGATCACCAGCTCAGAGTAAAACATAATAATCCCGTTTTCCAAAAACTCCCCATTTACAATCTTTCTTCCCTTTAATACAGACTGTGTTGTTTTAATGATGAATGAGCTTCTTTTGACCTGGCTTGGGGAAATTACAGATCTTCAAAGCTCAGGGTAGCAGTGTCTTTTCCAGGGAAGTAAAAAAGATAGAAAGAAAAAAAGTGACAAAGTTTGCTCTCTGCCTTAATATAAGATGCTGATTTCAACTGACCATGTTCACACAACACCTGCCCGCCTTCCTAAAAGTGTAATAATATTAGCAAAATATCTTCTCTCCCCTTGCTATCATCCCTTTAATAATTCTGCCGAATTAGGCTGAATGCACTGATTATTTTCCATGTGCATTAATCATAGCTAAATCACGCTAGAGAAGAAAAATGTACAGCCTGCTGTTCCCTCTCAGCATCCTCCTCTCACCCTGCTCTCAGAACAGTCTCAGCCTGGAGGGCATCCTGCCAGTGTGATTAACAGTGTGAAATGGGGAAGGGAAGGAGATGGGAAGATGAAGGAAAAAGACCTTTCCTTAAAACTTAGACATGGCTTTTGGCTTATAAGAGCAGCAAAACCTTGAGGGCATGATGTACTTGCAGCCATGAGCTTCCTTAGCTCATGAAATCCAGACATACACTATCAACTGCTGTCATCATCTACAGTTTCATTCCAGTCCCTGTCCAGAGCCCCTCTCCAAACTTACGTATCCTAATCTTAGATACATCAGAAATGCCCACCAAGCTTTTCTCTTTTTCTGTTGTGGCTGTGCTTTTTAAAATATTCAGTAAAGATTTATTAAATTAGGAAAAGCTGCAAATGGTCAGCCTATTGCAGTAGAGTTGAATGGAGCCCACCAGGACAAAAGGTAGGAGGAAAGCATGTTATTCTCTCCTTGACCAGATTTCTCCCAGTATTGGAGCTCTACAGAGCAAGCATTTTCCTACAGCTGGCCAGGAGGTTCCCTTCACCACCAGCCAAGAGAAAGTGAGTGCTCAGGGTGGCTCAACTCACCTTAATTTGGGCCTCTAAAACAGGCCGAGTCTAGCAAGTTCTGGATTAGCTGGTCACTGCACTGAGTTGGTTCCCAGATCACCTTTTGGCAAGCCTTGGAAGACTGTCACCTGCTTGACCTGAATTCTGGAGGCAAAGTGGAACTACATTATGTCTAATTAGAGCTGTGAATGTCACATTTCAGGCTTGATTTGGCCATCACCTCTCTCTGCAGGGAGGCAGCTTCTGCTACTAAGGAAGGAGAGAAGCACAAGCTCTGATCCTCAGCCTGTGAACTCCTCCAAAGAGGATCCCTGCTCCTGGCTCTCCTCCACAGCAGCTGCTGCTGTGTCAGAAGAATAGGTTCTGCCTGGAAGATTTTTCCATTTTGCTTTTCTTTTGCCAAAATCCTTGAAGGCACTGTCACTTTAAAAAAAAATAAACCAACAACAAACACCTACATTCAAAAGAAAGCAGATCTGAAATGAAGATGACCTGGCAGAAGGAATGGCTGGCAAGGCCAGGAAGTGAGAGTTAGTGCTGGGCTCTTTGCAGATGCATTCTGGTCATGCCACACGTTAATAAGCTGTGACAGGCATAAAGATGGGCAAATGTTTGCCTACAAAGCTGTCTGCTTCATACATAGATACAGTCACTGAGAAGCTCAGAAGAAGGTTTCTAGTCCCTGTCTTTGCAGAGCAAGGCTAGAAGGTGGGAACCCAGAATATGGGAAACTCAGAGCTCAAACAGGCTTTTGATGCAGGTGAGAGTGCAGAAAGACACTCAGTTTTCATGTACCATGGCAAAATGGTTAAGGTGTCAGCACATGTCAGAGAACTTAGTGCACAATGCCTGAGTTCTTCCCAGGAAAGTGCAGAAGTCTCTTCCAGCTGCAGTGACTGAGAGAGATAAAAACAAGGCCTTGCAGAAGGGTTTTTGCTGAATTACATTCCTCTTCCTCCAAATGGAAGAGGAATATCCAAATGTTCTAAGCCTTTGCATGTGAGGTTCACATTCTATATTAGCTGTTTAATGCCATAAGAGTTGCATCCAAAACATGCTGAAAACTTTGCCCAGTGAGGTGAATCAGGTCAGCAGCAGACATGCAACATGGCCTCAAATTTCAGACTTGCAATAGTTTTATTCTCTGGGAACAGAGACATGCAGCAATATGCTGTGACAGCAGGTGGCTTGAGAAGTATTTACTGAAAGATGGATTTTCCTGCCCATCATGCCCAGAGCAATGCAGTTGGGCAAAAAAAAAGTGAATGCAAAACTTACACACAGTGACAGAACCAAAACATGTCACAAGAAAAACACCTTCTGGTGTTGTTTTGCTTTTGTGGGGGGCAGTCCAGTGGGGTTCTGAAAAGCTCCCAGCACTCCCATCAGTCATTCCATCAGTTTAAAACTGCCCAAAGAAATATTGCAGCTTTCTCCCTGTGATAGTGATCAGGCATAGTTTTGCCTGAAGGAGCCAATGTAGCAATGAGGGCTTCTTCTGAAGCCACCTAGCTTGCAGGACATGAAATGTTCCAACTTGCAGGGTCTATTTAGGTCCCATGAAGGTTAATATATTCCTGTACAAGTCATCTTGGAGACAAGCCTACTAGGCAAGGGCAAAGAGGGTGCTCTGAGCTTGCAAGGAGAAGAGCTTGTTCACCACCCTCAGCTCAAGGGACTTAGTAGACTTGACTGCCTGGCCCTCCCTGTGCCACTTTACAGCTCACTGGGTCTTAGGCATCATACCAAAGCATTTATGTAATGAGCTAACAAAGGTGAGAGCAGCTGAGGTCACTACAAACACCCTGGGGATGTGCAGCTGACACCTACTGACATTCTCCATTAGATCACCTATTGCTGACACCTGATGTGATCTTGACCTCTCAGTCCCATCATGACATCATCTACATTTTCATACAGACAGGGGCAGATGAACTAAATCCCATCAAGGAGATCAAAGAGAAAATGTTTCTTCCAGAGACATACACTGTTTCATATTTAGGAAAGGCTCCACTGCTACCCAATATAAATGCTCCTCAGGCTGATGGCCTCAGTGCCTTTTTCTCATTAAGTTCTTCACAGACACTGATAATAAAGGAAACAGGCAGCCTTCCCCTAGCACACATTGCAAAGAGGAGGCAAATCCATTGGGCAGGGCTGGAGAAGCGTGTGCTCTGTGGGGTGCTTGTCCCTGTACTGCTGCCCGAGGTGGAGTGCTCTGATCAGTACATTTCAAAAAAAATGCACTAACATTCACCAGCTCCAAAGGAAAAAAATCCTCTTATAAGCTTTTAACAGGAGGGCCAGAGGACTGCTGGGTCACTGCTTGGAAAGGGCAAAGTTGGAGCAGAGCTTAATATTAGATTAGTGAGAAGTCTGTGAAAACACTCCAAAACTGCTTGTATGGTCTCTGAGTTAGTACTGAAGGGAACCCTGAAGGTTTTCAATCATTTGCAGGGCTTTGGCACCGGCATCAATGTTTGCAACCTGAACTCACTTTGAACACAGTGTTCCCAGCTGTTGGCTGATGAAAAAAAATGGCTTGAGAGGCTGAGGCAAAGACATGTGCAAAAAGAAGAGAAACCTATTTTGCTGCTTCTGCAAGATTCTTGGGAACAGTGCACTGAAGATAGCAAAAAAAGGGCCTGAAATAGTTGAACAGAAAGACCATTCCCTCTTTTTCCCCATCCTTTGATATTGCTTCTGTTTCTGCTTAAAAAAGAAAACAAACCCCACCAGAAGTTAACAGGGTGCAACTCCTTTTCTTGAGTATGTGAATACCATTGCTTATGGGAAAACCATGGCTATCCACATGCCATTCTCCTGATCTTGAAACTCTTACATACCCTCAAAAAAATTTCCAGAACTATGACTGAGGATGGATGCCCACACAGCAAAGTGTGAACCTGCAATACAGCAGCCTGTGGGCAAATGCAACTCGTCTGCATCCACATTTCCTTCCAAAGCTGGGGGCTTTGGATTCTGCACAGACTGTTTTCTGCCACATCTCAGAGCCTGCAAGCACATCCCCTGCCTCCAATGAGAGGTCCCTATCCCTCCTCCTCTGAAATGACAGATTGCATTAGACCGTTCAGAATCGCATTTGGTTCTCATTTTCGAACAGACATCCAAGATATTATATTTAGAAGAAGCTATACTGGTATTTGCAAAAAATAGCCTTCTTTGCTTTTATCCCAAATGGGGTCTTTTCCAAGTTTCTTTTCCTACTTTAGTCATATCTCTAAAGCTGTTTGCATTAAACAATCCGATTCTAGAAACACATTAATCAGACTCTCTTGGGCTTCTGTTGCATGTGCCTTTCTCTGTGTCGCAAGGCAAAAATACAATCAGCTCAGCCAATACCTAATTCTCTTCCCCAGTTGAGGAAGCCCCAATCTGAGGGCAATATATCGGTGACAGCAGGTCCATTCATAATTTGCATGGTGCCACTGATGTCCGTGGATCAAGAGGGCAGCTTCCAAGACCTGCTCACACTGCAGAGAGTCTGCCCTTACCAGTCCCTCGAAGTTAAAAATGCAGATGAAGTGCCTGGTGCAATCCATCAAACAGAGAGGAGAGCTGCCAGCAAGGGCTGACTTTGCCAGGTGCTGACCTGCTTGTGTTTCTGTGGGGGCCCTCAGAAATCTGCTCTGGAAATGATTTTCTCTGCTTGGGTATGTTTACATGCCTCTGAGAAAGGCAAGAGAAAAGGCATCCCCTCATGGGTGTGGGGGCTCTGCTGCCAATGAAACTCTAGGCAATTCAGCAGCACAGAGGCGTGACACAAAGACAGGTTTGTTTGGGTATTCTCAGCAGACTCCTAGAAAAAGGAGCTGAGCTTAGTGAGTTGTTACAGCAGTATCGTAAGGAGAGGCAAGGAAAGGCAGATGGACTGGTGCTGAGCTTCAGGCAACCCATAGGAACAGGAGAGCAGAGTAAGGCAGGGAGCCACATGGTTTGGCTCCTTCCCCAGGTGTCTGCAGGGGACTGTGAGCATTGGAGATCCACATAGCCCAAGCAAGGACCATTACCATGGGCCTCTGTGAGTATTGAGTCCAGGCTTCCTTGTCCACCACCAGCAAGGTGCAGACCTGCCTTCTGGACATTCATGGATAGCATGGCCTCATGAGCCCACCCAGACCAGGGATCCCTTCCCCAGCACAGGAGTTATGTTCCTCCTAGCAGGAATCAGAGACAAGGGCAGGGAACCGAAATGGACTCTAAAGACACCAGAGACCAATTGCCACAGCAATGATCAGGCAGCAAATCCTCCATCCCCTACCAGTCCCTGAAAACCACAGCAAGATTAGCAAGGGGGTGGGCAAACATGCAAACACAGCACAAGACCCCCCCAGAGGTCCTCAACAAAGGTCTGCCTTACCCTCTGCCAAAAAGCTGGCCAGGCACTGCCTTACACCAAGCTGAATGATCTGCTTTCTGGTCCTCTTAAGCTTCAACCAGCCCATGTTGCATTATTTAAAACCATCTTTTATTAAAATTTACCACAGCTTTTTTCACTCGACCTCTAACAAGTCACTTAACCATTCTGAATGGATTGCACTGGCTTCATCCCCACACGATGCTGGTGGTAGTGAGAGAGACAAGCCACAACTTTGCTATTGCTTCTGAAATACTCTACATGCCCATAGACCAAAGTGGTCTGTTGGACAATGAGAGCACTGTATTTACCCTCAGTCTTGTCTAAACATACAGGTCATATTGATGGGTAATGACAATACTTTTATTTAGAAAAATCCTGCTAGGATATTGTACATACTTTTAAAACAAGCCTACTGTCTCCAAAACCAAGCAAAACTGGCTAAAAAACCCACCAGTGCCAGAACTAAAAATTAAAGGGAACTAAAGGGAATGTATCCCCAACCCAGCTCCTTCCAGTGTCCGTCATCTCCCATCACTAGCCCCCTGGACATGTGACTGGGGTTGCCCACAGGACCACACTGCCAGGAGAGGAGACTCCAGGTGTCCTAGATGCAGCACAAGCTGCTCTGAAGTCCTGTCTCTCTATGAGGGATGTGGCAGAAAGCCTGTGTGTGGAAGCCAGGACAGTGATCTGTTTCCAGTCAGAGGCAGAGGCGCCAGAAGAGCAAAGGTTATGGCCTTGGGGCTCAGGCAGCACTGGGACTGATCAAACCCTGCCAGCAGGAAGGCAGCAGGGACTGCAGCTCCAAGCAATCTTTGGTTGGACCAAACCAAGGGTCATTTGTTCAATCTCCACTCACTGGCAAGAGGATATTGACAGCAAGAATATTTCTAGTTAAGTATCTACTGCCAGGACCAAGCTGCTGATTTCTGACAGCTACATAGAGAGGCTTGAGCAGGGGAACTGGATGGCAAAGGCAGAGATCAAGGTCTTGATCCTTCCAAAGATGATAAACCCTGTATGAAACAAGTCAAGGCCTGTCAAAGGGAGACTTGCAGGGGACCACAGAGGGGGAAGCAAAGCTCATTTTAATAGCAAAATAACAGACAATAAAGAGCCCAACCATCACAAACTGACCAGCTTGACAAGTGATAGGGCAGGCACCAAGCAGCCCATGACTAATTTGCAAGACTGTACGTGAAGTTCATAGTGAAAATCCAAATATTCTGGTTTATTTGGAGATATTTAAAAGACGTGTAGATGTGGCACTTAGGGATATGGTTTACTGGTGGACTTGGCAGTGCTGAGTTATTGGTTAGACTTGATCTTAAAGGCCTTTCCCAACTTAAATTGTTGTATCACACCAGCAGACTCTCAGCAAACCAGACTCACCTGCCAGCAGGGCTTGAGAAGAGTGGTCCCACTTCAGCTCTCATGGGAGCACCAGCCTGCACAACTGGTGGGGAATTAGGTGCTCTCCTTCAGGTAAGATGCCATTTTTCTACATGTTTTCTTCTTCAAGAGGTGAGATGTAGCTATTTTGTATGAAGCAATGCTGTTTGCTCTCCAGTTTGTGTCTGGCTGCACACTGCCCTGAGAAATGAGAAGCATGGGAGAAAATCCTTCTCCATGAAGCATCTTTCCCCATCGAAGATGAACGTGGCAGGAGAGCAGGGGTGATACTGAGGTCCCAGCAGAAGGTGGCTGAATAAGCCCAGAGGAAGGAGGACCATACGCCCACACGGGCTGAGAAAGACAAGGCTCCAAGAAAAATTTAATTCCTATCCACAGATGATGCTTCCATGTAACTCTGATCTTTGAACACTCTCTGACATTCAGAAGATGTTCTAGCTTTACTGTCCACATAAACATCCACTGGGGCTGCTTTCTGGGGGGAAGAGGGAGCTAAATATTTAATTTCAGTCTATTTCATCAAATATTTAATCTATTTAATATTAATTAAATCTTGGTCTGAATAAACAACAGCTAAAAATTCACCTCTTTCTCCAAACATCTGATAACTTGAACATGTCAGTCTGTGCAGTCCCAAGCGAGATGGCAAGTAGTAAGAGGGGTGGGTCCTATCTTTATTTTGTCAGTTACTGGAATTGCTGTGGTGGATTGTTTGCCTCGCAGTATTTCAGGCTGAATCTCTTTACAGCTTTGCATCATCTGGTTTACATCAACCATTTCCGCACCCTGTTGCACCACATCTCATTTTCTATGGACTTCACTTATAACTCCACAAGTGTGTGCCCTCCTGCCACTCCTAGACATTGTTGCATCCTTAGCAATAGGAATCTATGAAGATAAGGTGATGAAAAATGCTGTTGGGCTTAGGGCAAATAAAACCCAGGCCCCTCATGGATGGATGTGGCTGGTGTCAATTGCTTCCTAGTGCCTTGATCACCCTCCTGAGCCAGCTGCACATCTCACACATCACCCAGAAGAATGGTCAGGAACAGGCATTTCTGGGAACAATGAGCAACAGCTACAACAGAAGCAGATCATTTGCAATGCAAAGGATTTAAACCAATTAACACTGGGCTTTAAAGGCGGTTGCCACCATTGCATCTGTTGCTACAACCATCTTATTTTACTACAGGAAATTCTATTTGGACCAAACCCCACTCATACCAGCCAGAACACATTCTCTAATTGGGCCCCGTAGAGCCAACAGTCATGAAAGATTGCCTTGCATCCAACACTGCTTACCTTGCTCTATTTGGTGTGTGCCCAACTCAGCAGAGCAGCATTTAGCTTTGCTTTTCTTCCCTGCTGCACGATTTCAAAGCCATCTCACCCAAACGCTGACTGGTGTTGATGAAAGTAATTATATTGCTGTTCAAAACGTATCGGATGTATCTTCATTATCCTGAGACAGCAACGCCAAAGGCCCTGCAATGGTAAATCTTTCAAAGTAAGCAAAAGATTTAAACTGGCTGTTTTAACTCTTCTAGCACCACTAAATTTTGAGGCTGGCTTAAAGCCACAAGATGTTTTGAAAATAATAAATGTAGGATTACTCTTGACTAACCACTCTAAAGTTTAAGTCTTTGGGTTGTGCTTAGGTTACAGGTCAAACCCATAACCAAGAGAAACAGGGAGACTTCACTGTCTTTTAATGTTGGCCACTTGGTTGACTGGGGTCATGTCACTGCTATGTATTTTGGGTATTCCCTGGGGAAAAGTGATCACTCTAGTGATGCATTTGGAGTCCCCTGTAGAAGTGTGCCCTGTCTGGGTGACCACACAGCAGAGACAAACTACGTGGAGGGCTGTGTTTGTGCCGTGGAAAGGCTGCACAGAATTAGGCACAGCCATACTTAAATTGACAGGAAACTCAGTATGGCAAACCTTATTCAAGGAGCCATTTCAGGGATCAAAAATCTGCATCATGAAACAAAGAACAAACTCAGCTTTACACATAGAGAATTTGTCACTGGATTACTCAGGGATCATGTCTGCAGGAAATATTGCTGGGAAAGTGTGGGTTCCAGCACGGTATAAATCAGCATCCCAGCAGCCAAGCCATCATATCTGCCACACGTAGGGCCCAATCGTGCAGGGTTTGGTCTGCAAGAGGAATAGTTTGTCTACGTTTTCCTGGTGGTAAAAGTTATACTGGTAATAAAAGTCCAGAATTCAGCACTTCTGTTTTTAAAAAAGTTCAGTCAATTCAGAAAAGCAAAAGGTTGGATGCAGTGTCTTAAATATTTATGTATACATTCATTTTATGTTTTTACTTGAAAAATCTTTCAGTAACACCTTAAGGTTTTAAATCTTCAGATGAAAGTTTTTCACAACTCGACATGCACAGATGAAGACAAAGCAGCCTTCAGCAAGAATTATTTTATCAGAGATGTCCAGTGGTGAGAAGTTGGTTCTTTTTTTTTCCTCCTGTAGAAAGCAATTAAAAAACAAACAAGAAAAAGGCCCGAAACTCATGGTCCAGCAAAACACAACTATTTCAATCAGCAAAGGAGCAATCAATTCCTCCATGTAGCAGCTGATTTAAAACAAATGTTTCTCATGTCTGGGAGTGAACCCTGCAGCAGGTCATACAGCTCTGGAGGACCTCAAGGCTGCTTCTGCGAGTGCAATGTCCTGGGCAGTGCCCAAACCAATACAGGCCAAATGTAGAAGGCATTGCATGCAGGAGTACAGGCATGCTCAGACAGCTCCTTTCACCTCCTGACAAAACCTGTTCACCCCATTACTCTCACACCGACCCAGTTGCTGATTTTGACTCAAACATGTTTTTGAAAGGCATCCAGACCTCCCTCTGCAGAGCATTGCTGACAGGAAACACATGTCAGTGGAATTTCTCCATTAGTACAGAAGGCACTGCTGGCCTCAGGAAATCCCAGAGTGCCTAATGACCCCCGAACCTCTTGGGAAGGGTTCTTGCTCTTCACTATTCCCTAAAATCTGCTACAGACCACTATGAGAGCCACAGAAGAAGAGCAGGACCTTAGATCCAAGCCAGCACAGATGTTCTCTCTTAACTTAGCCAACACAGAGTTGACAATACACTAACGCACTCACCTAGAGCCAGCTTAAGCAGTTCTAAGCCAGTTTAAGCCAGCAAGTTTACACCTCTGCTGATGACACCTACGCTCAAGTGAGGGAGGTGCCTTCCTGCTCCCTTTTACAGTTTGTCCTCATGTTGGATTTGGGTGCTGAGACCCATCTCATCCATTTGCACCTGGATGTAAGATGTTGCCCTCAAACACACTGATGGTCCTTCTTGGGAAATAAGTTCTCTTAGGGGATAACTTAAATGACCAAGTAGGTCCCTCAGGAAGGAAGGATGTTGAATGGCTAGCTCAAGCATCTCCATTCAACACCTCCCACTATCCCCTGTCACACAGCAGCAGGTCTCCTCCTCCTCCTCTGCTTGGATCAAACCTCCCTCCAGGGACCAGCCATGGTCTGACCCAAAGAAGACAGGGGTTTTGGTGCCCCTCACAGCCCTGTTTACCACCCCCTCTGCTCAGGCTTGATGTGTGGAAGTGTGCTGTGGCCTTGTGCAGTGTTACTGCAGCATGACCCCCTGCTGGTACTTCACCTGGACTTTCCAAGGCTCAGACTAAACCCTTTCCTGTTCACGTGGGGGTTGTGATCCAGTCCTGGAGCATTTGTGAGCTGAGTGAGTACTAGTGGCTAATGCGGGGGTGGGCTGACCCTAACCCTGTTCTCTCTTCACTCCATTTCTACACCCTGGGATAAGGCACAGCAATCACAGCTACCAATATTTCACAAGTCATAGAGATGTTCTTATAAACCAGCTGCAAAGAGTGGCTTGTGCTAGAGGTGGTGAGAACTCCAAGAAGAGCTCTAAGTGGAGCTGCTGCCAGGGCACTGGCTGTAATAAAGGAGCAATCTTGACAGACTTTGAACTTTTCCAGTGGTGAAAGAACAGGGAATGTTAAGTTATAAGACAAAGAACTTCAACTGATAAAAGCCACACAGGCAGCATGGCCAGCCACTCAACTCAGAGGGAACCAAACGCTGGGGAAGGGGATGCAGGGTGGGACTGGGAGTACTTACAGAACAGGAAGGCTGACAGACATAGACTGAAATTCACAGAGGCTTCTCCAGGTCTGGAAAACTCATTTTATGCAAAGCAGAATGATTCAGGCCAAGTTCCTCCCTTGCTGGAACATTTTGGAGAGGCTCCTCTATGCAACCAGCTCCTTGTCCCCCAGAGAACAGGGACCAAAACCTCACAGGAACAAATGCATATATTTGTAGGTTCAGCAGGTCAGGGACAAGCCCTAGGCAGGCAGCCACAGGTCTCTGCAAAGGCAACCCTAATGCTGATGCATCTCACCCCCAGGTGATATTTTAAGACATTTGCCCCACCATACCAACTCACCAAGTTCTTCCTGCAGGTCCTTTGTCTCTCTCCTCAGGGCTCCTCACACAAGGGCTGGCATGCAGGGTCACCCAACACAGGAAAGTGGTGGAGAAATGTCTCCCAGCACAAAGCTGCCAGTGGCATCTCTGCCCAGTGTTTGCTATGCCAGACTGGATGGCTTCACCCAGCAGGGGAAGCAAGTGCCCCTCCCCACCCTCACACCATTAACCTTTCAGCCCCAAACTAAAAGGTTATAAAAAACAATCAAAGTTCATTACATCCCTTAATGTGTCATTTGCAAGGGAACGAGCTGGGAGCGATGAGGCAACTTCCACCTGTGGGGGAGAAGATGGGAGGGGAAAGGGGAAGAACTGGGCATCTGGCCCTGTCAAGGGTGATAGGGCTCAGCCCCACAGCGAGACACAGCTGGACATGGCAGAGCCAGGGGGAGCATCCGAGAGAAGCCTGCAACAACATGACCTCTGGCTCAGCAGCAGCAGGACCAGATCCTACCCACCACAGGGAAAGCAACAGTGGTTTCACCCCAGCGCCTCCACCACACAACCCACAGTGCCTGAGGGCCACTGTGACTTGGACACGCCCACCCCCAGCAGCTGTAGAGGGTCCAGGACACCAAAATGACCAACAGGTCAGGGGAAATGAAATAGAAGCCTTAATCAGAAGACAGGAAAGGCAGCAGGAGGTAGGAAGTTTAGACACAAGGACAGACAGGCAGTTCTGCTCTGTCAGATGCAGGGAGCCACTACCCCCACATAAAACAGCCCTGTGAGTATGTTATTTGATTGGGTTGAACCATGAAGGCATGAGGCTGCGGGAGGGACACAGCTCTGGAGGCATTATTTCAGGGTTTTGCACCTCACTCTTACTTTTGATGGAAAATCATGAGCAATCAGGCATTTCAGCTGTGCAAAGCTTCACCAACTGAAAACCCAGCAAAGACTCAGCCTCCCAGCCCCAAAACCACCAATATACTCTACTGTTCATAATCAAGATTTGGCTGCAAGGACTTCAGACAGCCAGAGGGATGGGGCAAATGTAATAAATGGCTGCTGGATCACCTCCTGTTTCAGGCATTGACCCAGTGTCTCCCACAGGGTCTGCTTTGTAAAACACTCTATGGCCACAGGGTCAGCCAAGACCAGCGAGTGGAAGGAGGACACTCTACCCAAATCAAGCTCCTCTGACTTGTAAGGGCCACCATGAGATGAGCAGGATGTTCCTCTGTGGGCCAACATCAGGAGCTCTATTCCCAGCAGTGATGCTGCCTGCCAGCCCTGGCCCCTCTCCCAGATTGCTGAGCACCTCCAACTGCAGCAGCCTCAGTGGCACTGGCAGGGTGGGGCTGTGAGACCAGTAGCTCCAACAAGGGGCTCTAGTCACTCATTTTCTCAAATAAGAAGCACACTAGGGAAAAAGGGTGACTCCAAGCAAACCAACAGTGGGAAAAGTAGGAGCCAAAGCTCCCAAACAGTTCCTTGTGCTGCTGGGCAAAACAAAGCACACACTAAAGCACTCACAGGACGGACACCTTTGGTGTTCCTCACCTTTAGAGCTACCTGGCAGTTGTGGCAAACCTGAAGCTGAGCAGACCTCGCAACCTCATGGAGGCAGGCAGCCTCAGAGAAGCAGTTCCACATTTGACGGGAGAACGATTCCCCATCACTTCCTGCTGGGATGGTCTTGGCAGTTCTGGTGTAAGGGCAAGCCCAACCAGCTGGCTCCTGGGGTCTGGAAACAAAGCCCCACGCAGACAGACACTTCTGCATACATCAAGAAATGTTTCCTTCCAGCCTAATCACTTCTAATCCCATCTGCATCCTAATTATTAAAAACTTTCAGAACTCAAGAGCTGTAAATGCCACATCAGAGCAGGCATTCCCAGCAGTAGTGCCAGGCTGCATTTCCAGGAAGCAAATCACACTCTCAAACCCTGAGCACTTTTCTTTGAGAAACACATGAACGTTCTCACAAAAGAGGGGTGGAAATATTAAGGACTCATTTGTTATTATGCCACTGCACAGTGAACGGAGCCATTGTTCCCCACCTGGGCTAACAATACCTTTCAGAAAACACAAAGTGCTTTTCCCAGTGCGTTCGTTAAAAAATGTCAAGACCAAAGCTGCTGGAGGATCAGTGAGCAGTTTGGAAAATAAAATACACTAAAATAAAATAAAGCAGCTAACAGATTGTCCAGAGGGTTTTCACACTTGGTTTGTAAACACTCTTTTATTTAATAAAAATAATCATCCATTATAGCAACTTCTGCTTGTGGTTTGGTTTTGGTTTTTTATACATTAAAGCACAGTTTATTTGCTTTCCTCACCTCTTGAGGAATCAGTTCTGAAAATGCAAGTGAATGTAAACATTGCTCTCCAGGTCCCAAGATGCATCTGAGGACCCTTGGAGTTAATTACAAAGTCAAAAGAGAGAGCAAAATCAACAAAACACTTTTCAAAAGTAAAAAGGTATTTTAGTCTCTTCCTGTGCACCATACAACTCCAAAGAAGGCAAATTCATCTATACATGAAACTTATACAAACTTTGCTTTCTCCAAACAATTTCTATGACTTGTCAGTAGTTGATAAAGCTGTTTTCATAACATTAAAAGACTTGCAGACTCATTTATTGTTATAAATAAAAAGTTTTTCCTATAAATGTTTTCCAGAAATTTATTCATGGCACAAGGATGATAGATTTGTTCTGTTCATTTTTGTTTTGGTTTTCTTTTTTTTTTGTTGTTTTTTTTTTTAGCAGAAAGAGTTGAAAGCCATTTCAGGAAAGAGTGTAAAAGCAGTGTTAACTCTCTCTCCTGCCCTAATCTTACAATATTTACACTTTAAAAAGGAAAAAAATAAATCAAGCTTAATTAGACAATAAAAAATAATTACACTATAAAATATTGGAGAAAATTTCAGTTAAGTTTCCCACTTCAGAGTTTTGTCCTGTATGAGACTGAAAGAGGGATGCTTTCATGTTTCCTGGGAAAGATGAGACTGGCAGGTTAAAATCTGAACTCTTCTCTCTTAATTCAGAAAGATGGAATGGCCTCTGTGCAGACATCCCCTCCTCTCTGCAGGAAATCCTACAGGAGTTAAACTACCACAAATCAACACCAATGAGATAACGTGATATGCAGAGCCCTGTTATTTGCTTTGAAATGTTATCTATTTACAGTTGAGGTGGAGGAAGCAAGTGACCATCGAACACATTTCGGTGCTGCAGACTGGTATAATATCAAACAAGATTAACTCGTGGGCAGCTTGGCTGAGTCCCAAGCCTCACGTTGCAAGGGAGATAGTCTCTGTTGCCTGGGACATCCCTGCCTGCACAGCAAAGGCACCGCTCCACCAGGGTCTGCTTTAATGAGTAATGAGACGGCAGTTACCATCTCAGCTGTATTATCTCACAGGCAACACAGCAATTAAACAGAAACATGTATGATATAAAAAAAATAACAACAAAAAAAGACAGTCTGGTGAGGTCTGTGAGCCTAAGCTTTATAGCCAAAATAAAAAAAATGACAAGACTCTGGAAATTTTGATAATATTATCAAACTGTCAGGTAAGGAGATGGCTCTGGTTGTTCAGTGGTTTTGAGTGAGGGGTTTTTCAGGGGGTGGGAAGAGAGAGAATTTTAAGGTTCAAAGATAATTAAAGCATTCACAGTTTCAAAGCTGCTTATCTTACAAAAATTAAGACATTCAAATTCAAGAACACAATACTGTATTTTTACAAGGGGATCAAAATTCATTACATATACAACATGGGAAAAAAAGATACAACAAAATAAAAAAGCCAACACCTCTGGTGTGGCATACTCTCTCTTTGTTGTTCATCTCACAGAGCTGCACAGTGTTTGTCTTTAAAGAGTCAAACTGAGCAGTCATGAAAATATCCACTGAGAGATTCTGGCAAGGGAAAAAAAAACTAACAAAATAAACCAAGCAAGTCAAAGGCCATCCTTCCCCAGAAAAGTCAAATGCCATGGCTCAGACCTCCACTTGCCTGCTTCTTCTCACGTCTGCTGCCCAGCACTTCCATAGGCTCATCTCAGGTTTTAAAGGCTTCCTGCTCATGAGCTGAAGGAAACCATCCCATGCAAGCACAGCCTGAGAGAGACATGCTTTACTCTCCTACAAAGTCTTGATTAGTGCTGCCCATAGCAAAGGGTCCTTCAAACAATCCTTTTCCTCTCTATCCTGCAGAGGATCCTTTTGAAGGCCCGCCTGAAGTCATGGTTGAAAATGGTATAGATGACGGGGTTCAAGGAGCTATTGCAGTAACCGAACCAGAAGAAGAACTTGAAGAGGGTGCCAGGCACGAAGCAGCTCTCACAGACTGCCGTCAGGGTGTAGGTGAAGAAGAAGGGGAACCAGCAGATGACAAAGACCCCAATCACCACTGCAAGCACAAAGGTGAAGCGCTTCTCCCGATTCTGCCTGCCCTTCCACCGGGATCCTTTGGTGTTCCTCTCCTCCTCTGTCTTCCTGGGCAAACTGTCCCCAGGCTTAATTTGGCTCAGCTTAGTCTTGGTCTTTCCTCTCGATGGTCTCTCTGACTTCTTACACTGGTTGTTCTCCTGGTGCTCAGAGGAAGAGGTTTCCTCCATGTCTATGCCATTGACCTCTCCCTCCTGCCCACCACTGCCTCCTGCTGCCTTCTCCCCATTGAGCTGCGCCGTGGCTGGCAGCTCCTCCTTGTCAGTCAAGCCATTCTGCTTCTTCTCAGGGCGCTCTGCTCGCTTGTTCGGTGGTACCCTGGTTCGCCTCTTGGCTATCTGGTAAATGCGGATGTAGACCAGGATCATGATAAGGCAGGGGGCAAAGAAGGAGCCAATGCTAGAAGAGATGATGTACCACTTCTCATCGTTGATCTTGCACCCTGCCACCCCCTGGTCAGCTGGCTGCCCGCTCTTCTTTTCGATGGAGATGAGTGGTGGGAAGGAGATGACAGCTGAGATGACCCAGACGATGAAAATGATGCACTTGATGCGGCGTGGGGTACGCTTGAGGTTGTACTCAATGGCTTGTGTGATGGACCAGTAACGGTCGAGGCTGATGGCACACAGGTGCACGATGGAGGAGGTGCAGAACAGCACATCCAAGGCCAAGTAGATCTCACACCACACTTTACCAAAGTACCAGTATCCCATCACCTCATTTGCCAGTGAGAAGGGGATAACCAGTGTGGCCACCAGGATGTCAGCCGAAGCCAAGGAGACCAGGAAGAGGTTCTGGGGGGCTTTGAGTGCCCGGCTGGTGAAGACAGCAATAATGACCAGGACGTTGCCGAAGACAGTGAAGAGCATGAGCAAGCCGGCCAGGCTGATGAGGGTGATGGTGGTGTGCAGAGGGTATGGCATGCCCCAGCCTGGCCCGGCCCCGCTGTCGTTGAAGGTCCCGTTGTTGCCGGGAGGCGGGTAGCCCTCCTCCTCCTCCAGCTGCCGCTGGTACTCCATGGAGGAGAAGAAGTGGCCCCTCTCCGTGAACGGGCGCTCCAGGTTAAACATCAACGCCGGCTGCGCGGATACCCCCGCCCTTCGCCCCGGCTCCACCCGCGCCGCGCCCGGCTCCAAGCCCGACTCCTCCGCCTCCTACTGTGCCACCGGCCGGGGCGGAGGGGCGCTCTGGGGGCCGGGGGGCTGCGGGCGCCCACCTCGCATGCTGAGCGCTGCCGCCGGGACCCTCCGAGCGCGGCGGGGCCGAGCGGATCGAGGCTAGGGCTGCAGCCGGCCGCGGCTGCTCTGCTTCGCTCGTCGCCGAGCAGTTTTATAGCCCCGGATCGGGCCGGGGCTGCCGCGTCAGCCCCACGTGGGGAGCTGCCCCCGGTGCGCGCACACGCACAGACACACACACAGACAGACACATACACGGAGACTCAACACTGCGCACCCCCCGCCCCAGCACGGACACACGCTTCCACCGCCCCTCCCACGGGTCCCCTCGCTCGGCTCTCACGCCCGCCCGCTCCCCGCACGCATCCGCACCCGCTCTCCGATCGGCCCCACCTGCATTCGCACACCCGCTCGCCCCCCGGCACCTCCGCGCACACACACGCAACCCGTGCTCCACGGTCCCCCGTTCCCCGCGGCCCCTCGTGCCCCGCGGTCCCCCGTCCCACGGTCTCGCCACACGCGGCTCCTCGCCCGGGGAGAGGAGCGGCCCCGCGGAGCGGCTCCCACTGTGCGCGGGGATGGGCGTGCGAGGGGCGGGTGGAGGTGACCACCGTGCGGGCGGCTGCGCAGCCACCGCGGGGGAGCCGGGCTGCGAGACGGTGAAAGCTGCCGCCCCGTTCTGCGTGTCGACCGACGGGCTCCGCTCCGGGTGTGCGGCCGTGCTTGCGGGGAGCCCCGACGGCAGCGCTTGCCCCACGGCCCCGCGTGTCAGCCGGGCATGGCTGAGCTGCCGATCTCGCGGGCGGGGGCAACCCTGCCGGGACGGAGGAATCCCGCCGGGATGGAGGGACCCCACGGGCGGAGGGACCCCGCCGGGACAAAGAGAGCCCGCCGGGATGGAGGGACCCCGCCGGCACGAAGGGACCTCGCCGGGACGGAGGGACCCCGAGGGCCGCGCGCGGCGGCCCCGGGCAGCGCGGCGGGGCAGTGGCACCTGGTGGTCGCGGTGCCTCACTGCACCCGCCGGCCCGTGCGGAGCATTCCTCGCCGCAGCATCCCGCCCCGACGGCAGGAACACGCTTCCGACCAGGCAAGGATGGGGTGGCAGAGCAGCGAGGGATGGGGGCAACCTCCCGCTGCAGGATCGCCTCGGACCAGGCTCAAACCCGGCTGCACGGGCACCCAGGGCGGTCCCCACGCCACAGCACAGGCTCAGCACACTTTCTCCTAGCCCACTCCCCGCGTTGTCTTCCCCGTTTCTCTCCCCAGAGGACGCAGGTCTGGGTAGGCAGCTGTCCCGCAGGGTGCCCTACACCTGGAAAGCCTCCCCCGATGCTCCCTGACAGCGCCGGGGCTGGCAGTCATCCACCTGCATGGCTGCAACAGCAGCATGGGAGCTTTGTAACGGCACAGGAGCAATAGTGACACTCCGGGTATCCCGCCCAGCCCCGATGCTGCCAGCTCTCAGCCTTGACAGATCACTCACCCAGACTCCAGCCCTGATCCTCTTGCTCACAGCCTCTAATGATGCTCACTTGGTGCTCCAGATTCAGGCTGCTCTCAATTAATTGCCGTGCTGGAGGCTCAGGCCAATGAATGTATTTTCTCTGCGAGATGGAGGAAGCCCTGTCATCTTTGTCCCTGTGCCACACACTGTGTTATAAGCCAGGCCCAGGAGCAATTATGCTCAGGAGGAGCAGGAATGGGAGAGACAGGGTCTGGGAGCCAGAAAGCACAGCCTCTGAAACTAGCACAGGGCTGGGAAAATGGGGGGGAATCCCACAATCTGAGCAAGGGAGTGCAACACCCACCACACTGGTGTGCCTGGGAAAAGGGCAATGTGCAGAGAGTGACTTAAAACCTATAAACTGAACCCAAGATGACTAATATGCCCACACAAAACAACCCTATATGAGAGTAAGTGCAATGTGTAACCACAGACTTCACTGCAAGGATGAAGGACTCACCTAAGGCTATAGCAAGGCCAGTGGGAGGTCAAGGCGATGCTGGACTTTGTGAACGAGTCTTGTCTTCACCAGGTTGTATGGCACTGGTGTGCTCTGCAGGAGGATGGTGTTCTTCATGGCAGAGGGTCTCCCCCTCCCTCAGATGTGGGATCTGCATCACCCCTGGCAGAAGCTTCCTTGGTCAATGCCTGGGTAGAATGACTTGGGGTTGGGGGGGGGGGGGATGTGTGCAGGCCATGCCCTGCCTGCATGGATAACCCCTTCTGTGACCAGTTTGACCTCACCTGTAACAGTGCACCTGGCACTAAGGCCACCAGGCACTGTCTGAGATGCTTTGCTCCAGACCTGGGCTGGTCCCTTTCTGGAAACACCCTGCCTTCCCCCCATGCCTCTGTTTTCCCCACCACAGGCAGATAACTGATTTAAATGACAAAACATAATCAACTGCCTTGATTTTCTGTCTCTTTTTGTAGCTAGACACCCTCAGTCTGCCTGAAGCTAAACCCAGCCAACACGTTTCTCCTAAGTCACCACACTGCAAAAGCAGAGCTTTGATCAGTTCTCTTTGCTGGGACAAAGAGCACGATGGGAACACATGAGGCCAAAAGCCTGAAGAAAAGGATTTGTTCCAGAAACACTGCTAGAAAGAGAATTCTCTGCAAGTGGGGAACAGCTGGGATGGTGTTGTATTCATCTCAGAGAGAGAGAAAATCTGCCTCATCAAAGGCACTTTCCTTGCACTGCCACCATTGTTGTGCCTGTGACATCTCTGTGATTTTATTGACACCAGAAGTGCTCAGCACTGTCTGCAAAGTGATTCAGTAATGCCAAGTCTCCCCTTGATTTTCTCTGCAGGTTATCTCAAGGCTCTGCCCAATTCTTGAGATGAAATATGGTCAGAAACTGTGAGGGTTGGTAAGGACCCCGAAGATCTCACTCAAAAACCCGTGGCACACCTTGCCCTACAGCACAGTCATCTTTACAAGTGTATACCGTGCTTGATGATAATTTGGAATATTCATAAAGACTCAACTTGCAGAGTCCTGGGATTCGGTAAGAAACATCAATTTTTAGCCCCTCTAAGACTGTAGAAAAAAGCTTCACGGGAGAAAAAAACTAGTTAGTAAGTAACATTTTTATATCAATCCTCTGGCGCTTGCATCCAGATGCTCCATTTTTGAATGTGTGTTGCTGACAGCACTGATATGAGCTTTAAGGACTCAACAGTTCAAACTTAGTCAACAAGTGCCCGACAAGACAGCCCAGAAAACAGCCTGTTCTCTGGCAGCATCACACACCGAAGAGCTGCAGGAGCCTGCCCTTTCTTCGGAAAGCAGCCTGGCTTCTCAGCAGAGCCCCACGAGGAACCAGGCTCGCCAGACAAGGAGGGATAGCCTGGGTGCGCACTAATGAGTGAAGCTGGAGGCTATCGATCCCCTCTGATTGCTCCCGCTCCGTCAGCTCCGTCCCGGGAGGGCAGCAATGCCCTTTCCGAGGCGCGGCGGCGAAGTTCGCATTCAGCACGTGTCCCTCGAGCGCGTCCCCCGCAAACAAACTGACCTTTATGACTGGTTTCAGGTCATTAATTAGGCACGTTGCTTCCGTGTTTATGCAGCTCTTCCGCCCATCAACTCCGGGATCGCTTCCAGCATCGTCTCCGCTGTCGCGGGGGGAGCCGGGACCACCCTCCCCTGCTGCCTCTCGGGGAGAAGGAGCTGCGAAACATTCGTGCAATTTCGGAGCTGCTCACAGCATGAAGAAAATCACATATGGAGAGATAATCTCTGGAAAGAATCGCTATGGTAATAAGGCTGAAAAATGTGTGTTTTGAACAAGCAGCCCCAGGAATTGTTTATTTCCAGAAAAGCAGTGAGCGTCTGGCAGGGAAAAAAGTAAGTAAAATGCTGAAAGGCTGAGGCTTGCTTTTTAGACAGTCTGGTTCAGGCCCAAAGAAGCTGGACAAACCTAAAACCATCTCAAGGCATGGCAGCACAGACTCCTGGGGGGGGCCCACATGAGCGGGGCAACTGCTGGAACAAGGTGCAGAAATCATTGCTCAGCAGAAGCTTTCAAGAGCAGCTCTGTGCCAACTTGACAAAAGCCGTGGAAGAGGGAAGCCTTGGAGCCGTGGGTGCATTAGGAGGTAAACAGCAGTCACAGTTTGCTTTGTGTGAGGAGGTCTGTGACTTGCACTGATCGCAGTATTTGCATATCCATGGCAGGAAGCCCTTGTGGTAGCTGTGTATTTGATCCTGCTACTGGGTGTATTTGAATATATGAAAGCAGGGTGTCTTTCAGGAAGATTTGCTTTACTGACTGTTCAGTTACCCTTGGGAGAAAGGCACTGGAATCCCATGGCTTGTGACACCCTGTGGACTAATGACTGAATAGCCCTTCAGGGCAACTTCAAGCTGGTCAGTTTTCCTGCAGGCTCAGGACAAGCTGGCAGAGCTGCACCCAAGTCATACAAAAAAGTGCTTTTTCCCTTTACTGTGTTAACCCCAGGAGGAAAAACACTATAGGAGCTATCAGGGAAAAGGCACAGATGTTCTGCAGGCAAACCTGGATTTGCTGGATATATAATGGTGCCACTGCAAAGTAATACAGCAAGTACATGAGATGGGTGTTTCAAACGCTGTGATTCCTATTTTCCTTCTATTTTTAAAATTAATTGAAAAACTGACTGTCACAGCCTCCCCTCCAGGTTCTTTGGGACCACAGGCCCTTTTCCTTCTACACACATATTCAGACCCACAGCCCTTCCTTTCCCCATCCCTTGCTGCACTTCAGAGTTTGGGTTTTGCTCTTTTCATAGATCTTATAGCAATGGCTCCTGCAGAGCCATGTTTTTCAGCAGAGTTTGTCTGGAGTCAGCTGCTGGATGTACTTTTTGTAGTTATTTGAATAAACCAGCAGGAAATGGATAGCTGTGGCAGTGGTCTGTGCTAGCACCTAATCCCCTTGCAAGCAGGGATGATGCACCGTATCAGATGTTCAGAGGGAAGAGAAAGGAGACACACTGAATATTACCTACGGTGGCTGTTCTTCACTACCCAATCTGCAAACAGCTGGTTCAAACCAGCTCAAAATGGATCCTATGTGACCACCTGCTCCTCAGGGTTTTCTTTTTGCAAACAACTTGAAAGCTCTGCTTGCCTTTCCTCTGCCTTTCAGGTTGCCTGCCCTGTTCAGATGGATTTCAACCACTAGATTTGATTACACAGCCGTAAACCAACAGCCAAGAGAAACATTTCCACACTGAAGATTATAGATGGCAGAGCCAGGGGTGAGGCTGAGACATGGGGACTGTGCTTTGTGAAAGCCTCTGGTTTATTTATTCAGTATTTTCCCTCTTTTGCTTCTGCCCAGTGTCACAGCGGCCTCTGCAAAATAAAAGGCTCATTTCGGCACTGCTGGAGGAGCAATGCACAAGAAACCTCAGCAGCTGGCTGTCTGATGTTACTGGCCTTGTATCCCTCAGGCACTTCAATGCCACAGGGAGAAGAGAGAGAGAAACGAGACAGAAATGTGCATTTTCTCTCTGTAGCACCCTCAACTTCATAGACATGTGTTCCTCTGTGCCAAGAACACACGACTGTGTTTTTATGCAGTGCTATTTTCTTAATTTAAGTTCCCTGTCTGGGAATCCTCTCTCCTCCTTGCTGCATCCTGTAGTGTGTCCAGAACTAAACACCAGGGGGCCATCCCTCAGTTCTAGGGAGCAGCTGTGTTCCCCTCTCCAGGCTTCCCATCACGCCAGCTCACAAGATAGGGATCCCCCTGAAACTAGCCAGTAATGGTAGAAACATAGTAAAACATAAACTAAGCCACCTATAGATCATTCTTAATATATTACAAGGACCTTCCACATCGTTCACTATCAGTCCCTCACTCAGGGAACAGACTCATTGCCTCTCATGAAACCTTTAACCAGGCTACAATGGGCTTTTCTATACATATAGGACCATATAGCCAAAACACAGTGAAAAAACAGCCAAATCCTTGAGCCCTGGCCAGAGCAAGGGAAGGTGATACTCCACAAACTCTGGCCCTGCTCCCTCCCAGAGGCTGCCCCCACACAGCCTTGCTCCTGTGGGCACTCCCTGATCCACTCTGCACAAAGGCTCCCTCAGCAATGATGCCCCAGCGAGCAATAACCAAGCAAGAAGCACTGCCACACTGCTGGATCCAGGGCTGGCAGGTCACTGCTCCAGCCAGCTGCAGAGGGAATTGCTGTCCAAGCCTGCAACTGGAACAGGTTGTTCAGAGAGGTGGTAGATGCCCCATCCCTGAAAGTGTTCATGGTCGTGTTGGATGGGGCACTGAGCAGCCTGACCTAGTTGAAGATATCCCTGCTTGTTGCAGGGGGAGTGAACAAGACGACCTTTAAAAGTTCCTTCAAACACAAACCAATCTATGGAAAGCAGGTAGTGCTGGAGAGAGTCTCTCCTGTAGAGAGGCTCCCAGGACAGCATTCAGAGAGCAGAAAGGTTGGGCACCAGTAACTTTCCATAAACCTCTGAAACCAATCAAGTTTCTGCAGCTCAACAAGTTCATGAGCAGAGTCAGTCTATGTTTAAGACAAAATTGAGACTCCCTCACTTTAAAGCATTTAATTTCCCAGCTGGGAGATACTGACATTCAATTACTCAGCCGAGGAGTAACTCATTTGTTCAAGTTCCACTCCTCAGGGCCCAAACATGTGTGTCTGCCCTTTCCTTCGCCGTTCTTCACCATCTCCATTGGAGACTGACACAGTAACGCTACCTCTGGGCCACGGGCTGCCGTCAACAGTATTCATTCAATCCCTCTTGAGAAGGTAGAAGTGCCCCAGTTGAGCTCTAACTCTCTGGTCCATCACACATCCCCAGCAAACTCCTCTGGTGCAGCCAGAACAAAGCTTCCAATGAAGCAAACAGCTCTGAAAAGAGAGTGCACAACAGAGAGCAGCCAAGCAGGGATTGCAATTCCCACCTGCCAAGGTGTGGATCTCACAGCAGGTTGAGATCATCATGGAAAAGGGGAAGCAGATCACATACCCCCTTTCAAAAACCAGACCAAAGCAAGCTGCTACAGCAGGAGACAGCTTTCCCTGCATCCTTGCATCAGGCAGGTTTGCCATCTGTGCCTAACCCATACTGCCACGTCTACACTGATGCAGGGTGGCAGCACTAGAGCTAAAAAAAACAGAGTCGGGGTGGCAGCAGCAGTTCTTGAAAGCTGAGATGTATAAAAGGTCCAGGGGACAATTGTCCGAAATTCCCGGGTTCCCTCCCAGAAAGCAGAGCATGTCAGCATCGTTTCTCAGGGAGGGAGGCCGCTGGGGAACACAGCAAGACTTACCATGTTTTCCCTTGTTCCGTATTTCACCATCTAGTGGCAAAGGCAAGTAACACTGAGGAGCCATTCAGGAGCTGCAGCTGCTCTGGAAGGAGATCTCGCTTTGCACCAGCTCCTCCTAGTCAGAGCCACAGCTGCCTCAGCTGGGGACACAGAGGAGGACACAGGGAGCACCCAGAGCCCTGCAAGTCCCCCAGTTCTAAACCATGCCCCTGATAAAGACTCCCCTGCACAGACTGACTCCCATCCCAGATGAACCACTCTGCCCACCCTGTGCCACTGTGTCCCTGATGTCCCCCCAGCCCAGCTGTAACACCCAGGCTCCTGTAACTTTGGCCCCTGGCACCAGTGGCCTCCTCTCCTGCCCCCAACCTCTCCTCAAAGTCACCCCAGCCCCAGCTCCCAAGGGGACAATAAGCATAGATAACTGAGGATCAGCACTGGGCAGAGCAAACCCAGGTCTGGCAATCAGACCCAGCTGAGCTAATGGCACAGGCTGAGCCAAGCCCCCAGGAAGACATCATGGTGAGCAGAGTCCTTCTGAGTTGAGACTTTACCTTCCCCACCTCAGCTGAACTGTTAACCAGGGATGGAGTGGGTAGAGGACAAAGGGTATTGGAAAGGGGCACAAATACCTCCTAGGAAAAACCTTTACTGTGGACTCAGACAGGTGTTCAAGTGCCTGGGATGCTGATGAGAACTTGCCTTCATCTGCTCTCCAGAGCTGCTTTCTCCCTGGGCTGCCCCTTTGCCATCAGGCCATGCCAAAAGGGAAATTTCCACCAAGGCTGGGTCTCCTTTCCATGCCCTGGCCACAGTCCACCCACTTGGACATGGCAGGAGTGTTTGCATGTGGATCTGTTCTGTGGAAAGGAAGGAGAGAGCACTTGTTTCTGCAGGGGGACTTTCCAAAATGAGCTCACAGAGTGGGTGCAGCCTCCCCAGCAGGGCCAGGCCTGCCCCACATTTCAACTCTGTCTGCTGGATGGTCCAACACCGTCCTGACTTGTGTGGTGATAGCCAAGTGAACCAAAGTCCCAGAGAAACATGCATCATCTGGTGAGAACAAGAGGTAGGTTCTTCTCTCCAGTGCCAGGTTTTCCATCCTCATGGGGATTTGCAGATTCTGCATCCATCATTACTGTGCTGATTCCCACGCTGCCTACAACATAATTATCCCTATGCAGATTGCATAGGGACAGTGCAGACTGCAAGGTACAATCATAGGCATATTGCATAGGGATATTGCAGATTGCAAGGTGCAACTGGTTTTCTCCCCGAGAGACTCAAATTAAGTTTAAATACCAGCTTTTGATTTATTTGCTTATTCAGCACTGTCAGTTGCTTTTCAGCAACACAAACTAGCTCTCTCCTCAGGAAACATTTATCCTATCTGGGAATCAAGGGTGGTAATGTGTAATCAGGACAAAGCACTTAGAGGATGTAGGCTGAGAGAAGCACTGTAATACATCTCCACTTGTGTTTTTTTCAACTCAGACTTTCCTTTTCCCTGGAAGCATTCTAGGTACCAAGGGAAATTCCTGCCATACAAAATTTAAGAGCAAAATAATCCATGTGATTCCCTGAAGTGTCACAGAAAACCAAGCACATGTCAACAAGCATTAATCTCTGCTGCTACACACTCTTCCTTTTTTTTCTGAGAAGTTGTTTTCAACCCTGAACTCAGCAACAGCACCAAATTCTTCTGCCACAACTTAGTCTCTTTGCACGCTGATGATGGATACGGCAGGTCAGTGCTCTCTCATCAACATAGGATGCCATCCCCATCTTCACAAGGCTTGATGTCTTTAACACCCTCTGCCACTCCCAGAACAACCAATGGAAGCCATGGCTGGGGAAAAGGAAAGGAGAAATCTCTGCTGCTTCACATACCATCCTGCTCTTCAGCCTGTCAGCGCCAGTGAAATGCAGGGGCAGAAGAATCAAGAGGGAAAGCAATCTGCGAGAAACACTAGAGCTCCCTTACAGACAGGCAGCAATGAACCCACCCTGAACTCTTCTTTCCACTTGTTAAGGCCAAGCCATTTGCTGGGTCACAACCACAAAGTGGAAATTGCCATACAGCATTCAAGCACTAACAGAGGCGTAGTCCCAGTGCAAACAGACACACAGAAAACCAGCATGACTGAAATCTCAAGGCTTAACAGCACCCTTTCATTCCAGCTTGCCTAAAAATATCCCCCAAATCCTCAGAAAGGCAGCTCACTGGTACTGCAACTGGCTTTAATTGACAGCCCCTCAAAGCCATTTTGTTGAGGCCTTCCTCGCTACCCTGCAGGAAGGGTGAAGGGGATCCACCACCCACCCACCCAGCCATCAGGCTCAGGTGCTACACAGGAGGTTCACAGTGTCTCTCAGCACTGGGACACCTCACCAGGCCAGAAAAGTCCTCTGGAGCTGAAGTCACTGAAGATCACCATTGATTCCTCACTACAATCCAACCTCAATTTTCCTTAAGCAGAGCAAGAGACAAGAGTAGTAAAAAGCAATCGTGGCAACTTCAACAAGTATCTTTAAAAAATGTTAATTTTTAAACATTTCTGGGGAATTACATGTCTGTAGGAAATAAGAATGTCATTTTGTCATTAATATTTCACTAACAATTTAATTGTGGGAGCATGTGGGTTTTCCTAAAGCCAAAGCAATGAATATTACCAAGCATTACACATATTACAGAACTCTTTACTGGACTGTTAAGCACTGTGTCATTTCAAAAATTAATACATGCATGCTTATTCCTAAATGGTTTGGAGCACAGATTGGCCACAGAATTGTCACTAATCAAAATTCATTCCTTTCCGAGTCTTGACGTGTATCCCAAGCCAAATCTTTTATCTGGCAAGTACTGAGACATCAATCCCTTCACAGGGACTCTGAGACACGATGCAAAAACCTGGCTGGGCTCTATAAACAAAGTGTCCAAGGAGCCAACGGAGAAGCTGCACAGCAATGCACATCTGTGCCATGTGCAGCTGATCCATCTTTTTTATTTCCCTCTCCCAGCCATCTGTTCCAAAATCCTGTTTTTCTCTTGGTATCTCCATTCTGGAAGAGAACTAGATAAAAGGGGCTTATAACCAGCACGAAGCAAGTTCAGAAGAATCAGCTGCACCAACAGGTACAGCGGTCAGAAGCCACTGGTCCTACACCATCTTTTTGCTCTCCCCGCCCTCTTCTACTTTCTTCAGCTCAGGACAGTGTGGGAGGCACCAGGGGCGAGATACGTGCTGCTGGCAAGAGGGAAATCCGAGGTAGGAGAAATGGCAGGTGAGTGCAAGTGGAGAAGCTGAGATCAGATGTGAGACACAAGGAGTTCACAGGGGCAAAAACAGGCACTGCCAGAGAAGCCCCTCCTTCTCATGGAGGATTCTGCTACTTCCAAATACGGTTCTGTTTTAAAGTGACATCCACCCCTCCCCAGATTTCAAAAAGCTTCTTCAGAAGCAGTGGCCTGACTCCAGGACCATCCATCTGGTGGAGCCACAGACCCTGGAATCTTGGCTGAGCTCTCCTGCCTGGCAGGCTGTGCCTGGAGCTGCAGCCGGGTATGGGCTATAAACAACACCAACCAGAAGACGCTGACCCCAGGGTACCAACTGCTCTCCACTTTGATCAATTTGCTTTTAAGGAATTGCACCCAGTGCCCTTCACCCTTTCCAGACAAACCTCTGATTCCCTGGTGCTGCTGGGATTCTCACCTGGTCCCCCATACCAGAACCATCCAGTGCTGCTGTGTGATGTGGCTTCATGGAAGGCTGGAAATGCCTGGCAGGCCTAAAAAGAAGTTGCTTTACTTGGAGATCATTATAAAGCCTGAAATCAGAGCTGTCTTGCTGACCAGCAGCTCTATACCTAGTTGAATTTCTTGCCTGCTGCTGCTCTGGCAAGGCTAGACATTTTTAACTTCTCACTTTAAGCTTTCCACTCAGTTAACATATTTGTCAAGGGCCAAAAAAAGCTGAAGGGCATCCAAAAACGTGGGTCACATGGCAAGAAGTTTTACTGCACTGTCCTTACCATGGCTGTTTTCAAACAACATTTTAAGATTTTCAAGGGAAAATGTATTTCCATTAAAACTGTCCACATGAAGTTTGGAAATCACTTCAGGCAGCACAGCTGTAATAATGCAGGCCAAAATGCAAACCAGCTACTACTAGGTCAAATGATGCAAGCATCAAACTACAGTAAATTAAGGATTCATTATGAATCTTAACAAAGAAATACTTTACTAATAGAAAGGAAAAAGAGGGTGTTGTGGAAAGAGCTTTGAAAGGGAACACTTGTGTGCAATTTTGCAGATACCATCTTACTCAGAGGCAGTGGGTAGATTGATCTCTAAAGACTCTTAAAAGGTTTTGCAGTGGAAAAAAATAGTTGCAAGGCACACAATCAGATCATTAACTGTGTAGCCCAGGCTGCCAGCTGCTCAAATACTCCAGATGGCTCCTCCTCTAAAACATCATCATTTGATCTTGATAATCAAATTATCTCCCACTCTTACAATCCTAAGTGAGGCAAGGCTTGAACAAAGAGATGATGTATTTTATTTGACTGAGATGGATTGTGAAAACAAAACAAATTAGCTTTCAAGGTACTCAGCTTCTTCTAGTGGTATCAAAGCTAACCACCTCCAGCCCTTTAACACCTCTTTTCCACAATGGCCATCAAAGTTCACAGCACCAGCTATGCTCTGTAAAGCTGCCCAGGGTCTAGATTTTATACAGTATTTGTACACTAAACAACATACAGTGGGTATCTAAATCCACAAGTTCCCAGCAGGGGAAAGCAGGACCTGTCACTGGAGAGCAGTGCTGGGAGACTCAGTATCCTGAAGCACTTAGCCTGGATTAATGACACAAACATGTAATCTGTTTGTCTCGCCAGAGACATGCACGACATAGTCTGCGTATTTTTGAGACCTTTAGTACAGCCTTAAGGAGATAGGGTGGCAGAAAGAAGAAATTTTCTTCCCTTTTCACCCAATTACAGCCAACATGCATGGCTGTTCTGAGGCCAGGGCTCATCTGTGCATGCTCACTTCAACCATCTGAAGAGAAAGTGGTCACGGCCAGCAAGTCCCCCCAAGTCCAGGTGGCTGACACCAATTCCTGGCAGGATGCCACTGGGGCTGGGGAAGATTGCTTTGCTTTTTTTTTTTTAACTATGGGAATTTCTTTTCTTTTCTACAAAGACTGCAAGGAGGGAAATAAAACCCAACCAGTACACTGTCAGTCTCTAACTTTTCTTCCAAAGAAATCATAAAACTAGAAATTTCTCAGTATTTCCATAAAATCTTGGGCTTTGACAGTTTAAAAAGGCCAGCTGAAATATTCGAAAGTCACATCTGCCAAAACAATGCACTCTTACTAGCATGAAAAGAGTATTTTAAATGCTGTCATTATTTAAACCAGCACACTATGGAAAAATTAATATTAATTTTGCTTTTCACATCTAGTTGCAAAAGATTATGAAAGTCAGTTATAGCAAATCAGAGGAAACAATTCATTATTGCAGTGGGTGGCCTGCACCTGAAGTATAAACCCCAATCTGATCCTTGCCTAGTAGAATTATTTCCCACTGGTGGCTAGTGCTAAACTTTATCACTCATTCAACTTTAATTTTTATAACAGAGCTGTACTTTTATTTTAGAAAGTAGAAGTACAAAGAACAAAAGAGCTTGCTAAAGGCCATGAATTAGGAAAAAGAATCAGAGCTGCAACTAGAAAACCACAAAGAAAGGCAGCAAGAATTATCACAGAACAGAAGAGGTTTCATTTGAAGAGAAGCTAAAAAACTAGAATACTGTGACTTGGAGAAAAAATGCTGCCATTTATGAAAAAAACCTTAAAGAGTGGTAAAAAGTGGATGAAAGAAACTGTTCATAAATTTCTCAAAATACAAGAACTAGGAGTCACCAAATGAAATAAGGTGGTGTGGTTTGAAACAAACAAAAGGAAGTACTTTTTCACCCAGCACATAATTATATTGTAGAATTATTAGACACAGGATGTTGCAGAGGCCAGCAATACAAAGAGATTTAGAATTTTAAACAAAAGAAAAAAATGAACAAGTTTCTTCTGTGAATTTGCCTATCTATCAAGGGCTACTAAATGCAGCGATACAGATGCCGTTTCCTTTTTGCAAGCCCTTCAGTGCGGCTGGTGAGGTCTGGAGCAGCACAAGAGAGAAACTGCATGTCCCTGTTCTGTACATCTGCCACCCAGCCCTGTCACACAGGGGATGGCTGGCATGTGGTCCAGCATCCCAGCACAGGACAGCCACTCTTGTAAGGAGACTGGCTTGTTTTCAGATTGTTGGATCACTTAGGGTAACAGGGACCTACTCAAACACAGACCTCAAGGTGGTTTGCTCAGACTCTCTACTGATTTTCATCAGCAGAGATCTGATGAAGGGACGGAAGCACTCACATTTCTGCATGAGTGACTGCTGCACCCCAAGAGAACCAGTTCCAGCTTTCTAAAGCTCTAGTCGTCCTCGTCATCATGGTATCTGAATTGCTGAGGTCCTTCTATTCTAATTGCAAAGTATACTGACTCTCTTTTGTCTGTTTGCAGGACATGATGCAAGCATCACCTTCTTGAAACAGTAATGAGCCTTACAGAGCTGAAAGACATCAGTCTAGATTGGTGTCATGGCAGTTTGGCAATAATGTCT
This sequence comes from Pithys albifrons albifrons, assembly GCF_047495875.1. Classification (NCBI taxonomy): domain Eukaryota; kingdom Metazoa; phylum Chordata; class Aves; order Passeriformes; family Thamnophilidae; genus Pithys; species Pithys albifrons. The sequence goes on from NC_092466.1 coordinate 10,636,639, forward strand.
TTTATTAAACTAGAAGATTAAATGCTGGTGTCTGTCTTTTAGGCACCACAATTCTGCACCTCCTTTAACTTTGTTGCTGTTGAAATGCATTTTGCACTAAAAACCAATATTTACTTTTTCCCCTTCAGAAAGAAAGCTGTAGGGTTTTTCATTAGATGCCCTACTACACTAAAACAAAAGGAATGTAAAAGTTTTTACCACTATTTGCTTTATAGGTGTCCAGTCTAAATGACTGTGAGTAAAGCAGGTACTATAATCCAACTTTTGAATTTTCTTGTAATTGGTCTGCATGAAAATCTATATTTTGAGATCTTTTGAAGAGTGATAAGTATATAATGAGAAAGCAGTTCTTGATAATTTGAGGTGCTGCAAAAGTACAACTTACATTCAAGTTCGTGTCAGACTAGAAACATCAGAAAACTTTCAAAAGACTCCGTGGCAGCTTATTTACAAATATACTATTTATAATGAATGCATTGATACAGAATGACTCTTATAAAAAAGCAAGGCAATCTTTTATATAGACATAACAATCGACATTACAATAATTCAGATTAAAAGTACATTTGTGTAGATTGTTTACACTCTTGCTTAGTTTTTAACCACTAAGTTAGTGTGGTCTGGTATTTTTCCACAGCAAAGGTCCTGTGCAGTCCTGGTTAAGACCTAAATCAGAATAAAAACCATCACTTTTTTATATTTGCTAATGTAAAAACAAAACCCATTTGTAGATACTATCACTTGTTTATAATCATTCTTACTGTGCCTTGAAGTTTGTGTTGTGCAAATTACTGCCAACTGCACATTTCTAACTAGAAGCTATTCTGGCATGTCCATTTGATACAACTGAGGTGTGAAACGTGAAAGTTCTTAGTTGCATCCAGGTATGAAAAGTTTCCTGATATGAGTTTGTGCTGATTCAGAAATCTAATTTATTTTGGGGTTTAAAAAAAGGGGAAAAAATAACCTCTCAAAGTTTTCTAATTGCCAAATAAAGGATATTTTCCAAACTCCCAGGATTGAAGATGACACTTGAATTCCAGGTTACACAATAAGTTTAAGCACTAACCAGAGATAACAATCTAAGTAGTACTTGTTTAAATCATGTACATGGGCAGACACGACCTTCAAGAAGTCTAAACATGCATGTTCCTCACCTAAAAAAAAAGACTTAAGAGAGGCACTGAAGCAAATATTCTACAACCCAAGTCTATTTCAAAAAAGGGTGCATGAAGGTCAACATTTCCATTGGCATCTGCCAAGCTGAAAAGTCCTAATTGCACAACTGTGTGACGCAACTTTACAAGCAGCATTTCCACTGCATTTATACTTGACAATTTGGTGATGAACTAAAATACGGGACAGCAAGAGACACAATTTCAATGGGTTTATACTAAAACATTTTTGCAAAGAATTATCAAACATCTTCAAACATCTTCCTATTTAGTAAATTAAAATTGAATACGTGACCAACACAAGTCACAACAGCAATTATTCCTTCTTTAGCAAATCTCTGACCTGCTTTACACCTTACCAGACTTCCATACTACATAGTCTATGGTAATTTAGCTTGTTAAATCAAGGCATAAGTCAGGATAGTGTCCTTATGGGGCATGTGTATGTATGCACATAGGCACAATACATACAAAATTGGTATCTTGTCTATGGACAAGCAATCAAGGTCATGATTTTCATCCAAAGTAAAGATTGTCACATTTTTCAATAACTGTTCTAAATTATATTCCCTGGTATGGAAAGGGGGATAAATATTTAATACAAGTATCTGGAAATCACTTGTTTTCAAAGATGCTGTAAATAATTAATTTCTCCACCTTGTCTATGCTTTCACACATCTGTAGATACACAAATACATTTTTATATGTATGTATACATACCCTTGTCAGACTGAAAGTCTTTCCAATCATACTTTAACTAATTAGAGCAAATAAAATTCTTAAACATGTATAAGCCAGTATGTGTGTCTAACTGAATGTCATCAGGCACTAAATACAATTTAGAAACTACACCAGTTAACAATCCAGCATCCTAGAAAATGCAAAAGTCTGTTATGTCAGGATGTAAGATTGTTTTGAATTACCAAATCAGTTAGATTTATGTGGATCTATGTATAAATTTGGATATAAACCCATGTAGGTATATATATGGATTTATATGCATGTATTCCCAACTGTGCCAGATATTCCATAATTATAATTAATTTATAATTAAAGGATAATTTTAAAGAACTTTTCATGTTCTTCTGAGTTGATTTTTCCAGTACCATAACTTCTCTCACACTGCTTTTATTCAAATTTCTCTTGAGACACTGAAAAAACAAGCATTCACCTCAGGGTGTAGAAAATTAAACTCCTAAAACTGGGCTCAGGATTATCTGGCACTGCAACAACCATACTAGTACAAAGATAGTTTGAAAAAATATCCTGTTTTTAATCTAGTAATGAATTAAAACATAGCTTTATTTATTCCTATAAGTGTGTTGAAAGATAGTTTGTTTTTAAGCGAGTGTAACGAGCACTATTTTGGTGGCCAACTTTCCCACAAGAATTTTTGTGAGCGAGGGACAGCTCCAATCATACAGTCATTACCCATGTACCTTAACAAGGTGAATAATCAATGTATTTACAAACTAAACAAATTCAATTCCGTCAACCCTTCTAAAAATGGGATTGAGGAGCAGACAGGGAATGAGACCAAGACGTTTGAAAACACACGGGGCTGCCACTTTTGTTTTGAGGAACCATATTAATCAAACCAGTTTCCCTTAGTGACCTCAGGGCACAAATACGGACTTAGCAGTATATTCAGAAGTTAGATTACAGTCTTGATACTAAGCATTTCAGCATCTTCATATTTTTAACACCTTAGTGCTGAGAAAGATTAACCCAGGCAGAACTGTAAAGAACTAGCCTTTTATAAACTAAAGTCTAAACTGAAAAGCTACAGTAGATGTAAAAAAAAAAAAAAGGGGGGTAGGGAACAGAGACAGAGTGTGTGAGAAAGAACAGACATTACTTAGTAAAATCCAGTGACATCTACAATAGTTTTACAGCATGTTTAAGCCCTCTAAGGTTTTATATCTCCACCTGCCTTCCATATAAACTTACTCCTTGTTAATGAAAAGACGAACAGCAAAACAAGATGCAAATTGATCAAGGGAATACACCTAAATAAGCATGCCTGAAAGCCAGAAGTAATATTCCCATACTTCTGCCTGTGAAACAGATTTCCCATGGCATCGATTGATTTGATTTTGTGCAAAAGGTACAGTCCTCTTAAGTCACACTATGCCAGCAGGAATTCCTATGAGTATAAACTGAACAATTCTGGGGGAATTGTGGAATGCAACCACCTTGAGTTCCTACCCTCCTGAAAAGGGACAGCTGGCCCTACAAGTGCAGCAATAATGTAAATCCCCCTGAAGCATCTTCTGCCTTTTAAACAGCCGAGAAATTAATTATAAAACTGGATCTCCACTACTTACAGAGCTACCAACATCTCTGCACAAATGAAAAAGGTGCCTCTTTTTTAACAGATTGGTTTAATACTGAAACAGAGAGGATGAAGTTAAAAAAGAATAATCAAGATACTGAACTGAATATTTTGAAGCAAGTGCCCCAGCTGTGGGGAAAAGTGCATTTAGTTCAGCAGCAAAACAGCACAGTGTGAAGATATTGTGCTTGGACACAGAAGTTCCATAATGGAAGGAGGTACAAGGCAAGTCAAGATATAAAACCATAGTACATTGTTAACCAACCTTAAAACTTACATATATTGCAGTGTTTAAAAGTAAGACACATTCATTTATTGTACAAGGTCTATAGGGAATCCTTAAAATTGCCTGTTGTAGTTTATGACTCAACATTGTAATAAAAATGTACATATATTTTATTTCCTTGTCACTTAAGTGTACTGTTAGACCTCATAGACTTGTCACTTCACACAATGAAAACTGCTCTTCACTGAGCAAACTCGACGTTTTTACCGATCTGGAAAGGTTTACTTGTGCTAGAAAAGACCAACCGCAAAAGGCTCAGTTCAGATATGTTATGCCTGCAACTGATAACTCAGGGAAGCAAGACATAAAGGAATTCAAGCTCTTTTTTTTGTTTCTTTTCTTTTCATTTTGACTGCATCCTTTTCACCTGCCAGTTGTTCTGATGAGTACATGTTTTTAGTATACAAACTGGTTGATAAAAATTCATCAGCAGAGGCATACAAATTCTAGATATGATTGATTAAAACAGAGCAAATCAGAATAAAACAAGATCCAGTGATTTACTCTGACTGTAAACAATATAAAAACACCATTTGCTTCAAATCTCAAAATAAGTTAAAAGAAAATCCCAACCTTAGGGCACATGACCCTTTCAGGTTTGGATACAAAAAAAAGGGGGAGGGAGAAAAACAGAAAAGTTCATTATATAAAGGTTATACATTTCTCTTAACTGAAAATAAATCTAAGTAAAACTGGTTTTGTCCCTTAAATTTAAAGTTTGAGTTCATTGGCAATTGCTTTAAATGAACTGGCATTTTCAGATTATTCAGACAACTTCCATCAAGTTCAGCAAAGAAAACTTAGACAAGCATTTTTACAGAATAAAAAAAATCTACATGGCTATGATTCCTCTATTAGCAGAAACACATAATGCAGTCTTAAATTTGCCTTTTTATATTATTTATATATTTATATATATATATAATATAATATAAACTACATATATTATATTATATATACATATACAGACAATTACAACATTAATGCAGTTTGTATTTTGTACAGTGTATTGGACAATTCAATTAGCATCAGACCATGGCACGATATGGTCCCTGCATTTTTAGGAACTGAATGATGAAGGAGGGTCCTCCTGCAACAATCTGAGGTGGAAGGTGGCTGAGCGGGCAGTTCTCAATACTCATTATTGACAGTTTGCTGCAAAGAGCCAGCTCAAAGGGAAGGCTGTGCAGATTGGGGTTGTCATTCAAATACAGTTCTTCCAGATTTTCCAGTGTACCTGGTTAAAATAAAATAATAAATAGTAGTATCTTTTTGATTCATGCAGTTTATAACTTTCAGACAGAAGTTCTGAGTCCACTTGATTCTTTCCTACACAGAATCTTGAGTCAGTCACTCATCCAGACTCCTGTTTTCAAGAACAGCAAGTTCTGGTCACTGGTACCTAAGCAAGAACCAATTTGCTTTAGTTTCCCTATAAAAATATCCATTACTACGTCTCCTTTAGATAGTAACTGAACTGTAAATATAGAGAATAAGAGAGCTGGGAGGGGATTCACCATAACCATTCAGTCAAGAGCTATGCAATTGCAGGCAATATTGAATAGTTATCTAGTCACAAGGATGTAGAATATACTCACACCATATAGTATCTACTAGTTCTTCAAAAATATCTATGTCATACCTTTTATGTAAATGGAAGCCATATATTAAAGACCTGAAGCTTTGACTGTCATGTATCACAGGAAGAAAGCAGTAGAGTTCTCTGCACACCAGTGAATTTATTAAATGGAACAAACAAGTGTGAAAATTGTTTCCTGAATTCAAATTTTACAACTTGCCTCTACTACAGATACTGCAAGACAGACTAGTCAGAAGCTGGAAAACAGCAATTTCTTCATTCTAGACTTCTCCTTTGAAAAACACAGAAATCTTCCTTAAAACATTTCCCAATCATATATACTACAAACACCTCCTATAACATGAGAGATTATTTAGTCTTTCACAGGAGAAAGCAGTAGCCAGGGCTCATGGCATGGAAAACCAACAAAAAGGAAAAGATGCAGAAGAAATAATGAGAAATAGTTGATAGCATGATACATGAAGAGTCGCAACTGAAAGCAGTTAACTGTTCTCCAATCTGTGCAGACAACTACCTTTAATAACCAAACTGTATTCTTACAATAGTATTTAAAATGTACTTACTGATTTTAATTCCATAGTTCATTTTAACAGCATCCCAACTCTTTTCACTAACTTCTGAACTAAATTACAAAGCTACAGGTTTAGATTGTTTCAGGCTTTTCTCACATTCAAGCCCATACAAGATGAGCAGAAGCTATAATGGCTCTTCACCAAAGATGCTGGGAGAGACAGACCAGGCCTTTCTCTTCTGCACATCACTGTTTCTGACCACATATTGCTTTGTGTAGCTTGCCCCATGATTTTTTCCTCCATAATAAGCTTAACTGTAAGATTTGAACTTAAATAGATGCTCAGAATCATGCTCTGGATGTATATCCTGGACACTAATTAGAAAAGAAATGTGGGCTGTCAGTTTCAGATGCTCTGAAACCATCAGAATGTTTCAGGTAGACCAAAAAAAAATCTTATTTCTTCCTCTCTTTCTGTAGATTTCTTCCACTTCCCTTTCTTACCTCATCAAGGTGAAAAGCAATATGATGGCATATATACAAAAGCATGTGCAGAGGGACTTCCAGCAGAACCATTTGCTTCAGCTGTCTACACCCTACCTAAGGCTTTTGTCTGCACCATGGCATTACAGTAGGATCAGCGCATTTCCTTTCTCTTTCCAAGAACAGATTCATGAAGCTGAGTGATGGATAATACACAAGTTGTGGGAGAATTTGAAGAGAAAAGGAATACATTACAAGTTAGTGTGTGTTCAGCAGCTTTCTGCAGCAGAACTGAAAAAAACAGAGCATCCTTTTCTCTACAGTTCAGCAAGATAAAGATCGTACACTCCAGTGCTGTTCCTGTGGCACATGCTTCACATCAGGCTGTGCATATTTAGAAGTTTCCAATGAATTTTGTGGCTTTTACTTATGAGCAGAGTAGATGCCTATCCTAAGTGCTTTGGCTCAGGCATGCTGCACCAAACCAGAAAAAGGGATCTTACCAATTTCCTCAGGAAGGTGTGTGAGAAGATTCTCTCCGAGCCCAAGGTGTGTCAGGTTGGTAAGGTGACCGATACCTCTGGGAAGGGTGGTCAGCTGATTGTTAGTCAGCACCAATTTCTAAGGGAAGAACACATTTATAAAATTTAACTGAAGGACTTGGATTGACAGCAAGTAACAGGTAAGCGGATGGGTTCTACTTTCCTGCATTTGAACAAGAAAAATTTCAACCATTCATCAACATTTCAAACCTCTATTAGGCATCACTAAATATAAAAATAAAATAGTGCATAATAAAATGCATGCCTAAACATAAAAGATTTCATGAGCACGACTGAAACCAGAAGCTATTCCTGGGGTTGTATTGTAGTCATGGTACAAAAGTTAAAAGATCTAAAATTTGCCCAATATTAACTAATTAAGTTGGGGAACAATTAGTGGGGACTAATTGTGAGTGAAGCTGCACAAGATTCTTAACTGTTGGTTCTATGTCCAGTCTGAAATAGTCTCCACTCATCCAACTAGCTGTAATTAAATCAGCACGGTGTAAATAAAGGACGTAAGATGCTTATCACGACCAATTATTGTTTCACCTGCAGATCCTTGAGGTAAGCTATTTCATTTGGCAAGGATTCCAGTTTGTTTTCCTCCAGATCTAACTCTCGGAGTTTCCGCAGATTTCCAATGCCATGGGGAAGTTTCTTAAGGAGATTGTTTGACAAGATAAGAACCTAAAAAAAACCAAAGGAAAACCAAACAGACAGAATTTCAGCAACATAGTAAGTAAATAACAGGTTAAGACAAAATCTTTTTGTATTTTGAAGTAATGAAATCCAAGATTAGCCTACACGTGCATTATGGAAGTAATGAAAATTTAAAAACAAAACAAAACAAACGCCAAGTCAGTGATTTAACACAACTTTTTAAGTCTTCAATGATACAAATATATACATTTAGGGCATACTTCTTTCAAATACTATTATATGTAGAAGTAAATGCAAAGCACAACCAAAACACACCTTATTTCTTTAAATGACCAAGGAAAACCAACTTGTTCCTGGACTTGCCTATCATTTTGTTGTGCTTCCTTATAGCTATCTCATAATCACGTTTTACATTACTTGCTGTGCTTGCCAAATTCTCCTTAAAAAGCATAGTACTTCCTCTTCTCCCTTTGTCCCTCTGGTTAGGAGCAGCAGCAAGTAAACACACAGATGGAAGCACCGGAGTGGAACATCAGCCCGACACAGGTACCCACAGGCTTTCCAGAATGGTCTCCTGTCACACACACACCACTGCTACAGTGCTATCCTCTTGTTTTAATCCCCCTTTCTAAGTTGAATTATAAATACGTCGGGTCCAAGAAATGTATCCTTATTTGCAGTGTAATGAACACATTTATACATTATTCCATATACTAATATACCATTTTTTCTCCTTTGAAGTCTTGCAGTTCTTAAGCTCCAGCACAGCAAGTAGTAAGGTAATTAATTACTGATTAAAGAGTGCTATGATCTAGTTATTTAGGAAGGCACATTGAACAGAAGGATGTGAAAGAGCAGCCAGTGTGGACCCTCGTCCCAGCCACACGCAACCAGTCGAGGTTGTAAATGCCTGTCCCAGCTCTCACTGGCTTCATGCAATGTGGAAACACCAAAGGCAGGAACAGAATAGAAACAAGGTTAAAATCAAAGTGAAAATCAAAATTAAAAAAAGCCAAAGCATGAGCACAAGCAGTATTTCAGTGACCTTCCTTTATGCTCTACGATATACACAGAATGGTAAGAATAGTAATGTTTTAATCATGTACAAGAAACAAAGGCAGGAACAGAAAATATTACCTACGTGCAAAGCAGCTGACTTAGCACTGCTGTGGGAACCTTCCCTTTTGTGTAAACACTGCCCAAATGGCTCTTTGTATTTGATTCTTTAATTACAGAGAAAAACAGTGGTAATGGGGGTCTGCAGACCATGCAGCTCTCCAGCTTCAGCAGCCGACAGACCACCAGCAAATCCAGTTATTAGAGGTTACTAACTTCCAAATCACACCAACCACAGTCTTAACTTAAAAGAGAACTGGGCCATTAAATAGCTGTTATTCTGTCATATAATTTTTGCCCCAAACTACAGGAATAATTAAACATTCAGAGCAGAAGTCACATTGGAAATCCGCCATTTCAAATATGCCATTTGCTATTGTTCTTCAACAGATTTTTCCCAGCAACTCATAGAGGCTACAAAGTCCCCTCAATTGCCCAAACAAGTACCTCTGCCTTTATGTCCCTCTCCAAGGCAATTAATTTGTCTCTGCTGATGGTACCTTGGGAAACAGGACAAGGGGGAACAACAGGTTTAGTTCACAGCTTCACCCTATGAGTTCTGCCCCCTCAAAGGCTGAGAATTCCCACCTGGTTGCCTACAAGGTTCACAGCACTACATTGAAGATGCCCCTTCTGTAGACTATTTCATTATGTTCTTCTGATCCTCACTGTTTCCATGCTGGTCTCCAGGATCTGAATAGAGTTCAGCGCCATTGCATTCACAAAATTAACTTTCTGTTGAGAAAGATTTTCTTTCTATATGGCTAAAAATACATCTATACTTAGTCATTTGTGCACAGACACTGATCTAGGGCCTAACGAACAACATTCACAAAGCTGTTGATGACAGCCATAAACAAATGCAACAGCAGATTAAATAGCATACATACACATTTATTTGGCTTTAATTGACTCAAAAGTAGTATTATTTAAACCTGAAGCAGAGAATGTCTATTTTAAAGGAATTCACTTAGCTGTTAGTTTACACTCTTCTCACCTCAAGAGAAACAAGCCCAGATACATCCTCAGGGATTTTTGTGAGCTGATTAGTCGCTAAGTTCAGTTCTACCATGCTAGTCCAAGTCCCAAAGTCCAAGGGGAGAGAGGTCAGCTGATTGTCCTGTGATTTAACATATCAAACTTTTAGGGTCTGCGCTTGCAAGAAGTTGACAAGGCATCTGACAGATTAAACAAACGACTTACAAAAATACTTCATAACAACATATTCGATAATTAAATCAGAAGAATAAAACATTGATAATTGGCTAATAAAACCCTATACCTTAATGGATCAGAGTAAAAACATCTGAAATTAATCTGAACATCTTACTGCTCAAAATGTTGCTGTAATATTTGATCTAGACCACACACCACAAAATCTTAAAAAAAAAAATCGTCATACAATGTCCTGGTAAACAGGAAAAGTTACAAATGGGTATGTGATAAAAAACAGTCTTAATCCAAATTGATATTCCATTTGTGTCAAACTATATTTTAAAACTGTAGCTGCGCTTAGCTACTGCTCAAACATTTCTTTTTTTTAAATAATTTAAGAACTTGAAATAAGCCCATTCATAGAAAAACATCATACCTTTTTTTTCTATTTCTCTTCACTCTAACTATATATAGCACACTCAAAAAGTTCTTTTGCTGTGATCTGCAACTACTGGCCAAAGACTCCAAACTTAGGTTTTGAAAGAATGCATTTTAAAAAATATTTTACAAAATTTTGTTTATAATCTAAACTGCGAGAGCGTGTGAGGGAGAAATAAGCTAATCTACATGCTTGTGACCCATGTGAATATTCAAGAGCCTTGCAACCAAGTTTCTTATTTTCATTGTTCAGATGTAAGAAATGCAACAAAATCTTAAAATAACAAACTTAAAGACAAATTAATAACATACAATTTCTGACTAATACGAATTGTTTCCGTGTGTGACAGCAGCAGCAGCATCCAGTTCAGTGTGATAAATTCCTTCCTTGCATCATTAAGTCTGCCAGAATTCATGGAGGAGCAAACAGTGCTCCTCATTCATTTTACACAGTAGCATGTTTCTGTGCCTCACCTTCATGTTCAGCTTACTTAATACTTTAGCTCTAGAGAAAATTCCAAAGGGGATTTTATTGATGCGGTTGTGCTCCATATTGAGAGAGTAGATTGTGGAGAACTGGGACGGGCCACCCACAGGATAGGACTGGAAGCAGTTCCTGGCCAATGTTAAACTAGTCAGTTTGACAAGGCTGGATAAAAGACCCTGTAGAAAGAAGAAAACCACCCAGGAACTTAGGACAGATTTATTTGAATACATCTAATTTCTCTCATGGGTCTAATTAGAAAAGTTTTCCCCCCCTCAATTCCATCCCCTCAGTAAGTGTTGCAACACACAAACCAGTGTTAAATTTGATAAAACTTCCATCAGCAACAATCTCTGCTCACCAATCATCAGCCATTACCTTATTTCCTCATTGCACACTGACAGAAACAAAAAAACCAAATGTACCACATTTAAAACCACATGTTTAGGAGGTTTTGTAACACTTCTGTCCTCTGGAGTAATTATTTTAATGACACATTGCTACAGGAGTGCAGGGACAGTATGTCCATCCCCAACAGCAGCCCCAGCTCCGGCCAACTCCACCCACCTACAGCTCACCCAGTTCTGACACGGCTCAGAGTGGGGCCCAAAGAAGTATCAGCCTCATGCACCAGCTTCCAAAAAGGCCTTTCATACTTCCAGTACAAATCTTTGTTAATTTAATAAAAATACACATTGTGATCACAACTGGTAGAAGTTTCTTGTCAGGCCATAATAATTTCAGATAATCAGACACAACATAGAAATTCCATGTTTTATTCCTTTTCCTGAAATATTCCTAAGTATTTAGTGCTCCATCTTTTTTTTTCCCCCTTAAGAAATGAAAAGCAAGACGCCTGGACTTAAACTGGTTGTCCATTGAATCCAGAGTTTCATTTCTCTTCACAATGTAATTAGATTCTGAAATCTCAGCAGTGCACATCTCAGTTTATCTGTTAGTTGCGTGCCAAATATGTTGCTGGAACTGTGGAGATGAATAATGAAATCTAAATTACTGCTGAAGTGTCACCTTTGCTTATTACTACACCAACTTGAATTCTGCCCTATTTGATTAAGTATTACAGAAATTGTAGATTTATGCATGGCATTACATACCATAAATAATGCAACATCTGCAATCAGGAATGAGCAGTTACAAGATAATGATCCCAGGCATGTTCCTAATGTCAGTATTTCTGGATTGCCATTTGAGTGCTATACTCACCATAAAAGCTTTAAGAACAAGGCTTCGCTGTTTCACCAGGACACCTTTGGCTACTTTTGTAAATAGTGTATTGACATTATTGTAAATAAAACAGGATCAAATAGCAACTTGTCTACATGTCATGGCTAAAACTTTAGACACTGGGGGCATCTCAATGACTATCAGTGAAGCACTTTTCCCCCTACAGATAAAATAATGGAATTTCAAATCAGTAGTAATCTAACCTCGTCATTAACTAGTCTAATCTTGGATTATGAAATATTGCTTCTACCTGTACTTTAATTAACAGATATTTTTTGTCCTATGGTTAGGCAGCCCCTGAGCTCTGTTACTAACATACTTTATTGCTTCAAACGGATTTTGGCATTTCAAAAAGCCATTTTTGAAGTCTTCTTGCATACCAAAATATACCAAAAATATGTTAGCTAATACACTCTAATAGCCTAGAGTAATTAAACACATTTGAAGAGAAGCAAGAGAGCTTTGGCAGTACAAAGAGAACAATGCTCTTACATCTATGAGAGCTGTGGCAGCGCTGCCTTCTCCCAGCCCATCCTTTTAAGATAAAATATTTATTAGTCATTGTGTCAGCAGCTTCAGCTATGTTTTGAAATTCAGAAATTTATTTCACAAGTACAGTTCTCTGTCTTCTAGCACAGCATGTTTTATTTCAAACAGATTACAGTATAAACTATGTACTTCTTCAAGGTAGCAGCTTAAGTGTTAACATATTGTTGGCAAATATACCTGAAGAAGGCAGCACAGTCACAAGTGGTTTGTATTATGACTGGATGTATTTTAAAGCGTTATCATCCCTCACATTAGCTTTTTGTAATTATACCAGAGTTGCTTTTATAACAAGGCTGGGTGGGGTGGGCCAGCTTAGCTCTCATCTTAAAAGCAGCCTGGTCACTTTCACTCAGTAGCATTTTCTTAAATTATAGTCTTGTCCAAACATTTAATAAATTCTCTGTTTTCAGTCGATCATTGCTGAGTTCAGAAATTTATCTGAAGGAGTAGTCACTTACTGCACTTCATTACTATAAGTACTCTGTCTAACTTCAAATGCATTTTGGCTTTTTTCTTCTATGTATAGTTCTCTATAAACATCTTTAGACAACCTTTTAATTCATTTTATACTAGTAATTTATACAGTTTAGGAAAGCAGTTTGGACCATCAATAAAACAGAAGAGACTATAAACTTTATGTTGTGTCCTCAAGTCTTCATCTTAAAAGGCTCTAAAGAAATGGAATAAATATACAAAATAAGAAACACACTTTTTTTTTTTGTCTGTCATCAGAGCAATTATTTCCAGGCACTAAAGCCTCATGAAACAGAAACACTGAGAAACACTTACATAGTTGAATGGTGGGAACCTGAACCTGGACTCATTACTTAAGGTTTTCTAAAGAGACAGGACAGCAAATACAATCACATCCTGCTCCCAGTTTTGACTGAAGTTGTATGACATTAGTTCTTCTGTACTAATTAGATATACCCAACATGTACAGAATTGCAATAATTCACATTACACATATGAAGAGTAAAACAAAGGGTACTCCTCAGAGCTAGGATGCAAGACAAAATCCCGCTCCTTTTACAAAACACCGATGCCCCACAGCAGCATTCCCTCTCCAGTCCAGTCCTAATTCTCACCTCTGGTAAAGTAGAAATGTTGTTGTTCTCCAAGTTCAGCTCATCGAGTTCACTGCATTTTGCTAAAGACTTCGGAATTGCTGACAGCCTATTGTACCTCAGGCCAAGACGACTTAAACTGAACAGATTTCCTACAGGTAGAAAACAGGAATTAATATATTGTTAGAATCACACAGAGGCCCAGAACAAGGTGTGACTTCTGATTTTTCTGTTGTCTCATGCTCTACACTTCAAAATTTCATATGGTGAAGTATGGCTATAATCCCAAAACAAGAGATACATCTATTCCAGTGCTTTCCAATGCTGAAGTCAACCACGCAGAAATAGATTGTGCATATTAAATGTTCTTCTGAAGTTGTGCACAATACAGCAACTGAGCAAGGCCTAGATCCTGTTGCAGAAGTCCCTCTATTCTAATCTTTCTACCAACAAAACAGACTATCATTTTCCAGATGTCCCCAAAATGACTTTTTCAAATTAAGGATAGTATCATTCAATACCATGACTCGTATTACCAGACCTTGGGCACGCATCATACAGCTTAGTCCTGGCAAAACAATTTCCTCTGCAGTGGGGGAAATAAAAACCCCAACTTTACCACTCCCCAATAGCCAAAAAGCATTTAAAAAGTGATAGGAGAAACCCCAAAACTTCCAAGTTTTCTGAGGGATACTGAAGGGAACATCTGGAGGAAGACCACAAAAATCTGGACACTATGCATGTAAAGATATTTCTGAATATTGCCAGGCTGATGGGTCCTGGTCAATACGTCTTTCTGTCAGGAAAAGAAAGGCTTGAGAAAAATTTCAACTTGAAAATTTCCTTTCTGAAGTTCCCTTTAGGCCCAGCCTTTACCATCCAAGAGGTACTAAGGACCATAATCAACTGCTTGAGGATGTTGTTGAGCTACAGGGTGGGTGGGCATTTCGCCTCTCCTGCAGGTAGTAAGACCTTGAACTTCACTGAAAAGTCAACTGACAAATAATACAAAGAAACTTTTCTTCTGGCTCATCCCTACAGTCAGAAAAGGTGTCTGTACAGGTGGGCTCTCTGCACCAGTGAAGAAGCTTGGGAACAAGTTCACACAATCAGTTCCTCACAAAACATTTGGTATTTTACATTCATTTTACAACTACCCACGGCACAATACATTTGTTCTGAAAATTGAAGGACCAGACAGACACATTAGAGAAGAAACATAAGATTTAACAAATGGCATCATGAATAACCAAAAATAATTTTAAAACATGAAGGATCTTAATATGTACAGTCTAACTACTCATTAAATAAAGGCTACATGAATGTCTATGCATATCTCCTTATACAAAGGTTATTGGAACACAGCAAAGGAAGAAGTAAATGCAGTGTCTGTCTGCTAGACAGGAAAATTTTCAATAAAGCAAGTGGCAAAATATCTCTTTCCTGAACTTGGTCAAAATGTACTCTAAAAATGTCCCTACATCACCAAATAGCTGGGAATGTAGACAATAAAAACTGGAAATTGGCAATGCTGTATGTTTTGCTGAAGTTACTAAAATTCAAAGTCACAAGAAAAGTGAAAGTAAAATAAAAAATAAAAAAGAACCTAACACCCCCACCCCCCACACACACCCCAGCAGGGGTGGGGGCAACAAAAAACCAAAAACCCACAAAACCCCTTATATAGCACAACAATTAGCTCCACCTTACACATGAAGAAACAGGATAAATTCTCAGCGCATATCTGACATTTAGCTAACAAGCTAACAAATTTTACTTAGCACCATCAGTGACACCAAAAGTCAAAACAGGCAGCCACCCAGCATTGCTTAACTAGTAGTAACTCCCATTGGGATTTTTATTTCCATTTCTTTAGGTGCTTTCTTTCTACACAAATATACAATTAACTTTTGCAGAAACAACAAAATCCTCACTTAATCAAAAAAAAGCATTTAAAATCCAAGGCTATCAATATTGCTCTCCAGTGCACAAATCTTCACCTTTTCATGCTAAATCCTACAATGCATACATACACTAAAGAGAGTAATTAACGCTTATTCTGATCCTACAATCCACTAGTATAAGGGTACACATTTGTACATAAGTTAGCTACTTCATGCCTTATTTGTGAGATCAGGCATTGCTGGCTGAATAGAAAACTGGCCTCACTTCATATGATAAACATCCCATTGCAAGGCACAAAGATCATTAGGATTTTACATTCTAGGGATGAACAAAACACATCTTGACTGTATTTCTCTTAATTGTTATTTAATGTTTCACTAAAAACTGAACAAAAAACTTTGCACAAAATACACTATCAACCTACTGTTGTTTTTCACTACTTAAACCTCAAGCTAGATGCTGATCTGTGTTTTTTCAGGCAAAAAGAGCGAACAGGGAAGTAGACAATATGATGCCAACTGTTGCTTAGCAATACAACATTGCTATGCCAGTTCCCAGATTGTGAGCACAGGTTGTATGTATATGGCTCCCTTCCTACCAGCAATGTGGCATTTCAGAAAAATGAAACAAGGCAGCCATCAGAGAGCATCAAAATGTACCATAATTTTCCCAGAGAGAATGACACACGCTGGCTATCCTCGTGACATTATCAGAAAGGAGGCATAAATAACAGCTCCCAGTAATTTTTTCTTATCATAAGTAGCATTTCTTAAAAGAACTTTATCACTGTTTCTCTACTAGTTATCTTTCTCCTCCATGGGAAAGGCATGCAAAGGCATAACAGAAAACACATCCTGCATGTGCCACATTCCTCATGACTGTTTTACACACCACAGCACTAAATGCAGTTATTCCTGAGAACAAAACCAGGAAGATTTCAGCTGGAGCTTCATCAAGTAGCACCTCTCCCACTGCTCCTGGAAGGACTGCCCTGCACCCAGCTGACGGAGGCAGCATGGGCCACCTTCTCATTTCAAGCCAGAAATTATTTACAGCCAATTTACTGCCATTTAGTCTTCTGTGAACAAGACTCGGGTATCTTTTCACCCTCATAGTTTATACTCACACCTCATGGCCAATGTGATGAGAAACCCTTATCAGCTTTAATCTTCACATTCTGGACAAGACAGATCTTAGTTGTGTCTTCACAAAACAGGATGACCCTTAGAACTCTTCCCTCTGCTCAGTGTGTTTAAGTTTACTTTCTTTTTTTTTTAAAGGAATACTTGGTACAATGATGTTAATATTTGGCTCCACGGTCCACAGGTCAGCGGGTGGTCAGCTGGATAACACAAAGGCCAAGTGACACACTCCAGTTTACAACAGAGACTGTCACAACTTGCTAAATGGCACACTTTGTGCAACAAGTGATCCCATTTACAGCTCCCTGAGCTCAGAGTCACCAAGTTGATACTTGTATTTGGAGCTGCTTTACTGTGCCTGCACTCATCTCCATCATTTCCAGTTCAGCTACTGGTTCCCGAGATGGCACCACATTAGGTACCTGCTGATGGGCTGCAGGTTAAGTCTAAGAAAAAAGGCAAGGAAGGCAACAACTGATCATGACCGACTCAGACTGCCATCAGGATTATTTGCAGATGCACTTTTTTCATTAATGCCATACCTCAGCAGCTCCTTTAAACATCTCCTCACAGGCAGTGACTCAGAAAATGCAGTGCTAGATGTTCATCAACATGACAGTTTGATAAAAAGTGAAAAGTTACTAGCAGGGAAAGCAACAAGTAAAACCCTTTCCCACTTGTTTTCTTAAGAGAACCCATTACAAAAAACCTTGTAAACTCAACTACCTTATTTGTTGGTACTTCTGAAAATAACATAGTAAAGCCTCACTAAGCCTTAAACTCACACCAGGCCTAAGAAAGTCACTGCAAAATTGTTTTAGTTCAAGTTTTGGTGTGAACAGTCACTCTTTAAAATGAGGTTTCACACAGACACCTTGTTTGAGGCCCGTTTTGGTACCAGCAGAACACTAACACCCACCAGCAGGCTCCACTTGGCCCAAGCTATCAGGTCTGAAGCAACCTAAGCACAGAATTCACAGTCCCATCACTGAGTGACTGAATGTGTCTCTCAGGATTAACTGTTTCATTTACACAGAAATTAATTAAAAATATTCAGAAGCATGCAAATCCAGAATCATTAAACTCTGTTACTATAAAAGGGACTCTAAATAGATGGTTTAAATTAAAGTCTTTATTAAAGGAACCTCAAAAATATTAGTCAAAGGAAAGACAGGTGTTTACCCATCCCAAAACAAAGGGAAAGCTGAAAATAAAGCAGGAAACCACTCTTTAAAACCCACAATTTTTAGAAAGACCACCTAAAGTGGTTCATCAAGTAGGAACAATACATCTTTCTTGAATATTTCTAAATCAAGGGAAAAAAAGAACTGGAATATTCAATAATATAAAGAAATACAAAGTCCTAGCAGTGCTTTCTAAAGGGAGTGACAAATGCTCTCTTCTGAGGTTTACCACACCTCTTCCTTTCCCTCCCTTAGTTAATAATCCTTCAAATTCCCAATCCTTAGATGAAGGGTCATTATTATTGTGAAATGTTACTGCAGAATTGCTAAAAGATGGAATAATTTATCCGTTTCATGGAACTTAGTTCACCGAGCTAGTTTGCTATCAGGATCAGTTGCTTTCTTTCAAATAAACTGAAAGTATCAGCTCAATTTAAAATCTGTTCACTAAAGAAAACTTCTGCAGGTAACGTTAAAAACATAAATTGGACTTACAAGAGCTGTGCACATCCAAATTCCTTAAGATCATAATCCAAAGTATAAATGAACCTCATCACACAAAAGAAAATTGCTACAAACAATATGGCACTATAAAGTATTTCTGATGGTCTAAATATAATAAATATTCTTAGATTTTGATTTGACTAGGCACACACTGAGCAGCCAACTAAAGAACATGTTTTACATGATCACACATTACTTCACCGAGTATTGTTCACTTAATGCACTAAGGGATCTTCTTCTAGCAAAGAGAAACTGCTGATTTGCATACAAAAGATACCAGTGTCGTTTTTAACAAATAGAAAGCAAGACAGACAACTAAAATTTAAAAAAGGGTTTTTTAAAAAAATAAACTTGATGTCACTTTAAAAAACAAAAAAAACTTACATGAATCAAGTTTAATAACACCACATGGTATTAATCTTGTAGTGAGAAAAACAAAGATGACAATATGAAAGAAAAAGCCAAAAGAACTTCAAGGAGTATATTGCAAAGGAATATACCCATGGCCCTTAAAAGTATTTCAAATTGTAGAGGAGAAACAAACCAGAGATGGCCAGCTACAGACAGATTAAACACTGCATTCAAATACTTCAGCAGTGCTCCCAGTCTAAAATAGCTGTGAGTCAGGAGATGCCTTCACCACACTGTGTACTGACTCCATACTAGTTTTTCCAGATGTCAGCCATACTCTGTGACAACTGTTCAACTGTTTCGCAGATTTTTAGGTGAAAGGAGCTGTTGACATGTTTAATCTAATCTCTTATCAGAAAGCAAACTGGTTCCCCTGATAGCTGTAGAGTAAAACGAAAGGCTTCAGATAAAGTGTTTTACCCTTCAGTTGCATTCCACAAGCAAAGATGATGCCTGCTCAGTCCAATATGGCAATAGCACAAAGTGACTGCTCCAAGGAGACACCTCAAAAGGGATCTCAGTGATCTTGTGGCAGAGGAAAGGGGAACAAAATCACATGGTCAGCATTCATCTGATTCAGGGGCATCTCTTCCTAAAATAAAGCCTATAGGTTTAACTCGTGTCACCAAACATCATCTGAGAGATCCAATCCTTTCTACAGTCCCCACTTCCCTCATATTTAATATGCTCTGACTAAAGGCTGATGCTTTAGGAAAACAGAGAATGGTGACAGAAAGGTGATGGGGCTGGGAAGGCAACCACTCTTCAGGAAAACTGCAGGAAGAAAAGCCCTCCTGATCATTGCTACCAACTACCAAAGCCAAAGCATGAAATGTAATTATACTCTTCCAAATGCTAAAAGTATAGTGAAACACAAGGCAAAATTTGACTTAATTTTACTAGTTTAGCAGTAAACTGGCTTTTAGTGTATTTTAATTTTTCTTTTCAGCCACCAATACCTCCTGATACATCAGGCCAGTGTAGGAGGCAAATTCAGACTCACAAATTACCAGGGTCAGCAGGGTCCATCATTTCTTGTCCTGCTCAAACCAAAGCACATTATCTTCCCTACACAAATTCTAGGAATTCTCATAAAGATGTTATCTATTAGAAAGCTATTTAACATGAATTTCAAATTACTCTCTACCACCCTTATGAGTTTAAATGCCATCTTGAAGAGAGCAGAGTTCTCTCTATTTCCAGGCTAAATGTATCATGGAGAGACAAGCCTTCCCTCATTATTTCAAGATTAAGGCTAAACTGTGACCACAGCAGGACTCAGTTATTTTCCAGCTCTGATTCAAGACTACTAACATTGCTGACTGCACATGTGAAAGATGCACACAAGACACTTGTAAAACTTGAGCGACAGAGGCTCAAGCACCCGACAGGCACCACACACGACACCTGCACAAGAGTACAGAGCACAAACTCTTTGTGACATTTCTGAAACTGTCTAAGCAATGAAAAGTCAACTTGAAATTCATTTAATGTGTGCATCAAAATGCCTGCTTGTCTCAATGCTGGTGTGTTCCTTTGAATCACTTCTTCCCTTGTGCCTTCTTCTCACATAAAGAAAATAAGATTATAGGTTTTTTCTTTCTGCAGTATACAAATCATTCTGAAAATGCTGAGCTGCAGTTACAATATATGTGTACACATTGGTCTCTGTGTCTATTTACTGTGTGGTGGTACATACATTCACTAAAATAAACTGCCCCTATCCTAATCTTACCAGGAAGAATATCCAACCAGAATACAAAATAAAAAAAATATTTTCATAACTACATATTGAATTGGTAAACTCAGAATTAGTAAGCAAATAGAAGCTAGCTTAACCTTTTAAAAAAATACATATGTATTTAACTAAATTGGCTTTGCATTTGAAGATGTATTAATTAAAACAAAAAGGGGGAGTTATAATAAGCTGAAAATGATACCAGGGGAGTTATAATAAGCTGAAAATGATACCAAAATACAAAAACACTTCACATTGCAATAGAGTCAAAAGCAACAGTTGGACCTTATTTGGGGCTATCAATGAATGTGTTGCATTTTACTTAATTCACTCTGCATGCAGTAACACAAAGCAACTGAAATTTATTTAATTTTTCATTGGTAGTCTTTTTTTCTCTTTTCAAATGACTATTTAAAGCCTTTCTGTGAAATTAAATATTTATGTAAATGTAAATCACATTATAAGAGAGCAGTTTATACCTAACTGGCAATGCAGTAAAAACATTAACCTTTCCCAGTTAGGTGAAAGATGTGTTTAATTTTTTAAGTCTGCCCTACTATATAGAGCAAACATATAAAATGTATGACACACGAATATACATTTATAATTTTAGCTAATTAAGGAATGAGAATTATTGTATGCAGACCAGAGTTCCACTTAGTATCTTCCCTTCATTTGAAAAAAAAATGCTGCCCAACACCAGATACAAAGAGAAGAACCTCGGGAAAGGGGAAAGGACACCCTGAAACTTCCTCAAGAGCTGAGGGAAGATTCAGCAGTGTGTGGCTCAGTGACTTCCCAAATTTAGAAGCATCTGTTATACTTTTTTTCTGCATAATTGCCACATCACCTCATGAAATTTTATCATCTGCAGAAACCTGTGCAAACATCGAGACCCAGATGTTCCCTGCCCACTGCTTTTCACAAGTCTGAGGTCAACAACACACAGCTTTGCCTCATCCCTGCTGTTCCCGTCTTGGAGGACGCAGCAAAGACCCACTTTCCACTTAACTCTCTTCTGCCACTTGCTCATTTCCAGTCAATTTTGCTACTTCACATTTACTAAGTCTAGAATTGATGCTAACAAGAACCAGAAGCTTCTTCCCCTTTGTGAGACCACCATGAGAACTAGATAAGGTTTATAATAACTTGAAAATTAGAGTGTAAAAGTGGGAGCTACTGCCATTAATCACATAAAGAAAAGGCTGAGCTTACTGCAATTGCCCAATACTAGCAGAATCTAATTTGTTTCACTAACAGCATAGTCCAAGAGCAAAACCTTCCTTAAAGCACCGAACACTCATCAGATGCCCCAAGATGAGCCTATGGAAAAAGGCTTGATGCTTCAAAACATGGAATGCTTACAGACCAAAGCACGAGGCCATGCACTTAAATGTTAAGAACATGGATATTGCCACGAAAGCTGGAGCAGGAGCCTGTGCCCTCTGCTCCATCAGAACAGCGAGCAATTAGTAACATCAAACCCATCAGTCGAGTATGAACGTTGTCCCTGAGCACTGAGGGAGCTGCAGGTGCTGAGACATTTCAGAACGATACTCCCTTTTTTGCTAAGCCTGCCAAATTCAAAATAGCATTTTAAAATAGTTGCACATTTCTACAGAAACATCTTTACTTCTAGGGACTTAGAGCTCTCAGCCACAGTTTGTATAATCGGAGCTGCACCAATTACATGCATCTGGTTCTGGTCAACAATGCTTTGTGTTTTATCAAACCTATGTTTAAAAAGCACTACAGTGCTCCCAGATGTACACTGGGGACAAACAGCTTAGAAAACTCGTTTGGAGCACAATTTCAACCAGCAAAAACAGTAAACCTACTCCATATATTTGCTTTCATGAGGGTTGTGAATTCGGCTTCTGAGGTTGATGTGCCACAGCAAAGGGCAGGAGTGTAGAGCAGAGCTGTAAATATTCCTCTCATTTTCCTAACCATCTCCTAGGAACCGTGCTACGTCAGACACTGGAAAGTGTGTCCAGTGACGGAATTTTTTGTGCTTTTAAAGTATACTTTTGGAACATTTACAACTGACTATTCTCTTTCTTATTAAAATGTTTGTTGCCTTAAATGTCCAGGAATATGGAACATTTGACTGTAATCAAACTGTGCATGTAAACACACAAAACTAGAAAATTACAAAGCAGATGAAGAATCTTTGTTTTTTTGAAGCTGTAATTTTTTCTCAAGTAAGTGTTTCTGTGCTTTTAAGTAAGAAATTGTGAACACATTTGTACAGAATGCTAAAATGAAAAGTTCAAAGAGGTAACACTCACAATGCAGTATTTGCAGAACAAAATTATCTAAACTAGCTTGTAATCCTAAGAAACACTTTACTCCACCCAAAGCTTGTTTTCTGTCTCAAAAGTCCAACTAATAATTTTAATATAAATGGTATGTTCTTCACTTTCTTTTACATATCTTTTGGATATATTACTGTGCCAGCTAAGTATACAGAGATAAGACATTGTGTAAATAAAAGTAGATAATAATTCCACCACCCCCCAAAACGGAACCCCCCACACACACAATACAGGGGGGTGCAATCTGCAATTAAACACTCAGCGGCTAAGATCCCCCTATGATTTTTATTCTAGACTGGAGACTCTTGGAATGTGCTAAGCCGTTCCACAAAGCTCATTTTTCTTACAGGAAGTGATCTAATATAAAAAGTACTTTACAATTTTCAATCAAAAGAAATACAGATATGAATGTATTAAGCCAATATCTATAAAGCAAGACATTAGGTCACTTCCTGACAACTAATATCTGAAATCGACATTTGTTACTGCACGAAATTGTGTTTCTACAGCAGCAGTTGAATCAAGAACTTGGTATTTTTGCAGAGGGGGTATATTGGCTCTGCCACTTCTGTAATCATTGCTGATGCTTAATCCCTGCCCTGCCACTCCCCTGCGTGTCACCCTCCAATGTCCCTTCCTCACAGCTCCAGCACATCTCAGTACACTCTGCTAGTTAGAAAACAAGTCATGGGGTTTTTTAATTTAACAGATTCAGAAATCTTTCTGTGATAAAACCAAAACTTGGTCAGAGAGTCCAACAGTGAGTTTAAGAGGTTTTTTGAGGCAAAGGAGGGAAGGAGTCCTTTCTGAGAGGGGGGAAGGAATAGAAAAGGGAGGGAGCTGTTTGTTTTTCAAAGCAGTGTGGCAAAAACATCCTACTCAAGAAAAAAAGAGGCCTCCATCAAAAGGGTATCAGTGTGGGAGGAGGGGACAGACCTGGCAATAATGGAAAGTCTGGTCCATAACAGGAGCCTCATAGGCTCACAGGACATTAAATATTGATAAAGAGAAAATGTGCTTGGTCTTTTTTGTCCCTGTGCAACCCTTCTACAGTCTGACTGAACTGGAGAAAAACATTAACAGCACTTATATAGTGAGCATCCTGAAACCTGGAAGCATGTAAATGTAGCAAGAAAAGCCAGTTGTGCCAAAGACCAGGTAGATATCCACGAGCAGGGAAGAGACAGAAACTGGAGTGAGAGGAGAGGCTGGAAAGGCTGCCCCACGCTGTGCACGCAGCGGCCACGCGTCACTGACTCGCTGGGGTTTTCTCAGTACTCAAAAGTTTCTCGCTGAACAATCCTAACCACAAAGCAAGCTGTCATCTAAAAATCATGCTGCAACTTGCTTTAATATGCTGAACCAAAACTGTGATGACTAAGAAATAAAGCCAATGTTGCTGAACTGGCTACGGCTGCCTTTTCTGCAACATGCATAAATGTAGACTGATCCTTATCATTTAAGATGGAACTTAAAGTTTTTCCTTTCAGTATTACATTCTGTTTGCGAACTGTATGTGGCACAAACACTGATTTCTGGTTTTAAGTTTTTATTTAAATACTTAACCTTTTTTTAAAGTACTTTTTAGAAGAGGTATTTTCAAGTGGAGCAAAAACTGAACCAGTGTGAAGTTAAGGACACGACACCTCACTACTGTCTCTTACCCTTATTCAGCTGTCTGTGGTGGTTTGCTGAGCTCTAAATCACTGATATTCAGCTCAGATAAGCATCTTAAGAGACAGCTACGTACATTTAAAAATAAGTAACTTCAAAACACTACAAAGACAATGCAAGGGGAAAACAAAACAGAGGAAACAGGCAGAAATCCAGTCCAACCAGGTATGAACCTGACTCAGTACAAACCACCTAAGCTTACAAAAACTTTCTGAAGAAATACATGAGCGCAAACTACCTTGATTGCATAGTGAGCAATTTCATATCTATCACAAATGACTTAACTGCCTAATAACTTTGTGCCTCTCCTAGCACAGACCTTCCCCTGTAAGCACAGTCTTGCAGGATATTACAAGTGAGATTTTTTTTTTGGTCCTCTGAGAAGCTCAGTGACTTCCACTCATTAAACAACTTAGTAAATCCTGCTACTATTCTGCACAAGAATCAACAACAGTAGTCTATAAGCCCTGACAGCTGAAATCTCACTCAGAGAATTTCTCCCATAATTAGCAGTTTATCCAGAGAACTCGCTTCTTAAATATGACACATACACTACACATAAGTCTTATGTAAAACAACTTTCAATTAGATTTACAAAATAGCTACAAAAATAAAGGCTATGCTTATGAGTTAGTTAGGGTAAGCTTATGAGTAGGTTAAATGTAAATTTCAGATGGAATGGGATCTCCGGAGTTTAAAAATACCACCAATCCTGGAAGGAAGTTTAGCTCCAGTGGATACATCATTAACGCAAAACTCTGATCAGGTCAAACTTTCTCAAACAAAAAGTCACAGTAATTCCACACAATTTCCTGCTAGAAGAAAAGCTGGAGTGTTGTTAAGTGGTTCCTCACTCTTCTGCTTTCACTTTACTAAGCATTCCAGTACATTAATGAGATGTTCAACATTAAATATTGTTTAACTGATAACGTCCATTTCTTCTCAGTACATTCTGGTGACAAAGGGAGCTTAAAATCATGATGGCCTTATTTTTTGTCTTTAAATCACAGCAGCCATCTTTTTCTGCTGTCTGTTTAAAATGGATTTAATAAAATAGGAAAAGTCACATTTTGTTGCTTCACTCTATATGAGATTCTGAAACTGACTGGGACAATGTTTAGCTTAGTGTGTTATTCCCAATGTAAGCTGTAGACCCTCTGTACAGCATTAGAACATGCTAACTTTGTGAACTTGGAAGGCTTTTCAGATGTTCTACCAAGGAACATAAGATATACATAATTAATTTTAAGCATTTATGATTTTAGTTCTATTTTTTTACCCAAAGATGCTAGCTAAAACTGTCAAAATACTGCGCTTCAACTACAAGTCTTTCAGCCTTTCACTTCTTTACATGCTCAGTTTAGTTACAGAATGAACAAAATGAGCAGTAGACATTTACTTATAACCACAGAACACCTTAAGATTTAGAAGTGATAGATTTTTCTCCTTGTAGTTCTCATTCTTAGATGATTTAAGGTAACATTTAAGGTAACATGCACACCCTGCTTTTACTTTTAAGTGTGAAGCTGCCTTGAGCTGAACTCCAGTCATTCCACAGTCACCAACAAAATACTCATTCTTAAATTTATTCCTCTTACTGAACGTTTTGAAATAGTGACTTATTTTGTCCTCTCCAGACCCTACACATACCTATGGTTTCTGGCAGGTCCAAGAGCTCATTGTGCTGCAAGTCAAGGTTGGTGATCTGTGTGCAGCTTCCAATCTCTTCAGGAAGATGTTCAAGCTGATTGTGCGCTACATCCAGCGTTATGAGGTTACACAACTCACCTGAAAGCACACAAGAAAACCAAAACATCAAGGTCTTTAATCTACAGGTCTAGATAATGACCTCCCCATATAGATTAATAGAATCAGACAGATTTGGGGATAAAATGAGAAAAAGCTATTGCTACTATAAAGTTATACATATAAAATAAGGTATTACAGGATTGTAATTTCATCAGTCAGATCTAAAACATGATCAATAATTTTGAAAAAACTCAGATAAAGTTTTTATAGATTGTCTGAAGAAATCTGATTTATTGATTTTCTTCTGACAGTCCCAGCTATGGAATACAAGTACAAAACCTATACCTCACACTTGTTTCAGGCTGACCAGAAGTTTAAAGCATCATGGAGTAAATGAATTGTATTAAATTTTGAGAAATTAAGATCTATTTTTATAACAATAATTACTATTAGACACAAAATCAACAATTAAGGGACATCAAAATTATTTGGCTGACAACCTAAATAATCCAAAGTCCTGAGTGCTGTTTTCAATCATTTTTAGTAATCACAAAAAAGGTAACATATGATAAGCAATGTGTATGCAAGCAGACCTATACTAAATAAGAGTTTGAAATAAAAGGCTTATCTGTTAAGTCTTAAAGAAGTTTGAATTTGCTTAGTTTTGAGTTACTTTACACTGAACTGATTCATTCCTGACATTTACACATTCACTGAAAAGCTCAGCTAAGCACAACTCTACATACAGGAGTTTCACCTGTTGTAATGACAAACGTGTTCTCAGCAAAAGCTTTTGGGTTAAAAAAGGAAAACAAAAGCAAACTGTGTGCATGAATACAGGTGTATATTTTCACAATTTTTGCATTTGATGGAGAGGAAACTAATGCACATGACTTGAACAGCTTTCAAGTCTAACCAGTAAAGATGAGGTCACTGCATTTGTGTACAAGAGCATGACTCAGTGAGTAACAAATGTGGAAAAGTAGCAAATTCCTTTTGAGGAGCAAATGTCTATTTTTAAGCTTCAGTGTTGTACCTTTGACACAATCCTTTAAGGATTTTCCCACAGGCCTGCAGAACTGGCTTGGGCAAGTTCTGACCTGTAGTCAGATGTCTGCTCATTAGACCAGGGGATAATCACAAATGGTGATTTAATAAACTATAAAATATTTATGAATTCAGACTCTGCATTAAGTTGCAGGCATCATGTAGCCACAATACTTACTACGTATCACAGAACAATTGTGAAAGGCCAGGGGAAAAGTCAAGCTCAACAACTTCATTATTCTGTTTTTCTTAGATTGTTAACATATAACTGATCTTATTTCCTGTATCTAAACCCAAATTGGGATGTTCTAGAAACCAGGTGGGTGGAAATGCAAAGGTGGTGGTTTAGCAGCTCCTCCATCACTGTGTCCCCTCCCTCACAGCAGCATTCGAGTGTATTCCAGGCAACCAAGTGTGCTGCATCCAGCACTGCACAACACACAGGTCAATGCCACTCATATGCAGAAGAAAGACAATGTAAGAAAAAACTGAGCAAGAGTTAATGGTCTGTGGCAGGGGCATCTTTTTAATATTCATGAAAACAAAAGGGCCAAGTGTAGAAGGCAATAGGAGGAGGAAGAAAAGCTTGAGGAAGACTTAAACATCCCTCCCTTTAAACAAACACAAAAAGAGCCCCACAAAATTTTACTAAGATAACTCAAGAACCTTCATACACTTCAGGGCAGTAGTTTTCACTTCATGATTGCTGTTTTCATTTGTTTTCACTTCAGACTGTAACCAATGATGTCAGATTTGAAATATGGCATAAATTTCATTTTATCGCACCAATTTCTCATTTACTTGACTCTTCCCACTCTACATCTGCTGAAGCTGAAGAAATACTTGGGTTTCTGCAGCAACATGTGCTGCACTTCATTTCTACACCTGCTGAAAACTTTGACAACGGCAAGCTACATGTTTGAAACAAACATCTCATCAGCTAATTCTGGGGAGGGAAAACAGGAAAAGGGGCACCTGTGAATCTTTAGACAACTGAGGGCACCCTAATACTTTGGTTTAACTTGGATAGCCACACTTAATAGTTCCATTACAGGTGCAGGCATTATTTTAAAAAGCAACACTTGTAAACATTTAATAAAAATTTTGAATTTTAAAACAGATTGAGGACTGCCTAACAAATTTTAGATGTTACAGCAGAAATCAGGCAAAAGTCAAAGCCCTGTCATGAAATACAGTGACTTAAGGAAAGCAAATTCATGAGATACTGTAAGAATCAGCTTTTAGTTCATACTGCCCAGTAAGAAATCTTGCTCTTGAATATAAGAATACTTATGGTTTGACAGCATTTCACCAAATTGTTGGTGTTTCTTCCCTCTAAGAGTAGAAATGCTGTTGGCACTGAAATTCTTGCCATACTTTGACCAGAATTTCTGAGACACAACACAGAGAATGTGCAAGTCAACAAAAAGGACTCGAGGCACATTTCTCCTGTTGCTGTCCATGACATATGGGAAAAAAAATCTTAAAGCCAATACGCTTAACAAGGTGAAAAATGTTTAGGTCATGTGGTAGAGACTCATCTTCACATGGAAGAGCATAGAGAGGATCAGCTGTGGGTGTGAGAACCCAAATACAGGCTGTCCAGGTATGGAAGACCCATGAGGGTGAGTAAATGAAAAAGCTCTTCAGAGCACCTGACTGAGGGCTGTCACCGCATGGGGCTTGAACACCCATTGTGAGATACAAGGACGTGCAATTTGGGATGGTAAGAGTTGCTACGGAATCTTTGGTGAAGGGGAAAGGGAGGAACCAATGTAGTTCAGGAAGGGAAAGTGTGGGAAAACATACGAATAAGAAAATAAAAGGGTTCAGTCCCTTACAAGCCAATGCTGGTCAGTCAGCACCATCTGCCCTGTCTTCTCCTTAAACTCTTTTCCTGTGTGAGGAGCTCCTTGTTCCACACGCACCGAGGTCTGAGCACCAGGAATGCTGCAGGTAACGTGACCAGCACTGCTGGTGCTGGAGAACATCCCCGTACGCGGGATGAGAACCCCTCTGGGCAAAGAGAGGGCACTGCCAGAGCAGCAGCCACAGAGCAGGGGCAGCTCCTTCCCCACTGAGTGGCAGCAGGGACGTGCCCCTGAATGGACACGCTGTGCCCAGCACTGCTGCTCAACAGCAGCTCTGTCCAAAGTTACACCAGGGTAAACACATGGCAGAAACAATCTATACAACAAATAATGATCTGCAAGAACAAAGAGGCCAAACTGAAGGCCATCTGCATAATGCTCTTCCTAGGAGCCGATGTTCCAGTGTGTGAAAGTGTCCTTATTGTCGGAACAACAGCAATTGTACTGAAGGAAAGGCCTATCAAAAAAATAAGTGAACATAAGTTTTACCAAGATACAACAGAAATGTGGCATTTTTGCTTTGCCAGGGTAAGAAGCACATGCCAAAATCAAAATGAAAGTTTTCCTAAAAGAAAGATTTGTTCAGGCACAAAAAGGAAAGTGGCTAATGAGTGAGGAGCTCATGATCTTATTCATATTAGAAGTATCAACATTTTTTGGTGTACTTCACAAACTTTGCTGAAACACATTTGTATCTTGATTTAACAGAAATATGTCCACTAGAAATGTGCTGCAGATCAAAGTCAGCCTTAACCAGAAAGCATTTTCCTAAAGAAAACCCCATTCCTGTTTACCATGTGAACAAGACGTAACTCCAGCATCCCTTCACTACAGGACTGTTCCAACACCCAAAATCACTGCAGGAAGGTAAGCACTACTTTAGGGAAATACTAACCACAGGTAAAATGAACTAACATGTTCCTTGTCTGCTTTTTGTCCAAAACAGACAAAACTTAAGCTCAAAGTACTGAATAAAGGATTCCCTATGGACTACTTGCAACTGCATTGCAGGGACAAATACCCTCACAAGAATTAAAAAATAAAGTAGAAAAGTGCTGTAGTTTGAGGTTAGTTGGGGCAGGGGGGGAGTTTCTTTGCCTTTATTTTTTAGCACTATATTGCACTGTGATTGCAAAGGCAAAGAAGCAATTAAAGCTCAAAGTCTGCCAAGAAAGTAAACAGGAGTTGCATGTACTGGCTGGCTTGACAGTAAAAGATTTTAAAGTAGAAGCAATGCCCTATGAAATACATAAAACAGTTTCTCTATACATAACTTTCACAGAACAGTCAGTTACACCCTCTCATGTAGTTGTTAAAAATTTATATTATAAATGCTCTACAAGATTTAAAAAAATCACACAATTCACATGCATTTCTCAGAGAAAACAGTTTGTGACTACTCCAACCACCTTCTAGTTAAAAAAACTTATTAAAAATACAGCTAAGTATTCATCTCAAGAATCCTTAGGAGGGCTGAGCAATCACCTCACTGTTGTTCTCATACGCAGAAAGAATAAATGTTATAGTATGACAAAGCTAAATGTACTTGCTGAAAAAAACAGCACTATGAAATGACTAATATTTTCTTAATAACGAGGCAGAATTATAGTCTCATTTCATGGCCAACTTTGAAAGCCTATTATGAAAAGAGGACCAGGTTATGTGCCCTGATTTACATAACTCTGAAAATTCCTTTTGGCCAATTAAAACACAAAATACAGCTTCTTTAAAAAGCATTAAAGTACACATAAATTAACAGTCATGCATGGAGACAGTATATAGGTCAATAGCAAAAAGCCTTCAGCGTCTTCTGATTCACTCAGTGGGCTCCACTCTTGGATGGCAAACACAATTTGCAATGTAGCCTGTTTTTCACTGGATTAGTGCTGGGCCTGCCCATACTTAAGCAGATTGAAAATTATGAAATCCTTCACAACATGATAAATCCTGGGCCAGATGACACAGCGAGAGGATCAAGACTTATGGAAAGTACAAGGAAGAGGAGAATGCAAATATTAGTGGGACTTCGGGAGGGTGTGTCAGGACAGTGGTTGGAAGCCAAGTTGTAAAGATCAATTATCCAAACTCAATGCTGGGAACAAATTACACCATAACTTGGTATGTTCTCTGCTGGCAAAGAAAAAAAAAAGGAGAAAGAATTTTCAGTCTATAAAAATCTTTGGGATGAGTCTCCTGACTAAAAAAAAATTAAAACCATTTTACAGTTGCAGAATCTTTTCCCTCTCTATGAGATCTGAGTACATCAGTGTGACAGCCTGAGCTCTTTGCTGTGTATTACCAACTGTCCAAAAGAATAGTTAAGAAGTTAAGATCTACTTTGAATTATTACTGCACAACTATAACTTACACAGAAGAGTTACTGAGTAGGAATAATGCAATTTTAATATGGTCACAAG
Source organism: Pithys albifrons albifrons (assembly GCF_047495875.1). Classification (NCBI taxonomy): domain Eukaryota; kingdom Metazoa; phylum Chordata; class Aves; order Passeriformes; family Thamnophilidae; genus Pithys; species Pithys albifrons. Next base: position 10,668,248 of record NC_092466.1, read on the forward strand.
TGACTTATGTACCAAAGTTAAAATACTCTTATAAGTAAGAAGTAAGCACAGTAATATTATTTACAAGTTGCAGGATGCACAACACGATCTAGTTGTGGGAACCACTCCAAAGCAGAAGTCAAGCTCAACTGAAAAGAAAGACTCAAAATCTGGTCTAAAAAAAGCTTCAACAACACACCACAGCAAAACACTTTTCATTTATTGTTTATAACTGAAAGTAACAAATATAAATAAAATTAAAAACATGTTCACACAACATCTCAAACACATGAAATGTAGAAGAAACAGTCTTAGCAAGGGTTCAAGGAAGGATTTGAGATGGACAGTAGAACCTCATTTGAAAGCCAAGACAAAAGTGAAGTCTTGCACTCATCAGGGAATAACCCTGTAAAGAGGTACAGCCTCACACCAGCCAGGGAGAAACAGCTGGCAAGGAAGGGCAAGGGGGTTCTAGTGATGCTGAATCTGGGATCCGGTCCATTCTGAGTGTGGAACAAGCTCTCAAATAAAAAAGGCTAACCACCTACCAGGCTACATTAGCAAGGGCAGCCTGAGGGAAGCGATTATTTCCCTCTGTTCAGCACTTAACGAAAGTATTCAAACAGTTAAAATAATTGCAGCATTGATTAAAAAAAAGCAGGACTTCTAACAAGCTGTCAGTATTTACTGGAATTACACTTGGGGCATCATCCCAGTAAGCTCTGCAAGAAGATCAAAAAGGCAGGACTACTTAATCATTATCCTAAAGCCAGTCTGAAGAAAATGTAATCAGGAGGAATTTGACTAGCCAAGAAGACAAAACTGCATCCCCACAAGAGCTTTCACAGGAACCAGAACCCAGAGACCAAAGCTGAAGCTGGCCAAAATTGAGTTGTACACCTTTCCTGCAGCTCAAGAAAACCACAAGAACTAAATCGAATAAGCAAACTGGATCTTCTCTGACTTCTAGGGAGCAACACACATGTATCAGTGCCTGTATTTATTCCACTTTGGTTCACAACTCCGTGCTTTTATCACATTAGAATACAAATACATAAACACATTCCCAACCACTGTTTGCAGACATTAGAGACCAACTAAGCCTAGAAACACAGCTCGTTTTCCTTCAAATTGCTGAAACAGAAAAAGGAGGTCTTAGATTCAAATAATGTAAATGAACATGTCTCTATGTTGTCAGGTCTGTTTAAAAAAGGGGAAATGAAATTTAGAGCATCACTGAATAGCTTTGCAACTGTTGGCAGTTATTTTGAAAAGGAGGCACCATATTCAGCATGAAGTGAGTAGACATGAACTAATGTGGTTGTGCACATCTGGTTCACTGCCTATGCTACTGAAAACCAAACAGGTGCAAGTGTCACGAAAAAGAGTTTTGAAGCAGTGAAGGAACCACAAATGATCTAAATATTGGGTAGATGGGGGAAGAGGAGAACAGAAGAGAGTCTCAAAGACATTCCAAGGCTGGTGTAGGCAGATTCCCTGAATTACATTCTAAAAATATTTCCCTTGCAGAACAGCCCTGACCAGATTCTCCCTAGAATAAGAGTTGCATTCACAGACAGAAAATACAATATTTGGAGTCTCAAGAAACTTGCAGAAACTATGCAAATATAATACCAACCATGTTGACAACATTATTTCTATTTGACAATATTATTTCTATTTGAGCTGTGTGTGCTAAGACAAGAAAAATATTCAAAACTGGTATAAGATGCAACTTTGCAAGGAAAATATTATCCACTTGATTGTGCAAAATAATGCCTTCAGCGCAACATGGAGGGATGCAATAAAACTCCAAATACAAGAAACGCAGAAGGCTTGCTTAAGTAACAGCCTGCAAACTGAAACATTTGCTTGGCCTCATCCCAAGACAGTTCCTCTGGTTTTCATCCCTCTCATGCTGACTGTCTGACTCACCAAAGCATTCACATTCTTCCATTCTAATCTTCAACTTTTTGATTTCAGTGGAATGGACAATTTACCAGATAAGGCGATCACGCTGGTGTCCACCTTGTGAACTCATTTCCACAATTATCCTTCCAGACTGTCTTTTGGCAAAGCTTTCACATGGAAACTCTTCTGTTGAGGTTTTATTTCATGGATGCCACCACAAATGGAACAGCCAAGTGAACAGGTATGTTCTGCTTTGCACTTGGTAGATAGATAGATAGATAGATAGATAGATAGATAGATAGATAGATAGATAGATAGATTTTGATAGGTGGATTTTGATACACTTTTTTTTCAACATCTGCATAGCAGTGACCTTTTAGTCAGGAACAACATTCAAAGCAAACTTGTGGATATTGCTAAGGATGGAAGGCAATTATAAGAGTTTAAAGGGAAAAAATGGTCAAGCCTGTAAAAGAGCAGTGTATTGAGAATTACTAAAGAGACAAGGTGCACCAGACTCAGGAAATCCCTGATGCAAAACAGCTGGATAAGGGCAAGGAGTCAGGTTAAGTCTCGTACATATATACACACACGTGTATATACAAACACATATACATATATATAAACCTACCCTGTTTCAATGCACACATTTGCTTAGGGCTACAGTCAGAAGCACAATAAGTGGGCATGATGCACTCTGAAACAATTTATCACCACTATCAGGTAGGATGGAATTTTAGGAAAGACTAGGTTCACTAAGAACAAACCACAGTAGATTCATCAAGAACTTCCATCAATGGATTCTCACCCTTGTACAAAAAAGCATAATAAAAAAATGGTTTCAGGACGGTAGGGCTGAGCTGATGCTACCAGGACTCCAAAACGTTACACAGGGTTTTGGGGTACAAGACATGGAAAGTAGGGGGAAAGGAAGTAAAAGAGATTCTGAAAACATAATCTGTTGCATTTTCAACAGCCATCTGAGGACAGTAACCTCCCCTTCCTCAAACCACTTGCAGTGCAATTCACACAGTTTTGTACATGAGCAATCCTACCTGTGAGGCTTCTCAGTGAGCTGAGCTGATTCAACAGCTCCATTGTGGGCAAAGTGGCTGTCCTGCTCTACCTGTTGTAGTTCATGCTCTCCCACTCCTCCTCCTACACCAGTTCTAGTCTTATTTGAAACTATATTGATTTCAACTAACTAAAGTAATAGACAACAAAAGCAGAAAAAACATCAACATTTTTCTATTAGTTTAGTGAGCTGTCAGCCCACCATTGGGTGGCTCAGGGGTGAGCAGCTGGGAAGCTGCAGGAAAGGGAGTGGGTACCTCCCCTCTCAGCATCATGAAGCTGTTACACATCAGCACAGGCATTTCAGGAAGATTCCCCCTACTTTACCTACTGCTGAACAGAGCTTTTGGCTAAATATCAAAAAACAACAAAACAAAACCCACAAACAAAACACCAAATGCGCGCGCGCACACGAACACACACACACACAAAACCAACCAACCAACCCTGGCCAAAATACCCCCAGCAAACATTGGAATATGTCTTCAGTTAAATGGATTTTAAGTATTTTTAGATCTTAAATCTATTTATGTTTGAAAATACAACAAGGTACATCAAGTACCTCAGCTTACTACAAAATCTACTGAAATAATTTCAATCACATTAAAAATGTAGAAGCAATGTGGACATTGCTGGGAAAGTGTTAAGACAAGTCAATTAAATGATTAGCAGAAATTATTTGATAGGTATCTACCTATAATAAAGCTCTCCTATAATAAAGCAGCTGGGTGCAAGGGAATGAGAGGTACTGAACCCTGGGAGGGAGCAAGACCAGGAACACACACATCTGGTTACTGACTACAGATAACAGTTCCTCTTTCTTACTGATTGTTTTAAATGCAAAGCAACTTTTCCTCGAGTATAGTCACCTAATTTCAGTTTGTGTTCTTTAACTATAAAGAGTTCAAAGACAGTTTAAAGCCCAAAACAGAACCAAACTTCACCTTCTTTCCCAGCAGCTCAGAGCTGGTAGGTTCACTTCTGGGTTCTCCTCAAGACCATACACACCCTAACAGGTCAGTTGTTGTAAAGCAGTTTCCAGGACCACCTGAAATCTGATCAACTGCAGCAAACAACATTGTGTTAAATGTTTTACCGTCATTCAGGCATTAAAGGAATGTTTTACAATTAGTTTCAGGTTTCTCCTAAAAGGAATCTATTTCTAGCAAGCAGTAGATGTTCTAGATAAGCATCTCTACAAACTTTCTTTGAATGCACTTGCCAGTAGCACAGTTTCTATACATCATCTATCAAACAAGGAACAATAACACAGGATTGGACACTGTGAATTCAAAATTGAAGATATCAGACTCTGACAACATCACAGCCAGCTAAACAGAATTTACAAAAAACATTAACATAAGGTGTAAAAGTAAAAAGCATGAAAACAGATACAAATAAAAAGTTATTTGAAAAAATATCAGTAAAAATAAACTTAGTTTGGCACAAAGAGTTAACTGTTTTCTGCAAAAATATGGTAGATTTACTTTATTCAGTCTAGTCAACCCAGGCTCCAGGAGGATGTCTGATGTAGTAGCATGCAGAAAATTCAGGTGACTAGTAGATGTCATCAAGATACCTGAGGAATTGACTACAACTTGTTATGGGCTTAACAGGACTGAAAGAAAATATCAGCATGGAGGGATGTTCTCTCTCCACGATTCTCAAGGATCCACCTCAACACGGATCTTGCACAGTGCCTTAAGCAATTACTTAGTCAGAAAGCAAGGGTTTTCTAGCAAGCTAGAGGCATTGGAATAAAGGGGTCAATAAAAATCATGGAAAGTGCGGGAAGTTTAGCAGTGTAAAAAAAAGGCACAGAAATATCACCATAAGAAATAGGGAAATTCATCTGGAACAGTAAATTCAAGCTAATCATGCATACTCAGCGTTCAAAACATAAGACAACAGAGAACACAGACAGACAGTGAACAGAAGGAAAGGAGATTTCATGTAAGACTAAAGCTTGTGGTCCCAGTAGTGGCTGTTGGCACATACAGTGAGAGAGCCAATGTAAGGAACAGAGGGAAACTGCTGCACCTCAGAACAACAAAACATCACTGGCACAATCAAAGACACACTGACTGTTGGAAGAAAGGTCTCAAGTATCAGAGCACTTGTGACTCCAGAGTCGACTTTTAATTTATTTCAGTGACAGTAGAAGGAAAATAGTTTATTTTACAAGGCTGAAGACTAAAGATTCCTAGAAAAGTAATTAAAAGGATGATTGCTTACAAATCAGGTGAGCCCTTATTTTAAAGCAGGAAGGCCCTGAAGTTGAAAAGCCTCTTATTCTTATATAAAATTCAAATTTTGTGTTCAGTAATAGTGAAAGCCATCACAAGTCTGTCATACCAGGGTAAGATTTTAATTCCAACCCTCTCTGCAGGAACAATAGCAACATCCCATCTTTCAGGCTGAAATACGGGATTTTAATTTTCTTTTTGTCCAGGTCAACCTTTTGTAGCTCATCTACTTCCTAAAGACAAAGAAAATCCTGGATTTTTTGCATAGTTGTGCACCAGATCAGCAACATGAACACATTATAGTTAACTGCTGCAAGACACTTTCTCACTGGACAAGTCAGTGGGTTACATAAGCTTTGAATTTTTAAAAAATATGAACAAACACACTAGCATACCATTGTCAGCCTTAGGCCTTAGAACAATGGGGTATTTTTAAAAAGAATTTGAAATGCTCCACATGATATTGCTTTATAAAAGATAATGGCTTTATTTTACTTCCCGCTCTGCTGAACAAAAATTTCTGTGTTATTTACAAGCTGATAATATGAGTGCTTGCTTGTATATAGTATTTAGAAACTGTATTATAAAACATGCAGGGGATTAAGAGCATTGAGACTTAAAAGGCAAGAGTTTTTTTTAAAGTGCACATGTAAAATGTAGAGAAATGACAAGGGTTTAAAGAAACAGAGAAATTCCACTGGAGAGTAAGAAATACAGTCCTCAGCAGTTTCATTTTTCAGCTGTGTTTTCAACTCACATATTTCATCAAACAAAGAAACATGAAAGCAAGCAAGCAGAAATCAATTACAAAAGTGACACTATTTTATCTGAGTTTACTATTTGAGCAAAAAGATTTTCAAATGCCTGTTCTGTGTGTCTTGGCAGTTGAAATTGTCTGCGTTACTTAAACTTCAGTTAATTTTATTTTTCAGCTGATTCAATTTCAGGCAACCCAGAGAAATTTACTTTCAATGAGAAAAGATGCTGTTGAACATCGTGGTTTCCCTTCAAAATTCCTCACGAGGGTGACAGTCCTCTTGCATTTGTGCTTCTAAAATGCCTTCTGCAATGAGGTGCTGACCCGTAACAAGGAACATGAGCATTATCACAATACAAATAAAGGCAGGACTAACTGCTGGATACAAAGACAGAAGTAAAACAGTTAATGTTCTCAAGCTAGGGTTTGATAGAGAACTGAGAACACTGCCTGTATTCATGTCAGGACACTAAAAAAGTACAAATTAAAAGAAGCAAGTTACATACTCGTGATACATGTACCTACTAATTTTCTCCATGCAATGGTTACACGTGATCTCTTTCAAGACTACTGAGAACAAACACACACAGACATTACATACTTTAATGTAAGCGTAACAATATTCAACAAACAAAACAGTTCAGAAACAAAGAGGTTCCAGCAGCAACAGCAACGTTTGCAGTGTCAAACACACCTACAAAATGCTTCTAAAGCACAACACCAAATCCTAGAACACAACATTTCACAAAGGTTTTTATTTCACACACTAGTATTAATTTAAATTCCTCCAGCACTATCCCCAGCTGAACCTCAGAAGCTGGCTCTTTGCTAGATTGCATCTAAGAACTGAGCCACAAACAGACACAGGTACAGTGTTATACAATTGCTCAAGCAGTTAAACCAGCCACAACTTCTTCAACGTATGTAGAAACACACAGTATGTTGGGATGTTTTTGTAAACATCAGCACATGGTTTCCAGTATGATTTGTTGATCAGTAAAAGATTCAACACAGCTGTTGAACTAAAGCTGAAGTGTCAAAATAGGTGAAAATTACAATTCCTTTGCTCTCCCATAGGAAATTCACACGATTGCTGGGATGCTCATACCAACTCAAAAATCACGTGGATCAGAAAACATACCACATGGACCATTTAGTTTTTGTCTAGCAAAAAGGTGTTTCTGTGGCTCTAGTACAATCCACCCCCAGTAGCTGCTACAGGGAGCCAAAGCCTCAGACCCACAGCTGAGTCTCCCTGCACTTCTCACTCCTGTTGTCAAGTACAAAGCTGTCTGTGCCAAACACTGCTGGGAAAGTGATGAGCATTCTCAGACAAGCCCAGCAGTTCCTACCATCAAAACCATGTTAGCTGAGGTACCCTTCATATCAAGGTGCAAGAGAAGGAGGCAAATGCTGCTGGTTTGAGAAAGATCTGTTAGGGATACGAACAGCAGCATTTCCCATCCCTTGCAAAATTAGTGAGCACAGGGGCTAACTTCAGCAACAACACACTCACACACTGGCTTGGACAACAGGAAAAGTCCTACATCAGCTTGTAGAAACAGGGCATGGGAATTATTGCTCACAGTGTTTTACAAGGTTTTTTTCCACACTTGAAAAAAGTCAAAGTAGTTTCTTAACTACATGAAGTTTATTTTCCCCCTCCTCTTAAAAGAACTAAGCTATGTTTGTATTTAAAAAACTTGTAATACAAAGAAAGAAAACCTGCTGATGACAAAATCTCACTTTTATGGGGCACATACATTGTTCAAACATTTCTTGTGAACAGTGTCATAAAAGGAACAACTTCGAAGTTCTTGATATACAGCACATTTTTTGCAATAAACCATTTAAACTAATAAGCCACTTTTGTTCTATTTTGCCATCTTTCAAACTTTTTTAACAATGTTTGGAAAAACAAACGCCATTCATTAAAAAGTCATAAGAATCATCAGCCATGCATACAATACTTCATCACTTTAGAGTCCATGTATTGATATATTCATGACTTATAAAAGGTAGAGACTTCGCAAATCATTAACCTACATTATTAACTGTTACAGCACCCAACAGCTTTCTCATGGTAATGACATGTAGCTACTTATTCCACCTTGTATTACTGTGGACACACCCAATGTGTGTATATGCCCATGCCCAATGTGTTTATAGCTTGAAACTGTTTATAAATTATTTATAAAAAAACCTTAAAATGAAAAATGCACCTGCATTTCTTTTTTTTTTTAACCATCTGGCCTCTCAAGACACAGTATGTGAGAGCACAAAGCAGACAACAAGATACATCTGATTTTAAGATGACAGATGAAGAAAAAGAGCTTTTGCTGTTTTAAAAAACATATATATCCAAGGCATTGACTACTCTTTGTTAAACTAACAGTGGAATTGTACAATCAAGAACGTAATTTTATGAAGTTTTAGATGAAGGGCAGTTGGAGAAGTGACACTTGACTGAACTGCAAAGTGAACACAAGGCCAGATTTAAACTTTCAATCAGTATAATTGCTTACCAATCTCAGCAGGTAGTTGCTTGATTTTGTTCTCTCGTATGCTAAGCATGGTGAGTTTTGACAAGTTTTTGATATCCTTTTCCACAGTAGTTATACGATTAAAGCGTAGGTAAAGGGTGGCGAGCGAGCCCAGCCTGTACACCACGGCTGGGATCTCGCGCAGCTTGTTATGCCGCAGGTCAAGCATGCGCAGCTTCTTCAAGTTATCAAGAGAGTCAGGCAAACTGGTGAGTGAGTTTTCACTCAGGGCCAGTGTCACCAGGTTCACGAGACAGCCCACCTCTGCTGGCAGGCACTGCAGTTTGTTACTGTATAAATAAAGTTCTGTTAACTGCGTTAGCTCTTTGATAGCTGATGGAAGCATGTGTATAGACCTCTTGGACAAGTCCAAGCGCATGGAATTCTCTTCCCGGCATTTATTTAGCTCTTTGATCACCTCAGCATTGCTGGATTTTTTGCGAGTACCTGTGGCTGGATTAGGTCTTTTTATCGTATTGTCCACCGAAAAAGCTACCCCAGGCTGCGTGCTACTGGAGTCCTTCTTTCCATCTTTGGCATCTTTCCCTTTGGTCTTGGGCTCCTTTTCTTTGCTCTCTTTCCCGAATCCTCCAGAGGCTTTAGCCTCCTTCTCCCTTTCCTTTGATGATGGGACTTTTGGATCCTTCTCTTTACAGTCCTTTTCTTTTCCTAGATTACTGCTCATGGTGACTCAATATTTAGCAAGCACCACATGAAACCTGTTTCTGAAGTCCACAAGAACAATTCACTGCTGAGGCAACAAGGATCCTTAAAATATGCAAGCGTTGAACCAAGGGAGGAGCTTCAGAGGTGTGATACCCATTTGCTACATATTGGTTCTGAAGGCACTCTTTCCTAATCCTGGTTTCAGGAGATTCAGCTGCAGAGATCAGATCAAATGCTCCGTATTAGTACTTCTGGAACACAGAATGAAGAGAAGCCAAAGTTAGTGTAAATACAAAACTTAATTTCAAGTTAAATGGTGAGTGTTTCTACATTAAGTCTTTGCTCACCAACTCAGGTTAATGATTTGTCCTTCTGTTCAACAAACGTCAATGAAAAACCCAGAGCTAAACAAAAAATACTATACATATTGCTCAGAAGACTCACTGTGGTAGAACACATACAAACTAGTATATACGAAGAAAGAAAAAGTACAATTCTTAAATGTAATACTGACTTCAGTACCACAAGGAATCATCTCACATCTTACCTGGTTCTTAGCACAACACTCTGGTCATAAACATGAATATTCTCTCTCCCCTCCATGCCCAATCAGTCAATAAAGATCTGCTATAATTTTAAGTGCCCACCTCTTCAAACAAACCTATACAAGCTTATTCTTTCAGCACAAAAAAGTTCCCATTCTGTCTACAGTGAAATCTAATACACTACAGTAACACAAATACTTTGCCTTGAGATCTTTTTGTGACCAGCTCTGAACCACAGGTCTCTGCTTTTAATGTAGAGCAGAACATTGTCACCAGTTTTCCGTCCTCTGAAGACCCAAACACAAGGACTTTTAAAATAAACTTACAAAAAGCCAACTGCAAGCCCAGGAAAAAAATGTATTATGCTTCAAGATAAGCAAAACTATGAAGGAGTTTCTTTTGAGAGTTTCTCTTGAGAGTAGGATACCTTAGTCAGTATTATCAGTCTTTCTCCCTTGATGACTATAGTGCAGCCTAATAACGGAACAAAGTCTGAAACCTATAAAGCCCTATTTACATTTTTACAAAATCATCATGCATCGTGGGAAGTAGCTTTGCTTCATGTTTCAATTCAAAACACACAACAGGCCCCAGAACTTCATGATTCCGAATACTCCAGGGAAGTTTTTGAATGTATCTTAATGGAAGAAAATAAACAATCAATGGCAACAATGACTTCATGTCTCCACGTCAGTCCACCTTTTAGCCTTGTTATGCAGCATTCACTGATGAAGAAAGTTTATTTTTGTCTCAGAAGAGTACCTTGTTTCCTCAGACACCTGAGCTATGTTTAAATACCCTTAAAACCTCCACAGGAGCTGTGTTGCTGTCCTGGCATTCCAGCTTTAGCACAAGTTCACAAGGCTTGTAATCAATATCAATTAAATGATATTTTGCATACTTAAACCATCAGCAAGTACTATAAACCCAAGTATGTTTTAGAAAAGCTCAAGTAACTATTTTGAATTGCAGTCATGCTGTATCTGTTTACCTTCATCTATAAACATGCATAAGGACAACATAAAGGTGAATGCTTTGCTCCATATATGTATTCACTCACATTTTTAAGGAAAGGTCAAGAAAATCTATATAAGGATGGCAAGGAGGACAAGCCACTTCACCTCAGCTGCAAATCAAGCTGTTGAGCAACAAAGCTCGAAAGAGAACCTGCTCAGGAGGCGCCTTCCAGTCCCGACCATTACTGCTGCAGTATTACAAAGTGTGCACTACAAACCCCACAATATTAAAAAAAGAAAAAAAGAAAACATTGCCTCCAGTTATTGTGCTCTAGACCACTCTGCTGTACTGGACCATGGCCAAATGTTACCAGCAGCAAGTAAAAATAGTTTTTAACTTGGAAATTTTCTGCACTGTTGAGTTTCCTAAAGCAGCACAAGCTGGTTCTTTACTGTATCCTTAAGATTTCCACACAGCTTTTACACCATCCATTAACTTGACCTATCCTCAAAATTACTAACCTCACTACATTATATTTTAAAACTTGTTCTCAGCACTGTATAATCTACATGCTTGTAAAACTCCAGTAAATAGGAGATGTAATGACTCCAAATGCAAAAACACAGCTGACTAAAGGGTGGGAGCCTAAAATGCCTGACAACATGTTTTCAGTATGAAAGGTAACACAAAGAATGGAGAACTACCACAGTTTCTAAATTCTGATAACACACAGAAAACTCAGCCATGCAGCAGTGCCAGACAAGCTACTGCTCCACATCAGGCCTCGACAGCGTGAAATACTCAAAGGGCTCCTGCTCTCATGAGCTTTCGGTTTAATCAAATTTGGACACACCAAGAGATTTGTTTCATTTTTTATGTGCACAGCAGCTGAAGGAGGTTTTGAAAGAGCCTCAGAAAGGAAAGACTGCTGGAGATTAGTACTGCTGAAAACAGCTCAGTAGTGCAAGTGCTCCAAATAATCTGCAAGCATTTCACTGCCTTTGTTAGCAATACCTTTAATTGTACCTAAAAAAAAGGGGGGAGGGGGCACTCCCAGTTACAACATGTTAAATTAATATTTCATTTTCTGGTAAGGAACAAAAATCTTTGGCTATACAAAAGAATAAGAATTGAAAAGTCACTAAAAAGCAGTATTTGAAACATAAAGAAAATTCAGAGCAAGACAAAGAGTTATGATCAGAGACTTCAATATCACCTCAGACTTAACAGGAGGCATTCAACTTGCTGGCAAGCCACAGGCACACATGGTTTTCTAACACACAGAAAGCAGAGCCAAGCTTACAGTGCAGCAGGCTTTCAAAATATACTCCCTGTTCAGGGGACAAAAGGCTAATGGATAGATGTACCACAACTGTGGCATCTTTATCTCTTTACTGAGCATTTTAATTTCTGCCTGAGACTACAACATGTATTTTAAGTAGTTTGAGAAGATTTAAAATCATAGAATCCATTAAGGCTGGGAAAGACCTCAAAGATCATTGAATCCAAGCATTAACCCAGGACCACAGTGTTCACCACAACCCCAAGAGCCACACGCCTTTCAGATACTTCCAGGGGTGGTGATTCCACCATCTGCACAACCTGTTCCAACAGCTGATCACGCATTCTCCTTCACTGGTACAACTTGAGGCTGTTTCCTCTCATCCTGCCACTTGTTATCTGGGACAAGAGACTGACCCCCACCTTGCTACACCCTTCTTTCAGGCAGATGTAGAGTGATAAGTTCTCCACTGAACCTCCTTTTCTCCAGGCTAAACACCCTCAGCTCCCTCAGGCCCTTCCTTGTAAGACCTGACTTAGCCTCCTTCTTTCCAAATGAAGTCATTCTCTAATACCTAGAAGGACTACAACCAGCACTTAAAAGGAAAAAGAAAAAGCTTATGATGAAACCTTTACCAGATGAAACACAACAGCAGGGGAATTACATGAAAGAAAATGCCTCAGCTGGAACAGCCTCCCCTCTCAGCCCCAGACAGCCCTAAGACTCTGATCTCTCCCTTTTTCAGCTCGCTCACCAGGGCTGGGATTCCCAACAGCAGAAGGTCCCACCATGCAGCAGGTTATCAGCCAGGTTTCACACAGTTTCTCTGAAAGCAGTAAATTCCTCTGCCACAAGGCAACATTTGTGTCATGGTGATTCCTTAACTCTGGCATCCCTGCAACCCTCCTTCCCGAAATTGTTCTATTTCAAGGGGGAAAAAGTCCCACAAAGTACAAGGCAGGGGCAGAACTGTAACTCATGACACAACCCTTTCTCTCCCTACAAGCCCCTCAGTCACCAACTTCCACAAGTGAAAGATGTCCAAGCAAGAAGTCTCCCTGCTGAATGACACTAACTTACCCCCAAAATTGGCCAAATCTGTGAAACTGTTCTAGACTGTCCTGTAAGCACAGCGTTGTGTTCTTGTATCATAACAGAGCCAGCAGAGGACCTAACAACTATTAGAAAATTCTCTTATTTCTAGTACTTTATAACTTTAATATTTGCCATTGCAACCTGTCTATAGAACTATTTTTAACATAGCTGTGTGAGATATAAATGAGAATATACATTTAATGATGCATGATGCTCTCAGGTAGCAGGCCTAAAAATCGTGCCCTTTCAGACATTAATGACCGAGTTTTGAGATAAAACTCAGAACTCCTCCAAACACAATGCTCAGAACTCAATCCGACCAGCATGAATACAAATGAAATGCACAACTTCACAAGCTGCTCTACAGAACTTCTCTTCCTATTGCAGATCATTCAAGCTGATGGGGTTACTCACATATATCAAGTCAAGCATGTATGTAAACTTTTGGTGGGCATGAGTAGGATTACATATACTATAGAAGAAGCTAAATTGGTTACAAAAGGTTATTCATATTTTTCAAGTCCTTTTGGTTAAAGGACAAGAGTCACCATCAATTCTAAACAAGCATTCATTCTATCTTAAAAGGAGAGCTTCTTCTAGACATATTTTTAGCAAAAGGAAATTCAGTGAAATTAGCCAGTTCTGCCAACTACTTCCATTTTCCAATGCTGTTCAAACTGACTTCCTGTCAATATTAACTGACATAAAAACATTTAACTATTATGTCCTGGAGAACTTGGAAAATTTAATAAGACTTGCTTGGCAAGGCATATGAAGGAAAATAAAACTTCTGGAGAAGTTAAGGAAAATAATCTCTTCCTTGTTCTGAATATATATTTTTTTAAGTAAAATATTTGTAAATAGCTATAAATAACCAACATCAGAGTTTTGACTCACTGGTCATGTCTGGTGAACATAAACCAGATTGTAACTTACGAAACTTCAGAAACAACTTCAGTCTAAACTTCAGTCTAACCTTCCTTACTGCCTGGAAAAGAGTAGAACAATGATATTCTATATTTTAATGATTTTTTTAATACGTACAAGTACTTGAAAAGAGATTTCAGTTACTCTGAGCAATACAACCTACAAGGTTTCTGCTTTATTAAAAGTGTGGTAATGTAGGAACAATCATGTCTGGGATTTCTAGAAATAATTCTAAACTAATCACAGCAATTTGGTAATATGAATGCTGATGTTTCCTAATCACTAACTAATACAATATGAGGCTTGAGATGAAGGATTTCACTCAGTTGCTATTCAAAGAATGCTGTAAAAGACTTAACAGTTTCCTACCCACTACTGCAGAACAATTTTACTGCCTCAGTCCAAACAAAATAATCAACTGTTAGTATTACTTCACAGTTTGGTAAAGACTTTCCCCCAACTACATATTTTGTATGAACAAACTCTGAAGCAGCTTGCATGCAGCTCTCTAATGAAATATGGTGCCAGGGCCACGCTGGTGCCAGGGTGCCCAATCCCAGGTGCAGGGGGAGCCAGTCAGCAAGAATGGCAGAGCTCACGTCGCTGACAGCACCCAGCTCCCTCTCCAAGCCTCCCTGCTCCTGCCCCGGGGCGGAGGGAACCCCCCGAAAGGGCCCATCCCTGCATGAGTTACTCTCAGCAGTTCCTCAGTTCTCAGAGAATGTGTTAAAGTGTCCTGTGGCTTGAATGTACATGGAAGTTTCCGGTGAGTTCACAGAGATGGCTTGAAGAAGAAATTATTAATTGAAATAAAATATCCTCCCACAGCTGAAATATTTCCCTCTCAAGTGATGAGGTTCATCAACAGCAGTCTTTCCTGCCAAAGGAAAATCATCATGGCACATCATCTTAAGCATGGTCACTTCACAGCTCCACCTAAACTCTTACTGGTTCCCCTTTGGTGTTCCAGTAGGCAAACCAGGCACTTTAAATCATCAACACTTCTAATATTCTGAGTGTGTATAAGGCAACATTTTCATTAAAGCCTAATACATTACACTCAGATGAAACAGAATTTTACTTCTGCAATGTAGCAGGAAACCTACAGGCTTGCATTTGAAAGGAAAATTCTTTACTACATGTATAATTTTGTATCATGGAATAGGAATGATTTTTGTCTTCATTCTCTGTACTAAACCCAAAGAGCACACACCACAGCTAGGACTTTTCAACCCAAATAACAGAAGAGGATCATTCCAAATATTAAACATGTTCAAGAAATAAGGAATCAGCTCATACTTGACCCTCCAGAATAAGCAGACAATGATCCCACAACATAATAAAAAGAAAATGTTTTGAGATTGCAATTCTGATCTAGGAAATTCTGATTAGTCAGCCCTAAGTGGCTTTGAACAACAAGGCAGAGTCCAAACACTATCTAGTAATTGCAACAACACCTGCTCACAAACAAACAACAAACAGAAATCTACTTTAGAAGTATTTACCCTTTCCTTAAAATAGCATGGGATATATCAAAAACATTTCATATTCCATGACAACACAAATATGAACACATCAATAAGCAATGGATAAAATTTCAAGCTTAGCCCAAGCAGCCACAACGACTTTGCATTCTCAATAACACACAAGCATGAGGGGGAAAAAAGAAAACTATGGTCACTACTTTCATTTGGAAACCCAAAGAGCTTAAGCCAAGGAGTCACTTGCAAACGAAGCACATTCTCTCCTACAATTTGCTAGCTTCAGACATCTAACCCAGTGTTTTCATCTGCATAAGTGATTTCAGCTTCTGCCACTGCAGCCACCACAGACCAGCTGGGACCAAACTGCTCAATCAGTCACCAGGTGGTTACACAGCTCCACTGAACACAAAACCTCATCCAGAAGTATGGAGACAGCATGGGAACCACCACAGATCAAAAATAGCTCTTCCTCTATCTCAGCAGCAGTAGTGCTCCTGAAACATGCCAGCTAGACACCTTCTTTCCTTTGGGAAGAACCTCCATTATTTCAGAGTACAGGACAGTGTAAAACTGTAAGGATCCTTCATGGCAGCTGCAATGATTGGCTTGTTCCATAGAGAAGGCTGACCATTAAATTCCTCTCAGTCCTGCAGGTGAGTGGCCAGCAGACAGCAGCTCACAGACTGCCAGTGTAGCCTGACTTCAGTATACCTGGATGTGGCCCCACTTTCTGCCCTAATCCCCTCACACAGAGAGCAGCTTGTTCCCTCCCTGCAGCACAGCCCGAGCCTGTGGAGCTGGGTAAGTGAGGAGCCTGGACCCTGACAGCTCACTAAGCCCTTTAGGATATCTTCATCTGCCAAAGGACTGCAGCCAAGACCATTCCCTGACTGCTTGCTGCTTCCATGGCTGCAGAATAGCTGAGCATAACCCAGTCTCGCATTCGAGCAAAACCTGGAGGTCGAAGGAAGAACTGAACAAACGTCAATCCGAAGGGGGAAACAACCAGACTGTTCCTAAAGGCTTTCAAAAGCTTTACTTGTGGTGTCTTAAATCCACAGACACATCGGTAACTGTAGGCACCTAATTACAAACCTATGTGCAAATAAACCTGAAGTTACTATAAATCAGAGAGAGATGTTTGGTGATTGATCATTTTGTGCTTGCAGGACCAGGCACATCTGCCAGGACATCCCACACGCCACTCCTCACACAGCTGTGCCTTTCCACGGCACACAGGAGGGCACATGGACGTTACTGCCACTTTCAAAGCTTTGGAATCCACCTTTTCACTCCCTGCTCGCCAGGTCTCCTGCTTTCTGGAAGTTTTTTGCTGCCGTAAATGCCAGGTCACGTACCAAAGTCCAGAGCTACCAGGACAAAAAGGCTCCACGCTCACAGACTGAAAGTCACCTACGACTTAAGCTCCCAGGAGGTCGAAATAATCTTTTGTGCCCTGCCTTTGAACTCACCTAGCAAGTACAAAAATATACAGACTGTGATTCATTTTGTGCACTCCAACAATATTTTTATGAACCATTTTGTCTTTTTCTCCTTTACAGGAAAACAACCCAGTAGTTTTTGGCCAAGGTATAAAGTACCATTTCATGTTTTTGTAGAAATAGACGCCAAGAGCAAGTACAAAGAATTCTGCTAACTCCATGTGGCAGCTTATTTTGATATGTAAAAAGGTAGTTTCTGCATGTGTGGCCCCCCAGCATGTACCTTTTGAGCTGCATGTCTCTGTTTCCATGGTAACTCGCAGTATCAGCAGGCTGTGTAATCCTGCATAATACATGAAATTTGAAAATTGTAACTTGCTAGATGAAACAAATTTCACGGGTTCAGTGCAGGTTCTAATATGCCTCAAAAAAGTTATTTTAAATGGACATACTCACCTAGAAAAACACAGTCCTCATTTTTGTGACTATACAAATTCTGTATCTATAGTGCCATAAAACCTTCCATGAGAGTAAGTGCTCCCAACCCACTCAATACCCTCCTTTGAATAAAGATCACTCTGCTGGAGCAAAACCTTACTTTCCACAATAATACAACTTCACTATTACCACTACACAGTATCCACATGCAACCATTCAGATCCCTCAACAGTTCCTATAAAAAGGAAACAGCCTGTCACACACAGCTTTGGTACAAATTTGACAGAAAATAGCACTGGTCCTGCCAAAGGTGATGACACAAACTTCAAACCAGCATCAAATATTTTTCTTTCAATCAGAATTTCCTTTGGGCAACAAAAACAATTTATCAAAACAAAACCTACCAAACAGGAGACAAAACAAAAATGATAGGAGAGAAATGAAACAGACAAAGCAACAACAGAGCAATATATCTACTAATTATCTGTATTATCAACAAATTAAGTTCTGTTGATCCTACAGAAATTGAGACAAACCACACACTAACTCCCATCTTGGCTTAATAAAACAAAGCTCCATTCTACCTAGCATAGTATCCCATCCTGGCTCCTACCAGCAACATAGAATTATCCAGCAAAAAACCAAAACCTTACTTATTGCAGCATTTCTCTTTGTTTCTTTGTCTCTGAATTTGATGCAGTAAGTTTGCTCATCTCCTTTAACATGCTTTTATGTAATAATTACGACCATTTCACAAAGTTCAGTGCGGGATGACTCCCAGTCCCTTGAATTTTCTGACCATAATTAGTGACTGTAAGTCACAAGATCCTTTTGCAGAGGAATACTATGCTAGGGAAAAAACCTATCTAAAAATCAACTTAAAATGTGCTTTTAATGCAATTCTGAACATGAAAAGGAGCAATGACTCTTTACCTTCTATGTTCTAGCAAACAAAGCCACAGTAACTACACTGTGGCAGCTCAGCAGTGAGCAATATCTGGCCCCTGTTCAGGTTTTTTTTTTTCTTGCTAAAATTATTTGCAGTTCTTGATATTCAGCTGAGATGAGAAATGCCTGGATATATTTGTTTTATTGAACATCTAGTTTAAATGTAACTAATGTATAGAAAAAGAAATATGCAGTAGCATTTACTTTCCAACTAACATTGTGAGTTTGGAAGATATACAAGTGTCTAGCAAAGTCAAAAAAATATATTTACCCACAAGTTTCCAATTATACACCTCCTCACTTTTAAAATTCATGAACAGGTTTTACATCTGACCTGTTCTCAGAAAAGAACAGATCAGAACAGATCAGCATTCCACCCAGACAGAAGATAACCACTATAGTTGGCACCAAATTTGCTGCAACCTAAGTGTACATTTCTGCTTCATTACAACTAATTAAAATAAAATATATTTGAAAATTGTGCAATTATCTACTAGTTGTTTTCTTTAGGAAGACACATTTTTTCAAAAGGTTGCATTATGTATTTAAGTATTACAGGAAACCAAAACAACTTTATAACATTCTAAATGAAAAATCAGAAGTATCTACACATCTTCCCCCATTACTGCTTCACCAATGAGTTTCACCAGTGAGTTGTTTTGGTTTTTTTTATAAGCTGACCCTTTCAGATAAATGCATCTTATCTCCTGAAAGTGAACTGATTCAGGCCAAGTTAGAATATAGATAGAACACCAGTACAAAGAAACTGCTGTGTTTCAGATAACTAGATACAAGTTAAAACACTTTAATCACTTTAATCTCTTTTTCCCAGCCATCATTTGCCTAAACATTATATGACAGACCACTTCTGCCCTCCAAGTACTCTTATTCAGAGGCAAGAAGTACAAACTGCCAAAGAGAAATGGTGTTTTTCCTGTACTGTGTGTGTCCACTCCAGCCGGAGTTTGATTTTTAACCCCTACATTTCTAAAGTTAATTTCATTCTGCCCACCCAGATTCAACCTGCAGTTTCAACCGGACTGTGTATTACTCCCTCCCTGTCCTTGCCCTCTTGTGCTTCATTACTGCACATGGTTAAACAGGTTCCACGTTCCAATGGGCAGACCACTGTCCTGCACTGCTGCTTGAAACAATGCTCAACCACAGCTGGAGAAGCCAAAGCAACTTAGAAATACCTTGGGGAACTTTGTAAATTAACGGCACGATAGAAATGTGGGCTCATTATCCACTCTGAGGAGGTGATGAGGAACAGAATTGCTCCCAAGCCTCATTCAAAGCTTTCAACTGTTTTTCCCCATTGCATGTAACAGAATTAAACAAAATTACATAAAGCAGTGTAATACTTAAACAAATAGATGCATTCTATAGCATTTGCAGGTAACACTGTATACACTGTATACAGCCAGTGCTCTGTGGCAAAGGCTTCTTCAATCATGTTGATTTTTATTAGACTTCACTCTTCAAAGCCAGTATTTACCAGCATCTGCCTGTCAGCCTTGGGACTTTTTGGGGTTGGAGAGAAGGGCCTTGAGGGGACATAAGAATAGAGGGAAAAGGTGAGATGATTTATTTGGTTCAGCTGTTTGTAAGACTGACAGCTGATAAAAGCACATTGCTTTGTTCATTTGTGTTGAAGGTAATCTTAACACCAATATCATCAATACAGCATTTTGAGTTTAAATTAGGGACTTTGGATCTATTAAAATGTCTCTGCCACATTGCATTTCACTGCAGATTCACTCCTGGTCACTTTGAAACTCTAACAAGAAAACTGCAAGGAGTTCCTCTGGCAACAATGTGGTGAGTATTTCATAAACCCTGAGCCTGCTTCACCTCCTTGACTCCTACACACCAACTTCTGATAGAAGGCATTCCCACAGCAAGGCAAACACAGAGTGGCCAAACAGGCCTTTCCTTTCAGCCCAGACACTCTCCTTCTGCCCTCCCCATCTTCCACTGGATCACAGCTGACAGGCAGAGGAGAAAAGCTCCTGCCTGGAGCACAGGCAAGCTGAGAAACAGGCAGGAGCTTGAACAAGGATGGGAGGGGAGGCACGGATGGTGGGCAAGAAGCAGCTGATAAGGAACTCTACATAAGAGAGCATCACACATATATAAAAATACTGAGAAAGTAATCAGTCAACAAGCACCACTGCTGCTCCTACACATTGCATGGAGAAGAGGTGTCAGAGATGGCAACTCATATGCAGTGACTGGAGAAGTATTAAACACGTTCTGACAAGCACAGTCACCTGAAGCACTGGAAGCCACCTCATTAACACCTGTCTAATTTTAATTGCTTTATATTACTGTGCTGGTTTAAAGGTAAACTGGTGGGAGAAATGAGAGATCATAAGTCAGAGCTGAAATTTACTAAAAAGATTACAATAAATACAGTGATACAGAGAGAACTTGGTTTTAACCCCCAGATGTATAACCCAGCACCCTGGGGCACGAACAGAATGGTGTTCATTGACCCCTGTGCTGAGCCCCACGTGGTTCCTCTGAGTACAAAGTAAAAGGAAAGGAAAACCTGTTGGTGAGGATAATGGTTGCAGTCTTGTTGAAAGTGGCAGTCTCAGTTTTACTGAGGTTCTCATCCACCTCTGGATCCGACGAGTTGTACCCAGACTGACCAAACCCCAAGATTATACATGCCCAGGTTCAGGTGGGAATGTCCAGTACCTCCCCCAGGACGAGGAGTTCCATAAGGAGTGATTTAAGTCTGTGAGTCATGGGATATTTTTTAACTCATTGATGGTCTGGGTCGTTATAGCTGCCTATTGTGCCAGTCCCAAATAGCCCATCAGCAGACATGACCCCTCAGGCTGGGTATGAAGGTGCTGCTGCCTCCCTGGAGGGGAGTTATCCCAGCTGAGTCACTGGTGTGACGACAGAAACACTCCCCTCTCTCCCAGGGTTCTTTAACACCCAGCTTGTAGCCTGAATGCCCTCAGGTGTGCCCTGGGCAGCTGCTGCAAATGATCCATTAGTAACAGTTCATCAGACATTACACAGAGGGTGTAGAATACGCAGTTTTGGTTATACCCACACAGTGATAGACTGGTCCTGGCTGCTGTAACCAGGACAATTGCAAACTTAATTTTCATCACTTTTTAGGAGTATTTTTATCTAATTTTTTACATGTTTTTCCCCCCATGTAACACTGGATGCATTAGCATTACAAAAGAAAAACCCCAAGCATGGCAGCATTTGAATTTATTGCAAGTTCTTCCACATTCTTACAGATTCCTAAGATGATCCCAGAGATTTCTTTCCCAGGATAGAAGATAAAACTGAAAAAAACAATGAAGAGAAAGCAAATTCTGTTCACCTTCCTAGGAAGAACCATGAACTGTCCAGATCTAGCATGAATACTCCTCATGCTCACCTTGGCTATTCAGGAGCCTGATGCAAAGAACACTTCAAGCCTGACATCCAAAAGACTCCAAACAGCATTAAATACTATTCTGCTTATAACTACAAGCCTGATTAAAACATTATTTTACATATACTAACAATTCTGGAAAATGCATGATAAATTGGGTCTCTTCACAGGAACAAGATGTTTTCCTTCAAAAGAAAAAAAAAGAAAAAAGAAAACCACTATGATCCCTTCCAAGCAGATTCTTTAAAATCTGTTCAGATGAAGCATCCCTTTTTTTTCTAAAAAAACCAAAAGGTCTCCTATGACATTTTTGCTAGAAACAGTGAAAACATGATTTCTGCTTATCAAAAATCAACTCCATGATACACTCTTTAGCACACTTGAAAGGCTTGTGTACTGTAAAAGTAGAAAGTAGCAGCAATGTCAATCTGAAAACAGTCACAGAAAAAATTTACACACACGATCCGAATTAAACAACACTGTAGAAATATGATGCTAAAATAAGCCTTTTATCTCACCACTTTCAAAAAAAAAAAGAATGGAAATCTGAAAAAAAATGATTAAAAATCAGGCTAGCTTAGAACTGCATGAAAGTTCATATCACTATCCAAAGAAAATTAAAACCAAAATTGAACTGTATGCCTATTTATACTGAATTACTGTTTTTCACCTTATTGCCCTTTGTTTTAGGAAAAAACCCACGTTATTTATAAATGCCTAAGTAATTTGGAAAGGAATCATCTGATCTGTTTGCGAACATGTAAAAATGCAACTTCTACACTAGCTCAGGCACAAGACAGTGTCTCACCAGACCTGCTGGACTCCGATACTTGTGCCTTGCAAAATCTGTTTGCATGAAATAAATGGAGCAGAGGATTGCACTAGTCTGTGCAAGCTGAGAACAGGTGATTCACTGCATTCAGACTGCCCACATCTGCTTCTCTGAGCTGCACAGAGGCGGGGACTGGTCCCAGCTGCTTGCAGTGACCTTGGACCACACCCGACCTCCACCACAGAGCTTGCCAAAGTGATGGAGCCTCGATTTTTGCACTGATGCACAAGGACAGGAGGGGGGTATTGCAACCACCTCAGTGGCATTCACACAGGTAGTACAGGTTGAAGCAATCCAGATTAATGGAGAGAGAGCCCTTTTCAAACCAAGCACTCAGAAAAAGTACACAGCCTCACAAACTGACTACAAGGACTGAACAAATTTTAGTATGACAATATGCTCCAGAACAATATGTTCAGAATGAAGGTACTATATTTATATATGAACAGTATGAGGATACAAGAAAATATCTGAGGATGCGAGAAAAGAGTTCCTGAACAGAAGGAAAAAGAAAAAATTGAAACACTGTAGAGGTATCTGAACCTCTAAAACCAAATCAGTTTAACAGGGAAGTTCATTAACTAATCTTAACAAATACTTGCCATTTATTTGTTCCTTTTTTTACTCAACCATTCTCAAAATAGAGGGAAGGGAAGAAAAAGCACAGAAATGACACTTCTCAGGAAAACATAAAGAATCATAAAAAGAGAACAAACACAAGTACAGGTAAAAGAGAGATGACAACCAGACAGGAGTACTGGGTACAGGCTGCAAGAACTCCAAGTATAACAGTGTACAGGAATAACAACCAAAGAGCAAGAGCAGGCAGGCAGACAGACAGACAGAAGAGAACCAGCTAAGAAAGATACATGGAGCAGCACCTGAACTGGTGTGACCCCTTCAACAGAGTACGGCCAATGCCACCTTCTCAGCAAGGCACAACATGCCAGTGCTGTATTCCTCCACCCTGTCCCAAGCCTTACTCCATTCCTCCCTTTGCTGCAAGGCAAGAAACAGACCAATTACATCAAGTCTTTTATTCCTAATCAGGGCTAAAGGAGAAGCATGTGGCTGATGAAACCTTCTCCTCCAGCCTCCAGCTCCCATGATTCTTGGACATAAGGTTGTGTAAATGGGAGCAGCTTCTCTCTCCCACAATTCCAACTTCCTTCCCTTCTTACATTCTCTGACAATAATTCCTCAAACAGAAGATGGAGAAGAAGTTGCAGTCTGAAGAGCTGAGTATCACTTGTTCGTATTGCGCAAATTCCTACGAAACCAAAAGCTTCTGTAATTCTTACACAGACGGAGAGTAACATAACTAGTCTGACTATTGTCAGCATTGGCTTAGTATAGAAGTAACTTAAGTGCTACAGACATGCACTTTTTTTTAATGAATATACACATAAAATCACTTCATATTAAATCAGCATCCTATGGGGATCAAATTCAGATATGATGCAAAAAGGGAAATTTCAATTTTAAATGATTCTTCCTTGCTAAGTCTAAATTTGATCTGTGGTTGTGAGGACTACCAGCTGGAAACATAAGTGAGAGAAAGAGGTTTTAACCACAGCCCTTCTTGTTTGACACACTGTGTGCTGTTCTCTAACTCCTAAATTCCTCATGTCAGATCTGTGCAGATGATACTATTTCACTGCTCACTTCTCTCACAACCCAACTCTAGCTAATTTTACAGAGCAAATAACATTACCACTAAATCCAGGCCAGATGATCCCTGCCAACAGTCAGGCTCATCACTGTGGGCTGCAGTCAGCATGATCATCCAGAGCACCACCTCTTTCCTACTTCAAGCATTTATCAATAAATCATTATTTTGATTTGTTCTCCCCAGAAGAATGTGATATCTTCAAGGAATGCTTTTACAAGTCCACTTCCTCTATCATATTTACAAACACACCATAACTGGAGGAATCTGCTAGAAAATTATCTATCCCCTCCATCCTTTGGCCATGCCATTAGTATGTCTAGATGAGGCTACAAAGTGCTATCCAAGAAAAAGTTCAGTGCCCAAACTAGTCCTTGCCCAAATAACCCTTCCCCCTGTTCTTCAGAAAAAGGGATGCAAATCACTTCCCTGCAAGAAGTTTTGGCCTGTGCACTAAGCCATGCTGCCCTGCATGCTCAAACGTAACAGCCCTGCTTGCATATATAATATACAAAGCTGTTAACAGAGATACAAAAGATTGAACATCAAATAAAAAATAAGAGATAACACAGCAAATCTAAATCAAGCTGAAAAAATACCGTATGTTCCAGTTACAATTTTTTTCTCATCTGTATTATCATCAGGAACTCTCAATTTGTTTTTTATTATTTCTACATATTATTTCAAATATCAGAAGACTTGCATAAAAGCCACATTACTTTTTCAAGAATCCTTACCTGTCATCAGAAGTACTAAAACAGAGCTGGGAGTGATCCACAAGTGACTTTGGTGAACACCACAAACAGTGCAAATTCTCAGCCCCTCCTTTAGATATAGATATATAGAGATGTAGATACATAGATAGATACACATAAAATGGTATAATTACAATGGTGTCAGCATATCAGAACACATACTGAAAGTGACCCTTAAAGGAAAACAAAAAAGCTTGACTTAAAAGAACCAACTGCTTTGCACTGGCTAATTAGTCTGCTCTGTGATCCCATATTTAAGCAAGCTGGGATATTTTATTTACATTAGACTGCTAGCACTAGGCAATGCTAAAAGCTGCATGTTAATAATAATAATAATCAAAACCAAGCAGTAGTCTCAGATGTAAAGTGCCAATGATCACAACAGAAGAAGAGAACAGACCATACAACCAGTCTGGTAAGAGAACTGACAGTGCTTGCTAGATGGTAGTTAAGAGTTTTGGCAGCAAGGAAAATGAGACTCCAAACGAATCCTGAATGTTGGGGTTCTGGAATTATCATCTCTACAATGGATCAATGAAAACCTTGCTTTGGAGTAGCTATCTAAAAAGTGGCCAAAAGCTGGGCAAAAAGTAACATTTCCGGAACAATTAATTCTATTCTATTAATCAAGCTTCGCCCATTCACTTTTGGTAACTGAAGAGCAGCACATTTGTACTGGATGAACATCTGCACACACCTGCAGTACATGTGAAAGACCCATCAAAGGAGAACCCCACAAAAGAAGACTTGCTAACCAGCTCCTTAGTCTCTCATGTAGTTCATAAATGAGGGTATACCACAATGAATTTACATAAAAATCATAACTAAGATATCCAAGGCTGTTGCCCATCTCAGCCTCCACTGCTTGAGAAAGTTGCTTAGAGAGGAAAAAAAACTTACACTTGAAAGGAATTTAAAGGGTCTGAGCAGTCATTTTACATTTTAGACTTAAACAGACAACTTGAAACTCCATGAGCTTTTATAGCCATACACAACTCAAGCAGAACTCTCTGTAGCAAATCCTCCTTTTCTCTTCACATGACATACAAGTTACTGCCTTATCACCGAAAAAGTGCATGAGGAAGTTCAAATCATTTTAAATTTCTATTTAGAAACAGCATTTAGAAAGTAGCACTCATGTACAAACCTTACATGCTCTCTCCCCCTACTTGCATTTGAAAACTTTAAACCTCTAGACAGATTTGCTAACAGAGTAATTCAATGGTGGAAGCAGAGCAGTTACTTGGAAAAAGTTCAGACATGCACACACACCTGAGTGTGTGAATTAAGATGAACAGAGGCAGGAACCCTCATGTTACCTAGGAAAAGGGAACACACATATGTGTAGCAATGAGTAGTTTTCAGGCTCTGTACGCCCTTTTGCCTTGCATTAACTTGTTTCTCTGTCACAAAATAAGATATTTACAGTCAAAATTACACAAATTTATTCTGGACCATTTCTTTTTGTTGGAACTGAATGGAATGTATTTTCACTGTTAATTATGTGGCTTCAAAGATGAAGAGAGACCAAAAATTACACTGTAAAAGTACAAAACAATGAGAAAATCAGCAGAAGCAGCTCTAAAGCATAGATTACCATGCTATACAACTGATCAGTTTATATTAAATATTTTTGAAAGACAGCCAACAAGCTGGCCCAAGGAACCAACACTGTGCAAACTGTGAAACTCTCCCTGCTAACATAATGCAGGTTTAAGTGGAAAAGAAAAAAAAAACCAAACCGGTTTCAGTAGACACTGAAAATCACAGGAGTGAAAGCTGTGACACACACAGATTTCTCATTCCAAGACTTTACAGGTTGACATTAATACATAAGCATTTGCCTATAGAGACTGAGGTTGTATGTCCATACTTTATATACACCATTAGCTTAGAAACTAAGATGACAGCAGATTTCTTTTAGTATTACTAAGACAGAGGATCGTTAAAGAAACAAGAGGTCACATACAGACTACAACCACCTCAGGATCCTTTCAGGCCACATGACTGCTTGTTACAGCACTGCATGTTCAAAGATCTACCACACTACTATCCATCAGTAAAGGTTTCACATCCATTTGCCTTGTCCCACCTTGCACTTGTCTGGAAGGAGTGGGGAGTTTGGGGTTGGGATCCACCTCCATTCCTTAACCATGCTGAGCTTGGCATGGGTCACCCATCCAGGCAGGCTCCCCAAGGCATGTGATGGAACCGGGTTTCAGGTCCCACCAGCTCCCAGCACGGAATGTAGAGCAATCCCATTGCCATTGCTGCTGATAAAAATCTTTCCTGTAATTTCTGTGCCTTGGTTCACCTACTCTAATGAAAAAGGAATATTGCATATCATGGAACAAGGCCAGAAAGTTAATTCATAGAATCATAGAATTGATTGGGTTGGAAAAGACGTCCAAGATCATCAAGTCCAACCTTTGGTCCAACTCCAGTCCCTTTACCAGATCATGGCACTCAGTGCCACATCCAGTCTCAGTTTAAAAACCTCCAGGGATGGTGAATCCACCACCTCTCTGGGCAGGCCATTCCAACACCTGATTACTCTCTCTAAAGAATTTTCTTCTGATTCAAAACTATAAAAGGCTACAAGGGCTTTCTAATACTGCAACAGCAACTTCAGAAATAACTACGATTTTCTCAGGTTTTTGAAGCAGAATACTTCACCAGAAGCAAAGGTTTATCTTGAGATACAAGTAGCTGCTCCAGAAGAGAAAAACTAGTTCTTTATTCTCCTCTCTTTTATTTTTAGACAACCTGATTTTGAGAAAAACATTTGGGTTTTCGTTACCACAGGAGGGCAGGAGCATGTAATGCTACTGTGGATTTCTTCTCAGAGAGAGCAGAACAAACAGTGGGAGCTGGAACGCAAAAAGAGCCAAGTCAGAGACCCGGAGCGTGATGAAAATTCAGTCATACCAGCAGAGTTAACTGCTTGTTAATGAAGGCGTATGCATCCCATCTGCTGACTACAGAAGAGCTGGAATGGTTTCAAAAACAGTCCAAGACAGGCATACCATCAAATTTATGATGCAAATGTGTGATGCACACTCAAAAGTTTACCCCTGATTTTGGCAGGGCTGAGTACAGACCCAGACACACAGGGGCACTGGGGCTGCAGGGCATGAACCACGTCCTTGTCACACGTTAACTGTCACTGCCCGTGGAGAATAGAAATCCTTCCAGTGGAATTTGTTTATTCATTAATTCTGATTTCAGGAGAAAGTTCTGGCTTGCACCCAACAGCTAATTGGTTCAATAAACAGCATCTCAGTTCAGAAGAAGAAAACATGATACTACTGTGAGAGCATGTAACTGAAACCTCGATATCTGTTTGGTTATGACTTAGGGCTGGACTGAAAAGAGACTGTTTTAAAAGACAAGACAGGATACAGTTCAAATGCAAGAAATAACTACCGACATTTATTTGAAATCTTGTTTCTGGGAATAAAGAAGAGAAAATACTAAAATGTAAAAACGTGCCTAGTGATGACCTAAAACACAGAAAATGAATTTATGGATGATGCCATGGGAAAAAAAAAATCCAGGTTGTTGTATTTATTGTGTGAATTACAACTCAGGGGTACAATATTTAAACTTTTGTTCCCTCCTAACCTCCTAACTAGGCCTGCCACACACAATATGCTATAAAGAAAGCTGCCAGTTTCTTTGAGTATTCCAAAAAGCAAATACACAGCCCATCATGAAAAACAAATATGATAACCTGAAATCTGTCATCATCCACTGTCTAGGAGTTTAAAAGAGCTAAAGGGACTTAGCAAAACAAAATCATTGCACAAAGTCAAGTTCTCAGGTATCTTAATTCATGCTAGTATTTACTAACATAAATTTCCCTTTTCATGAAAAGTAATAATCTAGAATTTTTAATTTAATAGAGCTCTGTAACTGCCAGTATTATAAAATTCTCTTTAATAAGAGATATTTCAGGTTCTCCAAGTACTGTACAATAGCCATCAGACTTCAAGAACTATTAGAATAGTAATTGTCACAGATTTAGTATAGTAACAAGAACGTTTGAGCTGAGCCTTCATTTAACCCATCCAATCCTTCAACAAGAAAATTGTGCAAATCACTCCAAATTATGCATATTTTATAGGATTTTTCTTGGCTTTAGACCCTTTGACTGTACAATCATTTCTTTACAAGAAACATTTTTAAAAGTCTTATACTCTAAGGGTTATGTCAGAAGCAACAGCAAAATGGGTTTTCATGATAAGTCCTTCATATTCTGCTATGATCAGCATTTTGCAGGACTGCATAGATGGATTCTCTGGTAGCCCTTCACTTCCTTGTTTAGGAGGTCACTATTCTGCACTTTCTTTTTATAAAGATCTATTTTTGACTGCTGTGGACTTTTGTTTACATATTAAGCCACCTGATGCCTCCAGCAGCCATATAGTTTGCTAGTGAAGTCATTTTCTCTCTGCTACACAGAGTGACTCCGTGTAACCACAGCTCTAAACAGGAGCTGGTATTTACAGCAATCTGCAAAAGGCTCCTGTCTGTGCAGTTATCCCTCAGAATTAAAAGAAATGCACAGTTCTGCTTTTCTGCAATTGAGGGGGAAGGGAAATATAAAAGAGCACAAAACTCTAACATCACAATTTCAGAAATACAAGTGTTCATCTAATGAAGAGATTAACAATTACGCAATTATTTCCTTGCCTTGGACTGCTGAAGGTTGATGGGGGGTTGTTGAGAGAATCACTGAGAGAGATTATAGGATTTTTTTAATGAGGATGGAATACGCTGCAGTATTTTGATAGATTAGTTCTAACATGAAGGAAAAATAAAAGTGCAGCTGAGAACCTGAACCAGTCTATGGCACGATGCACTTCACTCAGCACCTGCAGTTGCTCTGTATGCAGAGCTTTAGCCAATAATCTACAAATTTACTACAACCTTCACCACTGTGCTATTCAGGCTTTAAGTCACAATGACACATTGAATTGATTTCTTTTGTTTAAAAAAAAATCTATGCAACAATTAAAACAGTAAAAAAAAGGATTTTTTCGTTTTAAGTATTTTGACACGGTGTGAGTATTTCATCCCATGACAACTCTCAATAACCATGATTAATGCTGTGTATTAAAAAACAGCTTATAATTTTCAGCATCAAAAAATATAACAGTGAGAAATCTTATTATACTGAAACTGGACAGTTCACCTGCTATAGTCACACAGACTATCACTACTGCCAGTCACAGAACAGAAGCCTCGCAATCAACAGAGAGCAAAGTCCCGTGCCAAGATTTAGACGACTGGGACACAGGCGAGAGAAAGGAAAAGAGAGAAGTCTGACTCCCCAAAATCATTGCTGCACCTCAGCTACAAACAAATATCAGGCCTCGTCATTTTGGCTGCCAGTCAGGTATTTCTTCATAAAAGCAAGAAATACACTTATTTTTCTTCCCAGTCTGCACAACATGCCAGACCAATGGATCACTCTGACCATTCGAACAGTCACAAAAAAATTCTCCAATTTCTGATTAAATATTAAGTCCTATTAGGATGGAGACACTGAAAACATAGATCTAAAAACAACAGCAAATCCTAAAGTGGTTTTGCCATATTTTTTTGAGATACTAAACCAACATTACCTGTAATATCTAATGGATAACTAAAATCCATATATATCTATACATGAAGTATAGATACACTACATCTTAGGGTTCTCAGGTCAGTGGTTCAAGATTTTTGTTATTCTTCCATATAACATTATTTAACCTTGCATTTTCATGCCCATCACTATAAATAATTATTCTAAACTTCTAGTAGACCTAAGTTTTTGACAGGATAAGTGTTAAAAATACTGCATTATAGTAATACATATGTTGTTTGCAGCACTATGCAGAATACTTCATATGTATGTGAATCATCAATCACCATACAGAAGTCCTAAGTAAATTTAGGATTCTTGCAATACTATCACTTACTGTTTCAGAAAACTGTTTTCATAACTTAAATTCTAACAACATGGTAATTCAGCTTATCCTTAACCTGAGTAACTATTACGGCTTTAATACATACGAACAAGTGCAAGAGTGACAACTCTACTAACATCAGATATATTAAAAAGAAAGACTAACATTTGATTTAAACAGCTTTCTTGCTGCAGTTCTCACACATTAAACCACATAAGGCAGAGCAAACCCTACCCTTAGGATTAGAACTGATTAGCCAGAAAATAGAAATAATAATTTCATGTACTACCATGCCCAAAATTTGACACATTACATTAATAACAAGATTATAGCCACAAGAAATTAATCCACATCTTTAAAAGTTGGCATCTGTGATGATACTAAAAAGTCTCTTTGTATCTACTAATCACTAAATGTGATACTAATCACTGCTCTGTTTAACACTGTAAAGCAAACTTTGACAGACAGGTCATGGCAATCTGCCACCCATTCCCAAAAAGAGTGTCTGCTTTCAGTCACACCATCGTATTGACACTTTCAAAGGAAATTTGGGATGCTTCTGGTACAGTTAGTCATAAGTCGTCATAACGAACGTTTTCAGCACCAAAACAATGGTGGCACAATATCTCACATTCCTTATGCACAAAATACTCTCACAGACATCCATAGGATTTCTGGAATTAATGCAAAACCAAGTCTCAAGCAAACGTGTTTTGCAAACCCAAATATAGTGAGTTTAGAAATAGTTGGTGAAAAACTACTCAAGCTCGAATTTCTTTTTGCCTCCAAGTGCATGTATCAACCTGTGGGCTGAAAGGAGTGGGAGACTAGAACATGGCTAAGTTAAAATTGCACCTCATCACAAACAGGCTTCACTATTTAATAAAGATGCACTTCAGAACCCCTCTCTGAAGCAATACCAACCACGAACAAGATCTGTGCTACAGAAAGAACCTATTTTAAAGCCCAGCAGTCAAAGCCGTGAGTGAATTGAGATGTGCTGCAATATTTATGCAGCCATTATAATGCAAATGGCTAAGGTATTAGAAGGGCTATTTGCATTGGTGCTCGGCCCCTTCAGTCTGCGTACAATGCCGACAGAAAGAACAATTAGGATCCACGCATAACAAAAAGCCTCCGACCACAGGGTAGGCAGGTCCACTGAACCGGATACAATACCTACGGGATCAACAGGGCTCCATGGAAATACTGCCTGCTGGATCACACCAAACATCTTGTTCATACCTAGAATATGAAGCGTTCTTGGACACAAAAGCACGTAGAGGATTAGCACAGCAAAGGTAAGAGCGAGCTACAACCAATTTAATGCGAGCACCAGTCACACGTTTCACGGGACGAGCAACAGGGCTGGAGCACAGCTCCTCTCTGCAAAACCCCACCACCAACAACTGACCAGCTGCAAACTTCCAACTAGGCTAAAAAGTAGTAACTGAAAACCAGGGACATACTTTCCTGTGGCAAAAAAACCCCTGCTTTTCAGCGTTTGTCGTAACAGAAAGGGTGGCAGGCATGCAAACTACGATCTAATGTACATGCACTCTGAGAACAGACTATGCTTCCACAGAGAATGTAAAAAGCAAATAAATAAGTTCAAGTATTTGCTTTTTTGGTTTTTTTTTAACATGCAAACACCTCAATGGTAAAACAATACTAAAAGAACCAAGTATATAGGCATGCCAGATTGTTTTCAAAAGTTCTTTGACCGTTCATTCTAGTATTTATCTACACCAATTCACAGCCTGTGAATACATCCTCATGCTAGTCAGCATGTCAACAATTATATGATGGGCTCTGTTCTCCCATATATTTCTCTTGTAAAGCAATACACATTAAGTACTCCTGAAGCTGCAACAATCTTAAAACAGTCTAAAATTACTACGTGGTATAAAATCACTTTTTAAAAAGTGATTATAAACTGTACATAATTTCCGTACAAAACATACATTACCTAGAGGTTAAGGATGGAAAAATTCTCAGTAATTAAAATTCTCTTTTCATCCAGAGACCTGGATATGCTGAAAATGCCTTTACTGAACCACATTTGATGTCGGAGAATTCCCAGATTTACCAGTACGTGATGTGTATTTCACAACACAGTCAAGGCCATGCAATGCAGCAAAAAACCAAGCAAATTAAGGGCAATGGCTCATACTGCAAACATTACCTGCTTGTTATAACAACCTGTTACATTTTATCCCAGTCCATTCTGTAACACAGAAAGGTTACTGTATCAAACAGACTAGACTATGTCAGCCAGTACAATTTTCACATAAACAGGGGTTCTTTTATCTGGACAATCGGTTATAACTGGCTGTTTAATCTTCAGTGCCACGTCCTCTCCAGCCCTCTCTCGCACACACAAACCCAACAGAAAATGAGAAACAGAAATATCTTCTCTGAGATGCAGTGGCAGGCAGTAAAAATAAATACAAGGTATTACGGCGACAGAGCAGAAAGCAAGCCTCGCTTCAAGTAAAACAGCATCCACAAAGCTGTTGCACAGAAAGATGAAATCAAAAGCAATGAGTCTTGAAGCATTTTGGGTGGGAAATGCCACTAGCCAAGCTAGGCCAGAGGGTACAGTGGGCTGGACATGGGTATGCGTTCCTGGCTGTGGGCTGGGAGCTACCCTGCACCCAGGAAAAGCACAGAGTCACCCAAAATTCAGTGCTGAGGAGGACATCGGGGTGAGCCATCCCAGGGGCTGTGGTGGGCCATGGAAAGGGACAAGTATCGCCTTCCCCTTCTGCACACACACAAGTTTTCGTCTTTTTTCAGCCGAGGAGAACCTGCTGCTAGAGAGAAACGGCTTCTTATCACCCACCCAAATATTCCATGATGGTATTTTGAAAACCCTGTGATCTCTTAATGCAGTTTTATTATCCTTATTATCACACTAAACCTTCCCAAAAGAGAGCTTTGTTATTTACTGGGCTTCCTCAGCGTTGTCAAGAAGGGATCACAAAACGTGACCCTTCTGATTCAAAGTATTCAGAATATACTTAAACAGCCCTAATTCAATCAGCACACATGAGCACGTACATCCACCCATTCCATGGGTGCCGTGCACGGGTCGGCACCGCCGGCTCGCGGGACTACCACGCACACTCCGCTTCAGCAGAAACATTCTTTTCTAGAAAGCCACAGCCAAGTAACAATCAATCCAAAGCTTTCCTAAAAGGCACACGCACAGCAGTGATCTTCCGAGCAATTAATTTCTGTACATAGGCTAACAGTGCAGGAAGACAGCTGGAGAAAATATCCCTCGTCTGAAGGAATCCCTTCAATCGCGCAAAATTCCTGGAGGAGAATACACCCGTCAGTGAGATTCAAGTGTCAACATAACAAAGGAACGCCCCTCCCAGCACCTCCTGCCTTACAGATCTGTCACGCTGGAAAGGCAAAACTAGAACGGGAACAGCAGCTATTCGCAACCAGCGCTGCTCATCGACCCTACCCTTGCCATCACCCCTACGAAAAAATGCTGGGGATTGTTTAACATTTCTAGAAAGAGCAGATAGAGGGACGTGGAAGAAGACAGCATCCTCTCTGAGGATCCCTCGGTATTCCTTAAAGGAAGGCTGTGGACACAAAGGAGAGCTTTGTCTGGAATCATCTTTCTGTATTACAAGATTACATATAAAATTAGTTTTGCCTGATGTACATGTTTTGCCTTGCCACACGTACAGAAATGCTGACAGCTGACAAACAGCCTAAAATTAAAGGAATCTGGGCTTCAAATTAGTACAATAATCTCCTATTTTACTCATCCAGAGCAAAGAATAATTACACAGAAAACCAAAATAGTCAAATCCAAATCATTCAATGGGAATTAAGAGGATAAGAGTGTTACTAAAATTAAAATATATGCACAGCAGTGTAATAACAAATTCATAAGATACAGTAAATCTTTCCCAAAACCAGGCTAGGATTATATCAAGATCAGCATACAACATATGCCCGAAATATGGCTGTAAATAAGTGTGATTTAATTTGACCACCACCTACTTCAAGCCCTTGATTTTATAAATAGAAGTATACCATAATGACTAGTGATTAAAAAAAAAGAAACCACACACAGTTTAGAAGGTAGAAAAAATACATAAAGCCAAACGTGCAAACAAGAAACAGTAAAAAATTAAGACCCTGAAGATAATTACTAAAACCACCTTAATTTCTATTTTGATAGTCCAAACAAATCCAGACCAAGTACTGCAGCAATGACAATACACACAATTACAACTCCTTGATCATGCATATTCTGCCTCAAAAGTGTCTGCACATGTGCAGAACTGAAAGCTTCCATAGCCCCATCTCAAATACACAACTTAAAAATTACCAGTACTATTTCAGTACTTCATAATTGTTTTCTCACACGTTGTGACTTTTTATTCCATGTCCATACCTGCTCCTAAATAAGATGGACAAGTCGAGAAGCAACCCAGTTTCACCAAACTTCAGTCCTGCTGAATTTCTGTATAGCTCACACCCAGTCGCAATTCTATTCAACGCACACAGCTGTTCACCTTACTAAGGTCACTACAGCTTTTGAGGCATTCCCCAGAGAAAGGTACGTACAACTCGGTGAAAACGCCTTCTACAGCCACAAATCCACGCGGAAAGCTGTCACACCGCTTTTCTCTGTCACACCTCCCTGTTTTAAATACCGGGAAAATCACCTGGCTAGACAGGAAGGCGACGACTTTTGAGACGAGATTCTGTCTCCGGCTCCATCAGAACCGCCACAACAAATACATCGGCTGGAACAGGAAAAGAGCCTCACGCCTGTGCGAGGGTGGGGGACACAGGCAGAGCGCTGTAATCATTACCCGAACGCCGGTAATCATTACCCTGAGCGCCACTGCCACTACACACACCGCAAGTCTTTCCAATTTCTCTCCGCCAGCTCCCGGTACCGAAGCGGGAGAGGAGGCGGAGAGGTGAGGCTGTGAAACGGAGCTTCCTCCTTTCTTTTCTCTGTTGTTGTTGTTGTTGTTGTGGCGGTCGCTGCCATCGCCCGGCAGCGCCGAGCAGCGGGGCAGCCCCTGCCCGAGCCCCGCGGGACCATCGGCCGCCCCCGGCCCGCCCCACCTGCCCCTGCCCCGGCCCCGCCGCGCCGGGCGGGGCTGCCCCGCCGGGGACAGGGACGGGGTCGGGGACAGGGACGGGGTCGGGGACAGGGACGGGGTCGGGGACAGGGACGGGGTCGGGGACAGGGACGGGGTCGGGGACAGGGACGGACACCCCGCCGGTGCCCCACCACCCCCACCTGCGCCCCGGCCCTCCCCGCCTTTGTGCTCGCGGCCTCCCCTGCCCGCTGTCAGCCGCCGCCCCGCCGAGCCCCGGCCCGTACCGCGGCTCCGCCATCCTCCCGCGGCGCGCTCGGCACCCGCCGCCGCCCGGCCCTACCCTGCCGGCCACCGTCTGTGCGCACCGAGCCGTCACGGGACCGCCCGCCCACGGACCTCCCGCGGCTCTCGGGGCGGGACCGCGGAGCGCCGACACCGAGCGCTTCCAGGTTACGGCGGAAGCGGCGCGTTACCCTTGGCGACGGCGGGAGCGGGGCCGTGCGGGAGCGGAGCTGTGCGGGGCAGGAGTGGGGCCGGAGTGGGGCCGTGCGGGCTCCGCACCGGCGGTGATTACGGGACCAGTGCTGTGTGTGGCTGCACCGCCGCGCTCCCGGGCCCGCTCCAGCTCCCCGGGCACGGCTCCCAGGGCAGGTCTCCCCAAGCACGGCTCCCCCGGGCACGGCTCCCCCGGATAGGGCTCTTCCAGGCAGGGCTCCCCGCTGTCCCTGCGCTGGGCTCGGGCTCCGCAAGCCCCGCGGCCGGGACAGGGACCCCGGGCGGCCGCACATCCCGGTGGAACCTGCCGTGGTGCCCCCGCTGTGGAGGTTCCCCCGCGTGGGGAGGGCAGCCCGCAGTTCCCCGTGACTGACTGCAACTCTAATTAAAGTGTTACAGCTAACAGGAAGTATTTTCCTGCCGTTCCAACAGTTTAACTGGAGAGTTTTCCCCCAGCACAGGCAGGATCAGAAATTCTGATGCAATGAGTGTGTATGAAGTCGCTCTCCCCAGTGCTGTATATTCGCGGCACAGCCACCCCGCTCTTGCTGCAAGTCACCTTTAGCTGCTGAGACATTGCCAAAGGGATGAACCAGGGACTGTGACATTCCCGTGTTTCCTTTGTCGACAAAATCAAGACTATCCCCAGCTGGCAACTACTATGACCTCGGACCAGTGTGCTGGTTTTTTTCTGTAGGAGATACCACAAGCTAAGGGCAACCAAACTGCCCTTGCTGGGGATATGTGGTAGCTGCAAGAAATGGCAGCAGCCATTCAGAAGGTGACAACCATATCTATAAGTTGACAGCTACACTCAAGTGTGACAGAGCACCCCTGATCAGTCATCCTTTGATTCTGGATGGGATTTAAATGCAAGTTCTTTGACAACTTGTTATAACAGATTTTTCAATATTTTGCTGAGAAGGGTTTAGCTTTTTAATGCTAAATTCTCAGGTGGTTGCAATCAGTTTCCTTTTCAAGCCTAGATGGATTCTGCACTGCGGTAGAATCTTACCTTTCTAATTTCTAAACCACATTCAAGCCAGTGGGAGTCTGATAGTTGTTCTCAGTACTCGGTAGTCTGGACTGGTCCCACTGGCTCACGTTTTAAACAGCAGCCACCTCAGTTGAATCAAAACGATTTGGGAGCCGTTTCCACATCATATAGTCAAATCTGAGTATTTGCTATTTTCATCAGGTTTTTTATAACTTTTGGCAAACATCTAGGCTGGTTTCAGTGAAACAAGGCTATCAATTTTTTGGGTTCTGCCAATTTCCTTTGTGTGACACTTTGGCAAACCAGGCAGCTTAATGTTGTTATGTGGGTTTTTACTAATAAATGCTGGACAGCATTAAAAGCAGAATTGACTTTTCAGCATATTGGGTCACAGGGCAAAAACTAGTGTAATTTTCTAGTGGCAATATTTTTTACAATGACTGAATGTTTATTTGCTGTCATTACTCAGTAAAAATCTGGTGTGGACAGCGCAAAATCCTCTCCAAGACATGGAAATACACGCTTTGCCCTGAAAGCTTGGAGTCTGAAAGAAATGTTTCTTGTGTGACTTATTTGAACACACTCTTCTTATTAAAACTGTAGTGTGTATTCACCACACGTAGGGAGGATCTGAACATTTTGTTGACCATGTACCTTTACATTTCTCAGGCTCTTTGTGTGCAAAGTGCCACTGCCCAGTTACCTTAGCATTGAAGTATTTACAAAGGATACATGTTACTCTGGTTCTGTTAGAGATTCTGCTTCTGTTTCTACTCACTTTGCTTTCAAAAATATGACTTGAAATCTAAAAAAATGTTACTTTATACTCAAAACCCCTGATTTGCTCTTTTCATGACAACACATAAAACAGAAAAGGTGATATAAAGCAGAGCAGGACAACTGTCACTATATGAGGAATCAGCCAAGAAATTTACATTGGTAACTCCACCCTTCTGCTGCAATCCCTTAAATATGTTAAATGAGATTAGACCGATACTATGGTAATACTTGTGCCAACAAACAGAACTAACAGACATTTTTGCAAAGGCAGAATTCATACACGCAAGATTTGTTTTTAATCTGCACAAATGGAGTAGTTAATTTTATACCCTCCTACTGGATGCTGGAAATCTCAGCTCTAACCTACTCACAGTATCCATCAGCACTGTTTGTCCCAAGATCTCATTGGCACAGACCTTTCTCAGTGCAGAAGGTGAGTATAAGAATCACAGTCTACAATTATTGGTTAAAGGTCTCTCAGGATCAGGAGATTACACTGACAGGCCCATATTTTTAACCTTGTCATACTGTGACTGAGAAGCTCTCCTTAAAATAATTCCACAGGCAAGAAGTAAAGGTTCTTCAGTCTTCATTGCCCCAGAAACCCCATAGGGCTGTGCAAGGACCTTGAATTACTGCAGTCCACACTGAAATGAACAGGAGGGGAAATACAATTAATGAGCATAACCTAGGTGCATACAGGTTCTGAATTAAGGTTTTACTGGCAAGTTATTTGCCTAACTTTTAAAGGCTTGGCTTGGTTTTACAATTCATAATGTTCCTGTATCACCTGTAGCATATCCTGTGTTCCTGAATAGGACAACTGTCAATGCAGGATCGTGCAGCACCACAGCACCTCTGTGGGTCATCAGCCATGCTGGCACCTTTGTACGTCCAACACAGACAGGGGTCTGTTATCCTCCATCTAGACCAGCAGCAGAGGGGGATGAGTGTTGGAATTTGGATTATTCAGTGGATTCCTAAAACCATTCCTAGAGCTATTTAGTATTTACACAGTTGTTTCAAGCATATTACTGCAAAGCAGTGTGATTTATTAGAGCTAGCTCTTACACAATGAACTAAAATAAAGTGATTAATTAGTTAAGCTTGCTTAAGCCAACCACAAGATCAAACTAGCAACTTCAGAATCATCTTTGACTGAATTCAGATACCTCTGATATAATAGTCACACTTGCCTTTTCTTAATTTAGTGGCTGCCAGACTAATGAATTGACCCTTTCTTTCTTGGTCATGTGGCCTTTTCACTACCTCCTCCCAACTGTAAAATTTTTGTCATCTAACTACAAGAAAGTCCTCTCTCCTCCCCCAGGCAGGCAGCTGCTGCTGCCTCGTCCAAGGACACTCAGCTCCAGTCATGTTTGTACCGCGGGCTGGGGCAGACAGCACAAGAGGCAAATTCTTTGCTGGCTGAGCCAACATGAAGTCCAGCCTCAGGGAAGCTCTGTTCTGCTTCCTGCTCTGCAAGTCAGAATGTCCCAGCAAGCACAGCCCGTTGGGCACTTTTCCATTCACGTACCCCTCTGCTCTGCCCTGTGTGGGGCTGCTTCCCACAGCTCTCCATCCCCTGCTTCTCCATTCCCTTCACTTCTGCCTGGGCCTGACCTTCACTTTCAGACTTGGATCACCTGTTGCTTCTCCAGGCTGCCTCTCCTTTCTTAACTTCCAACAGAGCCTCCAACTTTGGTTCCCTATGCCAGGTCCTAGTTCAGTCTCTTGTAAGGTTCTTCATGTCACTGCCTATCCCCCTGACTTCCCACGCTCTTCTTTCTTGTTTCTTGTACTGGCAAACTGAATTCTGCCAGTTCCTTACCAGCCAGTCTCAGCCCAAACTCCTCTAATTCCCATTTCTCTTTCTTTGTGTATCTCAGTCTCCCCCTATCACATACCAAACCTCCACCTTCCCTGTCCTATGTTTTTATCTTCTTCTCATCTACACCTTAATCTATACAGATCTTCCTGCCCTATCCTATCCCCTTTCCCTTTTGAGTTTACTAGAAGTTTGGTTTCAGTCTCTTAGCCAGGGTTTGGAATGTGTTTAGTTATTCTGGGGGAGATGATTGCTGATGGCGCAACAAAGCCCACTTCATTTTGTGAGCATCATACCCATCATGAAAATAGTGTATGCCTTTGTCATTCTTTTCTGTCTTCCTGTGGAATGTCACCTTGGCTCCACTGCCTTTATTATGAGTATACAAAAACTGGGAGTGCTGAACCAGTTGGCAGAAGCTGAAGGGGAGAGAAGCACAGAAACCAAACCTGGAGGATGCACATGGACAGTCAGAAACCTTGCCAACATCTAGAAGCTGATATTCCAATGGAGGGCATGACACCAAGATCTGCCCTATGGAAAACAGAGATTGCCTCTCCAGAGCAAAAGCTTCTGCTTGGGGTTAGGTGCTTTTGCAATACAAAGAAAGATGCAAAGAAGAGGAACCTCCAAATGTGGTTCTCTGTTGAAGGACTCCACTACAGCAAGATGCTGCTATTTTTAGTCTCTGTTCCTTTTATATGTTCACAGCCAGGTCTGCTTACTTGAGTGAAAAGAAGTTATTTTTGCTTTTTTCTCCAGTTTTTTTCTACAAAGCAAATGTATGATAGAACAGAGTACCTGTGTTTCTCAAAACCAAGCAGCATGATTTAGGGTTGTAGAATTTCATGTAAAAACCAATTCTGGTCCTGCCAGCTTCAACTATCAACTCACTAGCCACTTATGTCTGTTAGCAATTTTTTAAACAGGATTCCTAGATCTTACAGGAGCTCTTCCAGGTGCAAAGACAGGACATACCAACACTAAAACAGCACATCCAGAATGAAGTTATTTTCTCTTATTTACTTGTATGCACATAAACTTTTTCCAGAATGTGTTCTGGGCCAGCAGTTCTTTGGTTTATTTAGTGCAAAGGAAAACTACAAATCCAGCAGGCTATCAAGAAGCTAATCTTCAATTATACAAATGGAGAGTCAACCAGCTCAAACCATTTATCTTTCAAAGTCAATGTGACAAACAACACAAACAAGTAAGAGCTTTTTCATTCACAACAGACAATAAACTATTTTTTTAGTGTGGCTATTCTAGACAGGATAGTATCAGCTGTTAGAAACTCCTGCTTTTCTCTGCAGTGAAAGACAGGGCAAATTAAAGGCTTCAGTTGCCTGTATTTTGACAGGGCAGAAAGGCCAGGATGAAAACCTCGGTTAAGCTAAAACAGATGCTGATTATTCCAGCTCCAGTCAGGACATCCCAAAAGAAACCAGCCTTTCTTGACTTCATTCTTCTGGTACTTGCAAGTACATTTCTGACATCCCAGGGTAACTCAAAAGGACAAAGCAGGATCCGACAGGACATTCTGTGCTCTGGTACACAAGCTTCTCTTAGCTCAGATTTGCAGCACCTCAATTTCAGTAGGCAGTGTGCCTACAGAGGACTAACCATGTCCAGGACCAGTATAACTCCCACAGCTAAGGGACAAGACGGGATGGGTGTTCACAAAAGCTAGTTTTAATCTACAGAGGTTGAGCTTTGTCTGTAGTCAATAAGATAAGACTGTGCTTAAGTGCTCTGAATCATATTCTGAAGAAATCACTTTTTCCATTGACCTCATTCAGACCCTGGGGAGCTGAGCTTTCCAAGGGAAAAGCCACTTCCTTCCCAGGAAAGTGCATTCAAGTCTAAGTGGCTCTGAGTTTACCAGCTTTTTACATGCCACACATTGCTTTTGGACTCAGATGCTGCACAAGTGCTGTGGATCTGTGTGCCTGCAGGTGGTACAAGCATCTCCTGCCACTGTACCTGTTTCTCTTGGCTCTTGTGTCAGTCTTCGAAAACTGGCTGGCACCAATAATCTGGTATGGTGTGGCTTAGACTTCATTTAGACTGCAAGTCGTTTCATGCCTTCAAAGGTCTGTGAAGATTAGTACCAGGCTGACTGGTATGGCATGGTATGTAGGAATGCATCTGTAGCCCAAGTTTTCCTCCGCTGAACTTCATACAAGGGCATATCCTGATTCTGTTCCACATAAAAGAGGGAGCAGGCTTCCATTTCCCCAGGTTGCCCTCTGATCGTCCAGATCTCAACAGTCACAACACAGTGGCAGTGTAGCCCATCCTTCTAAGGGAGAGCCTGACAACAACCAGTTCTCTACTGTATCATTTTCACTGATAAAGGCATGAAGCTGAAGGAAGGAGACTCCCACAGTAGCCAGGAAAGGGGAAAGGTCTCTGGGAGTGGTGGCCCTAGGAAGGCAGAACAATTTTATTACAAGTTTTTTTGAGATTACTGTAAACAACTCACCTGGGTCCTACAAGTGACTGGGAGTGGCCTCACGTCCATGCTGAGCTGTGCAGAACAGCTGCCCCATGCCCAGGCACGTATCATTGCCAGCAGGGTAACCAAGGCCACAGGCAGAAGCAGTTTTACTCAGCATGACATCTTGTCACTGCTGCAAGCTCTGCTGTCTGAAATGTGGAAGAAGATGCAGATCACCTGAACAGGAGAGTTCCCAGGAAAACAAACAAACAACCCTCATTCACATTCCCACAAACAGAAGAATATTCTTTAAAAGTAACCCAGAAGAAAAAATTGAGTTTGAATAAAATATTTGCCTATTGGTCTTAATAGTTGCAGCTCTGCTATTTTCTCTTCCACTTCCAGACTGTCAGCAGGGATTGAGTGTTCTTCTAGAGCCAGGGATGGATTTCCTGAGTGGTGACAAACAGAAATAAAGCCTGAAGTCACATTGAAATCCTAATATAAATTGCTCTTTCCTACAGAAAAGAGATGGATGAAAAATAAATCAGAAAATAGTATGTAATGAGTAATCTTGCAGTTCAGTTAGAGGAAGTGAAAAGAACCACCCCAACAATGATGCTGCCTCAGTCAGGGAGCCAGGCATTATAAGGAGTACACCTGTAAAGTTTCAGCTGAGGATTTAAAAAAAAAAAACTAAAAACCAGATCATTCAGGTGTAGATAGCTCTTCCAAAAGCACATCATGAAACTCAATCTGCCTAGAGCCATGATAAGTACACAGAGTGAGTGCTAGCAACCCTAATACTTATTGTGCTGATACAATTATTATTATTGAGGTGGTGGTCCTCAATGTGCAGGGGACTGTGCAAGAAGAGTGTTCTGATTCAGAGGCTGAAAGCTAACGTAAGAACAGAAAATGACACACATTTGTCACAGATACAGGGAGCAAGAGAAAAGAAAAACTGCATGCTGCCAAGATTTCTTATAGGCCTACAGACAAGGAGGGTGTTGGAGAGCGCTCTGAAAGATTATTTTTTCAAAACACGTTAATGAGGGGCTGGTTGCAAAGCTGAGAGGAAGCACAGAGATATTTGAAATGGTAGCAAGTAGGCAGGGGAACCAGTCATCACATCTCAGGAAAGAGCTGATATCCCGGTAATACACTGGAACAGACAAACAAGGACGGGCTAGGGAAAGACGGGTCTTGAGAGGAAAGCATTTGACACACACAAAAAAAGAGTTAGTAGACAGAAAAGAAAGAAGTGACACAGAGCAACAGGCTAAGAACAGTCCTGCATTGTGAGGACAAGGGCTTGGTTATTCAAGAGTTTTCTTTCCCTCTCTTGTTTCTCAGGGGGAGGAGCAGTGTTTCA
Source organism: Pithys albifrons albifrons (assembly GCF_047495875.1). Classification (NCBI taxonomy): domain Eukaryota; kingdom Metazoa; phylum Chordata; class Aves; order Passeriformes; family Thamnophilidae; genus Pithys; species Pithys albifrons. The sequence goes on from NC_092466.1 coordinate 10,712,166, forward strand.
AAGGAGAATAATACAATCATTTGTCTGTGTTAGGAGATTTATGGTTTGACTTTACCATGTGTTAAAATATTGATTCTCTTTCTAACATATGCTTTAGATATTGACAATAGTTTTTCTATGTAGAAGACTGACTTCTGCATACAAAAGGTGGGATTTCATAGAAGGATCCAGAGGTGCTAAGGAAAAGCAAAGTGATGTAAGTGAAGCACAAGTCTTGAATTTTTTCCACTCAACTAAACAAAGATAGCAAGAGAGACACTGAGCAGTGTGTGGTGGTAAGAAGCTGGAGTAACTAAACAATAATATGACAGACGGTGCATTTACAGGCAATTACAGCATGCCTCTGCTGGCACTCCAAGGCACAGGGCCAAAGACTTCAGTGATTCAAACCACACAAGTAGAGCAGCAACCTCCTAGAAGTGTCAGGATAGAGCATTTGGCCTGAAAGCCCAGAATGGGACTTACATGTAGTCAGGTCTCTGCATTTACCAGGTGTTGGCCTGTCCAAAACCTATTTCTGTGTTTCTTGGATAATACATTTCCAGGCACTTGTAGCAGTGAAAGAAAAAGTTTCACACTGAATAAGGACATCTCCTTCTTGCCTTTTGCCTACAACTTGAGGATCCCACTGCTTTAAACAATAAATTTGAAATAAGTATATTCAGACAGCTCAACTAAAAGAAATCACTTGTCTGTCAACTCCCTTTCAAAAACAAGGACTGGGTTAAACACAAGCTATCAAGCTTCAGGCTCTGAAGGCATTTGGGATTCCCTCAGGGAATTACATCAGGCTTTCTGTTCCCCAACTTACCCCACCCACTAAACTCAAACCACCTTCCTCCTCCTGTCTCTGAAGTTGGGCTCTGTGTTCCATGGTACCACTCAGCAGCTTAAGGGGACAACTGCATGAAATCTGCACCTGTATTTCTGAAAGCATTGGTATGCATTGTTCAACACAGTCACAGCATGCTGGTCCACTGCATTTCTGATCTCGTCAGCACACACAGAGGTGAAACAAGCCCTAGATTTTTAGAAAAGAAGAAAAGAGGGATCTGAATGGAAAGCAAACACAGATCAGGTGCTGTTAAAAGCTTCTTAAACTGTCAACAAAGTATTTACTTAAACTCAGTAGAGAAAGTCACCTTCAAGATACGTAGTTCTCATCAAAGCGGCTTTATTTTTAAACACCCTGTCTGGAGCTACATGATTATACAGGACTCTGAACAAAATTTTTGGTTTTTAAAGCAAGCACTTGATTCCAGACTTTCTTGTTATACGAAAAACACGGAAAACATAAACTTGAAAGTCTCAAAAAGCAGGAGGAAAATGAAAAGCATTTAAAATGTATAAAGACAAAAATCAAGCTCCATAAACAAATGGGACTGGCAACATTGCTTCACCTAAATGCTTTTTTCTTCTACTTAGTAGGAGATGTTTCTTAAGACTTGAAATAAGTGTTGTTTTGTATCTGCGGGGCTTTCAGCAAGTGGCTGCGAAATTACGAAACCCTCTGGATTCAGCAATGCACATCTCTGCTGTCTGCCACACTCAAGAGTATCTGGGAAGAGGAGGAGGAAAACAAGCTCATCATTTATAAAATTATTGCTGGTTTGTGGTTGTGAGGCTGTCTGCAGTGCACAAGAATAACTTGTTTGTGACAACAGTAAAATAAGGATGTGCAACTGAGACCGTATTGTCCATGGATACCACATTCACGTTTCTTTAACTTTGGGTTTTATCTGAAGGTCAAGTCTCAGGACTTGGGAAGCTGAATGCCATGGGGACACAACTTGAGACCTGGGCATCATTATGTTGTGTGCAAGGATCACTTTGTTTTGACTTCTCCAGCCATGTGAGGTGGCACCAATATATTGCGCCGACTCAGCACAGACCCACTGCAAGTGCACAGTACTTCTCCCAGACTGAAGGGTTTTGGCAAATAACTTTCTGGCAACTAGAAAGGTCCATGAGAGGTAAGAGTGTATATTCGACGACATGTTGATCCCAGAGGCCAAAGATGGCAAAAAAAGTGCTAAATCTATGCTTTTTTCCAGCAAAGGAAAAAATTTGATCCCTCAACTGTAATTAGAAAAGTCACAACTTCTCTTGCTCTTTCTTTTCCAGCAAAACAAAAGGAATTAGGTCCTCTATGACATGCTTCTCCCTCCTCTTAAGTATAGGTAATACCACTCTAGTGAATAAATCAGCCTTCCTCAAAATTAAATCCATTCCTGTTTTTAAGGCACTTTGAAAAGTAGGATATTAAGCTGCAGACAATGCCCATGCCTCCCTCCTTTCTCTCATCCAGACCTCTCAATCCTGAAAGCAGTAACTGTGGTGTTTTTCCCAACAGAGTAAGGTGTCTTAAAAGCATACTTACAAGAGACTGTTGAAAACAACCTGCACAATCACACCTGCCCCAGTGCTATCAGCTTTCTAAAGAGGCTGCCAAGCTGGCATTTGAGTAACTAAGAAAATGGATTTAGTATAGGATGCCAGACTCCACCTCTCAGTCACTAAAATGCTCAAGAAACAAACTGAGTTGTCCATTGTTTCTTATCACCAAGTAAACAAACCCCAGTGGCAGGAAAACTGCGTTTGGAAACTGAGATGGGCTCTAAATGTCAGTCCTCACATAATGCTGGACTCCAGGTAGTCATTGGCACTGTGAAGGACACTGACAAAAAAACTGGCCTGCACTTTGATTTGCAACATCTTGCTTTCACTTCATTTCTGTTGCTCCACAGGTGCTGTTCATTACCACAAGAATAACTCTCAGTTTCACAGTGTGAAATTTTCAGTCATAATTCACTGTCCTTTATCTTCATTTTCAGCCATAGCCATATCTAAGATGCTGGATTGTTTTTAAAAATAACCAGACAAAAACCTACCAAATTACTGATCTGTAAATTGCCCTTACTGTTTAAAATGCCCTGCTCTACAAACATCCATCATAAGTCGGGCCCTGGTCCTTTCCCTTACAAGCAGTACAAAATACTAATTGGCACGGGGACTATCCTATTCAAAGGATGTTTTCCTACTGAAATCAGTGGGAATACCTCTGAGCACTTCACAGAGAAAGATATCCCAACCAAGCATATCTATTTTACAGCCTCATCAATGCCAATTTTCTGACTGAAAGTGGAATATCTGAGTAACAACAAAAAGGGCCCAATTCTGTGCTGCCCAGGACCAACCCAGAAGTGTTATCTTTGGCCAGCTCCACAAAAGGCAGAGGAGACCCACTCTCACCCTCCATGGGTTCTGCTGGCCTCCAATCCAGCATCAGGCGAGGCTTCCAGCGAGGTGGAAGCAGGTTACCTGAGGGACCATCAGCTTCCTACTCTAGGTTGCTTAGAGGAAAAAGGAAATAGTTCTGGAACAATGCAGACAGAGGCCTTAAATAACTATCAGAGAGGTGTCACTTACTGGAACATAAACATTTCATCACAGTTTTATCTCCCAGCAGACCAAAGCTTTGGATCCCACAGCTGACAGGTCTAGTGCGGTGCCCCAGCTGGCAGAGCACACCCACAGACACCATCCCCGCAGAATGGAAAAGAATTATTAACAAAAATAATTTTCTCCCTCGTTTTACTCATCCACGGCCAGTCCCTGTACATAGTAAGAGGCCAACCCTCAGTCCTGGAGCAACTAAAGGAGTTGTCACCATCTGCCAGGGCCAGGTTACAGGATCACGACCCTGAACCGGCGATCCCCAAGTGTGTGCAAGGCACAGGGGCAAGCTCATTAGCGAACTCTAAAATTACAGCCCAGCCCAGCATCGGGGCCCGGGGGGCACTGCAGAGGCACAGGATGGGGAGTCCATCGCCACCCACCCCAGTCACACCGCGGATCACAGTCCCGGTCACACGTGAGGTCACACCCTGGGGCACATCGAGGGTCACACCGCGGGGGTTTCCCAGGGAAGCTGCTCCCCGCGGCCAAGATCCTCCCGAAGGCGAACCTCTCCTCTCGGGGATTCCCGCTGCACTGGCCCATCAGGTTCGACGACTTTTGATCCCTCTGTGTGCAGAAAGGCACCTGCTTTTGCTGCTGTTCACACGTCGAACAGGACCGTGATTCACGCCGCGAATCCTCGGGCGCTGCCTGGAAACGAAAACGCGTACGCCCAGGCCACGCCTGTCTGCTGGACGGTGTCTGCTGGGGCTTTTCTCTTAAAAAAACTCCATAAAATAAACCACAAAAGCGCCCAAAAGCCCCGGGTCGAGGCGAGGCGCGGCGGCCCCGGCGGGCAGGCAGGCAGCGGCTCGCCGGGGCCGAGCAGGCCCGCGCAGGTGGGACGGCGCCGCCCCACCGGACAGAGCGGTACGGCGGACGCAGGGAGCGGCATCCTGGCCCCGGGATAGCCCCGGGACAGCCCCGGAGCAGCCGCTCCCGCCCTGCCGGGGCTGCCCCGGCTCAGCTCCACGCCAAGGACTACAACTCCCAGGGCGCACGCTGGCAGCCAGGACCCCACCCTTAGGACTACCACTCCCAGCACGCACCGGGAGGGCACGACTGGCAGCGCTCTGGCGGGGTGCGGCGCAGGGCACGCCGGGTGCTGTAGTTCTCCCACGGGCCGGGCAGTGCAGGAGGCGCCATGCCGGAGGGGACGGGAGCGCTCCGGGAGGTGCTGCCCAAGCAAGGTACGGACGGCGGGCACGGCCCGGCTCGGCTCGGCTCGGCCCGGCGCTCACGCGCGGCCCTTCTCCCCCCGCAGGGCAGCTGTCCGTGGAGGACGCGGCCACCACGGTGCTGTGCAAGCCCAAGATCCTGCCCCTGAAGTCCGTGTCGCTGGAGAAGCTGGAGAGGCTGCAGCGCGCGGCGCTGGAGGCGGCGCGGCCAAGCGAGGGGGCCCCTCCTTCGTCCGCGGGGGCCGCGCCCGCCCCGCCGTAGCCGCGGGCCCTGCGGGGCCGCCCCCGAACGAGGTACGCGCTGAGATCGGGCTGCGCATTAAAGGCTGGCCTGGAACGCAGCAGGTGGTGCGGGGGCTGCGCGGGGGGGCGGGCGCTGCTCGGGGAGAAGGCCCGCTGGTCGCTCCCAAGGAGGGGTTTTAAAGGCGTTTTGCGGTACCAGAACCCCCGCAGGGCCGCTCGGGGAGCCCAAACACAGCCCCGCTGCCCCAGCGGGGTTTACCCCACCCGCGCCAGCACTGCCGCGCCAGCCTCCTGGCGCACAGCGTGGTTCGGCCCTGCAATAGCTACTCCAGCATTTCTGAACTCCTCGAATCTCGACATGAAACTGAAAAACACAGGAAAGGCTCCACTGTGTTCCTGGGAGTCTTCCTTAGATCCATCTTGTTCTTGAGCAAGGGCTGGGCCAGGCTGTGCTGTACAGACACGTTCGCAGTATCTGTGCCAGCCTGGACGCTCCTACGCAAGGCAGCTCTGTTTTCAAAAACAAAGCTGGTAAATACTTACCATGAGTTTAATTACTCAGGGCTCTCTTGCTGATTGCAATACCAAAGGGCAGTGTGTTAGATGTACCGCTGAATTGCACACACTTCAGAGATCTGAACACAGTTACATTTGTTCTGATTACAATAAATAAAGAGGAGGCAGGAAGGAACAAGAGCTTCACAAAAAATATTTTTAATATGTTTTACCAGAACCTTTCACTTTTCCAGTTACATAGAAAAAAAATACAAGTTTGGTACATGGGGACTGAAACCAACCAGTGTTCTCCCCTGAAACAGATCAATTTATGACCCAACTCTATTTTCTTGGGCTCTTTAAAAACAAAGAAACTGCTATTTTTTTTTCCTCCCAAAGCACAGTATTTCTTCAGCAGCAATGGAAATGAGATCACAGCAGCTTAACCTGGACCCTTCTATAAAGCTTTGTATAAACCAGTGATTTTATGATGACAGCACTGTCCTGGAAAGAGCGCGTGGCAGTCAGACATGGATGCACACATGGAATGATTAGGTCATAAACATGGCACATACAGAGATAGCTTATTTGAAGGCACCACCACAGCAGTGGCCAGTTGTTCTACTATTATGCCCAAGGAAAGAACACTTCTTTCTGAAATTTACAAAACTATTAAAAAAAAAAACAAACAAAACCAAAAAAACCAATTTGTACCCAAAACATGTGCTTTTAAAAAAATATGAACTGTGCTAAGCAACTCTTAGATTTGGTATATTATATATGTGTATACATATATACATACACACACCGAAGCAGCATGCGTGTTTGTATATAACGATAGCCAGCTATGTTCCCTTTACACGTGTAAGGCTTCAGGAGTCAGTGCTCACATTCAGTAGCTCTCCAGCTTAAGACGACCTCCATCTCCTTCACTCACGAAACGCTTTCTGCCCCTGTAAGAAAGCAGAAAATACCTTCTCACTAACTCAAGAGTAGAATTGCTTGTTTTTTATCTCTGAAAAGAATCTTCTCTTAGTCTTGGGAGTAAAATACAAGGTGTGCAAGTTTAGCAGGGTTATCAATGATCACAGTATCGGCTCAACTGCTTAAAAATGGCTGGTTTGAAAACCTAGGAATGGCACTTTTCCACCCAAAACTGAAGTACACAAGCCAAAAATGCCTCTCAACACACTAATGGTAACTGAAATATAATCAAGCTTTTGATGCAGTGATGACTCTCAACCCTCCTACACTCCAAACTTGTAAAACATTTGATAACATCACACACACACACAGAGTTTTAAGTGTAAAGTTCACAAATGGAGGCTGTTCTTGATAAAGACACTAACCTATCAAGATCCAAATTTATCACAGGCTGTCAAGATGGTTTAAGAACTCTAAGAAAACACCCAAATAGGAAAAGATCTGTTGAATAAATAATATTCCCAATGCATAAAACTGTGACTAATAGTTCTAACATAAAATTTAAAAATTTACATGTATTTATATGTATTCTCCATAGGAAATGAAACTGGTTAATTGTATTGTGACCAATAAGGAGAAAACAGCAGACTGATTAGCTACAGTTCAAACAGTATTATTTATGCCATGAGTAAGTAAACAACAACAAACCAAAAGCACTATAGAAACCACATGATACAGATACAAGAAACTGGGTGTATAAAACTTACCCCACATTAGTGTCCTATTCCTTTTGACACAAAGATTAGAACCGGTTGTCTCATCTTAGAACTCTGCTCATGCTGTTTGATAAGTTTAAACTATTTTTAAAGGATTTTCTTTGTTTTCTTTTTTCCCCACTGTAGAGAACAGTTTTCCACTGTCACCTACATGGATCATTGTGACACCTGAATCTTCCATTTCAGTGCTGCACTGATTTCTACCCAGCAAATCAGCAAACCAGAGGAGTGCCAGGCTCCATCCTGTTGGAGCACAGGTGTGCTGCCTGGGACTCACCACAGGCTGACTCTTCCATGTATTTATCCCAGCCTCCACTTAACAGGTTTCACATCAATAAGCTTATTAATAAACGTTCTACCAGTTCAACCCTCTCTCCATCCTCCATAGTTTTCCCTTCTAATCTGTAGCACTTTGGTCACAAGATCCTGCTTTCTGTTACCTACAACAGAAGAAAGGCCAGTGCCTTCACCCATCTACAACAAAACAAGTACCTTGAAGGGCAGAGGTCTCTCAGTGGTTTGGAGATTATTCCAGCCTGAAAGCATTCCTCTACAAACCGCTCAAGCACGGAATAGGAGTGTGGCACATCCAGGTTAATGTCTGGGATTTCAGAGTAAACTCGTTCATAGCCCTGCAGTACAAGGATTCAAATAATTATCTGATTAGTCTATGATTTTATTACAATTCTTAAATACCCTTTTGCACTTAGAGGATTTATTTTTCAGTACCATTTCACAAATACTATGGACAGTTTCCACAAACCTGAAGCAGAGCAGCTGCCAGCCAGTGTTAAAACAAGGTACAATACCAAGGTATTACACAACTACCTATCTTAATAAAAACACCACCTGAGTTTTTAACTTCTTTAGAAGCCAGGAATCCAGACAGCACAAAATCTGTACGTTAGCCTGACTGCTGCCACATGAGTAGTAAGAGGGGAAGAAGTTTTGGTATGTCTTCCACCTAAATGAACAAAATGTGGCCACAAATCACTACCACAACAGTTTATGCAGCAAGCTAAACACTGGAGACAGCGAGAGATGAGTTCATCACTTCCTGACAGCAACACAGCTGGGTAAGTTTTGACGTAAGTCCTAGTGTGATACCCAGTCTGCCCAGGGAAACAACTGCTGTCCCAAACTCATACCGAGAAGCAAAGCCATGTATGACTCCAAAATGTGTAAAAACTAGTTTCTGTACACTGTTCTAGTTGACATTTGTAATTAGTGGGCCTTTATTGTACTAGTTCAGTTAGAGCTGCCAGATAAAAGAATAAATTGAAAAAAATGAAGCAATATTGCAGCATTTAAAATTATTAGTTTTAACCATTTAACTGCATAAAGGCAGCTGGAAATCTTTGTATTGTACATACACCACAGGATCATTTAGGCTGGAGAAGACCTTTAAAGTCATCGAGTCCAACCATTAACCCAGCAATGCCAAGTCCATCAAGTGCCCCCTGCTCATCTTTTAAACACCTCCAGAGATGGTGAATCCACCTTTCCCTGGGCAACTGTTCCAGTGCTTGACAAACCTTCTGGTGAGGAATTTTTTCCTAATATCCAATCTAAAGCTTCCCTGGCACAACTTGACGCCATTTCCGTAAGCAACAAATTATTTGTAGAGCATAAAGAATGGCTATGAAAATTTTAAAAAAAACCCACCAGCCAGCAATAGACTACAAATAGTACTTGAAGGTAGAAACTGCAGAAAGTTTGGAAAACCTTACACAAAATTCTCTAAATGCCATACTCACTCTTTTCATTTGGTCCACAGTAATGACAGAAGACCTCAACAGAGTCTTCAACAAATCCAGAATCATTTTAAAAGTCTTTTCTCCAGTTGACTCCAAAACCAGTACAATGGCCTAAAACAAATCATGCAAGTGTTCTGACTAAAAAGAAAAGTGGCTCGGGTATGTGGTGAGTAAGTATATAAAGTGCAGAAAGGAATGAATGCATTATTAGGCATTTTCTGGGAAAACAAGTCCATTCATTACATACATGCATAATTTCAGTTGTTTATTATCACTATTGTTATTATTACTACTATTATTATTAGAAAAGAAAAACGTATGGAAAATTCTTTGGATAAGATAAAAGGTATGAAAAACCATAAAGGGCTAGACAGAGTGAGAAGCATTGCCTGTCTCTGGTTTCAGAACCACATGACTGTCCATACGGCTGCTCCAGTACAGATTACAATTAATTCTGTATCCATGGCATTTTTGTATCTGTAATTTTAGAAGAATTCAGAAATTTAAAATCTACAGATCTTCACAACCCACATCAACTGAAATGATTCCAGTTTTCTATTGTGAAGGAATTTTCTAAAATGAGTCAATTTACTGAAAAGAAAATTTTGTAGATTGTGGGTGTTCAGCTGTATTGGTGAACAACCATTTCCCAATTTGGCAGATAAAAGAGTACAAATGGTGATAGTCTCCCAAATAGTCTGAGTCTAAAATATCTCAGAGCTTTTACAAATGTGCTTGATGAAAACAATCCCACCCTGAAAAAGGAAGCTCTATAACTTAACAAAAACAGGTAACACTCATTAGAATACCCAGATATCTGAAACTGAAAGAGAATAAACACCAAAACACAGCACTGGCAGGTTTTTTGCTGCTTTTCCTCAGTAGAAAAGCAGCTCTTATTTTTTAGGAAATCTATAATAATCTGAATTCAACTATTTAACCCCTCAAAATTAATTCTAGATCTTCCCAGAGTCAGCAGCAGCTCACTTGTTGCACAGTGCACACACAAACGAGCACACAAACCATTAACTTCACATGACACAATTTAGTTACTCAAGTAACACATCAAGCAACCTGAGCTTCAGATTCCAGTTATACTAATTGCATGCCCATATCAAATTGCTGACAGTTATTAAAGGGATTCTGATTTCTCCTTACTTCATATACAAGTTCATGGTGAAAATGGGGTACTTCCAGTTCCTGAAGGCAACGTTCAGCTTCCAGTACATCTCCAGAAAGCAAATACTCTTTCAGCAACATATCAATCTATTGAATTTTAAAAACAAAAACCCCAAAAGTAATTAGATAGAATTTTAAAAGCTGTCAACTGTTTGATAATCTACAATCAACTCAGCAGCAGGTTAGTTCTTCAAATTTGCTGCCAAGGTTTTTATAAATAATTAAATTCAGGCATTAATTAAATTGAGACGTTATCAGTAAAGTGAAACACAGTGTAAACCAAATACCTATCCACAGTGCTAATGCACAAGCATCAAAACCATTCCTGTGTATCACCATAAAAGGTTAACATGGGTGCAGTCAAGTTTATTTGCTCCTCTCAACACCTCCTCCTGTCATCTGTTACACTCCCAACCTAGAAATTATAACATGACCTTTTCCTTTAAACCTGCTTACTTCAGAGAATGGATCTCTAAACACTCCAGTTTCTTCCTCTCTTTTCAGTTATTACTGTGCTTTTGATCACCAATGCAAAAAAAAAATAGTTTATCTAGTTTAGCCAGTTTCATCTTGGTTCTTCTAATTACTTCAGCATTTTATACTGTGAGCTTTTAAAACGCCAAACACAAGTTTTGCTTAAAGCAAAATTAAACATATACTTGCAATACAGAGTGGTGTTGTACCAGCATGTTCCCACCAGTGACAAATACTACAAAATCAACAAAACTACCACATAATTTTAAAAGCTTTGTATAAATGAATTAGAAAAAAGAAAAAAACCCAACAAAACAAAACCAACACTCATTACATAAACCATCATTTTAGTATAGGACACACATATCTCTTCCCTCTAACCCACAAAGGGTAAGCTTAGACAAACAGTGAACCAGAGAGACGAGAGAGTTCTGTCAGTTACCTCTTTCACGAGGTGTTTCACGGGCTGTTGGCCCCCTCCGGACCCCCACACGCTGTCAATGCGCTTCCCGCCCTTGCTCATGCTCAGCAGCACCGTCGCTCGGTCCAGCGCAGCTCTGAGAGCAGAGTGGGGGTTTAAAACATGATTAGAGAATTTCACCAAAATACATCTGCAACTTCCCCCATGGCCCTTTCTCTTCAGGCAAAGCTATCAGATCTCAGAGAAGAGGTCGGGGTCAGCAACTCCATGGGGCCCAACCGGATCAAAGAACCACCAAATGAACTCCCCCCTTTGGCCTTCACACTGCTGGTCATGCCACGGTAAGGACAGGTCACAATCCTGCAATGGCAGCAGATCTGAATCACCAATGCAGAACTGAAACATCCTCACAGGAAAGGGCTGAATATTTTCTTATGCAGAGAGAGATTGTATCCTGGCTCCTCCAAGTTTGGCAGGTGTATCTCAAACAAAAAAGGCCTGAGTTGCTGCCACACTGTAGAACAGATTTTCTACTGAAATATTATTTTCCATTTGGGTCTAAAGAATTATGAAACCTTAAGAATTTAAGCCAAAAAAGCACTTCAGAAGGTAAATATGTAGTTGGGAAAAAGTGGTGCAAGCTAGGGATGCTTGCCAGTTTGTTGAAAAAAGAATAAAAAGGGAAGTAAGGTGAAAAAAGAAGTCTCAGATACATTATGTACCATCCAGCTAAAGAAAGAACAGTTATCCCAGTCCTCATGCTGGGGGCAAGCCAATAACAATAACTCTATTTACCAAGATTTAATGAGCATAAAAGACTGGCCAAGAAATAAAAAAGGCATCAAAGCATCCCAGATGTACAGAATGCAAGTTGTAATCCTTCAAATCACAGGACACGTGTGTAAGTGACAGACAATTCTGACAATCTGAACCCTGAGCAGGCAGCTAAGCATTCCCCTTTCTTCTAGAACCACACAACTATAATCATTACAAATGCAACTTCTAGAAGATTTAAGAGTTCAGTACTTCTGAAACAAGCCTGAAACATACAATTATGGAAGAAAAAATAATAAAACATGACTCATTATTAAAACATCCCTCTTTGTGAAGGATTGCTCCTTCAAACTTCTCATGCTGACATGGAAAACAATGATACCAACTTGGCAAATAAAGCATTACGGCAAAAGTCTCAGCACCACACAAGCTTCAAACCTTTGTAAGGCAAAACAGTTAATCCCTTGTGTACTTCACAACATATTTGCAGCAGCTGTCCTGGTGCTATATTTACTCATTAATCACATTAAAGCTTTTTCTAAAACAAAACCTTCTATAATCACTTTTTGTTTCAGGTCATTTTTCACCCTCAAACATAAGCTGGACAACAAACCTGGCAAACATTAATACATCTGTCAGGCAATTTCAGTATTTCTCCTCAGACTTGAGTCATTCTGGATTTTGTTGGGTTTGTTGCAATCTTTTGGAGGTTTTGTTTATAATTAAAAAAAAGAGGAAGTTAAAGAACCACAGGATTTATCCTGAAGTCCTAAATTCCTGATCATCACCTTTCATGTTTCTATATAGAAGGCAAGAGAATTACCGAGCTTGGACACAATCCACAGTGCCTTTGTAGCCATCTATGTAGGTGTTGCTTAGAATCCCATCTCCAACAGCTCTAGCAATAAACTGGCCCATCAACTGCAACAAAACAGAAGCATTTTTAACTAAATGTTGTATTTCATAGCAGTTCTAAGTAGATAATTATAATATGCTTGGTCTTCAGATTTTATTTAAATGAGCTGTCTCAAAGTAAAATCAGCCTGGGAAACTGGGAGAGGATTACAGACAGCAAGGAAAAAAAATCAATGGACATTTTTCAAAATACAAAGTCTATTTCAGTTTACTTGATCTATTTTAGCCACACAAAGCTTTTGGCTATTGGCATAAAAATTTACAAATATACCTGTGGTGCCCTGGGAGAATCCAACACCAATTCAGGTAGTTCCTTAAGCAGTCTATCAAATGATTTTTCCACATCAGTTTTGCTTACTACTGTCCCACAAAGGTCGGAGATAAGCTTAGATGTCATTTCCCTGTGACTGGCCTTCCCCTCTAATGCCAAGGAAACAGCCAGCACTGGGACACTGTATTTCATTTCACCAAGGTTCAAATTCTTCAGCATCTCCTGAGAAAGATTTGAAAAACAAAACAGAATGAGATTTCATAGTTTTTATTATTTAAATGTATCAACATATTAAAAATAAATATTTATGTGCTCATATTTATGTAATAACATATATTCTTCTGCTCAACTGACTAAATATGAACACTTGGGTATTCTTATAGCATATTTCTTGCCAATTTCTCTATAAACCCATTTACAACTGGCAGCTAGATTACCCTGTATGCCACAGGTTTGCCCTAAAATAAATAAAAAGGCAGGTAACATACCGAAACTTCGTTAGTATCTCCATGTTCAAAATACTCCTGTATGATCGGCGTTAAAGTTTTTTCAAATGCTCTTTCATCCAGAGGTAAAACTACTGTTTCATAGACACAGTTCTCCTGTTTTAAAAAACAACAAAAGCATATAATCTGAGTACTGTCTCTTCTTACATCTTATGCAGTGCTGACAGCTTCGAAATAGATCTCCTAAATCCTTAATATATTCTTGGTAGTCAGTATTCTGCCAGCAAACATAAGATTATGTCTCTTCTGTTAGGAGTGTAGACAGTATTGGCTAGATATCACACTTCTTTGCATTTTGAATTTACTGTTAGCTGAATTCAACTGAAAGGCTGAATTTACTGTTAAACAATGGTAAGCACTGCAAACTCTGTTCCTGGGGTTCTGCTGACACCACATGAGCAGAGGTGAAGGGCCTACAGACTGAAGGGAGAGTAACAGAAGCTCCTGTCCCAGGCCTGCAGGGTTGGCTGTGCCACAGCACCTTCCCCTGCAAGTGGCACTCCCATCCCTGACAAGTCCCTGCCTTGTTCCCTCTTCCTCAGTGACTGTGTCACCAGACAGGCAATACCAGGTACGAATCAGAGAAAAGGCATTGTCAGAATATTTGTGAGCAAAAACATTCCCCAAAGGAAGAAAGAGCAACTTCCTTGTTATTACCTGTCCTGCAGAATTCCAGCACACCAGATGCTGCTGCTGCAATTCAGTTCCCTACTCTACACAGATTACACAAGCAACACTCAGAGCAATACTACAGATCTGAACGAAACTCTGAACAAAGACTTAGTTTTCCAACCAATGTTTAATGGAAAGAAACTTTGCATGATCAAGAAATACAGCAGAAGTCAAAAAACCCTATCCTTCCATCACGCCAGTCTCTGTTTACAGAAGTTACACAGAATATTCTTCATGAAACTTTTCTATCCACTTCTCAGCTTCATTTTTAAAATCTCTCTCTGTTAATGTGAGGTGCTGAATTGTAGGGAAAATTGATCCTGGAAGGTGGTTTTGATACTCCCACATATCATTCCCTTTCAGCAGTTATGGCCGCAGCAAACAGCCTCTACTCAAAGGACACCACCACTGTTCTACTTATGTCATAAAGAATTTACTGATGGTCTCACAATGATAGTGATCTCAGATACTTTATCAGTGTGTTTGTAATCAGTGTTTCCTTTTTAATGTTACAAAGCCTCCTTTGCCCAGTGAGCTTTACTTTCTTTTCCCTCCCCCCAATAATATGGCCATAAGATACAATCCTCCATAACATATTCCAAATAAACACATGTTGGCTTGTATTTTTTTGTTAGTGTTTGAAGTGTTTATACCAAGTAGGCACAAGACATGGGGAGGGTTGGGAATACATGGAAGAGAAAAATCCATGAAGGACACTGTCCTCCACTGAACTCCAGCCTTGAGCAAGTTTTGTGCTGCATTTTTAACACAGTGCCTATGTGCAATACAGAGCAGCACTGCAACATCCACTTCCAGAGGAACCAGCAGTGCAGAATACACCTGGGAAAGGGGTGCTGCTCAGTCAGGCACAGAAGGGTAAGGTGGGATAAGATTTGTGAGTATTACACTGTGATACTTCCACACTGTTCTTGACCACAAACCCAAGCATTCAGTGCAGCCATGTTGACATTCACGTAACTCACAAACAAGCTTCCACTCATATGAGCATCACAGCAACTGAAATCAATAAAAGAAGTAAAAAATAACTTTGCATAGAAACTATTTGCCTACCTGGTCATCATCATAATTAGGATCCTTAATATCTACTTCTTCTACATCATACACTTGACCTGGTGTACCCCAAACTCCTTTACCACCTGCTCCACCTGGCAAAATATGAGAAAGTAAGTAAGAACCAGAACAGAACATTTCCAAGTTCAACACAACATTCTTTCACTTAAAAGTGATCTATCACTATTTGTACCCACTTCCTGACTCTAACAATATTTGCTGACAAGGGTATGTTTGCCTGACGTGTTCCCACTTTTCATCACTTTCCAGTAAGGCTCCAGAAGCAGTATGAAACTGCACAGGAATTACTGAAGGTTGAAACTGTACTTTTGAATACAGCCATGCTTAAAGTTTGCATTAGTAACAGTCCTGTGAACCACCAACAGTTCAAACTCGTGTATTAAGTCTTCTAAGAAAAGGTACTTGCCTCAAAAACAGAAGTTAATTCACCACAGACACATAAGATTTTCTGGTAAGAATCCACCCACTATCTAACCATAAAGAACGAAATGCCTGCACAGGGACTGTGGTTTATGAAAATGATTTCCAGCAGAAAAAAATTACTACGTTTTGAACAAATCTTTACCTTTATCATGATACTCTCTTCACTAAATTACACCAACCTTTCTTTGGTAGACCCCTTCCCTTTCCAGACCGGGATCGCCTGTCCAGGAGTTTGCCCTTTGGGCTCGTTGGTACAACTCCAATTTTCAGGGTCTCTCCATTCTCACTAACGGAGTCTCCTCTCCCAGAATCTCTCGAAGAGTTTTTCCTCAGCCGTCTCTTTGCTTTAGCATTTATTTTGGCTTCAGTAATTGAAGTTGCAGGAATCCAATTTCCATTGATTTCAGTTTTTCGTTCCTCAGATCCACCATTTTCTTCATCACCGGAAAACGGAGCATCATTTAGGTTCTCAAGTTCTTAAAAGGAGATAAAAAAATCTGTTAATTTTAAACATTTTTATGTTAGAATACTAAACACTTTTGATTTAAAAAGGTTTATAACATTATATAGAACTCTTATTTCCAACATTGTTAAGGCAAATGATGTTGTTTTTAAAGTCTACATATCACAGTACTAAGGAGTTCCTTATTGCCCTGCACAAAACATCCACAATCTAAACAGAGCATATGTCAAGAGTTGGAAAGCAAATCAATAAACCATTTAGAAATACATAAACCACAGAAAACCCCACCCTTGTTAAACAAAAACTATCACAATTCCTCAGTGTGTAAGTTCTCGCTCCACCCACTCATCTCTTCATTTAGAAACAAACGAAACTGCCAATACAGTAAATTCTCCAGGAACTCACTAATGTTAAAAGACCAGTCACCAAAGTGAAATCAATTCCATAAATCATCAACATTTCCCTTATTCAATTTAAGGAATTTCAAACACATCACTAGCAAGTAAAACAATGATTTAGACTTAGAAGAATATAAAAATATCACTACTTTCATTTCTTGTTTTTAAAGTTATGGGGGGAAATGCTGCTTAATACAAAGCTTGAAGAGATCAGTAAGGAAGATTCATAAAATACATAAAGTCTTTTGAAACAGTGGGATCTCCCTTCTCTATGGATTTTTTCAGTGTAGCTTCTATCAAGACTGTTTCTAAAACAGACATGGATTATTCTCCAGCACAGTCAGATACAACAGGTTTGTTTCACACCCAACAAAAAAACTTGCTCACAACTTAAGGATCTCTACATGTCCCAGAGCACTGAGAAGTGCAGTAACTTCACTCTTTGAGGAAACTAATGCACATTAAAATTTAGACCTCAAGTCTTGTATCACCAAGTTAAGTTCCCCCACCCCTGCACTTTATGGTTCAGCAGAATGTCTTACTGAGAGCACTACAAGCAAAATCCCTTCATAAACTCTTCTTCCCCTTCTTAACCCACCAACATTTAAAAAGCAAAAGGCACCTGGGGACCTATTTACATTCCAGTGAGTACCCTGGGAGTCCTTGTAAAATGGAAGACACACACACACACACACACACACACACACACACACACACACACACACACACACACACACACACACACACACAAAGCAACAGCCTGGCTCTGTTATAGTCCTCCTTTTCTTGTAGACTAAATAGAGTCTCAGAGACACAACTGACAGCCCCAGCCCTCTAAGGGCAATAATAAAGCACAGAGGCAGATGGTTTTCCCACTGTGCCAAACCTGCTTTACAGCAAAGCTCATTGCCATAAACGCAGAATGTGGAAAGTATTTTAAGTTTGTATTTGAACTTAGCTAATGTATCACTTCACATGCCAATACATTCTCATTAGCAACATTCATTTGGCAATACTTCTCAGAACTGTGTTTTTTCACTTCAAAACAGGTTCATGAAAAATTGTTTTGAAAGCAAAGTGCACTAATAAAATATTTCCAACCTCAAAATATTTACCCATATCAAAGAGGATACTACACTACAAACTGAAGAAAGTTTGATGGAACTGCCTCCTTTTGATCAAAGAAGTAACATTTAGATACCAGTGTTCACAAATGTGAATGCTATAGCTGAGCAAATGCAGCCATTCCAGTCTAAGCTCCATCTTTCCACTCATAACTCCCACAAAAGCATTCCTTTTATGCTTGCAGCAAGCTAAAAAAGAAAAGCATGCATCACATCCAGGAAAAGATTCCTCACAAGCAGCCTTCTCAGTTTGTCTAACATTTTAATAAAACAATGAGAGATTTGCATAAAGTTAGCAGAGGGGGAAAAAAGCAAACCCAAACAGAACAGGTTTCCTTCCTCTCATTCCCCAGGAGACCCCACCAGCACAACCAGCTCATCTCAGACAAATGCACTCAAATTCTCCATGCTCAGCCTCTTAGAATTTCTTCACTTTAGAACTGTGACCTGGCTGTCCAGAAACTACACTCTCCAGTGACCACTCACCTCTTTCTCTGTTTCCAAAGAAAATGGCCAACAACTAACACGGGTCTGAATCTGGTAACTAAGGATAACGAGGGGAGGCTGCAGTGCAACCTCCCTACACAACTCTGATCTCAGGTTCAAGACTAAAGGAAATCCTCCACAGGAAACATCCAACCCATAATACTGAATATTTCTCACTGCACTACTGAACTGCTTTTTATACAACACTGTCGCTTCCAGCTGCAACCTCTTTCTCTGTAATACTGTGACAGCTGGCCCTTCACTGTCAGTTAACCCAGTTGGGCTCTGAAAACAGGCTGGACACACATACTGTTTTCCAACAATTTTCTAAAATAATTTAATAAGAGGTACATATAAAGTGATGCAGATCTTCCTTTCAGCTTCTCATTTTTGCATCACAGAACATTTACACATATAAGCAATAACAGTCTTCTATAAACTCTAATACTTAGCTTGCTATATATTAAGAAGTTACCCAAATTTATCTTATTACCCTCCATTAGGCCTAGCAGGCTCACTTACAAATCTGTGCTTTTATGGTGCTACCTTAATTAACAAAGCCTTCTACAAATACTGACCTACATGCCAATTAATTGTCCAAACTGGGTCAACCTGGCTCTGCAGCAGCTTCCCACCTATTATCCAAATATAAAATGCTGACAAGAATTCTATCTTCTACCTAGCTCTGCTTTAATATAAGAAATCATAAGGAGTATGTTGCTACCTCAACTGCATTACATACCAACTTAACATATATATTTTTTCTAAAACACATTTAAACCTACAAAGTCGCTGACATAAAAGGGTCAGTGCAGACCATCATAAACACTGGAGACACAGAAACATGAGGCTGTGTTACCTTGGCTGAGCATCAAAAGACATTTGTAATATGGACAAAACAGTCAACTTCAGGACTGTCTCTAACATGTATTTCCTAAATTCTTCCCATGCCAGCCCAATTCCAGTCAAGCCCTTCATCACTGGTCTCCTCTCATTTTAAGGAAGTTACTTAAAAGCAGAATTTGCACCTCTCAAACACACTTATATGTTTGAACTGAATCTTTTCTTGAACTTAGAAGATAAGGAGACAAGTGCCAGTACTATTCAGGAACTTAACAAAAATTTAACTTTCTTATTTTAATAAATTTTGAAATAAATGTAATAAAGTAGGAGACTATGATATAAAATTGAAACAACGGTAAATTTTGATGATTTTTTTTTAACCAGTACTGTTAGAAAATTATCAGCTAAGACTTTTCTACTGAGAACACTTCTGGTCAGCTAAGCAATTTTAAGTACAAAAAACACAACTTAATATATTACTTACCTGTTGGGGTAATATAAATGTGCTCCTTTTCTATTTCCATAGTTGCTTAACAGAACTGACTGTGAAATGTAAAGTCTTAATGTTTTCCTTCCAAAGCCTAAACAGAAACAGAGAAGCTTAGGGAAAGAAAAACACTACACCAGATATTAAAAGCAAAAGCTGGAAAGGCTTCACTCATAAAATACAATGCAAAAATTGATGATTTTTAAGTTATAATTAACTGTCAGTAACTACTGAAAAGTTCCTGGGAAGGTAGATGGTGCAGCATGAGAGAAGCACCACCCCAAACTCATCTAAGCCTGGATGTCTTCAGAGCTGTCAGTTCTGTTGCTTATAAAAGGGACAAAAGCCGTTATTTTTAGGGTAAAAGCCCCATGTATGCAGCTTTTATTAGCAGATAAAAGCCACCTCTATCAACCTATACTGTCCTGCTCTGCAAAGTCTTTATCTACATGAGCACACATTATCAATGTTACAATTGCATCCACGAAAGGAACGTTCCTCACGTGAATTATACTGATAAAATGGTACCAATTTATCGAGTTCAGACCAGTCCTTAAAAACAAGCTTATTTTTGTTCCTCCCCACAAGGACAGTCTTTATGTTTTATTGTATGTGTATACACAGCTGTCAAGCTTCACAACTGTGCTTTTGCACTCCTTAAGCACTCCCTACAACCACCATTCCATCTGCAAGGGATAAAGTTGCCTACATTTAAATACTTCTCTTTTTCTGCTATTCTTTCTCCCTCTTCCCAGTAGCTGCTGTTCTACAAACTATCCCGTGTCACTGTGAAAGGGATGGCATCAAGCATCTTTCCTTTAAGTACACAAGAAATTAAGTAGTCCCACAATTCCCCTGTACACTTTTTCACCTGGAAGATTTTCACAAATCCCTTTGTAGGCCTAGGAATATCACTGGTATTTGTATCTGCTCCCTAAGAATTCAGTGGCTTTTTTCCGCCCTGCTCATCCTTTGCTGCCCTGAGAACCGCTCACCGTTGACAGGCAAGATTGTGACACCAAACGACTGCTCTCCCTTCCCCTTTTCTTCTCTTCCCTTGTTTTTCCCTCCCCTGCCCACGTGCCCACCACAGACCCATTAACGGCACATGATTCATGCGGACCGTTGGCAATAAAGCAGCTCCGGTTTGGGGCACAGCATTCAGCTGTCATGATCGAGGTTTTCCTAATGCCAACCCAAACAGTTACCAGCCTTGCGTAATAAGAGTCCTCCCTGCCCCACACCACTTCTTCAGATAAAAGTTTTTATGAGTTACCTCAAGCAATCATTCAGGAGTTCTCAAGTGTTCTCAGTCACTCTTGGTTGAGAGATTTTTCCGTGTGTGTCTGTCTAATCTGTGCAAACTAGCTTGTAAGAGCAGTTTTATTCTTCCTAGTAGAATGTTCCATCAGTTGTCCACCTTTTTGAAAAAGACAACAAAGGACAAAACCTGTATTAAATAAAGGCTAATGTTGTTTGTAATCAAATCCTAAATTTCAAGTGTAGAAATGCTTTTCCTGTATAGGACCCTGGCTGAAATCTTCCACCTGTGGCAGCATAATAAGTAACAACACAACTTCCACGTGCTGTCTTTCTGAGATCCAGAGTCTTACTTCCTTTATAACAAGCATGATGGGATACTTGACCCTTACAATTCCTGCTGTCACTCTGATCAGGAGATGCACTCTCAGTTTAGCAATGCTCCTTCTCACTCCAAGCCAGCAGATTGCTTCAGGATGCTGATATTTACCACTCTATCCAAAAGACATCACTTTCTAATTTGCACTTACCCCACACAGCACTACCAATCAACGCTGAAAAAATGCCTTAAAAACATCAGATTAAATAACCCCCAGATTTTGTTACAAGAGATAAAACAAGAACAAGTTGGAGTTGGACCAAGGGTTGGACTTGATGATCTCAGAGGTCTTTTCCAACCCAATCAATTCTATGATTCTATTCTAAGAACAAAATGGGCAGAAGGCACTTTATGCATCTGCAAAACACGAATGTTATGAGAAATCTTAAGATCAGTGATGTGAACAGTACTTTTAAAGTAGTTCATCAGACAAGAGTATTTCCTAAGTCACTGAAATCCATTAATAAAACAAGCTCAGTGCTCTGTACCCACCACCAACCACTTCTTGTACTTATCAAAACAGGGAATTCTACTCCAGCAGGTAAACAGTGGCACATTAACCTTTAGGAACAATACATGCTCCAGAACAAGGCCTCCAAAACTTATCAAGACCTCCCTTCTGCGCAAAACATCCCTAAGGAACTGCCCACATAGCATACGGTCTTTTCCCCCTCTCCTCAACTTTACGCCAACACCCCCCCATCACCGACGCTTTGGAGACCCGTCAACACCAGCTGCTGTCCTGCAGACACACACACACACACACACACACACACACACACACACACACACACACACACAAAACAGGCGAGACTCAGTATCCGTACCAAACCCGTGCCGTGGGCAGGGACCAGCGGCGGCGCAGCCCTGGGCCTGAGGGGCGGAGGGACCGAGGGGCTCAGGCCGCCAGGGCCGGGCTGGCGCACGGGCACAGGCCTGGCAGCGGCTGAGGCAGCCCGGGAGAGCCCGCAGCTGTCGGGATGCGCCCGCAGCCCCCGGGGTGTGCCCGAAGCCCCCGGGGTGTGCCCGAAGCCCCCGGGAGGAGCTCGCAGCCCCCGGGGTGTGCCCGAAGCCCTCGGGGTGTGCCCGCAGCCCCCGGGAGGAGCTCGCAGCCCCCGGGGTGTGCCCGCAGCCTCCGCGATGAGCCCGCAGCCCCCGGGACGTGCCCTGGGCACCGCCGCTCCCTGGGCACCGCCGGGGCCGGGCCGCGTCCCCTCAGCCGCCGCCACGCGCGCCCCCGCGCCCGGCCACGCCCCCCCGCGCGCGCCCCCGCCTTGTTTGTGTTCTCTGCCCCAGCGACCCGGCCGGCGGCGGCGCAGCCATTGGCTGGTGCCCGCCCGCCGCGCAGCCAATCGGCGGGCGGGGATGGTGGTGGGCGGGGCCCGGCGGGGCTCGGCTGTGAGGGAAGAGCGAGGAGGGCGAGACTATCGCGGGCGGGCCGGAGGGGGGAGCGGGAAGGAGCCACTGGTGTGCGGAAGGGGCGCTGCACACGCACCTGGCCGGGGCATCCATTTGCCCATGGGGCACTGCCCGCGGTGCCCGCAGCCCCCACAGCCCGAGTCCTGCCGCTTATGGGGGGTCACTGGCACTGGCAGGGTCTGGGTCAGGTGCGGAGGGGCAGACCCGCGGTGTGGGGGAATGGCCCCTCACGGCCTGCCCGGGTGTTCGCACCGAGGAAACCCCGAGGGCCGTGCCTGGATCCTCCCCAGCGCCCCGTCCGCCTCCTTCAATTAGAAACCAGTTGTTCACCCCCCCTTTTCTGAAGTAAAATCACCAGAACAGCAATGTATTACCTCTTTTTTGTGTGTGCATCTCAGCTAACAAGGGGATCTCAGACCTCAAGATGTTCCTCCACACATGAACCTCTACCTTTTGCAGCCTTGGGACAGGGTTTGGGCGGGGGACGGGAAACACCCCAGGGCTGGCAGGCAGGATTCCTGCTGCTCAGGAATCCACGGGAAAGGTGCTGCCTCCGCCTTGCCCGCTGCTGGCACCTCAGCACAGGGCAGGTGTCCCCGGACAGCCGGACCGAGCCTGTCCTGCCGCAGCCTTACGAACTTCCCACCTGGTTTTCGTATACCCCGTTTATTCCAGGCAAACCGCCCGAGGCCAGACACTTAATTCGAGGTGACAGTCATTGTCATGTGTTTTGCCTCCATTCACGGTCTCTCCTAAAAACTCAGCTCACCCTTTGTTTTCTCCTCCGAGCTTGTTACTCCAGAGAGCCCAAGAAACAGCAGACCAGAGCAACGAGGGAAGAAAATACAATCCCTTCTGCTCTGGTACTTGTGCCTTGCGGGATTTTTCAGCTGCCAGCGAGAGATACCTCCTCAGTTAACAGATTACCACTTGACTTTCATAGTATTTTTTACATATTTTTCTAGTATGATTCTACTCCAAATCTGTGTACTTCTGAAATAAGAGCCAAAGTTTCCTTGTGTAAGAGCCTCTGAATTCATTTACTGGCCCAGCTCTGCATGAATCATCAAAACTGGGTTTAACAATTAAAACAACAATTATCTGCTAAAAGAATGTACGATTTCCATATTTTTATGATAGATACTTTCCCCATCACCAAATGACAGAAAGAAAATCTTTCTTGCTCATGAAGACACTAAACTGCAGAGTTTTTCAAGTCAGAGCAGCCCAACGTGCTCACACAAGACTTTTTCTCACACGCAACCTAGAGGCAATCTCAAAAGATGTTGTTTCTCCATCAATCAAAAACCAATCCCTAGTTTGCTCTTTGCACCTCCACTACAGCGTCACCACCGAGATTTGGAAAATAAATTCCAGCTATTAACAGAGATCATGGAATTCAGTTTTCCCTGCAAGAGAGAAGGGGCTTTAAAGAGATTTTTCAGTGAAGAGGAAAAAGGTGGCAGAGAAACCGGAATAGCAACCAAGACCTGTGCAAAAGATGCCACAAAATACCCTATCATACATTTTAAAGCACCGTGGAAAACTGCTAGCAAATTTTCTGGTAAAATTTAGGACTGGATCACTTCCATGAGGCCTAAGGCTGGGTCAGCAGCCAAAAGATGAAATCCCCCAAACCACCCGGCACACCTCCAAGAAAATGGTGTGGTTTGCCTTTCTTCTGAATATCTCTGTTAGCAGCTGGGTTATCAATCACTGAAAATCTCTGGATTTGACTGCATATATTTTCTGATTCCTAAAGCTTTGTGACCTGAAAAAGAGCTGCTGTGCGTGAAAGATCATTTGCATTTTTCCATTGTATCAACCAGTGTACTAAGAGAGATCGCCCCTTTTTGCCTTTCTAACCTCAAAACTGCCTGCAATAATTAAAAGACAGCTGATCACATGCCAAGCTCTGAGCTGTGGAGACCTGCCTGCTCCCCCCGCCGTCCTCCCTCCCCAGCCATATTAATAGCAAAAATACCACCAAAATCCCCATATAAAAAGAGCAAAATTCCTTCTCCCGTAGGAAAAAGCAAAACAAAAAACAAAACAAAAAACCCCACCAAAATAAATCAAAACAAAACAAAAAAACCCCACCAAAACTCTCTTGACCATTTTCGTTGGATTCACAGCTCGAGGCAACCTGTTTGGGCTGCCCATCCCGGCTCCCGCTGTCCCGCACCTGCATCCCGGGTTACCTGCGCCCACCCGTGCCAAGCGGGACCCGCCGGGAGCTGCCCGGCCCCTCCTGAGCTTCCACCCCGAGCTCCGCCGATCACCTGGAGCAAAATGCTTGCACGCAGGCGAGCAGGTCACTTTCTAGCAGTCTTCCTTCCTTACAGCCTGCTGGGTTGTTTTCAAACTCTCCCCTCCCTTTCTCACATGCTGGCCAAGCCCTCCCGTAACACCCAGGGGAGGAATCCATTGGCTGAAGTTTCCCAAAACGCGTGGAGCAGCCCTTCCCCCCGGCCGATGTGTGTGCACAATAGACACCGCGTGTCTCCAGCCCGCCCCGGCCAGGCTGCTGCCGGCCTTTGCTTTTCATCAAGGTTTATCGGAGCTGTCGCTGGGGTGACTCATGTTGGTCTTCCGACCTCCCGTACCAGAGAGAGCAGTGAAAAACAAACAGAAGTTGCCTTGGGTTAGAAACATCACCGAGTATTTTCCTTGTGCTCTCCACCGCGGATTTTTCAAAGTTTTACTTTCTGTTTTAAATATTTTCGATAGGCATCATCTGTGCTCCTGACACTTCAGCAGTGCTGTTTGATTACAGTCGAGTCTGTTACTGCATCACTTGGAATATAAATTTCCACACATAATGCAGACAGCAAAAACGTATCATATCTGTTAAATCAATCTGCTCTGTTCAGTTGCCTGTCTCTAGGCCTTCTGCTTTCTTTTCCTTCAGACTGCTTTTGGCTTTGAATCTTCTGCAAAGGTGCCTTCATAAGATGAACTGCAAGCACAGCAATCCCATTCTTCATCAGGCAGCTTCAGCTCCAGGTTGAAAGGTTACTGAAACACACCTCCAGTTTTTTTAATGTTAAGTAATTAGAGTTGCTTTTGAACATCCTGGTGCAGCTCCATCCCTGAGCCAGGAACGGGGCAGCCCTGCAGACCTGCGAGTGCAGCGCCTGTCAGGGCTGGGCAGCCTTGGGAGGTGGAGGGGGATCGCCTTGCATTTGCTTGAGCACGGAAACTCAAGTGTCACCCACCACCATGGCTTTGGATAAACACTTTCTCGAACCACTGCCTTCCTGTCTCTACCGTGGCTTTCCAGGACTCGCCCCTCACTTTGCACAAGAAGCCTCCCCTGCGCGCAGCTCTGAGTACGCCCTGCTGGCAGAAGCGTTAGCACTGGGTTTGCTCTGTAAAACTGTTCCAGGCATGTCTCCTCTGTGCTGCCGTTGTCATCTGTTCATTCTTGCCTTAACAAAGGGCAATCACGCACCTGAAAAGACGCTTTACTGGAAAGGGCTGAACCTGTGAAATGTGCAGAAAAATGGGAGTACTTGATTTAAGAGTTCCAGACAGTGAGTTCATTTAAAAGCTCACAACCAGACACACGAAATACCACTTACACCTCAGAATAATTGACCTTCTTTACTGGTTTACTGTGGGAGAAAATCTTAGGGAGCCACTTATTAAATTAAGGTGTGTTATTGCCTTGTAATTATTATTTGACAAGCTGAGGTCCTGTGATTTAATAAATCATGTGCCTGCTTCTTGTGTGTGTATAATCACATGCTCTGTATTTATATGGACAGAGGGTTACAGAACATTTACCTTTGTGCTTAGGACTGGCAGGAACTTCTGTGCTATCAGGCCACCTATCAAAGGCACTGAGTGATATAATCCTTTTCATAAACTTGCCAAGTTCCATCCTCAAAGTGATTTAATATTTTGCATGCACGACTGCAGTGGGAAGGCTATTCCAGAACCACATTGTGAAATGGTTAGTAACGATCTTCTAATCAAAATGTCTGATGCCTTTTTTTGATCATTTATTCTGTACCAGCACTGGCCCTTAGCACCATCAGCTCTTCTCTCTTCCTTTCTTGAGAGTATTTATACAGAGAAATCCTCCCTCTCTTGGCATTTGCTTTGCAAAATGAAGCAAAATAGACTCTCCTCGAGCTCACCCCAGTCTT
The DNA here is from genome assembly GCF_047495875.1 of Pithys albifrons albifrons. NCBI lineage: Eukaryota > Metazoa > Chordata > Aves > Passeriformes > Thamnophilidae > Pithys > Pithys albifrons. Next base: position 10,738,738 of record NC_092466.1, read on the forward strand.
CACTGCAGCCTGTGCTGCACCTCTCCAGCTGCCTTCCAAGATTACATTTCTTGCTTCCTATTTCCACTGTGTTGGCAAGTCAGTTACTTGGTGATCAAAGAGTGAGCTGCCAGCTAGTTTGTAGGAAAGGATTTGGTCATGTGTGCCTCTGACCACCACTTTCTGCTGCTAACTACCTTTTCCTGTGTAATACCCTTAAGCCTCCTTTGTCCTAAAGTTGCTTTGTATTTTCTGTCATCAGCAATTTCACCAGTTCAACAGTAACATTAGTGCCAAGCTCATTTACAAAAGCACTTTGCCAGATCTGCAGGACGGAGGTTTAACTCTCCCCTGGAAGTGCCCTCCAGCCTGAGCCCTGTGCTGCTCTTACAGCATATCTTTAATGATATATCTTCACATATCTTGTGCTAACTCACTTCTTCCTTTTCCTAAGAATTTTACACATGGTACCATCCAAAATGTGCAATTTAAGTCCAGATAGGCGAGATCCACCCTATTTCCTTCACTAAGCAAATAGCTTGCAGCTTTCCTTACCCAAGAAAGATAAATGGGTTTGATAAACCCATTTAATCTCATGCCATTACCTCCCTCTTTTATGCTAGCCTTTCCTTCACCATTTTTTTTCTGAAGCTGTCCATATACTATTCAAATGAAACCTTCATGCCTGTTCTTGTCCAGATCAGCTCACTTTTTCTATACAGGCTTGCTGTGCTCCCATCCTTGACTGAAGGACCTGCTAAAGACATCGGGCCAGTTCTTCCAGAGCTCTGGCATGCGGATTAGCCCGTTCCTCTGCCTTCAGCACAGGAAGGAGCCCTGAGATTTGCTTCTATCCTGGCCATGAACATTTCCATACCCTTATCCTATTATCCCTCACATCTGCAGCCACATGATTAACATCCTCAGCAAAAGTTAAAGTGAAGTATGAGTTCAGGTTTCGCACATACCCCATCCAGATTAACCTCTACCTCATATAATCTCTTTTTCCTTCCACCTTCTTTAGCCATATACAACCAGAAAAAGCTTTTTCCATTTTTTATTAATGTCCTTTAAAAGACAGAACTCCACTCACTTTTGAGATACAACTTTTATACCTGATCGGTTCTCTTGCTTTTTTTTTTAAGGATTCCTTGTAATGATTGATCATTCTAGGTATCATTTCTGAGGTTGAAATTCATTCAGCTGCAGCCTTTGTCTTCAAGCTTTTTCCCTTGCCTGAGTTTTATCTTCAGTGAAGGTATGCTTCTAGTTAGCTGAAGTTTTATCCCCAGTCCTGAAGTCTCATTGCAGTAATGTTTAGAGATGTAAGTCCCAAGGTCCTAAGGAAAGCTGACTGTATGGATTAGTTCCTGTTATTTATTTAAATATACTCCTTGGAAGTCTGAAGCTGTATCAGTCATGCCTGCCTTCATAATAGGGGATATAATGCTTTGAACAGGGTACTGTTTATCTTTAAAAAAACTGGAGCACCTCAAGTCTCTGAGAAAAAACTTGACCTAAGTGGATTTTTCTGATAGTTCTAGGGTAGAAATAAGCAACTCAGTGGAAGAGCAGAAGCAGATTAGTGGGTGGTTTTAGATTTTTTTTTACTTGATAAATATAACTGTGCAAGTCACCTTTTGTGGTAAACACCAACAAGGTGTTTTGCCTCAGCAGGGTCTAGAGACTCAGCCAAGGACTTCTCCTGGCCAGTGCGGTCTAGAGGTCTACCTGACTCTCTTCACCCCATTTCACAACTGCTTTTTTCTCCATCTATCCTCTCCCTCCTTCCGACTTTCCTTTAGGGAAGCAGGACACTCTCCTTATGTCAGTGGACTGAAGTTAAAGAAGTGTCAGTACACAAGGACTTGACATTCTCAGCTCTCTTGCTGCAAGCCACGCAGGTTTGGCACCCAGTCCCTCCCACAGCACAGCCTGCTGAGCCAGCCAAAGAGTGTAACACCTTAGAAATGTATTTCTGATCTCCTGGCAGGTATCTGAATGTATATTCAGGTGCCTGAGCAGGCTTGGACCACCTGGTCTGGATGGAACCAGTGGTGCTACACCTTTACTGTAGCCTGGGTTTGGCTAGTGGAAGAGTAACAGGCTGGCTGCAGTGCGCTTGTAAAGAAAACCACCTCTGGTCCTCAGTAGTGTATTCTGGGGTTTCAAGGTTGAATTGTCACTAGAGATGTCCCCTGTCAAGGAAGGTCCTTGTCGTTTTCCCATGTGCGTTCAGCCTGTGGACTGGAAGGATTGTGCTGGATGGAGGTGGGGGCTGAGTGGCCATGCTCAGCTCAGGGGCACACCACAGCACACCTTGCCCTCCAGTTCACTGGTGCACCTAGCCACACTCAGCCACACCATGCCATGGCAAGGTGGACTGCAACCTCAGGCACAACAAATCACACAACAGCCCCTCAGCAGTGTGCACAGGGCTCCTGGGGAATGGAGCAGCGCTTAGAAACAGGCTTAGAAACAGGCTGCTCCCAGGCAGGTGTCTCCAGTGCACTGCCTGGGCTATGCTGACCCTCTGGGTGGGCTGTTTCCCCCATCTCTGCCCTCCTGTCAGGGGTGGCCTGGCACTCTCACTCCGGGAGAAGACGGGGTGTATCTTCACGTTGGGGCATGAGCCACGGAGTCAGCACTTCGGGGCTGAGTTCCCACCTGACGCTGACTTACTGCATGACCTAAGGCAAGTCACTCAGCTGCTTTCCTTCCTTTTCCTGACTCTGCTAAACGCCAAGGATAATAAGTAACTTTGTGTGAGTGCTACAAAGCTTTGAAATCTTTAGATGAAAAGGTGCTGTATAATTGCAAAGCATTGTTAATAATGCTAGTCATGCGCTTTGCTCTGCATTGCCCGCCAGTCTCGGGCTGGAGCGCTGCAGCACCTCCAGCACAGTCAGCGAGCATCAGCCTTTGCTGAAGTGGAGGGTTTTCCTGAGTTCGTTTCCGTTTTGACCTCATGCTGGTCCAAACAGGAATCTGAGCTCAGCCCAGGACCTGACAGAAAGCTGCAAACTCAGAACAGTGCCTAGGCCTTGCAGGCAGGAGCTTTCTGGAAAGCAGGGGTATTTGGGGGAAGGGATTTAAACAGCTGTGTTGACTACACAGACAATAGGGATCCGTTTCAGGCTGAAGGGGGCTACGTGAAAGGCGGCACGACACTGAAATTAAAGCAACAGTCAGGAGGAATGACAGGGAAGAAAGGAGGATTACATGGGCTGAAATGCTCCTGGTTTGGAAGCAGCCACAGCCATGTGTCCCAGGAGGTGCCTGGCTGGCACCAGCCTCCTCTGCATCCCAGAGAGGCTTTATCCTTTTAAACACACTCTGCCAGGAGTGCAGAGGCATCTGGGGCAGAGTGCTTGAGTGTGAAGATTAATCCAGAGGATTACAAAGGCAATGCTTTTCTGAAGCAGTGCAGCTAGAAAAAGATGAGGTTGTCTTCTTTAGTTAGGCCTGTAGAGCTCATGTTTAACCACAATGTTGTTTTTATTTGACTCACTAAAATGACAGTAGCTAGTGATGCCTGAAGCTCACTGCAATCCAGTGCCTCCTCTTCCAAACAGAGGAGACTGTGCACTGCTGGCAACTCCTGTGATTTTATCGCAACTTTTATGCTTTGGGTATTATATCCTAAAATCCCAGGTCCTTGAAACAAGGGAATTTTAGCTTTCATTTATAAACAAAGTATGTCCATAGCCCTCAAGGTTTTGTTGATGAAAGCTTTGAAACCATGAAACTAGGGCAATCTAAAAACTCAAAAAAAACCCTGGGAGGTGAATAAAGAGTTTCTAAAGTTTGTGGGCTAATAAAAAAGTTAAGAAAAGAAATAGTTGGCAAACAACTTTGTCTTGGAAAACTGGCTAGGGCTTGGGATGGCTCCTGTTTTTTTGGGACTTGGGGTTGCCAATATGCCTTTGAACTTTGCAGCCATTCACAAATTCTTACATAACAACAACAGCCACAGTGCACTGGAGCTCTAGAAATGCTGACACGAGGAAAGTGGTGGGAAAAGATTATTTTAGCAACGTATGACAACTCAGCTTGAAGCATTACCTGAAGCCTCAACAATACATATCCCCTTGAAAAGGAGCATCTTTTTGTTGCAGGAACTCATTTAGGACGGTAGTAAACCTCTTGTAGGTAAAGAGGAATTCAAAGGCTCTGCAAGATCATAGAAGCATTGAAAGAGGGTGAATACGTAAGTTGGTCCCTTGTACTTCAGGAAAGTGATTCTTCTTTGTTTCAGTGGGTGTTCTTTGCCGTAAACCTCCAGGACCGAGTAAGAGCAGGTATGAGCTTCAAAAACCTCATAAGCATCACTCTGCTTTATACTGTCTGCATCTTCAGGCTCATTCACACCATCACAGGCAATCAAGACACCACTGACCCACACTAACTCCCGGGGCACATCCCTCCCTGCTCCTGCTGAGCTAACATCCACTCACTTAGACCACCTGCATAGTGGTTTCAGTAAACAGAATTTACTCCCCACTTTGCAAGGCTGACAAGAAGTGAATAATGAAAGTGAGTTCATGCCATTCCTTGCCATGGTGTGAACATGCCCAGAGTGCAGAGAGATGGAGCAGCTCCTAAGGTGAACATACTCAAACTGTATTTCTGATGGGTTTCTTTTACTTCATTTTTTTTCTCTCTTTTCACTAGGCTGGCAGAGCCCAGTGTTTCCTCTCACTGCTAGGCACTGCTTGCATCTGATGTTGTTTTAACTTACCTTAAGGCTCAAATAGCTTTATATTCAATGAGACTCTTACTGCTGGTTTTGAGATCAGACCCCACAGAAGGGGTTTTGGAAGAGAAGTGCTAATGACTGAATGACAGCAGCAGCTTGTGAATCGGCATCTGCCTTTGCAGGAAGAGAAAAGCAAAGGAGCGTGTAACACACAGCCTGTGAACATGCAGTCACAAGGGCGTCAGCTTGGTGGCCCATAAACACACTCCTACCCATTTATTTCAGACCTCTTGAGTCCATTTCATACACAGCCTGGTACGATACACAAGGCACTGCCAGGTCTCTGTGTCCCTGTGGCAGCTGGGCTGCCTTCTGTACCTGGCACAGGAGAGGGATATCCAGTGGCAAATCCCTACCCTGCCTCACTAAAATACCCCTTGTTCCCCACCCTCAGGTGTCCTCTGCACCACCCCCAGGCTAATTTGTGACAGAAAAGGAAGGAGGCAGCTTCTGGGATCATTTACAACATCCTGGATCCCTTGCTGATATCTCAGAAGACTAATATCTAGCATATCGTGCCTACCTGAGGTAATCTTTCCCAACTGCAATCAGGTGGAAATAGACACTGGAATAGCTCAGCTGGAGTGGTGCTGATCCCCATTAGCATCAAGACACACCTGGGCTGCTCTTCCTGTTGGTCTCAACATTCTTTCTTTTCATTCTGCAATGAGAACACCCTATTTAAGGTCTGCCATCTTTCCAGAGACCCTGCACTTGGTGGCAAAGGCACCTTGGGGAGCACAAATACCAGTCCCTGTAAATGTCTCAGTGCAGCCAGTGGCTCTTCAAGCTCGTCATCATAGCCCCTACCTGCAGACAATGTTATGGGAAGCCACAGTGAGCAGGGTAGATAAGGAAGTTAAAAACTCTGCTTGGGCACACACCAAAACCATGTTACTTGTGGTTGTATTGTTGGTGAAGTATGTCCACTTGCCAGCTGCTCAGTGCTAAAGTCCATGCAGGGCAGCACAAGTCTTGCTTATTCACACACATGAATACACACCACCTTCCAATGTGCCCACATCTTGGGAGCCAGGACTGCTACAAAACACTAATAGTACTGCTGTGAAACTGGGTTTTACATCTCAGCAGTGACAGAAATAGGCACTTTTTTCCTAGTTCCCCACCACAGGTGTGCAAAAGAGTGTGGCTACACCCCTTGAGCTCAAGGTGAAAGTTTGCTGCCAAGAACATGTTGCTATCTGCCAAAGATAAACCAGCTGCTTTGCAAAAACAGCCCAACCAGAAAAGAAACCCACAAACAAAACAGGCTTCCTGTGTTCTCTTAAGACACTAAGACGGTGTTTAAGGAAGGTGGAACTAATATACATGTTCTCAAACAAGGCTCGGGAACAAGGGGAGGACACCTTTTAAACCAGACCTTTGTTTCTAAGGCACAGGCTGAAAAAGCTGCCTCCTGACTGACGGCTGTGCTGCTGATACTTACTGTCTTACCTTGAGAAATAGTCCAAGACTCTGCCTGGCAATTATTTAAACATTTAATAAGCTGGATTCAGCCTGCCCTATGCAGCTTTCTAGTTCACAAAAAGCTTTCAGACAGGCCCACTCATTCAGGTCTGACCCAGTTAATTAAAAATTGACGTATGCTCCTGTTTCAGTTTAAAGGAAGCTACTTCAGGTTGCTGAAGACTGTTCCCAACTGATGCTTTATCCACAACAGGCCTGATGTGAACTGAAAGGAGAGAGCTGCTGGCTTTAATCACCTTGGGTATCTGATTGGAAATCTCACCCTGCAGTAGGCTGATGCAACTGTGTGCAGATGAGCCCTAAGAAAACCATCTTCACAGCATGGAAGATGAATCCTGGTGGTCCTACCATTCCCTTGCCTGCTCCTAAGCCCCTGTGATACCCACCAGGGCCCTACTGAACCTCATGTTTGCAGTAAAAGGGGATAGCTAGGAAGGAAGAGATGGAAACTACCTCTGCTTCTTGCACTTCAGTATCTGCGAAGCCATGTTTCTGTGGTGCTGTGAATATGTCAGGTTAGTACAAAACAGCACATTTCATAAAGATAGTACAGTGCTATAATGTACAGTAGCTCTGCTGAAAGCAAGCAAAGGGGAGGTGTGACATGGTAGGGGAGTTGGAGAGGATTCCTGATCACCAGGTCAGTGAGCCACCTCAGGCCTTGCAATGAGAATCACAGAATTATAGAATATCCTGAATTGGAAGGGACCCACAAGGAACACCTAGTCCATCTGCTGGCCCTACACAGGACAACCCCAAAAGTCACACCATATGCTGTTGTCCAAATGCTTCTTGAACTCTGGCTTGCTGTTGTGACCACTGCCTTGGGGAGCCTGTTCCAGTGCCCAACCACCCTCTGGGTGAAGAACCTTTTCCTAGTATCAAACTTAAACCTCCCTGACACAGCTTCAGACCATTGAATGCTGATCCTCATGGGTATTTCTTTTGTATAAGTGAAAAGGAGACATTTTATTTCACCACTACACTACCCAGTTCTACTAAGATGTTTTAGGAAGAATCCCTGGTCCTTGTCCAGTCCCCATCTTGCCCATAACTGGGAGAACTTGTCCTTCACAAATACATACCACATGCTCTGATGGCATCATGTTGCAGCATTGCATCAGGCGAGCCAAGCACATGAGGAGAGCCCAACCTATTGACACAGATAAGTGGAGATTGGCGGAGCTGGATGTAGAAAAGGAAGCAAAGGCAAACCTGTTTTCTGGGGCTGCCCTTGCTGCCACCTGCATAAACACAGCACAGTCCCAGGTACTAGAAGGCAGGTGGAGGGACAGCGTGTGCTGCTGGGAGCCACTGAGCAGCCTGGCTGATGTGCCAGGGCAGTGTCCTCTGGCCAAGCCCCACATCAGCCTGATCCAAGGCAGGCAGCATTGTCCCCAGCTGCCAGCCAGCTCCCCAGGAAGGGCTCCTGTTTTCAGACAGCCCTGACCTGGTGTGCTCTGTGGGTCAGGCAGGATGGCTGGGTTACAGCCTGGCTGTTCGAGTGAGGTCAGTCACAACCTTGCGTCAAAAGGCCAAGTTGGTGTCTGGGTGTGGGCTGCTGTTCACCTGTGAAGTTCTTCAGAGCTGCATTCCCTTTCCACCAAGAAAATTAAGTGTGACAAAACCTGGACTTGAAACATTGTGTTTTGAACATGACAGTTTGGATTAAATTTTTTTTGTGCTATGGATATATGATGTAATTTGCCTGATTTCTATAGGGAGAGAGTAATAGCTCCATTGAGATAGTATCACAAGAAAGGTTTCAATAAATCCAGGCGAGAAGAACCGAAACTGTTTGTGCTTAAAATACATGTGCCTCACCTGCAAAACAGTTACTTAAGAAACGCTAATTTAATAAACTTGGGAGTCAGAAAACCCAAGTGACAGCCTTTTCGCCCATGACCCATTTCCTTGGCTCTTCAGTGGGGCAGACAGACCCATTTCCCTCCCTCAGTGTGTGGTGAGAGGTGCAGCTTGTGCACTGATAGTGCTCCATGCCCTGCCTTGCACATGGACTGGACATTGCCCTGTCTTAAATTTTCCTCCCAGTATTTTCCACTGAATGAATTCATCAAACTTGGTGGTAAAGACTCCCCTCAGCTTTTGTCCTCATTGCATTTTAAATATTAGTACAAGCATACATCACCCTGGCTGAGGTTTATTTCCACCCAGGAGCTCTGAATAGTGGCAATGGAGGTCAGCAAGGGAGAAGTCCAGAGAGTGGGAAAGGTCCCTGTACAGCTGCAGGGGAGCACTGGGGAGGATGGTCTGCTGAAAAGAAGGAAAATCAGCAGAGGGAAACAGAGTTGAGATGAGGCAGAGAAAGTGCCTGCTGGGGAAAATTTCATACAGTGCTTTCAGAAAGCTGAGAAGACAACCTGGATGGAGATGGAGAAAAACCAGAAGGGACCAAGAGCTTTCTGTCAGAAATTAAGAGAGAAAGGGAAGTGAGGACAAATCTAGAGGGACAGGAGCGGGTAATAACAATTAATAATAATTACAGAGTGAACTGCTGAAATGTGTTCATTTTAACTTCAGCACCAGATGATTGCAATCACTTGCACTCTGTACAGTGGGAGCTGCGTGCTAAGAACCACAACTCATGGAAATTTTATTTAAAAGCAAGTCTTCTGTCCCCCTGATTCCTTCTTATCCCCCAAACTGTCTTTGTGTTTTGTTTTTAATAGATCCCTTGGGAAGATAGAAACATGTTGTTGCTGGGACAACTGCCCACCAATGTATATGCTTTATTATTCTCTTTATTAAAATCTTTCTTTTTAAGAAACACAAATTGAAACACTTTGCAATCAGTTACACAGATCAGTTAATACTGGTGACAGTTCCTACATAATTAAACAAGTACTAACAAATTCCAACTGTTTACAAGCCAAAACTTAAATTAACAAGATTATATAAGCTCAATAAATAGTACATCTGGTCCAGTTCAAGTATAATTCAACAAATCACAGCCTTAATCCTTAGAGAATAGAAAAAACCCTGAATATAACCAGCCTAACACTAATTTAGTGTTAAAGCCAATATGAAACTTTGTCTAATGTTATGGGGCAAATGTTGAATTCTTTCATTTTTTAGTTCAGAGAAAGTTGCAGATTGACATTAAAGACTATTTGAGATCAATACAGATTTCACAAAGATGGAAAACATAGTTCCTATTAAAAAAGTGCAATCTTTGGTTGAGATGTGTTGAAATGATTTGTATATATTAAGGAAGCTCCTTTTTAAATATCAATATTTGTTTAGCTAGACCTGAGCCTGCTTTGTGCTATATATATAGATATATAAATAAACAGCGTGGATTATAATGATGATGAATTATGCCAACTAAAAAAAGTCAAGGTTTTAAATATACTAAACCAAAAGAAACAACACATTTTTACATAAGCTGAGGAAGGCAAGGAGCTGCTTACAGCAGCCTTCTTCCTCAGCAGAATAGGTAGTAGAGAGAAATTGAGGAGTTGAGTGCCTGTCAGCATTGCATGATGGCCTGTTGGGGAGGGAAGGAGATTATCTCTGAGTTCTCAAAGTGCATCGGGCTGAAAACTGATCATGGGGATCATGGGATTGCTTTTAACTGCTTTCAAATGTTGAGATTTAGGAGGAGAAAGGACGTTCTCAGAAAAGGGAATTGCCTGTTTGGCCATTCCCAGGATTTTGCAGATTGCTGTTGTGTCAAAGCTCAAAGGGACAGGGTGTCAGGCCACCTCTACTAATGTCTGGGTCTGATCCCGTCTGCAGGACTGGGCTCTGCTCCTGCATCACTCACCTGAGTCATCTACCTCCAGAAGAGGAAACTACATAGGGTGTAGATGCCATCTAGAGCCTCCTCCTTCCTCAGTGGCAAGTGAGGGCCTGTACCCTTGGCCCCAAAAAGATATTTGGAGCCAGGACAGTGCCTGGTGAGCCTTGGTCAAGACTCCAGCTTTTGGAGCTCCAGATGGAGACCGAAAATGATCGAGTGATTGAGGACTGAAGGATATCAAGACCCTTTGTATCACGATGGGATTTTGCACTTCTAATCCAACTATTCAGGAAAAATAAGGAGGTTAAATGCAAGCTGTGAATAATGGGGATGAACCTGGTTCAGAACCAGAAGAGGGGGAAAGTATTTTGAATCATCTCCCATAAATCCAAAAATAAGCCCCTGGGTAAACACTCGTTTTAATTATTCTTCTGCTGCCAGTCAAAATCTCATGGTTACCTTCTGCTTTCCCTGCCTGCCTGTAGCCACCTGTTGTCTGTTTTCAGAAAGTGTGATTTAAAGCTCTTTGGCCTGGGAAAGTCTTTGTTGTGGATTTGTGCCTGGTCTATAATAAAGGCAGTGGACCTGTAGCTTCTACTGCAATACAAATAAAGAGTAATAACAGTGGTACTTTTCTCATTTGAGGTTACCTGGGGATAAAGGTGCTGGAGGCACATGACTTTGATATACAGTCAGCTATGTCTCACATCCAATTAAGCTTAACCACATGGTCTAACAAGCTCCCATTAGGCCAGTGAGAGCCACAGTTTGATAGCAGGGTTAGCTTCAAAGATTTGATGCTTGCATTTGTAGTGATTTCCTTCCCCTGTGCTCAGTTTGTGCTGAAGGGCACGAAGGAACTTCATATTCAGATGATACATGAGAGCTGCACTTTAAAAGACAATTGCACAATCTTTACTGCCATTTTCATCATCTTATGGCCTGCAATACAAACCCTTGTCCTAACAGCCCTGTGCTCAAGTTTCACTGCAATGTGAAAAACAAACAGTCAAAGGAAAACCCAGCCCTTGAAGGAAAAATACCTGGTTTGCAGTATTCGTTTGGTTTTTGCTTTTTCCATAGGGAAAAAGAAAAAAAATTAAGTTGTTTCAAATGACAAATGGACCCAAGTCTTAATATACTTCAAGCCTGGACAAAGGAGGATTTAGGCTGTAATGTTTTTCATTTCCCCTTGTCTTTTGGATTGGCCTTTGTTTGAATCAGGGATGCAAAGAATCCCTCAACTTGCAAGAAGCAGGAATTCCAAATATGAAATCTGAACCTACCTCTGGTAAAAATGAGTGGGAAGCACAGGCCATGAAATGGATCAGGGCTTCAGGCAACACCACCAGTCACCTCTGAGACACCCTACCTGAGTACAGGGTACCTCAGAGAACGAGCACGGCTGCTGGCACAAAACATAAGGGAACAAACACTTTGGTGGAAGCAGTTTGGGCAATTTAGCCAGTATTTTACAACATCCATGTCATTCTTAAGGATAGCTAGAACTTTCTGGGAATCTGTTTCCTCTGCACAAATCTAAACAGGACATCCAGCACCAGCAATTTTTACAGAACATACTGTGATGAATATTAGATTCAGGCAGAGAATGGAAATGTGCCTGCAAATCCCCATCTGCCTAGATTGCATGGGACATTTTATAAACTCTGGGATCAATTCTGGCAATGGTTTGCATGCGTATTCACTTTAGTACACAAAGCCCTATTGAAATGAACCAGAATCTTGTACAGTGCATTTCAAAGGGAGTCTGCAAAATACTAAGCAACAACTGTGCAGAAACAATAGCTCATAATAATGCCAGAGCTGCTGGTGCATCCTGTGTTCTCAGAGCAGCATTTCGTGAGCCATCAGTTGTTGTGTTCACCTTAAAAAATTCAGGGAAATAAAATACAAAAACAATATTAAAATTCTGGCATCTTTCCACAAAAACCAGGAAAATTCAATGTTGCCAAGCTGAGGAAAAGCAAGCTTTAAAGGAAACAAAAAGACCCCAAAAGCAAGGATCATGGGTAAAATGTCTAAAAGAGACATGGTCCAAACATGTGGCACTTTAAAAAGCCTCTCATGAGAGTTTCAAGTCTGTAAGACTCAAAGTTGGCACCCTTTAGAATTATCAAAAACAAGACTTTCAGACACAATAGTACCTGAAGAACATCCTGACCGCACTATGGAAAATGCTGAAACCAGAGCTGGCTGGCTGTCAGCATGTGCATTCAAATTGCTTTTGCTATGCTGGGCTCAGGCTACGAGGTCCCTGGGACAGACTGTGGCTCCCTCGGTATTCACAACACCGGCATTGTACAGTCAGTGCTTAACAACACAAACATTTTGTCATTTCACCAAGCTCTAAGACATGGAGGTGGATGCTGATGGGGTTTACATTAGGCCATCTACTCACTAGTTTAGCACAATGGCTTTAAATGTCCTATGCAGATCCTACTTCTCACTGGGGCAATGAGTGAAATAGCTGAAGATATTTTAAGCAACATTAAATCCTATTTATAATCACATCTCCTTTCCTTCCAGCGTCCACTGGAGGATGCTGAGTGCTTCTAAGTACTCCACCTGACCTGATGTGTTACATCAGAATTAAAACTTTAAGAATCCCTGAGAATTCTGATTTAATCTAGGAAACCACTCCCAGCACGCAGAGTGTGAGAAAGAATTGCTCCACTTCTTACAGATATGCCAGCATTGCTTCACCGTGGGAAACAGTTTCAGGCATTTTGGTTTTTAATGGCACTCTGGGCATAGATGCATGGAAACATGCTCTTTATTTCCCCTCCTCTGTACAGTGCAAATGGACAGTTATACCACAGAAATTAAAAAAAAAAAAGGTCTCAGGATTCACTCATTATAGCTCTTCCAGGTCACATCATAGTTTTTTCTTTGCAAAGTGAGGAACAATGCCAGTGTCATCCTGAGGCAGATGGCTGCCTTCTTCCTTCATTTTCAGGCTCTCTTCTGCAAGCTGGGATAGATACTTCTGCAATCACATAAAAAAACCAAAGCACTGTTACCAAAACTGAAAATATTCAATATGGGATTCTTTATGCCTTTTCAGACCTCTCACTCTTCCAGCATGTCAAAAGGGAAGAAAGCACATAGAAGCCCCATTTTGGTGAAAGCTCAAGCCAGGAAATACAGCAGTGTCAGGCTAACTGCCTGAATACACTCAAAGCCTCAGAAGTTCAGTGGTTTACTCTGTACCACAAGGGGAACTGGTGACAGAACTAGGAGGGCCTCTACTCCCCATCAGTCTGTGTAACTAGATCTTACCTATTCTCTACTCCCATGTGCTCTAGGGCAAGAACTAACTTCCCTGAGTCAAATGAATTATGCTAGGAAAGTACTGGTGTGTCAGAAAATAGATGCAATTTCAGGGTCACAATTTAAAGCATATATATTACGTTTTCAGCATGTCCAGTTCAGAGATACACCTTTTGTACAAGACCATTTTGTTTTAAGGGAATAATCACACTCAGTTAACACAATTTAGCAGCTTGGCTCAAGTATTTACATTTATTGTGTTCCTCTAAGATAAAGCTTTTCACTGCTTTAAGTACTCGGTGAGATTTAAAAAAAAAACAGACATGGCCAGGGAGGCTTTCAGCCTCTTGGCAGTGCTCTTAGTTGGCAGAGCTGAACACAAAATGGATGATGAATGGAGGTGGGTTTGAAAATGGTGCTCAAAGTATTTATTCACAGTCAGCAGACATAGAAATGGATGGAAAGAAGCTTCTTCAGCAGCAGCTCGTGTAGAGACACAAGGGGAATTCCCACATAAGCATGCAGATATATTTCTATTAACTTACATATATATCACATGAAAGAATAACTGACCTGCACGTTATTAGGATTGTAAAACTCCCTTTTCTAGCTAATTATTCATTCTGATTTGTTTTGAAAAAACCCTCTTACATCACTGCAGAATTTCATCTACTTGCAGGATTCCCCCAGAGTAAGTTTGCTCTTTGGCATTCATGGGGAAGAGGTGAAATGAAAAATGGATGTAAAAATACTAAGGGCTGTGGTAGGACTGCCAGGTTCTGTCATGTAAATACAAGTTTTGAATGTAAGAGGTACATCTGAAAGGGACTCAGTACTGTTAATGCATGGACATAGTGGTGACAAAGTGACAACTGCACCCTTGTTACTCTGAATATGGAGATTTGGCTGTGGAAATTACACAACCCTCGGTCTTGATCTCTGGGTGCAAAATTCCATGTGGCAGAAAGCCAGAGTAAATGTTACAATAGTATACAGAGATAGAGGGTCCATAAAGGCTGGGAGACACGTTCTGTACACCATGAACTGTAATAAATCACTGTCATTGGATCAGATAACCCATGCATTTTTGGTTTTTAATGATTACCAACTGAAATAAGACTGAGTTATATCCACCACCTTTAGCTATCATGAGTACCACAAACACCAGTTTTGAAGTTCACAGATTCAGCAAAAATGTATAGCAAAATTGCAGTTAAACAAAAACTGGATTTTTTTCATTTAAATACAGTTTTGATGAATAAAGCCAGTGGAAAACAGGATAAAGTGCTGCACTGAGTTGCCAAGGTATCTTCCATCACATGAATCTGACAGCTTTTTGTGGTAGTGGTGGGGAGGGATGGCCAAATGATGGATTTTCATGGACACGGAAAATGTCATAGATCTGTAAATATAAATACCATCTGCGAAAATCATTTATTTAGCTGATGAGAATTCAAAATTACAAAAAGTCTGCATGGCTGATAAAGAAACAGTTGATTTTTTTTGTCAACAATTGCTATTCTTCAAGGGGCATCATACTCAGATGAAGCTGACTATTTCACTTCAAGAGAAAACTGTCATCAAATAAAAAAGGTTTTCGGAAGAAAACTGGCAAACAAAGTGTTTAGTTTTGCATTCAAATCCAAACACTGAACATATGTTTTGGATGTGCCTGTAGGAGATCACATGAAAGACAACAAGTCAAATCAACCACAAAAGACTCGAAGCCATGGCAGCATTTAAGGGCACTGTTGTTGTCACTGCAGAGCTGTCATTTGGATGCAGGCACAGAACAGAACACGGGCTGCAGTAGCACTCCCAGAGCTTCACACACAGTCACAGTTAGTCCCTAGTTCTTATACTGGTGGATACACTTGTAACTTGCATCATCACAGCAGAAGACTGACATTTCTTGCAGAGTGCATAAATGAGCATTATTGCAACTAAAAGGGTTCCAGCAACACAGAACAATTATTAGAAATTTGCTAAGTTTCCACTTCAGCAGGCAAAAGTTGGCCGAGACATTTACTTCCTGTATTTAGTAAGATAAGAGGTACAGCTCGACAGTACACTCTGTTTTCATTACCACATTTGACAGATTTAATTTTAACAGCTTTTATAGTCTTTGTTCTTTTATCTCCACGCAGTGTTAGATATCAACCACAGTACTCATGGGAAATGTCTCAAGAGGGAGAAAAAGAGGTTATTTTCACACTAAGTCAGTTTTTGTTGGACTGGGTTTTCTTACAACTTTAACAAAATAACTTGGAAAATTAAAAAAAAAAACCTCTCTCCTTCCCATGGAACCAGTTTCCAGGGGCAGAGACTGGAGTTGCTATCTTTGCATTAGTATGAGTTTCTTCAGGACAAACTTGCATGGAATACACCCTGCACTGAGTGTTGCCACCTCTGGTGAATCCCTCCAGATTTTTTTGTATTAAGCAAAAAAAGGCATGGAAACCAGGCACCTGTTTTTCAGGCTTGCACTTGGATGAACCATTATGAGCAAACATGGCAGCTCTGCAGGCCCAGTCTTTGTAAACCAGAGGCCTTGGTATATTACAGCTATAGAACTTCAGAAAAGTCATGACAAAAATTCTCCCAGAGAAATTGACTCTGAGTGTCACTGGAAAAGTCAAAAGCCAGCTAAGGAAAGACAGCTATTGCTTGAAAAGTTACGGCATTTACTGTGGGCAGAGGGGAGGAACAGAGAAAGAAGGAGCAGCTGTGCTTTACACTTTCCTGACTTTTGCAAAGAGTATGAGAATGCCAACACAAGTAACTTCTGCAGTGTACACCCCCTGCTCACAGGCAGAGCCACTTCCTCTGAGGAGTCCTCAGCACAGGGCAGTTAATGCTCATGACTGATCCTGCAAATGGTGCATCTGAAAAGCCATAAAGGGCACTGTCTTTTGACTGAACTGCCAGCACAGAGGTCTCTGTGCTGGTGTCAACTGCTGACACGCTTCTGTTATATTCTTATGGAAACTGTGCAAGTAACGACACGCTTCTGCATGTCCTTATAGAATTATTCAGCAGCAGTTCTGTGTGTGGCTGCTCCGCAGCGCAGGGGGGTGACTGCAGCGGGTCACAGGAAATGCCTCACAGAGTCCACGCGTCACAGAGCGCTGTGTGCCGAAACAGGCTGCAAAAGTCACACCAGGGCAGAAATAAGTCAGGCCACGCTATCGAATAAGTGGCATGTGTAATGCTACTGAAATTAAGATGTTAGAAAGGCTGCTGCTGGGCTCACTCTCAGTGACAGAAACATCTGGGACCCTCCAGAACAAAGAATTTAAGATCTGAGTTGCATGCTGTGCTAGTGACAAGGATAGAATGTAGATTAGAAAATCAAATTATCATCTGGCCCCATGTTACTTAATATCCAGAAGTTCATTTCAAGGATCTGAGAGCGAGCAATTAGAGTGCTAACATTTGAAACTACTGAAAAGTTTGCTTATCTGAATTTCACTTCATCTGAATTCTGTCCACAGAATAAAAATTGATTTTTCATTGCATCATCTGCCTTACACACAATCTACCCCATGAGCTCGTTGTTAGGTAGCTACAAGTCTGTTCTTACCTGAAGATTTTTGTAGTGAACAGTACTCCTGCAGTGACTTGTCTTTGCTGTCTCCTCATTCGTGTAGAAGAGTCCACAGAGCTTGCAGTAAAACCCAGTTCTAGGCACCACAAATTCCACACCTACTGAGAAATTCTGAATTACATTAAAGTATCAGTTGAAACCCTATCCCTCCATCAATAAACTTGTTTTCAAATAAAAAAAGGTGTTGTATAGTTAAACGACAGGAATAGGAAGACTGAATCCTGGATTTACTTCTGTGTTTTCCCTAATTTTGCAATACAGAGCAGAAGTTTAAAATCCTGTGCATTGCAAATACACCTTTCTTTTCTGCCTTAGATATACATATTTTAAAATGTACCTTCTCATACATAATATTGACTGGTAACCTCAAGGGCTACAAAAGCAGTAGTACTTATTAGCAGTAAATTTATACTTGAGTTACACAGATTGCTTTTTAGGATGTGCTTCTTCCAGGTGTTTTGCTCATAATCAGTATTTACATAGTAATAAAATACTTCTGCTTATAATGAAAGTATAGTCAATACTTTTATGACAAAGACTTTTAAATGACTAAGTATTTTTATATGTATTTCATATATCGTTCAAAGGAACTTATTTCACCTCATCAGTAAATTAACAATTACCTTTTGCCACTCATTTGGAATGAAATTAACAATGATCTATAATCAAAGACCATTTCTTTCAACAGCTACCCCTCTGTCATATACCCTGTTCTTTTGCTCTCCTCACATCTGTTCTGAAAAATAAATATAGCAAGTAGCCTTAAAGTGACATCTTGTTGCAAGCCTTGGGTATTGCAGTAGGCAGCCCGACGTACCCAGGGGAATGCTGAGCTCAGTGAAGACGTCCTCTTGTTCCCAGCCTGGCGGAGAGTGCCTTTGTTTAGACTCCACCTCCGGGTATTCCAGAGATCTCATTTCCAGATACCTAGAATTTGCTTAACAAATGAATAAATGTATTGAATGAAAACAGTTTATTAAAGAGACTTTTGTGAACTTCTTGGGAGCATTTTCTGGGTGGATCTGTAAATGAAGGAAAATTTGGAGATAAAAAAATAAAATCTAGAAAGAAATGCTTTTCCATTCAAATCAGAGGCCTGTTCAGGCTTTACTACACTGTGCAGTCAACTCCTATTTCTCCAAGTAGACCATTTTTCTATGTCTAATTTCATGTTACATTTGGGTCTGGTTTTTTTTCATGTTTTAATCTCTGAGTAGAGCTATAACATTCTGGGACACCTGGGAGAACCATGGTCTGACTGCAACTCCGTAACCACATTCCATACTGTGTGACCAGTGATGGAGCTGGGCTGACACAGCTGAGGTGGTGGGGGCAGCAGAACCTGGTGACAGCAAATCCCAAACCCTGCCTCTTGTAGGATTCCTGCAGCATCATTGTAATCTTCTCCACAGAGCCACTCTTCTCCCATCCTCAGCCCTCCAAGGGACAGTTTGTGCTGTATGGCTCCTCACCGCTAGAAGATTTTGGTTCCTGGCTAGTAGGGATAGGATGGTTGGCCCCTGTTGACCAACATTAATGGATGCAGCAGGAGATTCAAGATGTGTAAAACACTGGATTGATTTTCTGAGGCAGATATAGCCAGTGCAAAGAACTGATGCTCTTTCTTCTTCTAATTCTCAACATATTAATTGCTTTTGTTTTAAAAAAGAGAAAGTTGTTATCACAGAGCAATAGAATTACAGATAAACTGATTTGATTCCTATTCTTCAGTTCATACATCAAAGAATTACTTCCCTTACCCTGATAAAACTTCTACTGCACTGCAAATTTCACTTAAGATAAGGGATATATTTTCTCATAAACCCAACATTATTTTGCCCAAACCAAACCAAGCCAAAACCTTCCTGCCTTTCAGGTCTGTAGTTCAAAGATCTGCAGTTTCTGGCTACAAGAAGAAATTGTTCTTCACTGTATTAAGTATGTCTGTAAAACAATTTAAAAATAATATAAAATCCTGACTGGTCAGCTTTCAAGTTAACTTTAAGCCCACCTCGGGTTTCCAAATCTGCAGCAGAGAACCTGCAAAACCTCCAGTAAGATATTCTTAAGACACCCAAGGTCTCTGTGGAAACCTAAGTCCCACTTGAGGTCCGTGCTTCTGAGCTGGCAGCTGCATTTGCAGACGGCCTAGAGCCTTGGACTGCAGATCCCAGATATCAAGTCCATGTCAGAAACCTGGGAAGAATGAGATGCCCTGGAGCTTCCAGGCTCCCTGCTGACAAGCTGGAAGCTGAGATGCTGAAAACACTAAAGTAACTATGCTCTTGAGATATCCAACTCTTTCATCAGCTGGTTGCCCAGGCAGCCCAGGGGAGCCAGCTTTGCCATGCCCAGTCTCAGGGCATTTGCATGGCAATGTTATCTCCAAATATGCAAAGTCTGGCAAGATGTCTTTGAGCCAAACAGGTAAGTATTGAAAACCAAGTGAGTTTAAAATTTACCCTGGAGCAAGAAATTAGTTCAAAATCAGACTTTCACATTAAATGTTTCCAGCACTGCACCCTCAGAAATTTTCCATCAGCTTCTTTTTACAACCCCTAGTCCATCACATGGGCTCTGGTGGCAATAAAAAAAAGAGCATTCCTGGATAACACAGTCTGTTGTTTTCTACTTCATGTCATTATACACAGCCCATTCACTCAAGTATCATTTGAAAGTGTGATAAGGAACTGAACTCAAGATCCCTCTTTTCCTGACAGTTAAAATATTCACAGGTAGCTATGATTACATTTATTGACACTATCTTCCAGCACATTCTATCAGTTATATTAAAGGCAGCAATGCAGTAGATAACAGATGATAAGGCAAGTCCTGACAAAAGGCATATATTTGCGTGAGTGAGGACTGAGAACTAACAACCTACAGATGATTTCCATGTTACTAATCCTTCAGTACAGTGGGTAAGAATACCCACCTTGTCCAGGAGCCAGCCAGACATTACAGATACTTTTCTGCTGACCTTCAGAGACTGTCACTCATTTCATTGACAATTCAAAATAAATTTAGCAAGACACTGAAAGACTTCAGCTAAACTCATGTGAACCTTGACATGACAATTATAGCAGCTTATGCCTTTTAGAAAGCTTGCAAGCTGCTTATCATATTTCCTTTACACTATTCAGCTAAGAGGCTCTAATGGTTTAGCTTGGCCAAAGGCACTCGGGTTCTTTTACTGAGTGGCTCCAAGGACAAGTCTTGATACTATTAGCAACACTTATTCTCGTTAGCAATAAATTGCAGTCTACTGTCAGAGAAAACATGCAAGGCTCTCTGTGGGCTGAAGGAAAAAAAAGCAGTAGTTACCCTTGGCCTCTGGACACTCTTGGCTTCCATGTCTTGTTTCTTCAGTGGTGTTTTTAATGAGCGTTTCCGTAACTTCTCTGCTCTCAGCTCCTTGTGATCCCATCTGTTTGTAATCATCTATAAATGTATCAGGGAGCTGGAGAGTCTCTTCTTTCAGATGAACAGAAGGTATATGGTGATCTTCAGGCTCTAAACGAGTGTCAGAGCTCTTATCAATTTTTTCTTCCTTCTGCTGGGGATCAGACTCCTTAGCAGATTGGTCTTCTTTGAATTCTTCTGGCTTCTGTTCAGGGTCCAGATTTAGGCTTGATGCTTCAGTTACAGCATCATCATTATCATCATCCTCATCATCATCCTGACAGCCACTAGAAGCTGCACTGCCCTTTGCTGTTCTGAAGTTTGTTTCTAAAGATTTATGGGCAAATTTGTCTTCACTCCTAGTTAAGTGGCTGTGATCGTTTTTCAGTTCTAACACAGCTGACATACAGGGACACATTTCTGAAGCAGCTTTATTTTTTTGATCAACTGGTACTATTTCTTCAAGCTCAGTTATATCAGGCTCCATAATTAAATCATCTTCTCCCACTTCATCTACTGTCACTAATTCCTCCATGTTAGCAGGATACCAGGTCTCACCTTCTATTTCACTTCCACTCTCCCAGTCTCGGTCCTGTCACAAAGATGTAAAACATTTGAGAGATTGGTGATTATAGATCATTACTGTTAAAAAGTGGGTTTTGAAACCAGGAAGAACTTTGATCTGCCATGCCTAACCCCCCTTCTGTTATTATTTCAAAGCATGATACATCTTGGTGATTTTAAACCTGATGCGCAAGTCAAGCAATCTCTATTCAATTATCACATAAACTTCACTTTGTGGAAATTCTGGTAACTGTCTTGGGGATTATTTTCTCTCCAGTCTTCTGCTTCTTAATTTTCTATAATCAGTAAAGCAAGGCACAACCTGTTATACTTTATTACACAACTGATGCTACTGTGTGATCCCCAAAAAAATGAACCTCTGTCCCCTCCCTCTACCTCCATATCCATGCAAAGAAAATATACTGAATTCCACTCCAGCCACTGTGCTTTTCACTCGGCTGCACTAGGTCCTTTAAATTCTTACAGTGACTGAGAAAACGCGGCTTCCTTCTGCAGTCATTTCCTTCCACCAGCAAGAGCCCTCTGCCAGGGACTGGGCTGGCAGAGATTGGCCTAAACCTTCAGAAAAATCAGGTTTACAATTATACTCCAAGGTACATATTCTGAAATACCTCATTCATGTAGTTATGGACTTGCAGGACTCAGACACTAGTACTGAACTGCAGAAGGCTTAGAATTGAAAGGTATATGTTACTTCTAAGACACTTGCAGCTTAAATTTCAACTCCCAGACTCCTTGTGTACATATAATCTATTAATAATCCATATTCTCCTCCTGTTCGGTCATTCCCACACTTCCCCACCTAGAATCCTAAAACAGCATGAAAACTCAGAGTTGACACTGTTCTTGCCAGGAGATCAGTTTTCTACAGCAACAGATATCAATAGCTTCCATATCTGACCATCAACCCATGACCCTACAGATATGAAGCTGGAGGAATTCCAAGGACATTGCTCTCCCTGACTGTGATGCAGCAGTAGGGGAGCTCTAAAGGCATTATTTAATTAAAACCAGAAACAATCAGAAGAGGCTACTATCTATAGTTCATAAGGCTAATGCTCTGAAAACTATTCATCATTAGTCCCCTCTTGCTCCACCAAGTGACCGCATCTCCTATTTTTGGGCACGGTTCGTGAAGTTCCAAAGTCCACTTGGGCATACGTTCCTTACAGCTGCCAGTGCCAAGGTCTGTGCATGTGAAGCAATGTACATGGGCTATGAGGAACTAAAAAAAGAGTTCTGGAGACTTCAGGAAAAGCTGTCCCTTAAAGCAGAGGTCAAGATAAGGCAAGTTGATTTAGACAACCTTCTGCTACAACCCCTTTACATGTCTCTTCGTGGGGGATTAAAATTTCATTTGGAAGAATATGCTACCAAACCTGGGTTTTCACTCTTTTGGACATATAGCTGCACCAACAACGTGTCACCAACCTTCTCTTTTCCTGTGTTTTCCAGAATCTCTCCGGATTCTTTTCCTTGTTTATTATCTGAAGGTGAGCTCTTCTCTGGAACTTGCTCCTCTTTTTCAAGCTAAAATAAATACATACACACGTATAGCAACACACAGTGGTGCTCTAGTATGTTTCTATTCTGGGTTGAGGGAATCAAAGTCACTCACAAGGTCACATTCTTTATTTCTAAAGTTTATGCAAGTCAACTAAGCTGTGGGAAAAGGCCTGACAACTACATTCTATTAGCACAGCAGCACAAATAAGAATTAGGAAAAAGAATTTTAAACAAAATTAGAGAGGTGTAATTTATATCACAGAATTGGCTAGAAGACAGGTGGAGGAGAATGTCAATTCATTAAAATTTCCAGCCTCCACTCCTCTGTTCTCTACCCACATCTGTTATGTTGGCTCAGACATGGTAAGAAGAGCAGCACTGTCAAAACTTTGCAGAAGACCTCAACAGTTTTGTTTATTGATGTAGGATCAATTGAGAATTCATCTGCTTGCACAGTTCATATTTTGGAAGAACAAAGCCACAGTATTACCTGGCACTTAGTAAAAGAGGGGCAAAGCAACATATGAGTTCAGGACATTCAGAACTATTTCTTCCTTTTATTATAAATTACTGGCAGCAGTCCCTGGAGAAGTATGCCTTTAGCAAAGCCACTCTAAAGTAACTTGACAAACATGCAGAGGAGTGTGCAACACTGGTGATTTAGGATGCCATCTGATATTTCTCTCTGACATGTCTGCCCAAGGAACCATATACATCATAGTGAAATACCACCCAAAGGAGAAAGATGACAGAAGGTGGTACAAACACACATATCTGTGGCATGAGGTAGTGCTGCTGGTGGTTACAGACTGGTGAGTTACAAATCTCGAGATTTCCACCAACTTTGCTCCCACATGAGAAGAATGAACACAAAGTCAGCTGAAAACAACTGATGATGACCCCTGGCAGCACAAAGACATGAGCGAGAGATGGAGCCCTGGGCAGCCAAGCAGCTCTGCAGCCTCCCGTGCCAGCAACCTCGGGGGTGGATTGCGGCAGCGTATCACTGGGGGGGAGCTGGGGGAGGCAAGGTGGCCAAGAGCCAGTAACCAGATGCCCACAGGGTGGGGATATGAGCATGGGCTGTACTGGGACTGAGCAAATGAGGCATCTTGATCTGTTTCCCCTCCCACTTTTTTCCCAGTGGACAATCAAACCCACAAACATTGCCACCTTATGACTGGAAGTACTTCTCCGAAGATTCTGTAATTTTATGGATGAGCTGATTCAGTGGTTCTGCCATGGGAAAAGATTCCTGCCAGCACATTGAAAGGAGTTGTGTGAACTATCCTCACCACAGCTGAGAGCAGGAACATATGATTAATAGAAACCAATTGCTCTGTTGAGTTATCCAGAAAGATGTTCCTCATTAAAAGTTCAGTCCTTGTTTTAGGAGTGTAACAACCAGTACCATCTATTGTCCTACAAATACTGTGTCTGTAAAGTATCACTAAATTCTCAGATAACTCAATCCTCACCACTGAGTGGAACGAGGTGCTGAATGCACAGTGGCTATGGGGTATTCTGCACAGACTTACAGAGCAGGAGGGCAATTTTCCCTGCACACACAACCTGCATGCAAACAGCACCCTGTCATTGGTTGTGTTTCCAGTTGTCTGTCCCCATTCCCTCACTGGTTACCCAAAGATTCTGTGCTTGACAGAGAATGACAGTGTACCCAACACTGCAATGGGTTAATGGACCTGCATGATCTGGGCAAAGACATGGACAAGAGAATCTCCAAAGATCTCTTCTAGGACTATATTTCCTGATTTTATCATGGCAAAAATTTTCATGTCAGTGGTACCACACCCACAATAAATGCTCTATCAGATAATATATTACTTCAGCATTTACTTTTTTTTACCTTTAGATCTCTATTTACCTCATTCTCTGGAGGTTTGGTTTCCTTCACATCGCTGCCTTCAGCAGTAGCATCTTCTTCTTGGTCTTTTTCAGCTTTCTTCACCTTATTCTTCTCATTTTGTTTTTGCCTGGAGCCCTCAGATGCTTTGCTGTACTTCTGTTCAGCCGCCTCCTCTCTGGCAGTGTCCTCACTGTAAGAATGCCTGCGTTCCCTTAACTTTGCCTCTTCCTTTCTCTTAGATCTCCCAGGTAAATCCTGCAGCTGCCTCTGAAACTTGTCAGATTTTGACTTAGAGGATTTTCGGTAATAGTCATCCTCCCTGTTCTTGTGGCCAGACAAAGGGTGAAGTGAGCCAGGGGAACCAGTCCTTAAGTATTTTTCTCGGTGTCCTCTGCCTCCTTCAAGCCGTTCATCCAAATCAAACTTGTCCAGCTGTCGGGAATAATGTTTCCTCTCATGTACCCACGTGTCAGTCCTGTCCCTCTTCTCATCCCCATTCTCTCGCCATTCTCTGCTATCTCTTTCCTCTTCCCGTCGAGAATATGGGGACTGATCCCACACTTCTCTCCCATTTCCCCAGTCAGTCCTGCTGGTCCCCATTGGGCTGTGTGGTGAACTGCAGGAAGTAAAGCTGGGAGTGTGGGATCGGGGTGACAGGGACCGGCTGATGGGACTGCGAGAGCGAGGCCTCTCCGTGCCATACCTGCTGCAGAGGGAAAAGGCAGCTGTAACTGGCTGACCCCACTGCCGTCTACCAAGTTCTTGTACACTGGAAGCTCATGGGGACTGCCCTGGGGACTGTGAACCTGAGACCCCAGGCCTTTCACAGACATGCACTGCACAGCTGCACACACAGTGAATAGGAGAAAAGGCAGTGTCATATCCACAGAGCTTAGCTAAATCCCCACAGAACTGTCCAGAATATAGTCATTCATTCTTAAAAGTGTCTCATAGGGGTTTGGCATTAAAAGCTTGTAATATGTTAATACCTTTACAATGACCCTAATGTCTGTATCCTTAATACTCACTCAGCTAGGGCACCTCTGAGACAAAAGTGACAAAGGCCATCTGTTTAAAAGAGATGTTTTAGGACTGTGATTCCTCTCCAATTTTGCTGGAAGGTCCAGAAGTCAGGCAGACCAGAAATGTAACCAATACATTTTAATCTGAATCAGTTCCTTCCCACTAGGTCTCACAGCACCCCTGCCCTTTATGCTTTTCACTCAACAGGGAGGAGAGTGGAACAGTTTCATTTCTGCGTTCTTCACATGCCAGGCGTATTTTCTGAGTCATCAGCATCGGTAGGAAAGAGTTCTTTTGTTTTCATAACACGCATGGTTTTAATCTGATCTCATTATACAGTCCCTGTACCCACCACTGGACTATATAAAAATATATACTATTCTTTAAGTGAAATGCACATTACAAAAGCAAACTAAATAAGAGAGGGAACCACACAGATAATGCTTCTTCTACCTGCAGGTTTACGGAGGTCAATTCCAAACTACGGAGAAACTTTACCTGTCTACTTCACGCAGCAGGTCCCTCTCCCTCTGCGAGTGGATGTCCTGGATGATGGCAGCCACATTCTTACCTGGTTTCTAACAAAATCAGAGACACTGTTCAGCGTGCTGCACTACTCTTCAACTAATGCGTGATTTGACCTTCAAGAAACAGTTTTCATGCATTCAATACACCATTACTGAGAAATATTTAGAGTTGTGGTTACACTCTTTTCTGCAGCTAGTTTCTCAATAGCACGATCAAAGCAGTAAAATGATACAAATGGAAAGTTTGCTCCATTACGTTGTAGCACTGTCTCCTCATACTTGGCTGCTATGACAGGCTTTGAAAACTAGCTCGTCCTTCCTTGTTACATAACCACTACAGAGACTTTTCTAAGAACTAAGAGGAAACAAAACAGACAATTTTTCTAATTTGGAATTAAATATGTATAGCAGCCTATCTCTGATCCTCTAGGAATGAACTGCCTTCTTTTTATCTCAAAGTTAGCTCATTCTGGAGTATAGCTCTAAAGGACTATGCTTAGATAGGAGAGCTTCAGAAAAGCTAAGTGCAAGAAAGATGTGTACTGCAGTGTTGATTACTCAAGATTCAAGATCATTTACACAGAATGCACTACGCAGGCTGGAGTGCATGCAATTTGTCAAACACTTGGAGCATGCACAGCTGAGCAACATAATCATGCAGGAACTCAGCAGACTGTAGTGGTAAATGGCTCATACTATTCCCCCTTCCACATTGTAGTTTTATTGTTTGCTTTTCTTGCTCGTGCAGAGCATAATAATCCCATGACCTGAAAAACTGCCATTGGAAAACCAGAAAAATCTTCCTGAAATACAAGCAAACTATCACCTCTCCTGGGTAACTCCTGCCTCTATGTCAAGATGCACAGTCTCCACCCAAAATCTGAACCCCTCACTGCACCACACTTGGAAGACTGCCTTGGTTTATGAATTTTTGGCAACATCTTTAAGTCTCCTAAAAATATTATACACATACAGGAAAAAAAGATTCTATTCCAAAGGTCAAACCAAACCATCTCAGTTCCTCATTTTTCCTAGAGACTCATTAAAAGCCCCTTAACCTCTTAAATGGGACCATTGCAGAGTTTTATAAAATAACTTTGTGCCCTGTTAGTTAATACAATATGGAGCTTTTAAGCTCTGCACTGCCAGTTCCAGTCCAAGTCACCAAGAAATAAGAATACTCTCTTAGTATAAGAATACATATGGCAGTAGATAAGCCTCCATAAATATGCTCACAAGACTAGTAATTTTTGGACATCGATCAGGTGTCTACAAAACAAGTGTGCCACACTCTACAAAAAGTCTAAAGACTATTGTTCTGTTCTGCCTTTATGTTAAAAAAAATCTTGTTTGTTTGTTTTTTTAATTTAGGTCCTTCACAAAAAGGAAATTAAAAATCAATGTGCTTGGTATCAAGATTGTACTATGGCTCAAGCACACAAGTAGTGAAAAAAAACAATATTGCTTCAGGCTTAATGCCTAACTAAAAGAACAGAACCATCTTATTTTCGCTGACATGTTGTATCTTACGTGTGGCTGTGTTTTAGACCTTCATTAGACCAAGCAATGTGGGGAGCTTGCTCAGAAGGAAGCTCAGAAGGCATTTTTGAAATAATGGTATGAGAGGACTAGAGAAAATGGGGTCTCTTCTAAGAGTTAAAATTTAGAACAAGAGCAAGTAGCTAAGTATAAAAGATTGTTCACATACATTCATTATCTTTCTTAATTTCTTTTTTCATAATATTAAAGCATTAATTAGAAATCAGTAATCAGCAAAGATTTTTTTAGATGTATTCTCCAGGATGTGCCATGGAAACTCAGAAAATGTGATCAGGAATGACTATCTTACCTTCAGCTGCAGCTCCTTGTATCTTTTAGACATCCTAATAAGTAACTTGTCATCATTTATCATAGCAGGTTTTTCTTTGTAGTACTGTACCATGGCTTGGGCTGCTTCACTGTAAGCCATTTCCAGAAAGGCCTAGCACAAATGGGGAGAATTTTACAATCTATTACATAATTACAAAGTATAAGAGAGAAAATGCAGCAAAATAAATTTCCTTTAGATTCTTCTCACGCAAAATGTCTTGATAATATAAAACTGGGTAGCTTTCCAGCCCCGAAACTGAAGCAGTAACAGTCCATTTTAACTGCCTTCTTTTAACTGCAAGAAATAGTTTGAAACCAGTTGTTAAATCCGATATGTGACTTTAGAAGCCAGTTTAGTTAAAAACTAAATGACTGGTATCTGATACTTCTTGACTGTCAGTGTTCAAGGCCAGGCTGGATGGGGCTCTGAGTAACCTGGTCTAGCAGAAGATGTCCCTGCTGTGGCAGGGGGTTAGAACCAGATGGTGTTTAAGACCCTTTCAGCCCAAACCATGCTATGATTCGGTGATTTTGAAACATTATCATCTGAAACACTGACCACTGGCACGGATTCTACATCCACCTGTACTGTCTGCTGCAGGTGTGCGAGAGAAGATACTCTACTCTTACCAACTCACACCACTGGTACACTTAAGCTACTTAGGGTAGACTTAAGCTACCATAAAGAGTGAGACAAGTCTGAAAGCAACCCTAATAAATGACTGAGAGAAGGCAGCTCAGTTTTCACTTATAATAATAAATAATTAATTATAATAATAATAGTAATAGTAGTAGTAATAATAATAATAATTCATTCAGATTTCTGAGGGTTTTTAACAAGAATGTTTATGTTTATGTCTGTCATCATCTTATTCTGTGAACACCAATGTTATTTTTTACTTTAAGGGTAGGCTTCATATATTTCAGTTGCTATTACAAGGAAAACAATAATCTCCCAAATACTTTGTCTTCATGTCTATATGTATTTACGCCAATAAATGCCAGTGCTGGTGCCCCAAATGCACAGTACCTGATTAGTGGACTTCATGAGGATATAGTTGGTGACCTTTCCAAATGGGAGGCCCAGGTTAATGACATCATTCTCTGTGCAGCTTCCCTCAGGGAGGTTGCAGATGTGAACAACTCGACCCAGTGTAGATTTCCTCTGGGGAAACTGGGAAAAAAAGTGACTCAAACCAATGTTTTTATCTCATGTATTCCATCCACTAGATTAGATCTTACATTTCTGCAATGTACCTATTATTAGGGACAAATATTCTTCTTTAAAAACTTGCATTTCAACATCCTGGTTTAGAAATACAAATGGGAAGGAAAATGTTTAACTGCAGTGCAGTTTGCAATGGAGTCTCCATCCCTGAATATCACAAAGTCTAGAGAGGATTTCTAGATGAGATGTCTCCTTCAAACAGGATTCATGACATTGCTGCAAAAACTAACTGCTCGCTGCAGTCCCTGCTGAATTTATGGATGTTACAAATCCATTTAAGTGACTCCAGAGGTGTTCAGGATAGCAGGGGATGAATTTAATCTTCTTCTGTCCTGGTGGAACAGATTGGGCTGGGGTAAAACACATTTAACCTGTGAAACGACACACAGCTCTATCTTGGGTCAGAAAACCTACTTTCCCTTCTCATTGCAGCAACATGCAGTAGAGTAGGAGGGACTTCCCCCCTGGGAGCACAGTGACCACTGGACATACAGAAAGGCACAGCTCCCAGATTGGGCTGGCACAGGCACAGAGCACCAGAGTGGTAATCGCTTTCCAAGCATGGAAGTCTGATTCCAAAGAACTGCCCATCTCTGACATGGAAATCAAGATCTACACTCCCAGTGCAAAGAGGTGTCAGGGTATACACAGAGAGGAAGTTAATTTACCCCAGTTAAAGACAAGCAAAACAACACTCACACAGGATTAAATCTTTCCAGACTACTTCCATGTTCATGACCTCTGCTGTTAGGATTTTGCTGAATCAGTAACTCTACCTTCAATTAAAATTGTGCCATTCAAGGAAAGATGCAAATCACGTAATCTTGTGGGATCAAGTTCACCAGAGCCATCACAAATGTTTGGCTTGTCAGCAAGTTCACAAGTTACAGAGCTAATGTTATCTTATTTACACCTTCATCTCATTGCCTTCCTTCCAGGCTTTACCACTTAACCATTTGTGTATTTTTGCTGCAGCAGGACCCTCCATTACACAGTGGTCTATTACTTAGCTTGCATCTCACAGAGCCTGCCCAGGTGGGTAAAGTAAGTCAAAGAAGTGCAAAAGTCCAGAAGTAAGGTATTTTCTCTAGCAGAAAAATAATAAAGACCTAATCCTGAGAAAAAAATGAAGCAACTCAACTCCACTTGAATAGAAGAGGAAGTGATGTCTGCATGCATCTGGCATGGCAGAATGTAGCACAGAACAGAAGAACATAAGTACAGCTAGCAGAGGAAAAGGAAACAGCAAATGCAGTCCCAGTGTAAGAACACCCTGGATCACTGGGCATCTTCTGTTTGTTTTGTTAGATCTTGTAAAAGATGATGTGTAAAAGTCTATGGGACTCCACTTAGCTGTTTCCTCTGTTGGCTCCAGAGCCCATGTTCCAATACACACTCCTCAGTACTTTAAATCAACAACTGTATGTTCTTACCACTTCCCCACAATTGGCAATGGCTTAAATTAAAATGCTACGCCATAAACCTGCTGTAATTCATGATTAGGAAGTGGTCACATACTCATGCCAGAAGTCAATGGGCTGTACCAAGCAATGATCTTGTCAGCTGATTGCAGTTAAATTGGATCCATTCATTAAATAGTGCTGTAAATCACAGCCAGAAAAGGAATATACACCTTTCATATCCACAATCAGGCAGTTAGAGGAGCTGTTGCATGCCAGGTGTTGAATGCATTTTTCAAAAAGATTTTAAGTTAACTTTCTTTGCAGCTGATGTCTACAGGGTTTTACCAATGCAGCTGCATGACTATTGAAAAAAAAAAAAAGATTGACAGCAGTGAAATGCATCTCATAGCATTTGCAGTATTATTTCACCAATCCAATTTGGTGATGTTTTATTACAGCTTTTTTTCTTTTCATTTTTTGTACCTGCTTTTTCAAATTCTTTATCCCTTTCTTGAGCTCCACATGAGTTTTTTTAATGATAATAAGAAACTGCCAATCTCATCCCCCTAGTGCTAATATCTCTACATATCCAACTGAAGACTAGTAGCACTTGCCTTTAAAAGAGGGATAGAGTTATTTGCAGATGGACAGCACAGAGCAAGCTCTTCCAGAAATCTGAACACTTTGTTTATGATTACATGCAGGGTCAAGTATAATCTCCCACTGCTCAGTTAAATGGCAGCAGCTTAGCTGAAAGCGAATACTACCGTGCAAAGGTGTAATAAATTATAAGCCACCTGGGTTGCACAGTGAATGGCAGCTGGCAAACTCAGTCTTAACACCTCTAATATAGCTCCCTGTTCATCTGATGGGCTTCTGAAGAAAAAGAGGATTTACAGCAAAATCAAAGTTATCGTTTCTTTTATCTCTCATAATACTGCAGGTCATTCAGAAAGAGGACTTCTGCAGGCAGCCTAAATGATAAATAGTGACAGATTCTAAGGAGAAATGACACTGGTATTAGCAGTAATGTCATTTGTTGCAAAGTTGACAGACATGATGAAAAGGAACATTCCTCTGCACCCGCTGCTACTCCACCTCTGACCTTGGAGGCAGCTGTCATGAGCAGCTCTGCTCTTTGCTCCCCTACACTCACAGTGTCTGTGACAGGCAGAAACTAAAACCCCTTCAAATAACCTCTTGCACAGTAAAACTGCATGGTAGAAAATTGGTTGGATTAAGCAAATCTGGGTGACCTTTCTGAAAGCAATGCCTGATGTGAACCAGAATGGCACAGGGACACAACTCAGCCTGACTTTCCAGAGTGTCCGAGACCACTTCAGGATATATACACAAAAGCTAACAAGGTGAAAACTTGAACCCCTGGATTACTGCTGCTATTCCATGAACGCCCTAACATAAGTTCTTGGTGTCTCCAGCTTTAGCTGTAGCATTCTGATGAATTTAATTTTAAACCTAACAACTTTCTATTTTCATTCTGAATATGATTTTCTTTCACTTGCCTTTTTTTTTTTCCCTTGAAAACCTTTCTGCTCTGTCAGTGTAAGAACCACTTCTAATGTTGGGTGGTTTATTTCTGGCATTTAGGAATTTAAGTGTGCATTAAAGCAACGTAACTGGGGCCCTGTACTGAATGGAATGCAGGCAGGGACCAATAAACCTGAACTATGGAAGGCTCCACACCAAAGCAAACTTGCTGATAGGCCCCCAGTGACATCAGATGATAGAAATACTACACTAAAATAAACTAAGAAAAAGTAAGTCCTGTATAATGAACAGATCTTGGACCTCCAGGTGAGTAACAGCAAACCTGCAGCCACTATCTTTGTCACTATGGCTACCTGGGTGAAGGACCCCACTGAGGGAGAGGCAGAGAGCAATTGCTACAACCAACCAACCAGAGTGAGAGAAGGCTGCTTGATTGGGTATATACTGATAGTAACCAAAAACTAATCCAAATATTCATTCCAAGCTGAAGGTAACCTCCCCAGGTTGAAAAGACTCAGAAAATGGAGGAAAAAGGTCAATGGGATACACACAAAACCATTTACCCACCTGCCCAAATCTCCCTGACAAGAAAACAACTGTTAGCACTGGAAAACAAACAAAACAAACTACAATCAAGTTCACATTTGGCCAAAATCAAAGGCATAAAAGAGCTTCAGGGAAGTTGAAATAACAGAGTGAATATTCAGATTATTGTCTAAAATGAAGTCTTCAAGGTCTTAATTCCAGTAAGCAAAAGTAGCTGCTACAAGAACCTCAACACAGAGATGAATTTGCTTAGGTACTCACTCTTACCCCTGATGGAGGAGAAGAAAACGTAGGACCTGGCTGGCCAAAGGATCTTGCTGGTGTAGTGATAAAAGATGTGCCGACATTTGATGGATAATCTAAACAATGGATTACACACATGAAAATCTTGACTAATATTAATTGTATTAATGTGCTCAGTAAGCAATGCCCCATTTACATAATAAGCAATTTCATAGTCTTTAAACCAAATTATACACTGTTATGTTGTACTTTAAAAACCAGTCATTGTTTGAAAGAAAAATAAATTCATACTTTAAAAGGCATGGTATTGGCTTTTAGCCTTTCTGTGCACAACCTCTCAAAATTTTTCCTTGCAAACTTTATCCCATTTCACTTGAAAAGCCCACTCCTCCCCAGAGACTAAAGTCCCTTTCATTTAAAAGAAGAGACATACAACCATTCACCTTCAATACTAGATGGACTGAAAACTGCTGCATTATTTGGTGATAAATGCAATGTTCCATCTGCTGAGCTTAACATACACCGGATACCAGTGCTGGAAAAGAAAGAAAAGAACTTTAGGAGCATGCCTAATGTGCCATAAATATTCAAGCTTAATTATTAGGCAGCAAATTCCCAGTGAAAGCCACCAAAGTAAGCAATACTCTGTTAGCAGTTCAGTTTGAAGAGTGACTCTAAAATAATACTCACTTATCTGAAAAAGCCATACATTTTTGAATGTGAAGACTTCCCTTAACGTGCTGATCCCAGTCCTGTGTTGAAACAAAGAGATGATGAGCACAGGCAAAATCCTGAAACAAATTTGCAAGAGATTATTCCTCCATTCACTTTCCCTTATTCTAGAACCAATACTGAGATGCTGAAGAACAAACCATGTGATGTTGGAGCCAAGCATCCAATGCAATTCATCCAATGAATGCATTATTATTCACCCGATGCATTTCCTGATTCATTATTTGTAGGTTAAATTATTGGTTACTTTACAAAAGGAGAGCTTCTTTCTATTTACTTTTAAATTTGACATATTTCTGTTAAATAAATTACTTCACTCTAGCTGAAGAGCTCATCCTGCAAGGTGCTAAGCACCCTCAGCTCCTGCCATGTCCCTAAAGGAGATGGTCAGTACACAGGGCAGCCACAAGGCTGCTTATTACTCCAACAGATCAGCAGCATTTGTCACGGTACATTTCACTATTTACACTTCCATGGTCCAACTGAAGCAGTGCATTAAACGCCACCTAACAGATACACTGAAACTTGCTGTAATGACATTTCCCCTGCCCTTTTTAATAAAATGTTTAATGAAAAGAAGAGATGCCCAGCATACCCTTCACAGGGGCTACTTTGGCCCAGCCCTGTAGCTGCAGTAACCACAGCAAACCCTTTTGCAAGCAGTTGCTGAAAGAGTAAAGGGGAAACATGAAAGCAAATATATCCAAATATTCCAAAGCCCCAGGCTGTCTCAAGTATCAGGTACTATTTCATTTGCTGTCCATTTTCCTTCCTATATACCTGCTGTTTGAATTTTGTCAGGCCGCCGTGAGCATGAGAACAGATGCCATTGTGGTTGGGTGCTGGTCCTGTGACGTGACAGAAAAGGTTTCAGGGACTTGTTGCACAGGGCTCACCAGAGAACCCCAGCCAGAGCCCACAGATGGCTGGGGGGCTCAGAGGGCCACATAAGTGGCATTCTCTGGGCCTGACCTATATAACATGACTTAGCACATGGGCTCTCTGGGGAACTGGGAAGCTGCTTCTCGAGGGTGAGGTTGAATTTGGAGCTCCCTTGGCAGTATAACAGAGAAGTGGGAACATGGTGTGCATCATGTGTGCTGAGCAGCTCCTCATTTCCAGGCCAAAGTCGCTTGGGACCTTGACCCTAAACTTTCCTGGGACATACTGAGAGAAAAAGATCCCAACAGAGGAATTATTAAAATAATTTTATCCAAAAACTGTGCTCGTTTGTTTCAGCAAGCTGCTTCCACAAGGTGGTTAAGGAGAAGACCCTGGGATCAGGAAAGGAGAAGCAGATGGAGCTTCAGACGTGGGGTCACAACACTGGATTGGGAGCTGCAGGATCAGCTTCAAGCTCCTCCCCACCCTGCTCTGGGCCCATGAGGTGAGTTGTGACCTCAGCCCAGACCTCATGCCAGCTCTTTTGTAATCTCACCATCTTCCACGGCGAGATGCGGAACAAAACCAAATCTCAAAACCCCGCTAGCTGCCATGAAACAGATGTACGAACCCCTAAAGCCAAATTATGATCCTTTGTTTCTGCTTCTCTCAGGGCACCTCTGCTGTGATGGGCACTGGCGGCAAGGGCTGGCAGGAGCCGCTGGCCAGATCAGCCACCGGGCCTCCTGTTCAAGGGTCTGAACTGCGCCCCAGGGACGCCCTAAAACCACCCACCTTCAGATCGAAGATCTTCTTGTCACACAGGGCACAGACGTGGGGGAAGTGGAGCGGGGCCGCACCGCGGAGGTCGCCCAGCTGGTGCGGTGGCAGGGAGCGGGCAGAGAGGTCAGGCACACCGCTGCTCCGCTCCTCCTTCTGCCTCATGCGAGGGCTGCTGAAGCTCTGCGTGCTGTGGTTGAGGCGGCCAAAAGCGGGGGGGGCGGCCGTGCTGAACTTTGTGTCAGGTGTCGGCTCTTCAGGGTTGTACAGCTCGTTTCTTATTTCATACTGCTGCTGACTCGCTGACGGCCATAGGCTGTCACTGGGCACGAGGTCAGGCTTGTTTTGGCTGGGGAAATTAGGGATGTTTTCCCACTGGTTACTTGTCCCACTGCCATGCAGGACGGAGCCGGGATCTCCTTTAGGATGGGATCCGGGGTGCGGGTCTCCAGGGAAGGCCCGGGCTGTGCCGTGCTGTGCCGCTCCGTAGGGCTCCTTGGGGAATGCCGCCTCGTGCTGCAGCTGGCTGGGAGCCCCGAAGTGCCCCTCGTAGCGTGGCCCTGCTGCCGAACCAGCGCCGTGGGTCCCACCGGCGAGGAAGCCGTGCTGGCTGGACTGGTCCCCCTCTGAGGCGTACGCCTGAGGGGCGGCAGTGGCACTGCTCTGCTTGTACTCATAGAAGCCCCCTGCAGCCGTGGACGTGGAGGCACCCGCCTTGCTGAGACCCACCACCACGGGCTGCTGGCCAGAGTTGGGAGCCATGACACCTCCAAAGGGACTCATGACGATGGCATTGGGGGCCTGGGCCTGGACAGGTCCCAGGCCACTCCCTGGCGTGGCCAAGGCCGGGCTCTGGGCAGGAAAGGCAATGCTGCCGGAGGGGAACCTTGTGCCGGCAATGCCGGGGCCCTGTGGTGGCCCTGCGGCGTGGCCCTGCGCGGCGCTCATCATCGGCGGGTGCCTCAGCTGGTTGAAGAGCGGCTGGGACATGGCCACTTTGGAGAGCACCTGGTTGAGGACGGTGGCGGCAGCTGGGTTGTTGGTGACAGCCGTCTGAGCCAACTTCAACCTGTGGAGCGTGAGCTGCGCCTGGAGCTGTGCCAGCTGCAGACTCGCCGGCGAGGGGAGCAGGGGGCTTGGGGTGCCGACAGAGAACGGACTCTTCTCCAGGAGCTTGGCAGCGCTGCAAAGGATCAGGATCTGGGTTAGCCAAATTTGCCCCACGTCTGTCTATGCTTGCCTCTTCTTAAAGCCTGGCAGA
Organism: Pithys albifrons albifrons; assembly: GCF_047495875.1. NCBI lineage: Eukaryota > Metazoa > Chordata > Aves > Passeriformes > Thamnophilidae > Pithys > Pithys albifrons. Next base: position 10,774,988 of record NC_092466.1, read on the forward strand.
GCATACACAGCTGCTTCCCGAGATTTAGTTTATCTAAACTCAGGGAAAGCAAGGGGGTAATTGAGAACATATCCACAACAAGCCATCCTCCCTTTCACATCTGCTGCTGCATCCCTTTCAATCACAAATCTAGTAGGGAGAACACTATGACAAAGATCTCACTTTCAAGCCCTCATTGCATCCCTCATCAACCTTTGAATCAGGCCTTCAGCTCATTTTAAGTAGCCCCTTAAGGACTTTTAATGCAGATCGAGAACAGATGCCACACAGGCCCTCCCACACCATGGTCCAATCAACAATTTTCCCCCTTTTCTGCACTTCATGCAAACTCCAGCCTCCCTGCTGAGATATCACCTCTCATGACTGATTTTGTGATGTTACCATTATTCCCGTTCCCCACAGAGCAGGGGGCATGAAGAAAAGGACATCAAATGGGACTGCAAAGCCAGCCCCGTAGGTACTTCACACCTAGGACATCTGGCTGCAAGATGAGATATACCACAGGCATTTGTTTTGTTTACAGTTCTCATGTAACTAATCTCCACAGCAGCCTGTTCAGTAACAAAGTATATAGTTTCCCTGTTGAGCAGTTGCAAATATAGAAGAGGAAAAAAAGTGAATTATCTGGCAGAAGCTGAAGCAACTACAGACTGTCCTGAAGAGTTTTCCCTGTTCAGCTTGAATGTAAAGCAAAATTTCTGCAGTGTCAGCTCATGAAAATCAAGGCCTTTATACTTTCTAGAAATGAGAGGTGCACTGAGTGTACTCCTTCAAGTCTCATATATGGGAGGAATAGATGATGACTAAATTGCATGCTTGAATTCCAGAGCTGGGAAAATAGGAGATGACATTTTCAGGCATATGTGGAAGGAAGCACCTTTGGAACACCTCACCAGTTCACAAACTTTCCTTCTCCCACCCTGTCAATCCCAGCAAACGTAAACCAGGAAAAAATAAATCAATATGGGTAAAGTGAGTGGTGAGACACTGGCACAGGTTGCCCTGAGGAGCTGTGGGTGCCCCATCCCTGAAAGTGTTCAAGGTCAGGTTGGACAGGGCTCTGAACAGGCTGGTCTAGTAAAAGGTGTCCCTGCCCATGACAGGGAGGGTTGGAACTAGATGGTCTCTAAGTCCCTTCCAATGCAAACCATTCTATGGTTCTACAAAAGTGTAGAAAAAGTTATAAGCAAGGAAAATGGAAAATACTAGGCAGCACTAACTTCCAGGCAGCACCCAACCTGCTTTTACTGCTCTCCCTGAACCCCTTCAGCTTGTCTCCTGTGGCAAAACCAGCCTGGTCTGTGTGGCCACCCCATGGCCACTCCCTTTGTAAGTCATGCTATCTACACATGGATACCATCAGCCATTTCCATGCCCTACCAGAAAAATGTTATCCTTCACTTTCCGCCACCAGGGCCTCTGCTCACAGACAGCCCATCTACTCAGTGCATTACAAATGGCTGTTCGTTCTGACAATGAGAGCAGAGAGCATTCACACAACAGGGATGTGGTCCAAAGCTCAATTAATTTATATTGTAAAAATGTATTGAGTTTCAATTGAAGCCTTTCAAAGTAGCAGGAGCTATGCATCACGCAACCCTCACTGTTAATAATTGGCCAATTTGCTAAACTGCATGGATGAAGTTGTAGTTAATGATAAATGTCTTGTCAGCATGCTACATTTGAAAACCACAAATTAGGAAAACATCTGCTTAAATCCAAAGTATGACTAAGAGAAAATGAATGGGTTTCATATTTAACATTTAACTTCCACCAGCAACTGCAAGGCACATCTGTCTCCCAAAATACAAAACGCCATTTGGATAAGTGCATCATTATGTAATGACACGACTGCCTGCCAGCACAAGCTGACACCAGTGCTCAGCTTCTGAGCTGAGGTGCCTTTTGTTTTCCCATGTGGCTTCCATTGCTTACCCCTGACTTGCACTTACAATGCAATTTGCTATAAATTTGATTTTGGATGAGAGTCAGGGTGCAAGGACAGTCAAAACAACACAGAAAGTTGCAAAAACCCCAGCCCAAAAAACCTCTGTGAGATCCTGAGGACCCATAAAAGCTACTGAGGAGCCCCTGTGGTATAAGGGGCTCAGCGAGCAGAGGGTGCCACACTGGCACACACATTGTCATCGCTGCCGGGAGACATGGTCTGACCCCATGCCTGGGCTGTCTTATGCCACCATCATACAGAGTGTCCTGGCTTATGTTGTGCTGTGTGGGATTTGCCACAGTCCTGATGGTTGTTTCATTTTGTAGCTAGTTATAACTTTTCGTTCTTTAAGTAAGATGCAAAACTGTTCTAAAAAGTTTTATAGACCAAGCAAATAAGAACTATCTGGTGATCTTAAAATAAAAAGTCAGCAGTATATATTGTTTTCAGGCTCAGGAGCCACAGCTGACTCCTGTTCTCAGCAATCCAATTCCACTGTGCTGCAAACCTATGCAGCAGAGAGCATATCCCGACAGCTGCAGCCACTTCCCAACTCTGGCGGCTACCTGCTGGATGGAGCCACAGGCTCCATCTCTCCAGAGAAATATCTCACTTGACACTGCCACAAGCCCTGAAGCTGCCTCAGCCTCCTCATATTTTGACCAACTTTGGAGGACTGTTTCTAAGAACCTCCCAGCAAACAAGTAGTGCCCTGCCAGAGCAGCCCCTGGCTGAGCATGCCAGGGCACTTGCTGCTCCCCAGCTGCCAGGCATGGGGAAGGCAAGGCCAGGAGTGCCATGCACAGCTGCCCAAGAGGCTGCTCCAGCCACCTCAGACCAATAGCCTTTGGGCCCTGCTGCAGAGCAGGGGATCGCCCTGCTCCCTGCATCCACCGGCTTCGTCCCTGGATTGCAAGCCAGCAGTGGGAAGGGCTAGGGCTGCAGGAAACCTTACCTGCAGAAAAAGGAATGCTGTAAGGAAAAGCTGCAGCCTCCAATGCACTCACACACAGAGAGACAGAATTAGTAAGGAGGGTGGCTCCCATGCACCAATAGGTTTGGGAATGGCTGCAGCTTCAAAATCCATGTCTGTTATGAATTTCCAAATTTCAGGGTGTTTCAGGTTGCAGAGTTTAGCCTCCCACAGCAGAAACAGAATATTTTATCATCTAATCAAGGCAAAGAAGGAAGGGCTTGTTCACTGGTCAGTGGGAAAAGCAGATATGCAGATAGGAGGCTGGAAGTAGGGCTGTGTATAAAGAATCTTTTAGAGAAACACACAGATTTGAGGTTTTCTGTTCTGCTATGAAATACATGACTTAAGAGATGCACAAGGCCTGCATACACAGCTTTCAAAGTTTCTTTCCCACTTTCTGTTCCACAATCATAACGTTTATGTATTTGATAACATAATTTTGTAAATAATCCTGCTACAGATTTACTAAACTACCAGAAAGTGTAAACACGAAGAGAGTGCTTAGCCAAGGCATTTTGTGGGGGCTGTTCACCACTCGTACACATACACACCTCCCCCCCAGCTCATCCTCAGGTTACCAAAACGCAACCCCCACCTGCTCATGGGGGGGTCTCTGCCGCAGGATGATTGAAAGCAGCTGAATGAAGCTCTCACTCTCCACCCAGCACTCAGGGAATTGGTCTGCGTCAGACAAGGTTAGCTCTATCCCGTGCAAAACATTCCCAATTATAAGGTCAGCAATGTAAAAAGTAAACAGAAGTTATCCTCTGCAATTATTTATTTAACATCCGCTGTACAGCTGGCCAACACCAGCAGTCTCTTTGCACAACTAGGAAAGCCAGAAATAGTCTTTCTTTACTAAAATAACGACAGGCAGGAGTGCCGCTGTACAGTTTCCACTAAGAAATCCATAATCCAGGCAGATTTTCACATAGCTCTGGGAAACAGGAGTTGGACATCAACTACTGCAATATTCCCAATGAGACTGCAAACCCTGGCAAGGTCATATTGCTACAAATCAATTTAGCTCACCTGCTATCCCTGTAATCCTTTTTAGCATTCAGAAACAGAGAGCAACACAGTGTCAGAGGTAAGGCATCTAGAGGTCTGAATTATTTGATCAATCCTGTCTACAAGAGTGATGAAAAGACTGACCACAAAACATGTCTATTAGAACAGACCAACAACTTGGAGCTTGATTTTCAGGTCTGAAAACTAACCATCTTCAAGAGTTGTCCAGCACCTTCAAAATTAAGAAACAATCTGAACTAATAAAGTGATGATCTGAGCTAGAACTATTTATTTGGAAATTTATTCAGGCATTTATACCTACAAATATTTGGAATACTGCATGAAGTGTAAATTTGAATACTTAAAAAACCCCACAACTAATTCGTAGAAGTGCAGAATTTGGTTTCTTGCATTTTCCATGAATCTTGCATAGCTTCTATGATTTTTGCATTCCCTCCTCTATGACATATTTACTTTTACATACAATTACACCTACCTGTCAAAATCTTTGCAAGAAAAATTTTTAATATTTTTTGTTCCAAATATACACATTTTCCCACAAGGTATCTGTATTACTCTGTTAAAATTTCAGATTTAAAATGGCCAAGGACATTGAAATACTGAATTATTCTAGACAAATCATCACTCTGCACTAGCACAGTATTAGATTTGAAACCATGTTTGCAGTTGCATGCTGGTTTTTCTAAAGCTGTTTCTGAATCAATTTTTCTAACAGTTAACAAACTATAAATTTATAAGCCAGGACTCTTGAATACATCTCACAGAACCATTTCTTAATTATCCAAGCACAAAATAAATTATATTGTCTTATGCAGAAACGTGAACATCCCTTCCCCATAATGCATCATCTATGCAAAACACATGGGGCTGCCTTTTCTAAACTCACCCAAAACAATTGCTGCTGTACTAAAAGAGCAAATACAAAAGCCTTAAAAATATACAAATCAACTGTTAGATAGACAAAGTTGGCAAGGTATTAGGAGTAAACATAGTTTTCAAATAAAAAATGCATCATGTGACAGTACTTCACTGAAATTACATGTTTGTATGTGAAGAGAGAATTCAGCCTCTTGAAATCAAGGGAACTGCAAAGTCATATTTCAAACACTGGCAGGAGTAAAGACAAAGTTCAGTGCTCTGAACAACATATATTAACTATAATAACAATTAGTTATTATACTAATAATTAGTTATTATAATTACATTTTATTTTATGCTGTTCTGCTGATTCCATTAATAATGCAGGGTTTCTGTTAATTTTTGTTTGTTGAATAAGCCCGGCACTCATGTCAACAAAGATTGGAACACTGGTTAAAAAACGGATACTGGAAATTTTTTCCTATACTTCTAGGCTGTTTCTGGCTGATACTAAACAAGTGTTTTCTTTCTCTTCAGCTCCACAAGAAGTATTTACTTTTGGTTTTAGTAAAATTGTTTTCTTGGAAAGCTTGGAAAGACTGCTGAAAGAAAAAAAAAACCCTCCACCTTTATAATTTAAGCTCTGAAATATTTTATTACCAAAGTTTTTGTGCTGAGTTCTGGTTAGAAATGATTAAAAAAAGAGATCATATTTCCCAGTAAGTTCAGCTAATGATGGGGAGCACTAAAAACCTTAAGCTACTTTAATACACGTATAAGCTGCAAGTAAAACCCTTCTTATCCCAAGTAACGATTTCTAAAGCCCTTCATTATACTACTGAGAGAGGAAAATAAAACATCAGCCAATGTATACATGTGCTTTGCCAAGTGAGTTTTGCATATGTTTGGCAGTGCTAAGTTTATTATCTGGACAATTACCCAGCGTAACAGTTACCAGGAAGATGAAACGTAAAATGTTATCACAGAGCTGCTAACTTCGATGTTTACAAAGCTGATTGGAGTTAAGTGATTGCCTCCTACCAAAGGTCCCTTCTACTCTTGAAACTTTCAAGCCAAAATGTTCTCTGCCAGGCAATTTTCACCCAGAAAGGGACAAGAAAAAGGGGCAAAACACAGTGGCTCTGGCTTGGATAACAGCTCACTGTGATCACAGAAATAAAATCAGAAATGATCTTAAGAGGATGGTTAGACCAGTCCTTGAGGTGGGATCAAGCTGAACTCAAGCACTCCACATACTTATTTAATTTGCTCTTACGAAGCTTCTTTGGTGGAGATTTCATAGCCTCCAAGGATAATTAATTGCTCAACTGCCCTCAGCTATAAAGCTCCTCAGCTCCTCTTAAAGCCTACGGTGGCTCTGCTGACAGCATAAACCAGTCTGCCTGTGCACACAGAGAAGGGCTTCTCTTCCTGTAGCTGCTTTCATACCTTTTCTACAACCATTCCAGCTCCTTTCTCTACACATTTCATGCGTTGTGATAGTTTGAAATGCCCAGTCTGATTGTTTTTCTTCATAACAGCACAGCCCCGTGTTCCCTGTCACAGTCAGCCACTTTCCTGAAGGGATATTGCCCAGAGATACTGGTTAGAAGGAATCTCGGGAGCTCAGCCGGTCTGACTTCCCACACAATAAACACCAGCTCAGTCCTTGCTTCTTTTGACTGTCCAATGGATTAACTGCATCACCATTTCATTTTGTCTTCATCAATACTGCACCTGGGTTACACTGGATCTGGTTTGCCAGGGTTGCTCTGGGTTCAAATGCTGCCTCCAGAGAACTTGTAAATCCTCTCCTCTTGGCACCAACTGCAGAGTTAATGGATGCTTTGCTCACCCAAGTCATCAATGAAAGCATCAAATAGACTAACAACTGTCCCCAATATGGGAACTGTGGTGTACTTTCCATTTGGTCTCCAACACCAATAATTCAAGGACATCTTGCCCACCTTGTAGCTCTACTTTGTATGCTGAAAAGACTACACTCCTTCCTCTCTGACAGTCACTTTTGCTCAAAAAACCAGCTGTTCTATACACAATTGCACGAATAAAAGGGTGGATCATCTCTGGAGAGACTGATTTCTTATTAATAGCTCTTCTCTATAGTTCTGGGAGGCTTGTTTTGGATTCTTTAAAATCAACTAGATGTTCTGGTTTCTTTACAGCAACATTTGCTTCTATTCCACTTAGTTGCTTTCAAGTGCTGAATCCAGTACCATAAAAAATAGTTGGCACTTTCAATGTCAGGACAACAATACCAGGTACCACCAAAGTCTGCTCCGGCCATCACACTTCCTGTATGTTACTCAGTATACATTTTATCCTGGAAATATGTTTTTTTATACCGTATAGAACACCGGATTGCATATTAGGCTTATTGCTGCTATGTCCCATGCAATGCATCTCTCCATAAGTATTTAGTTATGTGAAGTTCAGCTCTGTTCAAGGAAGGGACATAGACTAGCAAATGTACTGCCTAAACCTCAGGCTCTATATAATGATTTCCAGAATTTGGGAAAATTATCATATTGTTTCATGGTATTTAAATGTTTGGTTTTGATGATATGCCACAGTATGTCAAAGATGTCTCTGAGAATTAGTGTACACAACAAAACACTGGTCTACATTTTAGTTTTCAACAGGCAGCCGTACTAGTTCCTTTAGCTACACTGCAACCATCTCGCTGCAACTGCTTCCCAATGGGATGTAGTTCTTTATTTACTGAAGTTAAGAGAAATGTATTTTAAAAAATGTGTTTTTAATGTATGCTAAAACCTGTCAGAAATAGCCATAGCACCAGATCAGTGCCCTCAGTAACATATTGCAAAGTTCTAAACTAGCAGAGAAAACATGTCACAGTTTTGTGGAGCTTTCAGGGCATGCTGTGACATTCTGGCCACGCCACTCTGCCCGCGCCTGCCTCCCCAGCGCTATTCCAGCTCTTAAAAACCAGGCTTCAAATGCCCTTTACCGTGCAAAGTCCCCTGGCTGGATTATCCCTGCCAACCAGTATCCCAGCAGGGCTCCTGTGAGGAGGGGTCCCCAACAACCTCGTCACCCCACCAGCCAGGTGCAGGTGATGGTGTCCGGTGCTATGTCCGTGCCACAAGACCCCTCCTGCTCCTGCCCCAGGCTGCGACTGACAGGCGGCTTGCCTGGAGGCTGAGGAGAACAGAAGATCCTTTGTGGGGTGAAAATCAGGAGAAAAGGTGGTATGGACCGTAATGCAAAACTCACAGGGCAAGCAAAGAAGTAGGGACAAAGATTAGCACTGGCAGAACTAGGGAACCCAGGCGGGAAGAGTGCAAGCGGCTCCACCAAACATGCCCCTGCTTTGGGACCCTGCCTGCTGCTCTGCCACACGACTCGGTGCTTGCTGTGCTGCTCCCAGTCTCCCCTCAAAAATTAAAGAAATCTGGGGAGAAATGATCTGGAAAGCTTATTTAATCTTAACAAAAAAAAAGGGAATATAGCCTTTAAAAAAGAAGAAAACAAATCAGAAACCCTTCAAAGGCTTTTTACATGAGCACATAGACAAATGCCTAACTGAAAAATAATCCTCAACATATAGTATTTACTAGAAAAGATATTACAGTAATATCTCACCACACCTCCTGCTAATGTGTTTTCTGGATGGTATAGTTAATAACTACAAAAATAATAAGTTTGAGTGTATCAGTATCTCGCTGTGCCTAGAGGCACAGCTGTTTTCATGTGTATGTTTAACGTAGGAACCATAATGTGGTAGGCAGATAATTCCTCATCTGAATAAGCCATTTCTATTTCACAGTAACATAAGACAATGAAAAAGCCCATTTACCAAGGTAATACCTTCAGTTTGTAGACAGGAAAATGATATATAACTGTGGAAGGGGTAAAGTACTAAAAAGGATTTTTATTTCTGAAGTGTCTTTATTTGTGCTCAAAAAAAAGGATTGCCATTAGTGAAAAATATAAAAATATTAAACTCACTTTTTATTTTTAAATATCAGTCCCAATTATGTATTTGGAAAAATTAATGAGAAAGCATAGTAATATATTAAGTCTCTAGGAGAACACCAGTGACACAGACAACAGAAATCGCACACAGACATGAGCTCTTCTCTTTTGTACCCCAGGTCAGCTGAAAAGTGACAGCTTGGGACTAAAAGCCTCCCAGGAGCATCACAATCATTTTGTAATTAATTTAGTACCTCATCTCCTCTAAAAGCTGTTTTCATGCTGTGTGTTACTAACCAACAGAGCACAAGAACGGACAAGCAGAAGCGCTGGAATATCTCCTGTCTGAAGAGGCCGATATGATTTAATTTTTCTTTACCACTAATATTGAAAAGTAGGCAATTTAAAACAATAAATAAAAAAAAAAACCCACAAAAAATCCCACCCCACCCCACCCCCCCCAAGTTTCAGTTATTTTTCAAACCGATTTCTGATCAGAAAACCAGAACCTCTGTGGATTTCCCATATTATATGACTACATACTTAGGCCTGGTTTTCGGCTTTTCTTTTATGTTTATTTTAAAACAACAACAATGTTAAAATTCCTATTGTTTAGGTACCCACACACATTACTGGTGTACATAAATTATACATGGACCTTATGAAGTCCAGATCTAATTCAGCTGTTACTGAAAAGTGCTGCAAAGCTTTTCCTGATTTCACTGTAGCAAGACCAATGCTCCTGTTTCCCGTTTTGGTTATATTTAAACATAAAACATTAAAGAAGCTTGCTCTCTTCAGAATACTCTGTGACTCCAATAAACTTTTCATGACGTCTTTGAAATCAGTCCATAATCAGACCATAATATTCATAGTGTTACACAGAAGTAATATGTAGTGTATTGCAGCCTACAAGCTTTCATTATCTGCTTTGCAATGAATAATGCTCCCTTTTTTTTAATGCATCCTAATTTTTACGCTAAAGAAATGTTAATGTGAATCTTACAAGATATATAGGAGGTTTTCTTTATTTTTCTTATGTTAGAGGGCAACAGTTGTATGAATCAGACCTGAGCACATTCCTTCTGGCAGAAAACAGTCTGTGCCAGAATTGCTGCCACTGTTTGGCTTGGAGAAGTTTAATTTATTGTCTTGAATAATAAACTGCCATCCAATCAACCTTGCAAAACAAAACATAAAATAGGACAGTGCTTAAATCTTGAACAGTGACCAAAGACTTTTCCACAACGGAAACACAATTGGGAGAGGCATTTTATATTAAATAACATCAATTATTTTGTTCTTTCTGTCTACCTTCAGTATTAATTAAGAGTAACTGACAGTTAATATGCTCTAAGCTCTGCATGGTAAAATTGATTAGTATACTAAGATGGAAAGTAAGAATCAGTTTTTGATGAAAAATATCAGGTTTCAGAGCACTGCATGTGGCAGCTGTGAGGAAAGAAAAAGTGTGAAGATATTAACCCATCCACAACACTCAGCTGGGCATTTGCCCAGACCTGCTGACAGAACTGTCAATGGAGTCGGCTGGCCACTACTTTTTGGTTAAGCATTGCATTATTTCCTTTTAATTTCTGCCTGATGATTTTGTCCATCTTTATATAATGTGATAGATGTTGTCCAACTGTCTAAGAAGCTTACACAACTGAGGGAAAATAGCTTTTAATTTATCCCACTGGCCTGCACAGTAGATGCTACACCACATGTTACTGATGTCTCTTTCAATCACAAAACACACTGGGATTCAGACTCATTTTTTGTGTGAAAAGACACCTAAGAAACATTTTTAAAATTTCTTTAAAATTATTGTATTAATTTACTAGTCTTTACTTCTGAAAATAACAAGCTGTCTTGAAGTATAAAGTATAAGTTATTAAAAAAAACCCAAAAAATAAGATGGCAAAACAAACAAAAAATAGTAATGTTGCTCAGATTCTTCATTTTTTTTTTTTTTTTATTCCAACAAACCCTATTCATAGGCTAATGAAGGCATTTCTAAATTCAAACATCTCTGAAATATTTTGGTGTTTTGACTTCTTTCATGTTTTGCAAATAATTTTTGCTGACTGGTTGTAAACAACATTAATATAGTTCTGCTTTGTGCCTACTCACACAGACTATGAGGCTTATTACAGGGTGGTTAACCATGGCAAATCAATAGGATACAATAGGGTGTGGAATGTCTTTTAAAGTCTAAAAGCCCTGTATTACAAAAAGTTAAGCACGATAAGAAGCTACTGCACAAACCAGATCATATTGTTATTTTGAAATCCCAGTTAGCTGTTGCCGCCAGAGCTGCACTTGCCTGCCTTTTCTCTTCCTTACGGAAAGAGCTGTGCTTTAAAATTAATTTCTGAAGATTGCTAAGATACTTGTCCCTCCTTGCTGGAGATGGGGGACATGGGCATTTCGGCACAGTGGTGGGACGACACGGGTGACACGACATGATCTTACCTTCCAGCAACATGTAGGGCTGCCGGGAGCAGTGAGCTGGTGCGGAGCAAGCGCAGCCAGGAGCCGATGTCAGCGTTGCACACATACCTCCTGGTAACATCCCACCGGCATTCTACCTGCTCTCTGTGCCCCAACTACGTATAAGCTTCCTTCCAGAAAGTCACAACTTTGGGAATGAAAAAACCCACCCCAAATGGAGGACTGGAAGGCGGATCACGTGGCCGCCAGGAGCCGGTCTTGTTGCATTACACGCAGCTAGTGTGGATGGCAAACAATATCGGTTGATGTTTAAGCCATATGTTCTCGGTCTCTTCACGTATCTGCACCAAAATCCTGTTTCTGTGCAGTGCAGTAGGGATCCTACTGGGAAGAGGGTCACAGTCTAATTAGGCAAACTGCAGAAAAAACACGGCTCGCTAACGAAGACCGAGGGACTTTCACAGAGCACGCCCTTGCTCTGGAAGGCAAGACTCATTACCCAGCTGAAGTTTCAACAATTTCTTAAAACACGCGCTCAAATACATCACATTTTATCCCCGAGCAATTTGTCCATGTTCAGGATGGCTGCCTCCTACGGACAGTTGAGGTTCTGAGGAAAGGCAGTGTTGATATTTGGGCTATTGCTTGACTCGGCTATCTGCCTGCTCAGAAACATTCAGTGGAAAGGAAACTCATCATCCAGCGCTAATGCACTGCCCCAAAAGCACAGAAGTGCTGACCTGTGCCGCACGTTCTGCTGGGACTCTAAAGCAAGGGCAAGAGGCAACGCAGAGCCCGCACACCTGTAACACAGTCTTCAATGAGTTAGCTCAGCAGGTCTTTTCTTGTTGTGATCCACCTTTTCCTTGAAAACCAAAGTCTTTCAAGAACAAGCTTTGCGCTTTCCTAAACCAAATTAAGTATGCTTTACATCTGGGTGGCAAAATTAATGATCCTTCCCACATTTCACATTATCCAAAACTTAACATAGACATAAACCCCACTATTTTTCTGTCCCTACTTCTGATATCTCATGGTATAAATGAGTTGTTCTCTCATATCCAAAGATCACAATAAGGCAAATATTCCTATTCTTCAGCCCATCAAATGATGCTCCTTACAACAAGAGCTTGTTAAACTTCCTTCTTCCAGCATTAGTCTGGAAACCTTCTGCAATAGCAGTAGCATTCTGTATGTAACATGATCCTTGTATGGAAGATGCCATTTCCAAAATTACCTTGCAGTAAGGCAAACTAAATCAGCCTGTGAATAGACACCTCTTACCTTAAAAAAAAAATTACATTTATAATTCTGCAATACTTCACACTGGCTCAAAGTAGTGCCCTGAGGGGTCCCCATCCGTGTTTTCTAGGGGGTTTTTTTGCCTTCTTTCTTCCTTCCCATGCCACATCAGGGAGATCTCCCCACCCCTCCAAAGGAAAAAAACTACTGTTCAAGTTTCTGTCTTTTCTCAAAATAAAAACCCCAATGTTTAAGAAAAGGCGAAGACCGTGACTGAAAGGGGAAAGGCGCCTAACAGGTGGTCCAAGGGGGTTCCTTTGCACATACAACTCCCATCAGGAAACAGCAGAAAATTCAGGGGAAGTAGAAGGAATTAGTAAAAGCTACAGGGCTTTTCTACAGCCTGTCACATCACCCCCCAGCACAGACACCCTCACGCTCTGCTCTGCATCTGCATTACATTAAACAGGGTGAAGAAACACAAACCCAACTTTCACTTGAATCTGAACTCTCCATTTCATGTCAACCTCAGGACAATCATGTGAAACACATGTGGCGAGTTCAGCCTGGGAACTGCGCTGGGACCTTTCCAGCCAGGAGCAGAGCTAATCCTCCCCACTGCCCGCATATGGCTCGTGACTGAGAGCTGCAGGTTCCTCCCTGCCCGCAGCTGCCGGCCCAATCGGCGGCACGGGCAGTGCCAGCCAACTGCACTGTGTCAGCAGATGGAATTGCATTTTTTCCACCAAGTCAGAGCAGGCCAACGACAGAAAGCAAAGCAAGTAACACGGGCAGTTTGATTTCAAAAAACGCTACCTAACGCACACGCTGCATGGTCGCTGATCTTTCCAGAGAGAGGGAAAAAATTCACTCTCTCCTTTCTAAGGTTTACCCTAACCTGCATTTTCATCTGTCATCAGATACTCGAGTTTCCCTTCACACCCAGGGAAAGAACTCCCAAAACAACAGCATTCCAGGCAATCTGGCAACTCTCATCCCCGTGGCATGCCCTTGCCTCATCTGTCTGCTGAGCTGGGAGTGAAAAACCAAAAAGAAAAAGGGAGAAACTAGCAGCTAGTCCTTTCCCTGCTTCCCCACAAGGAATAACCTGCCATTCAGATGTAATGAGTTAACATTCACTATTATGTGCCTTTCTGGGGTTTTTTTCTATCTTAAAAGTGATAAAAAATAAACACTACTTTTGAAAGTGAATGCACTTTGGAGAGAGCCAGTGAAATCTCTCAGCTGCTTAAATTTCAGCTGTGAGCATCTTCATTGTTTTCAGATAGTATCAATACCCACCTTGTCAGCACATGCAAGGTCTCCCAACCGCCTGACACTCTCTGCTAAGGTAACATGATGCTCCCAGAGACTGGTGAGATGAGAAAGGCTCCCTGGCAGTCTTTAAATATTAGTAGGGGTAAGGAAAAAAATCATTCAGACTAGATCAAAGAAAACCCCAAACCATAGATGAAGTAATGCAGCTGAGAACAGAGTTTAGCTGAGCAGTTGAGAAATCATTGAGTCAAAGGTAACAATATATTTGATGAGGAGTTGTAAGTCCTGTGATGCAGCTTTTCAGGAAATTTTGCTCTCTAACACTCTACCTTGGGATTGTTTAGGCACAATTTTCTAATTGACAGGTCAATCTTTCCATGTAAATCACCTAGCATAATTTCTGAATTCTGATATGTCTTCATCCATTTAAAAGTCCAGCAAGCACAAAAAAATTCAGCTTCTGCCCCTCTCTCCGGAGCTTCTGGATCATAGTGTTACTGTTACAAAAAACATCAGTACGTCATTTGGAAAACATCCTGAGAAGTCTGACACATCAGTGTAAGCCAAGCAGGAATGTGACGGATCAATTTGAATATTTAAACAGCAGAATTTAGGGAAAAAAAGTGGACCGAGATCTCCAGATATAAGCATTCCCACTCGGAGAATATTATTGAATAAAGGACACATCCTGATATTTGGATACAACATGAGCCTGAAAAACTCTTGGAGTAAACCACCATCTACAGGCTGCGGTTTTGAGAAGGTTTATCTCCATATTCCACAGAAATGAGCTTTAGAGTCATGCTTCTATAATACCCAAGAAACGAGATGCTGGCAGAAAGAACTGTGGTTGGATAAGCTGTAAAAATTCCTATATTTCTGTAACAGTAAGTTCTTTTAAAAGGAGTTTGCTTCATCCACCTCAACCTCTATAATCTATTGCACAGTAAAACACAGCATTATCCTCTTCACCGAAGAAAAAAGAGCTTAAGAAGCTGTCTTCACACTGTGGGCAGAAAACTTCACATGTACTTTTTTTCTGATTTTACTTGCAGCCAGTCACTCCTGAGCTTTCATCCTGCTCCATACAGTAATATTCAAACAAATGATTTTAAAAAAGGCAGCTACAATTCTTTTTGCGACAGCATTACAGCCTGATTTGGCCAGGACAGGAAACCAGCTTCCTTACTGGGACTGGAATTAGCTTCATCTACAGCTTCTTTATGGAAGACAGGAAAATTGAACATCTGTCTAACATGTCTATATCTCCACTAATAAACTGAAGACCAGAAATGCTCCACAGATTTGTGATTCTAGGATGCCTGGACATCAACATTATGGGACAACCACTAGCAAACCCCTTCAAAGTTCATAAATCCTTTTTTAACATGACATCAAGAAACAGTGACAAACCTTATCATAGTCTTCTGGGATTATGGGTGCAACTACTGCTAGATACTAAAAGAAGCCCACATCAGTATTTCTACCTTTTATTTTAGTTGCTCAAATGTCTGTAGAGAGTAAGCCTTCAGATACTGGTGGCACAAAGTCTAACTGCCAATGTATACTACTGAGGTAACAGTGTAGTGCTGCTGCCAGGTTCAGGGTCAATCGTGCTCCCTGGTATCAGACCTGCTGGGATAAGTCATAAAGCCAGATCTGGGGAGGGTGACACAGGATGAAACATCTCTATTACACTTAGGTCAGACTCGATTGTTCAGTGGCCCTTTCTAACCCAGAAAACCCCTACCAAGCTGAGATTTGCTCGTGTGTTCAGCATTCATGCTTCTTCTGTAGCTGGTTCAAGTACTACTTTTATCCAATACTCTAACACAACTGTTTTAGCTCCATAGAAAATACAATTTACCAGAAAAAATAGTTACATTTTAAGCTGGACCAGCAAATCCCTAGTCACCCATATGTGTAACATAGGCTGAAGACCTTTCACTGCAGAGAAACACTGGCCCTTTGCATTGGTGCCAGCTGCTTCCCATCGTAGAGCAGAGGACTGTTAGCTGCTCTAATGATGTTTTTCCTACTTTTCTGTTATTCCTAGTGGGTTTTGTATTGTCACGCACAGTGAATGCAATGGTTCATTGTCACGTAAGAAAATAATCTGGTGGATGGACAGCAGTAAAAGATAGTGTTACATGTTCAGCACATTTATAAAGAGATCTTGAGCAGTTTCTACAAGGGTGTTGAGTTTCAATTATTTAATTGAATTACCTAAAATCCTCCAGCACAAGAGGTTAGTCTTGAAGTCTCTCTCATCAGATTTAGTAAGCCATCAGTCAGGTCTTCTGGCTGTGATCTGGCCCATAGTCTCTGTGTCCATAATACCTTCAGATGCTTTCACACTCTGACTTGTCTACTGAAAGCAAAGTCTTTGTTCATCACTGGAGCTTGGAAGAGAGTAATACACACAATAAGCTCTGCTGCCCACTCCAGTATTTGCATATAGATAACTTAAACAGGGCTACCTACATGTCATTGGTGAAAACTTGGTAACAAAGCATTTAGTTGAGGTTTGTCCCATCTGGACATGTATCTGGAAAAGGAGGACCTGGTCAGCTAGGCTCTCACCAGTACAGGATGGTGTTTACTGCAGGCCATCTTGTTCTGCTCAATTATTTTCACTTAATAAAATGCACAGATGTTGTAGAAATTAAAATTATTGCAAAGCTGTCATTAATTTGCAGGAAAGATTCATTAATTTTCTCCTCTGGGAATCAGTGTGGCTCAATATACGGGTCTACAACAGCCCAGCTCTTCAGTAGCTCTGTCAGGAGCATGCAGAGGCAGGCAAAAAGCTCTTTCCCTGTCTTGTATGTCGGTCCTGAGGGGTGTGATGGAGACAGCCAGTCCCAAGTGCCATCTGCCACACTACATGTGAGCATCACACTCACTGCTCCTTCACATGCCTGTCTGGATTAGCCGATGTCAACAACACGGTCACACCCTTCCCTATATGGGCACATGTGGGGCATTCAAATCCATGCCCATCACAGGGGAGGGACTGTGGGGATGGGATGGACAAAACACAGCCCTGAAGCCTTGGGAAGCAATGCCAATCAACTCCTGACTCTTGAAACAGGATCAGAGATCCTGGGAACAGAGCCCTGAGGCAGAGTCAGACACACTAGGCAGATTCTGTCCTTCAGTAGCAAGGCATAAGACATTCCAGCATTTCAGTGCTGCCAACCTTTTTTGGTTCCTCATCTCTCACCTCTCCAGGGTTGGCACAGCTGATGTGGTGAGTACAGTGGCCCTTGAGTATCCAAAACTGATGCTGAGGAGGAAAGGCTCAATGATCTGCCCCATCTGGAGCACCTCCAGGTGTGGTGCTTTTCTCACCTGTGCCCCACAGGCAGGAGACAGTAGGAAACAGACCCAGACTACATCACATGCTTCCCCTGTCTGTCACGTGCTGTGTTTTCTTGGGAGAAGGTTGTAGACCTGGAGCATGAGCAAGGACATGCCAATGGCCCTTTTGCCCTCCTAATCTCCAGAGAGAGAAAGAGGACAAGAAACACCAGGTCTATAGACAGATCATGGAAAAGATAGAAGTGTTTCATCTAAAGGTGGGCTCAAAGCTCCCCTAAGGTGGTAAGTCTGAGGGCCAAGTGGACAGTTAGTTAGAATGTATGTTCCCCATCTGATGTATGTATCTTAAGGAAAGAAAGATACTAAATTATTTTCACACAAAACAGCTGAATGTAAGTGTGAAATGCTGCATGAAAATTACAGGAATAAGCTTGAGATTTTAATATCAATACTAAAATCTAGGATGAGTGATCTTAATAACATCTCTACTCTGCTTCTACCCAGGAAAACATGCTGATGCAGGCTGGGAAATCTGAGGAGCAGCTCATGTGATGCAGACTCCTGACATTCCCCCAGACATGACTAAACTTAAACAAGTGGCATTATCTGGTGCATTTGAAAGCAAGATGTGAACAACATGATCGTGGGGCTTTTTTTGGTGCCACTCAAAATGTTTCTGTTCAGATGGGGTTTGTGAAGTGAAGGTTATATGAACAAATTAAAAGTTGCCTGCAGCTTTCATAGTCTTGCTGGCCTTGGAACTTAGGAGAGAGTGCTGAGAGCTAACAGCAAGAACATAAAGAACAGTAGTTCTGTGAAATGCCTATAATTGAGCTGACACCATACCCTATGACAAATATAACTACAATTCCTAATACAGAAAACACAGCCTTAGATAAAAACAGAGACTAAAGCAGGCACTCTTAGTCAGTTTTGCAAGTTTTACATCATTACAAACACACTGATATTTAAAGACTGATGCTTCCAAATGAAGAATTAAATCACAAATCATCACAAATGCTATTTTCCAACCATAAAGCTGAACATGTAAACGAACTTTTTATTAGCTGAAAAGTGAATAAAAGGAAAATGAAAATAAATGTATGATCTGATCTGAATCCCAGATACTGTTACTCTGATGTGTTTGCACAGCTCAGGACCACAAAGTTCAAACAGCACCTAAGTCCCTGTGTAAGCACACCCTAAAGGCACACAGTGCACAACCCAGAGCTCCTGCTTAATTTTATTTTACATTCATAGGTACTTACAAAAAAAAAAAACCCAAAAACTTGGTATTAGAAATGAAGACTTCTGTTTTCAAAGAAATTAAAGCAGAGAGATTATACTTAATTTTAAAATACATATATAAAAGACATATATAAAACATATGTGGTATGGAGTTAAACACAGCATCTTCAAATACAAACGGATGAATGTTTTCCATCCAAAGAAACATGTCATTTCTATTCTTTCCTGCCTAGACGTCTGCATTTGGCTCAACAACTTGCTTGCTGGCAGATACTGCCACCCAATGGCTTTTTAGTCAATAACAGCCTCCAAAAAACAAAATAAAATAAAAGCAGAGGTAATGTAGAACTAGTTCTGCTTCTGCTATGGGAACAGAAAGTGCCTGAGTAGAAAACTTCCAGTAAAGAAACCTTCTGAAAAAACGACTTTATAAAATACATGTTAAAAATACTCATTTGAGGAAGGTGGAAATGGAGAGAATTCTCAGAATTTCAGCTGAATATTCTGACTATCATCTCTAGCAATAAATATTAGTGAGTGAATCAGCTGACATGGGCACCAGCTTCTGCACCCAGTACTCAGCCAGACACTTCTGAATATGTTCCTCCACAGCCACTTTGTCCTTTCTCTTGAACCCCAGGTCCCGACCAATAACAGGACCTGTCTCTGAGCAATATTTTCCCCCGGACATTTAAAAACCAACACAGATTTTGAAAGGGAGAAACCCATCCCTCAGTTTACACAGCAAGAAAATACTTATTCTCAGGTGCAGTGACAGGTGCTGGGTTTCAGACAGGGGAAGCTGTGTGGGTAGCACCCAAGAAAACTCTGCAGGCAGCTGTAAGCCCTGGCTACACTTTAGCCCTTCCTGACTTAAAGCAAATACTAAATGGCCCTCAAGAGTTCTTAATTCAGGGAGGGAAACAGAACCAACAAATTATGTTGAGAACTCTGAATATATATCTATGTAGAGCAAGTAAAGGGGCCTTCAAGAAAAAAAAACAACAAAATTAAAAGTTGAGGAGAAATAGAAAACTCTGATTTCATCCCTGCAATCAAATCCATGAGAGATTTCTTTGCCAACAGGTCGAGGTGACCCCACAGACGAGAAAGTAATACGTAGTTTCCTGTGAGGAAGAAGCTGGGGATTTGCCATCGCCACCCTGATGCACACCCTGAGTTTGCCTTTGTATAAGAGAGGGTTCCCTTCCTGTTTCTTTCTCCCATTACAAGCAGTCCTGAAAATGACTCCCTAACTTAGTGTGTGAGAGCCTTGACTGTGCTTGCTGGCACCATTTCCCTCACAGCCAGGGAGGGTCCTATGGCTGCACTATGACCCTAACCCGAGCAACTCTGGGACAAACACCAGCCTCGACCTGCTCTTGACTCACCCCCAATGCTCACCAACAACGTATCAGTGAGCTGTGGGGAAACCTGCAGGAAGCAGGGCTCCAAGAGGCAAAACAAGTGATTATGTTCTTCTCTAAAAGGCTACAGAGGTTACGTGCAGCAGAAATATGATTCTGCACTATTATACACACTGAGGTCCCAAAGATTTTACTGTAATGCAATAATTTAACTCACAGAGTACTGTCTAATAACTAGTTCTTTTGGTCAATTCCTTGTTAACAAACAAGTCTGATCCTGCTTTATTTTCCACATACAATTATAATGACAAACATCTTCATGTGTTATTGCTGTGTCAGAAGCAGTAGTAAAACAATTCCCTTCCAAATAGCAGCAAATTATTTTCCATGTGCAAATTATAAGTAGTAAAAAACTCCTCCTTTTGGCAAAAAAAAAAAAATTAAGTACTTTATTCCGTACTCACCGCAGTTTAAGATATCCACAAGGAAACCACTAAGGCATAAGTGGGGTAACAACTGGTCTTACTGCTGTGCTTACGTGCAGGGCATCCTTCTCGCCAAACTGGTACCCAGCGAGTGACGGTGGAACAACCACTAGATGGGGATGTCCGGCCTCAGAATGTATCAGATCCAAGAGTAACAAACAGTATAACAAAGTGCGATAAAGCTTCTTCAGAGTACTAAGTAAAATATGAAGTGAAGAGGAAAGAAAAAGAAGAAAAAGAGGAACAAAGTGCCCATGCAGCACTTGTTTTCTCCTTGTCTTTCTCTGGATTGCGTGGAAGACCAATGAATTGATTCATATTGTGCAAGGGATAAAGAGTACAAGAGAAAACAGGTAGAAAATGGTATCAGATCACTGTGTGTGTACCCAAACTGACCTGCAAACAGTTTCAAGAAATATCCAGTCAAGAGCAAACTGCTGATGCATCTCCCCTGACCTCCTGGCAGGTTCTCACACTTCTGATCACCTCTCTTCTGACAAGGCATCTTTTGTAGTTTCACCTTCTCTTTGTTCTCCTCTTACCCATTTGTTCTCTTTTCCACCCTAACCTTATGGGTCCTCTCCTCTTCCCTCCTGCATCTGGTGGTCAAAATCTGCTGCTCCTCTATCTGTGCCTTTTTCTTTTCAGGTTACAGCTAGAACTTTACCATGCATCTCCTGTCTAAAATAATGCAACCCACTCCTTTATTAATACCCACGTGGCACTCACCCCACTTCAACCCATGACAGAGCTCCAGCACATACATACTTACTCTTCAAAAGGTTCTGTAGGTCCTGGGGCATGAAGGCCTTATTAGTCTTCACCCTCTTCACAAGCACTGGCAATGCTCTTTTCCTTCCCACTTAATCAGCTTTGGGGACCACTTGCTCAGTTGTGTCTCTTCCTCCTCATGACTGCAATGCCTTCTACATTAAAATCAAAGTCCCCTTTTCCTTCCATCTTCAAACACTCTCTGCTAATATTACCATTCTCCCCAGAGCCTAAAAGCAAGTGGCCAAATAATCAGAGAGAAGAAGAGCAGAGGGGGACTACTTAGAGAAACTTAAAATACTTCATACATCACTATAAAATTCTAGTATATGTCAAGAGGAGAATGCCCACCAAAGTCAGACTCTTATATTTTGTTGGTCTTGGCTCATAATTGTAAGAGAATCCAATTACACCTTCCTGTAGACACACACGATCATATATTTGTAGGAACAATACATATCTGAACAAAGTTTATTTTGAAAGATTGTGTGAGACGTCCACAACAGCTTTCCATACACTTAAGAACAAACCCACAGCAGACATCAGGGGAACCCTGTTAGGAATACAGACAGATACGGGGGTATTTCAAATAAACTGCATTTTCCTTTTACCACTGCTGAAAAATATTTACTTACATAAATACTTATAACTGAAATTTGTTCACACCAAAAAAGACGTGAAGTCTTTTAAACTTTTCAATGATTGCTTTTCCTTGTCCCAGAGTAGATGATTACAAACAAAACACCAGTTTATCACTTTGAAAGCAGCCGGGCATCATCTCCTTTTTAAAATACCATTGTGTGAGAGTGAAAAATGGTAAAAAATTAAGAAAATTCTTACTAAAAAAGTTTCCTTCCTAATGTGAAAAATCTTGGACCTATTTCTAAAGCTGTTTGTCAGAGATGACAAACTCTGAGAAAACAAATGTAAGAAACAGTTAAAGCCCAATATGTTTTGTCGTAGCTTTCAACCTGCTGGAAAGTAAAGATAAATACAAAAAGCACTGCAGGCTGTATTCTTGATCTACCATTCACTTCAGCCAAAGATAAACTATTTACCGATCTCATCAGTACAGACAGCCTCCTCTCGGCATTCTCTGTAACATATTTGAGATCTGAGAAGATGCTCTTAATGGTGACATGGGAGCCTCAGTGAACTTACAATACAATTCTATCACACCACAATGACAGAGTGAAATTTTTCCATGTAATTCAAAAACTGCCATACCTTTGCACTGGTAAACATTCAGTCAGGCTCATTACAGACTGACACGCTTCACATCTGACTGTAAAGGGGCATTTTGCCATTTGCAAGGCACAGTGTTCCCCACGTTCTGGTCCTGCTCAGTGCTTTGTGCAGCCAATTAGGCTGTGGAATTCCCTCCCATCAGGCATGAAAAAAGTAATTCACTGCATTATGCTTGAGCATACCAGTGTCTGGGTGGGCCCTCCCATTTGCTGAAAGAATAACTACATATGCACATCAGAAAAGACTTAAACTACAGCTCCATGAAAGATCCTGTGCTAAGATCTCTTGAGGAGCAGCAGACAATACTCCCAAAAGGAAACCTGAGACCATCCTCGGAATTACAACATCATCCACTACAGCAAGGAAGCATAAAACAGCTCATTAGCAGCCTGATCGAGTGACAGACCTAAAGCCAGCTCCAAAGTTGTCCACACCTGTCTGCCTATTGCGACTGCCAAAAAGCCAAATCACTCTGGGGAAAGAACCCTTGTTCCTCTTCTACATCTGGTTATTGCAACCCCAATATGATCCAGAGAATCACACGTTTTAGAGCAGCAAGGTGCACAGCAAGAGTGAAAAGATAAGTAGATGCTTTAAGATCCCTCCCCCCAAATGAATGAATTCTACACTACTGTGTTTCAAATGTGACAACCCAAAATGCCATTAAAAATACCTGCCAGTTTTAAGTGCCACTACTTTAAGTAGCACAACATTAAGTAGTCCAGCAAAAAATATACATTGGCATTTCTAGTACATCTGGTTCACTTATGGTTGAAAATGCACAAGCCCTACTATGATCTTAGGAACTCATTTACAGTAGGTAAAGGTGAGGTGTTCTTTTGATGGAGTAAGAGCAAACTGTATTGATAATGTAATAGTTATTGCATAGTTTCATGTTGAACTACAACATCATAGCAAAACCCCTTAATTATGACAAAGCTGAGCAGACCTCTTAAAAGCAAGCCAGAAAAATCTATCTTTCTACTTTATCCTTCACAACAATCTGAATACTTCATTAGTCTGCCAGGATCTGTTTTCTATAAGCAGGGGGATTTTTTTAACATGCTTTATATAAAGGCTTCTGGAATGATCTATTGAGAAATTTGATAATGAATTCAGAGAAATTCAATTGATATGCACAAGTATCAGTGACTGGACTACAAAGATCACACCTGCATCATAAGACACTTGATAGAAAGGTGGGAACAGCCTCAGTTAGAAAGCAGACATATTTATTCTTGTGGAAATATCCAACTGTCACAAACTACCAGAAAAACTGTGATAAATAGATGATTACACAACATGGTAGAAAGGGTGAGAGGAGAGACATATGCAATTTTTTCCAGACAATAAGAAATTTAATCTCTCTGTAATGGTGTCTTGGAAGTGTGAAAAAGGAATCCTTGCTAATGCCAGTACTGTTTGTTTTCCTTCCTGATATAATTGGCATTATTATTATCAGAATTTACTGCACCTTTACAGTAAAAGACATAAAACTAAATGCAGTGAAGCTGTGGTGGTACATGGCTGTAACAAGACCAGCACCACAGACCCTGTACACTAGAAGAATCTTATACAGCAGAAAATTAAAACTCCTCACACTGCCAGAACATTACAAAGTACTGCCCCAAGTCACTTGCAATCCTATGTATAAGAATTTTTCAGAAGAGTAGAAGAAGCCTTCCCAATACTTCCCCAAATTATTCTTGTGCTTCCACTGCAGCAGTACAAACTTTCAGAGTTTTCTTTCCAAAATATTAAACTCAGTTTTAAGCTTTGATCCCAAATAAAATTGAACCTAAACAGGTGAAGACATCTGGAAAGAAGGCCTGGGACTTCTGAGTTTGGAAGGGAAAAGGATTTAATAACAGCCTGAGTTCCTTGCATCATTCCACTACAGCTTCCCCATTGTCCAGAATTGCCTTAAATTCTAATTCTAATTCTAGGCTTCAGTAATTCTTAAAAGAAATGCATGGTTTTGATGTAAAGAAAAGATGTATTAATAGTGGAGGACCATTTAATCTCTCTTAAGATTACAGACTTGTCTAGCAAAAGTTTGACGCACAATTAGGACCCACTTGCCTCTCTTCACTGGCCAGGCTGGTATGGGTTGAGCAGCCAGCACAGGCACCACAACCACCATCTCAAATCTTCCACATTTTGGACCAAGCCTGCATGTACAGGAGGCAGGCCAGAGCCTGAAGCAGGTTTAAGGAGGCAGACAGCTGGCCTGGAAAAGGCGCAGGAATTCCATCCTCCAAAGAACTGCATTCCTGGCCCACGTGAAGGGACGTACTGCCTCAGCTGCAGAATGCAAGTGCTCAGAAGCCCACTCAGTTATGTACTTAGAGATTTACATTGCAGTAAAAAAGTGGTATATCATGGCAAAACGTGTGAGAGAAGTTCCAAAGGAACCTTCTTACTAAGTTTCCCCTCCCTGCCATGGCCTTGAGACACTTCTTAACTATTTCTCAATAAGAGTTTTACCTTTTCCCTTAACAAAACATGCAGAAATTTTAGGGAATCTCTACCTCTGGATAAGAGTCTATTTAGTACAATCTGCCAAGAGGTACCACCTGCAGTATGGTTTCTAAAATTAATTACCTACTTTACGAAGATAATAAAAGTCTGATCCATTACAAACAGCTGCATGTTCTTCTAGCACTCGAAGTACACCTTCAAAGACAGCCCAGGCCACTTGGTCACACAAGGTCCAAAAGCTGATGCACAGACTTCTGCTCCAGACCATCGCCCTGCCGTTGCTCAAGCAAAACGTCACCCCCCGCTGTCTGCTTGGGCTAACTCAAATCACACACTGTACCCCCCTTCAAAACAAAGTACACTAACCCAATTCCTTAAATTTTTCACAAATATGTTATATATAATCAGTGTTCATCTGCACAGTAGATGGCAGTAAATCTTCACTTGCCATGTTAGAAACCCTCAGGCCCCCCTTCAGAATTTAAACAATCTGTGAACACATTTATGACATTTTTCAACATGCTGTGGACGTAAACTCCTGCTCAGCTACATGTCTTCAGCCTTCTCACCAACCTTTTCCCTAGGTGTGCACACATGATTCTATTACTTCACACTTGGTTCATTCTCAGAGTTCTCTTATTTTTGAAAAGCAGTGGGATGTCCACTCTCTTTAGCACTCTCAGAAAGACTGGCTTATTTCAGTGTAACGTAATCCAAAAACATATCGAATGTAAAACAGAGGATTCTTAATCACAGCTGTAAATGTGTTGACACACACAGAGTGAGGAAGGGAAAAACACTCTGTGTTGCTGACAGTATGTCAAACAGCATTACCAGAAAGAGAAGCAAGCTGCAGCATGTGATTTGGTTGACACTTTGGGATACAGAAATACATCTTGATTTAGATTTTCTGTCACAAAAAAGCATCCTCTTCCTGCCAAGAATTTGCAAAGCTCTGAATCTCCCTTAAAATCTCAAATCCTCATCATTTAACCTCTTATACCAAAAATGCCATTTAAAGTTTTAAAACACTCCATGTCCCAGTTTGCAAAAGGTACATTTGCTAAATAATTTTACACCTACAGATGTCAGCTCCCAGTAATTTATAGAGCACAAGAGGCCCTAAAATTTGAGCTGAGAAATGGTTTTCATAGTGGATTTGACCCAGAACACCAATTGGTAGAATTATTTTCAACTCCCTGCTTTGGTTCTTGGATCATCAAAATGAACAAAAGTTTGCTAGACCAGCTTTTTGATAAAGTTTACTCTTGGTTAAGTGGCCAAAATTCCAGAGAAATTGTAAAATTTCCAGCAATGAGGAAGGCAGCCCTTTAAATGCCTTCTCTTCACATACAGTGTACAAATAAAACTCATCTCAAAAAATACTATTATGCCTTGTTGTGTTTCAGAGACTTCCATAAAAAGCAGTGAGAAAACACAAAACAATCTCCCTTTACATTGGATGATACTAATTAAACCAGATTAATATTCTAGTAATTTGTAACAGCGTACAGAAATCTGTTTTACATCACATCTTTCTGACGGACTGCATTCCAAAATCATCTTGGTGCCAGCTCTCACATTCCCAGAAGTGTTTTAAAAAACCACCTTGCAACCATCTGTAGAGGTCTCATAACTCGCCCCCAAGCACTTGAACACTGACTCTCAGGGAATTTTGGGCTAGCATTCAGGATCAGGACCCTGACACCTGCACGGGGCACTGCGGAAGTGTGAAATCACTGAGACTCAAACCCCCACCAGAGACGTCTTCTGACCACATTTATATGAAAGTTAATCAAACTGCTGCTGTAGTTCTGTTTCTCATGAGCAGCAGCTGAATTGCTTGCAAAAGCAATTTGCCTGCTGCATGAAAGCATTGCCTCTGCATTGCTCCAGGTGCTGGGGCAGCAGGGACGGAGATCTACGCCAGGACTCACAAACAATACTGCTCTGTAACCTCTCCGTTCCAGCGTGGGACTTGACTGCATGGATTGGAAAATGCTTACAAACAATACAACTTTTCTTCAACAGAATAATGTTGTACATTCATTTCTATTATAATTTTTTAACTACTCTGTACACATATTTGTCCTTTTCTGCTTTTCAGAAGACCCATCAGGGAGGCCTAGCAGCCATTTACTGTAGAAACAGAAGGGAGAGAAAGCTGCCTACAAACACTTAGCTGCCATGCAGCTGAGCTGGATGCAGTGCAGTATCTGTTCAAGCTGGATTTGCTTGAACCCAGGAAAAAAAGTTAGGAGGAAATTATAAAGTGATGGGGAAAATTTTAAGTTTCAACAACCCACATGAACAAATGTTGAGGTTCTCCTAATGAGAAGTCTATATTTGGAGCCGTAAAAAGGAATGAGCCCATTTAAAGCTGGTTATCAGTAGTATGTGTGCAGGTAAAGCAAACTCTAAAAATGTTCGATATAGAAAATGTTCTAAATATTGGAAGTTATTTCAGAGGACTTTTTTTTCTTAATACTTTTCGATGTACACAAAAATGCGTAACTGAAATAAGGAAAAATACCTCTTAGAAACTGTAGAAATGAAATAGAAATTAAAAGTCTCTGTGATGAAACACACATATATATGTGGATGCCTTTAAACAGCTACACATATAAAACACACATAAAGAGACACATACACCAAATTCATGAAGACAACTAGATCCTTCAAATTATTTTTATGACTCGGTGTAGCTGCAAACCACATCTCACCGGCAACCTTGGGCCCCCAAGCCAGCTTCATCCACTGCAGTTTACCAGGGACACCGATTTGTTGAATCTCCACATTGCCTGAAGGTCAGGGGTCTTGCACCTTCACCACCAAACCTGCCCAAAAAGATCTAAGCTGCTCACTACCACTGTGGTAGATCCCTGCGCCATCTTCTTTCTTTCACAGTGTTGTGAAAGAAGAAAGAGGAAGTGCTTGCTTGAAGTCTACCAATTTAGTCCTTATTAAGAAGTGAGGCATGAAAAAACCCTCAGTGTTTTCAGGAAGCCTTACAAGAACATGGAGGTTGTATCTGGGAAAGGTCTCAGAGCTCTGAATTAAAACTCCCCTCTTTGGCCCGCCAATAGTAAATACTTTACCTCCAAGGCCCAGGGCAAAGCCCACTGGCTTCATACTGCTACATCCTCAGTAAAAGCACAGGTTCCTCTACGTCACCAGAGCAACTTCAGCTCAAGACTCACACTCAGCTCAACGTAACTTGCTTTAGGTGAAGCACAGAAGAACCTTGCCAATTGTAATCTGATGTTGCAGAGCTTAAGAACAACTACGTCCCTTCTCAAATGCTGAACTGAACACCCCAATAGGGCCACAAACTTAAGATTTCCATGTCAAATTTTTATAACCTGCCCCTCACAAAATAATCCAGTGTCTTTGAAGCAGCATTACCACCCACAGTCAGAGCTGAAAACTTGCCAAAGAAAAAGCTGTTATAAACTTTAAAAAAAATTAGACAGCCTGTCATTATTTTGTGACCCACTAATTCTTTCAGGCCTCTGAAGCATGTGTTTAACATTCAGTGAGCTATTGATCGGTTTAACCCAGAGGAATAAATCAAATAGCTGCTTCTGTTGCTTACAGTATAAGCAACACTGGAATTCTTTGACAGATTTAGGCCCTGGACATCACAAGTCAATGAAGTTCTGCAGTATGGTATTATATTTACACATTTACTTCAGAGCAGCATTTGCTGCACCCTTCCTGTAGGATAAAGTGTTCGGAAAAAGAAAGCAAAAATCCTTGCAGTGACATGTACACACTCACTTCAGAGGAGCTAATCTTTCAGTATGAGCAAAATGACCTAGATAAACATCTCTCCACACTCCACTAAGTCATGAGCCTCCTCTACATCAAAGACAACACACAACAGCTGAGTCATATACAGTATTTACATGACGTCCACTTGTGCAGTACAAATGCCCCTACAGAACTTAAATATCTTCAGCCTAAGAGAAAACTAAAGACAAGCCTCTGATACGGCAACAGCAAACACGCAAGATCCAGACACTCACAGACTTGTGACCTTTATTACACCCCATCACAGGCTGCTCACTAGCGTGTGGACAACCCTATTTATGGCAACATCAAACCACAGCAAGTTATCCCATGTCTGAGAGCTTGGAGACTGCATACCTGAACCATCAAATATCTCAACATTCCTCACCCGGGGGTTGTTTTACTCCAGCAAGAGACAAACCAGGGTCATCCCCAGTCTGTATGGGTTTTAGTTCTGACATGGCTATGGGCAACATAGAAGGGTATGATGACACGGCATGAGGAGCCTGCACTCAGTGCTGACTACTGGTGATCAAGCTGTTTCCATGACTGTAAAAGGAATTGAAACACAATTTTAGCTAAAATCTTTGCTCATGAGCCAGAGATCAAAGTCATGGAGACAAAAAGCAGTTGGGGATGATGAGAGATTTATACTACTTTTTACCACTTCTCCCTTTTTAATTATTTCATTGCCTCCCTGCTGGATAAATGCATTTGAGTTTTCTGTCTCTACCTGGAAACTGCCTCTTCAAGATTTTTTTCCTTTTGCAAGTTTTGGTTCAATCCTCACACTGCCTCATCTGCCTTTTCCTCTCTTCCTCTCATAACGCTGCATAAAACCAGTTTTGTAAAGCTCGAGTCTGGACGTGCCACTGGGTCACCCCACACTGCCCTGTGTGCCACAGCCTGAGATGCTTCACCTCACTAACACAGTAACATCTATTTGCTTGGAAGCAAGACTTCCTGCAAAACACCACTGCCTCGATCTAAGTTAATCAAGAGAGGGGGAACTGATGGGGCTATTCTCCTTTTGATCTGTTGTAGTGGCTAATTACCCTTACTATTGAAATGGAATTTTATTCCAACTTAAATGTACATTTCTGAACTTACTACTTTGGATTTGGCTTTAAAATATGTTGTGTTGACAAGGGCCCAGCTTGCTGCTCAAACTGAGGTTACAGTCATTCAAAACTGCAGTAATCTTTATGGCTTTACGGTGACCAACATCTAGGTTTACTCCAAAGTGTTGGTGAAAATGCTGAATAAATGCTGTTTCCAAGTCCTTGTGGTATCACACTGAAGAGATTCCTTTTTTGAAGAAAATTCACTACTACCCATGTTCTTGGACATTTCTAAGTTTGGGTGTTTGAATTTATTCCCACATTCCATGATTTTTTAATTAACATCTCTAGGAATTTATGGATCCAACTCTTGAGATTGTTTGGTGCAGCTAACCAGAGCTGTTGATCTTCAGTGCAGTTCTACTAGGAAAAACATTATCATATCCTTACTAAATATTGACTTGGGTGTGTACTGTATCCTCCTCATTCTATATAACAAGGTTATCCTGCTCTTTTCCAAATAGAAAATGAAGTATTTGTTGGAAAGCAAAGTATTTATTGAACAGTTCTGCTCTTTTTTTGCATCAATTCTAGCTCTTTTACAGTCTTTATCTGATACTGGGTCTCAGTCCTTTCTAGTGTCAGTCTCCTGAAACATCTAATTCTTCCATCAACCATGTATTTTATTTTTAACTTCCCAGCCAGAACGCTCCTGTTGGTTTTTCAGTTTTTGAGTGGGAAGAATGCAGCAGGTGTTTTGCAAGTGTTTCTTAAAAAAATCCCAATTTAATTTATTTATTTTTATTTTTTTGATCAACTTTGCTCAAAAGTTTCCTGAGGGTGATGAATTCAACATTTAAGAAACACCAAATCAGAGTGTTACCAGTACAAACCAGCATACGCCTCTTCACTGGGAAGTAGGTCATGCTCACTGGTCCCTAGGCAACCACCAGATCTCACTCCCTTGATCAATTCATCAGCAGCCCTGTTCATGACGTCTGAAAAGGGTTCAGCTGGTATCATGTGCTGTGGTTTTGCATTAAGAGATTATTATCTGTTTTTAGCAATGCTAAGTGTGCTACTATGGGCTGCATCAGACCTCTGGCCCATCTTGAAATATTCCATATCCGTTTTCCTTCTCCTCCCACACACTGCCATAAAACAGACCAGTTCCCACTAGTCTCTGATTTTATTTAATGGATTCTTTTCCAGAACCTGATTATCAAATTAATCCTTATGCAGTCAAAACTCAGTGGATATGAGTTACTCATCAATTCTCTAAATACTATAACATCCAGCATGATTTCTCTTTTTTGTCTAGAGTCTGGATGATCATGTGAGCAGAGGGAATACACAGTATCCCCCACAGGAAACTGCACTGCACCACACGCACATGCACTACCAGGGCATTTCAAAGGATGGGAAGTGAATGGGCACCACACAGCAACATAAGGACCAGAAAGCACAATGACAGAGCCCTGGCTTAGGCAGATGTAAACTTGCTTCCACTGGGGCGGGGTGAGCTCCCTTGCAAGAGCTGCATCAAGTGCTCACAGTCGTTGCTCAGTCCCAATAACCTGACCTGGCACTGGTTCACCCACTGAAGTATCCCATCAGCATTATGACCCTAGTCACACAAATAGTTCCCCAAGGGTCCAGCAACGCACATTTCTTAAAATGACCAAGACTATCAGTTCCCTCCCATTGGCCTCCCACAGCCCATCAGTGCTATGTGAGCAACTTCTCTCTCACACATTTTGTAAAAGGGCATCAGTCTGTTCACAGCAAGCTTAGCTCAGTTTGTTTATCTGACTTACCAAAAACATCAAATCTTATAAATTAAATGTTCATTCAATGCCTTCAGATCTGCTTCTTATAATGTCCAGACATGCTTTGACTTCCAGTTTGTGAGGCACCAGCAGCTGCATGCAGGAAGCTCTGCAGCTCCCTGGAATG
This sequence comes from Pithys albifrons albifrons, assembly GCF_047495875.1. NCBI lineage: Eukaryota > Metazoa > Chordata > Aves > Passeriformes > Thamnophilidae > Pithys > Pithys albifrons. The sequence goes on from NC_092466.1 coordinate 10,806,466, forward strand.
TGGCTCAAAGTTGTGCTTGGGCTCCACTACTAGGATAAATTTTGTTGGCTTATAAGGAAGCAGTTCATGAGGTGGTACATATTTTTCTTCCTTTCTCCTGACAATTATAGTTATTGATCAGAACTAAGACAACCAGCTGGATTTTTTTGTTAGCTACATCTAGAGATATCTAATGCTGGTAAGTTAAGAAGGCCCAAATGACAAACCTAAAATTAGATGATGATGGAGAGACTAAAGCCAGCTACCAAAACACGGATGTTATTGTGCAAACGTAAATAATTGTATCACACTGTCACATACTTACTGTGACTGCATCTGTATAAGAAAAAGGAGGCAAATATAAAGAAATTAAACATACATTTTCCTTTTGAAATGGTCCATACTTTGATTTAAAATGAAAAAATAAAAACAAAAAGTAAAATGTAAAGAAAAATGAGAAGGATGCATTTTTTTAAATGTTCTTTCAGATGAGCCATGGGCATGAAACAAAACTTTTCCCATTCTTGGAGGGGAAAAAAAAGTGTCAATTCTGCTTATCCATCTTAAAAAACATAGAGGATAAGAGAAAATTTCTTCATATTGATTAAAACTGGCATTCGGATCCCAGTGCCTCAGAAGAGACAACCATGATACATCACCAAATACAACCACTAACCCTGGCCATTGCCTGCCCAGCCCAGCTCACAGGAGGAGGTAACAGTCATTCCACACAAGCAGCATCAAGTGACAGCAGTTTTTCCTGACACATACTCAGTAAGTGCATCAACAACAGAAGTGAAGCAGATGCAGCTTAGATCTTCACTGAGGAAAGCAAAAGAAATATATCCAGACTTCACTCTTCACCTCAACGAGATTGCTGCTTGTCTTAATATCAGCATCTTGCAATAGCTCTCCAAAGCAGCAAGACAAGAAGTCTAACAATATAAGGCATTTAGGGAAAGCTGTAGTCATTCCTCCATACCCCACCAGTTCCAGGGACCAGGGGTTTGGGGCCTGGACTTCACTGTGTGGCTGGTGTTGACATGGCTGCAGCCTTAAAACCTGCTGGGCATGACTGTCTGCAGACACAGCAGATTTCCATCTGTCTTCATCATCAAGCTGTGGCTGTCAATCCCACCAGCTTCACGGGAAACCTTGGTGTTACCAATCAGCTTAGCCTACTGTGCACACGCCACACAGCTATAAACCATAAAATTATTGTTTTTACAAGGGCAGTGGATTTAAAATTGCGTAAGCCTGTCAGCTGAAGGAACAAGAGGCTATTGGACCAGCTTAAATACATACGCAAATGGATAAAACCATAGGCACCAGTGTCTTGGGACGTGTATGAACCCTGAACCTACAACATACACGTAAACAAAGAGAGAAAAGATATTTTGTATCTCTCACAGACTGAGACAAACTGCCCTTGGAGAAGCAGTTTGCCACATGATCTCTAAATGCAGCAGTGGCAGCAGCATCTTCTATAGATACAGCGGCAACAGGTGGGAGAAGAGACAAGATTTCTTTTAGGTGTACAAAGTTTGTATTTCATTCATGCTATTTGTGAAATGAAATAACATCAGCAAGTAGTCATGAGGCCACAAGTTAGGAAATTACATCATGTATTTGGCAATGACTGCAGGATATAAATAACCTGGAACATCAAACCTGTCATAGAAACAGATGCAAAAAGGAATTCACTTGCCCCTGTGCAATTTGCAGTTTGTAACATTTACATGTGGATGGGCAGGTTGATTTTTGCTTCCCAGGAATTCAGGCAGACCTGGCAGAACTGGATTGCACATTCCCACACGAAGGGCAGCAGGTGATGGCTACAAGCTGCAGAGCACAGCACAGAAGCTCATTCGGTACACTGAAAAAACATAAATTCAACAAACAATGTAAGGAACCTTTTTCTCTCTCTCCATTTGCCCATTCAGAGTAGTTATAGAAAGAGAAATTACTACGACTGCTATAATTTAGTATGAGTAACTCATAAAAAATCCTGTTAGCAAACATTAGAATAGGAACAGCATACTCCCCTTCTTCCCTTTGGGTTATTTTAAACCCATTTGTGTGTAGTTCAATGCCTAGAGCCAGACCCTGCAAAGATAAAAGCACCGAAATAATTTTATTCCCATATCCTGTCTTAAGGTTCTTCTTGGAGCAAATGTGCACAGATGCTTTCAGAACAGGGCACAGTGAATCACATGTACTTAAATTAAACTAAATTAACTCTCTACAAGCTAACATTTATTTGCGTCTTCTGTTTTTATAATATAATGACTTAACTCTCTGGATAAACGTAGGCACTAGATAACAGATCCACAGGACATTGGACCACACCTGTCCAAAACTACTGGCATCCTATACCATTCAGTAAAGGGGACAGCATGGATGAACTTCTCCTGGGCATCAGAATTAACACAATGCCAATTTAGTAGCTAGAGAATCTTCAGAATAAGGAATTTTAACTAGACAAAACCTACCTGAGAGGCCAAACAACTTGGTAACTTTTAATTCATAATAATGCAAATAAAATAAAAACACTGTTTGGAAATACTCTCAGCACTTCACCATGCTGATCTTTAGTAACTTTCCTTCTTCCTTCCCACTCTCACCATGGGATAAGCAACAGCCCTCAGTGCGTTAATGAAAAAAAGATGCAAGTGAATCCCACCCCTTCCATTAACATCCTTGCTTGCATGAGGGGATAGTACTTTCCAGTGAAAATATAAAGCAGATTCCAGGCAAAATCCTTCATCGTGCTTAGTGCCCAGCAGCCACAGCAAAATGCAGAGCTTTGGGTATGCACTGTGGAAACATACGCAGAACTAATTCTTGCTCCTCAGCTCCTCCCTGTCTTGTAACACTGTAAGAGGTTGAGAAATCACCTCAATCTGGATTTACCACATTGAAGATTTGTATTGCTTATCTTCCCTCCCCAAAAGTAGCCTTTGGTATTTCAATCTGCAGAGTTTTTTCTTTTTTCAAGAACTCCAAAGTGCTTCAGTAATTCTGCTTAATTATGTTTTGCAGTTTTGGATTGTTGACTTTTGAGTGTAATGTACTTTTTACATGTGAGCAAAGAGAGGGGAGGCAGAGAAATTGAGCAAATCTGCCACAAGCAGGACAACACCAGCATTTTCTTAAACTGGGTTAGCACACATGCTTAACTAACAGGAGGTGTACGCACATGACTTCAGTAAACCTTCCATAAATTAAGCCAATAGTGCTGTAATCTGAGGTGTTCATTGCTCATTTAAGCTCATCTAGATACTGATTGAAACAATGCACAGGTGAAATAACTGCACCTTCTAGAAATGTGCCAGGAAAGGAGGACTGTTGTCTGTTCTAAGGCTTGTTGCACTTCTTTGTCTTGCAGCTACAATTCAGAACCATATGGAGAAGTCCAAAGACTTCTAACAGTTAATTGGAATAATGATTACATAAAAATAACAATCTAGCAGCATAAAAATAATCTAAACAGTGAGGAATGATTTCAAGCAAATGGTAGCCATGCTGATTGAGATTTTACAGATGTTGCAGGGATATTGCTTCCTTGCTTCTATCACTGACAATTTTAAGATACAAATATAAACAAATCTTCATAGTGTTTGCCATCAGCCTTCACACACGGCTGCTGCAATCACTCCAATCCTTGACTTTTCGTATTTTCTGTAAGGATCTAAACTATTTTGATCATGTCCTCTCACTCAGTCTCTCTTGCAGTGCAGACAGTAAAACACAAATGTTTCAGCACAGAAATCCTTAAAGTAGATTTCATTGGGGTTAGGGGCTATTTTTAGTCCAGCCAGCACAGAGATGGACTGGAGTGTTTACTAGCTTGAACATAGGTCATAAAGTCTGCATTTGTCGTTACCAAAGACCACCTGCAGTTTAGATAATTTATGATCAGTGACAACTGTTTATTACTCTCCAACAGGCAAATAAATTTAACCCTTCTTCATCAGCCATAAAGCTCTTGAGGGAGCACTACAGCAGTGACCTTTGTGGTGTCTTTCAAGCATGTCTTTCAATCCTTGTGCATACAGAAACATACAGAGGACTCGCTGCCCTCAGTTACGGGCTTCCCATGCTGACAAGCTCTTCAAGTGGGAAGCGCCAATTAGACATGCAGAGCAAATACCCCCCAGGACACCTCCAAGAAACAGCATGTGAGTTACCTGGAAAACAAAAGAAGTCTGTCTGCAGAAGAAAGAACTCAAGAATCCAGACCTAAGATCTGGATACATTACTGAACATCTACCACTTCACATCTTATCAATTTCAATATTATTTCACCTCAAATTAACTCTGCATGTATTTGTAAATCCCTGTGAAATACCCAGATGTGAAATGCAAACCCATTTATTTTGCACAGCTGAGGGAAGTTGTAAAAGGCAACAAGATCCTAATTGATCAGGTTTGAGCAAACACAAGAATCTAATCAGAGGTAGTGATTTACAGGATCAGGACTCAATTGATCTATGGTGGGTCTTTTTCTGCTCTATTAAAGAGAGACTGCTGCTCAGCCCAGAAAAGCTGTTCTACTGTTGAACTCAGTAATAACAGAAAGGACAGAATTGCATGGTTTTTTCCAAATCAGGACAGTTGTCCCTGGGAATACTGCATTATTATATTTGCCTACCACAACACAAATATGACAAGCCTAGATTTATAGTCACCTCTGGTTTCCTGTACAGTCAATAGATAAAACTGAGGGTCAACAAATAAAATGACATGATGGTTATAATCTGGATTTTGGACAGTCTAGACTGGGAAAAATGCAACACTTCTCTATGACTAATAACCACAAGAAATAAAACCAAGTTTTTACAAGCCTAATGAATAGAATTGAAGCTTTTCAAGTCAGAACAGATACCCATTTTATTTCTCTTCATAATGAATACATGTTAAGTAATGCATAGATCATCATGCATCTAAACCAGGCACACAGCCCCACCTGGAATACATTCTCTAAGCACAGAAAACAAACAAATACAATATAAATATAAATAATATAACTGTAACGATAAATAATCATGGACAAATTCTCATTTGTGATTTAGGTGAACACAAGTCTCCCAGCAATTAATGTCCATGAGAACCCAAGCTTAGTCTGTATCACTTTTCATGCTTAGATGAATACTAATGCAAATAATTTTACACCGTGAATTAATATCTACTACATAACTAACTACCATGACCTCCTTCTTAATTCTGTAGGATACTCAGGGCAATTAAAAACACCTATCCTGGTGTTATTCCAAAAATTGTTGAAGGCAAGAGAAAGATTTCAATTATTTCCATGGAAAAGAAGAATTTTTTTAACTATACACTCACGCCTTTAAAAGTGTTGTCTCTGACTCAGAGTCCTTAATTCATTTGCCATCAACATATTCTGTGCAAAAGTACTGGGCAAGGCAATGCTGGCAGGTCTCCTGGGGTATCCCGCCAGACTCCTGGAGTCTGCAGTCTCCAAGGTTGTGCTTCTGGTTCTCCACTACAGCGTGGCAAGTCCTGGGACAGCTGGCTGTGGACAGGGGTATTGGGGCTGGTCTGCTGGACTGTCAGCAAGGTGCTGGGTACTGCATGACTGCATTTTGCATTTGTGGAGGCAGGAACCTGAAGCACTGGCTGCAGTTGAGGCTCAGCTCCTGGCTCCTTCCCAGGCTGGGTGCCCTGGGAACGCAGGCACATGCTGGTGAAACCATAAGGAACTCCAGCTTCTCTGCAGAGAGCTCCTCCAGCTCACCCTCCTGAACCAAAGGGCCAAAGCAACTCAAAGATCTCAGCTGTGATGGATGCAGAGGCAGTGCCTCTCTCAAGCAGGGAGCTCCTGCTTGGATCATTTGACAGGAAAAAAAAACAACCAGTCAGACAATTTGTATCTTAAATGCTTGCAGGAAAAAGCCCATTAGTTCAGATCACAGAATACATGCTGTGTTTTTTCATAGAGGGACGCTGCTCTAAAAAGCTAGCTGATACATTCTGCCCTGGGTTTATCTTCTAAATGATCTCACATTCTGTGCCAAACTCAGCACATTATAATATTATGACCTAGAATGGAATGTGGGAGAAATTATTTATTACCTATATTCACATACATATGTACCTCTCCAAATAATCTGATGTTTGCTCATATTAGTAGCTCAGGCAATAAATAGATTAACAGCTTATTATCTCTCACTTCTGTGAAGATTATAGTTCTCTACTCCTTGGCAAGCACTTTGGATTGTGCAACAACATAATTATGCATCATTCTCACATAGTTTTGTGCAAGGGAGCTCTTGTGCGGAGGTGTCAAATTTGTTAAAAAATAATCTTTAGAGTGAATTAAAGTTCATTGTCTTCAAAATCCGTGTTCCTGACAATGCAGCTTGAATGGCAGATGACTTTGAAAACTAAGATTTGTTCATAATTCTCAAATTAGTTTACACTGCAGAGCCACATGGAGCCCAAACTTCAGCCTGGTTGCACAAGTGGTTTAGAAAAATACATGTAAGTGAAATTAAGGATGCCAGATTTACTGCTGGGATATGCTGCTCCATTTCCACTGATCTCCATAGCATTAGTTAAGAGCAAAGGTCACTTTGCATTACAGCACGCTTGAACAACCCCCTGAAGAGCAATGCTCTGGAGAGCTTCTGAAGACTAACAGAGCACAGGAGAGGTGAACAAGGCCAAGATGTCACTGTTGCCTTGAGGTTCATCTTCACAAACAAACGGGGAGACGCTTAAGAAAGGGACTGAGTTCTAATAGGTTTTCAGAGATCTGATTCATCAAGAGAAAAAACAGGGCACTTGGTGCTAATTTTGTTAGAACTTATTGATTGCAACTACTATTTAATCCTCATACTTAATGTCATTCAGTACAATGAATATTCACTCACTGATGAACAAACCTTCTATCGTATTTTCAGCAATAGTCAGCTCTTCAGAGGAAGATTAAAAGCCTCACAGCCCTCTGATGAACATGCTAAAACACAGCAAGACAACATAAGAAATGGAATTTGGCTGGTTAAAAAACATGTTCAATTGGCTGTTGTATGTCTCCTCATCATGTCTGAGAGACTAAAAGCCCTTTTGGCAGTATGACCTTTCCATGGATAGCATAATCTGGATCTCCTACACATCAGATTCCTGCCTCTCTTGTCCCCCAAACTAATTTTCAACCTCTCAGTTTTGCTCTGCTAAAGATAAAGAGGGTTCAAAGCTACACAGGTGAACATGTAGAGCTTCTGCTGCTTTTCGGGCGTGATCAGAACGATTGTGCAACTCCCACAAGCAGAAAAGCTGCAAGACTTGAAAGAAAAACTATGGTAGAGGGATGCTGTATTTTGGAAAACAAAAGAGTAGATGATACCCAAATTTAAAAGGTTTTCCTGTCATGCAATGAGGCCCCAAATTTCAGGGCAACTCAAGAAAACTCCTACTAACAGAAGAATGGAGCTCTGAAGCTCAAGTGCACCAGAGCTAGGGCTCTGATATAATACAGGACTAAGCATTGGGCTTACAGTACTCTTCCTGAAGATTAGTGTAAGATTTCTTCCTTAGATAATGTAATTGTGCCAAGACACAGTCCCATTTCTTCTAGTCATCAATATCTTTATGCACTGTGATTAATATATTTCTAATTTTCTGATTCCTAGGGGAAAAATCCCATCAGGTTTTGATGTAACTCCTTTTTCTCACACAAGATTATTATATAACTGGCTGGCTAACATACCCAACAGGGAATCAAACACAGAATTTATCTGACATTCCTACATTACTGCCCTGGAGCAGATGCTCCAGCACAGAAGATTTTCAGATTATCAAGATGGGGTAAGAGGAATGTCACAGCCTCTCGTAGTCTATGTAGGGACACATCAAAAAGACAGCTGGTGTAATATTGCTATGTTCTTTTTCTCTAATGCAGCAAAAGGTACTTTAAAAATATTTTAGGTAATTAAATTGAAGCTAATTTTGGTAAATACAACAGACTGAGCGTTCCCCAGCTGATGAATTCATTTCCTTGATGTTGAAACAGCCTCAGTAGCATCATACTATCCCTTCCTCTCAGTTTCCACATACATCAGCAGATACTTCCATTAGGTACACTACTCACAAAGAGTCAGACAAAAGGTTAGAATCATGGTTTACTGTCCAAGACATTATGCTGTTCATGAGTCCCTGCTCTGGTAGGGTGGAAACATCTGAGGGATTTCACTTTGACAAGCCACAGAACAATTAAACACTTAAAAGCAATCCGTCAGCTTGTGGAGAAGAAGAAGTTCACATTCTGTATCTCAGAATGCAAAGGTGCAGAAAGTTGTGAGAACATTAACAAAACTTCAAAATGCAGTTCTGTGGTTGTGACCAAGAAATCACACTTTTTATTTAACAACAGACAAACACAACTTGCACAAGAGAAAGGACTAAAGTCTACATGAGAACACAAGCAACAAGAGAAATTAGTCTGTAAAAGCTTAATTTTAATTCCTAACATACTTATGTATTTGGCATGAGTCAAGCACTAGAAAAGACTCATGAAAGAGAAAGGTTCTGATGGGCACCCGTGTCACCACAGCTCTGGAATGCTGCAGTGCATGTTTAAAGAAAGCCTCTCTGAGAATCGCAGGATCCACAGGGCACGGTGCACACATGGTGCATAGTACAGCATTAACTGAGGAGAGGATCTGAACAAGGAAAACATCTGCATCTTCTCCTTTTTACATGGCTACAATTTCTCCTTCACAAGGGAATTAGGTGCCCCATCTGCATCAGAGCTAGCGCTGGCCAGCACACAATTTTCCTCTGGAAGGGATTTTTTCTAAGGACAAAAGCTGCTTTGAGAGCTGAACAAATTCTGCTCACAAAGGACTACAGTGACATTACATAAATAAAAAAAAGGCAAAAAAAGGCAAAGAGGCAAAAAAAGAAGAAAAAGCTGATTCTGCTATGGTTTTCCTGAGTGTTAGCTTATTAAGGTAATATTCGCATTTTCATTATGTGTCTTCAATGTCAAAAAGCCACAAGATGGTGAACTAAACGGATTGTGCATGTAAGTACCACACAGACCAGCGAGGAGGTGCCCGCAGGGCACATGCATGAGGGCTTTACCCATTTCACTGTGCATGACTTGGCTGTGTAATACATTCTTTGCATCAGCCTCTGCCCCAACTTTGTTCACATCAAACCCTTGTAAAAAGATCAACAAGCTCTTAGGAGGATATGAAATTACTCACACAACAGAACACACATAAGCCATAGCTTAATTCAGCAGTGTCCTTAGCTGGCCACCTTTTCCTAGAGTATTTCCAGTTTCTATAAAATTTCTGGAAAGCAAGAGACCAACATTAAAGAATCAGCAACAGCTTAGTTTGAGTTTTACACCATTTACACCTATTGATCTTTTATATCTTGCAAGGTTTTCATGTGACAGAAGAGTAATTTGCAACTGATAGCACTGAGATGCACGACTTTGCATACATTACCCACTATGGTTCAACACAGAGATATTTCAAGATAGCTTAAAATAAACTGGCTTGAGCACAAGAAATGGGTCTAGATATAACAACACAGCTCTGCCATAGCTTCATCTGTCCCAATAAGAATCAAAAGCAACTGGCACAGCTTGCAGATACGTTAGGCTTGGACCAGTGCCCACCTCTGAGCTCAGCTTTGCGAGCAGGCTCTGCCACTCCTACTCCATTTTGCACAGGCATTTTATTCAATTTTAACAGCACTTCTGCAGAGAAAGTTTAGCCTCCTGCTCCCCGTGTCCTCAGTGCACAGCCACTTGTCACCAGCCCTTGCAGCAACACCCACAGCAACATCAAACAGGCACACTGGCTGTGCCATGTATCCAACAGCAGCTGTGGCATCATCCCCAGTGGCCAGGAGCCTCAACCCCTCCCTTCCAACCTCATGGAGACACTGGAGATGCTGCACACATTGCACTGAACAGCCAAGCATCCTGTACTGCCACCACACTGAGTAGGGCCCACAGTAAAAGCAAGGAATAAAGTTTTCATGCACCTCAGAGGTGATTTGCAATGAACAGAGAAGGGTGACATGAGAGAGAAAAATATGTTATTTTCCTTATTTTTTTGCATGGCACACAAAACTGCCTTCTTAGCATGTCTGGGCCTTCCAGGATATAAAAATTGTAGCAACTGAAAAAAAAAACAAAATGATGACATAAGTATCAAAACAAAAATTAGGCCTCTGAGACACAAGAGTTCTCAAAACTATATTAATAGTTCTGAATTAAAAAAAAAAAGTTTTATAAAATATTCAATGTCCTCTCCTTTTTGGCCAGAGTAATTCTATGCTAAATGTTCTTAAACCTGCAAACACCAAAGAAAATCAGATGTGACATTCAACTCCTGATTATGTAGGAAGAAAGTATCTAAACCCCAAAGAGTTAAAAGATCAAACATTTAGTACACTTTCAAAGATCAAGCTTGTACTCAATCTTTCATCACGTTTAGCTCTTCCCATATTCAGCGATCCATTTTTTTCTCGCTTTAAAGCACTTCCTAAACATCAGTTCCACACCACCACCTAAACAGATGATGCACTTGGATACATAATGCATATTTTATAACCTGCTAGACCAGGTTTTTACGAAGCATGTTCAGGAAAAAGGCCACATGGAAGAGGATCTCTCTGCACATGCCTGACTGAATTTAATTTTCAGTTGCTTCTGTGTTGGGTTTTTTTCATGCTTCAGTTCAAGTTCTACTCTACTCCCTCCTCCACTCAAGAAAGGAATCTAGAAATTTAAAGGGTAAGTCCAGGAAAAACGCACAATTTATTACAGAGGCTTACTTAAAAGAAAAAACAGCCGCAATGGATTAATGTATTTCCTTTCCCACAGCTTTTTCATTTAAACCATAACTGTGCATATTTACTGCAACTCTTCCATCTGCCAGCAGCATTGTGCTGACGCATCCAGCACGCAGGCTGGGGACTGATGGTGAGGAGATAGGTCCCACCACCGCTCTCAAACTTCGTGATTAATATGGCATGAAGCCTGGTGAAAAGCCACACTTACAGACATTGCTGACTCTCAACAGTGGCCCAAATCCTTGTTATTTCAGCCCTTTATCCTAAACGTGAGTCAAGTCTTTAACAACATAAAATGCTTATGAACAAAAACAGACTGTCATCAAAAGCTTAAGGGCTATAATCAGACTTGCTCCTTTTTCTTGCAAGTCCTGCATTGCCTGTGTAGGGAAGAAGAAATGGCTAACACAGGCATTTGCTTCTTCTTTTATGAAAAGCAGTAGAGCCAGGGAGGAGGTACTTACCTTTCTACAAGGTCAAATAGAGTCCACATCACTGTCACAGTTTATCCTTTGAACCTGCTCCTTTCAGCAGTCATATATATAAACACACACACTTGACAATATGGGAAGTGTTACTGATAGATAAGTTATGTAAATGATACAGCATTACTATAATCACCTCTAAACTTATTCTCACAGCTCAGAGGTTTCTGGAAGAGATCAACCAGCCACATTGTCACTCCAATGCCCCAACATGACAAACTCACAAACTGCAGCAATGTCACAGTAGTTCTTCCAACAGCTTGGTAACCTCTTTGCAAAGCTCTCTCCAGCCTAACACTGGCCCAAAAAATGTAGCTCTTCTCCAAATTGAAAAAAAAAGCATAAAAGCCTGTATGTTGCTTCCACACAGTAAACTTTGAGAAAAGGAGATGTTTCTTTTCTTGTTTAGGGTGGCAGATCTATTGTCCTAATTACTAATAAGCAAGTTGACTGCAAGTCTGACACGAACTTCAGAGGTCCACTGGGTTCAACAGGAGTTTCATCCCTCTTTCATGCATAAATACTTTCTACACGAGTAAGGGAGAAGTCTCAAATGAGACTGGCCAAGATTGGCAAACACACAACAAAATGTGGCCACCTTAGCAGCTTGAGAAGGCCACTGAAAGTCAGACACAATCCCAGTTGCCAGAAAAGCTGAAATCCAGAGGGTCTTGAGGCTACTGGAAAATACAGCCATCCTGGCCACCAGCATCCTACTGATGCACTGAGCAGCAGCAGCACAGCCAGAAACGGATAAGGTAAACTCACATGGCCCCCACACAAGAGAGAACATTGGCTCCTTCCAGAGGTTAAAGTAATACAGTCTCCCTTTGCTGAGAACAACAGGCAGTCTTGGTGACAAACAGGCTTATTCACTGGGAATCCATATCAGACATATTTTGCTGGGCAGAAGTCACTGAAAATGTCCAAACTCAGATACTTCCAACTGGGCTTTACACTAAAAACCATGGCCTGAGCATAAAGAATCTTTCTCTGTCCCATGAAGCTTCCAGGCAGGTGCTTTTTCTTTACAGTTGACTATTACCACTGATGCCACACACCAACACTTTTCATGCTCATTTATAAAGAAAAAAGTGCATGCTTTCTTCTTAACTCTGTGCCATAAAACTTATTAATTTACATCTTCACACAAATAATATTCCCATGTGCAGTACCAGTCTCATCTGTCATCAAGCCATGAAAAAAAACCCCACCTACTGATCTTAACAGGCTAGAAGGTAATAAAATGACTTTTGGTCAAGACTGTCAGTTAATATGGCAATCTCATCAAGGAATCTTGTAAGAAATACCACCCATTGCTGTTCATAAACACAGGCCTGGTTTGGATATATTCAATTACAAGCAAAGAAGGATAATTAAGCAGTTCATGATATGGAATGGCTAAAGCATGTGCAATCTTATTTATGTTCTCTGCACCTGTGTTTTCTATGGCTTAAATTATAATACTGATCTTTTAAAGTGCACTGAGGGAGTATCCCAGTTCATTCACATGAGAGAGAGTAACATGCTCTATTTTTAATCAATATGTAAATAAAAAAAGATGCAAGGTATTTTAGAGCCTTCCAGCAGCCAAATATATACTGGCAAATTACTATTAAATTGTTTATTCTGTCTCAAGGCAAACTAAGTTCTCCCAGAAGTAATCTGTGTGCTGAGTTTATTTGTTAGTGTTATTCCTCTTATTCCTCTCCTTTGTTCTCACCATCTTTATTTATCTTGTTCTTTCTTATGCTTCAACTCACACTATTTAACTCATGGACTTACAGGGACTTTCTGTAGCTCATTTTTCTCACTGGACTGTAACCTCCACCTCCACCCATGTTAAGCCACAACTGCATTTTTCAATGCTCAGAGCGATGAAACCACACAATCCTTGCTAAAGTGCTCTAATCCTTAGCAAAGTCTTTGAGGTAGAGGCAACCACTGCTGTTGGATGTGCACGGCACAGAGGGGAACAGCACAGAGACCTCCCTGTCCCCGTGCAACCCAGCCCACAGCAACACCGAGGGCGAGAGCTCTGGCTCCGAGGCAGCCGCACGGCCCCGTATGGCGTGGGATGCACACTGGGAGCCTCGGGAGCGATGTCACTGCGGAGCCAGGGGTGAGCAGTTCTTGTGCCTGGAGTCCCACACCTCATGCCAAAAGCCAGGTGGGTAGCACAGCAGGTTTACTGCAACAGCCCACTCTTTTCCTAGCACTGACAGACTGTCCCTGCCCTAAATACCATGGGAAGGATAACATCCTCGCGCTTTTACTTAGTTATTACATTTTTAATTAGTTATTGCAGTACCATGGTAGATTATTGCGTTGTCTGTAATTTCATCCTCCCTATATTCCAGTTGTTACTCCACACAGATCTTACAGAAGTTATCAGATAATTCTCAGGTATTTTTGTTTTGTATGTCCCTTAAAAGTACTTGAAAAGAAAGCACTGATAACTGGTTTGGAAATAAAAATTGAAAGGAATCTAATACAAACTCTATTTTTTAAAAAAGCCAGCTAGTTTCAAACCTCCTAAACCCATCTCCCAATATGTGTGTGTGTTTAGACAAGGAATTCATGATGCATGCGACAGCTCTGTATTTCCAATCCATTCTAACGCATATGGGTAACACTACGGAACTTTTGAGTGGCAAACACTTCCCTTGAAGCTAAAAGAACAAAAATGGCTTCATAAAAGCAAAGTACAGCTATACAATTGAAAGAAAACTAAACTCTTTTTGAGATATTTAAATACATACAAAGGAAAAGAAATTTATAACTTTTGCAATTTTAAAGTGCAACATTAAAAACACTGTAATAGTTAGACATAGTCATTAGTTGACATCTATTTTAATATGTGGACTAACGGTAATTAACAACTTCTATGTAATGATCTTTTATATATATTCCCCCTCCCTCCATCCCCTCCTCCCCAAAAAATCTAATGCCAAACACATAGAAGAATTTTCTGATGTGAAAATCTTAATGGCTAAACCTTTACATTATAGTGACATCTAATTATAACATCGAAATGCTTTTGGTTTTTTCCCCCGTATGCTCTGGACAGCACAGAACTTACTGAGCTCAGTGAGGATTTCAAGAAAATTTCTTCATTGCCAGTATTAATATGAATATATTAACTTCAAAGAAGCAGAAATTATGTAACATTTTAACTACTCACATATTGACGAAATGCCTCATTCAAGAGATTTTTTTTTCCTTACCACCATTCAATGGTCCTTCATCTTTGCTATAATTTGGTTATATTGTGCCTCTTCGAAATATACAGAAATATACTTAGAAAACACCAAAGAAAAACCCCTTTGAAAATATTTGGTTGAAAAAGGATGATGTGAAAGCTAATTAATGCCAGGTGTTATTAGTTTCTAAAAACAAATTCCTAATATAAAAAAAATTTACTTTTAGAGTGTATTCACAAATAATGAGATTGCTTTAAATAAGGCATTCCTATTATAACAGCCAACATCGAGGGAAATTGTAATTGTACTTTATTCCAGTAAGCAAACAGCACAGCAGGTACTAGCTGAATGTGCAACTCAAACCTCTTGGAACAGCAATACAGAAATTCAAATTTCTTAACTGCTGAATAGATTGCCATCAGTACAGTAATGGAAAATTATTCTGAAAGTTATAGCAACTATGATACTTTCTCCCAAGTTATAGTGATTAGAAAAACCTCTGTTATATATTTTGGCTTTTTGTTTATAACTGTTGCTCTTCTTTTTCCCTCAGGATGATATTTTATTTCACAAAAAAGCAGGGTACAGTCACTTTTAGATTAGGGAGGATTACTCAGCATTACGACTGTCTAAAGAGAGTGAAGGCAAACTGTGAGCCAGATTAAAACAAATGCTGTCATCAGGATTCTCCCTCCACCACCTAACTTTTTCCATTTAAAACACTGTTTTTTAAAGTTAAATCTAATCCTTCGAACAATCTTATAATTACCTTTATTTGAACTTAGGAAGTAGATATGTTCACTGCTTTAGTTTCAGCATTTCACAGACTTCCATGATGTATCCAACCCATCCGGGACAGTAAATGTTTTGTATTTTATGGCAATTGAAAGTTTTGGTTTTTTTTTAAGAAGACAAGCACACAAGAGATGAAAATGAACATTCATTCCTGGTAACTGAAGCTGACTTCCAAAACAATCAATTTTAAAAACTCTGAGCACATCACTCAGACTTGTACTCAAGAAAACCAGCAGAAACTCAGCTGACAGAAAAAGCCATGAGTGTCCTTAATTTGGGGGATTTATCATAAAAATGAAACAAGAAAAAAAAATACTCAGCTGCCCCTCAATAACTACTGCATAAGCTCTTTAATTGCAGGAGTTTTTCAATATTAAAAACTTCAAACACAAGTTGATGAACTTTTAATATTACGTGTTATCATAAATGATGAGTAGTGAATACAAAAAGTAGTGATTAACATACTTACCTACTAGTCTTAATAACACTTAATTACAATTATGGCTGTAATTCCTTTGCTTTCAGAGCTTTCCTACAAACTTTAAAATGCCAGAGATAAAGATAACTAACCACATGGTTTTATTACTACTGCTTGGTAAAATTTATTGTAACATGTATTCTGAACCAGATTCTGTATTTTTAAATCAGGAAATTTTACACTAATATGCAGGCAATTAAGCCCCTGATTTAAAAAGACCCAATATTTAAAATAGAAAGCAGAGCTTTTATAAGTTTCCCAGACAAGTTTTGATATTGCTGTTCCTTAAATCTAGCAGTGTTAGAGCCAGGGCATGGTAGCCCACTACTGTTTTCTCATTGCAAATTAAACAAACCAAATATTAGATACCAAACAAATCTTTTTGACACGACACACAAAAACCCAACCCAAATTTAATCAAATTAAACAGGACTACTTATTCAAAATTGACAGAATTCACCAACAGCCTCTTTAGTTGAAAACAGTTGAAAAATTAATATGAAGAAGTCTAGAAACAATTTTTCCTCAACAAATTCTCTACCAAAATATTTTGTCTTCTTTTTATTAGCTAGCCAATTACTTAAGAAATTGTTGAAATCAATTCTGTGAAAGGCTGACTGATAATATGACGTACCTGGCCATTTTCGCTGCACAATGATCAGAAGAAACACCTTCATGCTCCACTAAAAAGGCACAGATATTTTTTAGCACTTTCAAGCATAGAAGGAACTTCCTTAAACAACATGGTTGTGTGCTTAATGTTCCCTGCATCACTGGACATTTACAAAAGTGGAATCAAGTAAAACAGAAAGCAATTATCAATAATAGTAGCATAAATCTGATGCATAAATTCTGAGGGGACAGAGAAAATGCACTAAAAATACTCAATTATTTTTTTGTTTGTTATTTTGTTTTTAAATAAAAGCTAGAAATGGGCTAAACAGTCTCCCAGAAGTTATTTGTTGAAATTATTTTAGTTTTCCAAGAGAGGGCTGGGTTCAGATCTTAGGGTCGAGATCCTCCAGTGAGAAATGTGCCTGAACACCAACACAGAAACTTGGCCCCCAAAGGCATTTGGTCTATCAGAAATCAGCTCCAGTGATAAGAATCAAATGCTGGGTCTAGTAATTCCAGGTGTTCTCCAAGCTGTGTTAGCGTCACACATGGAGAGGATTTTTACCCTTCCCCACATCCTGTTTTAAAAAGCAGATGTGGGGGCTCCCGAGACCCTGACAGGCAACTCTTTGTTCCCAGTCGACTGGAGGTCATCCAAGCATTCTCACTAAAGAAAATGAGGTTCCTGTGTCCCAGTTGTGTTATGAAGGAAAAAAATCACTAATTGCATGGGCTCCTTAGGGAGCATGTTTAGATGAGACTGGGCAAAGTTACCAACATCTCCACAGGTTCAACAGTTGGTTTAATTTAAGGTAAATTTTGTTTTGTTTTTCTCTCAAGCCCAAAAATATAAGTGAACAAATTTCCATGGATAACAGCTCTAAAATTTAAGATTCATTGATGAGAATTAATTGGGCCCGAGCTTCAAGTTGTCCGACGTCAGCTATTCATAAAGGAGTATTTGAAATCACTGACTGAACACAGTAAGATAATTTTCCTGCTCAGGAAAGAAAGGATTACCACTCTTTATTTAGTTTATTTTTATACAGCATTTTTTCACTCTGTGGGCTCTTTAACAAAGCTTAATATTGGACATTAACATCTATTTTGCTTAGATACCAGAGAGCATATGGAGGATTCCCTGACAGGTTTCATCAAGCAAAGATTCAGAAAAAGAACAGCTAATTCTAAGAAAGAAATTTTCAGGTTCCAGGAGGATTAATGAATAACATTTAGAAAACCGCAAACCAACTGCTTTTGGCACCTTTGCATGCAAGTAAAATTCTGAGAGAGTTGAACAGGAGTCTCTAAAATACTAATTTTTGGTACAAACTCACTGATATGAAGAAACAGAAAGGAATATAAAATGTATTCAACACTTTCTTGGGACAGAGGAGTTCATGTTGCTTCTGCTGCTCTTTGGGGATAACAAGACAGGAATTATTTACTGGTATGATTTCTAAAATTGCATGATTTGCTTAGTTTTATGCCTATAGTGTATATGCACCGAGTAAAAAGGTGCATGTAAAGAACTAATTATTCCAAAGGAATATAATTCCATCCAGATTTTATTTAAGCGCACTTTAACAATGGCTTTGGAGTATTTGTAAAAGATAAATATATCTCTTAGGGAATCAATGTGATATTCGATATATTGTGCAAATTTGTAGCTTAAAGCCCTTCTTCACAGGTTTGCTGACAGAGCTGAATGCAGCAGGTCACTGCCGGCACCGAAAAGTTTAGCAACCTCAGTTTTCAGACACGCAACGTTTTCTTTGCCACTCCGTTTAACAGGAAATATTTTGCTCAAACCATGTTGAAGATCAGCGGTAAGATCTGATAGAAAGTAACTTTTCTATATTTTGCTCCAGCAAAAATTTAAAAAATTCCACATACTATTGCTTTAGAAAACAAACTCCAAGTGAAGGACAGGGAAATACCACTGTTATGTTCAACACAGTTCTAATACCCTGCTGACTTGTATTACCTGTTTGATACATGAAGAGCCTGAAAGCTGAGTTTTGGGAAATTTAAAAAGTCACCATGACAAATTTTAACATAGAGAATATCAGTGTTTTGCAGATGTTAAGCCATTTCTACTCAAAGAGAATGTTTTGGCTGTTTAAATCCTTGAAGAAAGGTGGCTTAAAGAAGAATCCCAACTCTCTTAACTGGAGAGATAGAGAGGATCTGGCTGGGACCAAAGCGGCTCATTCTTTACCATAGTCCTTTTTTAGTTCCTTTATTTTTTTTTCTTATAAACTTTTTCCCCCTTTTTTGACAATTTCAAAACAGGTGAGTGACACTAAAAACATAAACACTTTCATTCAACAACTCCACAGATCTCTAATCAGAAACCACATACAATCCACTGAAAAACAGACAGTACACTTTATAACAGGTAAACATTTTTGTGTCCACTCATCTAGTCCTAGGAGTCACTGGAGATTAATCTACATTTACAGCCCATAGGATTAGAGTGTGCTTCAGAGCAGCCTATGCTGCTAAATTTATAATTTTAAGAAGACCATTTAACAAATCTATGTAGCCAAAATTACAAATTTGCAGGACAAGGAGTGATCAAATTGTCTGATTCAGATTTTTTAGTTAATAACTAGGACTGTAGTTAATATAGGACCTTCACTCATGAGGATGACTACAGTAGAAACCATTTATTGTAACAGTAATTAATAAAATACACTGTCAAATTTTTAGTATAGGATATGAAGATCTTTGTTGCTTCAGGATAAAAAAGAGGCATAATTAGGCTATGATTTACTCTGTGGTTTTAATTCCTGGTTTTCACCTGACACTGTAATGGAGAAACTATCTATAGTGATGTAGATAGGAAGTATGATATCAAGGAATATCTGCTCTTAGCAATGAATATCTCTTCTAAGCTCTTCAATATTTTTTAACCCTACTCAAAACCAACTTGTAGCACCTTTTTGCATTTGGTACAGAAATACTGAGTTATATTTCATAAAACTCTTTCCAAACATGTCAATAACCCCACAAAATTAATATTACAGATAACAAAATATTTTTATATATAGCAGTTAACACATTGAAGATGTTCAGGGAGACTTATAAATGAGCTACTGGACATGTAAACTGCCTCGATCATGACTATGTCTTCTCTGATTAAGAATTGATTTTGAGAGAATTTCAGTTTTCCTTCATTCGCAGTGGTATTTTCTCCTCATACAGTGACCTACATCCATTGCTTAATAAAATTATACAGATGCAGGCACTAAATGTGGCTTCTGCCAGGCTTCACTAACACAGGTTCAAATACATATTATTTATCAACTTATAATTCACCACTGTTGCCAATTACACAAGGATTGCTCATGTCAGTAGAGCAATCAAATTGCATAAAAAACCCTCAGTAACCACTGAAAAGAGTATTCCATATTTTCCATGAGGAAAATATTCCTGTAATATATTTTCCATGGATGATTAAGGTGAAGAGACAGAGGTAATTTAATGATTATTAATAATTACATTTTTGTACAGTCTGAAAACACTAAAGAGCATTTCATTTTTCTGTTAGCACAGAATTTTGTGCATTTTCACTTCCTCCTTCAAAGTCCTGCTTAAAGTCTGCAAACGTGTCTTTAAACAGGGAACCATTTACCAGTTAAATGCCTATATTGAATCAATTGTTCCTTCTCTTTCCCTTCGCCCCCTTCCTTCCAGCAAAAGAAGTTGTCTTGACATAAGAGAGACTGAAAACAGGAAAAACTACCATGTTGCCAAACCCACCAATATTTATCCGTAGTGATACCACAACAATGAGAAGCCGCACACAACCTCTGATGAGATTTTCTTCTTTTGAGTCAATACTCATAATTTCCTCTGAAAAGCTGTGCATTATTTATAGCTGCTGATTTAATAAACTTTCAGTTACAAATTGTTTAAATTTTGTTCTGGTTTTAAATCACAACATAAATAAAGCCAATTAAAACATACAGTTTCTTAGCTATGTAATTCTTTATTATTAACCCACAGAGTAGTAACTTTGCAGTTAAACTGCTTTGCTCTTTCAACACTGCAGGGGTCCAAGAATTTGGGGCAGGGGAGCAGTGTCAGTCCAAGACATTAAATGGTTAAAAACAGGCAATTAACATAACGTGAGTGAATCTGCCCACCACCATACTCCAGCACAGACCAGGCCCTTCATTAAGTATTCTAATTGCATATAATTTGATGTGCTTATTCTATTTGTTTTTTAAAGCTTCCTTCAATGCCTTAACTTAATGAAAGCATAGAATTTTCATTGCTTATCTAACAATAGATCTTAAAAAACAATGCACATATAAATTACTTCACCTTAAATAAACCAATATGCAATTGCAGTGCTCCTTCTTAAAAACAAACAGAAGAATTAACTGGTTAATTTTTAAAACCCCAAATACATTCGAAAAACACACTTTTTCTGAAAGCAGAAAAGTAGAACTATTAAATAAAAACAATAAATAAATTAATTAAGAAGTTTATAAAATATTTTACACTTCCAAATTGTTAAGGCTTATTTAACACTAATTTATGCTTTTGATACATCTCTATTTAACAAAGGACAGCTGAAGGCAGCATAGTTTTCTATGGCTCCCTGATATCACTAGCAGTGTACTCAGTCTCATCCCATGGCTCTGTGGCTCACTGAGTCTTGGTAGCCACTTCAAAAAGTGCATTCTTAAAAATAGAAAAAGCTTTGTGACTTCTCCTATCTAGGTGTTTTAAATACCAGCACTATCAAGCAGTCACACCAGGACCCAGGAAGGATAAGGATATGTTGTCAACAAAGAAAAAAGATGATAAGGTCTTTGGTGCCCATCCCCTCGCCCTGGCAAAACCCAGGGCTTGATACTGGTCTCCAGGTCAAAAATAGACTGTCTGCATCCAAAAGCAGCAGAGAACATTTCCACAGTTATCTCATTTTTAGTTGTTTTGCAAACCACATTAACCACTTCATGGAATAACATCCAGATCTTCTGTGGAATCATTTCGGAACAACTCTGAATGATGTTTGAGAAAAACATGTTTTTCGAGATCAATAGGAATATTTAAGAAAAATAAATCCTACCCTGAAGTCGTTTCTCATGTGTCTGTGCATCATGCTTTTAACAGAAGTAGGTGTGTCTCCTTCACAAAAGGAACACCATCCCATCCATGCTAAAAATTAAAACCAAAATATACGGACCTTCCTCTGCCTTTGTTACTCACCACAATAATATAACACATTGGAGGCACAAATACATATAACAAAAGATTGGATAGACCCACACAGCAGTGTTCTCCTCCTTTTTATGTACCAAGGAAAGAAATAGCATTAACGACTACGTTACTCTAAGCAATTATAACAAACCAGCATCATCAAGTAAACAAATACGCTACCTTTTCTGATTCATTATCTTTGTTTTTGAGTTTTTCCTCTTACAAAATGTTGTCTGTTTTCCTCTGATAAAAATTCAGTAATTCCCCATGTTCTTGCTGAGCACTCACGTAAGTTTGCACAGTTCGACTGCATGCGCTGACCGAGCCACTATAGCTTAAATCTCAGCCAGCCAGGAAGCCAAGGCAGATAAGCACTGGCCTATGGCAAGTTTATCTTTTGAAAGGGAACAGGGAGCTTGAAACAGAACTTAAGGCCAGGCCAGTTTGTATGTTAATGTTGTTACTGTTTGTAGATTAACGACCAAGTAAAAGCGTTGACAAGAAGACCATCTGCCAAGTTCCACCAGCAGTTACCAATTACTGATCAATCCATTTCATCTGTTTCACACAGGCAGATTTTGAACCCACACCTTCTCCACAGAAACTTCAACAGAATTTTATCATTTCATAATAAAATTAAATAAACCACTTTCTGAGATTTACCATTTATTAATATAAAGGCGGTGAGGCTGCTTTTTAGCCGAGACATGCAGATTTCTTTGCAAACCAACAGAACAAAGCTTTTTCCAGTGAAAGACTCATGTGTAAGAAACTTTACTCCTTTTCTAGGAAATGTTAAATTTTAAAATCATATATTCTAAAGGCTATAAACTCAGCGCTGATGGATTTTTTCCCAAGACTACACAGTAAAATCAATTTCATAATATGTTTTAAATTCAAGATCAGAAAGTTTGCAAAAACATTTAATATTTGCCTTTCAAAACCTTCTAAGTTTAATGGAATTCTAAGGCATTGAACAGTTGCAGAGAGAACAAAAATTTCATGAAATCAACGGGGGAAATTATGTGTAAATAGTATCTGAAAGAATGGGTATTATTTGGTAGCACTTAACTAGTCACATTTGACTATCAGCATATAGAGCAGGATAAAAACCCCTACTAAACCAAATGAAACAAGCATTATTCCACTAAATTTGTTCCTCAATGTGTACTCCCTCTCATTTAAAATATCTGTATTCTCAAATTTAACTTAATGAGTTAGTTCCAAGCCTGATCTGAAAAACAAAAACAAATCAAAACAAAAAAACCCCCAAAACTAACATAATTTAATGCAAAAAAGTTTCAAGGTTTTTCCTATACATGCTCTGAAAAATAACTCAAAATAGCACCAAAGAGATTCAGACATGCTTAAATAACTTTAATTATGTAAACGAAGCTAAATTCTAAACTAAATATTATATATGTTTAGTTAAGAAGCAATAAAGAATTTAACCTGTGCCTATCTCCAGTCTGGGATTCTAAATCCAGAGATTTCTTTTGCCAGCATAATTAACTCCTACTTTTGGGAGAGGGTTTTTTCAATGACACACAATCTTTTGTATGTAATACAAACCCAAAATATGTATTTTCCTTCTGCGCTACATATACAAGCAAGCACGTTAAACAATTTTAAATACAGATAAACCAGTACCTCTCATAAAGTAACAGCTTCATGAACTAAAGATTTAAATTTCTGTGCTCAACATATCTACAGAACAAGCAAAAACATGGGACCTTTTCGCAGGTGCCTTGGAAAAAAGAAATACACTGATATAGTATGCAAGAATGACCTATAATATGAACAAATGTAGGGACACTATTTTGTTTAATCTATCTAAATAGAAAATATTTAATTACAGTAAAATGGTCTGATGTACCACAGTCTATTATTGTTGACTGATGGATAAACTTGAATGATTTTCCATTTTGCTGGTCCCACCCACACTGCAGTGCCCTGCTGCTCACCACTAACCCAACTCAAAAGAGTTTCTGCATAGGACAACACTTCTGGATGGCTATCAGTTTGATCTGATCTATTATCAATGGGGAAAAAATAAACAATACAGTTTGCTATCTTGTTCTATGATTTCTGCAAAAATTTTTATTTTCTGTAATAGAACGAAAGTCTGAACAGACCATGTCATGTGACTGCTTCATAAACCTCTCCACCTTTGAACAGAAAAGGGGCAAGGTTAATGTGAACAACCTGATGTTTAAAGACTAAAACAATTTATGCAGTAGAAGTGGTTTATGGTTTTCTCCATAGCTTTCCTATAAAAGTTACCACTTGACACAGCAGATTTAGACAAATACAGCTTCGAAGAAACAATGACAAAATAAGGTACCACACTACTGATTAACCAAAACTGCCTAATTGGGATTGAGTAGCAATCCAGGGCTCAGGGGGGAAGAAAAATGTAATTAAGAATGTAAAAGAACATGTACATTGTAAAAAAAAAAAAATACAACCAACCAAAAAAAACCAACCCCAAAACTTCCTTGTGTCTAAATAATTTTTTTACCTTATTTCTGCTCAAATAATCTTGTGCTACTACTCCTGTAACTAAATGGTTACATGAAAGTATTTTAACCATATTATGCCTACAAAATTTACTTCTAGACAGACAGGTTTAACAATTACAGATACCTTTTTTCTTTTAAAATTAGAAGATGACTGTAAATTCACAAAAAAGCGTACGAGGAGTAAAATCTTTTAAAAACCATTGTATTTTAATCAACTGACTTTCCTTCTGGCAGTACCACTTTAAACTGTGATGGAATTTTAAAAGCTATCCCAAGATATCAAAACCAAACTCAGGGTTTCTTAACAAATTTCTCAAGTTTCTATGACTAACAGTGTATCACAGAGTTGATAGTTATGGGCTAAATGCGATCCTGACCTTTTGCGCTCACGGCAACGAGACCTGCAGTCTGTGCGCTGAGCCAACACCAAGTCTATACTTACAGCACTGCCCTGCGCGCCAAAAATCCTCCCAGGCAGGATTTCAACTCATTTTATAGCCTCTTTAAAACACGGGAAAGGGTTCCCTACTCCTCCCCAGCAAAGTAATGTCTTTTACAGTTGCTCCCTCCTTCATCAAAAAACTAAAATTTTTTTGAGACTCTATAGTGCCAGAAGGCTGTTGTTCATAGCGCATTTTCAGACTTCTGATAAATTTTACATTTCCAGAAAAAGTTTACTCTTTCTCTCAAGTCTGAAAATCTCTGGCTTCAGTCCACCAAATGCTGAAGTTCCATACCATCTCAAACTTAAGTCAGTGGGTTGGATTTCTGAGCAAAAACCCTTCCAGGTGTCAAATCTGCTGTGATTCTCTATGGAATTTCTTGCAAGCAGGAAGAAGAAATGGATATTTCTTCCTTGTGCTTTATACACAAGCTTCAGCTGTCGAGGAAGAAGTAGCCAATTATTACACACACACACACAAACAAAAAAAAGTTAAAACCAAAGAGGGCTTGGTAAAGGGGAAGAAATTAGGGATATGGCAGATAAGGACACAACAGGGCATCAGGAAGACCAAAAGATTTTGAGTGGGAGAAAACCTGAAGGAAAAGTTACTGAGGAGAAGAGGAGGACAAGGAAGAAGGGCTGTGGGAGAAGGGCGTAAAACCACCAGCCTTTCAGGACTCTCCCCTTCTATGTCCCCTTTCCCAGTCCTTAAATCACTAGGGGGGCCATACTCCACACGTTCACAAGATGCAGAGGAAGAGGCAAGGAGGCTACATGAAACTGAGCATCACAGCTCTTCACCTGGACTCAGAGGAATATTTATTGAAAAATGTAATTAGGTCTCTGCTACTCTTCATTTTCATAAGCCTCTGTCATTAATTTTGTTTCACAGGACAAGCCATAGCAATCAGAATGGCAAAACACCAGCAACACTGCAGTAAGCAAAGATGGCCTGAGTCAATAAACAAACCTATGATGAGTGACTATGAACAACAAATGCTCCTTAAAAGTAGCCAAACTGAAGATCATCAGGAAACTGTAAAATGAGACATGCATTCTGCAACCCTCTCCTTTTTCCCTCCTTCCCTACAAGGGGATGGTCTGACACTGAACTGCGGAATTCCCCCAAGACATGATAAAGGAAAAATAAAAACAGGTACCAGTCAATCAATGCCATACGTGATAAAAACCAGATGAGGGAGTCACTGGGTAAGAGCAACACAAGCAGACACAGCACAACCATCAAAATGACAACAGCGTTGGAAACTGCTCTTCTTTCCAGTGTTTCTCAGCTCCTGTTCCCAACCCTCCTTGCCTGAATGCCCACAGACAGGGTAGCAAGTGCTATGCCAGATCAGATCAACCAGGCCAACAATCTGAGCCTACCAGTGGCAACCTACAGGCAGCTGCTCCATGGATGATGAAACAACCACAAAGTACTAAACTCACTTCAGGAAATTTTCTCCGTTCCAGAAGCTAGTTAATACCATGTATTTATGTCTCTTTGTTATTCTCTCTATCCCATTTTCTGGGTTTAACCAAAGGGTAGGATAGCCTAAAGAAGTGCCTACAAAACCCACTCTACAGGATAACTGCCAGTAGGCTGAAACCTCCAACCCCAGCTCTAATCTCCTTTGAAGACTCCTTGCATGTGGGTTCAAGTGAGAAATCCTACACAGCTGGATGTCAGGATGCACAGGGAGTTTTCGTTCCCCTTGTACTCCTCAAATCCTCCCTCTGCACAGCAAGACTGCACCTGTCTCAGCACAGTACTCCTGGCGCCTTCAATTAATGCTGAGAAAATCCCGAGTTAAGTGCCTACTTAAATTTGATGGGTTTGCCATTCAAATGATGGTCTGTCAGCCTAATAAAAGCACAAGTTAGTAAACAACATTACCGCAGGAACACTGGCAGAATTACGAGCAACTGCAACCTGCAATTAATTTGACCTTAGCCACCATGCCCACACAACAGTGATGCAAGTGCTGTGGCTTTATTTCAGATCAATGCAAACAACAACAAGTAAGTGTTCCTGACACTTCTCCAAAGAGGAATCAAAAGTACTCAGCGCAGCCAGGGAAATCTGCAATTGAACAGATGTAAACTACTTCAGAGCCCTGAGGAAAATGGAATTCATTCACCAACGTGTAGCTTGAGCTAAACTAATCCAAGTTGCATATCCAGTTCTCTCAGAGCTTTGAGTAGCAATCAATCTTCCTGCGTTCACCAACAAGTGATTTGTTATTTTGCAGTTTTCATAATGTAAAAAGAACATATGGATTAACCAGCTATCGTCATAACAGCCTGATGAGCTTCTTAAAGTCTCTTGGTTACTTACTGGATATAACAGTACACAGTGCACTGAAACAAACTGAGCAGTATGGATTACATCATGTTCTGCCATCTGGAAAACATTACAAGATAATCACTAATACTGTGAAGCCTACTGAATCCGTTCTTCATTTATAATGTAACTGGTTGAGCTTCAGAAAGAGCATCTGAACAGTGATTTGTAAAATATGTTACTGAAATCCTAAGTAGGATATTATTCTTAGTAAAAACCATATCTAAGTACAAACTTGAATGTCAGTTTATATCCTTAACCAATTTTATACCAATGCAAATCTCCACCGATAAGTTGTCTTGCTAAATTCATTCTTGCGGTGGATTAGTTAGCTCAGAGAAACCACACTGGGATAGAGCTCTCCAGGGCCAGCAAGGTGAGTGGAAGATTCCCCAGCCACTGGTTACCACCTGCTATTAGGTATGCAGTGAGATTCAAAAGTGATGGCATTAGACAACAATACAAAGCTATGTCATAGCTCACAGGGAGCAGGTGGGTCAGGCTGGCAGCAGGCAGAGCCACTGCAGTCACAGGGGCTACAGGTTATTCCTAGGATATTATAGGTTATTCCTGGGATATATGCTACTCCTGTGTTGACAGGACAGAAAAAACTGCTCATGGTCAGCAGCTGGAGAGAAATTCTGCCCTAAGGATGCACCAGAGGGCAACTCGGAGGCAAACACTGTGTTGTGTATAGCCGAAGTTGCCTTTAGTATCATCCACTTTTCCCATCGCAGCATCCCAGCTTATTCCTGGCCCGTGATGTGTGTGCTGCAGGGCTTGATCTCACTACAAGATAAACTAGACATGCTCCTTGCCAGCAAGGGACTAGCACTGCTTTCTGACATGCAAAGCAAAGTTTATACAACACCACTTAGATCCATTTCTGTGATACTTTTTCCACGGCTGAACGCCAGCAAGGGTCAACAACACATGGCAGTTTAGTTTCACGGTGGATCACCTTTACAAATAGCCCTGGGCTGACACATCCCACCGTCCTCCTTCAGATGTGTTTTACCAGGAAGACAAAGCCAAGCCTTTGACAGAGCAACCTGTGGAGAGCTCAGTAATTGAAAACTCTGGACTAGCCTTCCCAGGCAGCCATTCCCATTTTAGTTTCAAGACTCCAGTACCCCAAAGGAGATATGCAACAAGGTTATTATCCACAGTTCAGGAAAACATATCTATCTATCTATCTACTCTATACAGAGCCATGTTCATACAACAATCTCAACTCTTCCACAATCCCCAAACGCTCCAAACAATCGGGTCAGACTAACCTCATCACAAATTTATTAATAGTGTAAGACTTATGGAAGGAGTACTTTCTAAATGTTGCTGTAAACATTAGGTCATGTCACAGGTCATGCAATAATCTGGAATCTCAACTGACAGAAAAACTCGATCACTGGAGGGGGGGGATTTGGAACAGTTCAGGTCTGTTTGTTTTTAAACTCATGCCCTGAAAATATAAACACAGTTTCCACTATATCAATGCTTTGACCCAGACTACTCCAGAAAGGTGGTAAAAACCCAACAGATGCTTTGGATAATATGGTTTATCATATATTTCATCATCCTAACACTGCGTTTTCACCATTCACCAGTGAAAGGCGCACAGGCCTTTTTGGATGACTCAGCAGCTGTGTGGGAGACCAAATGGAGTATTTATATGTTGGGAAAGGTTAGCAATATTAATAGCTAAAATTGTGCATAATCTCTAAAATTGGAGCTCCTTAAATAAAGGGAACTGTACACACATACTGAAAAACACATGTACACAAAAAATGCTGATATATTACATATATCTTTATTATTAATGTTCAGATAAATGTTTTCTATTCCACCTGCATGATATGCTACATAAGAAAATTATTTCCTCTGGTTTCCTTATCAGATCACATGACAGGAATCCTGCTATTATTTTTACTCCTTTCAGTGAACACTGTTTTATGACCTGGCTCTTTAATTTTACTACCCATTTAAATGAATACATTTCACATGCCATTTCTGGAAACAAAATGAGGATGCTTCAAATTCTTCAAATAAAGTCTACTATTACAACTATTTAAAGTCACAATAAGAATTTTTATAGTCTTTTAAAAAACAAATGTTTAGCTTAGCTAATAAATCTCTTCATGTGAACTCTGCAGCATTCAAACAAAAGCATAAATGCTTAAGCTGCCAAAAACCAGATACAATTTCTAAATCTCCAATTATTTAACCCAATCTATTGAAAAGGACATTAGAGAATTTAAAGTGTCTGCTGTGAAGGATGAAACTGGTAAGGTATTTTTAAACAGGCATAGAAATTACAACATAGTTCTTTTTGCCACCTTGTGAAAGGCACTTTTAAGATTATCTAGAAGAACAGTCAGCAATTCCACTAGATAGTCATCATACCCATAAGACTCTCCCCTCCCTCTCAGTACTCTTCAATCAGTTTTAAAGATAACTGCTGTGCTGATCGCAAGCTCATATTGAACAGATGAGCACTAGTAAATCAAAAGCTGTCCAACTCTCCTACTGTGGATCAACATATACATAATGGCTGCTTGCCCATGAGTGGAAATCCTTCTGATAGCTTAATGTTGTCAGGTGCTTCATTTCCAGTGGCCAAAACATAATGTTATGTTCCAGAGAACAAATTCTTCAGGCTTCATTTCAAGCACAGAAGTATGTGAACACCATTAAAACTCACTGATTTTGCCAAGATACTTTTCTCAAGCATGTGTTTCACTGATTCATTTAGAAAAACAAACATACAAAACAATCAGTTTTGAAAGTTAAACAGCAGCAGACAAAGATGACAGCAGCAGAAGTTCTGCAGATATTGTTAGTTTAGCATTTCTAATATTGCACTACAGTCTCTAGCTGGAGAAAAGACAATCTATTAATATAATTAGCCTTATAAAAAAAACAGAACAACAACAAAAAAACAACCAAAAAAACCCCCACGAAAACAACAAACCCCAAATATTGTCAGGGTGAACATCACATCTGTATCTACGTCTTAAAATGAAACTTTCCATTTTTAAAAGAATAAGGGGTCTGTGTAGTTCTTTATAGGATGAAAAATGCTCATATAAATATCTGTGCTGACAAATTTTCAATCTGAGGTACAAAATGGACAACAGGACAGGAGAGCATGAAGAGAGGGGCAGTGGCCAGCCAAGGCAGGAGGATTTACAAAAGAGATGGTTTGCCAAGGGTTTTCTGGAGAGGACAGGGAGGGGGTGGAAGCTTGGAACAAATTAATGAGCAAACTGTTCCAAGCACCAAGATTGGCATGGGAAGATGTGCCCAAAAGACTGGCTCAAGGTTTGTGTTACTTAACATCACTGTCTAGCTATCTAACTATACTGCCACTAAACACCGTGAATAGCAACATGTTTCTCACCAGTGATACAAATGCGCTGTCACCTAATACCCAAATCTATGAAATCTCCGGTATTTCGGGTAAGCAGAAGGTACATGAAAATACACCAGTCATAACAGCACATGGGATTGCCTGGAGAGATGTCACCACTCACACTGCCAAACCCAGGTACCAGCCACCCTGAAGACAGTTTGCAGCAGGCCATTTACTCATTTAGATGTCAGAGGTAGGGCTACAAAGAGACTTCCACATGCACTCCCCAGATGAATGTGGATGTCGATGGCAAACCCTACCACCTCACCCAGCTTCATCCACCTGGCAGAACACAAGTGATCCAGCACAGCAGAGCCTGAACACTGCTTGACCAGACATGGGAAGCTGCAGGGAAAACTCTTCCCAAGATGTCCCCACTGACAAAAGCAGAGGAACCAGAAAACACAAAGAAGGAAAGAGCACGTATTTCCATCTGCACTATGGTTAGGATCAACAGCCAGTCCCAAAAGAGCCTGCAAAGAAACACTGAGTTCTCTCAGGAGTGTCCCTTTTCAGTGGAAGGGGTCAGTTGGGAATTAAATCTTAACAGCCTGTGCTGCAATCAGCTTATAGTAAAAGAAATCGAGGGGCAGATGCCACAGGGGACAGAGGTGGGCACACACCCTTTCGCTGAGCAGCGTTCCCAGGGACGGGCCGTTACGGGCTCTGCGCCGGGAGCGGAGGGTTTGCAGGAGGAAGCACCCCCTCTGCAGGCTGAGACTGCAGCACCGCTAACGCTGCTCTGCCCAAGCAAAGAGGCTCAATTCGAAAGGCAGCTGCAGGGAATTCTCTCAGAGTCACTGAAATGCAGGAAGAAGAATCCAGGATATCCAAATGAGCAGAAAACCGGTACAGATCTGTGTTTTATAAGCAGTTCCACTGCACCGTCTGGTCTGGGATCAAATAATCCCTTCAACACAAACCAAAGATAAGACAGAAAACCAAAATAAAATCGGAATACAGTTGCATAAAACAAAATATTTGAATAAATGGAAAAAATAAGAAGACATTTGTTTCCATTTCATTTGAATACTTTTTTTTTAAGTGCACTTCCTCGTGATATTTTCCAGAAGAAAACATGGAACAGATATACAAACACTATCTACTTGCAAATTTTTAACATATCAAAATAGACTTTAAACACTTACCATGAGATTTCCATCACTGTAAATAACTACAGAACTACAAATTAAGCATAAAACTAATTGAACAAACATCAAGTAGCTAAAGTGTGTCTACAGAAAAGATTAATGTAATTATAGCTCAGAAATTTGAGAAGAGAATATTTTGAATAAGTAGGTAATTAAGTTAAGAGAGGCCTAAAGAAAGATTTCACACTCACATTCATATGCTGAAGCAGTTTAAAAATAGAGAGCAAGAACTGCCTGACTTCACTTTTAATTTTAGCTGGGTGATGAGCTGGTCCCAAAGACAGAAAGGGACAGCAGGATTTTTTCTCAGCAAAGTGCCCTTCGTATTTTTATGTGAAGGAAATGCAGTATGTTCTATTAATATCCTGTTGTAGCCCTAGATGAGTCTAGGCACCCTTTCAATCAGGAAAAAGTTCTGGTTTTCTTCTTCAAATCACTTCCACTCTCAAAGACACACGCAAGTTGGAGAACCTCCCAGCTGACCTGGCCACTGCACAGGTAAACATCCACACAGGAAAAGACACTTAGTTTTCCCATAAGTCACCTCTTGCAATTACTAAAGCTATAATTTTCTCTCACAAGTAGGGAAAAGCAAATGATTGAGTTTGCACCTTGATATAAGTTTAACTTCAATCTCATTTTAATTATCATCTGGGCAAAAAATGTCAATACCAACCAGAAAGGTGGGCGAGTGGGTGTGGGGGGAAGAAAAGTTGTTTGACTTAATGCTGGCATAATGCCTGGGCTCTTCCAAAGAAGCTGGGGAGAAGTATACAGACTTTTCCCACATCAAGAGAGACTCTTCCTCTGGGTATGGCTCCCTCACACACTTCACCTTCCTGAGGTCTCTCTGATTAACCAGCACAACCTTCACCACAGCAGGTCTCTGCCCATCCAACAGTGGCAGATTCTGGGCCGGCAAATCCTCACAGCGGGGCAGGACTGAAATCCTTCCTGGTCAATGGCATCCCACAGAGAACTTTTTTGTCCATCAGGAAATGGTTGAAATGGAGGATGATCAGCTTGTATATTATTTTTTGGCATATTCTTCCCAAAGTGTCAGCCATCCAAGTGAAGGTCAGATGCTCCCCAAAATCCTCAGCTGTCTCAAAAGCACCCTTTTAACTAAGGCTAATTTTCTTGGCAGATGGCAATGGTTAAAACCTAGGCAGGAGTTAATCCTGTGGTGAAAACAAGCATCCTAAACTCTCCCCTCATCTTCCACAGTTGCATTTTCTTGCTTGCATTTTGGAGCAACAATCAGCAGTAAGACTACAATCATCCACCCCCTCTTATGTTTAGCCTTTAACTGTGGATTCACCTTAGGCTCCACCTTAAATTTCTTACATGCATTAATACTTGTCACTGAATCACTCCAGCTACTTCTGTGAACAAGCATTTGCAAATTTGATTTGCTAGGAATGTGAAGTGCAAGTTAGTGGAAGTTTGCATTAACATCCTGCCAGTCATCAATCCCTAGGTGAGGATGGCCTGCCATTCTGATCCACAGCCCCCTATCTTAGTGAACTGTGTGCCTGAAAGCATGAGGTCCATGCTGTCCTCTTAGTGTCCTGCTTCCATCCATGTAGTCCTCAAGGAAATAAAGCAGAGTACAACCCTTATGCAGGTGACCCCAGGACAATGTACATCATTTGCTTACATCCTTATACCTTTTGCTTTTAATCTTAACACCACTTTGCATTTTTAATTACTGTATTTTTTTTCCACAATCCTACCTATCCCCCAATCCATGTCTGAAGTTCCACAGAGTTCTAAAAACTTTTAAAAATTATGATTTACACACAAAGGGCACCATCTTTTCTCCCATCAGAAGCATGCTCTGCATTTCATTTGTACACATCAAATTAGCTCATTTACTCTTTTCACGCCTAGCATTTCTAGTTTAAATGTCAGATAGCAAAACTGGCCCAGACATCAAGAGCACTCTACTCCCACCA
The DNA here is from genome assembly GCF_047495875.1 of Pithys albifrons albifrons. Lineage (NCBI taxonomy): Eukaryota > Metazoa > Chordata > Aves > Passeriformes > Thamnophilidae > Pithys > Pithys albifrons. The sequence continues at coordinate 10,839,915 of NC_092466.1, forward strand.
CAGGAATGACAACTTCCACTTGACTTACTGCATTAAATGAAGTTAAAGCACTTGGAACTGAAAACTGAAGAGATGACCAATTCCTTTTGTTTTACTGAAGATCCCTTCATTTCAATCAGAGATGCCTCCTTCAAGAAGGTTGTTGGCTGATATTTTTACCTTCTCCTGCTTAAGTTCAACACAAAGTTTGTAGGGAGAGATCATCACTCCTGTATCACTATTTATAGTTACTTACTCTATCCTTATCCTAACAAGACCCTAATCAACAAAGCTTCTGATCCTCCTAAATTAAAATTGTAACACAAAGTAATTTTTGGTTGAAGGAGCAGTCAATATGACTAAAATTCCTCCTTTTCTTGCTAAAACAAAAAGAAAGGAATTTTTCAAAACCCAATTCTTCCTCATTTCCTTTCCTAAACAGTTCAGATAATGCTTCTCTTTCACCCTCCTGTGTAAACAAATCAGTTACAGGTTATAGGTAGGAGAGGTTGGTGTTCTGTGGCAGAGGATAAAGAGATTCAATTTCTTTCCACCTTCTAGAAAAGGAAAAATATTCCTTTGAAAGAGTTTATCGTGCAGACACACTCCTTCCTACACAGCACCCTACCCTTGTCCCTTCAGCATGGTAATACACCAGACTCCACCACGTGGTGAGTACAGCCTTGGCAAAGCAGTTCAGATTTCATAAGGGAAAGTATAAAATACTTGTTCCTTGCTCAAACAAGCAGCCAAGTCTGAGTTTGCTTCCAGAGCAAATTCAGATCCAGAGGAGTGCCGGGAGACCATTCCTCTGGCTTCAATAGCCTGTCTGGTGGGATGCTACTATGTAAGAAACATTCTCCAGGGCTCATGGAAGATGCAAGGTAGTTAGTTGCTACAGCACTGGTTTTACTGCCTGTGTACAGAGCAATGAACCTGAGGGGGATGTGTTCTCGAAGCCAGGCTCCCAACTGGTCCAGAAACATCACTACCAGCAAGCCCTGGCACCTAACAGGAACGCCTGCTACTCTCACCGCTGCCACCCGTGCACTTCTGTTCTTAGAGCAGTGGTCACTCCTAAACGCTGGTCACTCTGGCAGCTTTGCTACAGATAAATAAGTACAATTACCTCAGGGAACTTAAATTAAAACTTGCCTGTCTGTCTCACACAGTTATATACAACTCTGTCACGTTCAAGCTTGAATAGGCATTTTTTTTCTGCCTCTCTTGATGATTTTGTTTCTTAGGAACAGGGGACAGAGGTAGAGGGCAAAAAATTATATATTCCAAATCTCCTGGAATAACTGAAGTGTCTAACCCCAGATCTCGCCGTTCATTTGTCACAAGTCACACTCTTGGTCAGTCTCTGCTTTGTCCACTGTGAGCCAACCAGAGAGACCTCCTCCCATGCTGTGCTATTTGTGCAAACTGCTAATTTGGAGAAAAAAGTAGATACAGAGCTGGTTTGCTCCTAGTGAGGTCTCCCTGGCATCCAGCTAAGAGGTGAGAAAACTAAATATAACAAACTTAAAACTACAATTATTGTAGGGGAGTTTGCCAGAGCCGCTCTGAAGCTCCTAATGGTCTGTCGGGGATTTATGGATCAGCTGTGAAAATTTACTCACAGCTAAAACTTGCCAATCAAGTCCTTGGCTTTGAACACTGCTACCAACTTCCACATAATACAGCTTGAAATTACAGAAATGTCAAAGTGAAATAGTAGGTTTTAATGCTTCAGAGAAGGACGTGCAAGAAAAAAAAATCTATCATACTAAACGGCTCAATAAGAAAAATGTGGCAAGACTTTTCTGCAAGTTTATATCTTTGTTTAAAAGAGTCTTATAATCTACAGAGCCGGAGGAGATTACAAGTACTGCCAAAACACACAGTAAGGACAGTATGTTGCACAGAAAAGGCTACAAACTGCTGTCATGCAGTTTAGAGCAAATTCCCCCCATAAATTATGCCAAGCAATCTAGAAAATAATATTAGTTGTTGATATTTTATGTCCTTGCCATATGGATGGGGATGAAAAGGAATCTTCATAAAATTTATAAAAGCTTCTTTGAATATAGGGAGAAATTGTATCTGTTATTTTCATGTTTTTTCCATAAAAAACTGCAGCAAATGTAACAAAACAAAACAAAAAAAAATCCTGAGAACTTACAGGGAAACAAAGCAACTAGCCAGCTTACACGAGAGATGCAAGACCATGTGTCATTTCACCCAAAATGCTCAGCACAAACTGGATGGCAGCAGTGATGGCCACCTGGAAGCGCAGCGCTGTGCAGAGGAGCTGATGGGCTCTTTGTAAACCCTCTCCACCTCTGACTCTACAAATCCCTAAAGCTACTGAGGCTTCAACACTCCAGAGTAGTGGGTTTAAAACATGTCAGAGCCCTAATACGCTATTGAGCATTACAAAGGGGCATGGATCTGCACTCCTCCCTACACAGATCTGTGCCTAAAACAGGAAAAAAAACCTTTTGAGACAGTATAAGTATAAAGTAGAGAGTAGTTCTTTAATGGAAGTTTTTAGGTGCATCTATACACTCCATGGCATCCCTGGGTGGGCCCAACGACCAAAAGTAACTACCCCTATCAGTAATTACCCCAAAAACCAAGCAGTAAAGAGTCATGCACATGCAGATGATAGAAACTGATCATCTAAAGCCTTACACACACAAATAATCCTCATATGTATGAGTAAAGCTTTGCAAGATCAGTCTCGTATTATATACATTATATCCAAAAGGGAATTCATGTTTTATTTACGGCTGACAAGCAAACTCTTGGCCACCTAATGTATTTTATTATGTTACATATTTATAATATAAAGACACGCTGCTTTACTCTGCACAGACATCCTTTAATCACCTACATAAAATTACAAATTCACTTCTAGCCCTTGCAGATTTCAAGTGAATTTTTTTTAAAGGAAATTCAATCCTTTAGTACTTTGCAATGCAGAAAACCTACAAAACTTAAACAGTCATGATCTCATGACTTTTAGAAGCCTGACCTACCAAAGATACAGGACATGTGATTAACTTAAATTTCATTGTCAAATTTAGAGTATTTAGTTGGCATTTTTACTTCTCCAGAAGCTGTGTAGAAAATATGAAAATTGACCTGGATGCAAGTACCTCAGAACTTCTATTCTTTTGTTTAAAGCACCTTGCCTGTGACACTCTTTGCTCAAGCTGCCTACAGAGGTATCTATGAACACCATCCCAGTCACCCACCATTCTTCTGCAGTACTTAAAAACATGCTCACCCACAGACACATCAATGACACTTTCCTAAGTGTAATGCACATCACAGTAACTTGAGGCAGAGCTCTTGGGCCATCTCAGAGCAAGTCTACAAAAAGATGCCAACAGAAGGGCCAAGCCCTGCGGGTCCCGTAAGAAAGTGTTGCTACACAACAGAACAGTGACCTTGAATTAAGCAGTAAAGAAAAGAGCCAGTGTTTGGTTGTGAGTTGGCAGGATGGTGGAAAGCTGTAGATGACCTTACAAGAATGTGCCATGAGTGGGACACAAATGGATGGCACAGAGTACATGGATAGCAAGGGTGTGGATGTTAAGATGTGTTAGTGAAAGACTTTGGAAGATAAGAAGAGCCTAGGGCTGAAAAAAAAAATCTCATCCTTGTTTGCTGATGTTTCTCTCTGCAGTTTCAGTAGCTGAGAGCCATCTTTTCTCCAAATTCTGTTCTCAGTCTGAATTGTGTATAGTCTCTGGACAGAAATTTATGTGGGGGAGCAGAGGAAATCTCAGACAATCTCTAAAGTAGCATCCAGACAGCAAACCATGCAAACACACAGAGGTGTGCACAGCTCTGCAGGGACTGGAGCAAACTTTACTGTAATCCAAGTTAATCTATTCTCACTCTATTTCCAGAAAAAAAAACAGAAAAAAGGATGAAAAAGACATTATTAAAGCTCTATACGGGATTTTGTTTTCAGTATTTTGCAATTTGATCTTACAGTTTTTTAAAAAAACAAGGCCAAAAAGAGAACAATAAAACTTGGTCAGCGTAATGAACTGTATGTGTCATCAACCTAATAAAATTACTTAGCACATCCTTCCCTAAGAGGAGAACATGTTAATCCACAGGGACAGAAATAGATTTCTTACTGCAGAAACAAACTGTGGTCAATCTACTGAAGCTTTGCAATTATACAAGATGCAAAAGCCCACAGAAGAGTATTTTTTATCTCAATAAAGGCGACATCAGCCATCAAGCCACTTGTTGCAGAGGCACTTAAAGTCTGTTTCTTTAAACAAATACTAAAATATAAGTGAAAAGACAAGTGCAACTCTTGCACATTTCCAAAGCAGCCGAAGCTCACAGACACCATCAACTCACTCATCTCCTCACTCGGGAATACAAAAAAGCCACAATGCATAAAACTGCAGCTCTTGACATTACCAAATTCAAGACCTTTGACATTGCCTGAATTTTAATGCTCTGCATCCCACTGTAGACAAAATCACACAATTTATGGCAGGAGGAGGAAAGTTAGGATGAGATGACACCAGATGCTTTTGTTATCTCAAAAGCCAGTAAGACAGGTGATCAGAAATGAGCCAGGGAGCTTGCTCATGACCTGCCCACAATACCGTTTTCTCTGTCCATCCTGGCCAGCAGAAAACATTACTCAAGGGAATGGGAGATAAACACTTCCTATCCTGTCCCTGTCTTTTCCTAGGAAGAAGTAATCCAGAGGTAGTGAAGCAGAATCCCTCTAAAAGCAGTCACCATCATCAACATTTCAAGTAACACAGACTTTAGAGTTAAAACCGTGCAGAAGATGCGTTACACCTCACAACCAGCAGAGCTACAGATTCCTGTCACCTCCAGAGTCGGGCAAGGCTTGTGGCATTGTTGGAGCATTCTGCAAAGGCTGCTGAGACACCTGCATGTGTTTAAACTGAGAGGATGAAGGACAAATCAGAACAGCATCATTCTGTGCAACAGTCACACAGTGCACCCCGGTCCCGCTCTCTGCCTGTTCAGCTCATCTCCCAGCAGGAACATGCAGAAAAACAACAAATTCATCTTCCTTGTGGTTCCCCAGATACACAAGATAAATATGCAACCTGTGGTACAATTAGTATCAGTCAAACACACATTTCACAAGTTTACATAAACGCACACAAAAATGCAGTAAGCCTGGTACAAAACAACCCCTGGTGCGCCCATCCACACTGATCCTTTAAGAAAACAAGCCTTTGCCCTCTTCCTGCAACAGAATACCCAAGGCTTTTATTTGGCATTTTTCTAAATAGGCAAGAGACATTTGTAAAATGGGCTAGGCTTGAGCTGTCAGAATAGGACAGATATTAAACGTTTCTAAAACCCAAAGGAGCAGGTTTTCTGGTTTCACCCTGTGTGTCAAGTGACAGCTTCACTGTGATGGGTCATTAGCGTGACAAAGAGAAAGCAGCTGGACACAGAGAGGGGCAGAGGCTAACAGAGAGATTACATCCTTAAATCAACTATAAAACGTTACAAAGGATGAAGAAGAGGAAAAAAAGGGGAGTATATTCAGGGGAATAAAGTCAGTCTGATAAAGTGTCTAGCTGCAAATCAGATGCAATTAATTAATTTAAATTTAAAAAATTATCACCACAGCTTACTCTTCTGAAAAAAGATTCTGTTTGAAGAAGTATTTTAAAGTGACTAAAATTATTATTTCATGCAAACAATCTATTTTTACTCTCCTAAATTTCTCCAGTCCTATATGAAGTAAAAATGTATCTTTGAAGATCCAGCTCTTCCCATTTTGACATTCCTCATAAAGGATCACAACTGGACATTATTGAGGTTTCTAAACATCTCCATCTTCCTTTCCTCCAAATGAGACCAGGAAGATTTTAGAACCATCACCACAGTGTAACAGTGGCTCAGCAGGTCCCACGTGACTCTCACCATTAGGCGCAGGCAGCTCGGAATGGGGTGAATTATGAAGAAAATCAAGAACATATTTTCCAGTCTTCCCATTGGTGGGAACAATAGTGTTAAATTTCCCATAAAAGAGCAATATCCAGGCAACTGAGTTTTACTAAAGAGAACTGCATTGCCATGTGTTGTATTCCAAAAGCCACTTACCACACTGCTTCTTATAAATTACGTGTTATTTAACTTTTTAATAAAGTTGATGTTGCTACTGTTATCTCTCTCTCCATTAAAATACTTGAAAAAAAATTGACATTTTGAGGCAACTAAGAATTGATTGATAACTGATAATGCAAATCAGATCACATGGAAATGTTTGCATGCAATGGGTTCTTTCTGAATTCTTCTGTTCTGACCCCTTTCCACTTTGCACCTCTGTGCTCGCTCCTCAAGCCTTAAAGTCAATCTTATTGTGCTTCTCTCATAGGCTGTTGGGTTTTAAATTTGAGATTAAAGAAAACAAACGAACAAATCAAACCCAAACCCCACACTTTCAGTCATTTTTGTTTATGTACAAAAACATCCATATGCTCAAGCGATCTTTAAGCTTTGGGTCACACCTGATGTACAAGAAGGACCATTGTTTTCCATCAAAAAAATAAAAAATAAAAATTTTAATTAGACTACTTGAAGCTAATAATCATCACTGCTGCTCCTTTTTGAAAACAACTACAGTTAAAAGTGAAGTACCCTCTGAGTGTCTCTGTCCCTGCCCCCTCCATGCACACACGCATTTGGTACAAGCATTTTAAGTCCTGATTTTACCTCAGGTGAGGTGTAAGAACAGTCTTGGTAATTACACAGCAAGAGGCCAGACAATTCCAGGAAAACTGCAGTTCCCTCACTGTGTGTTTCATAACATACACGGACAATGAATGGGAAACACAAGGAGGAGTTTAATAATGCAGGTTTAGTTCCTACATTCTCTGGCAAGTAACAAACCACCCAGTCTGCCTTTGCAGCTCCTGTCTCTTGGTAAAGCTGCTCAGCTAAGACAGCTAAAGTCTCCTCTGTTTTGTTTTCATGTCTACACAGGGCTGTTACAGTTGTTTGAACACAAACTTCATGAGTCTTCAGGGCTCTGTAGTGCAGGGAAGCCACGCAGATTTTGGAGATGTTCTTTACAAGGTAAATAAATACGGAAAGCCTGTATCAGTAACAGTAAGAAGAGAAACAGTAAAACCAGTGTTTCTCCTAATGTTCCCTTGTTAAGTATCAGCTTAGCCTTTGCCATATATGCCAAACTATTTGCCATGACTAATGTATATAATGGGAGTACATTTCATATTTTATCTCTCCTGAGAGACCTTGGGGGGGGCGGGAAGAAAGGAAAAAGAGAGAGAAAATCCCACACTGCAGAAAACAGGAAGAAAATTTTAAAAAGCGTATGTTTAACATAATGGGTTTAAGTTTAAAAAAAATAAAATAAGCTGGAGGTAATTTTCCCTGATAAGTTTCCTCCTTGCTGCTATAGGAAATAAAGGATTCAAAGCGTACAGCACCAGCCTGCTTACTCCTCTCTGCCCCCAGACCTGGCACTAACTGATGACAACTTGGGCGCAGATGTTGGAAATTCCATCTTCCTTCCAGAGGAGCTCAAAATCTCCAGGGTACAACGCCTTAGGAAAAAAAGATATTAACTCTGGTTTTCCCCCCATTGTTTTAAGGCATCATTATTCAATTGGTAAAACAAACATATATTTCTATATCAACACGGGGAGTTAAAAACTGCTCCATTTTCACTGGGTACATAGTACCCATGACAAATCATTAGAACCAAAAGCAAACAAAGAGTTGCACTGCCATACAATTCAGTCTCATGCAGTCCACTTGTGGCATGTTTTAAGCAAGAACTTTCACAAAAAGCACTCTTCATACAACATCTTTATAGTTAAACCACAGCTGCCACTCAGTCCTTTCTCTCAGTTATTCCCAGCTAGTTGCTCCATCAGACTGCAGTGAATCACACACCTGGAATTATTAACAGGAGTCTCCACTCTCTCATGCTGCTTAGGCACTCAAACCAATCTAACAGCAGGTGCTAACATTTGTCACACACTGACCTGTCATCTCAAAATTATATTTTGCAATGCAATTGCAAATTATAAACAAAACCTCCAAATCATAAATTTTCTCATAAGGACAAAGACTTACCAAAAGAAGGAAAAAAACCCCCAAACCAGCAGTTCCAATGACACATTGTTTTTTGCAGAGATTTCCCATATGTACTTCACTTGATGGCACTACAGCCCCTACCCTGCATTTCCACTCCTTCCACACAACTGCAGTAGAAAGTGGTTATGAACACTGGCCAACACCATCACAACTGTTCTTCTCAGTCTTCTGCTTTATTTCACAAGCAAGGGTATGTTTTTGTAAGTCATCTTCTGTAAGATGTAAATTCACATTTCCGTTCTCCAGCAAGGTCTGATTCTCATCTCTACAACTTGCAGGCTTTGACTGCAATAAAGCTTTCAGTTTTGGAAAATAAGAAGTATTTTCCCATCACACATCACAACAACCTGCATAGATAGAATTCTTTAACTGCTCTGTAAATCTTATCATTGGACCTTTATTATCAACTGAATTGACACTGTCACTCTGGGGGAAAAAGTACAGCATGTACACAGCATATTTCAATTTATATTTTATTGTATTCGGGTCCTACCAGCAAGGAATTTCAAATTAGGGATTCAGTATTATTTATATTAAAATTACATTGCAAATGTTAAAGCAGAGAGACACTTAAGGGATATAGTACATGCTAGCTGTGTTTCATGAGGTCAGTCAATGTAGCTGCTACCAAAACATTTCACATCTCCAGTTTTGCTAAATTTGAGTCCTTATTCAAAGCTCAGCATTCAACAGTGAAAGTCTGCCAGCTGCCCATCTAGGAAGCCATTTTTTACAAATACATCACTTTTCACCTAAAATCTGTGAAGTTTTCTAACAAAACTACTCGAGGGAAGAATGAAGGAATCCAGAGACCTTTTAAAGTTCAAATGGTATAATGAAAAATGTGTATTTTTATATTATAATGACAGTGTTGAAACAGGGAGATGTTCTGTTAAACACCACAGAATATTCTGACCTACAAAAGTCTGAATTAGCATTCTGCAGCTGCATGTTTGTTTACTGCAGCTCGCAAAGCAAAATGATGGCAATTGTTAAAGAAAAAAAGTCAAGAAAATCAAAGTGCTCAGGAAACAAGGTCAATGTTTTCTTCCCTAGTAACGAAACCATGAGTTCATTTTGTAGAAGAATCACTGTTTTCCTTTCCATCCTATTTTACAGGTCACAGTACCTGTTCTGGCATAATAGAAATTAATTCAAAAGAGAAATTTCAGACATTCCCCAATATATCTCTTCCTAAAAACCACTGAATATCCAATTCAGATTATAAAACACCAAGTTATCAGCAAAACAAAATACAAATCACCTGCCTTTCCAATTCAAGGCATTTACTAATTATGAGGTAAACACAGAGGCGCACACCACGCGGTTACAAAACCGTATGATCAAGTTGCAGGACCTTAGATGGAGATGTTCAATGTTTGCCATCCTGTGTCACGTTACCATGACAAAGAATGGTCTGAACATGGCACCTCTCTCAAATCTTTCCATTAAAGATAGGATCAAAAGGAAACCATTTCGAGTTTTCCTGCCTATAATTTACTGGGAAGGGTGACCGGCAAAAATGTAATGCCCTCATACGTAACATGCGCCACACCAGAAATAAAATCACGAAGTACTCTCAGCAGCTCTACCTGACTTGCAATAGACATTCACATAAAGTCTTGGGAAACATGAAAAATAAAGGCTGCCATTAGAGACTGTAATGTAAAACTTAAGGCTGATTTTGAGCAGGTCTAAATTATGTTGTAGTTGCACAATAATTCATATCTGCCACTGCAGCTGCCCAGCGGACTCAGGAAGAAACCATTAGTATTTCAGATTCAGTGCAAATCCCTAAGTCTGTACTTCCAATTAGAAATTAAAATGTAGGTAATGAGGACCTTGAATGTTTTCACCATTAAGTTACAAACTAAGATTTAAAAGCAAACAGTCTAAAAGAAGACCATGCACCAAATTTACGGGCCTCACTCTGCAGTAACTCTAAAAGTCCAGTTACATACATATTTATACAAGCTGATGTGACTCCCAACTTAAAACATCGTTCATGACTTCAAGTTTGCTGAAACGTAAAATCACACATGCACATACGTATTGATATACATGTAGGTAAGTATTTCGCAAATGTTAAGTGAGAGAACTGACATAATTTCCTGTTAGTTACATTGTTGGGTCTTGTTAACAAACGGGTGCCGGGCATGGCAAAGCCAGCGCCTTTCATGAAGGGGTTGCTGCGGGGAAGTAGCGCAAGGCGAGCAGCGAGGCCGCGGCAGCTCCGCCGTGCTTTGTCATTGCTGGACGGTCGGACACGGGCTCAGCCCAGTTGGTCGCCTGGGACATAATATCGAAAGCGTTTCTCAATCTACACGACTGCGCAGCACCCAGCGTCCTGCTCGTCAACTCAAGCAGCAAATCTTAAAGTAATAGAGGGCAATTGTAACAGCTCCGTAGCTGGGCGCTCATTAGTAGATCAACTGCTCTGCTAAAAGCCCTTACCTCTTTTAATACACTATGACTTGGGAAAAGTCAGATAACAGTGCACGCAGCCACCTTGAATCAGCACAGATCGACTTAGGCGTTACTCATGCTTCACGTACTAACTACAGAGCATTCGGTTTGTCTTCAAGCTTCTCGCTTAGCCAGAAAAGTATCGCTGGCACCACTGCATCTGTGTACCACAAGTGCTTTTCCCCCTCTTTCTGGATGGAAAACGAAACAGCAAAATGCCATTCACATCGCTGCGCTCGTTAGTCAGCCTTTCACGCACACACAGGTTACATTTCCCGTGACAGTTTTGCAGGAATGCGGTCCCTCCCGGCCCAGCAGAGCCCCTCTCGGGCCAGGCCTGCCGGGGGATCCGCAGCAGCGGAGCTGCGGCCGGGCCGAGAGGGCGGGCGGAGCGCAGTGCCCGGCCCAGCACCCCGCCGGGACAGCCGCGCTGCCAGGGCGAGCCCTCGGCAAACCGACACGGGCGGCTTTTCGGACAAAAAACTTCTGCTGGGGAGCGGGGCCGGGGCCGGTCTTTAGGGCAGTCCGTGCCCCCATCAGAGGGGACAGCCCCGCCACCACCCGCACGGAGAGGCGAGGTGAGGCTCAGCCCCGCGGGCACCGCTCGCCCAGCGTCGGGGCCGGTGCGGGGCCGACCCTCCGCCCCGGCTGTCAGTCTGGGCGTGGGGGAGGGAAGGGGGGCACCGCCGCCGGGCAGCGAGAGCGACCCGCGCCTGCCCGCCCGCCCTCCCGGCGCGCCGGAACGCGGGGCGGCTCTTACTTGTGCAGGAGCTGGGGCAGGCTGGGCGGCGGCATCCCTCGGCCGGGGGCCCCGCTGCGGGCATCGCTCTCCGGCGGGTCAGCGCCGCGGGAAGCCGGGGCCTGGCTCATGGCAGCGACGGGGACCATGCGGGGCGGCCCCGGAGGCGCGGGTGGCCGCGCAGCCCTTGGCCGCGGCGGCGGGAGGGAGCGACGGAGGGAGGGAGCGACAAGGGAGGGAGGGGGCAAAGGACCGGCCCTGGAGACAACCGCGCTCCCCCAGCCGCCCCCCCGTCGGGCTGGCGGCGGCGGGACAGGCAGCCCCCTGCGGCTGAGCCCGCCCTGCGGGAGGGCTGCGGTCACCGGCGGGGGCGGCCGGCGGAGCCCCGGCTACGACGGAGGGAGGGGCGGGCGGTGCCCCCGGCCCGGCCCAGCCCCACCTGGGCGCCGGGCCCGTACCCTCCCTCCTCCGCCAGCACCTGTCCGGTGGGACGGACCCGCGCCCGGGGCAGCGCGGCGGCTCCGCCCGCTGTCCCCGCCGGGGCGGGATGGCCGGGGCGCACCTGTGCGGAGCACCTGGCCCTGCCCAGAGCACACCTGCCCGGGACACCTGGCCCTGCCCGGGGCTCGCCCTACGAGGCGCCCTCGACAAGGAATGGGCTGTACAGTAAAGAGCGAGCGGCACTGGGCCCTGAGCGCTCCAGCAGCGGTTTACAAACATCGAATCTCCCCCTTTCCCAAGGGCACGGGGGAAAGCACGCGTATTGTTCTAATCCTTCCCCGCTAGCACCTCTGCAGAAATGTTATTAGTCATTTATCAGACATAGGCGCTGTCAGCTGATACAGAACGGGAGAAGAGAGTGTGCCCCAGCCAATAATATAAACCTTCTCGAGTAACAAGTCATCTCTATATCAAACCCCCGGTCAGGGCCCGACCAGCATGGGCTAATAAAGGATGTCGATCCTGGGTTTCCGCCTTCTAAACTCATACCTTAGCGGGATCAAGACCTACCCAGGAAGGCTTTACCCGGTGCTGTAATAACACAGGACTAAGGAGTAGAATTGCTGCATGATGATACAGTGTGACAAAAACATTTTACCTGCACATGTTTTGGGAGGATAGTTCATATGCCCAATGGAGCAGAAATTACACTCTTGTACTTAATAAGTAACACTGAAAATGTTACTTCGAGGTCTTCAATACTTGCTCCTGCGCTGCCTCTGCTTGCTGCGCACCCTCCCCCCCGGCACACACGCTCACACACGCACTGAGGAAAGCAGAAACATCCTGGCTCCTTTGAAAACTTAATCCTTATTCAAGGGAAAGATGAATTTTGAAAGAGGTCAGGTTCTCCCTCCCTGCACCTGGCATAGTCATTTACAAGTATGTAGCCTTCTAAATGGGAACAAAATGCCACCTCTGGTGACTGGAAAATTTTAAGTTAGTTGCATTAATCACGTACTTTGCACTTTGTAGATGGGGAGCACCAACCAGGTGCAGGGCAGTGAAGAGCTGGGCTGATTTCAGTTGCAGTGTTACTTACTGGTAATTTGTCACTAAATGCACCTTTTAAAAATGAATGGCAATTAGTACTTGTTTAGACACTTCGAGTTACACACACACTATATTCTGAGAAAAATAAAAAAACTAGGCTTCACATTCTTTCCCCCAAGAAAAAGAAATTTGCAGTATTATGTGTTTTCTGGTTCAGGAAGACCAAGTGGTGGTCAGTGCTGTATCACTACAAGATGACTGATCTCCCAGCAAAGGAAGAGTAAGATCTGACAGACAGGTAAGGCAACACATGGGAACAAAAAAATTAGCGTGCGGGGCCATCTCTGCCCAAAGTTTAAAGCAAATCTCAGATGCCCACTGATCATCCACAGAAAAAGTCGCTTTGTGTGAATTTCCTGAGCAGCAGAGAAAGCCCTTGAGAGACCAAGTGACAGCCACTTTCTGCTGCCTGTAATTATTTGAGGAAGTGAAAGATGGTGACTCATGGCTCAGAGGGCAGCAGGAGCACAGCTATGACACTAATGCATGGCCCTGGATTAGAAGGTGGATAGTCACAAGAACGTGTTACTTCGCACAGACATATTACATCACTTGTAAAAATGGATCAAGTGTGTTTTACTAGGCACTACTATTTCTGCATTTAATGTATACAGTGTACAACTCAGCATTCAGTCTCAGCATGGGGTCCTAAAACTCGGCAAAGATTTTCTCCATTCATTCTAATGCCACAGCCCTTATCCCCATGTCTGCTTCTTGTCAAGGTTTTTTTCTCTTTTGCTGTCATACCCCAGTGTTTGGCTTGGCATGACCCGCTGTGGCAGATCAGGGGCACTGACCCCCCACTGCCAGCTGGTCGCTGCCTTACCTCAATGCACCAGCACAAGGTTCACTCAGAGGTTGTCCTATGGTGAAATACAAGAGTGTGTGCGAGCAAGCACAGTCTCACCAAGATTCATGGACTCTCTTATTCAAGAAATCAACATAAGCAGTTTTCTGTCCAAGCCTTACAGTATTTCTGGAGCATTGCCACAAGAGAGGAAGAACAGTGGCTGGGCCAAACAACATAGTTTTAGAGTCTGGATTTGGCAGTAGAACTGAACAAGTGCAAACTGCTATACAAGACCCTATTCTCTTAATATGGAACATAGTTATTATGCACATAGAGAAATTGTATCTGTAGTTTTTTTCCCTCAACTAGAGTTGTATTTGTGTTTGTGTAGCTGTCAGCTAATGGGGATTTTGACAACGATACTGGCAATACATTGATATTCCTGTTGTTGACTTCCTATGTATTAAATAGCTAAGATTTAGATTAAAAATGCTGATTTTTTCAAAGTATCTATGCCATGGGTTTTAATGAGTGCTCATGCAGAAAACACTCCTAGCTAATAATTTCAGCAGAGATTAATAGGCTTACTACATCTCCAAATACTACAAAACAATCCCCACCTTTTACTGTGCCTTTTTTGAGTTTCCACTTGTAGGAGTCTGCTTGCTGAAATTAAAGTCCTGATCTAATTGCTGTTCTAACTTGCACAAGGATAAATCAGAAGCAGCTCTCTGGTATAAATGAACTCACATCCAGAATATTACATTTTTAGGAGGCAGATTAACAGGCAGAACCCAGGAAAAAGGAAGTGACCATAAATTAGAAAAGTGATAGAGAGAGGAGCACACAGAATACTGTGTCCTCATATAGTTCAGCATCAAATAACAAAACCAGCTGTAATTTCTTTGCTTTAGGAGCTCTATTAACTATAGAGTTACACAGCAGCAAGGAAACACATCTAAGAATAAAAGATTATAGCAAGTCAATCTGCCTATTAGTCTGAGTAAGACCTTTCCTTGATTCGTGCCTGAACCTGTTATTCTGTGACCTGAAATTTAATATTTTGTGACTTAACTGCCTTAAATGCCTGAAAATTAATATATAATCATCTCTCCATTATTAGGGAAAAGACACAGGTGGAAAAAAAAAAAAAAGAATGATGGGTAACCTGGGTAACACAAGTACTTCTGGGCCAGGGTCGACCTGGCTGTAAGTGTTGTTCCCCACTGTAAATGTTCTGCTCACTTAAGCTGCAAACTGCAGAACCAGTTTAGGTGCCACTGTGCATGTAGCTTATTCTCAAGGTGGGTAAAGCACCCAGACAATAATGGAGAAAAAAACTCTGGTTTTTACTGTTATTACAGTGCACAGGTATTTTTAATATTTATAGAGCATGATCTAGATAGTGTTGTGATGGTTCTGCAGCAGCAATGGTCATTAAAATACAAACATGATTTCATATAGAATGAGATATCATCTTTTAAATAGGATTGAAGTAACCTAAGTATCCAGTTGCAGGAATAAAAGACTTCATCTAGGAAGAATGGCAACATCGTACTCCTTAACGCACTGGAAGGCGGCAGGGAAAGCACACTCTCTTACATGACTTCCAAGACTCATGAAGGAAAATACCTACAAGATCCAGAAAAATCGATATGAAAAACACTTCAGGCTTGGCAGAGTATGATTATTAACATTGGCTTTTCCCAGGTTATGCTGAACCCCCTTTCTGGAGATTACTGGACATGTTTGTGAGTTGTTCTCTCCAATCGTTGCTTGGATAGAGAAGCTGAAGACTGAAGCAGAAATTTTCAGTGCCTGGGTAGATGAAATCTGCCTTCTGAGTAAGTCTCTATTCACTTTTATCATCTGCTCTTAACAAATATTTCAGTCAGCACCACTTTTCACTTGTTTCTTTTCAGTGATTCTCTTTTCAGTGGCTGTGAATGGCAACAGGTGGCCACAAGCGGTAGGTTCTTTTGCAGTTACTTTTGCTTGGCATTTTCCTGCACCTGCACGGGATGCGCTGCCTATGGCTGCATGTCAGTGCAATGGTGGTGCTCAGAAATACTCAGAGTACATTTATAAAGGACCAGGTAAAATTTAGCTCAAGCTCCCAAGTTGATTTATAAACAAACAAATAAACAAACAAAGTTGTTTGACATTTGAAAGCACAAGAAAGTCTCCTAAGGGTTTGAAAGGAAAATACAGGGGAGATCTAGTCCTTTAGAAGTATTTGGCTATAGAGCAGGCGTTTTTATAATGGAACAGCATAACCTGAAGAATTTTACTAAACACATTAGGTTAGAAGCAAAATAATCCCCTCCTGAACAATCAGAAAATGAAGCTTATGAATGATGCACCATGAGGGACAGCCTTGTTCCAGACCTGTGAAAGGTGAAAGACAAACCTCAGGAGCTGGACTGACTCCTGCAGTGTGCAGATCATCTGCCTTCAGGATTCAGGCAGATCAAGATGCAAAAGGATAACCTTTGGACACAAGCTATCAGACACTTAGCCATGGATAGCTGAGATTCTCAAACATGCTGGGGCAGCCAGCTACTGAAAGACAAACACTACAGAACTGTAGTCCTGATGCACAAGAATGTGGAATAAATTAATGTTGCCCTTTTGTGGTTACCATGAAAAGCTGTGTCCTCCCTCAGCACCTCAAGCCAGTGACAGTATAATCCTCAATTCACATATTATAAATTTAGAAAACATTGGAATGTGCAACGGATCATTCCTAGGATGTTTATACACACTGTTTGATCCCAGAATACTGGCTTATGTCATTAATGCTAACATAATCATGTATCATGCTCCTTTCTAGCTTCAGAAATGGCAAACATTTACCACTTTAACTACATTAGCCAACTTCTTAAAGAAAACCAAAAAGCAATTAAAGAAAGCATAGTGGGCACAGCAAAAAAATGAATGTTAAACTACTCTGAGGAACAATGGACTTTTAAAAAAATCCTTGATGTTACTTTCAGCTCTTCAGATAACCAAAATATGCATGATAATAACCCAACTTATCTTTCCATGCCTTCACTATTACACACTTCCATTCATATCATGGCATAACTGGTCTGCTTCCAGTCATCCTCACTTCTGGTTCTTATCCTTCATGACCCCAGAAACACACAAGAATTAACAATAATTGCTTATTGTTTACCCCCCTGCTCTCTAATGCATGAATGGGGATTTTTGTCTCTCATCCCCAAAGTTGTGGGTAATAACTAGTAGCCATTTACTATTAACACAAATACTCGTAATTAATCTATTTAGGAGAGGTTTTCCTTTAGTAATTTTTAATTTATAAGATATTAGATTAGAAATAATATCCAGCCCTTAAAAAGCTTGATTTGTCAAACCTTTAAATACTAATTCCTCTTTATGTGCATACAAGTTCTCTGGATATATGTATTGCTGGAGGCAAAGTCTAAACCTTAATGGTTTCCTTCCCCATGGTAAAACACTGATTTTTGCATAACTGCTGAGTACCATTTGATAGGGATAAATACTACTGATGCACAAGTTAAAATTGGACATAAATTAGATTACAAAGGAGGGTATTTTTTTATTTTATATGAAGACAAGCTATTTCTTAAAGTATGCCTCAGTAGAACAGTACCAAACATTGTACAATTTATGCAGCTATAACTGATGTTTGGCTGTGGTGATTTTATCCATTTGAAAGGCTGGCCCTTATTCACCAAGCAAAATTTTAGTTTCATTGTAAAGGTCCTGCATGAATTTTCCTCTAAGTTTAGTATCAAAACAAAGCTCACTTCACTTAGAGATGAATGATTATTAATAGTTCTTATACACTGCTATTGATGCTGAACCAGCATGGACTAAGCTGAGCATTTAAAGGATCTGGGGTTAAAAACAGGAAAGGAGAGTGGGTAGCTATCAATAAAAACTTGTATTTCCTTAAGGAGCACTGTCCACAGGAGTTTGTGCTTGACATGCTGTCTCCAAAACAGAATCATATTTGTTTTTTTCATTATTGTTTTTCTGAGTAAAGTTTTCTCAGAACTGCTTACTGGAAACATCTGGTGACAGATGGAGTTATCATACCTAAGCTCTGCTTTGATGTTCTTAGAGCCCAGCATGTGGTGGACAGTAGGAAAGGCTAAATGTTACTGAAAGTAGCTGGGGATGGGAGACCCTGTAAGGAAGACTGGTCTGGACTAAAATGACTGGCACATGTTTATCTGATCTATGGCAAATAGATCTATTCCTGGGACCTCTCACTTGTGAAAGACGTTCTGCAGGACTGACTTCTTGACAGGCCTGTTTGCTGGTGTGACCTGCTGGGCTGCTCTGCCCCCAGGAAGGTGCAAAGCCCGTGCAGAGCGAAGACCAGGGCTGCAGTGCCTCCTGACGGCCCCAGGCAGGGCTCCTTCCCCCTTGTCTGCTGACAAATTGCACAGCTGTGGTGTTACATGTCAGCACTTGCATTGCGGATCTCCGGAGACAAACCAGGAATGTTCTGCATGCCAGACAGTGGCGCTGAGCCATTACATTCAGACAACCTTCTTGAGGAAGCCGTGGGCCCTGAGTGAACAATGAGAGTGGGGAATCCACCCACATTCTGACCTGCAGCCATGCAATGAGAGGCAACCCAGTGCAGTGAGGCCAGAGCTGCAGCTGAAAGAAAAGATGTCTTGCAAAAGTGTGCCAAATCCATGCAGCATTTGCTGCACAGATACTACACTGATTTCAAACAACTCGCATGGCATTCAGATAAGGTAGGTAAGACTATGTGATCCTGAAGTCTGAGGTATGCTTTCATGCTGAGCCTGAAGTTGTTTGATGATGTTTATCGTCATCTGGAATGCTTCCAGTGGAAAACATGATCTTACTGATCTGGAATCTAGCTGAGCTCCTGCAATCTATATATTCGGAATAAGAGTCAACAGAGAAATTCACTTTGACATTTAATGCAGAGAAGCAAAGGACTCTGAAGTTACCTGAAATGATCTGCTCACCTGTTGAGGGCATCTTCTAAAATTAGCCTTTCAGTTCAGAACCCACAGTTCTTGCTTGTCTGACTGAACTACCACAGCTGCTAACCTTTCACCTGGTCTTTCCCCTTTAGAAAACACTAAAAGGGCTTGTAAGTCATATTCCTATTGGGAATCTGAAGAATATCCATAGGATTATAGAAATAGATTTTGTAAATAATTCTCATAGGGACTTAAAAATGACAAGGAGTCTTGAAAGGCAATTACGGAGGAAAAAAAACCCAAAATGTTATTTTAACTATGGAGGAAAAAAATCATTATCTGTGATGGCAGATTAGTTTATTGAAACTTTTGCTACCTAGGTTATGGAAATAATAAGAATAGAAAATATTTTGATTTGAACTCTGGAGGGCTTCTCCTTTGTTACCTCCTGCTTGAGTTTACCTCTTTCTTTATCAGCATCTTATGAGAAAGGGCTTAGAAAACAAACAGCAAAGACAAACATGAATTGAAGGGAAAAACTTGTGGTCACAGTTAACACAGCAAAAGCTTCATCATCTCAGAAAATAATCTTAACAGAAATCTAGTGACACACTATAATTGAGGCTACAAGAAGATGGATGCACAGCTTCTTGGAAACCTTCACTCACAGCTGGTATGAGTAGTTTGCTGTCAAACTAGAAAGGCGTATAATTTGTGAATCTATAAGGGTTAAGTCCTTTTCCTGTCTTGTTATTCCGCAGTCTGAGTAACAGAACAGATCACACATCTGAAATGTGCATGTGGGGTAAAGTGCTGTAGGCAAATTGGAGCAGAGAAAGTTTTCAGAATGATTTGAAGAGATCAGAGACACTGTCTGAAAAACATAGGATTCAGCTGAGCAAGGACAGGTGCTAAGTCCTGTACTTAGGAAGGGAAAATATTGTCTGGGAAAGTCCAGGACAGGGAATGACTAGACAGATAACAGTTGTTCTGAATAGGACTTGGGGAGTATTACAGAGGATCAGAATTGAACATGAGTCAACAATATCATGCAAAGAAGGCATCCATCAACCTGAGCTGTATAAATAGGAGTTTCAGCTGACGTAATTCCCTTATTTTCGTTGGTGGTGATAAGGCCCCTGCAAGAAAGCTACATTCAGTCCGGCAGTGAAACTTTAAGTAGGAAATGGATAGGATTAACCAAAAGCCTACAAAAGGAGAGCCACCAAAAAAAAAAAAAAAGGATGATGAAAAGGGTATTGTTTGGTCTAGAAATGAGAAGAATAAGAGGAGAAAATAACCTTTAAAGAAGAAAGGAATAAATTGGTTTTGATACCCAGGATGAAGAAGATGGATGAAAGTGGACTTAAGTCACTTAAAGTTCAGATTAAACCTGCTAATGGCAAATGAAAATATATGCTGATTTTTGAAACATCTGACACTATCTGTTTTAAAAACAGGTTGCACAAAATATCTGTCAGGAATGAGTTAAACATGATCCACCTTTGGGACAAGAGGAAGGCTTAGATACTCAGGTGTCCCATTTTCCATGATTGTAAGCAGACTCTGGAGTGGCAATGAAATACACAAAATCCCTTGAAAAGCAAGAGGTGCAAAAGTTGATATAACCTGTGTTTATTGCAGGTCCAGCAATTCTTCACAGTTCACAGGAGGTTTGAGGATGGCCAACAATTTATGTTAATAAATGGCATGACCATGTATATAAAGAGAGTCTTGAAAGTGATACAATCAAAGTATGGAAGAAGAAAAGACCATTCTATTAGGGAGACAGGGCGAAGCAGAGATCACACAAACATTTTGAATATTTGTATTTGTACCTGATGAGAAGGGAAGTCATAGAGAGTCTCTTAAGAAAGGCATCACTCTCCCAAACACAGAAGCCATTGTAGACACAGACCCTGAACAGAAAACAAGATTTCACACATGGAATGTGCCTTAAATTCAGGTCCAGTCAGGAAACCCTGAACCAGAGCCTAAGGAAATCTTAGTTTAAGTCCAAATTATTAAATATTTTGGCAGTATAGATTTAAGCAAGAGCCTTAAAGAAGACATGTCTCCACATACAGAATATAAAATAAATATGATCATATCTAGATTCTCTGCACTTAAAGAATCCTGTCTGAACAGAGTCAGATGCTTTAACACACTCATAAACTCAGCCCCTTTCCCCTCCACTACTGAAAAAACATGTGTGCAGGGTGAAAGAAGTGGCATAAACCCCACCCATCAGTCACAGCCCACAAAGCTTTGACTTGGACTGCTCTTGGCTGTGATAACACATCATTACTAATCTTCCAAATATTACACACGTACAATCTGGAATGCAAGAGCTACTATACAGTCTGCAAACAGACCAAAGCAAAGCCCTTGGATTACTTCATGCTTGAGATACAAAGAAAAGTAAAAACAGCCCTCAGCCAGGAAAAGTCTTTACCTAAAATCACTTATGAAATTAATTCTGATTTCCAGAAATAGTTATAAAACTGCAAAACCTCACAGTAGTCTTCTTGAACCAAACAACACAAAAAACAATTTTAGGCACTGAAAGCCCCCTCAGCTTCAGTAATTCACAAAGAAATTAATTAGGTTGTAGTTCCAAAATACAGACTTTTCCATTTCTTTTTCTTTAACAGGGCACCTGCAGAACAAAAAGCTACCAAAAAGGAAAAGCAACTTTTAAAACCATACCTTTCTTCTTTCTTTTTCTCTCCTTTCCACTTGTTTTTTTGTAGAGAGCTTGATATTCCACACAGTTTTTTCCAGTAAGCAGATCAGTTGCCAAAAAATATGCAGCCTCAGGCAAGTTGTTTCAGTCAGCTCATGTTGAGTTCAGCCCATAAGAAGGTAACACTCCTGAAAGAATTATATTGTTCATCTTGACTTTCCTCACAGTCCCAGCTGTGTCCTTACCCTTTCAGTTTCAACACACACTAGAACTGTAGCAGCGTCATACACATTATAAGTGAAGTCACATGCTCGAGAGAAGTGAGGAAATTTCTCAGGACCTCTGATATAAACAAAAGCCCAGTGACAAAGGGCAGGCAGAGGGAAGGTAGGACAGAACCCAAAGGGAAAAATTAAACCTGAATAGTTCCAGTTTGATAAAATTGTAAATAAATAAAAATAGGTTCTTAGTAAGGAGAAATATCAAGAAAGTTGAAATTACTCATCTGCCTTATCAGGCAGACTACGGGTTCCCATCTCTCCAAAGTTACCTTAATTTCCAGCCTTCTGAGTTTCTGGGATTGGTCTCTTCCTTTTCCATTGAAGCTACTTTAGCTAACATAAACATACAGAAGGCAAAGCAGCAGGAGTTCAGTTCATATGCAAGTCACATCTCCTTAAGTCTGACTCTGATGAAGCTTTCACAAGATCAATGATTATTTTTCTTTCTCTTTGTTTTGAAATGAACATGTAACTGTAAAACAACTTCCATCAATACTCAAAATATTCTCATAGAAGTTGGGGTTTGAGTTAAGCCGAAACAAAATGGAGCTTGGCCAACAACCAGTTCTTTGGATGCAAATTAACTTTTAATTTTTTGCATTTTTAATTTGCTTCCAGATGACCTTTTTTAATACCTCCAGCTAAAATGTCTATCCTTACCTAGAACATGGTTAGAGGACAATGTATTATTCAGTTCACGTGAAAAGCAACTTTCTAAAATTTTCATCAAGAAATTCACACTGTGGAGAAGAGACACAACAAAGGCATGAAATCCAATCCATACTTGCTTTTTCAGAGCCTGATACAGAGTAGGAGAAACAATGGGCAAAAATAAATGAAAGAAGCACACAGCCCACTTCAGTACAAATGGGTATCAGGAGTTTGCTCAGCTTGGCCTCTGTGATACCCCTATCTGCCCTGGCAACAGCTCCAAGCAGACAAGGCAGACATGGATCCTTCCTGGAAGGCCCAAGAGCAAAGGGGATGGAGGATTTGTAGGCAGTGGGAACTAAGGCTGCTCATCTCACACTGGCTGCAGCACACAAAGCTGCACATCCCTGGTATCTCAGGGAACTGGGAATGAGGTAGAGAGATATAATCACTCTTCATCTTAACCTGAGGTTCAGTGGGATGATTGCTACAGACATGTCAGAGTTAGATAATAAGCTCCCTACAAATTCTGCTTCACTGGCACAGGTCATGATGCTCAAACTGTCTGTTAAATGTTGCTGTGCAATAACATACATTTATCCTCTCCTCGACTGTACTTTCCAGGAAATCTCTACTGATCTGATCTTGTTGTAGACAGAAAAAGACAGAAGCCCAAATAACTTCTAGTTTATCTTTCATTCAATTCAATATGTGGCACTTGCAGCCACTACCACAGCCTGGAAGACAATATTTGTTAGATATGTTAAAGTAAGGTGGCACCAGCCTGACTAGGTAGCCTCAGACAACTCAGGAAAATGTCACTAAACTTTCACCTAGCAACAAAATAATTCCTAAATAGGAAATCCAAAGAAATTGAGACTTTGGTGGCTCATTCTCCTTGTCCTCTCTGACTAAAAGCTTGGGGAAAAAAACCATTATCTGTGTTGCATTTCTTTAAATTCATTTTTTTTCCCCCGGAAATACTTTTGCCTTATTGGTACCAAGTAAAAACGTTTTTCTGAGTCATCTGAACCATCTTCTGCTTTTTGCATATACGATTTGGATGAGCCAACAGTGGTGGTGATTTTGGTGATGATCCATGCCCAGCCTGGGCTGTGTGTTCAGCTGAGAGCTGCTAACACCCATCCTGGCTTCCCAAACTACAAGTGCTGCTGATGGTTAGGGCAGCACAAGGCACAGGGACTGTGACCCCACTTCCTGCTGACAGGAGCAGCCCTTCTGCTGGGTCCTCTGAAGCAGTGGCAGGGGGGAATGATGCATTGGGATGTTGGAAGGAGGTGGAAAGGTGCAGCTTTTGCACCTTCCCATCTGGAGCACTGGAAGAGGAAAGTAGGACTGGAAGCCAGAAGGAAGGAAGCAATGACCAAAACCAGACAGAATTTGGGAGGTAAAAGGTGGAAGGAGCCAAGGATTGGCTGGAATTCCAGAATGGTGTCTCCTAAATATATCTTGGCAAAGCTGTAGCAACAACTAAACTACCAAACTATAGGTAGGAGATCTCAGCTCTTCAGAGCCTTGAGAGGCATTCAGCACTCACCCCCAAGGCCCCTGGACTGAGCAGTGATGAACTATTAGAGCAAAACCACCACCCCAGATCTGGGTTTCCATGCAAACAGGCAATTCCAACATGACATAGGGATGTATTTATATTTTTTAAACCAGAACAGATGGCTAAGGCTCCATCCCACAAGGCACTGCTCAGTTCCCGTACCTTGCAGAGCCTTCTTGACAGCACCAGCATCACTGCTAGAGCTTATGAGAGATTAAAGCAGCCAGAAAGACCCAGTCCAGTGGGTCTGAGGCACAGCATTCACCAGGAACTTCCATCACTCCAAGGAAATGGTCCCAATTACACAAGTTACAGACAGCTCTGCCATTCCCCGGGCAGGGAGCACAGACCCTCTTTCTGAGGGAGCATCCACATAAAGGTAGGGCTGCAACACAGCATATTGTAAATGATACATAAAATTGCTTAAAAGTAACGTATTGTTCCTTTGAGGTATCTGCTTCGTTATTCCAGCTGGTGGTAGTTTATACTCTGAAACATGAGGATTGGTGGCCCCTGACATTTTATCCAAGCTAATCTGACTACAGATGCTGTTTTTATAATCCTAAATGCCTAATACTAATTTTTAAAATGTTTTAAAATTGTTTTGACAGCATCCTACACTGCAAGCACCACAGGTTAAATAGAAATTATTATTTGTTTTACAGAAACAGCTCATGACACGTTTCTGAAAAGACCCCTAGTGTGAGGCTGCATGAAGAACCTTTCACACTCTCCCCACTTAGCAATCCCTTTACAATTTCTGGCCTCTGTTCTGAGTGACTTGCTTTGAGCCATTCAAAAAATTCATGGTAAACCTGGGTGTTGAAAGCAGCTCTCCCAAGGGCTCACCCAGAGCTTATTTAAGTCAACAGAAGTCTTTCCAATTGATTTCAATTAACTTTTGAGCAAGTTCCGAGTCTGAGGGCACTGCCCTTGCTGCAGCAGCATGCTTTTTATACTGTTCATTTTATACACCTATCAGATTTCTTCCAACAATTCTTTCCAAATTAATTTGCCTTAGGGTGTAAGGGAACATTTCAGAGAGATGAGGGACTGTAAGCTATCCTACTCTCATTGAAAACCAATGTGACTTGGATACCTATCTGCACTGTGGGCCATTTAAAATTTTCCACTTAATCAAGCCAGACCTTCCTGCAATGCCTTTCCCCGTTTTTATTTCTTTTCTTTTTCTTTTCTGTGGATCACTTTTGTTATTTTTTTCTGATGCACAATGGGAAGATGACAGGAGATATCCCAGCACAATAGACACCAGACATCACTGAAAGACTGATGTACAAGAAATCTGTCTCACAGTACAGTCTTAGAAAAAGGATTTATTAAAAATTAATGAAATTTGTTATTAGTTTAGTTAAGATGTGCTCCTCCAGTTTTATCCTCTGATTCCAGCAATATACAAAAAAATTGCTGGTGTGCTGCCATGATAAATAGGCCTATCATTTTCCAGTGGTTTTAATATGGGTCAAAACATTTAATCAGCCAGTTATAATTTGTTTTAGTATTCCCTGGGGAAACCCAGGGTGACTTTAACAGAGACCTCCTTCTAGCTTTAGAAACAAAGAAGAAATGGAAGGACATCCGCTGTGATTTATTTTCTCTGGATGATCAGTGGAGACATTGGATACGCATGACACATTCATTTAGTCCTCACTTCCCTTTGATGATTAGGACTGAATTTTCGTTCTGGTCTATGGGGATTTGTGTGTGTCACTCCAAACGACAAGTGTCATACATCTAAGTCCAAATGTAACTTTCTAAGAGTGAAGTTCAGAGACACAGAACTCCAGTGTAAGTGGGCAAAATAGAATATTATAACTGCATGCAAGCAACATGTATGCTTTAATGTTGAAGCCTGAGCCTCACAGAGGCTTGACTGAATTTGTAATTAAGATCCTTTCCTTAGCTTTGGTAAAAATGCACATTGGAAAGATGTGCTGCCATCAACTTAATTAAATCTATAAAAATTGATTAGCCATTTCAAAACATCTGTTACTTGGTCCTTTGTACACTATTGCAAACAACCTCAATAATGAGGTGTGACCAATTGCTTTACAGTGGGAGCATTGCAGCCTCAGGAGAGGAAGGCTGAAGAGGCATAGCTGTGGCTTAAATTAGTTGCAGTGAAATGCTAAGTCTCTGTAGTTATGTGATGGAATTTCATTTGTTTATAATAATAGTAATAATTATTTGTTTATTAATACAACCTTTTTATAGACAGTCAGAACTGGATACAAATGCAGGCACCTGTTTTTCCAAAACAATCCCTTTACCCTTCAGATTACTTGACATTCACCAAAAGAAGGAAGTTCTATGGAACTAAGGTAGTGGAATCAAGAAAAAAAAAGCTATAAAATGGATTATAAAGCTTTGTAATCACTGCTTGCAAACCCAGAGGCAATTTAAAAGGCTACTGCTATGGCATAATATTTTCCAGTTTTCATGCAGTCCCAGTGTCAAGTGACACAAGCAATAAAGCTCTCCCTTACCTTCCTTCCCCTGTAAGACTATTCCATACATCACATTGTGAGCAAGTTTTATTTTTGGACTGTGATGAACACCTCACAAGATCAGGGCAGTAGCAAGGCACCAAGCACGTGGTAGTGATACATCACACGGATTCAAAAACTGCCTTCCACCACTGCAGCACTGGCTGCACTCATTGAAATGACCACAGAATGAAAAATACAGCACAATTGCATTGCTGTTTAAAACCCAAAGAAATACATTCTTCACTAAATAATCACACTGCACTCAGCTACTAAACATCTGGTGGATCTATTTTAAGATTAGACATGTGGCACCCCCTGGACAGGTCTCAGCACTACAGTAGGAATTCAATCCCAAGGAATCAGATGTGAGTGCTCACAACCTCACATGTGCACTGCGAGAATGGGAAGGAGTGACCTTGAATGTGCTGAGCTGTATCCAGCAAAAGAGAGGTGGAAACAGCAAGCATATGAAGCTCTACTTCGAGGAGGCAGCAGCTGTGAAGCTGCCTCAGCTTCATTTGCAGATAACCATCCTTGACCCAGTTCAGGAGAGGGTGCTAATACACTCAGCATCTGAAACACCTCAGTTTCCTGTGTACACATATTTTATGTGCAAATACAGAAAATAAAATCAGCAATAAAAATATAACTTTTTGGTATCCAAGGTTTGTGTCTTTGTGGCCTTTTAAGAAAAGAGAACAATTCTACTAAGCTGGGGAAATGCTATGGCTCTGTTTCAGCTGGGAAGTTTGAAACAAATTGCTTGAGGGAAGCAAGAGAAGAGCAAAGGTTTTTAATAGGGATTATCATGCAGAAGGAGTGAAGCAGAGAAAACATTCTCTTCTGTTTTTCCTCAGCAGAGTTCAGATTTCCTAATTCCAGGCATTAGTGTTTGAAAACCTTTGCAGTGGCAGCTCCTGTGCCAGCAGGAAACCCAGGCTGCAGTACACTGAGAAAACTTAAGTCCGATAATCTTCACACAAAATTTCCGTGCTGGAGCATTTAATATTGTAATTTCCAGCACACATGGGTAAACCCCTGCTGGAAGGATAAGGCAAAACAAGCCCATTCCCTCTGGATGGACTATTTCAGCTCTAATTCCACATAATAGGTTGTCTAATACACTTGAGGAAGCTGTTTTTTCAGCATCTTTACTGAGTATTCCACTACAGTGAAAACTGTAGCAGCAGCACCATCCTGTGCACGAAAGCAAGGGATGGGCAGGCCTACAGTCTGCTGACAGACACACTGCCTGGCTGTAAGCCTTCCCTCAGGCTGTTCTCAGCCTGTATTTGCCCTCCTAAATCCCAGACAATTTTTCTGACAGGCTAAGCAGTGGGTGAGTGATCATTCCCTCTCACCAGCCCAGCTCGAGGGCTACAAGACAGGACTTTTGCTGCTATAAACGGGGCTCCTTTAAATGGACAATAAATAACTGGACTTAAAACTTTTTTGGATCATCTATGATAAGATTTTTCGTAAGGGCATGGTTTGTGGTGCTGTTATAAGGATGACACTTTTGGTGCAAAAAAGGTTAAAATAAACAGAACACCCAGGTCCCAAACCCACATAAGCCATCCCAGATATGCTGCAACTGGGTTCTCACCAATGAACATGATTTAGGGATTCTGGATACTGTTAAACTCTCACTGTAGGAACTATTAACCCCCATGAGTTTTATTTGGCTTTAAATATGTTTTTAAGGAGCTGGGCTTATAGGTTATAGAGTAGATATGAAAATCTGGAAACAATTTTGTGTTTCAGACCAGTCAGTGATACACCCTGCACAGTTTCACTTTAGATTTTTACTCTCTTTCTCTGCAATGTCTACAAATGGATGAGTAAGATGGCACATTTTCAATGAACTATTACACTCATAGGTCTTGAAAGCTTTTGGCCTGCAGCTCTGTATCTCACTCCCAAGGTCTCTGATAATCCTTCAGAAATGAATCTTCTACCTTCAGCAAGGCATACTTTCTCAGACTGCTTTCCAAAAATCTTCCAAGGCAGCCCATAGCTGTTTGATAAAACCACTCGAATCAGAGGTGGCAAAGGACCAATAAAGCACTGGGAAGTAAACTTTATTGGCAAAATTCATCCACATTAACCTGTAGTTGATTTTTCACTGCCACTACTTTACCTCTTTGAGGTTCCTCCCCTAAAAATAAATGACCCAGATCAATATATAGAAATTACAGAAGGATTGAGCTCCCAGTGGAGCATTCAGACACTTCCACAGTGTTTACAGTGCCTTCACCTTCTGTCCATTTTTGATTCTGTGGAAAGTATTTTTTCTACCTTCTTAAATATTTATAAATAATAACTAAAATATCTCCATACCATTTTTGAAGGCACTGATAACAACCAGAAATCAAATCTACAAAGATATGTAATTGCCATGATGAATATAGCAAAAATGGTCATTCAGGTACCTCATACCAGTGGGAACTTAAACTGGAAAATTCAGCTAATTATCCTGGTTAATTTATCTTGAAATTGACTGCTATGAGATATTTCCATTTCTTACAAAATCTACCTATTACCACTCCTTGCACATCCACCTGACTGAAAGATGAGACAAGCCGAAGGAACAGCTTGTGCAGCAGAGTGAACTCACAATTGAAAAGGTAGTTGGAAATGGGTCTGTTTTAGCAGTCTCTCAGAGAGCTTGCAGTTAGGTCTTTCCTTTCTGAATAAGCACATGAAGAATTGGTTTTTTCCCCACTTCTGTTCTCAGAAAAGAGTTGTATCTTTTCCTAACTCCCAAGTTTGTGCAGAGAAAACTCAAACTGAATAGAGGCATTTTTGTCATCCTATAAAAATAAGCATGAAAAACTAGACATTTTTTCAACTCCTTCTTAGGATAGATTTATTTGCATATTTAATCTGAGTGGTTTTTAAGTAAAACTCTTTAAATTTAAGATTTAATTTAATTAATAAAATAAAAAATAAAATTTCTGCACTTTTAAGCCCTCAACACATGGAATTAACTTACAGTTACTGACAGTGGAATTAACTTATGGTGTATCCCAGGAAGTTTAACTTATGTCTCTATTACAGTTCACAGCTTCAGCTTTTATACCTTTATCCAGGGATAAAGTTGCTCTCTTTTGCAGTAAAGTGACACAGAAACAGCTGTTAACATTGCAACCACATGTGACAGTTCCCAATAAATTTCAAAATTAAGTAAGTCTTTTTCCAGTAATTCTTTGATGTCATCTAATTTTCTGCCAGTTGATAAAGTCAGAGAGACAGAAGTCTCAAAGTAATCTGAGTTTTATGGTTCCAAACTTTTCTTTCTTACAAGGAGCAAATAATTTCCTTCTTTGGTCTTAGAGAGATTATTAAGACAGAGGAACTATTAGAACAACAATGAAGGGAATGTTTGATTTTCATATCAACTCATAAGCCCTTCTTTTTTCTTGAAACTGAGATCCCCTATGTTGTGGTATATGCTGAGAACTGATCAAAAGTTGCCCAATTTCCAAGGCTCATTAACACTTCGAGAGTAATAAAAGCACCAGGAAAACACAATAAACTTCCTATTGGTCACCCCAGCACCAAGCCCCTTTTCCTCACACTGGAGTTTCATGCAGTGGATTCATTTTTTCTTCCCCTAGGTCACTCCGCAATAACTTCCAGTAAAGTCACAGAGAGACATTTAAGGGGTTTTTTTTAATTAAACATCAGCAGGAAAAACTGAAACTATGTTTGTGCTGCTTCTAAAGGAAGAGCCAAGGCTCCCTCATGGCAGATCTACTGATTCCCTGTAGTGTTGTCCTACAAGTGCCTGTAAATTAGTGCTCTGGGCCACGTGTGAGGGCATGGCACAGCATCCAACTTTATGTGCCAAGGCAGGCAATCATGGGGCCCACATACCTGTGACTGCTCTAAGACCAGCCTTTTGGTGCAGAAAAGGCAAGATCTCATCTCAGAGCAGCAATCTCATCTCAGAGCAGCAATCTCATCTGCTAATAGAGAACCACAGCTGAGTCTGGACAGGCTCTGCTCTTTAGAAGAGGCTAGACTCTTCTCAAGGGGAGAGAACAATTATTTGTACTTGCAGTTATCATCCTTCATCAACTTCTTCAGCTGCTTCATGTCCAGACAGGACTGCTTGTACCCAAAAGACAAACTTCTCACACTGCAGCCAAAACAGGTGTAAAAACATGTAGTCAAGTGGTGAAAACAAAAAGCAAAACAAAACCCCAAACCTGAAAATAAACAACACTTTGGAGTTGTTGGGTTAAATAATATTGTGCATAGAATTTGCATGGCACTACATGTAATTTTTCCTTTTCAGAGGTAATCCTGATCTAGAATCACAAAAGAGGTACTCATTTTTAGATATGCTACATGTGTTCTGTCATCTACTTTTCACATGCAGGAATTGCCCCTTCTTCATCATTGCTGTTAAACTCCATTAAATCTTCTTCCATCAATCCCTCTGCTAGCTCAGTATCACCTCTTCCAAAGATGTTAATGCAAATCCACAACACTCTGTACCATCTTTTAATCACATCACTGCATGGCAACTTCAGATTTAGATTAAGAAGTTGCTCCTGGCCTTCCTGGGTCCACACAACTGCTTTGAAATGTGGTTTGCAGGCACCTCTAAAGGCCAAAGGGGAAGCATCAAACAAAAAGAACCTCATTGTGCTCAGAAAGAACTTACAGACTCCTATTTAAAAACGAAGAACAAGAGTCATGATTTCCATACACTCTTGGGTTTTTTAATACTTGACTCATCATTTTGTAACACCACTGGCATTACTGCAAAAGTCTCTTCCTTGCAGAGCTGCCCAGACCCTCATATATCCCTGTGGTGGCTGCCAACAGCAGTAAATAAGCTTTCCAGTCTTATGCTGAAGATCCAGCTGTTTACAGAAAAGCTTCCCAAAGGTTCCACAAGTGCTTGCAGAGATCTTTACCACTGCAAGCTGTTACCCCAAATTTTTGTATCTATGCACTTAATCCAAAGCCCAACAAACTCCACAGATCCCTATTAATCTCAGAAATCTTTGGATCGAGGTCTATAGTTACCGGTGCTACTCCAGTTTATAAGGGTAGACCTGCATACCTGTTTGGCTGCTCTTACTTATGTCACTATCATATATTTTATTTCAGGCAAGAAGCGCAGTTGAATAAGCCAAGACAATTTTACTTGGCTTTATATTTTTGGTTAATCGAAGCTTCCTTCTGTCGTGGTAGTATCTAAGTGCACCTGCATTTAACATTTTCAGACCTATGTTCAGTTCATTTGGTCAGGTGTCCTCTGCCATTTTTGGTGCAAACCAGGAAGTGTCCCATTTATGTCTTGAAAAACTAGCCCTCTCATTAACTTTGGGCTTAAATAAAGTACTCTTCAAAATCAGCTACATGCGTGAAGAAAGTTCTGCTTATTGCATTCTTAATGTTACTGTAAATGGATCCCTT
Organism: Pithys albifrons albifrons; assembly: GCF_047495875.1. Taxonomy (NCBI): domain Eukaryota; kingdom Metazoa; phylum Chordata; class Aves; order Passeriformes; family Thamnophilidae; genus Pithys; species Pithys albifrons. The sequence continues at coordinate 10,871,674 of NC_092466.1, forward strand.
CTCCTTGCACAGCATCCTACACCAGTGGGTGCATGACATACTGAAGAATTATCCTGGGAAATTCAGGACTGAGCCATCGAGGTCTCAGCACTGAAGGTCACAGACCCAGGTTCCAGACCTTGACCTTGTCTGACTGTGTGACGTTGCCAACATACCAGGCAAGAGGAGAGCAGGGGGAAGGGTGAGCAGACATTGGAGACAGATGGCCTAATTCATCATACACCAGAAATAAATTAAAAAAAAAGCTGTCCCAAGCATTACACATACAGCAATGGTTGTAAATTCCACAACTGTGGAGGCCTGCCAAGCCATTATACACATACCCATACTGCGATCACTGTATATAGCTCTTGAAAGGTGAAGTTGGGAGAAACTACAAAGCACGAAGGGTCCTCAGCTCTCAGGAAATTGGTTCATAAAATGATTATCCAAGCCCTGGTTGAACAACTAGCATGCAGTAGGGACTGATGTGAGATAACAGTTTATTTATAAACAATTCACTTATGCAATGTATAACTATGTTATCCATGGATGTGATTGTAGACATTACATACCTAATTCACTTCTTCAAAAATTATTTTTTATTTTACTCTTAATAGTTTCCCAGTTAGAGCTACTTGATTGCGTGTCCTGCTAAATAAAGTTCTCTAGTCACCAAGCAGCATAGGTCATAGGAACTGGCAAGGTGGTGATGCTGCTTTGGGAGGATGGAACACAGATCAAACAGAGGTTTCCCCAGACCATGCACTTTGGTTTCTCTACAAAGAGAATGATGGAGACTCCTGATTGCTGTCTTGGAACTTTTGGCATCTAGAAATCCATAGAAAGCAAGGAAATCGAGTGGCATCAGTAATGCTGTTTGTAGCACAGCCTGAGTGCTCAAAGTGGTTTTATGAGCACAGCTTCTCTACAGACAAAGAGAACAGCAGCCATTGAGTTGCTGAATGTCACAAAGCATGTGCCAGAGAGCTTGGTCATGGCCTTTCTCCAGCCCTTAGTTCTCTTTCTACACAGGCCAGTATCTGTGCACTACACAACAGAGTTATTAATACAACCTCCACAATCAGCCAGTGTAAAAACCCCCACGTAGCTCCAAGGGCTCTATTCAGGAGTTCCTTAGGAGCACATGGTATGAATAACTCCATGAATTCTTGCCACTGATCTGAAACTGCCACCCACAGAGCAGCCCTTCCTTTTATTGCCAGGTGACCTCAGAAGGATTAGGCAGCAGAAGGAACTCGTTCTGTGCAAGTAAGCTCAACAAGCAAACACTTGATAATTCAAGCATCCTTATCTCACTGCCAGTCTCCAAGTCTGTGATTCTGGATTGGTCTCCTAGGAGTTGGTGGTATGTCAGAGAACCAGCACAACACACCCTCTACTACCTCAAAGCCACCACAGGCACTTCTCCTGAACTCTTACATAGACAAGATAAAAACAACACCCTGAAAGCCTGGCTGTCCTGGGAACTTCTTCTCATTTTATCACACCAGCTGTATCCATCCATTCCACTTGTTTCACTGTGCATTCCAGAAATCAGCCCAAGCTGCCTCACTCAGTAATTCAAATGGAGGAATTAGACAATGAAGCACAACTGTACTGTGTTGAATGTTGCTGGCTCATCCCGTTCTGACAGGGAACATTTCATTCACTGAAGAACTGCTCTGCATTCAGAGACTGCCACAGCCTCCTGAGGAAGAGGGAGGAGGAACTTAAAAGCAAAAAGCAGGCAAGCATTCTCCTTTTCCCTCTTACCCCAGCTATCCACCAGATTATTACTTCATGAAAACAAAGTCCTCCTCCATCCATCTTGTGATCTCCCTGCTTTACCCTTACTCTGGACACTGAGGGAGTATTTACGTGATCTACTTTGAGCATCTGATCCAGGTGTGATTCTCCTATGGCTTGCACCCTGGATGTCTTATGTGGCAGACAGAGATGTCTCCCCAGGAGACAAGTCCAAATGGTCATTTGGGATTCACATGGCTCACACCAGAACAACCCCAGTTGTTTCACTTTCTCCACCACTTTTGAAGGAGCACAATTGTGTGGGTTGCCTTGTCTCTTTCACCTTCAAATTTGCAAGAGACCTTTTACGGGCTTCACCTACACAGACCATTGGGCTCAAAACCTTTTACATGTATTCTGAAAGTTAGGGTTGTGAATACACCTTTTAGAATGTCCCTGACTAAACAAGACTTGAATGTTGCCTTACTCCCAAGTTGTGCATCCATCTACCTACCTTGGTACCCATCTGAACATTTCTTCAACATCAGAGCCACTTTAGCAGCTTCAGCATAATTATATCTGTAAGAGAGGATTCATGAAGGCAAAGAGAGTGAGTCGTTTAAAACTTGGACTCATGAGCACTGCCTGGTCCTCCAGAGTGTTTTTCTTTTGGGAAGTTGTTCTCTGAATGAAACAGAGAACAAACCCAACAATCCCTAGGACCTGGCACCAGTCAAGGAAGATCAGCTTGAATCTCATCCTGAGCCTGTGTGACCTCTGTATGACTCTCAGAAAAATACTGGGGACGAAAAATACTGGTATTGACTGAAAAGTAATCAAAGAATTGTCATGCATGTAAGAGGCTTGGCAGAAGACTTTTTGAAAGGGGCTGTAGCCCTAACAGTGATGAGTTACTTGGTATCTTTTCAAGAAAAATAATTGACACTAACTCAGCAAATACCCTGAAAAATTTAGTGGCAAATCTACCTGATAGTACTGTAGGTGACTGCAACTGGGAAAGAAATGTTCAAATTTTAGAACTGACATGACACGTGTCTGTTTGAGCCTCCTTAAAAAAAAAAAGTGTTTTTAAAGTAGGTCACAGATACTACCACCACTGTGCATTGTAAGCACTATGTGTAAATAACTCCTCTGCATTACAGTGCTTTTATCACCTGAGCAAGCAAACCTCATGCTGTTCAATCCCAATTCAGACAAGATTTTGAATACAGCAGTACACTGAAGTTGAAAAGACTATTTCCTTAGTATGTCTTTATATATTCTAGATTTATTTCTATGTGTTACATCTAAATATCTTTTAATACTGTATATATTATATAAAACATATATTCTAAAATTTAGAAATGCCTCTTAGCTGTTATAGAAGCAACATAGAGTAACTCTAGCACAGTTTTGCAGTCTGCACTGTCAGACTGTAGGTAGTTACAAAGCAGTGGGAATGCATTTCATTCCCAAGTAACCAGTGCTGCAAACTACAGCTGTACTTGGGAGTTTCCAGCTACTCAATATTTACAAGCTTGAATTCTAAAATTGGCCAGAAATTCATTCACAAGCTCAGACTCCCCCCAGTTTAAGCAAAGGGGTGAAGTGTTTTCGCCCACACTACGAGGGCCTGCATCCAGCTGGCCAGATCCTGTCTGGGGGATCTGAACATTGAAGGTCATGGGTGCATTTTCATCCTTTAAGCAGAAAAACTTGAGCTCTTGTTTAGAAAGAGAGGCATATTTTCACTGCACTCAGAGCTCCAGCAGCATCTGCCTACAACCTGTAATGATACCAACAGCAATTAGATTTTGTACTTCTGACTCAAACACATGATCTGTCTGGAATGCCTATTTAAAGCCCAGTACATGCAGATTCCATATCATCGATGTCCTGTAACCCAACAAACATCCAATAGATCCTCTCAGGCATTGCTGCACAAGTGAAATCTATATGCTCATCCCACCCCATGTAAATCTCATTTCTAGAATGGTGGGAACTTGTCAGGCATCAGAACCTGAGAACATGCACATCATTTCTCGTCTTTACATTTCCACACAGAGAAATTAAGCCATCTCAAATGCAAGGCATGATTACAGTAAGACATTACAAGCTCTTAATTGCCTTAGCAAACACAAGTTTGGAGGTACTTCAGAAGAATAATGTCATTCTGCTAAAAGTAAAGTAAAAAGTGAAGTGGCTGCTGATTCAGAAGTGCTAAAAACTGGTGCTGGACTCAGCATTGTTACACAAATTCTTAGACTAAATGTATTCTATTTGAAAGTCGTTAACACTTAGCTCAAAGTGCAGGAACAGGAGAATTCAAAGACTACTGAACAATGATTTTGTCCATCATTGTTGCTGCATTGTGTAAGAAATGTTTGCCTAAGACAAAATACATTGGCAGAAAACTAAAATTAGGAAGCTGAACTTGGGGCAATCGAGGTGGCCAAACCCAAGAGATGTCCTCTTGTGGCTGTAGCCAAAAGGCAGGGAATGAAATATGGGGAAGAAAAGAGTAAAAACTACATTAAAGAAGAGTAACTAGAAATAAGGATCTCAGCCTAACTGGTGACTCTCTGCACTTCATCTGACTGTGAGAGGGACAAGAGAGATGTGATGCCAACTAAAATAATCCTCGAATACGCTTATAATCACACTAAATGTGATGTACTCGCTTTTCTATAAAACCAAATTCCCTCTTTCATAATCCCCTTGGAATTTTACAGTATGACTGGTGAAATGAACTTAAGCATACATGTGAAAAGATCTTCATTTGGGATTGCTTTTATTGGTTATTAGGGAGACAGTAAAAGCATCCATTATGTCTAATGAGGAATGAAAGCAGAGGCTGGAAATAAAGATCATCCATGGTCTAAAGGTTACCTTTCCCTAGGAAAATATTCTGAAAAAAAGCCTGAAGACTCTCAGCTTGCAAAATTATCAGGGCTCTACCTAAGAGTCGATAAAAAATTGTCATTTCCCCCCAGATGAAGACCTGTTATCTATTAGAGCCTGGTGCTCCAATCACGAAGCAGCTGCTCTTCAGCAGTGCTCTTGTGTGCCCACAGAAAAACACACTCAGACAAGAACAGCTGAGAGGATCCCAGCAGTTGCTGACTCCAGCAGTCAGGGTAACTCACTTCAGATCCCCAGTGTGAGGGAAGAAGTTTAACAGCAGTAGCCCATCACCTTTGTTCAGCCCTGCCTTGGGAATCAGCACCTCCCACACCCACAGGTTCATCTGCACGGAGACAACAAGGACTTCATTCACTAGAAATGATTATTAGTCATTTCTCATAGAAGAACCAGAATCTTTTGTGATAATTTTTTACTTCAAAATTTTTATTTTTATTTAATTTATACATTTTTGTAGATTGGCAAAGTTCTACCCAATAACATTGTAGCAAATTATTAAAATCTTAAAGGCTTTTATAAATTTTTAAGCAAAAACTAATTTGTTTCCATTTACTTACATTCTTGTCCGTGTAAAATAATTTATAATTTCTATTTTTCTATTTGTTCAGGATCCTCATGAACCCTGTAACAGTCTCCAGAACTCCAAAAACCCCAAAGAAAAGCTTTGATTTTACTCTAACAATAAAGAAAACTTCCTTTTTGCATAGTCCAGTTTGGCTCCATCTCCTGCCCGAAGTTACAAACTACATCTTGTAACATTTAGTTAAGTTTAAAAACATGAAACTCAAAGGTGTTACTCTTATGAAGTACTTGAAGAATGTTTTCTAGAGAGGAAAACTATCCTAAGATATTGTAAGTAATCAGTTGTTATGTTTCACATATTGATAATTAAAAGGAACAGCCAAACACCTGTACTGGCAACACTAATGGTGCTCCAGTATCTACAATTTCTGGGATATCCTACATTTCAGAGCAAGTCTGTAGTTTTACTGAATTCTGCCTTAAAAGTTTCAGGTGGAAAGAACAGGACACCTGTGAAGAAACTCCATGACACAGTAACTTTCTTCAAAGCTTATTTTTAAAATTTTAGGAAGAATTCAAAGGACACAGTCAGAAAAGGCAACTTGTAAACTATGATGCTGAATAGAGAAGGTATGAATCATCACAAACAGGACACAGAAATCACATACACCTCAGAAACACCATTCCCATCACTGCATTCCACAATGGCTGTGTCACATCTTCAGACTTATGCAGCAATCTGAAGCAAATAATTAGGGGGCAGACTGTAAAGAAAACTCTGCTACTGCTAACCTTAACCATAGCCCAAAACGGGTTGGATGAAACCTCCTTTAGGTTATACATACGGGCATTTTTTTCAAGACCATTCTTTCAACTTCGTACAAGGACTTTCCTTGATCAGTAACAGATAAAGTTCTGCTTTTCCTACTTTCATGCAGTTCTCTCCCACGCAATTTATTTAACACAGTGAGCTGGTATGCATTTTGCTACGTAACCTACCTTACACCAACCCTGAGGCCCTCTTCAATTCTAACCATAGCTCCTAACTTAGCAACCCAAGCTCACTGTAGGGCATTCACAGCACCACAGCTATGCTCTGACATCTGGAGGAGGTGCTGTGTTAGTTCAGCCTCTCCCATTCCGGCCTCATGTACACCGACATTACTGGTAACTCAGTTAACCATATGATGGAACTGATGCCACTACCTTTTTCCACACTCGTAGTATATGGCTACAACAGCAGGCATTGAGAACGATCTTGTGGGAAGGAGTTTCCACACAGGGAAACAAGGTGTCAGCTTATAAAGTACCTCCCTAGAAATGCTACTTTCAAAGGATAAAGTTTAGTAGTTATTTACAGAAACAAAAAAACAGCCCCACCCCCCAAACTTACCTTGAAAACGAACTCTGAAAATCTTGATAAATCTCCCAAGTTTTGTTTAACTTGTTCTAAATCTTGGTCTTTAGCAGAAGAGAAAGTGAGTGATAGCTAAAGGCCTGTCTATTCTTACTCTGTAGTGTATCAACACAGTATTCAGTCATTTCCATCACCGTGCTAGTCACCCCTTTGCTTCTGAGCCTGGTAACCAACTTAATGCTACTCAACCCAGAGGAGCATTCCTAACACAGCTGAGATTGCTCAAGCTATTCAGCTGCATTTAGGCTTTATTATGCTAAGCACCGTATAAAAAAAGCCCAACACCACTAAAACAAAACCCTTTGCTCTAATCTACTTCCACTTAAAGGATTATGTGAGAAAATTCATTAGTCTTAGATGGATTTAGTTTGACACTTCTTAGTAAGCACAGTAATTAGCTGCATGGCCTATGAGCTTCTCTTCCAAAATTCAGACTAATGATTGTTAAGCTGATACCCCAGCACTGGCAAGCCTAATGAGGTACTGAGAGCAGAGACTGTCACTACCACAGCAAGTTATGTACCTGGTGATCATGGATTACAGACACTCAAGTGTGTCCTCACAGGCACTGCATGAAATGGCATGAAAACAGTAACCTGGGGCACGAATCTGTGGCTGGGTTCTTTAAGTCCTTCTCTGGACTTTGAACTCAGGGCTTTCACCTGTGAGTAATCCAGGAACACTTTGGTCTCTAGCCACCCTAAATGCATATTCAGAGCTCTATATGAAGAAGAGAAATTTCAAATTCTTCAGGGTTCTTAAATATAGTCTATTCACATGCTAAAAATTTGGGGGGTGTTGGGGTCACTTCGTTTCATGTTTTGTACTCTGTCCTCTCTTCACATTACTATGCAGCTGGCGAGTCCCTAGAACTATAGAAAGCTTTGTTATGTCACATCCTCCTCCTTCTGGCTTAAGACTTACTGCAGTAGCAATTTCCTACATGTTCATCACTCCCTGGGGAAGTTGCTCCATACCAGCATTAGCAGTCTTCTCTCACCCTGCCTTGTGATGCAAGGATATAGGATATGCACTTCTGAGCAAGGACTAAAACCTATCAGACAGCCTTATTCTTCGGCTTTGCTGAATGTGCCCTACAGAGTAAATGCAATATACAAATTCGCTGTTTCTCACTACCTAAAGTTACATAAGGTACTGTTTAAGGTTATTATATTTTTATAAATGCGTTACTGTAACATCAACTGGTTCTGTTTTTACAACTGCTTTGCTATCTAAGAAATACATGGTTTGTGGTAAATCCAAAGTATTCCAGGAGAACACATCAAATACTCCTTTGCCAAAACCCTTTCCAGACAGCAGGAAAAGGTTTCACTTTTTGCCTGGTGACTGTCACTTGGCCCACGTCATGTTGGTCTCTCAGGCTGAAGGGATGTGATGGAGGAGTTACGCTGGCCAGCATGCCAGGAAAAAGAGGGGCTGTGATTCGCTTTGATATAGTTCTAGGGTCTTTACAGACTTTTCAGTATTTTCTGAGACTTACACTTTTTTTAATTCAATAACCAGAACACTCTGTATTTGGACAAGCATAGATCTGTGGTGGTTTTCTGTGGCATTGGCAATGTGCAAGAAGGGAAAAAGGAGTAAGAGTGGCTTCGAAGAATTTGCTTTGTCTTGTATTTCTGAAATATGCCACTCTAGCATGACCAAATAATGCTTCCTCCAGCTCAGTGTATTCCTCTTAAGAAAGAATATAAACCAAAAACTTACTGTATACAAGTTACAGCAATAAAACCAATCATTTTAATTGAAGCCATTAAAAAAAACATGTGAGGCAATATAAGTGATAAAACTATGCTTAAGAAGAAATAGCTAACACTTTCTGAAAAGCTTTAAAACAGCAACAAACACTTTACAAAAGATTTGAGGGAAGAGAATAAAATTTCCAACTACAGGTACTGTATAAAGGTAACATTAACAATTATCTTATAAAATACAGCAACAGAGACAAAATGGATACTCAAGCTCATTTGAAACTAAGCCTTCTGGGGTCTTGGTTAAAATGTATGTTCAAAAACTATTTTAAACAAGGACTAAATAATTTGTATTTTAAATGTACAGGTCCCTGGCATAAACAGCACTATACACATCTTCCAAACAAGCAGCAAGTACAAGTTCCTTTAACCATGTGTGGTGTCATCTTCTACAAAGTCTTTGGCCATTTCTGCTGTGATCACATCAATATGACTGACCTGGTGGAACAAAGAAGTGTACAGTTATTACAGTACCTCCTGCAGAATAAGACAGACATTTCTGAAGGCTCCAGGACTCAGCAACATGCCTATAAACGACTTCTAATTCCCTTTAAAGAACATGACAAAGGAAATATCTAGATATTTAAATTCTTTTCCAGGAAGGAACTTTTTATAGAAGACTGTAAGGTAACTAGCAATCCATCAATGAAGTGAGCCTGATTCACTTTGAACTCTTGTTAAAGCCAAGTCTCAAATGGGACAACCTATTTTAGTTATGGTGTTTACTGAGAACCTTATATTATTTACCTTGTTTCTGAATTTTACACCATAGAACTTGTCGGCTGACTCAAGCAGTTCAGGTCTAAAGGTTGTTGTAATAAATTGAGCATGTTCAGCTAGTTCCATAATCATGTCTAAAAATGAACACAGAAATTCTTCATTAGTGTAATCTTTTCAATAAAGTGTGACAGACAGGCAATGAGTTTGCTACTCCTTACTCAGAATTAGGTCTTGGTTAATACAAAAAACCAAACACCCACAAATCAAGAGAGAACCCATACCAGGTTTTTAAGTATTATCATTAATTCCACTATCAACACTGACAAATCCAGCCATTCTGCAAATGTAATGTGGTATTAAACTTCTATGATGAAAAATAGAATAAGGACTTTTCCACTGACTTTTAAAAGCAAACTAGACTTCCAAACAGGACTGTTTCCAACACACTTAAGTGTAGTAAGGAGACCCTTTTAGACACAGTAGATAGCACAGAGCTTCTTCCCAAAACCAAATTCATGAATGCTTCAGAAGGCACAAAGTTAAATTCTAACACACACTGGGCTTTTGAGAAATGTGCTTTTATGAGTAAGAGCATTTATAAGCGATGAGAAGACAAACTATTACCTTCAATCACAATAGAAAAAAAGGTAGATGGGTACCTGAGACAGCTTTTCTGTGCTGGGCATCCAAGGCTTGGTCAATTTCATCAAACAAGTAAAATGGAGCTGGATCACATTTCTGGATGGCAAATATCAGGGCCAGGGCCACTAAAGATTTCTGTCCACCTGAAAGTTGCTGCATTTCTCTCATTTCACCCTGCTTCCCTGTGAAAGAGACCTAAGAAAAAATGCAACAGCAAAATGATTTCAAAACACTAAACCACAACATCACTTGCTATTAAACAAACAGGATCAATTGAATGTTGCCTTTTAAAAATACAGTTAAAAGGCAACCTAAACAAATATTCAAAGTACTCAAACACAAGTTTTTTCTTTACCCTTATGCCAACTCCAGTGAATTGATCTACAGATGGAACACTGCTCTGAGATCCAGATCCCCTGTCACTCTCAGTGCTGCCTTCGCCTTCATCCTGGGACTGACTGCCCTCCACATCTCCTTTCTTCATCACCAATGTGGCCTTGCCACCAGGCACTAACTTCTGGAATACTTCACTGAAATTTTTTGACACCTGAAAAATAAACAGTAAACAAACAAGCTCGTTTTTCGAGTGAAATCAAATGCAGACAATAACTGTTTTTACACGATTACCCAAAGTATCTGCTTCAAAGCAGAGATCCATGTTAATTCTTAAGCAGAAGTGAGAAATGTTTTGCTGTACAGAGTGTGGCTTAAAAACAACTAAGACAACTATTTTTGTAGTAAGAGAATTTTCAAAAATCTTTTCAAGAAAATGGTAGAATTGTAACATAAAACCGTAGCAAAAGTATGATTTATTTCAGTAACCTTCAGTTAAGCAAGAGCCTTTCAAGGAGAAGCCTTCACACAGTTCGTAATTAGATCCTTTTTTAACATTAGCATTATTTTCACTAAATCTGGAGAATGGATTTGGTGCAGTTTTTTACTAGACATTTCTCAGAGACCCACTTGAAAGGCAGCATTTAAGAGGTTTAAAGCAAAGCTAGAGTTGTAATGGAGACGGGCAACTATTTAAAATGCTAGCCTATTTATTTTTCAGTACTTAAAAAACCCAGAAGCCTCAGGTTACAGGACGCTGCCCTCTGTTATGATAGATATACTTAGTATTTGCTTCTTCCCATAGTCCCATAATAGGACAATTTAATTTCAGCACCAGCATCTTTACAACAATTGTTCCCATTTTGTTACCTGTTTGAAAGTCAGCTGAATAGCCTCATATTTCCTGAGCTCAAGGACATTCATCAACTCCATGATGGATTTGTAGCCCCTGTCCAGTTCCTCTTGTCTTTTTATCAATTTTTCCTTCTGCTCTGAGAAATTCACAAACTGATCTAAAGCTTTTTTGTTGACGTGACTGTATTTCTTCAGTTCCGTATTGCACTGCTCCAGCTTGCGGAACAACTGTAAATGGAAAACATCAACACATCAAAGCGACCTGCAATTCCAGCCGTGTCTGACACTCAAGATAAAGGTGACACTGATACTCCAGGTCAGGAAATGTGAAACCAAGCACCAGTTTACCTGCTTTAAACTTAAAGTCTGATACTTTTCAAAAGCTTCTTGTGGAAGTGAACCCAACTCTCTGATTTTCTTCATGCATTCCTCTTTCTTCTTGAGAAGCATGCCTTGCCTGTTGGTCATTTTTTCAAGTTCTTTTGTATCATGGTTAATGGCATCCATATGCTCCTTTTCCATGTTCTTCCAGCGTTCCATGCTCTTCTGAAGTTCTTTAATTCCTGCTTCTGTTTTGTCAATAGAGTTATCCAGATCTGCAGTATTGGGTGAGAGTTCAAAACCCAAAGTAGTCAGTCAGTCAGCCTGTGCAAGATCAGCAATTATCCAGTAAAGTATTTATGAAACAAAAGAATCAACTAAAAAAGATCTCTATTAAGGAGCAGAAGGCTAAATTTCAGGCAAAAGGCTGAAAATTCCTCATTTTAATTCTCCATGAGCATTCCTGCTTAAAAAAACCCTGCAACTATACTGCAGTCATATTGTTAAAATCCAGAAAGAGAATCAAAGGAAGTCTCAGGCCACACTGATGTGGTATCTTCTTTGACAGCAGATGAATTTTGGATAGGTCAGACAAAATTCAGAAACAACTATACAAGATTTTCCTTGCAGCAAGTTTGCCTCAAAAGTACTGTGCCCTGAAGCCAGAGGCACATTATCACTAACACAAGTTAATTACTTCCCACATTGTGGTCTATTTCTAGACCAGAAGATGGTATGTGTGAACTTTCAAAACACTTCAGTTTGCTTTCAAACAATGATGCTACCAACCATCTGACCGTGCCAGTGTGTCTTTCACTCGTTTGTTGATGGCCTCAAGCTCTGATGTTGTGGCAGTGAGAACTGTGCCACCTTCTGTTTCTCGAAGCTCGTTCAGTTCCTATGGGATAAACAAATGCCACGAAGCTTCAGCACCAAGTGGAACACAAGTATAAGCCAGGCAAACAAGTTATCTTCTGCCTCTCTACATATAACTGTGTTCAATATTTAGTAAAGTTTCAGAGGGTAGCTAGGTTTTTTCAAACAAATCTATCACTATGATGGTTCTATTCATATACATGCTGTATATTCTGAGTAGGATTTGTCAAAAACTCATTGTGCTGAAATTTAAATAAAACAGTTTATACACAGAGAAGCAAAACCCATCACAGATAATGCAGGGTAATGAGGGAGTATTTATAAAGTGATTAATACATGTTTCCACTGGAAATAAACCAAAACCAGATCGCAGAAGTACAATTGAAAGAAAATCCTTACCTGTTCTACTTGGTCTAAACGTTTTCTCAGATTCTCATTGAGATATGTTTCAACTCTTGTGATTATGCCTTCTAGTTTAATCCTCTCATTTAAAAGCTGTCTGTTTTCCTGAAAAAAGCAAGAGTGTATGGGTTGCCTTGCCTCACTAGGACTATTCTTTCCTTGTTGAAAAAAACATTAAAAAATAATCACTTTTCACACCGTTGTGTGTATTAAAATAGTGCAAAATTCTGTGGAGTGTTGCTTTAATTTTAACAGGTAGAAAAAACCAAATGGTAAGTATTTTTGCAGTTGTCTAGTGTGAACCATACTAATCAGCAAGGTTATTAAACTGTATTTGTATTTGAATCCAACTCCTAAACCCAGAGGTACTACAAAGAGTATACTTAAGTGTACTTTTTTCAGCAATGTATGTCAGTCAAAACCTTAAGTCCCACCTACTATGTGTTTAAAGGCATTGTTTTCTTTTCCCACACTCTGCATCCTCCCTTCAAATGATGTCTAATTGTATTTACTGTTGGAAAATTCAATAGCTGGAGCAAGGAAATTCTGATGATTCCAACACAAATAACCTGAATTGCCACACAATCGGCTGGCAAGAATCACCCAGCCTTTCAGAAAAACTTGCAAAGACACTTTGCAAACGAGAGAACTTCAAACACACCTCCCTACTACTGATGAAGCACCACTTTAATGACACTGTATTCATAAGTGACTTTTCATACAAAAGGACAGAAATAAACTTATTGCAAAAAAGGTATCCCATTTAATGGCAAGACATTTTGATTGCCTTACTTGCTGTAGTTGTCGAATTTCATCATTAAGAGCATCCACACGTTTCTGATCCTCAAGACTGAGCTGAGACAACAAATCTGTCCCCAGTTCTGCTTTTAATGATTCTCTCGTTGACTCCATGGCATGCAAACTTGCCTCCAAGCTCTGCAAACTGCGTTGCTGTGGGACACATATTAGTCAGAATCATTCCTCAAAGCAACCTGTAGATTTATACAAATTTCACCTTTCTGTTTGTATCAATGGATATTTGTGACATACCTCTATAGTCATCTCTTAGTATTTCATATTATGATGTTAACCAGAAAGGAATGCAAGTTCATCACTAAAATTAATGAAACCATTATTATAACCCCAGTAACAGCTTTGCATACCCCCATACCAACCTTAGGCATGAATGTCTTCTCAGACTGCTGCCTCTTCTCCTTCAGCATTTTCATCTCTGACAAAATACTGTCTCGAGAGGCTTTGAACTTCCTCTGCTGTGTTTCAATTTGCTGCATTTGGTTCATTAGCTGGTCAATCTCATTATTAATCCATACTGTGGGCTAAGGAAAACTCTGTCCTTGTTTCAAAAGGCATTTTATACCTACTAGTACCTCTATCATCAAAATGAAAAAAACAAACAAAAAAACCCACCAAACCATCATATTCAGTTGTACAAGAGAAATTAAGAATCTTCAACAAAAGTAACTTGAGCAGTTTATCAATTTATCAAGTAACTTACCAATACCAGTAACTAAGCTAAATTAAGCTTCTCATTTCTTTTACAACATGCCATTGAGAAGAACACAGGGATACATTTGAACATGCAAGGAAAACTCAGATCTTACAGAACTGAGAACAGATGCCTACATTTACAAGGAAGTATTAGAGGGCTATTATCCTTCACTCGATTTTGAGGCAAAAAGTGGTTTGTTCTGGCCAATGTTGATACAATGGCTTAAGTGACAGTAGCAGAGCTTGCTAAAGATAGTGTTTTAATTTATGTTGAGTTGCTATCATGTTACTTCTACTACAGTGTATATTTATGTGCATCACCCTAAATGCTCTAAACATGAAATAATTTCATAAGCCAAGATTAAAGTAAAACACTTCACTATATACTTAAAGCGCTTTGGGAAAACTGAATGAGCTACAGAACAGGAAGTCAGCGGGAATGGATATTTTCCTTTCGGAACAACTGAGGTCTGTTTTTATTATGTTCCAGAAGTTACTGTCAGACCACAGTAACAGCTACCAACAGGTATATGCCACAGGGCACTCAACTTACATCCTCCACAGATCCCTGCTCAAAAAGAAACTCAGGCCTAAGGATTTTGACTTAAATGATAGTAAGAAAAATTTCTTAGTTCCAAAATAGTAGTTCTGGTTAAAAGTTAAATTTTACAGAAACTCAAAGGTCTAACAGGTAATTGGGACAAACAAGAGGAATTCAAGTTCCCATTTCTAGTTACAAAAAGAGGCCACCTGCACATTGCACATGGGGATTAATGTTAAAATTAGTTTCTGCACAGATACTTTTAAAACCATGTGTCTGTATATCTGTAGTTTAAAAAATGGCTAAGGAAGGCAAAAAACCACAGTAAATACTTCATTTTAAATATACAGATTAATTAGGTCCTGAACACTGCCCATAGGTAACCATAAAAGGGTGAAAGACATTCATTATTGCTGGCACACATAAAGCCAGCTGGCAAATTCAGTCTATTTAAGCCACATTTAACAGACCACTTTGAAATTCTTCTATTGACATAGGCACATATTTAGCTTTTCTAATCAGCTGTAAATCTGACCACAGGCTTCGGTGTTTTGCTTATCTGTTCTCCCAAAATGTGTCTAATGCAGGTCAAAAAGCTCTGTCATCACACAACCTTCCCCCCTTTAACAAAAGGATATTTTCAATGTTCCTTCGTAAGTTTTCATTGAGTTTTGCTTCAAGTTCACCAAGTTCTTCTTCTGCCTTTCTAACATCTTTTTGCAATTCAAGCCGAGACTTCCTTGTGTCGTAATAACCTCCAGTCAAAGCCCCTCGATGGCTGACTTGATCACCTGGGAGCCGAACAGAGCGAGATTATAAACTGCACAACACATGATTGCCACAAAGGATGCAGTGCAGCTCAGCAGGTTAACTAGAACATCTCAACTAACCTACCTAAGTGCTGCATGTACAAGCAATCATGTATGTATGTTTAAAGGAATTAGGGAAATGCTTATTTGTTTTCAATTCCAGTGCATTTCCTTTCTCGAAACACACTCAGACTGCTGTGATCTCATTTAAGCATTAGCTTATTAACTTCGGAAACCATGCAGCTTGAAGGAAAGAAAATACTTGAGAAAAACACAATGCCTAGCACTGTCAGTTTGGAAAAAACCCTCAAACTACAAGAGATTAGTAATTAGCAGCACCTGTACCTTGCAGAGTATGCTGATACTGAAAAATTAATTTCCTCCTCAGACATCCTTAGGATTTTTGCAGATTGACTTTAAGAGTTATAACAAGTTCTAGATTATTTCAGAGAACATAAGACATAAACGTATGTGTTGCACAGGAGAATTCACCTTGCCCTTAACAGTAATTAAGGCAATACATTCACACACTAAACACTGGTTTAAACTTGAGGAAAACACCATAAATATATTCCAGGAAAACAAATGCCTGTTAAATGAGATAAAACAGTCGGACAAATACAAACCTGATCTGCTATGCAGTTTTTAGGATGGAGATACACAGCTACTAAGTTTTAGATCTGAAGAGAACTTCACAGCTTGTGAGGAAATTCTGTGTTTTTAGGCACTGTACTTAACCAAGTGCAACCCTGTACATACATCTCAGTCAAGTATACTATTAATTTTCAATAATCTTACTTTGACAACTCTAACAGACCATGTTTAATGAGCCTCACAACCCAGGGATCCTATTTTTCCAAGAAATAATTTATAATATTGAAATACTTACCTTCCAGAGTGATACAATCCATAGTGAAAGCTCTGGCCAGCTGGGTAGACACTTCCATGCTACGACAAATTAAAGTCTTCCCAAAAACATGTTTGAAAGCTTTATCAAATCTTGGATTGTATCTTAGTTTACTGATCATAGGAATAGCATCCTGAATGACAGGAAGTTTAATGATAAGAACATATTGATACAAATATGGCAAATGTAAGTAATTCATACACAGAATTCGAGAATAAAACCAGAATACACTCTAGCCTTATGAGTTCCTAAAAGTTTAGCACATCTCCATTTCACTGAATATTAACATCAGCTTCCTAATCAATGAACTCCTAGAATGAAGACTTCTAGAGCTGTGTATATAATCATTTACACACAGGATGTCAAACCGAGGGTACTTTTTGTATTGTCTTTTTACTTGTAAAGCACAGTTAAACTTTAAAGAGCATATACCTTATAGGAAAGTATTTTTCTATAGAAGAGGTTTTTTATGTTGAGAAGCAAACCTTAGAATTAGTGTTTAATTGCAGACATTCAACAGGAAGGCAAGTGCTGGGCAATAAGCAATGTACACAAACAATTCAAAACATGAAGCCCTGTAACTGTGAAGCAGAGGAAGGTTCAAAAGAAAGTCTAACTCACATTAGTCTCAGGATAAGCAGTATCTCGAACGTCCAGCTTGTTCAGAGGGAGGAAAGTAACTTCTCCAGGAAGGTTCATTTTGTTAAATTCCATTAGGATCTTTGTACTGACCTCATCAGAATCCACAATGTGATAAAACAACCTATTTAACAAGCCCAACAAACAGACAAAACTTTACTGTGCTAAAAGTACTAACATGTTTCTATAGGAACAGTAATCATGTAGGTACCATTACATAACATATCAATATAAAGCTGCATTGCATTTTCCTTTCAATTCCCTGCCTCAGAAAGACCAGGCAGATGCATTCTATTCACTTTCATTAAAATGGGATCAGCCAAGAACTTTACATTCCAACCTTCAGTCACAAAAGCAGCTCAGTCTGTGTAGAATGTCTCTGCACACAAACCTCTGCCATCCATTTCAATACAGAATATTCAGCCCTCCCTCCCTCTGCATGAATTTACAGAGTTTGCATCTCCTGCCTGGATACACAACTAACAGAAACAGAGACCACACCTACCCACCTCCCTGTGCACGACTGGGACTGGCACCAGAGGGACTGAAATGAGTGATCTTTTCACTGCAAACTGACCTATATTTTGCTTGTTACAGCTTTTCCAAACTGCGGGGCACAACAGGACTCAGACAGAACTGTGATCTCCTTGGAAGAGGCACCCTTGTTCACACTGACACAGAAGTTTCACATGAGACACTGGATTTCAAATTGTGGCAGCATCAAAATTTGTATGTGATAGTTTGCATGTCACCTCTGTCCTTTTTCCATCTCTTTTGCCAATATATACATCTCCTTTGAGCAACAATTTGTATGACTACTCTTAAATTGGAACAGGAGATTGATCACACAGAAATACAATTTAAATTCATTTGAAGTGTTAGATGTTGCAGCAAGAGGTGGATCATCCAGCATGCATTTACTTCTTCTAGAAAACATTTTACACGGATTCATTAACACTCAACAACTTTTCAGAGAGCTTTGAAATAGCAGGTTTTGACAGTTTAGAAACAGTTCTCATCCATGAGATTTTCTAGCACGAATGAAATAGTTTTACTGCTATTGAAATATCAGGCTTGTTTACTATAGAATTCCCTACACTGGAAGATGCTGTCCATCTCAGTTTCACCACCAATCCTTCTGATAAATGTTAGATGTGTGGGTCTGGGAGGGGTTTTTTTGTTGATTGTTGTTGTTGTTGTTTTGTTTCAGGGTTTTTTTAAAGTCAAGAGCAGCCAGCATTAATATTTAAGTAGGCAGAATTCCTCTTATTTCTCTCACAAAGGTGATAGCAGTTTGATTATTCTATATAGAAGGCACTTTGACTAAAGAAACTGAAGAGCTCAAGTTCAAAGAATAAAATTTCAGCAGCAGCTTGTGCCAATAACTGTGACACTGCACTAAAGAGCAAGTAACTCATTACCTGTTCCCTGCAGTAACTTCAACACAGGTGTAGAAAGCTGGTTCACACTCAAAGTTGTTCATCACAATGCCGTGATAGCCATTGAGAACGTGCTGGTTGATGCCCTTTCGACGGAAGTGCTCCAGAACTTTGTTTATGCTGTCTATACCATTCAAAATGGCCTGTTAGAAAACAATTATTGTACTGCAGTTAAAATACGTAGACATTTTACCTTTAACTTTGTGAAAGTTGTAACCTTCTTTTTGGCCAAATTACTGCTAACTAACCTAATGGTTTGTTTGGGGTTTTCTTAAGCAAAAGGTATCAGGAGAAATTTTAGAAGTGCTCTGCCTGGTCTCCTTACATCAATTAGCTTGAGTTTAGAAAACTAAATTTCAAGTAGTTCTAGAGCTATAAATATTTGAAAAATTTCAGATATGACCATGACCTGTCCTTTAAGAATGAGATTCCACAAGGATTTCTCAACTATGAGGTGTATTACCTTTCCTGTTGCTGCTCTGAGAAGCTGCTGTTTCTTTTCTAAATCCTCCCTCTTTGCAGCAAGAGCTTGTTGTTCTGCATTCTCTTCTCTCCACAGGTAACTACAGAACAAAAACAATACGTTTTTAAGCGTGAATGCAATCTGAAGATTTTATTATTATATTTCTTAAAGACTGCTAATCTAATGGGAAGGCAAAGTGCAGGAGTTCACACATGGCCGTATTTTAAAAACATACCTACACACCATGTAAATAACTACACAGTTGGGGTCCTTCACATTAAGTGAGACTGAGACATATTTCAATTAATTACTAACTTTCTTTCACTCTGTAGTTCATCCTTTTTATTTTTCACTTCATAATATTTTCTGTCGAGTTCTTCAACACGAGCCTTCACTTCATTAAGATCCTGGTCCAGTTTCTAACACAAAGAAAAGAACAGTATAAAACTACAGCTCTCTATATTAAAAAAAATTTTATTTCACTCAGTAATGAACTACTGCTTAAAATTCAGAAAATGATTCCTACAAACATTTGAACCAGTTTACAACAAACTGCAAAAGCACTAAGAATAAATACATCTTTGTAAGGAAGCAGTAACAAGGTGTAGTTGCCACATGGATAGCAAGGCAGGCATGGAGTTCAACTGTGTCTGGGCATCAAAGTGAAACGGATCAACTGTAAGTCAGGGAAAAATGTAACCAAATATAAACTACGTAACTACTATAACTACTACTGTAACTACTGTGTAATCATGCTCTGAAATTAGAACTGCGATACGAACATACACAGTAATCTTGTGTACCGTGGCATCCTGCTATTGATCAAACATCTTAGGCTGCTCTCCACCAGTGCTGCCCTTTTAAAGCAGCTGCAGTCAACAGTGTGCTGCTGGTTAAGCCAATGCAGACATCCTCCCTTTGCTCATTTAACACATGCCATTTTCAAAGCTGTTCAGACAGTGAGAACAGTGTTTACATATTTACATGTGTATAAGGAGTAGCTGTGTTCTAAAAGCACAGCCACCCTGTTCCAAACTACCTTTGCAAGTTCTCAGTCACATTCACCCCAGACACCTTTTTTTTGAACAAAAAGCCATACAGCTCTTTGCCTAAGCATAAATCAACCTTCCTTGAGGAGAAAAAGAAAACCAAGACATGTTTATAGAAAGGAATCAAAATCCACCTCAAATTTAACCTCTTCAATTCCACAGAATTCCCACTGAGCAGGACAGTACAATTACAGTCAGACAGTGGTAAATGCCATTTCTTTTATTCACCAACTCAGTGAATCACTGTTTTGCTAATGTGGGCCCCAACCACGCAACATTTTAGAAGAACACCATTGTCTTTGTACAACTTCATGCCTGCATGCTGTCAGACTTGAGCCTCAGTTTAGTAGATATATTACACAAAGAGTTCTGTCTATCAGCATTGGCATTGTGTGCTCTCTGTACCAAAGCAGCACTTTTCACTGCTGTAGCTCCTGGCAGGAGTGCCATTTTTGGATTAAACTGCTGTATTTGCAGTGTAAGAGCTGTTTCTGAATGGTAACTAAAATCTAAGTTACACAGATAATACTAGAACAGATTAATCTCCAATCTTGCCTAATGGTGTAACTTCTAACCAGCTGCAATTGTGGTACAAGGATGCAGTGCTTGCTGCATAATTTAAAAGATCCTCTTGCTCGGGTAAAGTGAGAAGTGAAAATAACCAACACAGACCTCTATAAGAACATAAAAAATTGTTATCTATGACATGGCCATGTTCAATGTAGACAAGAGCAAGGCAGACAGAAAACTCTTCCTGAAAACTCAGGCCAAACAAACAGGGGAAAGCACTACAATGCAAAGCCAACATATACAGAGTGAAGTTAGATGGAGTGCTAAAGGGGTTTAAATCTTATCTACAGATGTTTTCAATAACACATTTTTCAAAGACCACACCCAACCAGGAAGTCAAATCTTTCATAAACAAGCACTGAAGTCTAATTGTCCAAGATCAGATTATTTACCCTTCTAAGCTAAAAACTTACACTGTACTGTTCCAAGTTCTTCTCCTTGTTTGCCTCTGTATCCTCCAAGTCCTTGTGTATGGCTGCAATCTGCCGCTTCTTGTCATTGATGGCTTGATCTAAAGACTTCAGTTCTTTCTTAATCCACTTGTCCCTTTCTTCTTTGGAAGTAAACTGGCTCCCTCGGCCTTGTTTTGCATAAAGATCTGTTCTTTCTTGTGTAGCCTGTGCAAGTCTATTTTGAGAAGGGAAAGACAAGCTCTATTATAAGGAAATATTGAATTCATTAAGAGCAAGCATTAAGAATTACTATTAGAATTTTCAAGTGTCAAACCAGGCTTTAAAATTTAAGCACCACATCAGTAAAAGAAGGAAAAACATAATGATATCAACAGTATCAGATATCAACAAAAACAGAAGACTTCACAAGAAGTCAACCATGGCCCACAGAAGTGGTTAAGCTTAAAAAAGAAATAATTTTGCCAATTGTTCCCACTACAACAATTTAGACCTTTTACAGTCCATCTCCAAGTACACAATAGCTACCCTATTGCCAAGCAAGAAGTATGTGGTAATTGCAGATGGAGAGCATTAAATGAAGTCTTCCTAAATGCTGACTCCCCACTGCAGAATGGCACAGACCTGGCAATTCCCCTCTCTTCTTTCTCTTTTACGCTGTTGAATTTCGGCTCTGTTTCTGCCAATTCTTTCTGCTTCTCCTCAATCTTCTCAAGAAGCTTCTGCCTCTCTTTCAGCAGTCTTTTCTGAAAGTCAAGCAAAGCAGTATTTAAAGTTAGGTAATAACAGGAACTGTATTATTGGATAAATACACACTTCTGAAGAGTAACTACACTGTAAGACTGCAAGATGCCATTGCTTATCTGACACTACTATTTCAACACTTAACTGAATTTGTATCCAATCAAGATGGCAAAGAGGGATAAAATTAAGCATTCTCAAGAAGCTAAACTATGCAAGCAAGGAAGGTCTGCATGAGCCATACAAGTTCAAATTAGTGCTATGAACAAAACCCCCCACCTCAATATTTGCAGCAATTAAGAGAATTATAGGTGCTTGGTTTTGCAACATGCAAGACAATAAACAAAGGACTATAACGCAAGAGTCCAAGTTTACATCCCCTAGAATCGCACTAAAGACATGAGAAAAGACTAACTTGTCTGGCAAACCTTACAAGCTGTAGTCTGAAACCAAAACTTCAGAGTACAAAAACACTTTTAAGACTTCACCTCTGTTACATACCCTTTGTTCACTGTTGCCAGCTAATTCATCCTGCAGATCTTTAGCCTTCAACTCTAACTTAGTCCTCTGCTTAATCTGCTCCTGTCTTTCAGCACTAAGTTGTTCTTTCTCCTCTTTCATTGCAGAAATCTTTGTCTTCAGTTCTCGAACTTGCCGTTCTATTTCCTGTGCAAATTTAAGTATGTAATATCTTAAACACTGCATGCAGATTTCACTATCAAAACTCCTAAGATCATTATTCTGCAGATTACAACACATTAGGTGTGGAAAACTTCTCATGTTTCCAAAGAGGATGAAAGCATAAAACTGGATTTGATACAGTTTTAGACACCATCAGCCCTCCCCTTTCTTCCCCCCCCTAAAAAAATCCCCAAAACCACAAAGCGAAACACATCTTTGGGGAAGCCTTTCAAAAGTATTTTTACCTCCATTTTATCTCTTGCATCTTGCTGTGCATCTCTCAGCTGCCTCGATTTCTCCCCACTTGTCTCTCGTTTAGCAGAAAGCTGTATGGAAACATCACCAATAGTTTAAATAGCAAGAATCTGTTTTAGTAGTGGTTCCAGAAAGGAAAGAATTTGCTTAGTGAAGGACACTGCTGTAGGGGAATACATTCCATGCAGGTAGCTCAGTGTGCAGCTACAGATGGCTGCAGTTTAAGCTCTGGATGGTGAGAGCCCCAAGCAAGGGAGCCCCCAGCAAGAGGCCTTGAACTGCTTACCCGTGGCACAACAAAGGGCCCAGGGATCTGCAGGCAAGCCAGGTAACCACTCAGTGACACAGCAGAAGCAAATGATCCCACACTTGCACGTGCTCAGATTGTGAGGGGATAAAAGTGCAGAGTTTCCTTTGCTTGGGGTCCCTCTTCAGAGGCACCCAAATTGAGGTGGTGTGTTATTTAGTTATTACACCAAGAGTGAACCATTTTAAGTTGGAGACTCTGCCATGTGAAACCTGGTCTGACTGTGAGTGTGGCACATAGGGAGTCAAGAGAGGCACCTCTTGGCTCCCTGGAGCTGCCTGCTCTGAAGGGACTTTGGTCCCAGCTCAGCTGATGCAGTTGTGGCTGCCAGAGTGGCTTCTGGATGGCTGGACAGGAAAGGTTAGCACTGACAGAATTCTACCAAGGAACACAAGGAGACAGTGGCAAAAACAAATCAACAGCTAATTTTGTATCTTGTATTAGCCAAGATATTTTACCTCATCAAGCTTAGCTCGGGTTTCATTAAGCTCCTGATTATAAATGGTGTATTCTAATGCTCTCCTCATTTTATCCCATTTCTGGTACTGAGCCAGCTCTTCTTTCTCCTCCTCAAGTGTATGCAGTCGCTCTTCAATGTACTTCAACAACTCATTGATCTTCTCTCGCTTGCCCTCTATAGAAAAGAGGACAAGATTGAAGTTCAGTTAAACACTAATACATTCCCACCCACTTACAGCTACTGAATCTCCTGCAGTGATCAACAGTTATGAAATGTGAACAGAACCCATGTCCAGAAGTTCCCCAAAAAACATCCTAACAGCAGAACTGTTGATCATTGTTATGTAAGGCAACACAAACAAATGTTTTGGACAGTAAATTTATCCCTATTAGCTTAGCTAAAAAGTTTTCTTACTAAAAGCACATGTTAAGTAACTTATTAAACATTTTGAGATACTTGAAATTCAGGGAGGAAATATGACATATTCTGTATCATTTAACACACCTGAACTAAATTAGTGTTACTGAAAACGTCAAACTTTTAGAGTTAATGGAATTACAGTGGCATAAACCAGTAATTTCTTAAAGTATTTTACCTGTTTCTTTCATTAGTGAAATACTCTCCTCTTTACGTTCATCATACACTCTGGTACCAGCTACTTCTCTCAGTAACTTCAGTCTTTGAGAGTCAGGAGCTGTGGCCATCTGGTTGATCTGAAAATTCAAGACCTACCAT
This sequence comes from Pithys albifrons albifrons, assembly GCF_047495875.1. Classification (NCBI taxonomy): domain Eukaryota; kingdom Metazoa; phylum Chordata; class Aves; order Passeriformes; family Thamnophilidae; genus Pithys; species Pithys albifrons. The sequence goes on from NC_092466.1 coordinate 10,895,699, forward strand.
GTCAATAGCCTGCTCTGGATGTATGGCCAACCACAACAGATCAAAGGTTGCACTTTCCTTGTTGTGTCTGGCTACCTGAGGTTTTGGCAGGAAGATTCAGGTGTACAGTATATACCCCACTGCCTCCTTTTGAGACAAGTTACTTTAATTGGATGGCAAGTACGCTGCTTGAAATGGAATTTGTTGCTTTTCCTATGGTACTAAACTAAAACTCAGCATATAAATATTACATGCACTGAAGAAATCATATCCCACTCAAAATTACATTTAGAGAAACTCAAGCTTGGGTCCTGGTGCTAAATCAAATAGTTTAAATGTCTCCATAAAACCACACTAAAATGCAGGGGTTATAAATCTTAGCATAATTCACATCATGAAACACTCATTAATACATTAAATCAGCAATACAATTTCACCCAACATAAAATTCACTTCCCTACAATAGAATTCAGCAGCTGCATCCTTTTTAAAGAAGGTAACTGTTTCTAATTTGTGTTATATTAAAACCAGTATGTGTATTTTGGTTTTCAATCATGGCCACCAATCCCCTCTACAAAACGTAAGTGACTTTCCAGCTCAAGTTGTTTCTTTCAAATATGCACATTCAGTTGTATAAAAAAATTTATCCTGATAAATATCTAAGAGACCACACAACGGGTCAGCATTCCTGTCATCAAGAGCTCAAGTCTCCTGCACTCCCATTTAACTATCCCTTCCAGTCATCTTTTGGAGGCAACACTTTCCAGTGTCTCCTTGAGGATGCATCCTGTACTTTGTGCACAGCTGTGAGTGTCCTTTGCAAGCTCTAGGAAGCTGCCTGGGTCTCCAAGACCAGCTAAGACAGGCCATGCTATGAGCCCTTTCCCTGATGTGCGTTCACTTTGGTATTTCTGTGTGTTTCCATTCATTCTTTTTAACCTCTTAAAATTCTCTACCGTTACTTTGCTTCCATATCTTAAGGCCCAGAAGTCTATTTACACTGAAATAGTCACAGGAATCAAGCTTCATTTTTATTTAACTATGGAAAAGCACTTGATTGCCAAAATCACCATGAAAAGAACCCTTTTCTAAATATCACCAACATGATTTTTTTTCCTCAAAATCAACACAAACTACTAAAACAGTAGTATTTGCAAAAACAGCACCTACATCCAAGAACCATTTCAAACAAAAATGGATTTAGGTTCTGGTTTACTTTTGCAGTAATTGGACTAAGTTCGGCATATAGGAAACATGATACTCCTGACAGTGATTCCTTCCATTTTGTGAAAAACAATCTTACCTTTCCTTGTTTGACAATATAGTAGGGATTACTGCGAGAAAATCCAGCACTTTCAAGAAGATTCATTACATCATTTTTCCTGAAATGTTATTATGAATCTATTAAAAACACTTACAGTGAAAGGGGCAGTTGTAAAAATTCAGTAAAGTAACAACTATACATCACATACTATAATCAATGTGAGCAAAGCAGGCTCTATTTGAAGAAGCTTTTCTATTTCAGAATGGCTAATTCCAAAATGAAATGAGAGAATAAAAATGGAAAATACCTAAAATTACCATAGCATTGGGAAGAGATTAAGAAATAAGCACCTGGAAGCAGAGGGCAGGCAAATACAGGTAAAGATATCATAAGGAGGGACATAAAACAAAGTCTGGTAACTCTTCTATTTTAAAAGTCCCCAAAAGAAACACTACACAAGCAGATAAACAACATGTTAATGAATGCATTAAGGTTCAAATTCAACATCTGCTGTTTATTGCACAAGGACTGATGTTCCAGCTGTCGGTGTTACATGAGGGAAGTTGTATCAAGTTAGGAATGCAAGTGTTCAGTTGACTGGAGAATGTTACAGAAACACTATTGGTCTCATTCAGAAAAAGAGAAGAAGTACCTACGTCACCATTTTCTTGTCTAAGAAATATTGGTCCTTCTTGGCTCCAATGACTCTGCGAAGTGAGACTTCCTCTTTATCAATCTTAAGAAAACAAAAACCAGTCAATACACACACCTACTGCAAGCAGCTCCAACTAATACAGAGTGTTTATGGCACTCTCAACCAGAAATTACTCAATGGCAGTAACTGTACTGAAGACTTACTATAAGACTGAGATTACAAGAGTCTGTAACAATAATCTATTTCTGCAGCATTTATTCAGCTTACCGGTAGCCTGTTGTCTGAATTGTCAAATATAATTTCCACAAATGCTGAAATAACACGAGGACCTGTACCTTCCTAAGAAAGGAGATATTTTGGTTAGATAACTGCCACTGTCAAAAATATTTTAAGCTCATTCATCTTCCTTTTCCCCTGACAACCCCAATTCCCCTTTCCTTTCAAGGACTTGAGAGTCAAGAGCATCTCTGTAAGATCTAGCACATATTTTTATTTCTGAAAATCTTAGCTACGCATTCACTGGTGTGCATTATCAACATGTGTTACTCTGTAATAAATTCCCATTTGCCAATAGGAAACAAAAGATGTTTAAGGATGCTTTTAAAATAATTAGCTTAAAACATCCACAGCCCAGCAACTTAACATTTTTGTAGTAACATTCAAAGGCATGAGCTTATTCTTGCGTTTTGCTGCTATACCCCTTCACTTACATGCAACAAAGCCAGTCGCTGCTCTGGGCGAAGATGACTGAACTCATCACTCAAGACAAACTGAATTGCTGTAATAAAATAGTAAAGAAACAGAAGATTTATTCTTTCCTTCAGGGAGAGATGCAGTAGTTTCATTAACTCAAAACATACTGCTTTACTGTTGTATAATACAGTCATGCTCTTGCTAAAATCTTAGAGTATTTCTTCATTAAAAACCTCTGTCTGCTGGATCAGGATCCCTCAGGCTGCTGTACCCCAGGATCTCTCTGAAGATGTCATTGTTGCCAGATTACCAGTTCACTACACAATCACTAACAATGCTGCACAAAGGAGGGATTCATGAGCTTTCCTCTACAAATACACAGCACACAGGCTGGGCTGAAAATATTGTTAAAATACTTAATGTTTGACAATTTATAAACACAACCACTACAAAGGCGATTAACACCTTTGACCAACAACTCTGCTCCTTCATTAATGCTCCCACCCCACAAAATCCTCCTCACAGCCTCACATTAGAAGCTGCATAAGCTGTGCCCAACTGCTGTGGGGTAGGATTTGGCCACTAAGAAGGTCTAAAACAACTGCAAATATCACAATCATCTTTCATGGTGGGGGATTTTGAGAATCAGTTTCCTCCTGTAAATACTTCTTTTGGCCATTGTAAAGTCTTAAAACTACCCTTAGAAAGAGAAGCTAAATACTAGGGGAAAATTTGAAGTAAGTATTAAGTAAGTAAGTGCATTGAGATCTGCCTTTCAACACTGTCAAATAATCACCAATCTGCTACTCCTTGCTGAGGAGGAACACTTGGTAAACCAACTTCTAGCAAAAACAAGCCAAGAAGCCTGGTGTCATCAGCATCCCCATGCTACTAAGAAATCCATGCTTACCATAAAAAAAGTTGCTTTTTCCAGATCCATTTCTTCCCACTGAAAATTAAAACACAAAAGATAACCTCAAGTTGACACAGGTTAACAGAACATTAAATGCTACATAAAAATATTTACAACAGAACCCAAATATAACACAGCCAAACGAAATCTCAAGGCAATGGTAGGTGGATCCCTTAGTCACTGACAAGAAAAGAATATTCCTTTGCCCACTCAACCACATTACAATGATTTATAAACTCCAACACCACTCCACAATAATAGTTAGACCAATCCTACTTATTCTCATTTGTCTTTTTTATATACTTATCTTCTGGTGGGATAAGAACAGCAGACCTAAATCAAATTCTTCTGGCATATTTAATCAGAGCAAATCACTTGCCTGTACATTCAGGTTGACTGTATGAACTTCAGGCAGTATATTGTGCTGGTTTAGGCTGAGGCAGAATTAATTTTCTTCTCAGTGGCTGGTGTGGGGCTGTGTTTTGGATTTGTGCTGAACACAGGGTTGATAATATAGAGATGCTTTTGCTGTTGTTGAGCAGGACTTATACAGAGCCAAGGCCTTTTCTGCTCTTCGTACTGCCATGTTGGCGAGAAGTTGGAAGGCTGGGAGGAGACACAGCCAGGACAGGTGATCCAAAGTGATGAAAGGGATATTCCATACCATGATATAACGCTCAGTATATCAAGTTGGGGGAAGAAGGAAAAAGGGGGAGGTTGGGAGTGATGACGTTTCTCTTCCCAAGTAACAGTTACACATGATGGAGCCTTGCTCTCCCAGAGATGCCTGAACACCTGCCTGCTCATGGGAAGTGTTGAATTCATTATTTGTTTTCCTTTGTTTGTGTGTGTGGCTTTTGCTTTCTCTATTAAACTATCTTTATCTGAACCCACGAATTTTATAGCTTTTGTTCTTCCAACTCTCTCCTTGATCCTGCTCGTGGGGGAGTGAACAAGCAGCTGTGTGTGGCTTGGTTGCTGGCTGGGGTTACACCACGACACGTATGACCTTCTTAATGCTCCACTTGCTAATTCAGCAATATTTTGTTTTAAAAGAACTAGAACAAGTACTACTTCTATTTAAAAAATAAAGGTGTAAGAACACAGCACATTACAGTAATATAATCTCAGTGTTTATTCTAATGTGTTTCAGCCCCAGTGCCTCCTCTTTCAGATCAGCACCAACTGTATTAGTTTCAAACCACTCGTCTTCCAGCAGTAACGAGCACTGCAGGCTTTCCATTCCCTCCTGCCTACCTGCTCCCCAGATTCACCCACCTCATCCCCAAAACTGCTTGAGATCACTATGAAGTCTTAAAAAACGTAAAAAAAAAGTGAACCCTGATTTTTCAGTGTATTTTAAAAACACTAATACCTGGGTAAAGTTTTAGCTCCTGTGGAAGTAACACCACAAAGTCAGACATGCTATTCATGTCACAGGCATGACTTTTCTAGTACCAGAGTAAATCCTGCCCACTAAGATTTTATGTCCACAATTGATTGTTGGCTGTTGGGTCGGAAGCCTCAAAAGTTGCTGCACAATCACTAAAATAAATGCAAATGAAAAGGCTGTCATTGAGAAAATCAGGAAGAGGTGTGAGAATAGGGGACAACAACATGCTATTAGAACAGGTGTTATTTATGGAACGACACTTTGAAACTTGTATTATCCTTTTGGACAGTCCAATTCCAGAAATTCATTCCTTTAAAGTTGGAAGAAAGAGGATCTTCTTTCTCTGCAGTAGTTTATAGTAACTGGTGTGCTTATTTATAAAAATTAACACACTTCCAGACAAAAGAAATAAGAATCCCATATAAATTCTCAGCTGCTCTCCCTGAAAGCACAGCCTGTAAAGGAGTTCTGGCTGATACACAGATCTGTAGCTCAAAGGAGTTCAGGACCTCAACCAGTTTCTGAAGACTCAGAGGTACAGCAAAACTGAATGCCAGCATTGGTTTGCTGTAAGTGGAATTTGCCTTGTGGTATGTTACTAACAAGTGTACAGAAGTTTCTGAAATAAAAAATGTAGTCATCAAATGCAGGCAGAATATTAAAAACTATAAAGCAAACTAACATGAACATCATCTGAAATAACAGCCCAACTTTAACCACGGTGAAAAGACAAGTATTGCAACTCACCAATGACATTGTGTTTGGAGCTGAATGGGTCCACAATGGTTTGGTCCCTGTAACTTCGAAAGCCTTGAATGATCACCTGGTGAGAAGAGGGAGTTATTTTAACATAGTTCTTCTCTGTTCTTGAACAGTCTTTGACCAGTACAGTTTGACAGAATATTTACATCAATTATAATGTAACTGATTTTGCCTGCCCTTCCCTCACATACTCAACTTTCCAGTACAGGATCAGCAACTTATATCATAAAACTTGCCTCTTGTCAAAGCATCACTTTAGGGACAGATTTCTCCCCCAGCAAGAGATGCTGGGATACCACAAACAAGAGAGTTCTGGGAGTCCTTTTGTAACAAATTGCACAAAAATATTTATTTGCATTAAGTATCATATACAAGAAAGAAAACTCCAGTAATGCCAAGTTTACACTTAATTTTTATAATGCAATCCACTTAAAGCTTAAGAATTCTATTTGCAAATTCTCTAAACAGTGCAATTGCAGGCTGAAAACTGCACTAGGCTGCCTATTTTACATGCAATACAGTCTTGTTTTACTGTGCAACCTAAAGGGAAACAAAAAAGCAAGGTATTTTGGTTCTAGAAATTCACATCCTAAAAAAATATAAATGTACACAAGTAAGTTCAGGAACTATTCAGCAAACAGTCACCTGGAAGCAGCACGCCAAACTTCAACCATCTGATTTCAATACTGTTTTGAGGTTTGCCAGGCCAAGTAACAGACAAGGCAGAGAGTGACAATATCCTAATAATTCAGTTCTGCACAGCAGCAAAACTGATCCAACTTCCAGCACTGAGCAACTAGTTCTGTACATGAAGGTTGTGCTGAGAGGCTGTACAGCAGCTTTGCTCTCCTCAGTAAGGCATCAGGAAGACAGCAGCCACCTGAAGGTTTGATGCTTGCAGACCTTTCAGCAAGAATGCTCACAAAGGGACAACAGTTGATATTTAACAGTGTTCTGCACCCAGGTCTTCCCATAAGATACAGGTAAAATAATGGCAATGTTTCACTGTGCTATTGCACACTAACAACTACTTGCTAAGAAGACAGCAAAGCCTCTTACAAGCTCAGGATTATTACTGCTGAAGCTTAGGTTGAGAAATTATTTGTAGAAATTATTTAAACTTTGTATTGTTTCTAAGGTCTGTGGTTCCATCACCGTTTTCTACTTTTTTGAACACGTTCATTCCTTCTCTCACACCTTCAAGTATTAAAATAGCCCATGTTGCAGAAAATGTGCATAATACTTCACATGCAAGAAACACATACAAAACTTCAGCAAAAAGCCTGGAAACAGTACTGTAAACATTAAAGCAAGCCTTTTCCCACTGCTACAAAAGCCTACAGTAACTGTACACCTGAGCACCCCAAGAAACAATTATGTTCAGAACTGCATTCATATTCTGTGATGTTCTGGTAGCAATTAACAAATGGTGAGGGAAAATCTGCTGTGCAAAATTATTTCATTACTGGAAAGGATTTGAGCACAAGTCCTGTGAGGAAAGGCTGAGGGAGCTGGGGTTGTTTAGCCCGGAGAAGAGGAGGCTCAGGGGAGACCTTATCACTCCCTACAACTGCCTGAAAGGATGTTGTGCCCAGGTGGGGATTGGTCTCTTCTCTCAGGCAACCAACAGTCGAACATGAGGGCAGGGGCTTAAGCTCTGCCAGGGGAGGTTTAGGTTGGCTATCAGGAAGAAATTCTTTGCAGAGAGAGTGGTCAGGCATTGGAATGGCCTGTCCAGAGAGGTGGTGGATTCTCCAACCCTGGAGGTTTTTAAGGTGAGACTGGACGTGGCACTGAGTGCCATGATCTGGTATCAAAGTGGGGTTGGATTAAGGGTTGGACTTGATGATCTCAGAGGTCTCTTCCAACCCAACTGATTCTATGAATCTGAAGCTAAGAATACAGGCAGGCAGAAAACTACTAATCCTTGACCATCAAAATCAGAGCAAAGGAACAGCAGCTCTTTTGGAAAAGGAGTGGTGTTCCAATACAGCTTCGTCCAATACTTTGCCTGTCGAAACCTTTTTTGAACTGCAGCTCTTTGTGCTCCCTCTGTGGGGCCAGATACAGATTTCTTGAGGCACCTGCACTGTATTCAGATCTACACCCAAACCAACTGCTTTGGAAATAATCAAGGATTTCAGAATTTCATGGACCAAACCACAGAAAGCAAATTTAAGACAATGTGTGAACTGAAAACTACCCAAGAGCTGTGGTGGTGAACACAGACACCAACCTCCCCCAAACACCAGTCTGCCTGACCTGCCAGGGGGAGACTTTGCAGCAAGCTCAGTGCCAGCTGCTTCCCAAAGCAGGGACAGAAAACCTTACTCAGGTCTTGCCACCAGCTCTAGGTCACAGCAATTACATTCACTCACTCTGACTAAAAATTAAAGAAAAAGTATTTTTTAAAAACTCAAGTATTTTGCAAATAATTCTGCTTCCCAATTCACTTGATTTCAGGAAAGGAAAAAAATAAAAGAACGGGCAAAAAAATCTGGTGTCCAGTATTTTTACAATTTACCCATAATATTCTAAAAACATACGGATTGGAATAATTCATGCATTTTATCCTCATAAGAACATGCAAGTCTCTACAAAAAGCTAAAAACAACTGGATATTGCTTTAGAAGCACAAACTGTTACCACTCATATCCTCAGGCACCAGGGGAGAGTGATACAGGCAGACTGAACACCATCATCTTTCCCCCGAAGTTCTTCTGTAAATGGTTTATCACTTATCCATCCTACATATTCTGAACCCTCACGACTTCTTTACTGCCTTGTATAGACTCAGATTAAGATTTAATTTAACATTCAAACTCCAAGAATAATTTCTGGGAACCAATAAAAGGATACAGGTGGAATCAAATTACTTTTACTCTCACATTCACTCCTTGTTACATTCTCTTCTATAACTCTGAGCACTGGTTATTGATCACCCAAATATCTTTTCTTTTTCCCCTCCAAATGAAACATTTCTATATATCTTCACTTACTTTTATGCAATTCAAACCTGGAGAACAAGAACTCTTATTCAGAAACTTTACATCAATGTGGCCACCTGTGATATTGAGTGATTTACTAAAACACGAACAAAAGGCATTTGAAACACTGCCTAGTCAGCCAAACAGTAGATGAAGGGCCATCCTGCACAAGTAACATTAATCATGACCTCAACAACTGTTTGAAAAAGGTCCATACCAGGATCTTTTTAACTGAACGTCAGCCTGACAAAGATGAAGTATAACAAGTGAAATGGTCCACGCTCGGGGGCCTAAGGCATCACCCCAACACTAAGAAGAGAACCCAAAACTTGAAGAGCTGAAAGATGCCGCCTGGCACCTGAGCAGAGCCCTTTGTTTGGGTACGAGCCTGTGGGCGGTCGGGACACCTGGGCTGCCATAATAAAGGGTTCCCGCGAACAAGTCCCGGGTCTAAGAGGGTCAGGCCTCAGCGTCACTTCCCACCTGCAATGAATGGAACCAGCCGCAGGAGCCGGGGCGGGGAAGGCACCGCCGGCCCACCCGGCGGCAGGACCTGACGGTGCCGCGGTCAGAGACACAGTCCCCGGCCGGGACCGCGACCCGTCCCCCGGGACAGGGACGAGCCAGGAAAAGGCCTCTGGGCCCGCCCCCAGCCCGCGGGCGCCTCGCTGAGGGCCGGGCAGGTGTGAGGCTGCAAACCCCTCAGCCCCGGGGCGGGGCAGTCCGGGCCAACCCGTCCCGCCGGGACCAGGCCGCGCAGCACACGGCGGGCGGGTCAAGCCCCGCAGGCTCACCTGCTTGATGTACATGTTTGCCAAGGATGGGGTAGGCGCCCGCCCAGCTATCGCTCAGCCCGCCGTCGCCGTCTCCTCCGGGTCCGGGCGCTCAGCCTGACCACGGGTCTCCGCCGCTCTCTCCGCCGCTGCCGCCCCCGCAGCCGCCGCGGGGACCCCGTACAGCACCCGCTCGCCCCTCACGCAAACAAAATGGCGGCGGAACCTCCCCGTCCCGTCCCGGCGCGAACCACTCAGCGCCACATGGAGGGGGAGTACGGAGCTGATAACGCGGCCCTGCCCCGCGGAGAAGCGACACCTCGAGGGACAGCGGGAACTGTCCTTTGTCTGAGCCGCCAAAGTGCCTCGGTGACCTTTGCAGAGTTTCTTCGGAGCGGAGAAGGCGGGAGACGCTGTCCCCGCTCTATGCGGCGATCCCCCGGGGAGCTGGGAGCCGTGGTTTGTCCCGCTGAGGGGCGGGTTGGGCGCCAAAGGCGAGTTGAGCGGGGCGGGAGCGCGGCGGCGGCGGCGCCGGCAGGGGGCGCTGCGGAGCGCCGCGTGGGGTGAAATAAAGGCTTGGTTTGAACTCTTTCATTGGAGGATAAAAGCTTGGTTTGAGCTCTTCTTTTTCATTCGAGGATCTAAAATTAGGTTTGAAGATTGCAATATAATAAAAAGAGGCACTAGCAGCATTAGGGCCTGCGGCTGGGGGCCCGGCGCGCCCCCAGCCGTGCCCTCCCGGGCGGCCCTTGGCTGTGCCGGGGGACCCCCCCTCGACAGCTCCGCTCCCGCCGGGAAAACCCTGGGAGAGACCAAATGGGTGCCCAGGATGAGCGAGGCACAGAGGGATGGCGAGAAACATTCTCAGGGAAACAGACTAGCTGGACTCTGTGCCCACTGTGCAGAGAAATGCTACCTGCTCCCCGAAGGAGCTCCCAAACACGCGAAAATAAGCAAAATGAAGGAGAGAAACATTCCTTTTCTCCTTATTTCTTCCAGTTATGTTAATTTCAGGTGTTATTGTGACAACAGCAGGGGCACAGCGTCTCAGGGAAAATGCAGTTTTCAATTTTGCCCCAAAACTGCAGCTGTAGCTAACACTTGGAGACACCACAGGATTCCTCCACTGATCCCCTGAACACTAATCAAAATTAGATTTAAACAGAGAGGTCTGCCTTCTACCTCCCCTAGAATAACAGACGGATGAATTGCTTTTCTTCCCTAATGGGAAAATCTCCCCAGTCCCAGGCATCCTGAACTGCTGTGTAATTAAATGGTTTTACTGCCAGCCCTTCAAGAAGTTACTGCTACAGGCTTCACCAGTACCTCTAAAGAAATGGTCCATTGTTTCTTCAGAAAACACAGAGCTTAAAAAACTAAAGCATTTAATGATTGCTTTGCAAACAAATGGAGAATGAAAATTTCCTGCTTATTTTCCTTTTAAATAGCTGAGTTCAGTAGGACAGGGGAAAAAGTATTTTCTCTGTTTGCAGTTTCAAAATCCCTTTAATTTTAGGATTTCAGGGAATTTTAAATCCTTCAATGAGTCTCACATCGTCTTTCTGGGATTGGTTTGTGATAGAAAATTTATTCATCACTTTTTCTGGGATGAAGTGACTTAGAGATGGCAGTAGTTTGGGTCCCAGATGCCTGGCCAGCCAAGGGGGACTCACTGGCAAAGGAGAAGAGAGTTTAAGAAAAGAAAGAGAAGTGAAATTCCCCACTTTTACTTACAACACAATTAACCAATATTGTACCTGTTTAACATAATTATTTACATCCATTTTTGCATTAATATTTGCATGTAAATAAATTGCACAGATTTACACGTTCTAGGTGAACTTGGAATGTCCAAAACCACCTGAAGCATCTCAGGTGGAAGGAAACAGAAATAAGCTGGATGCATTTGAGACTGTTGGCACAGCAGTGCAGCCAGACCTCTGCCAAAATGTGGCAGTGAGGGCTTTGTCCCAACAACAGGGGTATCTCCTCACTAAATCTTCTGCTGAACACACGGGCAGAAGGGACCACCACTGTTTCTCAGGGCAGCAATAGGCATAGAAATGTTCTTAAACTGACAGGTTATAAAGTTCATTCCTCTTTGTCTTCTCCTTTTAGAGGTACAGGGTGCCTTGAGTGATGTTTTTGAGATTTTCTTTTGTAGTTCAGAAGCTTATTTTCACTTAACCATAGACTCACAGAGCAAGGATGTAATCTTCATCCTCTAAAGACGGGGTTTGGAGAAAACGGCTGATGAAGAATTTGCCTTTTCTCTTGATTGCTGCACTGAAATTGTTGTGCCTGGATGCACCCAGTCCTCTTGAAAACCCTGTCTCGAGTCAAACAACCTACATCTGGTGCTCCAAACAGCTTGCTGTTCTTGAGGTGTGCCAAGAAGTGCACCACTCTCTGTGTTATGAACAGGCACAAATAAGGACTTGGGATCTATTTTATCCCCAGGTGTTCATTCTCTCTTGAGGACTTTGCATATACAGCACACCCCTGTGGTTTGGAGAGACCTTATGTGTGCATACAAATGTGCACAGGCACCAGCTTATATGTATTTATAGGAATAAAACCATATCTCACTGATATTTAATCATCAAACACTCTCACCAGTGTGACGTGCTTGCAAAAATAGCAACTGTATTCATTAAGGATTAAGTGGCAAATGATTGTCTAGTTCAAAGAGTGCTTCAAGTAAGGCCCCTGCACACGTGTTTTGTCATGCTTTGAGAGATTTTCATTTGAGGGAGTGGGGTGGTGGGGTAGGTATTGTATTTTTTTTATTCTTTTGTTTTTGTAGTACATGCTGAAAATATGCACCCACCCCAAGGGTGACGCATGTAATTTTTATTCTGTCAAGCTGCTGTGGCTGTAGAAGTGCAGAAAGCTGGCAGCCAGTAAAACAGCACTCCTTATTCAGAGCCTGCAAACATATAATCAGCACTTGCTTCGACTGGAGTTCACCTCAGTAGGTGCTGCAGAGATCTTTTATCTATGGCCCTGCTTTATAAGCAGTGTTTTTGTATAAATATGCTAGAATTAAACATTAGCATTAGAATGGATAAAGTGGGAACACTGCTTTAATTCATCGAGGCTTCATCAGCATAAAAATACGTCAGGCATTTCTTTCATGAAACTTAATGGGAACATATAGATGGGGTTCCAATTCTGTGGAATTTTTTTCTCACTTCTCAAATAGTAAAATTTCTCTCCGGAAAAAAAAAAAAAGTTAAACCTATTGTAGTGAGGGAGAAAGCATTTTAAGTATTATTAACCTCTTCTATTACCACTTTCAGTTGTGAAGTAACACATGTATAGCCTGCTTTCATTCATGAATGGCTGCAATCACTGAGGTATTTACTGCCTTTTTAAAATGACTGTAGAAATCAGTAGGCTCTCTGCGGTATCAATCGCTTGTGCTCCCTCACTTGAAGTCATTAGGGAAGGCAGAACTGCTGGAGGCAGTTCTCCTTAGTGCTGGTGTTGCACCAGGATCTCAGGAGCAAACTGGGCAACTGGGATTTTGGTTGACACTTTGGTTAAACCTTGCAGAAACGGTTGTTCCACGGCACTCTCAACTCATGAGCGAATATTCTGATATTCTACTTTCAGGCTGGGAAACAGAGGCAGTAAGAAAGTATCGTGCCGAAGGTCAAGGAGGGTAACTGCGGGACAGGCAAACCTCTCCTCCTAAACCACCCCTAGCAAGCCTGACTCCTAAGGTAGCAAGGCCCTAGTGCCCCTTTGAATTCAGTGGAGATTCCAGCAGGTGAAGTGAGAGAAACTGGTGCTCTCTCTACAGACCCTGACATGTGCATCCATCTCAATGCATTCGACCCAGCAGGTTTTTCAGGAACAAGGAGCACTAATTCTGACACAAATGGAACCCAGCCACACACAGGTTTCCTTTACAACAACTTTTTTCTGTTGAACAAAGTTACTGAGCTCGTTTGCTCTCAAACCCCATAGTCACTCCTGTGCACAGTCTGACCCCTCAGCAGAATATGTAGAATTGTCTGTAACTTTGCCAGTGAGCAGCTGCCTGTCAGGAAACTTAGAAGACAGACCCCTGAGCCTGCAAGACCCTTAAAAATCTGTTTGATAAGGGGTGGATGTAACTACAGGTTCAGATGGTGTGGTGGCACAGCCTTAGTCAGTGATGTCCATGGTGCCATGGTGGATACCCATCCACACCACCCACAGACCCTTTTCTTGCTGTTTTTTTCTCTGGTGACCATGTTGCAGCAGGCAGTGGGTACCCCTCTGAGGGGTGGTGGGGTGGTGGCTGTAAGGGGTGATGGGCTGTGAGGCATCTACATACACGTATACAAATGTGCAACGGGTGGTGACAATGGCACCTGCTCCTGTGATTTGGGTGTGAGGCCGGTGGTCCCAGCCCCAGCTCCTTTCAGATGTGGAGGGTGTTCCATTGTTCCTGCCAGCCCAACTCCATGAGGCAGCAGGCAGGAGATTGCCATGTGCCTCGGCTGCCTGGCACCGTTTGCGGATCATTAGCTCTTCTCTGTGAGGCAGCTGCCATGTGTTTTATAAACTGCTGGGAGTGGAAGGGCAGCGTCCTGCCAGGCTCCAGGAGACCTGCCAAGCTTTCCTGTTATTTCCTCACGGTGGTGCTTTGCAGACCATGAAAATCACCAGAGTCTTTCTTTTGCTTTTTCGTTTCTGACTCAGTTTCTATTCACTTTACATAACTAAAAACAGACTGTTGTTTCTTTAAAAAAAAAAAAGTTTCTCTTGATCATTATGATCTTTTGAATGTATAAAGGCAAATAATTGTTGTTGATTGTTAAGTATTCATCCATAAACCCATCAATCCAACAACATTTTAAGAAAGCTAATGTGCTTGCCAAGAAGAGAGAGGAGGGAGTGGCACAGTAAAATGAGCAATGGGAAAAGGTTCCTTTTAAGAATGATGTATTTTATTATGAACGAATCTGCTACAGGTTTTTACTAAGGGAAACCATTTGTTATGCTCATCATCTTTCAGACGAGCCTCTCTGAGAATAAAATGTGGTTGTGGTTGAATTAATTTCACTTGCTTCACTAATTCCATAAATCAGGCCATTGTGTGCAGACCAAATGAGCACCACACGCGGCAGGGCCATGCCAGAAGCTCTGCTGACAGGCGGCAGGGGCCAGGCCAGCTCGTGGCGAGGGTCACATCCTGCCCTGCGTTGTTTGCTGTGATGCAATAAAAACCTTTGTTGCCTTTGGAGATTTTGTAAAAGAAAGCATTGCTCTGTGGTTTTGCTGTTTTAACCTCTGGAGAAGGGAAGGGCCCTGCAGTGAGCTGTTTATGGGGTTGGCTGTGCCGGAGGGCACCCACAGATGCACCCCCAGGCCTGTTTTCAGACAGATCAGCTATGAAGGAGAAGAGAATCAGGGAGCCTGGACTCCAGGGATCTGTTGTTGCCCTATCAGTGAGGGTGGCAGCCCACAACACCACCTGGCTTCAGTAAGGGCTCCCTGGAGAGGAGTTGGGTCTGCACCAGCTCACAGGCATCAGAGCAAGGGCGTGGATACTCCCAGGGGACTATACGACATTCTTGAGACCAGCACCTGCCCATCCATCAGCAGAGCTCAGGTACAGCCCTGGGTGGACAGGATCAACTGGTTTTCATCAAAATAAATCATAAACAAGGGTACAATCTAAAGATGTGCCTAATTCCAAACTCTAGGTGAAAGATTGCCAGCTCAGACAGCAGTGTGAGACTGGGAGATCAGAACGTGAGTTAACAACAGTCAATTTTACTTCCAAAGAATCTCTTCATGTCCAAGTGAGCAGTAAAAGTGCAGTCCTAGCAGTAAGAGAACCATGTAGACATAAATATATGTCCCCCATCTGCGGGACTGGCTGCTTGCTCTGAAGGTGTGCCTGCAGAAATAATGACTTTTGCTATTATGAGGAGTGGGTGAGAGACCAAGGGGAAGCAGCAGTGCCTGTTTTGACCCTGGAGGTGTTGCTGGTTTGATGATATCATTGACCAAAGTTATATTTTGCAACCCGTTCCCAGCAGTGGTAGGACACAGACTAACTGAGGGCCACAGAGACTCCCTGGAGAAACAGGGGGACGGATGCAGAGAAGCCTCTGAATGTCTGCACTCAGCACATGTGATGAGCCAGACTGTGGAACAAGGGGCGCAGACAGCCTGCGTGGGCCTGTGACCCAGACCACCTCATCTGGGGCAGCTTTTTCAGTCTTTGTGGCTGGTACAAACAAAATTACATTTGACAGAGATGCCAGACTGCACATCCTGAAATTCTGGAAAAACCCTTCCATCTTGTCTCTGCTCCTCGTTAGCACCCTGGAAGGAGATGGCTGCAGTAAATTTGTAATTAGATTAGAATGAAAATAATTATTTAGGCTGACCACAACCATTCAACAAAGTAATATACATCCAAATTGAAGAATCACATCAGAATCACCTTGACTGAGTTTTACTCTCTTTAAGTAAGCCATCCATGTACAGCCTCAGGATCCACAAACAAATGTGATTTTCTAACCAGGGCACCAAAAACAGCCCCAGGAAAAGGAAGAGTCCTTTCTGCAAGGCATTTTCCCACTAAGGCAGATGAGCTACTTGACCTTATGGCATCTGACTGACTTTCACAAGCTGCAGCAACCTCACCTGGCACCGGGTGGCCTCCCCTAAGTGTGAAATTTCCTCCTGTGCTTTGAAGATCAAAGGAAAGCAAAGTTAATTTCCAGTTTTGTCACGAAACTAAAAACACTGCCCCAGGGACTATCTTGGACCTCCCTTCCCATTAGCGCTCAGCATTTCTCAGCCTCTTCTCAGGCTGATTCCAGGGACAGCAGGACATCCTTCTCCCATCACACCTAAGCTGGCAGGCTTCACTAGTGCTACTTTTCACAGTTTCATCCAGATAACAGGCATATTTTTTATCTTTCCCAGCCCTCTGAGAAAGTGTCTTGCAGTTTATTCTACATGAACTCCCCTTGCATCCCCACCTCCCTCATGGAGGGAAGATGAAGAGAAGGAAATGAGAAGAGAAACTGAGATGGAACAGTCTGAAGCCTCTTGGCAGCCTCCCCCGCTGTCTGCAAACACCCCCTGTTTGTCCCGACAACCTTTCCCCAGGATCCCACAAGCCACAGCACTGAGCAGGGCAGTAGCCAGCTATGCAGAAGCCTCTGCTTCCCCCTTTTTCCCTACGCACACAGGCTGAAGTGTATTCTCACCAGATGTCACATACAAGTCCAGAAAAACTCCTCTCTGCTGGGATTAGTAATCAGAACTGCTAGGAGCTACTTTAGCTCTTAATAGTGCAGGGAACAACATACCCTCCTCTTCTCCCTTCTCCCTACTGGTGGTCCTGATCAATTCTCTCGAGCGTATCTGCCTGTGTATGTCACACTGACTGCCAGAAAATCAGCTGCTCTGCACAGCTGGATTTAGTAAACTGAACCATGTCAATGCTTTAGCAGTCGGTAGCACAGATTTCTTGCCACCCACCCAGGGCTCCCGTTGCCTGATTCCTGGCAGAGTGGCTGTGGTGGCTGTCTGAAAGTGCTCCCAAATGGGTTTTGTTTTTAACTAAGTAGAACATTATATCCTAGGGGAAAAACTAAAACAAACAAACAAAAAACAGAACAAAACTCAAAACCTCACAACAAATTCCCTATTCTAATACTAATATATGGCCTCACAGGCACAGTACAATAAACACATCATGGTAACAAAATTTTATGCTTAGGATAGTCTTTGTCCATGGGTCTAATGTGCATTCAAATGTATGAAAAAGCCTTTATGCCTTTCTCAGAACGAGATCGATATCATTATCCCTGATGCAAGAAGGATGCAGAGACATACAGAGGAGCCTGTGAGAAACACTTAGAGAGAAATTCAAGTTTGCTCTAGCACCAAAATGCTTCTTGCATGAGCAAAGCCACATCAGCAAAGTTCAGTTTTTACCAGCGGAACAGAAATATCCTTCGCAGGAGAAGTGAGCTGTGCTGTGGACAGCACAGTTTTGCTGTTGCAGTCCTTTTCTACATACTCAAGGGACCAGTCTGGTCAGTTCAGTCAGTCCAGGTCTCGCTCATTTCCTTTGTGCTTTTGACAAATATGGCTTTGCCAGCAGGGGTGCATGAAGCAGCTGCCTCCCTTGCCCTGGAAAACCATATGCAGAGCCCACAAATGATCCCAGATTGCCTGACCCGCGGGCTGCCTGTTAGCCACAGTAATTACTTGGGAAAATGTGGGCATTGCTAGGGAGACCTCAGGCTGAAAACATCTTTAGGACATGAACATGAACAGTTCTGCTCCATCCCTGTTAGAAATTTGCTTCATCCTGGCCAGCTGCTTGGGGCCCACCCGGGTGGAAGTTAATGGTTATCCTGGAATTTGTGTCAATTGATTTTCCAGTTAACTTGACTTAACATGATTGGAGGCATTAGAGCAGAGAGGATGTACCCATCGTTCCAGTTTGAGTCCTGTAGACCTCATATGCCATTAAAATGCAGAAGTAAGTTCCAATTAGAACAAATAGTTTCTTAAAATAAAGATTTAATGAAAAGATTCATCCAGGGACTGATCCAAAGCCTATTGTGTTCAGGAGCCCTCCTGCCCACCAAAGGCTTTTGGTTCAGGGCCTGGAGGCAGCTCACAATGTATGGGCAGTTTAATAACGAGAGATGACTCACTATCAAATGCTGTCTGCTTTACAAAGGAATCTCAGAAATGGAGTATCTGTGTGACGGAAATAAACCACTATTCACACACACAGAGCACCCTCATCTCCTCCCCGCCCCTAGCAAAAAAAGTAATAGAGAAGAGCCCATGAAAACTACTTTGTCATTTCACCAGGGAGACTTATATCTGGACCAGTTAAAGCTTGGTCAAGTGAGTAACTTTACTAACATGATTAGCTCAGAAAACCAAACCTGGAAAAATTGTTACACCAAAGGCATTTGAATCAAGGTCTTTATCAGTTTGCCTTTAATTTCTGGGCCTCTAACAGTCCCAGAAGATCAGACCCTTTATATGCTGCCTGTCCTGAAATCCTAGTAGTGACTGCAGCGAGCATGGGCTGAGCTGGGGCAGGGATCCCTGTGTCACGTAGCTGCAGGAGTTATACCACAGGTGTTTCCCACTTCTCATGTACAGCACATCTAATGGATCCCATGGATCCCATGCATGCTTCTCTCCTAGAGATGCTTTCCACCCATGATCTCCCCAGCACAGATCTTATTCTGAGATATGAGAAAACTCCCTGACAGAACCACGTGAATCCTAGGGCAATGCTGTCCCTAAGGCCCTTTAAGTTTCTTTCTCCCTTTCTATCATCGTCACTCCTTGTCTTGAGTTACTGACTTTATGGGTTTGTTTAGTGTTTGTAGAGTACAACAGGTCCTGCTAGGATTCCCAGGAGCTACAAATAACAGTCAATGACTTCCATGGGCTAGGCTAGTACTTGAAAGGAATTTCTCGGGGCCATAAATTCTTTTCAATAGCTACACAAAGCTGGAAGAAGTGCTGAGCATTTCAGCCATGACCACAGAAGCCATTTCTCTTGGTAACCTTTACATTCCCTGCGAGTGTTCATAGGCAGGACATATAGGAATGCATCACCACTGATGGTAGGAAACATGAACCGATTTGACAAGCCTTACTTAGATATCAGAGTTCTTTGAATTTTCAAGCAGAAATAAATAGATTGAAATGACCCCAAAGTTTCTAATGTAATGGTAAAATAAGGTGGGACTTTACAACTGAGGCCCTGGTGTCAGAACTCCGTTTGATTTTCTCTGATGACTCAACCTATTTCACAAGCTATTTTCATATTCCTTATTTAGCAAAATTACTCATGTCTTGGTAAAAGCCTACGATGTGATAAAACCTAGAAACTGTAATGTGTGGTACTGGTAACACCTCCCACGCCAAAAAAAATCCTACTTCCATATTTATGTGGCTCTGCAAATTGGTTCCTGCCTTTTTTCCCCCAGAGTGAGCTGGCAGTGTGTCTCCTCTCCAATTAACATGAAGCCGTGAAAAGTGGAGATGGAGACTCACATTC
Organism: Pithys albifrons albifrons; assembly: GCF_047495875.1. Classification (NCBI taxonomy): domain Eukaryota; kingdom Metazoa; phylum Chordata; class Aves; order Passeriformes; family Thamnophilidae; genus Pithys; species Pithys albifrons. The sequence continues at coordinate 10,915,181 of NC_092466.1, forward strand.
ACCATACCTGTGGCCTCACCTATTTTTTTATCATGTTACAGGCACATTTGGACCTTTGACTTCTCTGCAAGACAAGTGTTGTTTTTAGCATACAAATAACAACGCCTTCAGAATACCTTCTTCATTCATGCTTTGTCTCCAAAAAAAAGAAGCTCACCACCAGGAGGCAAGAAGCAAAGGAAAGCTGCCTGCCTTATGTTGTTCAGTGACTGGGGTCAGGCACCTCCGTACCGACTCCCCATGGATAAGGTGAATTTTACCTGGGGTTTACTGATAAGGATGCAACTTCTACTTTTTTGGAAGTTCTTTGATCAGGAAACAGGAGAAGCAGGAGTAGCCTATGCTATGTAATCAGCACAGAGTGCAAATCACACCAGCAAATGTATGGACTAAAATAACACGTAGGGACACTTAAGGACAACACCCACCCATCCTCCTCCACCCCAGATTTCTTCACAATCTGATTTGCAACAGTGTAAAGACATGTATTTTTGTGGCAGTTTTTTGTTTGTCTTGGAGGCAGAGAGGAAAGGCAGGAAGTGCAAAGCAGAGACAGAGGCTGAGCAACAGCACTCACGCTTGCAACATGACTGCTCCTTGCAAGCCTAAAAGCAAGGGATCAAAAGCTACATGGCACAAGCCCTGCTCAGTCCCACCCAGGATTAGAGAAAGTTTCCGACTGACCCCAAGCTGATCAGGACACAAGGGTGCCCCATCAAGAGTGTGAATGGAGAGAGATGTCATGTCCCAGCACAACTCTGAACCAGTACTGCCATAGACAGTAGAACTTGCAAAATCCCCTTTCCTGTAACATTTCCTCTCATCTTCCTTGGATTCAGTATCGTAATGGATAAGGATAAGCTCTAATCAAAGCTTTGCCTCAGGGCACAGCATTCCTGTCATCTTTCCCTCACTTGCCTCTGCTGATGTCTGAAAGCATCAAGCCTTCCCCTTGCTATTATAGCTACATAGGTCTGTACTTTCCATCAGAACTTTGTTTTTGAGATCCCTGTTCCTCTGACAAGCTTAGGCGGCAGATGAACACAGGCATGTTGAACCAGCTAGTTCAGCCCCCATCACTGCCAGCCTCTAACCTTCAGCTCTGACATTCCCCACACACCTGCCTGATCTGAATTTCCATCCTTAGACATGAGCCACCCAAGACCCCTACAAAAGCACCCTAAACCTTCCATCCTACCCAATCTGGTGAATTTTCTAAGCACAAGCCACTAAACACTGTTGGAGCTGTTCCTTTCCCTAAGGATGGAGGTACTTACTGTGTGCTGGTGTCTGGAAGAAAAGAACCAGGGGTCCTGCCCTGCCCATGTGAGTTCGAACTCATATATCCCATCTCCCAGGCAGGTGCCATCCACATTTGACATACGTTCACATATTAGCACTTGGGTCGATGGCTCCTCCCTTCCTGTGGGAGCAGTGTGGCCAAGGAGAGAGAAGAGCTTGCACTTTTACCCCAGAGCCCTGCAGCCAGGTGGCTATGATGTCCCTTCAGAGAGGTGGGATGTGTCGAGCTGGCCAAGGGACTGAGCTGGGGACAGAGGTCTCACTTTAGCACTGATGCAGCAGAGCAGGCACCAGGCCAAGCATGGGAGCACATCCCTCTGGGAGGCAGCATTCACACTCACTCTGACTCAGATGCTGGGTCTTCCTTCTGCAGAGAGGAGAGGTAGATTGAGACCAGCCAAAAAGAGGCAAACCTTGCCCTGAGCAGGAGCACAAACCTCAGGCGCCTGCGTCCAGACATGACAAGAATCCTTTTTCAGGCTCCTACAGGGTTCTGGCTCTCTGTCCTTGATGAATCCCAGACCATCATCTCCCTCTGCCAACACTATCCACCAACACACTGTGCTTATAGCTCAGGATAAGAACTCTTCTGCAAACCTAAAGCTGCTGCCTTCCCCCTATGCTAAACACCCGCTCCTCTGCCTGGCCGATGATCTTTTCCACCTGACATGGTTAAATCTGTCAAGGCCCTGTTAACCCCTTCAGCCTACTGCCTTGTGCTTTGCAGGTTCTCATGGCAAACATCAACAGCTCTGCAGAGGCTTCAGGTTTCCCCATCCTTAAGAAGCAAAGCTGGCCATTCCCCCAGGAAGTTGATGCAGTTTTAATGAGAACTGTTGGCTGCTCTTTCTGTCAAGATTGTAGTCTCAGTGCTCAGGACACATCCACTCTCACTAAGCACAGCAGCCTTTCTCTTTGGGTGTTTGTGTGGGCTGAGAGGCAGAGACCATTTTCTAGAGTTTCCCAAGGGGAACAATCCAGTCTTTCAGAAAATTAATTGATCTGTTTTTACAAGATCGCCCACCTTACCTCCCTGGCTCCTGGTTCCCATGTTTGGGTTTTCCAGAACCCAGGCAGGGCTGCAGCCACATCCACCTGATACCGCCTCATCAACCAGATTTGCTGCACTGGAGGTAAAATGTTACAAATGGATGAACTCCACAGGGCTCACATGCTTTGCAACCCAGATATCTTCCATACATTTTTCAACTCAATAACTTGGAATTGCAGATTATAAATGTGCTGCAGTGATAAGCTGGACAAAGCCTGAAAACCTCAAAATGAAAAGAGGTATGAAATGGCTCAGAGATGCTGGTACTTCGAATTCTATTTTTTTTTTCATTTAGGAAAGTGAAAAGATGAGTATTACCTACATGCCCTAGTTCCTGGCACCCAGAGGTGCCACAGACCTGCTCACAAGCATCATACCAGGGCCCAAGGCATGTAGTGTGCCCAGGAAGGAAGTGGAGGCCATGCCTAGTTCAGATTTTCATCTTCAGCAAGATGGCAAATCTTACATAAAACATGCATGAATCAAAAGAGAAGTGCCTGCCTGGCTGCTGGGAAGTGACGCCACCATGAGTCATGTCAGTCTGTTTAAAACAATCCTCCCCCTCACCTTCTCCCCTCCACAGGGATGCGCCTTGGTGGCTTTCAGCACAGAGCCCAGTGATACTTTTAGTTTCCCATCTCTTCTACCCTCTTACAGCACTTCTATATGACTGCATCTTTCTCAGGTGACTTACCCTGCCACCAAGCTCTGCCAAAGCACTTTTGCAGCTCACTCAAAGTACAACATACAATCTTATTGTCCTGGATCTTTTTTTCCTTTATTATTTTTTACACTCCATAAAAACCATTGAAGGTTTTCCTTCACATTCGCAAGATCTCCTGGAAATTATTGCCATTTCCCATACATATTACATATTACATATTAAAAAAAATAAAATGGTCAACAGACAGACACTCTGAACTCCCTGCAGACACAAAAGCTGATGCGAGCAAGGGAGAAACCATCTTTTGTGAACAAAGGCTGACTAGAGGTGATCACACACACTAAGCAAGTCACATAACACTGAACAAGACCACTTGACCACACAGGATACACAAAGGGGACACTTGGGAAGGGATGGAGGAAGAGTTGGCTTGGAGCTGAAAGCTTGTCAGGATTTTTTGGTGTAAAGTCCAGCACTTACAGTGTTACCTGATGGGAAGTAACTTGGATGAGGATTGTGGACACATTCAAGTATTCTAGGGCTGTCCTTAAATAACAGATAGGAGGATAATAGCTCAGCAGGGTAGCTGATAGCGGGTTAAGTCCCTGCTTTAGTTAAAAGCACATCCAGTACGAAGGCAAATGTAGAAGTACAGGAAATGCCACACCTGAATGGACCTGGTTTGCTATCCAGTTACACTGTGGTCAATACCTGACACTTCAGAGGCTGGAGCAGGAGAGGAGATTTTCACCTGGTTGTGCAAGTGTCCTGGGAAAGGCCCCCCTCTCACCACCCCAGCCCTTTACTCCCTGAAACATGACACATGAGAGGGGAGGAGGAAAGCCAGAGAAAGAGTTGAACAAATATTCCCTCCCACCACCTCTGTGATTGCAAAGGCGGTGCTTTTCTTGTTGCTTTCTTCCCTGCTGCTGGTTGTTTATTGCTTGAAACTTTAAATAAGGGTCTTTTCAAAAGTAAGATGAGAAGGAGATGGGAACTGAGAAAATCCTAAATGGGTTTCTTATGGTTCCCCAGGAATCTGGAAATACAGTAGTGGGTGCACATTGTATGGATAAAAACCTAAAAAAGCACTTTGTATTTTTTTTTTTAAAGGACAATAAAAGTTCAGAAAACTTGCCACACTTAGAGCACTTGCATCTTACAGTCACAGCATATGGGAAGTATGACCCATGACAACCACTCCATCTCAGACTAAGTTGATGAAGTTTCTCTATTGCACTTTCATGAAATGTTCTTGTTGGAGATCACAGTTTGGGTCAGAGAATCAGACCTCCAGTCTCCCCACGGTGTTCAGCAAGACGAAGATGCTGTCATTGGACTGAGTTTCAGCTGGTGGACAGGAGAGTGGATGGGCACAGAACTCAGCACTGAGGTAGGAAAGGCAAAACACGAGTCTTCAAAGTTTTTGCCTAATGTCAGTTCCTCTGCAAAGAAAGATGCAGCTTCTCTTTTGCACGAGGCAACAGGGGGACTGGGAGTGGAAGACAAGATCTCTGACTCGTATTGCAGCAACTGACCCATGAAACCAAAGTTGGGCGAGATCAGGCTCCGGCGCTGCTTGATGTAATCAAAGGCTTCGTCCAGGCGGAGCTTCTTGGTTTTCATGAGATAGGCCATGCAGATGGTGGGGGAGCGCGAAATCCCTGCCTCGCAGTGCACCAGGATCTTGCCCCCTGTTCGTCTCACATAGTCTAGAGGGAAAAGGCATTGCAGAGGTCAGTTGTTGTGGGGGATAGAGAGGACACCGTGACACACACCCAGCCCTGGAGGGGGAGTAGGGCACACAACCAGTCTACCAGCAGGGAGAGCTTGCTCTCTTGTTAGGTACTAGGGGTGACATGGACATTAAAGACAAGGGGAACAAAACACAGCCTGTGATGGAGCAGAGCTGGAGATGACACTTGGTTTCAGAACCTGTGGATCCTGATTTGGTTGGTTTTAAATTTTTTAGGAAGGTATGTCCCTGTCCCCATCCCCATCCCTTGCCACGTGCCTATTTCTCTTTTGGAACAACTGACATTGCAGAAAATCGTGATACAGACATCAGGTGTCTGGACAATGCTTGTATTTGCTGTACGTGCGTTTCTCTGCCTGCAGCTCAAAATGATGACCAAAGCCCAGTCTGGTGAGCCCTCCCACCACACCAGGTCTTTCAAAAACTGCAGGGGCTGCCTTCCTCTCATCAGCTTTGCTAGAAAACGGGACTTTTCTTTGAAGTCCTAACTGCCTGCTTGGCCAGTTAGCAGCCAACAGCAGTACCAAGAGGTGAGCCCTTGCTGGGTACCCTTGGGTTGAGAGGCTGAGCTCAGTCCCTGGGGCCTCACCACAAAGCACACAAGCACTGCTAGGCAGTTGCTAATTACAACCTGGTTTAAAGGATGCTTGAACTTAAGTCAGGATATAAAAAGCTTATGTAAAGCACCCATTTTACACAACAGGAGCCACTGTGGTTACTCACACAACACAATGATTGTTGTTAGATTAAAGAGAATGTGCTTAAAATAAGCTCATTCCACAGAAAAATACTGTTCAAAAAATAGATCTTCTCTATTGCCTTGAGCAATATGTTCAAGCTCTCATTTATGGATAACTATGTTGAGTGTACTGCTCAGTGAAACAAAGAGCTAAGCAAGTTAACATTTGCCTGCCTTTGATTGTCTATCAGGGGACTGGTGCCACTGTGTCCAGTTATATTTAACTACTGCAAAAAATCAGGAAGACATGGATTTGAGTCATCCCCAGCATCTACACTACATGCCCAATTTTAAAAGAAAGTGAAAATAAAAGTAATCCTCAAAATCTGGGAAATTGCCAAGTGATTTGACAACTATCAGAAGTGGGTTGGGATGGGGCCAAAAAGTACAATAATTATTATTTCTCTGAAAGGTGTGAGATGTCCCTTACCAGGAAGGGGAAGGACTCATAGAGCACCCTCAGGTCAAGTTTTTGTAATTCTACTAGTACTGTTGAAGGACTCAAACTCAGCTAAGCAATGTGTCCAGAGAGCCTGTAACTGTGTTTTATTCTCCTCTCAAATATTCCTGGAGAGCAACAGCACTGATTTCAACGTTATCTCCACCCAGGCTCAGGTTGCTCCACCTCACCAAACCACCTTGTCCTTCTCACAGAGGAGCTTCTCCTTTGTGCTCCCTGGCACAGCTGGGACCCACCCCTACAGCCTAATGCAGGAAAATTTGGAAGGGAATGGCACAAAGTTTTATAAAGGTGTCCTAATTCTTTTACATTGGGGTATTTGATTAAAGGGTGAGATAGCATCATGATCAAAAGGAGGGATGGAAAGAGCTCTGTGATAATGGGGAACAATGGATTTCTAAGACCGTACTTTTGGGATATCTCAGCACAGCAAGGTGATAAACTGACTCTGCTTCACCTGGTGTTACCAAGTCTGGTATGCAAGTCCAAGGAACTGGGTTTTTTCTTTACAAAAGTCAGTAGACTTTGGTCTTATTCAATTATACTTCTTTGTTCCCTGTCATGCTGAAGTTACACCTACACTTGCTTTGAAAAATCTAACTGGTTCACTTGCCTCATCTGCCTGATATCAGACAAGAGGAGCCATTTTGCTTCCTCAGCATCCTAGCCTGGAGAGAAGGACAGAGACCTTGCTCTGAATATCCCTCTATTTTCCTTTCTCACAGAAACCTTTGTGCCAGAAGAAATGTTGAGGAATGCAGGGAGCTTAGAATGTTTTTTTGTGACATCCAGAAATATACAGAAAAGAATGTGTCCTTCCCACCAATGCGTATTTTAAAACAAATTGAAATGAATTTAAAATACATAAAGATCTGAAAATTTGTTCATTTGGACCTACCAATGAAGTCAATGGCTTCCTGGAAGTGAGAGCTGATGTCTGCTGTGTGACTATCCTCCACTGGGATCCACTTGTAGCAATACTGGTCTTTGAAGGACTCCGAGCTCTTCCTGGAAACGTTGAGCAGGGCCGTGATGTGCAGGTTGGCGAGAAACTCACACTTGGAAGCATGATAGGCACTACCCAGGTAGAGAAAAGGCAAGATTTCGACTGGACCACCCTGGAAGAGAAGGAGCAGAAACACGCAATTCTATTTCAAGGGTATTTGAGTCCTGAGATCCAAGAAACAGCCAAGGGAGCCTGTGTGGGTGCCTGCTCCCTCCCTCTCTGGCTTTTTGGACCCCACTGCTGCTGGCACATGAATCGCTACCATGGCAAAGCCCACACAGGAAAAAAGTATTAATTTTCTTGTCTACATCTGCGAGGTACAAAGTCAGATCCAGTCCACTTGTGTGCAGGATGTTTCTGGCTTTCTTGAAAGTGCTGCCCCTCATGATGCACCCAAAGTGCTTTCTTATGTGAGGGCTGCTCTGACTGAGGTTTTACTGAAATACAGGCAAGGCAGGGAGCCACATCCCAGCAGGGAGGAATATTAAAACAGAGGAAGAAGCTGCTTTAGCTCAGTTCAGGGCTCTTGTCACATGTCCAAAGGTGAAACAAAGCAGAAAAATTGGATCTAGGCTCCCCACCCTTCTGCACCCCACACCTCTCTGGAGCACAGCACCCACTGCGTCATCCAGCCCAAGATGTCATCTCAGTTCCTCCTTCCTCAGCACAAGTAAAGGCTGGGTGACGAGACCGGGAAAGAAAAAAGCCACCGTCTGTCACAAGGTTTTCAGAGATCACAGGTAACTTTCCATGATGCACAAGAGCTGCTGCCACCCTGCAGCTGTGAGAAACTGGCTTTCCACCCCCACCTCGAGCAGCCCACACTGGAGTCCCATGCACTGGGGACAGCCACACAGGAAGGCAGGGGGACACCTGGTGTGGGAGGTGCTCTTGGGAGAGCAGAGGGGCATCACACGGGGACTCCCCCTAGCAGCAGGAAATGCACACCCTGGCGGAAGTGTCCTGACCGCAGGGTGACATCTCGGAGCACACATATTGCCCGGGCTGTGTGAGCACATGACGACTTCCCCTGTGGAAACCCCACTTTGGCCATCCAATTGTGGCTCTCAGCCATTGCCGCTTCTCAGAGGCAGCCCTGTGGCCCTGTCCCCATTGCCAGCTGCAGATCCCTCTTGGAATCTCAGAGGAGGCACAGCCAAAGTGTGCTCCTTTGTCTGTTGAAAAAATGAGACTACTGGAAGTGCCCATTTTCAGTCTCCTGGGGACGTGTGAGCTGCTGATGGCTCATGCTACCTGGATATATGATAAAGACAGTTCAAAAATAGTTTTAGGATCGATAGGGTGTTCTGCCTCCTTCTGTTGCCTACTTTTGAAGCCAGGTGGAGGAAATGCTGAGCAGCAACACACAAAGGGCAATTTATTTAGCACACAGGCAGTCAGCCTGGACTACAACAACTTATTACTGATAGTCCACACCAGCACTAGGGCCACTGGTACCCTGCCAGCCTCCACAGCCTGGTGACAGGAGGGAGAAAATCCAAGGGGAAGGTCACCCACTGCAGCTGTGACACACACCTGGTCATAAGCAGGTTTGTGGTTGGCACTCGGCTTCTCACAGTGGCTGGCAAGGTTTCTCTCTGCCTCGGTCCTCTCTGGGGAAATGAGTTTTCCATCCACACAGCACTCAGGATATTGCGCATTAAAGGTTTCATATCCCCCTAGGAGAAAGGAAAAAAAAAGATAAAAAAGATATGAATATTTTCCCTCCCAACAACTGGTTGACTTGAAGAGGAGGAGAAGTAAAGCTGCAGCACTTGCAATGCTGTGGGATAACACTGCACAGCACTGAGCTCTGGGGGAGGGTTAATGAAGGATAGTGTTCCCCTGTGGAAATAGGTTTATTTAAAAGGCTTCTGGCACCCAAGGAAAAACTTCTGATACCACTGACAATAATTAACTTGCCAAAACCCAGTGAATCCAGATTTAAACTGCTAGCAAATGTAATTCTGTTCAGTCTATCACCCATTAACTCCATTATGGTGGGGACTAAACTCTCTCTCTTCAGATTTTGTGTATGAGCACTATTTCCAGCATTTGAGACAGATATTTTTGTATTCAGGAGTCATTTTTTCTAAATCTGTCATTACTATATATGCTGTGACAACACACAAAATCTTTTATTTGTATTTTTGAATGGGCATAAACACAAGAGGGGGATGCTTTCAGTCTTATTAATCACCACAATGCTCGAGACAGCGAAGATGGTCCCACTGAAACCAATCTATTAAATAACAGCTATAAAACTTAATGAAATCCTGTGACAGCATTTGACAACTGAATAGCCCCACATGAGCTATTCTGCACAGTTAAGTACTGTGTTCATTTCATTCAGTGCACTGCTAATGAGAAGGAATTAATCCTATTATTACATTGTTACTCAAAGTTTGTCGTCAGCTAAATCGTTGCCTGTTTCCAGGCTGGAAATATGCTGCACAGAAGTACACAATCTCCAAAAAGAATGTGAATATGTGAGGTAGCAGAAGCAGCCTGGAAACGTCAGTGGTTCGCCACATGTCTGCCACCTGTGCTTTCTCAGAGCAGAAATGAATGGTGAAAGCTCATGACCAGCTACATTCAATAAGCCTTCAGTGTGGCCCTCGAGTAAACAAGGCTGGGAAAGCAAACCCTCTGATGTGATTCATTCACCTGCCACTGTTTGGCCCTGATAAGCTGTGTTGGTGTGGGTGCCCTGGTGCAAGGCAGGATTTTGCAACAAAGGAAGTGGTGAAGATCAGAGCAGCCGCAGGACCCTCACCGACCTTGCTGCCAGGGCTGCTCAGTACTTTCAGAGCTACTCTGGCATTTCAGCCCTGTAACCCTGCTATCTCATTTGTTCGCAAAGTTTGAGCAAATGTGAGCTCAAATTCATGACATGCTACTGTCGCCTGTCGCCTGCTCATTCCTCCTGTTGCAAGAGGCCAGCATGATCCAAAGCCCACTGAACGTGATGAAAGTTCGTTTTCTGTGACAGAGGACAGGAGAATGACTTTACAGTCAACTGGCACTCAGCACCTGTACCTTTCCTCCTACCCCCAGGCACATCCTGCCAGCTCACCCCATGGAGACCATGGTGGGGGTGTGTGGGATGGTGGGTGTTTAATACAATGATATCCATAACAACTGGGTTGATAAAATGATATCCCTAACAACTCACAGTGTGAAAAAAACAACAAACACAAGCAGCTCTACAGACTTCCTTAATATCCAACTGCCCTTCATGGGGCGGACTTTTAAATCCTCTTGTTTCACATAGCTGACCTTATCTCCCCCCAGCCACTGCCCCTGCATAGGAAAAATATGTCCAGTTTATATAAGTAGCCCTTATCCCAGTTTACACCCCATGTTGTTGTTTTTCCTCTTGAACAAACACAGAGATCTGTCCAAGCCAAATCAGCATGTGTGTTCAAACAGACATGCAAGTCTCATGTCTCTGGGGCAGCTAACACATGCAGCTGGTGAACAGTTAATTACAAGCCTTAGGGATCAGGATATTTGCAGGCCATTCTTACAGTGAGTCATCTGTTCATCCCCGTCCTCCACCAATCTCCTCTCTTCCCCCTCCCCACTCAACCTAGCTTCCCTGAGGTCATTTCTGCAAATACTAGGTTGCTCATCATGGAGAGCTGAGCTGCACTTCCGTTTCAATCAATAAGTAATAGAATTGTTATCAGCACCAAGGGACGATCCTTTATTTTATCTTTCTGCAAGCTCTTCCCCCGCCATACAATCACTCTCACCATGCTGGGACTGAGCTCACCCAGAATGAAACTGCACCTACACAGATGAAAGATGTGACATGTGAACCCTGGAAGCCAGAAAGTGAGGGAAGGAACAGGGCCTGGCATGCAGTGGCTTTGTGCTCGATGTCCTGCCTGAGCCGAGATCCCCAGGATATCTGGTAACCTGTTGGGGTAGGAGTGACCACCTCATATCTTATAATTGCAACAAGACCACCTTAGCGCTTAAGTAGCCAACACCTCCACCCAGCTCCCCGTGCCTAGGGAGGAGTATAAGGAGAAACTTCACAGAATTTGGTTTTGGGGGCAGGGTTTGGTGGTTTTACAGCCTATTATTTGCAAAGTTGATACTAGAGACCTCCAAAGGTCTCTTTCTCCTGAGCAGAACTCAGTGCTCCAGGGTGATTTACATCTCCACTGTGCCAAGGATCTTCCCCAGACCATGACAGCTTCCTGGGGGTCTGTGGCCTCAGTGAATAATCAGTGCTGCCCACTGAGTCATTGGCTTCTTAGACCACACCGGATCTGAAACAGAGCTGCAGACTTCACGGGCCTGATCCTGCCACTCGAAGCACTTCTAGCAAAGCAAAGGGAAACAGTAGCAGGAAGAGGAGGAAACTTTCTCATACAGTAAGAGGAAATGTCTTTAGCCTCAAATCGACAGGCTTTCAAAGATAAGATACTTCTCATCACACAGGAGGTACAAAGCAGAACTTCCATCAACGCCCCCCCCCCCCCCCCGGCAAAACTGCCCACATTCACAGTCACCACTTCAAAGCATGGGGCTGGTACATGAGGAGAGAAGGATGGTCGCGAGGTGAAACGAGAAGTCTGACAGTCAGCAGAGCTTAATTCGGCCTCTGGTTTCCCAAAGACTTCCCAGCGGATACCTTGAGATGTTTCTTAATCTCTAGTTTAATGTGGTCCCTAAGGATTTGACTGACCAAGCACAATGCCAGTATCCCTGCCCTGCAGTAGCAAAATTTGTGCTTTTGGGGTGACTGTCAGACTCCAGGGCAGGTTGGTAGCTGGACAGAGCCAGGGTGGTGGCAAAACGTCCGGGGAACATCCCGCTACCTCCAAAACGGACAATACTCGGACTGGAGGTGTCTCTGGTCCGGCGGGGATGCCCTCCAACTGGGCACATCAGGAGAAAAACTAGTGGGATAAAAAGCTTAATAAAAGTGAATTAACCCTGGGCGGTGAGGACACAGGGGCAGGGTTTATTCAAGAAACATCGCCTAGTTTTCTCCTCCATTTGTGGCCTCGTGATTTGGCAAGGGGGATGTTTAGGAACTCCTACTTCGGCGTGGCCCCGCTCCGGGAGCTCCGCGGCAATCGGATGTGCGGTACTGCGGGTGCGGGAGCGGCCCCGCCCGGACACTACCCCGCTCCCTGGGGAGGTCGGGGGGTGGCCGTGGGGGTGCGCTGGGAAAACCGAGAGGGCAGAAGGACAAAAGCGCTGCCAAAAGTGGAGGGGAGACAGGGGCGGGAGGACAAGGAAAGGGCGGGCTGCTATGTTTGCTATGCTATTTATCGTTTTATTATCCCCGGGTTACACGGAAGGAAAACAAAGAACCGCAATCTAAGGTCTATAACACACGTGAGGGAAGGAGGTATTTCTGTCCCTTGACGAGCCCCGGAGTTTCGGCTCGAGGTTTCCCCTGCCAGTGTCGATGTGCCTCATGGAGAGATAATCCTCTCCGCCCCGGGTGAAGGAGCGGGCATCGATCCCTGAGTTTCGGGTGCCCAAAGCGGGCGGCCCCGTGTCACCATCTGGATACCGAGAAGTGGTGGCCTCGTCTCTCCTCTTATCCGCAGGGTTGATTTTATTTTCCACGCAGCCCACATGTCTCTCGCCACCGCTTCCCCCCCGCTTTGATAAACTGCAACTTTTGCTCTTCTTCCCTAATATTCTCTGCCTTCCATCAGCCTCCTAAACGCCCGATGGGGGTGAGCGGAAAGGCATTTCAGCTCAGCCCACAGACTCTATCCGGGATTTATTTCCAGTGGGTGGAAAAGAAACAAAATCCCGGTGTTACCTCTCTGCCCTCCACCAATAATCAGGTTCACTGCGGGGCGAAGGAGAGAGGACAGAAGCACCGTGGGGCCGCCGTCAGCCAACGGGGCTCTGAGAGTCGACCTCACCGCTTCCCCCTAGCCCCTGTCTCTCGTCTCCCCGCCACCCCTCTCACCTTTCAGGAAGCAGACCCTGGCTCCAGCCTCCGGCAGGCTGGAGAGCAGGGCGTTGAGGACGATCTGGGCTGTGCTGTCCTTCTTCAGCTTCTGCCAGTGCCCCGTGCCCTGGTCCAGCACCACCACGGCGGCCAGGCAAGCGGCCCCCGCCGGACCCTCGCCGCCCAGCAGCAGCCGCGCCCGGGCCGCCGCGTCGGGCACCACGAAGTGCAGCGGCACGGCCCCGCCGCGGGTCCGCCGCATCACCACCGAGTTGAGGTTCACGTTGAGCGAGCCGCGGAGGCAGGAGGCCGAGTAGGACAGGTAGGGCCGGCAGTCCAGCACCAGGCAACGGGAGGGCTCCTTCCGCAGCAGCTTCCGCAGCTGGCGGCAGTCGAGGGACGTGACTTTCATGCCGGCCGAAGGGTCGCGCCCCACCGCAGCCGGGGCAGGAGCGGGTGAGCGGCAGGAGGGGTCCTGACCGTAGTGCGGAGCCGCGGGAGCTCGGCCGGCGGCGATGGGATGGAAATGGGGTGGGAGGGACGGAGGCACCGCGCCGAGCCCGGGCAGGGAATCCCAGCCGGCGCCGCCGGGCATTTATATGAATGGGAGGCCGGGCCGTGACGACACTGCCCATATAAGGGGAGTGACGCGCCCTCCTTCCAAACATGGGCATCCCCCGCCCCGCGCACCGCCTCCCGGCGGGGATCCCCTCCCTCCTCAGCCCCCTGGCAGCGTTAGTCAGGCTCGGAGGCAGAGGAAGCTGAAAAACGCCGCAAAAATTCTCCACTCATAGGCCTGAGGCTCATCCCCTCATCACCGCTCCCCCTCCCCAGCCTGTCAGGAGAGCCGGGAAGCTTGCTGGGGCGGCGGGGGAGGAGGAGCGAAGGGAGAAAGGAAGGAAGGAAGGAAGGGCAGCGCTGGGGCAGGTTTCTCACACCAGGTTGCAAATGGGGGTTTCAGTTCCCTTTATTCCCTCTCACTGTTCTCCTCACCTCCAGCAAAGCCTGGGCACAGGCAGTCCTGTCTGCGAGAGGGATGGGAGCTGCCTGCTCCTGGACCCCCTTGGAAACAGCTGGGTCCCCTGTTTAGGCCACTGTTTGCATCCAGGTAGCTTTGGCAACCAAGTGAACTGCCTGGGAAACTGCCCTGAGGATGTGGTTACTTGGCCCAAGGTTTACAGTTTGTCAGCAGAGGAAACAAGGAATAACAGACTGGGACAAAGCAAGATGTGCCATTTCTACAAAATTAATGAATGCTCTGGAGGGATGGGGAAAGGGATGAGAGGGCCACCTGCAACAGGAAAGTTGCTGGCATGCCTGTTTGAAAAGGGTCTTATGTCCCTTGCCTTGTGGCTCTAAGACTGTTCCTCAAGGACTTGCAAGACTAACACTGCAGACCTCTAACTGAGCCTTTGTCCAGAAGTCATGACACTAAGACACACAGGAATGAGGAAATTTGGCACTTGTCCTTTGCGTCTAGATAAGTTTTGTAAAGAGACCAAAAAGAGGAGTGGAAATTCCTGGAAGAAGTTAGGCAAAAGGATGAGCTCCAGCCAAGGTCATTACAGTCTGGGCAGATGATAGTGGAGCAGTCTAAGAGCAGGGTGTCATTTATTCTGATGGTGCCCTGAAAGAATGTTCACCTCAACAGCAGGCAGGAAGTGCCATCCCTGCCTCAAATTGCCTGCAGCTGAAACAGAGAAGCATGAAAGGGACTGTGTAAGGAAAATGTTCAAGCTGATTGAAAGACTAGCAACTACTGGTTTTGAAACAACTCCTCTTCCTCTTTCAGACTCCCTGCAGCTCCCCCCATCTAGCTCCTTCTAACCTGATTCCCCTCACTCCCCTCCTCTGAGTCAGCCAGGGTACAAGATGGAACAAAAATAGAAGTAGCTTGTGGGTAGGGGCAGATGTTCACAGCGTGTCTTAGCGTGGGTGTTGCCTTCACCTGGCCACTGCTGTCGCAGAAGCTCGGCTGCTTCCCTTCCTCTGCACCCACCCTGGGAGGCAGCTGGGCATTGCTGGAGCCACGTGGCTGAGGGAGACACACGTGCCCACACACAGGCAGGGGTGCAGTGTCCTAGTCCTGCTCACACAGGAAACCTCCACGCTGCCTGAGCACAGCCTGCCTTTCTTTCCTCTCAGCCCCCAGCTTCAGAAACCACTTCTTCCTTCCTGAGAAGCAGCCTGGTTCTCCTGGGACTCAGCCCCCAGCTTAGCTGGCAAACTGGTCCCAGTGTGGCGAAGGGAGGGGAAGACAAGCTGCGGGCAGATGCTGGCGTGCTCCTCCCTCCCGGGAGGAAAAGGGGACCAGCACAGTCACACGAGAGCATCATTTCCTCTCAGGAAACCCAACTGAAATATGGAGGGGTGGGAAAGAGAGCTTTCCTCCATCCCCCAACCCCCCACCCCGGCTACAATATTGCTTGAAGTGCTACTCTGAAGGCGGGGACAAACCACCCCAGCCCAGAAAATAAACTCTTTGGGGAGTACCTGAAATCTGGCCTGTGCCAGTGGCAGGGTGTATTATCACCAGAAGTGACCCGCAGCTGACCTTCCTTTTACACACCTTATGCTGAGCATCCAAACAAATGCCTTTTAGTAGATTACAGGTCTGCTTTTGTTTCTTAATGGAGTGAGTCATGACCACCTTTTTATTAGGAGAAAATAACAAGGCTAACAACAGCAGTACTAATGCTTCTTCCGCTCCAGGGTGCTGGATACAGTGTCCCTGACTTCTCTGCCCACCAGCGAAATGTCTCGGTTGTACTTGGAAACAGATGAGCAATCGGGGCTGATGCTGTCAGGGCTGTGGTGTGGACACGAATGCTCTTCCCTGCTGGAGCAGCTCTTTCGTTTGTAGGGTGCTCCCAGTCAGAAGGTAGAAAGGGCCTCGATTCCTGTAAGTGGAAGTGGCTAAGTAAATTAAAACTCTCTGCTTTAGGTAGGAAACTCCCCTCCTCCCTGCAGCACTTTACATCATTCCCACTTAGGTTCTGCTGTATCTCTCTGCTTCTCTTCCCGCTTCCCCTTGGTAATCTCTCAGGCTTTTTCGTCCTTTGTCTTGGGCTTTTATCGGGGCTTTCAGATCAGCTGGTTCTTTCCTTTTCTTCTAGGCTGTATTTCCCCTAACCTAGCTCGTTAATCCCTTGTCCCCTACCCACCTTCTCCGGGCTCTTTGTTTCTGCTTGTTCTCAGTGCTCCAAAGGGAAATTTTCTCGCTGCAGTTGGGGATGGGCAGCCCCAGCTTCTGAGGGATGTGGCTGGATCTTCACCCCAGGTAAAACTCCCAGAGAACAGCGTTCATGGGGCAGCATCCAGAAAGCATTGCTCAGGAGAAAAAACCTGCTTTCTTGAGAGAATAAACCTCATAAGGAGCTTTGAAAAAGGCCTTAGATGAATAAATGAACATTTTCTTGGGAAGCAGGAGAGAGGATCAGCCAAGTTTCTGGAGCTGCCTGAGCTGAGACATGGGATGCTCTCTGCTGGGTACTATGAGTGTGCTTGACAACCCAAAGACTTAACACCAAACCTCAGCAAGACCAAAGATGAGAGAAAGCCAGCGAGCTCTTGCTGCTGGAAAGGAGACTGAAGAGAAGGCAGACCGGGGGTCATAGAGGAGATAGGTCAGGGAGCTGTAATAAAAGGTAACCTAAATGGCATGGAGTCCTAGTCTGGGACTTGAGATGCATCATATCGCTGCTGGGGCACAATCCTGAACTTGTATCCTCTGGCTGGTTGTGAAATGCAAGAAATTCCTCAGATGAACAAAGCATATCACAAGGCAGCAGGGAAGATGGGTTGGCATTTCTTTAATGTTATTAAGTTTTCCATAACATCAGTTTCTAATTTTGGAGTGGCTGATGTCAAAACACTTACAGCACAAGAAGTGAGATAAGTTTGTGCTGGTAAATGGAGAGCTGGAATACAGGTAAATTTACATCCAGGGACAAGGTCAGCTGAGCAATAGGTCAGTGGCAATACGAGATTGTCCAGCTGAGATCTCATTGGTGTCATGACTTGGTCACTCATGAGATAAAGTGTGACAAAACAGATCAGATCATGAATATTAACCTCATTATGAATTTTTCTCAGTCTCAACAAAAGACTTGTTGCTGAAAGCTGACTCTAGAGGGTGAAAACCACTATCAGACAGACTCTGGTTTGAATGGAATTTGCCTGCACTCAGCATTTCTGAAAATCAGGCTGAAAGGGAATCTCAGACTTAATGCTTGATTTTCACCTGACTCATGCCTACGTGACTACACTGAATGCTGCGAGCTGCTGTCAACAGCTGCTGTCAGGAGTGAAAGAGGAATAAGTCAAACCTCCTACCACCTTGGAGAAGCCGCTGCTCTTTCTGTTCCACTGCTTGATGGCTTAACCCTATGTACAGATGGACAGGCAGTTTTTAAAACAGGGGTTCCATCTATCTGCACTATCAAGTTTCATTTTCTCTGCTTGCCTGACATGGTCCAGAGCATCATGAGCCGTATTGATGGAGTACTTGCCAGACCCAGTTATGAATGTAAAGAACCCACCTTCCCAATTTCAACCACGTACTATCCCTGGGGTAGCTGCAGTAATTGCTTCCATGGGAAAATTATTTGTGTAGTTAGCTGCCTTTAATGTGAGACAAAGCCCTTTAGTTCTTTTATCAACTTCCCAGTTCTCACTTGTTCTTTCTCTTCCTGCCACTGTTTCCTTGCATGCATTTCTTGCCTTCTGATCCTGTCTCTTCCCTTTTCCTGGATGTATTTCCCAGGAACCTGCTCCTATTCTGTACTGGCAGATCTCCCTGCACTAAGACAGTCATTACCATCCTGGCTAGGTTTTCACTCACATCTCCCCGCTATTCCTGCTTATTGGTACCCAACCAGCCTGTTATGCTGCAAGTCCTTGTGTGTGGTTTCTGCATTTTTAGACTTTTAGGAGCCACCCAATGACATAAAATATTCTTATACGTGCTGTTTAGTTGGCTGTTAGGACAAGCATATCTTGAAGGAATGCTGTATACTTTGGTCCAGATCTTTGTGAAGCAAATCTCTTAATCGCTGAATCTGATTCCCTCTGTCTTGGTCTTTCTGACTGACTCATTTCTTAGGCACCAGGTTGTTGCCTAGAGGCTATAATCACATAAGTATAATCCACTGCACAGTGTGTGTTACTATGCCCACTCCACCAAGAATGAGTACAGCTCCTGGGTACAAAAATGACTTTTTAAGCTCAAAATGGAACAGCTCATGCTTTCAGCTGAGAATGTTTTGGAGCCATTTCAGTAGGCTACACAAATATAAGCAAAAAAACACATTCAGTAAAAACTAATATGCCTCTGTTATCTCTAGCACTGCCAGTAGCAAGAGAAATCTCCCTGCCCCAGCCTCTGCTTGTTTTCAGGGGTCTGCAGGCATGACACAGGCAGGACAGGGTGGCCAGTGGGTCATGGTGCAGACCACAAACTCCCTCACTTACTCCAGCACAAGCATGGTATTGCACATCCTGTGCCTGAAAAGCTCTTTATCCTAGCTTTGCAAACAGAAAACAAACAAAAACTAGATATAGGCTGTCACCCAAGGTAGTGTTTCTGGATGGTATTCGGGTCTGCTGAGAGTATCTAGAAGGCAGCTGTGGGGAAAGGGAAGCAGCTGTAGCGGGTGGAAGGCTGTGGTGACAGCAGCCTGCAAACAACCACCTGGAGCTGCGAAGGGGAAGGAGATAAACCAGACCTCTTTCACCAGCGGTAACATGGGGCTAATGGGCTTACAGTAAAGGAAGGCACAGCTGCTGCAGGAGGAGGGAAGTGTCTTGGAGACAGAGAGGGACGGTGTTGGGGTCACTTACCTCAGCAGGCTGTAGTTCTCCACTGCTGAGGGCTCCGGGAACAGGGTGAACAAAAGTCTGTCAGGAAAGACTTAGAAGGAATTGATGCTGCCTTGAGGTAGAGATGGGTTGGGTGACCTTTCAAGGAGTCTTCCTGCAGATCCTTGTTTTACAGGCTTATGTGGGCCATGTTCAGGCACACAAGTCTGTGACTTGGTAACAGTCCTAAAATATATTAACTGGCAAAGTAACCTGGATTATTAACTTGATTAATCTTTTTACTGAGTATCCTCTCTGATGATGTTGCTCTATGGTTACTTCAAGTGTTGTCTCCCTCCCCCGACACTGAATCACCCAGAGAAGAAAAAAATAGTTTGAATTAAATTTTTTTTCCTCCAAAATAAACCCAATGAAATAAACTTGTAAAACAGAGGAAATAATTTACATTTTTAATGTTTCTTTCTCCTAGGTTCCTACTTAACCCTGTTTAAACTTTGTATCAGCTTATTACATCCTGTGAAAGTCCACTACAGCTTATTAAAATTTAAAGCTGTTACTCCAAGGGAAAACACTGAAAGCTCTTTTATGGATTAGCCAAGCTGGCAGGATGTGGCTTCGACTTTGTATCCTTTTGATGGCATAGCCCACTTGAGCATCTTTATAAAATAAATCTCTCCCACCACTTTGGGCCCATTATAGTTTTCATTCTGTGCACCAAAATGTTTTGTGTCAGCTGGACTAGGTTCCACCTCTGTATTTCACAGACAAAGTAAGAGGGTATCATATACTAACTCCTGAAATACATAGCTATATTTAGACTAAGGTAAAAGGGAAATAAATACTAACAACAATGCTGTTCATTAAAAATCAGGAGAGTTAAAAATATTGGATGGTACCTTCCATGCATATGCTCACTTCTGTCCTGTAGGAAGGACATAATCTGAGACCAGCAGGACCTGAGTGATTTGTACTGGTATTATCAAACACGTAGTTAAACCATTGCAGTGCCTTGGCTTAAGTCAACTTTGTATTGGAAAATCTTCCCAATACAATGCTGCTGTTTGTAGTATAAGTCTTTGTCACAGTTTCCTACTGACAGAAAAAAGCCCATGGGGTGACACAGGTGATTTCGTCTGCAGATATGGCAAATGGCCTCTTGTGCAGGAACTCTTGCAACAAAAACTGCCTTGCCACTCCATTTGCAAACTACATGTCCATCAAGCCCTTGAGGTACAAACAGAGCTGCCTTTTATTTGCTCATGTTCCTGGAAAGGAAGGTCTTCTCTGAGAAAGAGGCTATTCCTATAAGGGCTTACCTTCAAATGAGCTCCTCCATTTCATGCTTTGGATCACACAAATGCAGGAAGAGCTTGGGTCCCCAGCCCTCTGGTCCCTCAGCTTCAAGGGTGTTAAATCTCACTTTCCTCCCTGAAGGCTTGGAAGAGGTCAGTGTATCAAATTTAAAAGGGGGATTTCCAGGTTTCTTAAGAGTCTCTTGTTTAAAGAGAAAAAAAATCTTTAAAGCCAGGTCCTTCTGATGGCCCTTCCCAAGTTTCTCCTGGGAAATGTCCTTCTGACAAGGACTGCTCACAGTGAAAGATCCCTAGGGCAACCTTGTAGCCTATGGCTACCAGAGGATCCATTCCTACAGTCCTGATAAAGTGAGTAACAGCCAGTCCTTCAGAGCAGGAGGAAAATGCTAACACTATAAACTGCTGCTTACTCCATCCCTTCTGCAGCCTGTAGGTTCTGATTTGCTTTCCTTTGCTAAAATATCGACAGAAAGGTCTCAGCTGAGCCAGTGTTCACCAAGCTGGAGAGCCGGACCATCCTCACCATGCCTTACTCCAGCACTGGGGTGTGGAGTGTAACCTCTGGCTTAAGCCCAGCACAAGGCTGTCACATTTCACACCACTGCAGATGTTTGCTGCTTGAACGTGTGCAGGAAGGTCTCATGAAACAGCTTTTGGGCTGTAAGCTTTGACAGTCTTTATTATTCATGAACTGTGAGCCGAGACTTCAGTCACGCAGCATCATCATGATCTCTGCCCACATGCAGGAAAATCTAGAAATCCAGGGGAAGTAAGTGCGCCTCGGTGCAAACTCACCATCCCATCAGTGCTCAATGAAGAGGGCATTGAGGCTGCTCTGGAAGCATCTGTGTAGGCAGAAGCTGACTCACAGGGAAAAAGGGGTGGGAAGAGAATGGAGCTGAGCTGGGAAACAATTTGTCACTTGCCAGAACATTTGTCCAGCATTGCTACAGTGACACTAAAGCCCATTTTGGGAGGGGGTGGCAAAGTGACCCTCCATGACAGATGCTCAGCTCTCATTACCACCACCATCCTCCTCCAGGAGTGTGGTACAGACGTGAATGTTTCCTTTCCTGCACCCCTGGGATCTCCTAGGAGTCCTTCAAGAGGCAGCACTCTGGGAACTGGTGCTGTAATAGGAGTGTGGTCTGAGGAGCAGCTTCCAACTTGGGAAGGCCGGTCACTGGAATGTGCCACTACCCAGACCTCAGCAGTGTTACCTTGGGAATGAGGACATCTGACACATCTTCCACTGGCTGAATCACTGGCAGTTTTGGTTGTTTACAATACATCTTTTATTTACCAGAAAGAGGAAAAAGTATTTACTCGGACTGGTTTGGGAAGGTCTTGGGCACCTGAACCCAAGGGGCTTAGAGATGCACAAAATAGCTTTTCCTTTAGAAACCATTCCACCAAGGGAGGTCAGTCCTAGAGAAACTGATCACTGCGCAGATGTGTCATTCCTGTTGTACCACTCGAGCCTACAGGCAACAGGCTGCTGAAGCTGCTGCTCCTTTTTTTGTACCAAAACAACCCCAGGAGCTGCCTACCCGTAAGGAATACTAAAGCTTTTCCAAGAATGAATCACATTTGTGGTATTGCAAAGCTGCTCCTGGGGCTGTACCTGACACTGCGTTTGGCTACAAATGTATGGTGATGGAGACTTTCTTTTCCATACCTATACCACATGGATGACAGCAGCACCCTTTGTGCATCATGCACTGCTAGATAGCCAGAAATACCATCAGAGTGCATAGGTGGCATCTCAACCAGCACACCAATGGTGTGACACCTCTCAGTATAAACCTTCAGAGGCAGGGAGGAAAGCAGACAGGGATGTGCAAATGATGGATCTTCTCAGGGGTTACCTCTGTCCACTCCCTTCTTGTGGTGGGACAGCAAAGGGCCCATAGAAGTGCAGCATCAGGATGAGATAGACCTGGAGAGTCACATCTTAGCATGTATTTCCCATATGGTGACTACCTCTTTGCAAGATTAGTGTGACAAGACTGCCTGTGCCATTTTCTACTGATGTTTTGAAAGAGGGGAGAAATCACCCTCACTGCAGCAGGGAGAACACAGGAGAGCTATCTGTACATTTAGCAATATCCCAATGTCATTCCTTTAGTCAGGTTAAGTGTTTGCTCCCCTATCCCACCACCTACCCCCACTCCTTGGAGCAACCTGGAGCTACAAAGAGCTCTTTGCAGGGGCCATGAGCCATGAGCAGATGCATGATGAGTCCTCCCTGCTGAGGGCAGTCCTACAGTAGGTTTGGGATAAGAAAGACTTTTCACTGTGGGATTTCACTCTGACTGACACAGGTTAGACTGGCAGTTTCAGAGGGCTCAGCTTAACCAGCTTGCACTTTGGACCTTCTTTGCCCTTTCCGTGCTGCAGCTTTAAGCCCAGAGAGATGAAATGCCATGCCTGCTTTGTGCTGGCCATTCACCTCAGCATGGTGTAGGTGGCTCTATCTTAAGATAATTCCCAGGTTTTAAAAAACCCCACCAGGTGAGAGGTATATGTGTCTGCTTCTTCTACTCTTGCTGTAGGGACAGAAACCTGCAAGAGGGAGAAGGTGCAGATGAATACCGGGGGCAATCACTCCGCAGAAGGAGCAGCAGGTAGGCGTCCCTCCCTTTATTAACACACCTTGGCATCATTTAGATCATGGGCTGGTGCGGGAAGGTGCTGCAAGGCTCAGCCTCCTCCCTACTGGCTTATTCCTTAACAAGAGGGCATTGTCCCGGCCGGCAGGAGCCCAGCCTCATGATGCTGAGCAGGACAAAGGCTCAATTTACCCTGTGAAAGAGCTGGGAACCAGGAAGGGGCCAGAGGCAGCCAAAGCCCACTCTTCCTGTCTGAGACACTTTGGATTTTGATGCAGTGCTCAGCTGTGGGCACAAGTGATCAGGGCTTAGAGCTCTCTGGAACAGTGTGGAAGTGGGAGGTGTTAGGGCCTTATTGCTCCAATCCTCTCCATTTCCCATGGCATAAATCAACAAGAGAAGCACTGCAGATGCTCTGCAGCCAGACATGATTATACTAATTTTGTGTTCACTTGGCATTTACATTAAAGCCTCCTGCATTGCACATCTATCCTAGTGCACAAGAGGCCTGATACTTGGAAAAGCCACCCATGATTCTCCAGCTTTTTCTGCTGGCAGTGCTTTGCCTGTTTTAGTGGACAACATACAGTGTGTTGTTCTTTACAAATGGTTTCTGCACTCCAGAAGAGTACAGAAAGTCCTGCCTCGTACTAAGATAACCAAGACAGGAATTATGGGAAAGGTTCAAACATCCCTCTGAATGCAGACCTGCAGAGAGAAGGAGAGAACCCATGTCCAAAGCCAAACACTGGACCATCGCTTCCAGGCCAAGTCACACACACCAGTCAGTGACAGCAGCAAGACTGTTTGACTGCCCTACTGGAAGGTGGAAAGAACTCCTTGCTCCACCAACTCTGGGTTAAAAGAGTCAAACAGGGTTGAAATTAAGAAGATAAGGGAAAAAATGAGGCATTATCTAAGGGAAGGTGAAAAAATGCAACCACAGATCATTTAATTCATCCTAAAGAAGGAGATGCTCAGGGAACCACACAGGCATCTGACCTGGAAAGAGTCTTGAAACTGTAGTAAGAAATGCCTCCCTCCAGCCAGAAATGGGCAGTTTTCATATTGCACCAGAGGATGATTCGTTCAAATTGATCCTGACATCCTCCAGGCTGCTGTACCTAGATACAAGCACACAGACATGCAATAAAAGCCTCCCACAACTAAAAAGCAAAAAAAACCCACAAATACAAAAATCCCACCCCAAACCCAACTCCAAAGCATTTAATTGGGGCCAAGATTTAGGACAATTTAGCACCTACCATTTTTCACAGCAGGCAATTTTATCCATTTGTTCAGCTTCCATTCTTTGTCTGCAAATTCAACATTTAGGCAGAGGATATTTCTCCAGTCTAGTCACAACTGATAGGATCATTACAATACATATTTATTTCTGTGTATTGTAGCTGTCAGCCTAAATAGGATCATTTTTGACACCGTGGGAGAAGCTACAGTGAGTGCCTGTCACGCTGACTACCATGCAGACCCTGTCTGGGGAGGCAGGAGGTGATGTGACTTTCTGAGCTTAGTGCAGAAGGAGATGGCCACATAACTAGAAATAAACCCTATCTAGTGGTGGACACTCATTAAACTCTTGGCTGAAAATGATTTCCAGTTCTCCCAGGCTCCCTTGTCAGCTGGATACATTAGAGACAAACCAGAGGAGTGATTGACAGGAGTTTTGACTCTGGCATTTGGGATTAGGAGACACTGCAAGTGCGGTGCTGTCACATCAAATACCATCCCATCAATTCTGCAGTGAGCACAGGCCAGTGGGAGACAAAGCCCATCAATAAGTAGCAATTGTGTTGATATTTCCTTGCTGTTGAATGATAGTAGCTCAAACTTGGAAGACTGCACTGCAAAAACATCTAGATACAGGAATTTTCTTTTTCAGCTCCTTAAAATTTTTTCTTCTCTTTTTTTTTTTTTTTTGGATTAGAGTTCAAGAAAGGCTATGGAAGTAGAGACAGATTTTATATCAGATTTTGGTTACATCAGGCTTCTGTTTGCAGGATTAATTGCAAGGCTCTTTTAGCTGAAATGTGCATTGCAAAGGGATTTATAAAACAACTGTAATTAAACTCATATTGAAGCACTTTTCTTTTTCTCTCAAATACAAGAATTGGATTGTTTCTCTACAGCAAGCTACCAGCCACTTATTCTGCGGGACTAAAAATGATGCTCTTGCTGTGAGCTGCAGTGGGCCTGATTTATGAAAGGTTCCTCTGAGTAATGCAATGCCAGCTTGATTAGCCACATAGTGCCTATTCCTGAAGAGGGATTTTTCTGTTTCTTCCTTCAGTGTGGGATTCCCTCTTAATCAGCTGCAGAAAAAAAAGTTGTGAGAGAATCAGGGGCAGAGAGGGAGGAGAGTGTGGAGATCAATTCTTTAAAGTCAGAAGGTTTACTTCCCACCAGCTGCTGCAGATAGTTTGTCCATCACTTCCCTGGAGAAAATAAGTTGTAGTCCTATAGAAAATTTTGCAGGATTACTAGAATTTGAACTTGAAAAGCTCTCAGTCATCTGGCCCACTTTCACTGCTCACGCTGGATGAGACCAGCACAAAAAGACAGTAATGGGAAAGAAATCAACCAAGTTCATGCGAGAAATGAGACTCACACTTTTAGTAGAGAGAATCATCAACCACTGGAACAAATTACCAAAGGAAGTGGTGGAGTTTCCCTGTTTTGATGTCTTCTAAACAAAAAATGCTCTTGTCCAGTAGGAATTACAGTGTTAGGCTTAGGAATCACTGCATTAGATCATCATGCCTTAAAAATTATGAGCCCACGTGCATGATGTGTGGATACAGCGATCACATGGCTGTCCTGTGCTCGGACACACTGGTTGAAACGTACTAGCAATGCACTGTAGTGTAGCTACAAATGAGCTGTGTTTGGAACAGTTCAGCTTGGCTCTTAAATTCCTTGTGCAGTGAGAAAGGAGGAGAGCACATCCTGGAACAGGTGAGTGGGTGTACTTCCAGCCTCCTCATGTCTGAGTGACAGAGGATATGTCCTTTGCAGGTCCCCATCAGCATGACTCCCTTTGGTCCCCTCCCTGCCCCTCCGCAGATCCAGAGCCCAAACACAAGGATTGCAGCTCAGATCCACAGGCAACACAGAAAAAGAAGAAAGTTGAATATTTTTATCTGTTGTGGCTCCAGCCCACTCAAGACCAGCAGTTGTTAAAACAGTCTCTGAAGAACAGCTCTGCTTCCATCCAAAACCAGGGACCACCTTGCCCTTACAGGGTGGTCAAGCTTCCAACTTATTTTCATTTCTCTGACTTCTTCTGTGAAGAGGTCTCAAATGTGAGAGTACATGAGTCTCCTGACTGCCCATGGGCAGAGAGACTACCAGTGCACAAACTATTAATTATATCTAGATTAATTTCCCATTTCTAATGATTTGAGTGGGTGCAAAGTAAAATCCTTCAGCAAGTTCCTTTCCACCGAGTAGGAGAAACTCTCCTTCCACCATACCATAAACAAACAAAACCCAACAGGGTTATGTTTGCACTTCTAGTCAAGCCTTAGCCAGCAGACTGGACAAAGGGGTAATTTGCTTTGGTTAATATTCACCCACAGTTCACCAGTGTGCCCTGTAGCTCCCTGAGCAGGTGAATAAGATGGACATGGCAAATCCCAGGTAGGCCCACTGTTGACCTCTCCATCAGAAGGACAGTGCAGCCTGCTGTGCCCTGGGCTGGCTGCCACACTTGTGTCCCTGTGTTTGCACCAAAACACTTCTACAGCTCTGCCTCCTCCACCCCACTTCAATGGCCAACCTCTGCACTGGGATCCAAACTCTGGTGAAAGGTAATACATGTGCCAAATTTGCCTGGAAGTGAGGTGCATGACCTGTACTCCAGGGTCTCCCTGCTCTGTGTTGCCTGGCTGGTGAGCAGCAAAGCTTGTGACCTGCTCGGGCTGCATGCTGAGCATGGGGGATGAGGTCTCTGAGGGGAGCAGAGTGTGGGTCCCCCAGTGCCAGCAGCTGTGAGAGCACACCTTTCAGTTCAGGTAGGCCATGACTGGTACCTCAGTTACCTTTGGTTTCACTGAAGCAAATTCAAAAAGATTTCATTGTCCTTCCAGTGCTTAGCATTACTTACAGGGATGTGTCAGCTTCCCAGGCCATGTCTAGGGTTGTTTGCAAACAACCACCCTTCCCATTTTAATTCAGGGTGCTGTCAGCAGGGCTGATATGCCCTCCTGGGCAGGGGAAATGCTTAATTTCCCCAATGCTGCAGCTTGCAAGAATGCTGGAGGTTGAACAGCGTATATACAACTCATGCATCCCACATTTCTTTCTGATACACAGGAGAAACAAATTCACTTGGTCATCCACTGGGAAAGAACTGGAGTAGCTCAACCTGCAGAGATCCAGGGTGCCATGGAAAGTCCTAGCAGGGCATGGGAAGAGAGACAGCAGCCATCATACAAACATTTGAATTAGCTAACCTGATAAGGTTTCTTCAGCATGTAATCTATCAAAAATTGGGTCTCAAAGGTGTTGATAAAGGTGGTCTCCAAGCAAAGGTGATCTCCAGGACACCTTATTACCGATGGTTCCCTGCACCCCCTCCCCTTGGGCTGCTGCACAGCCACCTCCTCAGCTGCTCCTCACTACAGACCACCCAGCAATTGCTTGCACAGGGAAAGAGCAGCATGATATTACATGGATTTGGGCATCTTCTTATGCATTTTAATTGCTGGAAACAAGAAGAGGAGTGTTTCCATATAAGTACAGGGGGTTTTCATGGATCATGTGCATTTTAGAGCTCTCCAGTGGGCTCTCCTTACACTTTGTGATCACACAATGAAAACATCGGTAGTGGAAAGAGACATGGAGAGAGGGAGGCAGTGCCAGAGATAAGGAGATAAGAAAAGCAGGGTGTCATCATCCACCTGATCCTGCAATCATTATCTTCGATGGCAATTCCCACTGCTTTCATCAGGGTCTCAGGCAAAAGGAGGAATGCCGGATCTGGCCCAGCATGTGTGATGATATCAGTGGTTCATTGTCACGGAGCTGGGAATTATTGCCAGCACATTAACATCCCCTGCCACCTACATTTTTATTCTATAATATCACACGCTCTAGAGAGTTGCTTGCTGCTGTTACACTCTGCTCAAAACACCAGGGATGAAAAGGTTTGGTGAAGGGTCTACAACTTTGTGTTTCCTCCTGCCAGTCAAACCACTCTGAGCTCCTACCAACCCAAGCCATAGGGCTCCTGTGTGCTAAAAGCCCATGGCAGAACTCAGAATCCAGAGGCATGGGGAGGGGAGATTAGTCATCAGGCAGAGTGGCTGGGCTCCCCAGCCCCTTGATTTGTTTGTCTGATGGCAAATGTGATGCAATCAGCAGCATGAGGGTGCAGGGGTTTCATTATACACCCACTCGCCACCTACATCTTTGCCCTGATCCACTGAGGTGCAGCATAGACAAACATCAGGAGGTCTGGGAGCACTCAACACCCACAGCTGTATCTTTGGGCACTCTGCAGGCTGGTAGTAACACAGATTGGATTCTTTTAAAAAACATATATAAAACAGGAAAGAGCTTCCATCTTCTATCACTGTTCATACCTCTGCTTTATATCTCTCAAGGCAGAGGAGAGTTGGTTCTTGCTCTTCCTTGACTGATGGAATCAGAACTGGGAAGTGACCTGTGGGGTTGGGCTTGGTTGTATGAACATACAGGACACACTCATGCAGAGAACAAGTTTGTTCATCAACAGTTTTGCTATTGCAGTTCAGAAACACTCCTCATACCTCCTTATTAACAGGGACTGACAACCCCTCAAGTCCCAGGACTTCACTCCTCTTTCCAGTGAGAAAAGATACAGCCACACTGCTGGTGCAAATGCACATTCCATGAGAGTGCCACTAGCATGGAAGGAGCCATGCATACTGCTGCCCTCCCCAGCTCTCAGAGATGCTCTCAGCGATTCTGCAGCAAGCAGATATCAACATCAAAGCAAGGAGGAAAGGACAGAGCCTGATTGAATTTGCTTGTGGTCAACAGCAAACTTTACCTCTCACTACCACTCTTTATATGGTAATCAACCTTTCATTTTCTCCCCCACTCTTCCCAGGTGGACTCCTTCTGGATCTGATAAGAGCCTCACTCGCATTAGGGCAATTAATTAGCTGGGGAAAGACAGCATTGAAGAACCCCAAATCCCAATAAGCTTTATATTTCCTTTCAGCATTTCCTGTATCATGCTTTGCTGAGATTTGTGTTTTTCCATTGCGTGTGTAACTCTCTCCTGCTGGTTCCAGCCCCTGTGCACTGATCTTCCATAGATGTATGTAGACACAAAGCTGAGAAGTGACTTTGCTTTAGGCTGGGCCATCTGTGAGGGCTTTCTGAGTCCTCTTCCATTCAAGCTGCTGTGAAGCCTCACATGGACTTCAGTGGTTGCATGGTGTGACAGGATGTTCCTTAGACACTGGAGCCTTGGGTGAGGCAGAGCCCTGGTGTCTGGCATGACATATCTACCATGGGACCCCCATTCTGCTGGCCTGTGACCAGACTACCCAAGGGTATTTGAGCTCAGGTGAATGCATCTTCCCAACTCACCAAAACAAACCTGACCAGCACCCAGGCACTGCAAAGTTTAGTGGACATCTTTTATCTCTTTACCTTCCCTGATCTGTAGGATTTCTCTCAGGTTCCCGTCCTTCTCAGTAAAGCACGGTGGAAAGGTCAGAGTTACACACCATAAAAGCCATGTCCCTCCCTCCAAGGGATTCTCTTTCACAAAACTGCAGGAATGAGGTATTTGGGGCCTCTTTGCATTGCACTGACAGCTCTCCAGGGCAGCACTGAGACCAAGAAGGGCAACCTGCCCATGTCCTGGGTGGTCTAGTCTTCTGTGTGCCCCAATTGTGTAAAGAATCAAATCAGGGGAGTGAAATCATAGATGAGTCAACATTTACTGGCTGAATAGAACCCGGGAAGGTGAACTGGGGGACTTGACCCTGAAAGAAGATATGATGGGCCAAACAAGTGGCTGCAGGGAAAGGGCTGCTTTGGCAGAGTAAGGAACAGTCTGGCAGGGGGCAAGTCTGTCACCTGGAGACTGGCAGATGAAGGTGAATGAAACTCAGACTCTCAGAGCTAAAAGAATGTGATAAGTCAACAGAAGCTGGAAAAAAAGCACAAACCTGCAGTTGCCTTTTAGACTCGGCATCCAAAATGAACAACACAGCAAAGTCAACAAGCTGCTGGGGTACCTGGTTTCCAGGCAGTTGTGTCTACAAATTCATAACACACTCAGAGGCACTGTGAGAGAGCTGAATGCAAACTGAGGTCAGTGCTGTGCAAACACTACAGCGTTTAGGTGGCAAAAGGCTCTGGAAACCAAACTCCAGCATTTGCTTTGCAGTGGAAGGATGCAAACCCACATCTGCAGCCCTCAACTGGCCATGTGTGGGGCTTTTAGGGGCACCTCATGCTGTCCCTTTGATACCTTCATGACAGCAGAGTGCCTGGACAGGGTGAATGTGGGACATGGAGCAGTGGCTCTGCACCAAACCCATGACACAAGACAATCTGCTTTCCACAGAGCTCTGGCTCTGAGAGATATCCTGCAGTCGCACATCCAGGTGTACAACACGTGGAAGCACAGCCACCAACATGCTGGGCAATAACCCAGAGCAGGGTTACAACCACTTTAGAGGACGTTTCCCCTGGAGACTTGCAGGAGATTGAATTTGTTCTACTTTTCCTGTTCAGCAAGTGCTCATTGCCCTTTCATGCAGAGAGGTTATGACCACCCTCTCACCGCAGCACTGCTGGCAACCCAAAGCCCAAACATGGCCTCATTTAAGCCCCAGCTACCTCAAGGGCCCTGTTCTTTGCAGTGCTGACAGAGGGAGCACACAGGGGCAGACCCCCTCAGACAGGGGGACACAGTTGGGACACAGTCTGTTTTCTCCTGCTGGCCAGCTGGATTCCTGTTTCTTATTTCAAAGTTATTTTAATACCCCTAAGTGGCATGATGTTTCAGCCCTCATCCGGGCATGCATGGGAAGCCCTAATTCATGCCAGTGCTGACTGATGCCCTTCCTGCATATCCCAGTGGCCATCCATGGCCACTGGTGGGCTTTGGCATCTTCCCCTTGTGTTGGGGGCTCCCTCCTTCCTGCAGCTCTGCATTACCCCACACACAGACCCGAAGGCGGGCAGTGAGTTCTGTGAGCTGCAAACACTCACCCCAGGCCTCCGTGCTGCCCCATGGCTGTAATTGGCAACAGATGAATCCAGACTGTTTCCTGAGAGACAAGAGTTTTAACAATCCCTAAAGCTTCTTAGGCAGCAGCAATATCCTAAATGGAAGCTTTATTCTCCATACTGCTCAACAGAGCCTGTATTCAGACATGAAATGCAGAAACACTCACTCAAGAGCCCCCCTCAGGACTGGAACCTTCCCTGTAGGCATGGGGTGTCCCAGATCATCCCTGGTGAGCTGCGGAAAACACTCCCACACCGATTAGCTGTAAAGGCCAGGGGGAATGGGATGCCCCAAACCAGAAGGCTCTTTGTTGGGTTCAGAGGTGCACCCTGAGCTCCAGACTCTCAAACCCTGCTGATTCTCCATGTTCATGGGGACAGGTTTTGTGTCCTGACCTGTCCCCTGCACAGGGGGCTGTGACACATGGACATGCCCAGAGGTGGTGGTGAAACCCAGGAGTGTCACCCTAGGTGCACTGGGATATTTTACTTTTTAGAAAGACAAAGGCTTCACTACACTTGCAAACAGGGAGGAGGGAGGGCAAAGCACCCCACTGTCCCCAGTCTCACACAGAGGACTTACTACTGAGGGGGGTGGCAGGAATGAATCTGGGTTCACTGCAGCTGCCTCCTCCCAGTTCCATCCATCTCACGCCACTGTTCCCTGGCCTCCTCCCAGTCAGGGATGCACAGCCTCTGCTGTGAAGGACGAGGGAGCCAGCAGCTCCCAAGGGCTCACGTGAGCTCCAAGCATTCCTTCAGAAGCTCCTCTAATCTCCATGACCTCTGAGGATGGACAGCAGCCGATTGCCATCACTGCATCCTAAGCAGACCTCAGCTCCAAAGCCAAGGTAGTGTTACCACTGGGGGAGTTAAAAGGGGGGGCAGGGGGAAAGAAAAAGGAAAGAGAAGGTTAAAAAAAAACCTCGCCTGGCCAGTCTAACTGCATTTGGTTGATCTGATTTCAGGCATCTGCTAAGACACAGCATGCCTATTTATCATAATCAGCTTACTGCACAAGGACAGTGTTAACTAGGCTTTACTGGATTAAAACCTGTCAACTAATTCATAGCACCTACCCAACAACTACAAGTGGGCTGAGTCTCTGTGCTTTGTTTAAAACATTTCTAACTGGTATTAAAAAAAGGGGAGTACCTGCAGAAGGTGGAAGGGTACAAAGACCCTGTTGATCCATCAGCATTACAAGCAATCCTGCAAGGAAAGGGCACGGGAAATAAAGAGGCTCTTGGTCTAAGTGCAGGCAGGTTAACACAGGGCAGAGCTGTAAAAGCACTGAGCACAAAGACTGCCTTGAAGTGTTCCTTCTCATTCAAATTGCTCAAGATTCACTTTGAAATTGCCAGCAATATGGCCCAGCATCAGATGCAGGATTCAAACTGAACTGGAATTGCAGATAAAACATTGTTAAATCAGCCTGGAAGTGCTAATATAAATGGATATTTTGAGAGTCTAGGGGACAAAGTAATGAAATATCTATTTTAAAATTCCCAAACAGCAAATGTTAACTGCACTGGAGTCACATCAGATAACACTGGTGTGGGCAAAAATGAAATTTCACTGTTCCTACAAAAGGAAATGTGAAAACAGAAGCTATGCTTACAAAAAACCCATATGAGAAATTCCCACAGTGGAGTATGGCTGGAAACCCTTGGTGTCCATGACAATACCCCTGGGCAAGCCCCCCAAGTCTTTCTGCCATCTGGGCTGTGGAGCCTTGCACGTACTATAACCTCCCATCTAAGACTAGACTGTCTGGAGTCCCTCTAAAACACAAGACAGATGATTTAAATATTTAAGGTGCTTCCTGTGAAGGTGATTGCACAGAGAGAATTGCTCACACCACAGAAAATTTCTGCTGGTCACTTACAAAGGAGTCCTTGAATCAATTGAGATAAGTTTCTGACAAAGATCAGCCACTCCTAAGTGCTGGGAATCCTTGCTTAGAAAAAATCCTAACACACCTAAATCCAGATGCTTTCCTGCCATGGGTATCATCTCATCTATCCTCTTCAGGAGAGTGGTGTCCAGACCGTGAAATGGAAGGGGCTGAACCTCACCAGTGAGTTGTTCAGAGCTGCGCTGAACCCCTCTGCCCAACCACCTCATCACACCTCCACTTGTACCCAGTCCTTTTAGTGCTGCAGGGTTCTGGGTATTTAACTGCAACATCCCAGTGACCCAGCAGGACCCGACAAGTTTTTGAGCAGCTTGTGAGGTGCTCTCCAAGCCCAGCTCCTGTGGTCCTACAGGTTACCTCAAGGCACCTGCTTTGTTTAAAGACAGATGCAAACCATGTCCCCTAAAGGCTTCAACATAAAAAGAAAGCAAGAACACCAATGTACTCTCTTTGCATGGAAAACCCACACTGAGGGATCAGGAGAAGTGGATTGACTAGGGATTTTTGCATGTTTGAGGTCAGCAGCATTGATATTTGTGCCTTGACACATCAGATAATTAAATGCAGCCAGAGTCAGGTGTTGCCTGTAAGCTTCTGCTTCCTTTATTCAAGCCTCCACCTCCTAAAACAGGAGATGACCTTTGATTTCCCAGTGACACCCATATCCTTATACAGATAGGAGTCACTCCTCAGTGGGGTGGTCAGGGAGTTACTGCAGTTGCATAGGTTTGGCTGCAGCTCCTACCAACATCCCATAACACAGTGACTGGTGACTTTCCTCTGAGGTCTCCTGCTCCCTGTGCGACAGAAATCCCTGGAAGAGAGAAGTGAATGTAGATGAACCAGAGTAAAATGTTCCAAAACAGAAAAAAAAAAAGGAAGGGGGAAAAAAGGCCTGAGAAGGTATTAAGCTGCTCTAAGTGGCTACAGGATGACTAAAGACTTCATGTATCAACATCACTCTTTAGCCAGCTGAGTATTCAGTGCTGCTTGTCTTCATCCCAGCACATCCCAGCAGGAGGTGTAGGACACAGTAAAGGGAAGTATCATAGCCAGGCATTAAGCTTGATATTATACTGACTCCATTAACCCAATCTGGCTGGTCACACATTCCAGGCTGAGTCCCTTGTCAAGAGCTGCCTGAAGCCGATTCAAGGACTGAGCCTTTATCGCGTGACTCCTGTTCTATTTGGTGGGACTTTCTGTCCCGGCAGATAAATAATATTTACTGCCAACTCCCTGTTTATGCTGCTGCTTAATTTGCATATAAGCAATGCATTGAGGTGAGGTATCCATCTGCTCCCCTCCAGCAGCAGCCAAGCAGCCTTTCCTGCAGCTGGGAAGAACTGAGGGGAGATCACAGGGCTGGGTCAGAACAGGAGGTAAAAGGCACCACCCCAAATATTTTTCCTCTCCCACACACTCCCACTGGCATTTATCCCTGCAAGCACTGATCCCTCATGACTCAAGAAACACAAAGCAGACCTGACTCCCTGTAACGCCCACATCTGACAAGAAAGTTGATCCATATGTTTGGTACCTTTCCAACAACAAACATTCTCTCCCATTCCTTGGGTCCTGGCATTCACCCTTAACACCTCTGCTGCCAGCTTGGCCAGTGGGGTATCATTATCTGGGGTAGTGCAGCTGTAGAGAGTCAGGGATCCTGCCATGTCCACGAGGACATATCCTGCTCTCCAGCCTGCTCCCAGCAGCAGATCAGGGCTACGCAGCTCAAGGAAGCTTGCAAAAGCTTACCTGGGAGGCTTGCAGGACTGAGGACACTGTGATGGGGAGCTGCAGGGCAGCCATCATGACCTGAATGGAGCACAAAGGTTTGAACAGTGGATTTTTTTCCTCTCTTTCTTTCTGGTTACAGTTTTCTCCCCACCCTGCATCTCAGTTTCCACATCTGTACTAAGAAACCAGTGATGCTCAGAGCACAAACCATTCTGCATTGACAAAGTGCTTCTTGTGGAAAGCTTGGGCACAGTACAGGAGACAGTTTACTGCACTTCAAGAGCAGCACAGGATACTCGATGCCTAATGTGGATGAAAAATGTCTGTGGACTTGCTGAACTGTAAAGTCACACCCTACCAACGGATCTCCTATATGCACTGGTACTAAAGAGGGGTGGGAGGGATTCATCACCCAGACATGCAACAGGCTGAGGATTGTTTTGATAAATCATTCTCTATGATGTGGAGGTACTAAGGGACTCCAGCCTTTGGCCAGACTGGCAGGAAGCCAGATCCTGGATAAACACAGACCCAGGAGACCATTTGTGTCTTCTCAAGGAACTTATAACCTAAGATGCTCAACAGGAATCTTACATGCAGCAGTGAAGAATCCAAAGGGAAGGTGTAGTAGTTACATATGAGTGTGGAAAATACTCTGGACTATTGCTAAGTCAGCTTTGCATACTATGGTGAAGAATTTTGGGGTGATAAAGCTAATGATAATTTGTAATGCCTAAGTAGAATGGATCCAACATCCTTCCCAAGCTGTGGCTATGCACTCCAGAATTCCCAGGGGGTTCAAAATATAAAGCACTAGTTGTCCTTTCAGTAAACTCTGGCTAACACCTACCTCTGGCAGAACATGCTCAGCCAGGCATTCTGCCCTCCCACCACCTCAGCCAGCCCTGAGATAAGCACAGAGTCATCCTTCCCAGCCAAGAGTCTGCTGATGAAGGAGACAGACACCTCATGGGGGCGTTTGACAGCTGCACTGATTTAGCAGACAGAGGCTTACCCTGAGCCCCAGCATTGCAAAAGCAGGGAGCCACCCCTGTGCGGCAGAGCAGAGTGAACTGAGCTCCTCTGAGTCCATAGGCTGAAACAGATGGACAAAGACATGCCCTGCATGCCCTCGACAGCTCCTTTTTACACCAGTAGTACATGAGCCACCAGCAGTACATGAGCCACACTGGTAAACCAGGCAGCTACCTACCAGAAATAAATAGGTACAGCAGTAAAACTGTACAGATGGAAAGCTCCTTTTTCATCTGTGGCATTGCCTGGGGTTCTTCCAACATTAGATAGAGATCAGTTATTGTTGGGGTCTTTTTGATGTACCATCTTAAAAAAAATCCCTTAATAATATCCTAAATTAGACTATAGAGAGGAAGACTTCAAAACAGGAAAATCAAAACCTCTTCTGTTTCTCAGTTGCAGAGGAACTCCTCAAAATCTCTCAGAGTTCGAAAAAACAAGCCCCAGAACCAGTGTGCTGTCCACCTTTCACACTCTCTGTTTGCTTGCATGGCATTTCTGGTTCTCAGGTACCAATGCCTTCTCCTGCTGAATGGGGCTTTCCCAGGACTGAGCAGGCAAGCTCAAAATCCAGTAAATCGCTCCATCACTGGTTTGAGCTTTCTAAAATCTTTTACAAGGCAATGATTCATTAAAATAATGCTTTTATCTGATTAATAATATTTGCATAGAGGGTGGACAGGCTGTCAGGAGACCAATGCTTGGTTTCTGAATCTGCTTGTGACTTTTTATCTACCTGTCAGCAAATGACTTTTTACCTCTCCATTTCTGTTACCTTTCCCTAATTTTTATTTTTAGATGGGTTAAATCATCTCTTGCCATCTCCTCCATAATGGGGCTGAGTTGTGGTTCCTGGAAACTGCTCTGCTGCTTTCACTTTTCAAACGAAAGGTGGAACTAGGAGCACGATTTAATGTCCCTTCCTTTAAAATGTCACAAAGCCTCTTAATTCTCCTGCTTTGAGACCTGGGTGCTATTTTCATGTCATAAAACAGATACAATGAGAGAATCAGTTGGTAAAAGTTGTTACTAAAATCAGAGGGATGTGGGTTTTTTAATGGCTCAGAAACTCTGCATAAGATCATTTGTCTCCAGAACAAGGGACTGAACCTCTTTTGAGTGGAGGTTTTAACAGTGCTCCAAACATCCTCTGCTTAGAGGAAACCCTGTTCATTAATATCTTATACAACAAAAAAGCCTTTTGCTTTTCTTTTGGTGGTGTGGGGAACAAAACTGATTACAGTTATATAAGCAGGATACCAAAATAACTATTTTTTTCCACAAGGAAATAGGAGAGTTGAAGGCTTTTATTTTTAATACAGAAGGAGCTTCAGACTAACAGAATACAACATGAAAAAAGCCACCCTGAGAAAGACCAAAGATCCCTCTAACCCAGTATTCTGTCTCCAGCAGTTGCCCACAGCAGCTACCTAAGGGAAAGGCATGAGGTTGAGCTGGCAGCGAAGCTTCCCCAACATGCTCTCCCCTTCAGTGGCCAAAGGTTTTCCTGAGCCAGAGACACTGTGCTTGTGCCTAACCCCCATTGATGGATTTAGTTGTTTTGTTCTGACCTGTATCACTGCAGACCCTGGGCTGGAGCAATGTGAGATGAAGGGAGGCAAGAGCATGAGGGCAAACCCTTTGTACCAGTGCTGGACCACTCTGCCTGTCCTTGAGATGCTGCTCAGCCTCTGCTCGGATAAACATCCCTTTCACAGCTTTCCCTCACCTTCTGTCACAAGCAAGTGCCCAATAACCACAAATAGTTTGAGATTTCCCTTCCTGAGGGCCTCCCTCCTCAGCCACCACCTTCAGTAAGAACAGAAATGGGTCAATACAGAGAAACTACTGAAAATTCCACCCTTCATTAACAGTTGCTTATGATATTGGCTCATCCTGAGTCATGACATAACTCTACCCAGTAACCCACATATTGTACACAGGATATGTTTGCACTGCAATCAAAGAAATAATTGTTGAGATGTTTACTGCAACCAGACGTTATATAATAGTTGTGGCTAGTCTTACTGACTACATTGGTCACATAATTTAATATTTCCATGCTGATAACATAAGAGTAACAGGAAACAAACAAGCAGAAACCTCACAGAAATACAGTCAACAAAAGCCTCTCCAAACATATTTGCACCAATGCTGCTGTTCTGCCTCCCAGCTTCCTCCTGTGTATCTCACTAGAGCATCTGGAGCACTTGCTGGGACCTTCTTTGACCAGATTTCAAAAACATTTGGGTGCAGAGAGCCAGAGCAGGATGTCTACTCAGGACTTCTAAAGCACTGGACTTTTTGAGATTAAGAAATTGAAACAGAAATTTTAAGCTCAGCTTGAATTCCAGTGGAGCTATGCCATTATGGTGAGATTCCTCTTCTGCCCATATCTGGTACTTAGGATTTTCATCTTTCCCAGTCATGTAAGCCCCTAAACAAAGGTACTTCCAGAGAATGACTCATCCCATCTTACAGCAGCTAAGAGGATACTGGAACGGACTTTTTACACGTCCTTCTGTCCTTTACTACATGAGAAATTATACAACTAGTTTACACATCATGTTTGGGGGACTAACTCTAGGTGAGAAGAATTTCATTACTAGGTGCTCATGATTGTGTTTAGATGTGACTGAGGACTTCATGCCTCCTTTCTGCTAACAGGACTTTGTTTTAAGATATATTTGGAAATAGTCCTCTAGACACGTATTAACTATAACTGCAATGAGGGATGGGAAGCAGCAGAGCAATGCCCAGGAGCTGTGTGTGTATTTCTGCAAATGTCACAAACGCCTGGTGCATTGTATTCGATCCTGTCAGATCTCGGAAGCTGAGCAGGGTCAGCCCCGGATTAGTACTTGGATGGGAGACCTCCTGGGAAATGCTGGGTGCTGTAGGTTCTAGTCCTGAGGACTTCACTGGCACTGTTCAAGCTCGCTCGGCCGTGGCAGATGAACCTCAGGACTTAAACGGTGGGGCCAGTTCTGCGCACGCTGAGCCTCACCTAAAATCCACTGTGCAGGCTGGAAGGGCCCACCCACGTGGGGAGAGCCCTTCCCAAATCTTCGTTCACGAAGTTTGGCCCATACATACATACATGCAGCACTGAAATTCCTCCCTCCAGTAGGGTCTCTGTCAGAGTAGCAAGTCCTCACGAGGAAGGGTTTCTGGAGAGAGTTCTGCTGCAACCAAAGCCACATGAGCCATGACAGAGCACAGAGCATCTCACAACACTCCATAAGGTCTCTCAAGGGCTCAAACCCCACTCAGAGCAGGGTTAATGTTTCGTTTGAGGCTCTTTTCCAGGTAAGTTTTGAGTAATGATGGCAATGGCACAACCTCTCCAGAACCTCATCACAGTGTCTGCTCACCCTTGTTGTACAAAATGCCTCTGTCTGCCTGAGAGAGCTTCCCTGAGGCCTGGGAATCTGCCTCAGGTATTCTCAGCCACCATGACCTTGCTGAATCACATAACTTCATATCCCTCTGTATAAAAGCCTAATTATGTTAAGTCTAGACACACAATGAGTGAATAGTTCTGGGCAGATCATGTTCCATCTTTTGCCCCTCAGAGCATCCTGTGAGAACACCTATCTGCTAATTATGGGTATGCACACAGGCCCACTGGGTTTGCTTTTGCCATGTTATTACGACGTTGTACCTGACAGGGTGAGCTGAGAGGTCAGGGCTGCAGATCAGTAAACAGGAACAAAACTGGGAAATCTTGAAGACAACTATAAAGCAGAGTTTTTCCACTCAAAGTTTGATCTATTATTGTAATGAATGTTGCATCCTGCAACAGGAAGGTAGAAAAATAACAGGAAGGATTCCAAGGAGAAGAGGACGAACCTGCAGTCAGAGAGAGCTACACAAGAAAAGTCTTTGCAAGCTCATCAGCTTTGACTGAAAAATGGTTTTCAGCTCACAGTGCATAATGTGATTTGTATGCTGTCCAGAGCAATCATTAGGCGAGGTAGTTATCTGGTTCTGTTATGTATTATGTTACAGGTGCAAGGTCTGGAACCCCACATAATTGCTGCATAGATCTAGATTTAGCTTATCATCATTTTTTATGTTAGCTTTCAAAAGAACAGAAAGAGCTTTGCAGTAACCCTGTGCTCTCTCAGTGATCCCTGGTCAGGGGAAGGGTGTGCTCTGGGCTGGCAAGCGCAGAAAATCCGGTGCCCAAGTCACACTGATGGACAGTGCTGCATCCAGTTGCAACAACTGGGCAGCCAGATCCAGTACTTTGAAGAAGAAAATAAGCCAAGAAACAGATAAGGACCACTTCCCAGCTACCCCTCCGAGTATTCATGGGGCACCTTCCCCCCAGAGGCTCCTGAGCCTCCTGACCCCCTCATGAGCAGACCCGTGTGGAGTCTGATACATGGAGAGATTAAGGGGCTTGCCTGAGCTCCCACAGAAGGCAGCAGTGGCAGGGATGGTACCACACCTGAATTGCATGAACCCCTGTCCCAGGCTTTAGCCACAAAAACATCACTGTTATGTGGTTAGGCTGTCTTGGGAAGGGGAGATCAGTTTTGTTTAGAAGCTTCTGTGAAAGCCATGCCCTTGAGGCTTGTTTTGACAAGTACATCCCAGTGAGTTGTTCTACAACAGCAGGCACTGGTACTGTTTGCTGCAGCCTGTGCAAGGGGCACATGCACTCGGAGCTCCTCCAGGCTCTCCAGCCATGCCCAGCTGTGCCAGCACTGCCCTGGCACAGCTCAGTGCCCATAGCCATCCCAAATCCTGCAGGATGCTGCTCGGGACAGTGTGTCACAGCGTCCTACTAACCACAGCTCACCTGCCCTGGCAGAGTGACCCACAACTGCCCTAATCTGTGAGGTGTTGGGCCTAATGCAATCCCTGCTGGGACAGCCAGTAATTAATGCCGTGCTAACCATGGGTGGAGTACAGGGTGGAACTATCAGGCAAGCAAATAAAACCAGGACACTGAAACCAGGCTAGTGCCCTTCTAGCAATGTCACCTCTGCAGAAAGCAGCTGGATTTCCCCATTGGGATCCATGGTTACCCTGAGTTTGCAGGTAGCAACAGCGGTGACTCATGTGAGCTGGACATGCTGACATGCTTGATGTGAGGGAGGGCTGTCACGGTGCAATGCAAAGAGCAGGTAAATTCATAGGATCACAGAGTTTGGGTTGGAAGGGACCCTAAAGATCATCTAGTTTCAATTTGCCCTTGTTCTATCACTACAAACTTCTTCTGAAAAGTCCCTCTCCACCTCTCTTGTAGCCCTGTTATGTCCTGGAAGGTGACACCAGGTCTCCTCTGAAGCCTTCTCGTCTCCTGGCTAAACCACCCCAAAGCAGCCTATTTTCAGAGCACAGGTGCCCTCTAAGCATCTTTATGGTCTGCTCTAGACTTGCTTTAACAGGTCCATGTCCTTATTGTGTTGTGGTGCTGCACCTTTGGCCAGGTGTTTGCTAGTGAGGAGCGTCTTGGGCAGCTGAAAAGGAAGAGCAGGAGAAAGGCACAGTTCATACTCAACAGAGTTTCTTGGCTGTTGTTCACTAGTCAATCAAACAGACATCTACGGGCACTTATAAACAGCTCGGATATCCAGGAATGCTGAATACCAATAAATTGATGCTGGTCAGCTTGATGACCAGGTGTACTGAAAAAAGAGCATCAACAAGCATTTCATCTTTTAGGTGCTTATGCTTGTGGATGCTTTGACATTTAAAGCAAGTTTTCCACCAGCTGAATAACTTCCCCACGGTCAAATTAAAATAAGAAAAAAAAATTGAAAAGCTCTTCTCACTTAAAAAAAAAAAAAAGAAAAAATAAGAGCAAACTTTACCTTTTCCACCCTGCCAGGAAGTCATATAAAAAAGACTTCAGATGTAGCCTGGCTGCCACTTAAGGCTGCCTGCAGATGTCACTTGCAGCAGAATATTGCCTAGGTTTATGGGTTGTCATGTTGTCTGTCTGAAACATCCACTGGTTTACTGACACCACTGTGGTTTGGTGAGTGGCAGGACCTTGTGTACTTATTGGTCTAAAAGCAGTGGTGGTTCATCAGTGCTGGCTCTTCCCCTGTTGCTGCAATACTAGAGTCTTCTGCTGGTAGTGGAGCAGCTGGCTTTCTCTTCAAAAACCCAAATTTTAGGAGTCCCAAAATGCAGGGTATTGGTGAGGGAGGCTGGGGATATCAATTCAGTCTTGAGAGCCTGTGAAGAACAGAGTTGTCAAAGAAGTCCAGGAGAAATGATCTCTGGTCGGGCCCAGAGAGTGCTGGTGAATGGAGCTGCATCCAACTGGCGGCCAGTCACCAGTGGTGTTCCCCAGGGGTCTGTATTGGGTCCAGTCCTGTTTAACATCTTTATTGATGATTTAGATGAGGGGATTGAGTCCATCATCAGCAAATTTGCTGATGACACCAAGTTGGGAGGGAGTGTCGACCTGCTGGAAGGCAGGAGGGCTCTGCAGAGGGATCTGGATAGACTTGAGAGATGGGCTGATTCTAATGGGATGAAGTTCAACAAGGCCAAGTGCCGGGTCCTGCACTTTGGCCACAACAACCCCCTGCAGCGCTACAGGCTGGGCACAGAGTGGCTGGAGAGCAGCCAGGCAGAGGGACCTTGGAGTACTAATTGACAGGAAGCTCAACATGAGCCAACAGTGTGCCCAGGTGGCCAAGAAGGCCAATGGGATCCTGTCCTGTATCAAAAATAGTGTGACCAGCAGGACCAGGGAAGTGATCCTTCCCCTGTACTCTGCATTGGTGAGGCCACACCTTGAGTATTGTGTTCAGTTTTGGGCCCCTCAGTTCAGAAAGGATATTGAGGTGCTGGAGCGGGTCCAGAGAAGAGCAACAAGGCTAGTGAAGGGACTGGAGCACAAGCCCTATGGGGAGAGGCTGAGGGAGCTGGGGTTGTTTAGCCTGGAGAAGAGGAGGCTCAGAGGTGACCTCATCACTGTCTTATAACTACCTGAAGGGAAGTTATAGCCAGGTGGGGGCTGGTGTCTTCTCCCAGGCACTCAGCAATAGGACAAGGGGGCATGGGCTTAAGCTCTGCCAGGGGAAATTTAAGTTGGATATCAGAAAAAAATTCTTTACAGAGAGAGTAATCAGGTATTGGAATGGGCTGCCCAGAGAGGTGGTGGATTCACCATCCCTAGAGATTTTTAAACACAGATTGGATGTGGCGCTGGGTGCCATGATCTAGTAAATGGACTAGAGTTGGACCAAGGGTTGGACTTGATGATCTTGGAGGTCTTTTCCAACCCAATCGATTCTATGATTCTATGATTCTATGATTAGAAGGGTTGTGATACTGGTGACAAATCTGTGTTTGTGTGCACCAAACTGTTCCCTCTGAATCCAAGTCCATGGCGGTGCAGGAAAGTTTGGGTTTACGCCACACACCACACATTTTCCAAAGGGACTGAGTCTTTTCTAGCTGCAATTTATTTTCTTGTAAAAGGAAAATTATTTCTTGATTACCTGTGGAATTAGTCATTGTCCTGTTGCTGCTCCAGAAATAAAATTTTTGTGAAGTAAGCAGAAATCCTGAGCAGCATCTCTGATAGCCTGTAGCAGAAATCAAAATAAAACATCATCAAGAAGAGTTCTAAGTTCTTTAAGGCACTAACATTGCTCCCCCGGGAATAGTACTCATCTGCAGTAAAAACCAATGCCTACATTTTATGGCTGCACGACTCCTCTTCTGTGAGGTTTACTCACCTCTGATGTCTATATGATGTGAGACAATTTTTTCCCAGAATGGGAGTTCCATCCAGATATTACCAAATGAGTTGGTTATTTTTTGTGCTGCTGGTCAGGATTTGTCTCTGAGATCATGACCATAGCAGAGAAATGAAGCCCTGAGTAGGTGACAGAGCAAAACAGCACCTCTGCACAAGCTGTGCTGTCACAGTTCCTGCATCAAGACACCACGGGCACGTGGAGGTGTCATGGTCCTTAACCCACAGTTATGTTATCACAAGTTTCAAGGATTCTTCAGGGAGGAGCAGTCCCCATGGGAAACACCCTTGAACTCTGTTGAGGCACAATCACAACCCCCTGCCCCCACAAATACCAGTGCCTTTAATGACAAAGAGAATATTTTCTTTTTCAGCAAGAAAACCCTTTGGCTGCAGCTTCCAAAGAGCAGGTTCAGGATTTTGATGGTGAAAAGCTGGAGCTGGATCCAGGAGCACTTCCGGAGTGCCAGACATGGACATCAGCAGTTGAAGAGTATCATCATGTCTAGGACACAAGTCTGATATGCAGAACCATCAAACCCCAACACATTGCTTTCTCTTATATCTCCTCCCCCTTCCTGTACATTCTTCTCTATAACATAAGGTGGGGAAAGTTGGAGTACAGCTAATATCACCCATTTGAACTCCTTTGAATTCCTTCAGTAGTCTTGTTTTGAAAACAAATCTATACTGGTAACATGTTGAACTGATGATGCAAGTGACAAGTTGCTGTTTTGAGCAACATACAAGTTTTTCTAGAAAATCCAGCAAATTCCCAAACAGTGTCTTGGAGACTCTCTTGCAACCCATGACGAAACAAGCAGGGCTTTTATCTCACACTTTCCAAAGACTCCAGGGCTGTGTGAACATATGAAAATTGACACCTTAGCAAAACGTTGCTCCATTCACACATGAGAGGTCAGGCTAGTTGGTTAACATCTACTCAGGACCAAGTCATGCAGAAATAGTCCACACTGTGGTCCAGAAAGATTTTCCCAACACCCAAACATCCCACTCCAATGGCATGAAGATTTCGGTGAGGGATGGGCTTCCTTGCCACCAGTGAGGAAAATTTTGCACTGAAGATTTCCACCCAAGCAGGGAACTGCAAATGAGCTGTGGGAAGATGGTGATTTTTGAAGCAGTGTATTGTACCTGTGTCAGGGACAGGCTGTTCCTTGGGCAGCCAACCTGTCTGGTCATTGTAGCTAGGCATCCTGTCTCTGAGAGTGTGCTGTGACAGATGCCTAGGG
This sequence comes from Pithys albifrons albifrons, assembly GCF_047495875.1. Lineage (NCBI taxonomy): Eukaryota > Metazoa > Chordata > Aves > Passeriformes > Thamnophilidae > Pithys > Pithys albifrons. Next base: position 10,959,776 of record NC_092466.1, read on the forward strand.
AACATATAAATGACAGGAAAGCCTGTAGTGACACTTCCCCAGAAATACCAGAGACTTCCTGAGCCAAAGATACTATCTCCATATTTAACAACTGTCAGTGGATTTTTTATTCGCCACTGTGCACAAGAAAAATTGTGTGAAAAAGTATATTCTATTGTTCTAAAAACTGCTACTTGATATTTTAATCTGATTCTCCCTAGTGTACTGACTGCTCCTTCATCACTACTCCTGTCACAGGACCGGGAGCCCCATCCAGCTGTTTGGAATGACCTACTTGGCCCTTTGTATAGAAGCTGCTCTGAGCACCCTCTGTAGCTTTGCCAGTTCTGCTATAAGCCAACCAGTGACACACCAAAATCTTCATAGAGCCAAGAGCCATGTGGTGTACCTGAGCAGCAAGGGCAGAGATGGCTCTGGGAGTCACTCAAGCCTAAGATGATATTGGCTGTCCTTGGCCCCTTTGGTTGTGTTATGAGCCAAGACAGCCCTGAGCAGCCCACTACAAAAAAAATCAGACTTCAGTATAAAAGGAAGTGAGCAGATGAACCAGGTTTCTTTGTCAGTTTGACTCTCAAATCTGACAAACTGTGGAAGAGATCCCACAAGGAAGTCAAGGGAGGACCATGGCTGGTAATGTCTTGGACCAGGTCACAAAGCAGGAAAGGATACACTATAGACAAATTCTTTATTAGCACCTGAGAACGTCTGTGATGACTGAAAATGAGGTCTTTGATACTGACACTCAAGAAGATCAAGCTCTAAAATGATCTACCAATTTTCTACTATTATGACTGAAACTGTCGGATCAAGTCACCAGTGTGTGAAATTCTGAAGCATCCCCCACAAGAGAAGAGCCCTGCCTGTTCTAACCATGGCAATACATGACTCAGACAAAAGTAACCATCTTTAGTTTCTTCTGACTTTGTTCAGGCCTTAAAAACATTGAGTCAGCATAACCTCTCGCCGTCTTTTTTTAGTGAGTGAAGATACAATCACTCAGCACCAGAATGATGACACAGAAATCCACAGCAATAATAAATTGATACTGGAGCCACCTCCTACAACTGATAGCTGCTTAGTCATTTCTCCCTCTACCTCCTGTGCTCAGTCCCAACGCTGCCACCACTTCCACAGCTCCTTTCCCTGGGACATCCCTAACATGGTCTAAAAAAATCTGTCTGTGCTCTTAGGAAACTGCAGAAACAGGGAAAAGTGTGTCTTGATGCTGAGTCTGCTCTGTAAGTGTTATTTTTAAACCACTGTGCAGAAGGATGAGGTTTCCATCAGTTAGGGCATGTCTGAGCTTCTGTGAGACAGGGCTTTGCATTTCAGAAGGCAGAAAATGTGGCTGTTCTGTCTCCTAAGGCTGTGCCAGTATTAGTGAAGTTTCAACATTCTCATTCAGTTTTCTCTTAACTTTAAAACTTCTGTCCTGCATTGATAGATTTTTAATGTGAGCCATCAACCCATTCATGCTTCCAGTTCCTAAACCAAAACATTTAATTCTTCCTTTTTAAATGTTTGTGTTTTTTTTTTTTTTTAATAAGCAAATTTAAATTAGATTGCAATTAAAATTATTACTGTTTAGGACACAAGCAGATTTCAGTGCAATGGAATTGTTTCTCATTATCCCTACTCTAAAGCTTTCCATTAGGAGAAATTGAGAGGGCAAAGCATATCAAGAATAGCTACCTGCAGAATATAGCTGGGCACATTTTCTAGGAAATGAAGCTGCACCTCAGCCCAGGAAATCAAGATCTATCAAGATTTATCAACTGAGATGATTTATTAAAGCAGGAATCCCCCAATGATCTGCACATCAAGATTTTTTAGTAAAAGATGATTAGCTGGAGGTTTATTCACAGGCTGTCTAACTCCAGTGTTACTGGGTGTTTCCCAGCAGCTGGGAATTTCTGACCTGGTGGCAGGTGGTATGGAGCATCACACTGCTTTGCTATCTGTGCTGGGCTCTCTTCCCTCCCAAAGCAGGAGACTGGTACTTCCTCTCTCACCTCTCTTGCAGCAACCCACCTGTGAGATTCCATTTAATTTCAATATTGAGCTTTGGGGTTCACAGGATGTCAAACTCCAGTGTGGTGAGCCAGCTCCTAACCTTTAGGACATCTTGCTTCACATGTATGGGATGAGGCCATCTATAATTCTGCTTGCAAAGATCACTTGGCTGCACAGGTACTGCCTAAAGTCTGTGGACTGGGTGGGTAAGAGGAAAGTGTTTTACCACTAAGGAAGGGAAACTCTCTTCCACAAGGAAAAAGCATTGGACTCAAGACCTTATACCCCTTATACTTCCTTCCCCAATCTCACAGATGGCACTGGCTTCCTGTCAGAGCATTACTGGTCTCTCACCAGCTCTGGTCTTCCTCTTCTGAAATACTCCCATGGGGTCCCTATCCAGCCATCTTATCTTGAATGGCATACAAAAGCTCTTCCCTCCCCCCTCCTCTTCCTCTTCTTCCCTTTCCTCTTCCTCTTCACCTTTCCCTTCCTCTTCCCCTTCTTCTTTGCTTTCCTCTTCCTCTTCCCCTTCTTCTTCCCTTTCCTCTTCCCCTTCCCCTTTCCCCTTCTTCCCTTTCCCTTCTTCCCTAATAGTTTCTAAAAAGAGGCCCAAATGAAACCTCAGCTTGTCTTCTTCATGCCAGCACAGGCATTAGGTCATCAGCCTTGTCCTGCCAATAATTGCTGACTGCCCACAAGCCCCTGCTGAAACAGGTTGGAGAGCTTGAGGAGCTAAATCCTCCTCCAGGGTTTTAAACAAGCTTCACAAGATGGTTCAAAGCCTCAGCAGCTGGAACAGTGATATGATGCCATGTGGTACAGATGAAGTGCTAATATTTGTTCATAATGGATTTGTTTTCTCCACCTGTTACTCTTCTCTCTTGGCACCCTCCCTTCCCTGAGGTTTTGTCTTCATAACTTAAGATGCCTGCTTATGGGGAAGTGGAGCTGGTTTGACTTTACTCTTTTTCATGTTACTTTCTTGTCTCATCCTGACACAGGAGCTCAGCACCTCCTGGGGGTGGGGTGCATGGTCTGGGGAGAAGGAAAACAAGAACAGCCTTCTCTCAGGCTGTTAAACTAAGCAGCTAATTAAGAGTTTGCTGATTGCACTCTTAAAAGAAGTACAGTTAATGGAGGACACACAGTGTATATCTTCTTTGTCTTAACAGAGAGTTGTAAACAAATTTACATATTACATAAAGTGGGATTACTTGGTTTGGTATGTTATGTAATTATCTCAACCAACTACTGGGGAAAAATTATAGCCAAAACTGAGCTCCTTCTCTGCTAGACAGATGGGACTTCTCTCCCCTTACGCATATATTCAGTCCTGGTCCTGATGTTTTTTTTAACATACACAAAGGTGATATACAAAGGTGACTTTGCTGCCAAATGTATATGAACTCCAAGAAGTTTATACTTGCAGGGACATCTTCCACTACACCAGGTTGTTCAAAGCCTCGTCCAACCTGGCCTTGAGCATTTCGAGGGACAGGGCACCCATAACTAAGGATGGGGCATGCCCAGCCTACTTCTGAAGCAGCTGGTTTGTGCCTCTATTTCCCAAGCTGTGGGGTGAAAGGGACTCCACTCTCACACAAGACAAAGCTAAGTACAGATACTGCAGTGATGTGTAAAGGACCAGGGGCTGCAAGAAGTAACTAGTATCATCAATAAGAAATTAAAATTACTTTTAGTAGTGAAATAAGCCACAGTACAAGTAGGGCTAAATTTCTTCAAAGTTCAGTTGCATCAACGCCTGGATTGCAATATGGGCTGTGATGGAAACATTTTGGGGACATTTCATTATGGCAACCAGCAGTGAAATGGAAACTGAACTTATCCCCACGTTACAGTTGAAGGCAAGTGGACTACCAGATGACTTAGTCTGACCTCCTGTAAAGTGTAAGGTTTAATGTGTCACTCAGTGTTTTCTCTCAAACCTTGCAGTTTGAGATTAACTAAAGCAACCTCGAGAAAGTATCGGCTTGATCGGCTGCAGGAGACCGCAGCAAGGGGTCCCAAAGGTCAGACCCCCTTTGTGTGCGTGAGCAGGGCTGGCTCAGGCACCGCAGTATCACCGGAGGTGGAGGAGGAGGCGACCACCTCCGTTTCCAGAGGAAGCCGCACGCCGGGTTCACAGCCCGGCTCGCATCAGCACCTACGTCGGCTCTGCCGGCAGTGGCAGGGGAGACCCGCCAGGCAGGCGTGTGCCCTGGGCTAGCGCAGCATCCCGCGTGGGGCAGCGCGGGGCTGCTGCGGGACAGCCACGCTGCGTCAGACCCTGCGGCTTCGCGCAGGAACCGCGCACGGCCCCGCTGGGCTGAGGCAAACAGGAAAGGGGTCTGTGCGACACCGTTGATGTCACCACTGCCTGGTCGGGGCTGAGGGATCCCCCTCCCTCTCCCTGCGGCTCAGCACCTTCGCTGCCTCACTCCCTCCCCCTTTGCTCCCCCATCTCCAAATCGCTTCCTCTGCTGCGACCAGCGGTGGAGTCCTGCTCTGGAGCTGATCCAGGTTTATTCGCACAGAAATCCATCCAAGTCCAAACCACAGCCTGCTGGGGTTTTTAGCAGGGCTATTTTCAACCCCAACGGCACAACAGAGGGTGAAATGACACGACACGGCAGACTGCTGCGACTAAAAGCGGGAAATGCTCTTCCTCCACCCATCCCAGCTCATCCTTGTCCCCATTCCCACTCACGAGAGAAGTTCCCATTGCATTGGAGCAAGAGCTAAGACCCTCAGGAGCTAATATCCAAAGTAAAACTACAGGTTTCTACTTCAGAGGCTGAAAACTGCGGGCAGTAAGAAGCCTCAAAATTCAGAAGCAGGCCACCCATCAAAAACTACCACCCTGAAATCTCAGCGCTTTTTGCTTGTTTTTTTTTTTTTTTTGAGGGTTTACCTAAGGGCTTTTTATTGCTTCAACTTTAACCTCCAAGCACAGTGAGTACTAATTAACTTCACTGCATGCTGCCTTGGGAAAGAAAAACAGAAGTGATTGTGCCTTGTGGGATACATTTAGCATGTATGTCTTAAGATAATGTTTCCTGGTCCGTATATTGTAAGGCAGGCACAACCAAAGAGATTCATGTAGCCACACTGGTCAAGCTGTGGTTGAGGCACAGAGGCCATAGCAGACCAGAGAGCTTGTCCACTTCTCATCTTGTACTAACACCAGCATTTTGCCTGAGCAGGAGTAACAGGGCTCTTTCTCAGACAGTGGCATCTCCTCTGGGTAAATCCCATCCATCTCTGTATCCCCTTCCTTGTGGCATGTTGGGTTCTGCTTTGCAGTCTGCCCATTTGTTGAGGGGCCAGAACTTTTGTTAGACTCATTCAGCTCGGCATAAGGCAGAGTAGCAAATAAATTAATATGAAGTTGATGTTTTGTGGTAGAAATTAGACTCTCCTTTCTTCCTCCTGTCTCAGCATTTTCTATGGAAAAAGCTGTCAGAGATAGGTACTGGGATTTGGTCACTCCACCCAGCGTGTACAGCTTTTTTCTGTTGTAATATTGCTACATTTTATCTACTCAGAGGCTTCAGAAGAACATGGTGCTTAAAATATTTATACTTGGAGTAACAGGAATAAAGTAAAAACCCCAGTTGCAGACAGTTTTCTATCAAGTTCACTATCAGTGTTGGATGTGCTTTTTCCTAGGGAGTTTTTTCTCTTAAGGGAACTATAAGGCATGGACCAAAAAGCCTGTTAAATAAACCTTTTCTATCCAGCTGTTAAATTGTCTGTGATTTCTCCTGGTGACAAAGCCACAGTGAGCTGGTTATAAACTCCTTTATAAGGAGACAATTGTAAAGAGTCACCTTGGAAGTAATTAATCTTATCTAAGTCTTTAGTTGTAAATGCATGAAATTATAACAGCTAAGCTTAAGGGTGTTTCATTTGCTACTGAATACTGGTAATAGGATAGGATTTGTGACACCTTATTAATCTGTGTTTACACAACACCACCAAGCAGACAAGCTTAAGGGAAGGACCACATTTCCTTTGATAAGGGATATGTCAACTACCTCCCAATGGTCTGACAACAGGGAAGAAGGGAAAGAGCTTGCTCCCTTTGATTCAGAGATATGGGTTGTGCAGGTCTCCATTTCATTAAAGACAGAAGATTTGCAGTCAATATCCTCCTCTTTGATATTCTTCCTCAAGAATTTCTGGAGGGAGAGAGCCCATCAGAGCAGAGCAGACTAGGCCACACCTAGCTGCGTTCCTCCAGAAGGGAAGTGTATAGGAAATTAATGACTTTTTTTTTCTCATAGCATTACTTCTCTCCCAGCTCATTTTTCCAAATTGACTCATTTTCCAGCCACAATAATGCTAGTGCTGGATCGAAGGAGGGAACACATCTGCTCAGAGCTGCTGTGATGCTGCATGTCTGTCAAGGCTGTGCTCATTTCAGGTGTCCAGATGCCTCAGGACAAGGTGATGAGCTGTTCAAGAGGCAGAGTCGCGTTGCCTTGAGTGCATGGGTGAGCCAAGCAGACTGTGAGCAGCCCCGAAATACAAACCAGAAGCCACAATTGCTCTGGCTAGCAAAGGATATCGAGAGAGGCTGGCAGTCATTTCCAGCTGAAGAGTGGAGGGACCTGCAGTGTAAGTCCACTTATAAACACATTTTCTCTTTCCCTGCCCACTCCCTCTCCCAAGAAAGTAAATCCCACATCTTCTGTATTTCTTAAAATATCCCTTATTAACATAATGAGGCCATTGACAGTAACCTCAAGTCAGCATGCTACCATGATTCTGACAATTCAGCAGCATCCTCAGTGCTCCAAGGAATTGGAAAACACAAGCAGTGCGGAAAGCACAAACATAGACGTGCAAAACAAACACATCTGATGTATCAGAACAACAATAAAGAGCCTCCAGAGACTGCAGGGAAAGCACCTATTTGTTGGGGAGAGCAAACCCAGGGGACATAATGAGCTGGTGAGGCACGGTTCAGCTTCTCTGGATTCAGAAGGTAATTAAACAAGGCAAAAGTCAGCAGAACAGCATATTACACCATGACTTTGTCAAAGTCATCAGCACTCACCCCCTACTGAGGAACCTTCTCTTTTCCTCTCTCCTCAACACCAGCACATTTTATTACCAGAACTCAGGGTCGTCTCACATAAATGGAGAAGTTAATTTTAAAAGTTTCTCAAAATGCAACTTGGAATCTCTGACTTTCTGTGTGGGAAACACAGAGAGGAAATAAAAGAATATCAAGTAAGAAGCAGGTTAGTCAGACAGTGAAATGAAATGAAACTACATCTGCAGAACTTCATGGATTTTTGTGTTGTAAGGAACCCACAGCAACATTTTGGTCTCCTGCTAGCAGAGGTAGCACAAAAACCACCATTCAGTTAGATCAGTTCTTATCTGATATAAGCTCTGCTGAAACTGGGCCTGATACCTGAGGCCAACACAGCTCTGTCCTAAGCTCAAAACAAGTGTTTATTTGAACAATCAATAAAAGAAGAACCTGTCTACAGTTAGTTGACATAATATACTGATTGGAGTGGGATGTATCTGACACTGAAGAGTGTGCAAGGCTAAAGGCTTGCTTTCAAACCAATACGATTACATACTTCCACATTTAAAGGTCTTTGGAGATGGAGATTTGGTGGGAGACTTTGCTCTCTATTTTCCTTTTCATTTTCATTCATAGCTAAATATCATCTGTGTGCCTGGAACTGGACAAAAACCCCCACACTGTTATGAGAAGAAGTGATGTCATAGCATTTCCGAGCAGGAAGGGTTCCTGGGCATTGCAGCAGCATGTTGCCATTACTGCAGTAACTGGAATATTGGGAGACTTTTCCAGAATGAGGCAGCACAGAGAACAGCAGGCATGCCCAGGCTGTTCTGCAAGGCCAGCACCACATGGCCCAATACATCATTCTAGATGAGGCCAGACCCTCTTTGCAAGCTTACATTTTCAGAAAAGAGGGAAAGATCAAAGCTGTGGAAGTACATTTAAATGTAGAGAGAACTGCCTTACTCTATTCTGCTGCATGAGAGAGGGACTCTGTTGGAGAATTAATCGCTTTTATGTTGAGGGAGTAACCTTCCATTGCCTCCGCCCCATTTCCAGCCATGCTGACCTTCATTACACATTGACTCTTTCAGCCTATCTGGCTATAAATTAGGACAGACGGGTTGTGCCCTTTCCTTCTCCTATAATGCACATGTACATCTCAGCAGTGCTGTTGGCACATAAAAGCTTTTGCCCTCTGTTTCCCTCCCTAGATAATGAGCCATCTATTAAGGAGGCAGATGGTGATATCTTACATAATTATGTGGGTGAACAACAGAGGCAGAATCAATGATGATGACATCTGGATTTGGGTCCGAACCATTGCTTTGCCTCAGTGCAGATCTGTGATTCCTTCTAGATGTGGGTGCACATCCATTCCAGGTCTCCTAGCCTTCTGATCTGAATGATAATTTTGGCCTCAGGATGGAAATAAAAGGTTTTGGGTTAAGTTTTGGGAAAACTGCCCCTGATCTTACCATTTTGTTATTTTTACTCCAGTTACTCACCCATCCCTACCCTAAAGCTGACATAAGCTTGGCTCATAGACCTTTCTTGTGAGATCCACTTGTAGCTGCCAGTCCTGCATGCGCACACACATTAAATCTTACCTAATGAATAATTACCAAGGGACTGGGACATCTCATTCTCCTGATAACAGCACATACCTCAGGGAACGAAATAACATTTTGAGGCTGGACACAAATGCACATAACACAAAGATGTCACAGTTTACCCTACATGACAGTCAGTGCAAAGCCCAGACACAACATGATGAAACAGGTAGGAGAAAATGTGCCCTATGGGGCTGGACTCTGTGGATTAACTTGGGAATATGCAGGAGTATTGGTGACAGAGCTATGAACTTTTTCTCCTTTGCTTCTATTTATCAATGCCTTAACTCCAACATATTCCTTCTTACTAGTCACGTGTGAACCAAATTTCAGGATGGGAAGCTGTGCTTGCACAGGCATAGCTGGAGCTTTAAAGGTCACCCAAACTTTCAAACAGAAGCTGGAAATCCAGTATGGATGTGCTGTCTCCAGTCAGAGGCTACAGCTGAGCCCCTATCCACAAGAAAATACATGCTCTCCTGGGATACTCACTCCAGAGAGCAGTTATTGTGTCTTCTCTTTTGCAGCAAAAGTAGATACAAGCATCAACTCCTGTATCAGCACAGCCACAGACAGCCTTTTCATTGAATATGGCCATGTCTCCCTGTTCTCATTTTTCTTTCATGCTGGTGAAAAAACAACTCTGCTGATTGCACTGGACTATCCTCACCCACATGCAGGAACGATGAAATCTCTCCTTTACCTCAACCAGGCAATCAGCCAATGCATTCGCACTGGGATGTACTGGGACCATTTTGAGGCTGGAGGGGCAGTTTGATTTCCATTGTTCACTCCCACATTAGCCTCTCAGACAAATATGCAGAGAAAAGACTGCCAAGTGGAAGAGGTCAGGCAGGCGCACACTTGTCTAACCGGATTTGCAGTGACATGGCGTTTCTAACCCACAGGGCAGCACAAATGCTGCTGGTGGTGCAGATCTGGTTTCCCTTCTGCCAAATGAACCCAGATTTGCATTCAATAACATGCTGTAGTCTTTCCTTCTCATTTCTTGAATGCCTGACTCCTTTGCCCATCGTGTTAAAAGGGATTTTGAGTCCAAAATGTGAAAGAGCATGATGCAGAAGGCAGAATGATACTGGGGAAAATAACACAGCATCCTGTAATAAATAAAGACTACATGAGATGAAGCATTCAAAAAAGGTATTTAAATAATATGTTATGCACAACTTTAAATTTGAATGCAATTTAAATAGGTACACAGAATATAGACATGAATATGTTTTCCAGCCTCTAAAAGGGACAGTCTATAAATAGACTTAAGTCTATTAAAAGATCTTTTAAAATCCATTAAAACATTCAGTAAGGACATCAAATTACATTTATCTCAAACTCACCACCAAATGGCTACAACCTTTCCCCCACTTCTCCCTCTTTGAAAACAACAGGAAATAAACTAGTTTATCTTACTGTACCTGCTGCAAATACCTTTATGGCAAGGTAATTGCTAAGTGCATTGTGTTGATCAATTCATTACTTTGTTACAGGAACATTTATCATGCCCTTTGGAGATAGCAGAAGAGAATTCTCCCGTGACCTTTGACAAATGAAATCAGTGGCAATTCTCAGAAGCCGAATTCAAGAAGTTTAAAAACAGACTTAAGAAGGGTTTCCCATGTCTCCTGAAAAAGAGGTGATCTGCACTTTCACCAGAGCCGAGCTGGATTATTCCAGTCCTTTTAGACCACTAATGATTTGTGCCTAATGAGCACTTGGAGCAGTGATTCACTGATGAAAGCTCTGCAGGGCTCCCTGTCCTGTGCACAACCCTGTTCTCGTCATCGCAGCAGTACAGGATATAACACCGTGGGCTGCCTGCACCAGAGAGAAGATCATGAGCTCGATTGTATGCTACTAACAAAGGGAGGGCCGTTATCAGACACTGCTTGCCAGGCTGCATGAAAAACCGCCTCTGCAAATTGCATAATGCCCCTGGATGTTCCCAGCAGTGCTATGGCAGGCCTACGGGGCTGGCGTTCGGACAGGGAGGAAACCGGATCTCCTCCCTCCCACCTCCCTCCTAGCATGGGAAAACTCAGGAGAGCTCTTGTGTAGGCAAAACCCCCCTCACTTATCTCCTGGGAAAGAGCTGTGCTGCTCTGGGGTGACGTCTGACGCACAGAGTTGTGGTCATGGATCAGAGAGAGCCTGGCATGGTGGGAACCTTGTGAAGCACCTAGAGAGGAAAACAGGAGAGATGTCACACTTGTTCTGCTTGTGAGTGTATCACATCCTTGTCCCTCATCCTGTGCTCATCTTGTTCATTGAGGCAGTTTTGATCAGTTCTTTACATTACAACAGGAAACTACCTGAAGGACAGGAAAACACTGTAACTACAAAGCCTGTATGCAGTGCAGACCTCACCTCACACTCAGGGTGGAAGAGGTACAGTTTAACAGCACAGCGAGGTTGATGTGACTCCTTGTCCTTTGCTGTTTGTGGATGGGGTGATACCAGTGCCTGCACCAAGGAGGGACTGCAGGGAAAGCACAGCTGGGGCAGAGGGAGGAGCCTGCCCAATTGCCTCAGAGGTACTGTCTAAATGCAGTGTCAGGGTGAAATCTCCAAGGAGCACAAAATTCCCACTGAAACAACAAATGGTGATATTCCCAGACGATGCTAAGTGGGAAAGATTTCACCATGAGCGAATGTGACCGTGGTAAGCAGCATGTGTTACGTACCCAGCTTCATTTCACTTGCGTGAGAATCCATATGCTTGGAATGCCTCTTCCGCTGCCTCCTCCTCCTCCTCCTCCCTCTGCTCTTACCAGGGATTTTTAAGGCAGCAGGGAGCGTTTACTAATACTAGTTGGGTGTAACTTGCCAGCATGACTGACTGTGCTATTAGCTGTGGCACAGGATAGCACTTCAAAACCTGGAGATGGATGATAAGTGATGTTAAATAGTTCTGCGTATGCAAAATAAACGTTTGAAGCTTGCAAGACTAGCGTTACAGACATTGCTGGGTTTATTAGAAAACGGGAAAGTTATCTAAAAAAGTAGAGCATAAGCAGAAGTAAAAAAAATGAGACCTATGTAAACAATACAGAAAAGAGCTGGGACTTAATGGGCGCAGAATTGCAAGAGAGTTTTAAATTAAAGACTAGGGGTAAGGGAGAGGTTTGGAAGAACAAGCAGTTTAGTTAAAGCCCTCAAATCTCTCTGTTAAGAAAAAGGATAGGGCAGAAGGCAATGGAGATGAGGAAACAGCGAAGATGAGTGTCTATAACTGAAAGTCTAAGATGCATGTGCACACCCAAATCACAAAAATAATAGCTACCCCACAACCATCTTTAGATTTTTTTTTAGATTTACTGCCATTTTGGTACATATGGCAGTAATCTGAAAATAAAGAAGATGAACTAGAATGCCTGACTTTGAATAAGCATATCAGCAACACACTGGGAAACTTTCTAGAAAAGAACAAAAACAATTAATAAAATACTACTACACCAGGTTTCAACAGTATAAATGTCAGAATGGTTCATGCCAGAGAGGGAAAGATAAGTGACTCAGCTTCTCAGAAGAACTGCATATATTGATACCAAATTAAACGTTTGCCTTTAAAAACAGGAATCATATCAAAGTGATCAAGTTCATTGAAATCATCAGCTAAAACCAGAAAAGCACTTGTAGATGGCATCAGATGTTTAAAGACACTCTAGAGCCAACTCAGCATCAAAAAAAAAATTTCAAAAATTAAAAAATAAGCCAATGTGTTTAAACCATGTAATACTTCTGAGATGTAAAAATAATTTCATTAAAAAACAGGCAGTTAAGGATGATATAAAAGAACAGAAATTCTGATGAAGTGGATGTGAGAGAACAATGAAGTATAAGAACCGAAAAGCAACTTGCTAAAGGCATAAAATGGAATGATAGGACATTTTCAAGCATAGCAAAAGCAGGAGAGTTCATGGGGTCCATGGACGATCCATATGTAGAAGGGGCACTTGAGAGAGAGAAAGAATAGAGTACAAAATCAAATTGATTTTGTTGTGTTGCTGTTCCCTCTGAACTCCCATGCTAGATTACTCTTTAAGGAGGATCAGTCTTAGAGGGAAGTTTCATCATATCTTCAATGGGACCAGGCTGAGATCACTGTGACTTGTGCCTCTACCTTGATCAGAGTCTCCTGCCCTGTTCCTTGTGTTAGTGCTGGTCATTGCTTGATCCCATGGTGATCAAGTTTAGGCAGTGAAGGCAGCAAGTCATTGAGGGTATGGGCCATACTTCACAGCCTGGGATCCCAGGGACTCCCCATCTCAGTGTCATGAACTATCAGCTTTCCCAGGGAGAATTTTAATGAGGGACTCCAAAGACTGAGGGATGGGGAAGGCAAAATCACCAACTGCCCAGCACACAACATCAAAAAGACATTATGAAGAAGCTGTGAGAGGGTCTGAGACCTTGGACCAGGTCTCTTCCCTGCCAGAAAATGGTCAGGCACTGGAAGAACCCCAGGGCTATGCCATAGACATGGCTGGGTCCACTGCTGCACCTAGCAGCCAACAAATCCTACCCCATTGAGCACAGAGCCAGCACAACCCATTGGGTGTCCCTGCCACACTGTGTCTGAGTAGCACTCAGCAGGCAAGGAGAGGCAATCTGTGAGGATGTGGGTATGATAGTTGTGAGCTGTGTGGTTCAGAGACATAGCAGGTAGATGTTAGTTAGCCTAGTGATGGGATTCCTCGTGGCTGGATAGACTGGTATCCTGTATCTGATACAGAACACAAAGCAAAATACCTTCTCCCCATGCCTTGTTGAACTCCTATATTAATTAGGACAATGCTCACCTCCTGAGATTACTTCAGAAATTAATTGGTATGGGCAAAGCTTGGGATTCTTAGATAGATGCATAAATTATTTAAACAGCTTTTAAGCAGTTCCCTTTTAAATGTGAAACCAACATGGTTACATCAAGATCCTTTCAACTGGGCATGTGACCAAGGTAACAGTGAGGGTCTGGAGCTGATCATCTTCAAAGCTGGAGTACCTGGAGTGCCTGCTCTGTGTGGAGGCTAAGCATAGAACAGGCATTGGGAATTCAAACATTCCAGCTGGTGATTTGCTACACCAATTTTTACATCTAGGCTGGATCAGGCTGTGAACCAGCATGGCACAGACTGCTTGGAATGGAGAGACCCACGCTGCAGTCATTTAAAATAGGGGCTCCCAAAAGCTGTATCCTTTTCCTTTCTAAGCATTTCCACTTATTCAATAATTAAGAAATTTAATAACTTTCATTTTTCCCATAAACATCTGCCACAAGCAATTACAGTTATCCATGTCTCAGCAGATCTTAGTTCAGTGAACATTTTTATGAGAATATCTATTTTTTAATGGTAGTGCTTCAAGACTTTATTTGGAACCACAATGGACTATCCAAAGGAAAAAGAGAGATTTTGTACATTATTCAGACCCAAGAATAGGATTTTCTGAAATAAAGCACAGCCAGAAACACAAAGAGGTGACTGTTGCAACATCTGGCATGCTAACACTAAAAAACCCACATAAATTAAGATAACAAGCCTTTGATGATTGTCCCTTTTTCTTAAATTGTTTATTTGGAATTTTGATTGCCTCTTTTCCTTAAATTTGGTTATTTGGAATTTCCTAGCCACAAGGATCTTCCAAACTGAAAAGTCAAGAGTTCATTTTCTTTTCCAAGTGTCAACATGCACTGTCTCAGGGCACTGGAGACTTTTTAGGGAGGTGTGGTTGGAAACACTGTCTCCTTTCTGTTCAGGCTCAGCTCCTGAGCCACCCTGGTGTGGAGGGCAGGCGAGGGCAGGCAAAGTCAGTGTTCAGATTCCTCTAAGTAAAGCTGGAAATCTGGGTAAATGTTTTGGATGCATTGGGTGCTTTATTCCTAGCATTTCTTCCTGAAACATTGCATGGCCCAGTCATGCCATGGTCTAACAAACAAGCTTAAGGTTTAGGGTATTGTTGCTGTTTTAATCAGACCTTAGGTCACCATCCATTAAGCCTTCAGCACTTTGAAGCTCATGCATGTAATTCAGTCCAGTTAAATAAAGGCTGAAATCCATCTTGTCTTTATATCACCTCAAGAGCTGGCCTGAAATAAGTTTATGTTGTGTTGGCATTTTTCAGCACTCTCCAGTGTAGATCAAACACATCCCATTTCTCATGCAGGGATTAAAAAGTGACTCTTGGCTAATAGAACCTCTCTGCTTCCATAATGCCAATACATCCAACAGTCTGATTTTCAAATATTTTAGCCACTTTCATGGTTGCCATTACTGCAGTCTCTGATCAGTCATAGTCTTGAATGTCCCATCACATCTCTTGGACTGACAGCTGCTCTTTTGCCAAGAGTACAGATGGACAACTCTGGGCCAGACAAGGGAATATGTGTCCCACACCATGGCAGACACCTTCCAGCTCCTTGGCTGCCAGCACAATCACTGCACCAACTTTTATTTCCTGTTTTCCATCTAGCAAAAGGCATCGGCCAAATCCCACTGGCATCTATGAGCATCTTACCATGGACGTCACAAACCTTCTACTGACTTCAGCAAACTTGGCTCAAACCTAATTGTTCCTGCCAGCCTTACTTTGTTCCTGGACTTTGCAGGATAACTGCTAAGGACAGAAATAAATCCTTTGTTTACTCTGGTAACTGGAGAGCTCCTTTAACCTCTGGCTAAAAACAGGTGCATTTTCCTATCAGGTTCATGAGTCATTTATCCCAGGAAAGACTGATGAACTTGGAAAGCTCAGTGCTCACAGAAC
The DNA here is from genome assembly GCF_047495875.1 of Pithys albifrons albifrons. Classification (NCBI taxonomy): domain Eukaryota; kingdom Metazoa; phylum Chordata; class Aves; order Passeriformes; family Thamnophilidae; genus Pithys; species Pithys albifrons. The sequence goes on from NC_092466.1 coordinate 10,975,229, forward strand.
AACAGGAAAGGATGACTTTTTAATTGAATGGTAGCAAATCTCATAATCTGGTTTTCCTGGGTGGTTTTTTTCTTTGAAGTCATATTAAGTCTTGGTTTAATATAGCTCATGCCCGCTCCTTGTGAATTCCTGGCATTTCAGCATCTATCCAGTTTGGGATGGAAAACACTACTCATGTTAGACTCCTACAGGAAACAGCAGGTGTAATCTGTGACTACATAAATGGTGCAGGCAATTAATACCTCTGTAATAGATTTTGTGCTTGGTCCAGCATAATCAGATCTTTCAGTACAGGGACTTGTATTTTTTTTCCTATGTGGAGATCAAGTAATCCCTTTCTACAGAGATGTTTTCTCAGAAAACACTATTGCTTCTTACAACATTCTGATCAGGAACAGCCAAGGAATTCTTAAAAGGTGACCTTCAAAGGTGTCTTCTTTTGATGAATTAATTAAAAATGACCTGCAATATCTTTCCTCTCCAGTTTTAACACCAGAAATTCAGGTCTTATCACCTTGTTTTTCCACAACTGCAGACTTATGATGACATCCTGAGAAGCTGCTCTGGGGATATTTCTCCATTGCACAGTTAACTCATGTGCTGACTCAAAATCAGTGGCTCTTGGTGTACACAGAGGAGAAACTTCTGACCAGGCCAGGGTGTACTTCCAGTCCAGACCAGACTACCTGGTTGGCTGTGGAGTGCAGAACATGGGATTAGACTTTATCTGTCTTGCACTGTGACTGCAGACAGGAGAATAACAATCAATTGAATTCTGCTGGTTCTCCAATGTACCTCCTGTAGCTTCTCTGTGGTAGCCAAGTGGCTATAAAAGAATTCCACTGAGGACCAGAGTGGTCTAGTTCTGTGGCCAAATACACAGAGATTAGCACAGTATCAGCAGGGGCACAGAAGTACAGGTTGGAGATGGGGCCAGGCTACCGCACAGTGAAAATGAAGCCTGGTGGGAGAATTCACTTTTTTATTACATCTCACATGGTTTTGCTAAAGATACCTCACCATGTTAAGGGTTGTTGAAATAAGGAGAAGTCACCTAGTCCCTGAATGGCAGGGATGTTCAAAGAGTCCTCTTTTCATGTTTGTGTCCTTTGAGGAAGTTCAGTGCATGAATGGTAAAGAGAAGACAACATTCTTGGCACTGTGAATGAAGCAGATAAGTATGTCTGGTGTAATGAAGGAAAACATGCACAAAACCCTCTCAACAGAGCTATGCAGAGGAACATAAGCAAAGTATCTTTGCCTTTACAAAAATCAAAGGCTTTCTTATTTATTTGATTAAATAAGGCACAAATATTTCCAGTTCCTGCCTATCCCCACCCCATTCGTCCCTCTCCCCCTGCCCTGCCTCAGGTCTCTTGGAATGACACCAGCACTACTTACAAAACCACCAGAAAGTCAATTGCTCACATATGTTATTGCAGGGTTAATTTTTAACCTCTTCCAGCTGCACAGTCAGCTGGCTTGGTAAGACATGTTCCTCCAGGCAGTTACCAAGTGACAGCTTTCCATTCCTGTTGTGCATGATTTGGAGGATCCCCCACAAAGGCAGAGTCCCACAGAGCTCCACCACATGCTTGCCTCCCCATCCTGAGGGCCCATTAGGACAAAAGAAAGAGGCCAGAGGACTGCAAAAGCCACATATGGCCAGAGGGCTGCAGGGATGGATGTTGGAGGGAAGAGGAATGCAACACTTGCATCTGAGAAAAGTGGCATTAATTTGGGTCACTATGAGTCTTAGAGGTCTACAGCAAAGGTGCCAGTGTTACAGCCAGTGCTTACTCACCAGGGCCACAGGCAGTGTCAGCAGGCTTACAGAGAGCAGAGCACTCGCCAGTATCTTTCCATGAGCCCTCCAGGGACCGCAGACTCTAGACTTGGTGGAACAGAAACCAGAGCACACTATGCACTGGCTCCCTGATGTCAGAGAAAGGATCTACAAAGCATAACTAAATTCTGGTGGGCCATGTACCTAAGTCAATTGCTGGTTGGTTCACACAGGGACCCACAGCCTGACAGCCACAGCAGCATCACCTGCCACCCACCCAGGTGGGGAGAGGCATCAAGCATCGTGTGGAGCCCCACAGTGTAGGGTGAGTCCAAACAGAATGGATCCTGCTCCTCTGCACCGCCGCCTGCAGCCTCAGTGCCCAGACATGCTCCAGCTGATCCAGCTTGCTAGACCTGCAAGACACCCAGCTCAGAAAAATGTAAAATAAAAGAAAATTTTTAAAAAGGAAGGAGCAGATATTTTCTAGCATGACAAATTTCACCAGCTCATCCAAAGCATCCAAGGAGCACTAGAGCTGTTGTAAATGATGGGAGAAGGTGACAAAGACCAGGACTGTGGGGGGAAAAAGATTTTTCTCTGTGGTGATGGGTAGCTGTTACAATGCCTTGCACTATGTCAAGAGCAACACCTTTAGGCTGTGTTGAGGGAACAGACACTTGGAATTGCAGATATCTGAGTGGAAACAAGACAGGCAGTGCCTGTCCTCTCCCTGGCTCCCTCCTTCAGCCTTCCCTGCAGTGGTACTCTGGGTCCCACAGTGACAGGGCTGCACCAGGACTAGTGCAGGCAAGGGGGAGAACAGATTTACACCGGATCCAAGTGTCTGTGTGCCATATGGTTATGGAATGAGTCTAACAACAACGAGAAAGAAAGACTTACATCTTGCTGAGAGCCATTTTATAAAGCATGTGAAGTTTTGTCAAGCCTCTTTCTGGAGCTACATCAATGGACTTTTCAATCAAAAAGCAATTTTCTGCTTTTCAATAGAAGAGGTATGATCAGAGGTATGACCAGCTCTGTGAAACATTCCTAACTGAGGAAAGACCCAAGTGCAAATACTTTTCCCATAGGTGTAATTTAGAACAGAATCATATGAAAAAAATTCAAAGCAACCAGGTTAGTGGTGCCTGTGCAGGCAGTGAAGTCAGCCTCCAGCCCCACTTCCGGGGGTCAAGCTCATGCATGAGAGTAACCTTTACAGCTAGATAAGGCTGGAAGGGTAGATTTTAACAATTAACCTGCCCAAACAACAGCCCCAGCAGTGCTAGCCCAAACTGTGCGAGATATCAAGAGGAAAATTCAGTAGAGTGGGTGAAACTGCAGTGGCAATAGAGACAGGCTCAGTTATAAAAGTGACCATATGTTCTGCTTAAAAATAGTTATTCTGGTCTCAGTTGTCCTTAAAACCACTAGTAAGGAAACTAGTTATATTGTTGTGTGTGTCTTCTATAAAAAAAGAAATACTACTACTACTACTGAAAATATCTCTACCTCTGTGACAATTTAATCAAGGCTTCTCAATTTTCCTCCACACTCTTGAGCCGTGGGGGATTAGATCACCTTTAGGGCAGCCAGTGTAACATGCCATGTGAGAACAAACACAATTATTTCTAGCTGTCTGCTTTGGAGCCAGTGTACTCAGAAGGCAGCTCAGCCTGCTCTGAGTCCATCTATCTCAGACACCTAAGCCAGGTGTGAGAACTCACTTCTGCTTCCATCATGCTCCCTGGTAAGCCAGCATCATCCTTCCTAATGGCAAACAAAGGGGACCAGTGAAAAGCAGCATAAAAGGCAATCTTTCTGCCTTGCCAACATTGCAGATTGGACATGCCAGAGAACAGGGAAGTGATGTTTTCACAGCAGAGAGGGGAAGGATATCAATAACACAGGAAAATGTGCCCTGCAGCTTTTGTGGTACCAGTGCTATAACGTGCATTTCTGGGCCACCTAATAATAGCAGAATATTGATAAATAGAGGGCTGGGACTCAGGTGTAAAGTGATGATGACAAAGGAAAAGCTGATGGGGAAGGAGGTAGGAATTGATTAATATGAGAAAAGTAGGAGCACATAGTTAACTCCACTATCAGCTGTCCACATGCAAGTGAAGGAAATTAACTGGGCAAACCAGCCAAGGTGACAGCCTGGCTGCAGGAGACCAGGGGATTTCGTCACCATGGAGGTGATTTCCCAGGTGAGGGACCACAGTTTGATGGTGTGCAATGGCTTTTATTTCTACAGGGCTCAGTTTAACCCAAAGCACCTCGAAAGAGTGCAGCCCCACCCATGAGCTGCTGGACTGTAATGCAGACCATCCTGATGCTTTGCAGTCCAGCCCACAAACAGGAGACAGAAAACAGCTTTCTCTCTGGCCCCAGCCCTGCATGACAGCCAGGGCCAGGCTTTTAAACAAGTACTGATCTAACAGGATTCTGGTCCTTCAGAGGTTCCCAGGGTGAGGCCACGGCAAAAGGGAGAGAAAATCCAGCAATGGGGAATCCCACCTGTAGCCAGCAGAAGTGGCATGGTCTATCTGCATGCCAGTTAAGTGCTTCTTCCTGGAATGTGAATAGCTATTAAATATATCAACACATATGTCAAGGCTTGGCTTGTTTTTTCCAACCTATCCAAGCACTTGGTAGCTATGAAGAGGGATGGGAAGATACAGTTTTGGTAAGGAATTCGTGAAATCTTGTAGTTCTTGTGTATGGGTCAGGCTCTGAGGTGCCAGCACTGAGTGCAGACTCTGTACAACCATCAGTGGGCCACAAGCAAATTGTGACTTAACCACCAACCACAGGGGAGAGAGAACTGGAAAAAAATCCCTCGTGGATTCCCAAAACAGCCACTGGCTGATCTGATCCTCAGGTGACTAATAACAATTTGGACTATCTGACACTTTGTGGCTTTACTGGAAAGTTTACTCCCTTGCTGCCAGCATAAAGAGACTCACTCCCCTAGCTAGGTTCCAGAGAAATACAGAGGAAGCTCAAACAAAATAACAATTTACTTCAACACTGTAAATGTCACAGTGATGCTCATGGGAGGGGGAAGTGGGGAACTTGGTTTGATCTGTGCTAAAATGTCCTAACTAGACTGTCTTCAGATCTAGCAGCTCAAACAGCACCCACAATAAATAGGGCCAACAGCAGAGAAGAAAAGTACAGTGGAGAAATTTAAGCCAGTTTCTATCAAAGTGCAGTGTGAATTGGGCCTTAGTGCACCTTGCTCTTGTTCAGCTTTGCTAATTGTCCTCCATGCGTCAGTTGGTTGTTTGCTTGGCTTTAGAATATTATTTCCCTTCTCTCTGGTCGAAGCCTATTACATTTGCTCTCCAGGCTTCATGGAAGATATTATCAGCCTTCAAAACCTCCTGCATGCCTCCATCATGCTTGTGTGCCTGCATCACGTCATCTTCCTCCAGCACAAAGGCATCAATTAGAGGATGATCCCAGGGCACTCGTATGGTGCCATCAAAACGCTGCCATGTCACCTCCTCACACCACTTCCTCTGCACTCATTCCTGTGACCCCCATTTTGCTGGAAGGGAAGAGCAGGAAAACAAATGTGACCTAGGCTTCACCAGGACATAGTTGCAGCAGCTCTTTTTGTCAAATTAGTAAAAGGAACTGGCAGAAAGGAGCCTGTTATTCCAGCCCTGCCACTCACCTGATGACAGGAGCAATTGATCCCAAATACAACCACAACTGTTACAAAATAAGCAAGAGTCAGTTGTCCTTAAAATGAGCTTGCAACCAGAAAACTGGATTTTTTTTTCTTTCCTTAGTAACAAGTTTGAAAACAGAAATGAAGTTGTCGGCTCAGTCATCTGCAGGTGCTTAGTCTGCAGGTTTCTAAAAACAATACTGGGTTATTTTTAAAAGCTGGAGAAGAGGAATAACAACCAAGTTGTCCCCTTTCCTCCCTTTTCTAAGCATTCTTACTTGCATTATCAGCAGAGGTATGGAAAACATAACAGAGGGAATTCAATAAGCTCAGACATGTTATCCTTTTTTATCAAGTTCTTGATTTTCCAACATGAATCATTTCAGGTGGGATGAAGAAAAAATTCTATTTTTTCTTAAGAAACAAATAAACAAAGAAGCCATCCACAAAGTGCCACACCACTAGTCATCCAAATCATAGTTTCAAAAGTGAGCATTTCATGTAAACCTAATGTCTATTTTTGTGAAATTGCTTCTGAGAATAAGCCACAAACAACTCAATTATAATACTTTCAGAAGTGTTTCTGAAGTTCTCAGGATTCATACTGCTTTGGGGTTTTGCATTTTCCCCCTCCCTCATTTCCTCCTCTACTATGGCAAATATTTCAGGGAAGTGTTTAAATGAAAATAAAAACCTGCTTTCAGAGCTGACTGTAATTTTAAAGTACATAGTAATGAGTAGGGAGAGGAGGAGAGTCTGTCTTGATTTTTTTACAGCTTTGTCCTGAATCACAAAGAGCAGATGGGTAATTTCAAGCAGAATGATTTTTATGTCTGAATGGGAAACACACAGAACAAATCAGAGCAAAAGCCAAGTGTCCTGTATTGCAAGTCCCTCCTATGGCATCCTCAGAATGGAAAGTAAAAAGCATCTCTGCCCTTACAGACCCCTCACAGATGGAAGGCTTCAGAGCACTGCAATGACACTACACAGCTATATCCACTAAATTTATAAACCAGTCTATTCTTCCATGGACAAAGGATGGATGAACAGTGAAAGGCAAAGCTCTCTTTCAGTCCATTAAAATAAATGTGGCCCATCCTTTTTGTCTTGAGCAGAGATTCTGTATGCATGTGCAAATAAGACAGTACAATGTAAATCTGATTTGTCCTTTACTGATTTACAAGTGGTTATAATAGAGAATAAACATTTCAATGAGTATATCTTGATCCACTCTCCAGTATTTCTTTCAATCCTTTTGCTGACTTACTTAAACAATTATTTCTACACTTACACAATCATGATGCTGACTCACCTGTAACGAATTAAACTATTGTAAAGGGATTATCGTCACTTAATCCTTGTTGTCCTATAGATACAAATTAGAGCAGCATTTGAAATGCACACAAGCCAACTCAACCTTTGTATTTAACTTACAGTTTTCTTCCTTGTTGTTCTGTGGCCTCTCTTACCTTAATGAATATTTTTATATTGCTTTCCTTTCAAAACTCAAACATCACGTCTGCACCAATACAATTCATCTGTTCTTGTACTGTGCCCCTCCATATTCCCTTATCCCTCCATGTCTGCTCTTTTACCAGCTACCCAGACTCCACCATTGTTTATATGGAAATACCTCTGGGCATCTCACACATGGAACCCCAGGTGGGTTTGTGCCTCTCCATTCAAAATAACCAGAAGCTCCATGAGCTGCTGCTCTGCTGGACACCCACTCCAGCCAGGGCACAGAGAGGAAATAATCAGTCCACAATGGCAAGGCCTCTTTTGACTATTAGTATTTCTTTAAAATTTTCATATTTATGAAATAAATAAATAAATACCATTACCACAGCCCCCTCTTCTGTAGCTCTTCCTCTTTTATGTGTTACATGCCATGTATATGATTGCAAACTCTTTGGTCGGTGCAGTGTCTCTCTTCCCACTTTTGCAGTTTGACACAACAACCTTCTAACTTTGATTTCATTCTGAGTGACATAATAAATAACCAGTAACAAACAAACCATGAGAAATTTGCACCATGTTTACTGGATAAATCTGAAGGAAATAGACTGCACAACAAGCATCTCCCTAGTGATTACTTGAAACGAGTGGATTGAACGCTCCAGGACTTCTCTAAGCCTGGAAGAAAACAACCTCTCCATGGTACCATCTTGTGCTCCACCCATCAATTCTCCTTTCAGAAAACAATGGGTGGTGAGTGAAAATGAAAGGGTTAATTTCTCTCTGTCACTGGCTAACCTTTCCAGGCTGTTCAGTTTCCTTGCAGACTCCAGTCCATCGGAGGCATGCGAGGTGAAGGATAGAATTACACACTGGGCATGTTTCCTGTACTTAGTGGGTGGATAGAGCACAACTTCCTCACTAATAATGTCAAGGTAATTAGGACATCCTGCAAAACCTGTAACAGGGAAGAAATAACCATTGTTTATTGTCAGTTCTATTGCTGAGGTGGTGGGCTTCCCTTGTAACTTCTTACCTTTCATTTTGAGCCCATCTCTACTTCACCAGAGACACAACTGGGCCAAATACAAGAACCCCAGGATTCGCACTGTCCCTCTATCCAAGTCTCTGAGCCACTGGGCTGCAGAAGAACATCTCTGGTTCAGCAGTAAATCACTTTATGCAGTGTGGTGAACTGACAAAAAGATGGATCAAGAGCACATCTTGCATACCTGCTTGTTCCACAAAGCAGAGTCTAGTCTGGTGGTCAGGACAACCCTCGGGCAGATGAGGCAGGGCTCTGGAAAAGCCTCTCTCCTCTTGAGAAGAGCCCAGCATGCAACAGCTTCTACTGGAAAGAAACACTGCTTGTTTGACTCTAGAAAGAAATGGCACCAGCACTGACCTTCAAGTATTATGAAGCCAGCAGCCCTCACAGGGGCCACAGAGTACAGTAAGATTTAAATAATTCTGCTTAGTTTCCTACTGGCTCCCTTAAAAAGCTTCTTTATTTGATGTGGGCTTTTGGTGGATGCTGTTTAGAGGAGTGGAAATATTCCTTTGCCCTTTGGGAAGGCAGATTTTGGACAAAAGTAACAAACTTGAGGCCCATGAATATATCTAAGAAAAAAACAGAGACGTTTTGGGTAACCCAAACTTTTTTTAGATCTTTGTTTCACAAGATTTTTAGCAGCAGACAACTGTCCATACAAGTTTGCTATGAATTTTCTCTCCTCTCACTGGAAGGATGCCAAGATGATATGGTTACATGGAATATCATACTGAGAACCAGTTCGATGTGCAGCCCGGGCCCCCAGCCCAGGGCTCTGCATTTGCTGAGGGGAATGGAGGGGAAATGAGACAACTGTGAGACAGTGTGCAAGCTTAGGCCTCTCAAAAAAAAAAAATCAAAAGAGACATTTTGCTTGTCTTTTCTGGCTGCAGTCATCACAGCCTGTGCATGCACACAGATGCCAGCACGACCCACCCCATACCACAGGAAGCATCTCCGCAGTCAGATGCAGATGGTCATATGGTGTCTCAAGCCTCACTGGAGAGCTGGGGGCTGCTGGGCCCCTGAAGCCCTTTAGATACATTAGCAAGGACCACCTCAGTATCACTTAAGCCTCAGCCAGGGAACATGACTGTGCAGTCGTACCCTGACGGCGCTGCCAGGCACCGATTTGTGTGCACACTGCCCAGCTAGGCTGGCCTTATACCCATAATAGAAGACATAATGATCTGTTAAATTATTGCTCTTTCATTTCGAAAGGTTTCCTGGCTGCTGGGTGCTGATGTTCATAAGCACTTCAAGAAAAGCAACATTGATTTTTCCTCAGGTGGAGAATTTCAGGATGCCACATGTCTCTTGTTTGCTCTACCAAACATATTTCCAAGAGCCGTGGTTTTGCACACATTGCAAGCACAGCCTGCATCAATAACCTGGGGGAAACTATGATTCTAATTAATGACAGTCCCTCTAAAGGTGTCTCTATCAAGCTTGTATGTAAGGGCAATCTACTAGAAAATATCCCTTGCTTCTCACATGGCATAAGCTGTTGTCATCTGCAAAATATATTGACAATAATGCTTAGCCTAAATTGTTAAGAGGCTCTGCTGCTGGGCTTGCGAGAACAGCCACATGTTGTACATCCTGTCTGAAGGGCCTTGTGTGTAATGAAATTCTGTACTTGCTTTTCAGAATAGCCAGGTTTTCGTATTGCACTTGTGATTGTCAACAAATTCAGCCTGTAAAAGAAAACTGTGTATTTCAGATGTAAGGGAGAGGCAGGGAAAAAGGATCTTGGGTCCTCAAATAATTAAAGATGACTCTGGAAGAGTCTGAAAAACTGGCATTATGAAAATAAGTAATAACATAAGTCAACTTAAGAGTGCTAGCAATCAGAAGATAATGGTCGTCTGCAACAACACTTCACCCTACAAAATAACACTGTTGTCTAGAAGCTACTCTCCACTCAGAATTTACTAACATAATTATACTGCTAAAAACATCAGTTTAGCTCTGTTTGGACACACTTATTTCAAAATAAGAACATTAATAAGGGTAAAATTCCCTTCCCTCAGAAAAAAATCCCACAACTTTTCTGGTTCACTATATACAGTGTTTTTAGAAGCAATCCCCAACCTGCAGATGAAAGAAAAAGCAGACCCACCCAAAAGGCAGGCCCCACAGCTGGTGTGCTTCTCTATCTGCTGGGCTAGAACCAAAGAGCTGAGACTTACAGAAAAATCCACCTTTCCGCAAAAGTCTGGAAGAAGGACTTTGGTGGCCGAAGTGACTAAGTAACTGCAAAGACTTTGGTCTAGCTCACTGTTTCCTCTTCACTGCTACAACGTGGGAAAAAAGCTGTGGGATAACTGGGGGTGGGAGAGCTGCAATGGTTGGTCTGGGCAGTGCCTTTTCCTCAGAGACTGAGAATTTCATATACAACAGTAGCCTGTGCCGCTCAGCCTTCTGGGGGAGTTCAGGCCAGCAGAGGTTAAGAACTGACCCTAACCCTTCTGCCTGGGAGTGGGCTGAACTGAGGCAGAGACAGCAGAAATCCCTGTCAGTGGGTCCAGAAGGATCACCTAGTGATAGATTTAAGCTGTACCCAAACTCTGGAGAATGTCTTTGCTTGTCAGTCTTGCTAGGCCACTGAAAACGTGAGGGCTTCATGGGGCTGCAGGGTTTTCCATCCAGCCACTGGAACTGGAGACTAAAATCCTGAGGGTCGTCTCTGTGCAGTCTATGACCATTCCCTTCCTCAGCACTTTGCTCATCTCAGCCTGCAGTGACACAAGTTTCATGGTTTTCAACCACTTCCTTCACAATGCTGCCTCATAGATATCCCCATAAGGAATGCCATTTCCTTTACTAAGCTTTCATGCCATTTCTAGTCATGCCCAATTAGATACTCTCCTGTCTGACTTACTCAGCTTTTGAAGACACACAGCTCCTAAGAGAAGCAGGTGCCAGAAAGAGCTCTTAGGAGTCCAGCATTAAGATACCTAATTCCTGCAGGCCTTCAAGTCTCAAGCAACTATTAATAGCCATGAAAGAAATGCTGTCTTTTGCCCTAGAGACTCTCCACTAGTTGTTTGTAGCAGAGGGCTTTTGAAACAAGGCAGAGCTGTCATTGCCTGGACACAGACCAGAACTCATGCTCATTGATTGCCTTCAGTTCCTTTCTTAGCCAATTTTCTAGCAGAGAGAAGCAGTTGCCTAAAACTCAGAGTTCTTCAGATATTGATTTAATCTGCGTTTAGAGCTCTGTCTGCCTGCAGGAACTTAGAGATGTTGGATAGTTATAAGGGAGAGCTAGCGATGGAGGGAGTTTGGAGCAGCTCTGCTGTCTGCTCATAGATATTGGAAAAGAGTGGGACAGGACGCAGCAAGTGAAAGAGACCTACAGAACAATGCTGGTTATAGGCCTTTTGAACAAAATGTTGTGAATTACTAGTGGAAACTCTTCAGGAGAGAAATGAGCCATAGAGACCCTCAAAGTGGGCTACAGTCATCCCCCAGCTGTCAGGGAGGAAACAAATGCCCTTTGTTGTGCAGTTCTGTGCTACCAACACATCTGCATCTGGGAACAAGCATCATATCAGGAAAGGGTGTCCAGGAGGGATGACTTGTGACAAACAAAAAACCTGAGATGCCTTCTTTAGAGGATCCTTCTTAGAGGTCCTCTCCCATTTTGTATGGTTTCACAGAGTAACAAATGGATCATGTTGCCTTACATGATGCTGTCTGATGGAGGAGACCAGCTGGAGCACTCAGAAACTACACAGGGCCTCCCTGAGTGGCTGAAACCAGTAGAGAGAACCTGTGTTGGATTCAACTGCCAGATGGCATTGGGACTTTCACCAGACAGTCAAAGGTCACACAAAACATGTACCTATAAGACAACCTTGTAACACCCTCAGAATATAGGTGAAGTGTTTTCACTCCGTGGTTATTGCAGCTTTGTATAGCTTAAGTTGATGAGAAAAGCTGAAAAGTGCTCTTCTCATAAAAAACACAGAAGAAATATTGCCCTTTTCTACTCTCAGTCTGTGAACATTGCAGAGCTCAGACTTTGCTTACAAGACACCCTTAATATCAGGAATGAGGTAAGTCTACTAATTCCCCTATATCATGGCTCCCAGTTCTTCCAAGGAAACAGCAGTCTCACTGAAGACATTGTCCACTGTCAGTGGAATTTCTCATGTGAAAGAGAAGCAGAGCCATTCCCACCAGGCAACCCTGTAAGGGACGTCCTGTGCAGTCATACCGACAGACCCTTATTCCAGCTCAACAGACACCTTGAGTGAGTGCACACCTCACAAGTGCCTTCTGCCAAATCTAAGGGCTTGGAGAATACAACAAATAGCAGAGATTGCCCCTCCAGCCCTGCAAGGGATACTCACACTACAAGGCCGTGTCAATTGTGCTTTTTCACCCTAAACCAACCCTTTGACTTGATCCTAGCCACCCCATTCCTGCTAGGACACAAGTGTATCCCAGCGCCATCTAGCCAACGTGCCTTAGAAACACATAGCAGTACCTGAAGAGTGAACCCCAGTGAGGAAGTTACCCCAAAGAACACAAACCTCTCACCACAGAACCCAACACCAATGGTCACACTGCCGGCTCTGGGCCAGCCTACACCTTGGCTTGGTAAGTTTGCTAAAGGCTTTGTAAACTAAGTGGATCATGAAGTTCAGCACTACCCAGAGACGGAGTTTCTATGCCTTTGCTACAAAAACCATAAAGATAGCAAGGGAACTATTGTGGCTTCAACTAGCTTATGTTTCAGGTTTTGTAGTTCCTTTGAATAAGAAGCAAGAAGTGAAAGCTTAGGGTGAGGGTGCAGTGTAAATCTCTACATAGATCTAATTAGATGAAAAATGGAGTCTCCATTCAGCTCCGTAACGGGGTCTCACCTACATCCAAGCTGGACCTTACCAAGAGGGAAGAATTTGCAAACAACTCCAAGCAGGAAATCCAGTGAGTGCTTGGAGGTGTGATGGCTGTGACATGGGTGGAAAGAGAACTAGTGCTAACACAGACTAGCAGCTTTCCTTAAAGGATTTGTTTACATCATTAGTTTAAGCCACTCTGACTCTGCTTCCTCCCTGCCATACATTGCCATCAGCTCTCTTGCATGGCTGCTGATTCAGTTGAAAACCAAAGTCCCAAAAAGGAAAAGCCTTAGGACAGACCAACTAATCTTTCTCCCCATCCTAAGTGCCTGCCAGCTCAAGGGAAGTGGTAGGAAGACGCAGCCAAAGACATAGCCAGGTATTCAGGGGAGGACAGCGCTGCTGCTTTTCGCTGCAGTGCAAACCTAAATCATAAATCCACACTCCAAGCACTCTAGAGAAATAATTTAACTTGGAACAGCCAGTTAGAGTACATGCTCAGCATCCACACTGATCATGCTCACCTCAGTGGTGAGATTTCATGTAAAACAGAAGATGATGTAGAGGAAACCAGAAACTGAACTGCAGTAGCAACAAAAATAGTCTGACCTGTAGGGTGACATGTCTGAATTCTGACCTTTTATTACTTAAAGTTAATTCTGTATCTGTCAGATAGAATAATAAAACTAGATACTTGCTTCATCAATTGAAACCAACATGCTTTGTGTGTACTGAGGATCCCCAGCATTGATACAAATAAAACTAAATTCCAAGGTGGAATGGTTTACTTAAAGTAACTGAGTCAATAATACTTGGGGAATAATTAATTATATATAAAAGTATACATTAAAATATGCCATTCAGTGCACTGCACGATTCCTTCTGGCCTCATGTGGGTACAGCCCATGAAATTTCAGTGGAAGAAGCTTTGTGACCGTAGATTTTTCCTTTGTAGCAAACACTGGGGTGGATATCTGTGCATGCAGTTCTGTAAAGTTGGGCCGATGGGAAGCACTGAACATCCTAGTAATAAGTTTCTGAGGTTACGGTTTGTGAATGCCTAATTTTAGGGAATATGAGAATGGTACTCCAATGCAACTCAACTGAGCGACATCAAATAATCACATCAGTGTTCTGCATTTCTGAAAAAAATATCAGGCCTCAAGTCAGCCCACCTTGGCTCACCTTCCGGTCACCAGAAATTGCCCTTGGAAGACTGTAGCCTAAAACTGCATGTTGAGATGAGATATGCATTTGCTTCATCCTCTTTAGAAGGGAAAGCTGCAAGGGAAGACAACATAAACCATAAAGAAATGCTGTAAAGATTCAATTTAGAGGCTTGAGCCTGATGCCCTCTACCTGTGGGGTTCCTTGTCCAGCAGCATAAGGACCAGTTGAACTTGGGGTGTCCTTTTACCAAATATCTTAACCCTGACATGATGGTCTTTCCCAGTAGAGACTTAGGAGTCATTCAGACATTTCTGCCCAGTCCCATAACACAGATGCCTGTCAGTGTAAAGGGCACAGGCAGTTCTTGTCAGTGTGGAAATGCAGCTCCCAACTGCCCAGTCATGTGAGAGTGACCTGAAATGGCCAGCTTTGCTTGTCCCTAGGGCCACAATTTCCTCACTGCAGCATGTGGATGAGACTGCTTTTCCAAACCTCTTTCCAGAGAGTTAAGGTAACAGTTCAATTTTCACCCATCGTCCACCTCACGCCATCCAGAAGACTCATTAGACAGGCAGAAAGCAATGGCATGATATTACTTATGTGGGTTATAACCCATCACACATTTAAGAATTTGGCCTTTTAGTTTGTAGTATTTTTTATTTTCTTTCAAAATCATTTTAGCAGAATTTGGAATCTCTGCTTTCACAAACATTGGAAAAGCTCCAAGGTTCAGTCCAGGCCTATCTCCAGGTCAGAATTTAGTGAAGAAACCACCTAGAGGACACAGTATTTCCATTTTTACAGATCTAAATGCTGATAAAACCTTACACCCTCCCCAATGTTACATGAACTTTGATAGAGCTTCTTCAATAGGCACAAAGAAGGTGACAGCTAAACTGCAGATCTTTGCATGCCACTCTTGCATTACCTGTGCCTGCATTAACCTTGCTAGAGCTGGACTTTTCTTCCCTGGATTTTCAAATGGAAAACAAGGATGCATTTCTGAGGGATTTGCATTCAAAAAAACCCAAATACGCCAAAACCAGAAGTTACTGAGCTCAGTACCAGGATAAACAAGGTGAACTTCTCTGTAAAATCATGTTTCAAGTCTGAACAGCAGCAGATAATTTCTGTGTTCTAAATCAGGAGAATAGGAGCACAAATGGGGTTGATTCTGAGAGCAATACAAGTTCATGGCTTTAAAAGAGAAGGAGATGTGCTGTATCCCTGATTTTGCCAAGAGTATTGAGTCAATCTGGTCTGCAACACCAAGAGAGGGTGGGAATCTCTCATGGTCACCAGTTTAGTGACCATCCTGCTGAAATCTCCACTTGAAGTAACAACATGGCCAATAAAGGAGTGATTTGGTGTCACCATGAACCAGACAGAAGTTTACGTAGGAGGCACTTACACACATGTAAGCTACGTCCAAGCAACTCTCTTAGGGACACTTGTTTACAAGTTACTAAGAAGATCACTGAGCTTATGAAGAGAAGAGCTGATATTTGGGTAGATTCTCTCTATTTAGCAAAGAGAGAGACAGAAGAGCTGGCCTGGCAGCAGCCTTTTCCATATAACTTCACAGTGACAGGAAATGCATGCTGTTTTACGGCGTTGAATTTCTAATTCTGGCATTTTGCTTCCCTCAAACAATTTTTGTCCTGTATATAGCTGCACTAAAGCATTATTATCTTTTGAAAGGCTGGTTTGCAGCTTTTTGTGCAAGAGTCAAGCAGTTTTTTGGCTTTGTAAGGAGTAACATATTATTGTTCCATCACTGGGAAATATCAAGAAATTTCTCTTGAGGGAGAGGGGAGCTGTGGAGGGAGAGAGGAAGGAAATATAAGTCTGTAGCTTGTTATGGGCTTGATGGAAATGCTCTGCAGTTTTTTTCAGTAGCTGTCTAGCTCTTAGGTAATATTTTTGGGCAATGGCCAGCTCAGCCTCACAGAACTGTTTTGATCAATGTTTTTGTAAAGTCTGGGAGGAACTGAATAGATCATATCTCTATGGGTAATGGAATGAAAACCAAAGATGATGCAGTTAAAGCTGCAGCCCATTTATGTGGCTTTTAAATGCAATCCCTGAGAAGGGGATTTTATCAGCAATTCTTCCCTGGTTATGTATGGTGAAAGTACAACTGAATGTTGAGAATCCCAGCAAGTACCCAGGGCATCTCCCTTACATAGAAAGATTATATTTTACTTTAACTGTCCCCTCTCCCCTCCCTCCCACCGCAGTGGTGCTGATAGAGTCAAAAGTGGGCCCAGCAGAGAGGGATAGTTTGCAGAGCAGGGAGGGAATAAGTTGTGTTGTATAAAAAAAAATTCCTCTTAGTAGAGCAGCAGAACAATCACAAGAAGCCTTGCAATCCTCCTGGTTAAAACCAAAACAAAAGCAACCCACACATCCCCCTGGCACCCACAATAGCACAGCAGGCTGGGTCAGGTGAGCACCTCATAGGCAGGCCAGTGATTTGACATGCCAAACAAAGTATTTGGAAATTGCTGGATAGCAGGAATCCTGAGCTCAATGTATGCCAGCCAGCAGAGACAAAAGTATTGCTGAATTGCATGATACCTATAACATTATTACGCTGTAGACATTTCCCTGAGGGTAGAAGAGAATTAATTCTATTGAGAAATATTTTTCCAGCTTCAAAATTACCACTGTTACAGTAAATGCTGAAAAGTCACTGGCAATGCCTCTCTTGATGCTCTACTCTGTTAAACCTGCAGTAACTGTCACTGGTTACTCCCTTTGCTTATCCATTCAGGCAAACTAAGCACATGGCACTGTAATTCTAGGTTTGCTGAGCAGATGACTGGTCTAAATAGCCTGAAGTCAGTCTCAAAGAACTGCAGTATCAGTATCAAATTATGTTATTCCAATGATTCCAGGATACATCTAAAGCTACCAGCTGCTTTCTTGGATGGTCCCTTTCAACTGCATCTTCAGCTTAATCCAGTGCACTTGCCATTGTTTCAGCTCCCATATTTGAAGCTGCTGTGGGACACAGTGTAGGGTGCAGTGTCATCAGGGGCTCCTCAGTTCCCAAAAGTACCAGCTGACATCAGGAAGGAGAAAGCAACTGGTGAAAAGTCATTACTCCTGGTAGCATTAAACCTTGAGATTGCATCATGTGAAAAAAACAGCCTCATAAAACCCCTTTGTGCATGCCTGGGGATTTTTAATTTCAAATTTCATTTATGAGTTGTGGCCAGATTTAGTTTCAACCTATGTCATTCCTGTGTCATATTTGTTCCCATCTATATTCTTAGTTCATCCTAAATTAGCCAATGGCCTAATCTAGACTGTAACAGTCAAGGACTCAATTACAACTTCTGTTGCAGTCAGGTCTGGGAACAAATTAATTCCGTTTTGTGGGGTTGATGGGAACTGTGCCCATGAAAACTTGAACCCAGAGAAAGCCAGATGGTCCCATCAACTCCCTTGATGGGAGAGAAGAGCAGTGCTGGCAAAGCTGCTTTTGCACTGTTGTGGTGGACTATTATGAGAGCAAATTTCTTTCTCCATCCTTTAACCTAATCTCACATACTCATTTTTGGTGGGTGGCACATCTGGCTCTCAAACTTATTGTTTCTCTGACTGACAGTTGGCAGAGGTTGGTGGGTGATTTTCATGACAAAAAGGCTTTTGTTTGGCACTCCTTTCCAGCTAGCAGATGAGAAGCAAAGGCAACAGCAATATTCAATGAACACAGCACAGCTTTCCAGGGATATTTTCTTTTTGAGCCTTTTCTGTAACAAAAATAGCTTTTCCACTGAAGTCTACACATTTCTGGAGAATTTTTATATGTATCTATATATAGAGATACATATGCACTATTGGTGTTACTCCTCTAGAATAAACATAGATATTTTAGCCTATCTGCTGGGAAGATTATTCAGTTTGAGCAGCTTCCCCAGAAGAATCTCAAAAATTAACTGAACAGATTGAATTCAAGTATCAACCTCAGATTCCCCTAACCAGTCTAAGCAAATTCAGTTTAGGTCTGAATCCTATAAATGTGAACCCACTTTCTAATACTGCTCTGAAATACAGAATGACTGCCTGCATCATATAAAACATTATTTCAGTCTTGCAAGAAATATGTTTGCCCAAGGTCACAAGAATATTCTGGCAGAGGCAAGAATACAAATCTTGATTTCTTGTCTCCCAATCTGCCCCTTAGGCAACTGAAACTAAGCAAGTACCCTGGGGAAGGAGATATGCAAGCAACACACCAAATTGGAAAGAGGAGGGGAAAGGAATCTGACATTGTGGCAGGACAAATATTCTCTCCCTCGTGGGAACAGTATCTCTAAGGCCCCTTCCAGCAGATGCTGGAACTCAAAGAAAAGGCTGATCTTTGTTGTACCTCGGAAGTGCTGGGAGCCCATGGACAAGCTGTAAAACCAGAGCATCAACTTTTCCCATCCCTTTGCTGATATCCCAGGAGAGTTCATATCTGACATCAATTCCTCCTCTTGCTCCAGTTGATTTTCAAATATATATCAGCAAATATTTAAG
The DNA here is from genome assembly GCF_047495875.1 of Pithys albifrons albifrons. Classification (NCBI taxonomy): domain Eukaryota; kingdom Metazoa; phylum Chordata; class Aves; order Passeriformes; family Thamnophilidae; genus Pithys; species Pithys albifrons. The sequence continues at coordinate 10,993,774 of NC_092466.1, forward strand.
GTGTGCTTTTCCTTTTTAGCCATGGCTTTTCTCTGTGGATTAAAGAAATACCTATGAATAATAGGATAAGAGTGGAAATGAAGAGTCAGAGAAACAAGTGATTTTCTCCCACACCTCACCTGCTAAATCACTTAAAGACTAACTGTGAAACGAATTTTCAGCATCTTAAAATGCATTAAAAGCAAAGTTCAGTTCCAGACTTTAGATGCCCAGTGGTGTCCCCTTGGATGTCTCAGCCCACCAACCCCAGCAGCTGGTATCCGCTGATCCAGGTTCACCCACCATCTCAGCTAGTGGCATCACAGAGACTCCTTGTGCCACCTTCCCTTCACTGCTGTCCCCTGCTGCGATACAGGCTAATGTTAAAGGCGAAGCTGCCTCCCTGAGAAAGGACAGACAAACAGAATCGGGGCTTCTCATCTCTCACACCCCAGAAATCACACTGTCACCACAGCACACCTCGCTCCGCATCTCTGTGACAACCGAGCCATCGACCACAGTCCATGAGTGCTACTTTGCAGCAAGGCCCTTGTGTGTTAGGATGCTGACTATCCTACCAGGACAGTCTGGAAGATTTACATTTTTTTAATCTCCCTCTGAGAAAACCTCCACAAAATAGCCAAACAGCTCCTGTCTGCTGCCTAGAGACTGCTCCTGGGCTTAGCCACTCTCCAGGCTCCTTGGCACAGTGCAAACGCAGAACAAAGTCTGTCCTCATGCAAAGAGCTTAGCAGAGGATACACCAACCCACAGCACCACCAAAGCTGCTCACCTCCAGCTGTTGTCAGTACACTGGCTCATTCAGGTTAGGTGAAAAAAAAGCAAACCCACAAACAAACCATCTGTAAAAGCCTATTGAGATCTTTGGAGAATACCCAGAGCACCTCCTACATGATATCTGTAAGAAAAAATAGGTTATATTGCATTGGCCTCTGAGGATAAGCCCCCGTAATAAAGCCCAGGCCTGCTTAACTTAGAAGGCATTAATACTGACAAGGGTTCAGGGTTCATCAGTCAAGCTAATTTGTTGAACATTACCCTGCTGTTGCTTATCTGGGATAATCTTTCCTGCTGGAGGAGGGCAGCTGCAGGCTAACATACTTGGTCCCCCTTTGCATGAACTAGTTTTATCTTCTAGCCAGAGCTCCTGCTCTTTTACAGCATTTCTGTTCAAAAGTGACCACAAAGACGGAAATATATATATTGGTGTACTTTTTCTATTTTGTCATCCGCCAAATAGACAATGAAGGATTATTTCATTACAAATAGTGTAGCTTTGCAGTTTCAGCAACGGCACCAGAGGGCTTATATCATGATGAGGTGAAACAGAGGGTTTATGAAAAAAATTCGTTTTGGAAACCTTCTGTGAAACTTGTTTTTGATAACACTGATTTTGTTTTCTTGGGGGAAAAAGTTGTGTAGGAGATATGCTTAACTCTCTCATCAGGAGCTAAGCAAACCTCTACTCATCATTTTGCATGTGAAATTCTCCAGCAAAAGCAACTGCCTGAAACCCTTCAATAACCACAATGTGCAATACTAGAAGGAATCTAAAAATAACCTTTCCCTTGACCAAGACTTCAATGAAGGCAGAATAAATTGTGAGACCAGAACTCTTTAGCAGGGAACCATCAATGGAATGAAGCAGGGGAAGGGCTGAGGGAGCAAATGTTCACTGGAGCATAAGGTTACCAATTTGCTGGACATATGTTGTGTTATCCACAGGGCACAGGAGGACTTTTGGATTAAAGGGTGCAAGTCATTGGTTATCACTATAGAATTAAGTTCTATTCTAAATGTACAGAGTCTAAATATATACCTTTTTCTCCCCAGAGATTTCTTCCCCTAGTCACAGCTCAAAAAAACCCACCAACCACACTGTGTAGTGTTTCTAAGAAAGAAAATGAAAATAGCTGTTCACACAGACTTTTTTCCCCTTTATTATAATAGATATTTGGGGGCAGGGAGGGACAGAAAAGGGCATGGAGAAAGTAGAAAGACAGAAAACTGTCTTGGGACATTTTATCCCATGATTTTCAGAGGAAGCCATTGATCACAGATGTGCTTTTACACCACAGCAGCACCTAATTATTTTTCAGGACTGTTGCAATACATATATATTGAGGAATCACTGAATAATAGAACCATATGGTAACATTGTCAGAAGGAGAAAATAGGAACCCAGTAGGCTGGGGTGAGGGAGAAGGCATTAAAATGTGCTGGCTGTAAATAGAAAACAATTTGTCAAACAAAGAATGAGGAAAAAAAAGGCATGTGAATTGTTGAAGATAAAGATTTTCTTCACATTCTCTGGAAAAGATTTCAAGAGCCTCATTCTTTCCTTCCCAGCCTTTTTGCTACAGCTGTTCCCAGAACATGTCCCCTGTGAGACTGGGTACAGTGCTGTCTCAGAACTTCTGGGGGACTGAGGGGGAGCTTGGACAGATGTTTTGCATTAAGGCAAGAGACCTGGATAACATGTAGTTCTGACTGTGCCATCAGTTATGTAAGGACAAATGCTCCTGTGAGAGCTTCTCCTGGTGTCCCCAAAGGTGCTCAAGTAGCTACAGAAAAACAGGAGGCTCTACCATGGAAGCTTTTTGGTTGAGACAGTGTCTGCCTGGACAGTGGTTGTCCAGGCAATCCTGGTGCCTCCAGCTTCACAACCATATGAACACAGACCTGAAGCACCACACCCTTTCCTGAAGAATCTAAGCCAGGAACCACTGAAGGGTTTAGTACTCACAGGCACATGGAAAGAGCCCCTTAGAGGCCCAAGAACACCCACCTTTGCCCAAAGCACCTCAGAGGGAAATAAATGCATAAGTCTGATATGTCCATGATGATGCCAACTCTATTTTACAATCACTCTAGTTACAGTTCAGCCAGAGCCCAGGACCTTCTCATGCTCCACACCTGCAGCTGGACTGTGAAATATCCCCAAATCTCAAACCCCTATGCAAAGTCCTCAAAATCCTCCTGAATAAAATATTCACTTAGATAAAAAAGACCTGCCTGAGAAAAACCCATGCACAGTAACGGGCAGAATCATGCTGGAACACTACCACAAATGAGGTCCCTTCCCCTGACTTCCTACAGCCTTCCTGCAGCATGGACAGGCCAGAGCTCAGCTTCAAATGCAGCCTGGGCTCTAATCTGCCTCACCAGATGGACAAAAACACGCATGCTAAAAGTGTGTGTGCACAAGGGGTCCTGATCTATGTGGTTATAACACTGGGAGCCAGGATAGGTTTTCAGGATAAACTTACAAGGCAGCACCAAACAGAGAACAGACACAGAAATGCAAGAGAAGTTTTTTTCCACCACACAGCTTGAGGTGGAATGACTCCACATGCGACTCATCCATGCCACTGAAATCAAGGCATCAGAAGGTGACTGGGGCTGTGCACAGTGGTAGAAGGAGCCTCTCCTGAACAAAAGGATGCCACTACAGAGATCACAATGTCCCCAGCGTGAGGCTGGGGTAGCTGTAATTGTGCAAAGTGCTTTTTATTCATTACCCTTAACTGAAGCTGTGTTCTTGATTGAGCCTCTAAAAACAACTTCAGGGCCACTTCTTTCTTGTCCTCAGCAAGATGCAATTTTCTTTCTCCTCCTGGAGAATACATTTAATCTTCCTGCAAGGGACCAATAAGTTTAATTGGCCCACTGAGCTAATTTTAGATTCCTGACTTCAGATTCACTTCAAATACGTTTTATGAACCAGGATATAAATGCTAACAATTTTGGGGTCACATTTTTCCAAAGGGTCCAGAAACCCTCACTGCAACTATGGTCTTCTGCATATAGAAATAACTAAAGTCACAAATAATAATTGTTCATTATCTGCCGAATGTGCAGAGAGCATCAGGTAGCCAGATCTCCTGAGGGCTTTTACTGTAACTACAGCTGATAGCAGGAACAAAATTGGAAACTGCTTCCCACGCATAGGGCCATAACATCACTGAAGGACTGGAAAGGGAAAGGAAATATGAAGACCTGTGTTCCCCCCTCCGCCTCCCCCCCCCCCCCAAGAATCTGAAGGAAAGCCAAGAGAACTAACTACCTAGCTTTTGGCAAAGTCAAAACCAACTGCTCAGTGTATTCAAAAATAACTACAGATAATGTTAAGATACATTTCAAATAATTGAGAACAAACTCTTCATGCTTATTGCTTTTATTTTGTTTATCTAGCTATAAAGGCACTAGTCTGGGCACTGATAATCTCCCTGCACTCCAGAAAAATGTCTATTGTTTAGTTTATTCTGCTAAGATTCAGTTTACTGCTGATAATTAAAGCAATGTAATGTTTCATATTGACCTGTCATTACTTTTGGCCCATGTAAATCCATCTGGCTTGCCTCAGGTGCTGGCTAAGGAAGGTAGTGACCATGTGTTTGACAGGTCTAGACTCAATTGTCTCTCTCCATCAAAACCAAGACCTACCACTCTTCCAAACTGACATTATCTTTCTGCTTTTGCTTAACATTGCCAGTTTAATATCCCTGCCCCTTCTGAGTTTCTTTAGCAACTAACGTTTTACAGATATATCTTTATGCCAATATGAATTTTAGACTGTTTTCTTCTTAGAGTTAAAAGTCTATCCAAGCCCAAAGTCAGTGTAGATTCTGCCCAGGTTTTTAATCCTCTGAAATCAATTTGTATTGTCTTTTGTCAACACTGGTTGTCAGAAACATCTCATATCTGGCTATGATCAGCTTCTAAGTATTGTGTTAATCTTTTTTGCTCAGGGTAGAAGAGACATTTAAGTTTCCAGCCTTACACCAAAAGCACCCAGCATGCTGCTCAGGGGCCAAGGCATTGCACAGGAAATTTGTTCCCTATGGACATTCCTAGATGTTAGAGTGGATGTTGCATGTGACAGACTAAACTCTGTTTTCTTAGTGATTAATAAAAGATTTGCATCTACAACAGGCACCCAACATAACAATAATTATATACCTAAATCCCTAACAAAGCACACCACTGAGAAAGACTTCACAGATGCACTTACCAGAAAAAGCTTCAAGTAATAACTGCTTAGGCTACTGTGCTTGTATATCTGAACAGAGATACTGCTTCCAGGCAAAGAGCTGAGTTTCAGTTTTCATGGCTTGTTTCACCACTGATTACTTATCACTTATTCTTTTATGAGGGAATCACAGCAAGTGCCAACAAAGAAGGTATTTTCTGTAGATGTCCATGGGACCTAGAGCATCCTACAAAAAACCGAAATATGTGAATAAAGACTTGTTGCTCCAGAGACAATGGGGCAATAAAACCCCAGCAGTGGAGGCTGTAAGTGGAGAAATTCCTCAAGTACTTGGCCTTATTTAGGTTCCCCCATCTGCTTGCAGAGATAGCCTCATTCTTGGAGCAGCCAGTACACACAAAATGGCTTTTAACAGCAACCTTATATAAAAAGTGCAAGGATTTCTGGTTGGACAGCAGTCAGTCAGGGGAAGCCTTATTAACAATGACGTGAATTCGAAAACACGTATTTCTTAAAACTGTGAAGGTGACAAGGGGATTCAATTAATTCAGCCTGTGACCTACTATTAGCTGTCCTTGGCCTACACCTGCTATGAAAGTTTGCTGGGCAAGAGTAGCCTTCAGGGAGATAAGGTTAGAGGCTTGTATACACTCTCTTAGGATGCCAGTCTGGGAGTCCAGTCATCCCCAAGCCCAATCTTGTCCAGCTCTTTTTGTGTCTCCAGAAGATAAGTTGAGGCTCTGTTCTTAAAAATGGCCACATAAAGCTCTGTGAATGGATATATTTTCAGACTCTGCCATAATGCTTGTGAGCAGTGGGTATGCAGTAACAGATTTGCATTTCCATCATGTCAGCTCCACTGAGCGTCCTTTCAGTTTGTTTTCTGTCACATCACTAACTACTCTGACAGAGACTATCATAGCATGAAGAAAGGTTACATGATTGAGGAGCTTTAGAGATATTAAACCAAATACATTCCAATGAAATTTGCGTAATTTTAACTGCTTTCTCATTCTCCTTTTCCTTGAGGAGAGCACAGGTGGAGAGAACTGAGGTACTCAAAACCAGAAAGAGCTTTAAAAGAAAATCATAGGATTGTCTCAGTCCAGTAACTTGAAAGCTTGCTTTATTTGGTAACGTTTCCAGCAATGCCAGTAAGCAGGGAGAAGAGAAGAGAGGAACTTGGTCCTAACCAGGGCATTTCCCATGCTGACAGTGTAGGCAGTGCCACAGTTCAGTGCAGAATCCCCACAGACAAGTCAAGGGGATAGGCAACATATATGAGTTACAACCTTCATTTTCTTCCCTTTATGGTAAACCTGAATCCACTCCCTCCCCAGAACAAGGTCAAGCTGGACTCTTCCACTCCTTCCACTTCCTCCCTGACTCCTATTTTGAACATTGCTATTAAAATTTGATAGCTTAAAAAGATCTCTTAATTTGTACCCATAAAGTCATCCAGATCTTGGGGCATCAAAACAAAAGCAATGCTGCTATTCACAGCTTTTAACCCTTTCCTTTGACTCCGACTCCTGTTATCTAGTGCCATGACTCTGTACTTCTTTCTCGGCTCCTCAGCATCTTTGGGTCTTTTATACCCTGTGGTGCAACCAAGTTATATATATATATATATATATATATATATATATATATATATATATATATATATATATATATGTGTGTGTGTGTGTGTGTGTTTGTGTGTGTATATGCATACATATATATATATCTCATAACATGGGTCACAATACATTTCTGGTTTAAGTTACTCCAGTTTTCCTACTATGCCTTTCGCTGAGAAACTCCTAATTCCTTCAACCTTAGTGTCACAATGATATAATCTTCCTGAAAGAAACAAATGAAAAACAGAAAGGACAGAAGAAAATAGACAGAATACAAACAACTTGCTTATCAGTGCCACCAAGATGTATTTCAAAAGTACAGAATTGTTCACAAAATCCTGCACCAAAACCTGGCTACAGTTAGCCAAAACAAAGCTGTTATGTAGAATTATTAACAGAAATAAAGGATAAAATTACAATCACGTTCCACTAATTCCACAGTACTGTAGCTCCTTTACACTGGTAGCTTAATAAAGAAAGCTTAGGCATCTATTTAAAGTTACTTTTCCCACAGAAATACTCTTATGATATGTCCATAAAATTATAAATAGTTAACACAATGTGATGCTGCTACTCTTCTGTTTCCACAGAAATATGGTCATCAAAAATACCAGATTTTGCAAGAAGCAAACCTTCTTTTTGTCTCTTTATGAAATGATTTTTTAACTTAAGATTTTCTAACTTAAGCTAACTTAACAACATCTTTCTACTTCTTGCTTTTTAGTTCATTAAAGTCTTTAACTACTTAAGTGGACATGTCTTTTTTGAAGTTTCATTTCAGTCTAGTTTCACACCCTTGATACTGCAGATTCTTTCCCTGACATAAAAATACATCTTTTTTTTTTTGGCCATTCAGAACATCTTCTGGTGTTCATATTGTTCATCCACCTCTTTTAGTGTTGACTCATCTTTGTGATGTCCAGTATTAGCTCTGCTGTCATTTTTAATTCATGACTTACAGCATTATGACGCATTTTCCTTTCTACACTAATGGAGAGATGTGGTTTGAAAGAGAGAAGTGACAGAAAATAAAGGACTTTCCTCCTGATCTCATATCAGCTGGTTACTCCATGATGACACATTTTTCACCAGAACTGCCACCAACACAGAAGGAAACCTCTGTTCCCTCAAGATAACAACCTTTCTTTAGCTGGATGTCCTTAATCGCCATTTGTTAATTTGCTACATTCCCACTCAGTGCTGTTTTATGCACATTTTTGCACCTGTGTAACTCGAGGTTAAAGCTGAGACACTTCTCTATGAATTGTCTGTAAAACATAAGATTTAAAAAGGTACTTATAAGTCAGAATTAAGTTCCACTGATGTAGGGACCTCTATTCCCATTTAGCTGCATCTGTTAGCAGAAGGCTCATACCACACATGGCCACATATACAGTCCTATCGGCACAGACCAGGCACACATGTGTGACACACAGCACCTCTGGCCCTCGAGCCCTCCTGTGACAGTCCCCAAGGGTGGCTTAAACCCTTAAATCCTCCAGCTCTGAGGGGGAAGTGACCTAATCATAGAACACAACAAATAGCTACGTTAAGATGTTTGACTGAACTTATTGTGCCAGTCATTGTCCTTGGTATTTTCATGGCTTTTGGCAGAAATCACATGAATGCCCATATTTTAGTGGCATTACCAGAAACCAGACTAACCCAATAGGTTCTGCCTTAAGAAACAGGAATGCACCAACACAAAGTTTCTTCATATGAGACAGATGAGTGCATAACAGGTGGTACTTAACAGATCAAATGAGTAGTGAGAGAGTAGGATGTGATAAAAAAGCAATTTTTAGGGACACAGAAAAGAGAAATCAAATGATTGGTAACAGCAACCTGAGGACAGAGAGCCTGCCCAAGAAACAGCAACAGAAAACATTTTATATTGTCATGTACTGTTGTCCTGCCATCACCTTATGGCCTCATCTCACTGTCATCAGCAGTAGCCTGTGCAGCTATTAGCACTGCTCCAAGCTCAGCACTCTGCTCCCTGATTTCCCACAGTGCAGCAAGTATTTCATGCTCTGATCACCACTCCAATGTTGCTCACACTGACACTTCTGCTGTAGAGGTCTTCCACAGTTCTGCTGCCAATCATATCTGTGAAAGATATCCTGAATGTAATATTAACATCTGTAATATCCAGACATAATTTTAAAAGAATTCCTGATAAAAAATGATGTAAAATCATGGTGACACACAAATAAGGCTGGAGGACATCAGCCCCACTTTTTACTGGTCTATAACACAGAGAAAGTAAATTATTGCACACTAACATCACGTATGGCTCTTCCATATGTGGAAGTGGAAGGCTCCCAAAGCTACAGGCAATGGCAGAGAGAAAGACCAGCAACCTCTAATCCACTCTCACATATGACACTGAGCCACATGGGAGCAGGTCTGTAACAGGGGAAAGCTTCTGACTTCCTGTCTCACGCAGCCCATGGTTGGTGAGCATCACCCCACAGCCACGCACTCCTCAGCTTGGGCTGGGCTGAGGTTTCAGCTACACATTTGTGTTTTGTTCAAGGTCTGGGGAGCTGCTTGCTGGTTTGGAAATCTGAGGGCAAAGAAATTAGCAGCTTCTGCAGACTGGTCAGCACTACCCATTCATACATCCAGACAACTGGACAGATCCAAGACAGACAATGTTTGGGAAAAGGAAAGCTGCAGGGAATAGGCTTTGCTCGGCAGCAGATGATGTAATGTCTCTGCAAACCAAGATGGACAGAGAGCTCCAATGTGTCCTCTCTCCATCACAAGAACTGGGGATGGAGGATATTCACACAAACGTGAGAAAAAGCAGAACAGAGGGAGGAAGGAACAAGCAGATGGGGAGGAGGAGGTGCTGAAAACCGGCAGGGGAACAGCTCTTTCTGGGAGAGAGTAGAAAGGATTTTGCATTGAGGAAAGCTGTCGCCAGTTATTTTTGTACAGATTTAAAAGTTCACCAGACCCTGCTCTGGAAGTTGCATGTTGTGTTTTTGGCTGGCAATATCAATGTACCATATGGAGAAGCCTCAGTGTGAGCTTTACAATATTGTTTGGATTTGATATTGAAGCATTTTCATTACTGAACCTGCCTTGAATCATATGTTCTTTTCTTTTGATGTACAATGGGTGAAACAAACCCATGAAATAAATAAGCAAAAACTAAAAACAACAAAAGAAATGCACAGGGAAACACTTGTATTTTGAATTAGACCTGAAATTCATTAACTTTAGCAACCTGTCTTTAACAACATCTACCAGACATTGTAGATTCCAGACAAGAGGAAGAGGCAAGAAATACTATACTACTGTAGATATCACGGATGCTGTTTCTCCATCTGTTTGTCCCATTATATTGGACTGCTTCCCTGTTTTAGAGATTTACTGAACTAGTGGCGTAAAGGAGGGGAACAATCTAAAGATAGTCCTTACTTTTAATGGTGTACTAAGAAAGGGCAACAGCTCCCACTTTCTACACTCCAAGAAGATCCCTAGCAGAAAATCTGTAACAAAAATTGAGAGTGAAGGAAAACGTAGAGACTGAAGGGCACCATAGACACAGGAACTGCAACCACCTTCTAGTTTCCTACTTGTAAATATATACCTCTGCTGAACTTGTGTCCTCTGGACTTGGAAAAGTTTGAGGATTTTGCCACTCCAGACTCCTGCTCCCAACTGGCAAAGGTAAGACTGTGACTTAAATATTGTGCAGCTCAACTGCTGACCTGATCACAGCACTTGGCACTGAGGCTGAGGGACCCTCTAAAGTGAGGAAAACCACCATGGCCTTTCAGTCAGTGCAGCTAATGCCTGAATAGAGCTGCTGAGAAATAGCAGGGAGAATCAAGTCTCCATCCATGAGAACCACTGTCAAGAGAGAAGGGTGACTCACTTTGTAGAGCCAGCATGATGTAAGGATATCAATTAATTACATGGACCATTATGGCCAGGGAGAATCACAAGAAATATTCTTGAAGATGCACAGAGAAGCTGCAAGAATGCAAGGGACATCTAAAGGAGGCCGTCTTCATGAGGCCAAACCCAGGATCTGGGTGCCTGAAGCTGTTTGTTGGCCTTTCTATGGTTGGTTGGTTGTTTTCTGTCTGTTTGCTGTTGTTGTTTTGGTTGGTTTTTGTTTTGTTTTAAACAAAGTATTAAGGTTATAAACTTCACAAGTACTGTTGATGTCATTCTAGTTATGCTTAACACCTTGTGTCCTCGCCCTGGATAGTGTCACTCATTGCTACTGCAATATGAAATTCAGCATCTAAGAGTATTGAACAAACACGCTGGGCTAGATTTGAACTGAAGAGCTGTGCAGTGAAAGATTTTGCATTCTGCAAACCTCTCTTCAGCCGGCCACTGGTCCTAGATAATAATTTTTGCTACAACCTATGTGTTAATAAAACTATACTTTCTTCTGCTAATTACCATCAACAGAATGAAATGAAGCAGCAGTAAAAAGCCTTCCTACACATCTGTTCCTCCTCCTTGCAGCCCATGCTGCATCAAACCACATTTATATTTTCAGAGACTGCCTGAAGTGTAAACATATACAGATCATCTCTTTACAGTAACAAATTACAGTAATTTCAGTAAGGCTTTAGTGACAGTTTTCCTCCAAACATAACTACTGTTGGTAAGAAGTTAACAGAGAAGATAATGGTGAGATGATCAGAAACCCTGCACTGGGTGAAGGAACACTGCAGTATCCTTTGCTAGATAAGATATCTATCTATCTATGAAAAGCTATACTGCAGAGAATCTTTTTTAAATTTTCCCTTCCTGGAACTCCAGATGCAGAAGTTACAGCTACATGATTGCATCGCTGTACTGTGTGACAACACATCTTTGTGGCTGGTGTGAGTTGTGCTGGGCAAGGGAGAACCCTGCTAGGTACAATCCTCCTCCAAAACCTCTCTTGAGCATCTCTCTAGCAAAGACTCCTCTAGTCCCTTCCCTTGGCATCTGTCTGTCCCTTAGTCATTTTACAGACTACAGAGTATATTCATCTTCCAGGTAGCTGTAGGAGCCGTGCAACACAAGTTCAAACTGCTGATTGCTTCACCTCATGAGAGTTTCTGCTACTGATTATGGCCTCTGGTCTGCATTTATTAAAATCTGGTGACTGGGGGTGTCCAGCACTCTGCTGCAGAGCCACATACATAAGAATCCTTTCCACTGGTCTCCTGGCACCATGACTGGCAGAAAACATTGTGTTGGTAAAGACTTAGAAAGAAGCACAGACAGAAAAGGGAATTATTCCACTAGGACTGGAACCAAAGGCTCTCTGCAGAAACAGCTTGCTCATTACACCAAGCACTGGCAGAGAGACTCAAGAGACCAGTGACTGATGTAAGACCAGGTCTTTGATCTCTCTGTAAATATTCACTGGACAGAGAAGCTCCATTGGATATAGTATTTTCAGGCTTTTCCTGTACAAATGGGAAAAAGCAAAGGGAAAAAGCATAGACTTGTTTTTAATTTGCACTGAAGGTCACAATCAAAAACTGAAACTGTATCTTGGGGGGGGGAGGGGGGGAATAAGGCAAAGGCAGAGAGAGGGGGAACAAAGCAGAAAAACTTGTCCTTGATAGTATCACTGATACAATTTGCCTAGATTGGTTGGCATGACTGATATCCCACTAGCCTGCCTGCTGCTCAGTTCTAACACTGCTAGCACTTAAGAGTAGTTTTGCCACCTCTGTTTGTGCTGAGGTGAAGCTAAAACAGTGGCAAAGAGAGAAAAGAAAATCCTGCTGCTAAAAAATCAGTGCTACCACTATGCCCTCATTTCTACTTGTAAAAGCACTTGTGCAACACTAACCCACCTCTGTCACCTCATAATCCTTAAGGTATTTATTACTACAAGCACTGCTGAGGTAGGAAGCCATCATATCATCCCCATCACAGAGCAGACTAAACTGCTGAGGGAGCAGATAATTTTCCCAAAGACCCCAAACAACTCAGGTCTGACAAACCAAGGCACAGAGCTATGCCATCTTCCAACTAGTTCAGCTGAACTCTGTTTTTCTCTTTTCTCCTATGCATTCAGAATATTCATCAGTTTATTCCCAGTTTTAAAAGACATTAAAAGAAACAATTATTTGCACAAAGAACATTTTTTCCCCTATCAGAAACCACAGCTGAGCACATTAAAAGTCATTCTGTAACCTAAATTCTACTTGAATTTCACTAAATGATTGGGTAAAGTTTTTAAAAATGGGCCATAGTCCAAGTCCTATTAACAGATTACTACTGTTAGCAAAATTCTTTCATTTCATCACATGAGGGAGATTATAAAGCACTGATGAAATGAGGTAGATTAATAGCATATAACAAGTATTACTCAACTACTCTGATCCCATTGAAGTAGCCCAGTTGTTTTTACAAAGCTGTTGATCAAGCTGAGACAGCTGGAAAACATGGTTGACACTGAACACATGAGCATAGTTATCAATTAACTTAAGATGCTAAATGTACATATAAAACAGAAATTTTGCAGGGATATGGCTATAATGAACAACAGAAAGTTTCAGTATTAAAGAACCAGCAGTCTGACAGGACAGAAAAATCTGACCCATGTCAAAAATTTTGTGTATTTCCCCTCCAAGGAACAACAGGATATATGAAGATGAAACAAACAGAAAAATTCTACCAAAAGCCTTGAGTTGCCCAATTGATAAAGCAGATGAGTATCAAGAGAGTAAAGCAGCCTTACAAAACTGACTTCATAATTTTTAGATAGGTAGATTTCAGTTATATTTCTGAATTCTTTTTCCCCATCTCTGACTTTCTGGTGAGAAATGAAATACTGATCTTCAGGAGAAACAGCCAGGTCAACCCTCCTGCACTTTTCCAAATCCACTCAGCACATGGAAGGATGGTTCTGTAGTTAACTCAACTGAAAGTCAAATTCTGTTCCCAGCTGACCCTATTACTGTGAGTGGCTTAAAACTATAAATCATGCCTCTGATAAAAGACAGGCTGTAGAGGAATTTCATTCATCAGCATGTGCCAGCATGCCCGGACAGAAGAGCACTAGCATACGACAAAGTCTCCACGTGCAAACTGTCTGCGCAGTTTGGAAGTGTAACTACCACTGCATTGAGTTCAAGCCATAAAATTTATGCCCAATTTCAGCTGCTCTCCATACTCAGATGTGTTGTTGCAAAGGCAGGGACAATGTGTGCAAGGACACATGGACTGTATTGTTCTGCCTTAACTAGTCCCAAAGGTTTTGTGTGGCCCTCATATAGGATTTTATTTATTAATAAAAGTGTTGCTCAAATGAAAAAAGCATCAAATGGAGGTACCAGCCTAGCAGAGAAAGCATCACTGTCTATTACAAACACGGTAGGCAAGAGGCTGTGAAGCAATATATGCTTAAGATGTATTTTTACCTGTAATGCCTACAGGCATTTCAGTTTCCTGTCTCATCTATTTACCTATTTACATTGTGGCTACAAGAGCACATGAGCTGTGACAAACTCTGCTGTCTACCATGCTGAAGTTGAAACCAAATAGATTCTCCTACAACAAATAAATTGAAGTAGTCAAAGCATTAAGATGAGCCAGCAAGTGACAGAGATAAAAATCTGCCTGTTGCTGCCCCTATTTCTGTAGCACATCTCTAGAGAGAGAGCTCTGCTCCAGTCCACCAGAATTCATTAGGCAGACAGTGCATGATGCATTATATGTAGGTGTGTGTGGGAAGCCAAGTTCATAGCTTTGCAAAGCATTTTGCAGATGCTTTTCTAAGCACACATAGTATCACTTGCCTCGGCTGTTTAAACCTTCACATTCAGGGCTCTGCTCATCAGAGCACCAATACACACAAGGAAATATTCATTAAAGCTTCATAAATATTCTGTAAAGTAAGTGACGTGAATTCCGTGCAAGCAAAAGGAAACTGGCATCTGTATGAGCTGAATTCCTGGTTTGCTAAACAAAGTAGTCCAAGGGCAAACACAAAACCAATTTTACTTCTGCACAGTACACGTCAACCTAAGGAACCTTATAGGAAAGGCAGGAAAGAATGCATCCATTCATTAAATTTTTGTCCAAGAACTACCAGCTAGTGAGATATAGCTAGGAAAGAAGAAGGAAAATAAAAGCTGTATGACACAGACCCCTGCTTGTTACAGGCATGATAAAAGTCACAATCATTTTATACAATCTTTATGAGAAACAAAACAAAAAATCAAAACAAAACCAGGAGGCATTCAAACCCAAGCTTTCTAGTAAGGAGAGGATATACACACCTACCTACCCTGTCCTTACATGATTCCTTTGAGAAGGGAGATGAAAAACAGCACAAAGAAACTTTACAGTATTGCTAGAACCACATGAACTTTTCCACTAGCAGGAGTGCTTCAACCTCCAGATACATTGGGAGGAAAGTGACATTTATAACTCTACTGAAAACAGAAATAAAGAAAAACAATGAAGAGACCAGTTGTTTCCCCTGCCTTGCTTCCTCTCTCACCTCCCCATAAGTCATACACCCTCCAGGAAGAAAGATTTGACTCTCCTTTGACTTTTCAGAACAGCTGGTCTGTCTCTAACAAATGAGATGCCCAGAAGAGGAAGATTAGGAGTGATTGAGCTGCTAAAGAGACACAGCTGACCTCAGGGCATCACCTCCCCCTCTATTGGAGAAATTCAGCCCTTCCTAAATGCCAGAGTTGAGACGTTTCCCTACAGCAATTCAGGGAAATCTCTGTTCCTGGGATGTATGTTGCTAATACTTCTAATCATTGTTCAAATCCCACTCTCTGTTTCATTTGAGGAATGCAGGGACAACCTAGCTATTGCTTTTTAACCATTACACCACTGATAACTGCTGTGAGCCTTACATGTGTGGGGCTATGATTTTAGATAGAAATGTTAGAGTTTTCTGTAAACAAGCAGTATCTTCTTACTGCTTTAGGAATCTGTAATTTTTTAGTTATTTAAGCAGTGCTAGATTTCCCCTTGGCAAAGGGAAGCAACAATTTAAGATCAGAACAAGAGCTGCTGCATTTCAAACCAGATTCATAAAAAATGCTTTCATGTCAAGTGTTGCAAGGAGTGGGGAGAATCCCACCATTCTGTACAGCTAAGAATGAGCTTCACAGTTAATAGAGTAATACTGATAACAGGCGATCTGAATCATTGTTCCATCTCAGCAGTAGTGCGAACTGAGAGATATAAAAACGTCAGGGTAAGCAGAGGGACACTGCGTTCATTAAGGGCTGCAGATGGTATTTAAAGCCCATCAGCAAAATGCTGCCATGCATTTATTAAGCACCTCAGTTCAAACAGCAAACACAAAACACTATAGGAATTGCACATTCCTCAAGTAATTTCCAAAGCACTTGCCTCAGCAAAGACCAGGGGACCAAAAGCTGCTAATGAATGAGCAGATGGGTCTTTGAATGATGCATCACACTTACTGTCAAAGGTGGCGTAAGGTCTGCAGCAATACTTGTCAGAAACGTGGTTCAGCAGACTGCATGACAAAAGGGGATGTTTTAATTATTATTGATAGCTACCCTTTTTTTTAAGAGCTCAGTAAGGGTCTTGAAATTGTATCCAAATGCCCATAGGTTGTCCAGAGAAGTCACTCTGAAATGTCTCATCTTGAAGCTTCCAACCATAAACCTGCCTCTACTGTCCCTGCATCCATATGGACAACTTGGACATCATTGCGTCAAGTCATGGAACTGTGTACCCAGGTCCTATTTAGAGATGAGCTTGAAATAGCAGGTTTCTTCAAGTAGATCTTCATGCTGCTATAAAACTGGCAGTAGCTGAGATGCAGGATCTGCACTCTGTCCCCTATTTCCAAGCAGACATGTGAAAAAGCCAGGTTGAGAGAGTTAAGCAATGCCAGTCTTCAGTTCAAGACTATACTGCCATAACATACCATGAAATTATAATCTAGCAATGACTTAATCTGTGACCTGGAAAGTATCTCCCTTCCCAGGATGGGAGAGCAATACTGTCCAATCAAAGGCTGTCACTCACAAAGTGTAATTAGCCAGAGGCATGTTGCTGCTAATAATAACTATAATGAATCCCAAGCAGAGACACCTTCCCTGGCACGCTGCTGTTTGGGCTTGAAAAACAGTTTCAGAATAAATAAAACAAAACCAGAAGCCATCACATTAACTACTGATTTTTCACCTCCTACTCAAGGACTCAAGATCCACTGCAAGCTCTCAAAAGCAAGCAGTTACTCTCAATCAGAGATATCTGGCATGGAGGAAACAACTTAGTGCATTCCTTGGGCTGGGTGGGTATTTTTACATTGATTCAGATAATGGAACTGACTTGCTGAGTGGGAGAGAACTACTCATTTCCAAGACTACTTCCCAGCCCCCCTTCCACTCCATTTCTTGATTTTTAACATACTCCCACTGCTTTATGACCGGTGCATGACACATAAACAGCTCCTGAGGTGACTGCTTCTGGGTAATAGGAGAGAAATGTTCACATTCCAATGTACGGTGAGTTTATTTTTACTTTCTTTTTTTTTGTATTGCATATAACAACATATATTACACAGCACCACAGCAAACTTCTATTTCCTTCCCGCACCCCATTAAAAAAACAATTTAGAAAAGCAACTGAGAAAATCAGAGAAAAAGAAATTCCATGATGCTATGCTGGCCACAGCTTGTGCCTAGCTCTGCACAGCTGAACTCAGAACGTACCCATTGAAACCAGTCCAGACCAGTTCAAACCAGACCAAACCGGTCCAGATCAGTCCAGACCAGTTCAAACTAGTCCAGACCACTTCAAACCAGTCAAGACCATTCCAAACTGGCCCAGATCCGTCCAGACCGGTCCAGACCTATAAAATTCGATCAAGAAGGACCGGTCCAAACTGGTCCAGACCGGTCCAAACAGTCAGGAGCAGTCATGACGGGTTTAGACTGCTCCAGATCAGTTCAAACCAGTCCAGATCAGTCCGGTCCAGTCCAAACCAGACAGACCAGTCCACACTGGTCCAAACCAATCTACAGCGGTCCAGAGATGTCCAAACCAGTCCAAATGGGTCCAAACCAGTCCAAACCAGTCCAGTCTGGTTCAAACCACTCCAAACTGGTCCAGACCGGTCCAAACCAGTTTAATCTTGTCTAGACCAGTCCAAAGCTGTTCAGACCGGTCCAAACCAGTCCAAACCAGTCCAGACTGGTTCAAACTTGAAGGGCTCAGCAGGGATGGGGGTGGGGATTGACAGAATAAAAAAAATAGGCCACTGCTTTTTGTCTCCCGGCACATTTTCCCATGGAGGAATGTTTGTCCGTCTTCAATTCTTGCCTGAAAAACCAAATTGTCTCAGACCCACTGGTGCTAAGGAACGATTCAGCCTTGTGCCAAGACAAAAGGTGGCAGCCTTGGGCTCTCAGGTGCCAATGATGCGCCTGCATCAACACTCTAAAAGTAGCAATCCATTCTATTATGCCACCTTTTCCCTGGGAGGAATATTCATCTGTCTTCCATTCTTGGCTGGAAAAACGAAATTTACCAGAACCACTGGTAGCAAGGAGCCATTGACCTTTGCACCAAGATAAAAGTTGGCAGCCATGGCTTGCAGGTGAAAATGATAGAGGACAATAAACATTATAAATGCACCCTAATCCTAACCTGGAGGAATCAGCAGGGAGAGGGGAGGGAAATGGCAAAATAAAAAAAATAGCCCACCCTTTCTGGTCTTGCGGCACCTTTTCCCTGAGAAAAATGTACATCCATCTTCAATTCTTGACTGAAAAACAAAAATTTCTAAGACCCGCTGGTGCCAGGAAATGATCGAGCTTTACACCAAAACAAACGGTGGAAGCCTTGGGACCTAGGTGCCAATGATGCTGTGCCATTAACATTAAAAAACACCCAAAGCCTACTCGTAAGGCAAAAGAGAAGCCTAACCCTAAGCCTAGCCCTAACCCTAACCCTAACCCTAATCCTCACTCTAAGCGTAACTATAAGAGTAACCCTAAACCAGGAGTCGAGAGAGCAGAGAGGAGGGGGTGTGGCAGAATAGAGAGAACTACGCCAGCCCTTTGTAGGCTGCCACCATTCCACTTCCATTCCTACTCCAAGAGGAATCTTCATGCAACTTAAAATTTTGGCTGAAAAATGGCAATTTCCCAGCCACACTGGTGCCAAAGAAGCACTGAGCTTTAAGCCAAGAGAAAAGGCGGAAGCCTTGGGCTCTCTGGTGCTAATGATGCTACGCCAATAACATAAAAAAACACGCAAAGCCCAAAGCTGAAAAAAAGGAGAAAAAGAACCGCAACCCTAAACCTAACCCTAAACCTAACCCTAATTCTAAGCGTAACTCTAAGCGTAACCCTAACCCAGGAATCGAGAGTGGAGAGAGGAGGGGCTCTGGCAGAATAGAGAGAAGTAGGCCAGCCCTTTGTGGGCTGGCACCTTTCCTCTTTCGATTCCTTTTCCAAGAGGAATCTTCATCCGTCTATAATTCTCGGCTGCAAAATGGCAATTTCTGATACCCACTGGTGCCAAGGAGGGACTGAGCTTTGTGCCAAGAGAAAAGGTGGCAGCCTTGGGTTCTCAGGTGCTAATGATGCTGCGCCATAACCAGTTAAAATAAACACAATCCCTAATCCTAACAAAAAAGAGAAGCATAACCCTAACGATAACCCTAACCCTAACCCTAACCCTAACCCTAACCCTAACCCTAACCCTAATTCTAAGCGTAACGCTAGGCGTAACCCTAACCCAGGAGTTGAGAGTGGAGAGAGGAGGCGGTGTGGCAGACAAGAGAGAACTAGGCCAGCCCTTTGTGGGCTGGCACCTTTTCTCTTTCGATTCCTTTTCCAAGAGGAATCTTGGTCCGCCTTCAATTCTTGGCTGAAAAATGGCAATTTCCCACCCCACTGGTGCCAAGGAGGGACTGAGCTTTGTGCCAAGAGAAAAGGTGGCAGCCTTGGGCTCTCAGGCGCTAATGATGCTGCGCCATGACAACTAAAAAGACAAGCAAACCCTAATCCTAACACAAAAGAGAAGCCTAACCCTAACCCTAACGCTAACCCTAACCCTAACCCTAATTCTAAGCGTAACTCTAAGCGTAACCCTAACCTAAAAGTCGAGAGTGGAGAGAGGAGGTGGTGTGGCGGAACAGAGAGAACTAGGCCAGCCCTTTGTGGGCTGGCACCTTTCCTCTTTCGATTCCTTTTCCAAGAGGGATCTTGGTCCGCCTTCAATTCTTGGCTGAAAAATGGCAATTTCCCACCCCACTGGTGCCAAGGAGGGACTGAGCTTTGTGCCAAGAAAAAAGGTGGCAGCCTTGGGCTCTCAGGCGCTAATGATGCTGCGCAATGACCAGTAAAAAGACACCCAAACTCTAATCCTAACACAAAAGAGACGCCTAACCCTAACCCTAACGCTAACCCTAACCCTAATCCTAATTCTAGGCGGAACTCGAAGCGTAATCCTAACCCAGGAGTCGAGAGTGGAGAGAGGAGGGGTTGTGGCGGAACAGAGAGAACTAGGCCAGCCCTTTGTGGGCTGGCACCTTTCCTCTTTCGATTCCTTTTCCAAGAGGGATCTTGGTCCGCCTTCAATTCTTGGCTGAAAAATGGCAATTTACCACCCCACTGGTGCCAAGGAGGGACTGAGCTTTGTGCCAAGAAAAAAGGTGGCAGCCTTGGGCTCTCAGGCGCTAATGATGCTGCGCCATAACCAGTTAAAATAAACCCACACCCTAATCCTAACAGAAAAGAGAAGCCTAACCCTAACCCTAACCCTAACCCTAATTCTAGGCGTAACTCTAAGCGTAACCCTAACCCAGGAGTCGAGAGTGGAGAGAGGAGGCGGTGTGGCGGAACAGAGAGAACTAGGCCAGCCCTTTGTGGGCTGGCACTTTTCCTCTTTCGATTCCTTTTCCAAGAGGGATCTTGGTCCGCCTTCAATTCTTGGCTGAAAAATGGCAATTTCCCACCCCACTGGTGCCAAGGAGGGACTGAGCTTTGTGCCAAGAAAAAAGGTGGCAGCCTTGGGCTCTCAGGCGCTAATGATGCTGCGCCATGACCAGTTAAAATAAACCCAAACCCTAATCCTAACACAAAAGAGAAGCCTAACCCTAACCCTAAAGCTAACCCTAACCCTAACCCTAATTCTAAGCGTAACTCTAAGCGTAACCCTAACCTAAAAGTCGAGAGTGGAGAGAGGAGGGGGTGTGGCGGAACAGAGAGAACTAGGCCAGCCCTTTGTGGGCTGGCACCTTTCCTCTTTCGATTCCTTTTCCAAGAGGGATCTTGGTCCGCCTTCAATTCTTGGCTGAAAAATGGCAATTTCCCACCCCACTGGTGCCAAGGAGGGAATGAGCTTTGTGCCAAGAAAAAAGGTGGCAGCCTTGGGTTCTCAGGCGCTAATGATGCTGCGCCATGACCAGTTAAAATAAACCCAAACCCTAATCCTAACACAAAAGAGAAGCCTAACCCTAACCCTAACGCTAACCCTAACCCTAACCCTAATTCTAAGCATAACTCTAAGCGTAACCCTAACCTAAAAGTCGAGAGTGGAGAGAGGAGGCGGTGTGGCAGAACAGAGAGAACTAGGCCAGCCCTTTGTGGGCTGGCACCTTTCCTCTTTCGATTCCTTTTCCAAGAGGGATCTTGGTCCGCCTTCAATTCTTGGCTGAAAAATGGCAATTTCCCACCCCACTGGTGCCAAGGAGGGACTGAGCTTTGTGCCAAGAAAAAAGGTGGCAGCCTTGGGCTCTCAGGCGCTAATGATGCTGCGCCATGACCAGTTAAAATAAACCCACACCCTAATCCTAACACAAAAGAGAAGCCTAAACCTAACCCTAACGCTAACCCTAACCCTAACCCTAATTCTAAGCGTAACTAGAAGCGTGACCCTAACCCAGGAGTCGAGAGTGGAGAGAGGAGGGGGTGTGGCGGAACAGAGAGAACTAGGCCAGCCCTTTGTGGGCTGGCACCTTTCCTCTTTCGATTCCTTTTCCAAGAGGGATCTTGGTCCGCCTTCAATTCTTGGCTGAAAAATGGCAATTTCCCACCCCACTGGTGCCAAGAAAAAAGGTGGCAGCCTTGGGTTCTCAGGCGCTAATGATGCTGCGCCATGACCAGTAAAAAGACACGCAAACCCTAATCCTAACACAAAAGAGAAGCCTAACCCTAACCCTAACGCTAACCCTAACCCTAACCCTAATTCTAAGCGTAACTCTAAGCGTAACCCTAACCTAAAAGTCGAGAGTGGAGAGAGGAGGCGGTGTGGCAGAACAGAGAGAACTAGGCCAGACCTTTGTGGGCTGGCACCTTTCCTCTTTCGATTCCTTTTCCAAGAGGGATCTTGGTCCGCCTTCAATTCTTGGCTGAAAAATGGAAATTTCCCACCCCACTGGTGCCAAGGAGGGACTGAGCTTTGTGCCAAGAAAAAAGGTGGCAGCCTTGGGTTCTCAGGCGCTAATGATGCTGCGCCATGACCAGTTAAAATAAACCCACACCCTAATCCTAACACAAAAGAGAAGCCTAAACCTAACCCTAACGCTAACCCTAACCCTAACCCTAATTCTAAGCGTAACTCGAAGCGTGACCCTAACCCAGGAGTCGAGAGTGGAGAGAGGAGGGGGTGTGGCGGAACAGAGAGAACTAGGCCAGCCCTTTGTGGGCTGGCACCTTTCCTCTTTCGATTCCTTTTCCAAGAGGGATCTTGGTCCGCCTTCAATTCTTGGCTGAAAAATGGCAATTTCCCACCCCACTGGTGCCAAGAAAAAAGGTGGCAGCCTTGGGTTCTCAGGCGCTAATGATGCTGCGCCATGACCAGTAAAAAGACACGCAAACCCTAATCCTAACACAAAAGAGAAGCCTAACCCTAACCCTAACGCTAACCCTAACCCTAACCCTAATTCTAAGCGTAACTCTAAGCGTAACCCTAACCCAGGAGTCGAGAGTGGAGAGAGGAGGGGGTGTGGCGGAACAAAGAGAACTAGGCCAGCCCTTTGTGGGCTGGCACCTTTCCTCTTTCGATTCCTTTTCCAAGAGGGATCTTGGTCCGCCTTCAATTCTTGGCTGAAAAATGGCAATTTCCCACCCCACTGGTGCCAAGGAGGGACTGAGCTTTGTGCCAAGAAAAAAGGTGGCAGCCTTGGGCTCTCAGGCGCTAATGATGCTGCGCCATGACCAGTAAAAAGGCACGCAAACCCTGAGCCTAACAAAAAAGAGAAGCCTAACCCTAACCCTAAAGCTAACCCTAACCCTAACCCTAATTCTAGGCGTAACTAGAAGCGTAACCCTAACCCAGGAGTCGAGAGTGGAGAGAGGAGGCGGTGTGGCGGAACAGAGAGAACTAGGCCAGCCCTTTGTGGGCTGGCACCTTTCCTCTTTCGATTCCTTTTCCAAGAGGGATCTTGGTCCGCCTTCAATTCTTGGCTGAAAAATGGCAATTTCCCACCCCACTTGTGCCAAGGAGGGACTGAGCTTTGTGCCAAGAAAAAAGGTGGCAGCCTTGGGCTCTCAGGCGCTAATGATGCTGCGCCATGACCAGTTAAAATAAACCCAAACCCTAATCCTAACACAAAAGAGAAGCCTAACCCTAACCCTAAAGCTAACCCTAACCCTAACCCTAATTCTAAGCGTAACTCTAAGCGTAACCCTAACCCAAAAGTCGAGAGTGGAGAGAGGAGGGGGTGTGGCGGAACAGAGAGAACTAGGCCAGCCCTTTGTGGGCTGGCACCTTTCCTCTTTCGATTCCTTTTCCAAGAGGGATCTTGGTCCGCCTTCAATTCTTGGCTGAAAAATGGCAATTTCCCACCCCACTGGTGCCAAGGAGGGACTGAGCTTTGTGCCAAGAAAAAAGGTGGCAGCCTTGGGCTCTCAGGCGCTAATGATGCTGCGCCATGACCAGTAAAAAGGCACGCAAACCCTGAGCCTAACACAAAAGAGAAGCCTAACCCTAACCCTAACGCTAACCCTAACCCTAACCCTAATTCTAGGCGTAACTCGAAGCGTAACCCTAACCCAGGATTCGAGAGTGGAGAGAGGAGGCGGTGTGGCGGAACAGAGAGAACTAGGCCAGCCCTTTGTGGGCTGGCACCTTTCCTCTTTCGATTCCTTTTCCAAGAGGGATCTTGGTCCGCCTTCAATTCTTGGCTGAAAAATGGCAATTTCCCACCCCACTGGTGCCAAGGAGGGACTGAGTTTTGTGCCAAGAAAAAAGGTGGCAGCCTTGGGTTCTCAGGCGCTAATGATGCTGCGCCATGACCAGTTAAAATAAACCCAAACCCTAATCCTAACACAAAAGAGAAGCCTAACCCTAACCCTAACGCTAACCCTAACCCTAACCCTAATTCTAAGCGTAACTCTAAGCGTAACCCTAACCTAAAAGTCGAGAGTGGAGAGAGGAGGCGGTGTGGCAGAACAGAGAGAACTAGGCCAGCCCTTTGTGGGCTGGCACCTTTCCTCTTTCGATTCCTTTTCCAAGAGGGATCTTGGTCCGCCTTCAATTCTTGGCTGAAAAATGGCAATTTCCCACCCCACTGGTGCCAAGAAAAAAGGTGGCAGCCTTGGGTTCTCAGGCGCTAATGATGCTGCGCCATGACCAGTAAAAAGGCACGCAAACCCTGAGCCTAACACAAAAGAGAAGCCTAACCCTAACCCTAACGCTAACCCTAACCCTAACCCTAATTCTAGGCGTAACTAGAAGCGTAACCCTAACCCAGGAGTCGAGAGTGGAGAGAGGAGGCGGTGTGGCGGAACAGAGAGAACTAGGCCAGCCCTTTGTGGGCTGGCACCTTTCCTCTTTCGATTCCTTTTCCAAGAGGGATCTTGGTCCGCCTTCAATTCTTGGCTGAAAAATGGCAATTTCCCACCCCACTTGTGCCAAGGAGGGACTGAGCTTTGTGCCAAGAAAAAAGGTGGCAGCCTTGGGCTCTCAGGCGCTAATGATGCTGCGCCATGACCAGTTAAAATAAACCCAAACCCTGAGCCTAACACAAAAGAGAAGCCTAACCCTAACCCTAACGCTAACCCTAACCCTAACCCTAATTCTAAGCGTAATTCTAAGCGTAACCCTAACCTAAAAGTCGAGAGTGGAGAGAGGAGGCGGTGTGGCGGAACAGAGAGAACTAGGCCAGCCCTTTGTGGGCTGGCACCTTTCCTCTTTCAATTCCTTTTCCAAGAGGGATCTTGGTCCGCCTTCAATTCTTGGCTGAAAAATGGCAATTTCCCACCCCACTGGTGCCAAGGAGGGACTGAGCTTTGTGCCAAGAAAAAAGGTGGCAGCCTTGGGCTCTCAGGCGCTAATGATGCTGCGCCATGACCAGTAAAAAGACATACAAACCCTAAGCCTAACACAAAAGAGAAGCCTAACCCTAACCCTAACGCTAACCCTAACCCTAACCCTAATTCTAGGCGTAACTCGAAGCGTAACCCTAACCCAGGATTCGAGAGTGGAGAGACGAGGGGCTCTGGCAGAATAGAGAGAAGTAGGCCAGCGCTTTGTGGGCTGGCACCTTTCCTCTTTCGATTCCTTTTCCAAGAGGGATCTTGGTCCGCCTTCAATTCTTGGCTGAAAAATGGCAATTTCCCACCCCACTGGTGCCAAGGAGGGACTGAGCTTTGTGCCAAGAAAAAAGGTGGCAGCCTTGGGTTCTCAGGCGCTAATGATGCTGCGCCATGACCAGTTAAAATAAACCCACACCCTAATCCTAACACAAAAGAGAAGCCTAAACCTAACCCTAACGCTAACCCTAACCCTAACCCTAATTCTAAGCGTAACTCGAAGCGTGACCCTAACCCAGGAGTCGAGAGTGGAGAGAGGAGGGGGTGTGGCGGAACAGAGAGAACTAGGCCAGCCCTTTGTGGGCTGGCACCTTTCCTCTTTCGATTCCTTTTCCAAGAGGGATCTTGGTCCGCCTTCAATTCTTGGCTGAAAAATGGCAATTTCCCACCCCACTGGTGCCAAGAAAAAAGGTGGCAGCCTTGGGTTCTCAGGCGCTAATGATGCTGCGCCATGACCAGTAAAAAGACACGCAAACCCTAATCCTAACACAAAAGAGAAGCCTAACCCTAACCCTAACGCTAACCCTAACCCTAACCCTAATTCTAAGCGTAACTCTAAGCGTAACCCTAACCCAGGAGTCGAGAGTGGAGAGAGGAGGGGGTGTGGCGGAACAAAGAGAACTAGGCCAGCCCTTTGTGGGCTGGCACCTTTCCTCTTTCGATTCCTTTTCCAAGAGGGATCTTGGTCCGCCTTCAATTCTTGGCTGAAAAATGGCAATTTCCCACCCCACTGGTGCCAAGGAGGGACTGAGCTTTGTGCCAAGAAAAAAGGTGGCAGCCTTGGGCTCTCAGGCGCTAATGATGCTGCGCCATGACCAGTAAAAAGGCACGCAAACCCTGAGCCTAACACAAAAGAGAAGCCTAACCCTAACCCTAACGCTAACCCTAACCCTAACCCTAATTCTAGGCGTAACTCGAAGCGTAACCCTAACCCAGGATTCGAGAGTGGAGAGAGGAGGCGGTGTGGCGGAACAGAGAGAACTAGGCCAGCCCTTTGTGGGCTGGCACCTTTCCTCTTTCGATTCCTTTTCCAAGAGGGATCTTGGTCCGCCTTCAATTCTTGGCTGAAAAATGGCAATTTCCCACCCCACTGGTGCCAAGGAGGGACTGAGCTTTGTGCCAAGAAAAAAGGTGGCAGCCTTGGGCTCTCAGGCGCTAATGATGCTGCGCCATGACCAGTAAAAAGGCTCGCAAACCCTGAGCCTAACACAAAAGAGAAGCCTAACCCTAACCCTAAAGCTAACCCTAACCCTAACCCTAATTCTAAGCGTAACTCTAAGCGTAACCCTAACCCAAAAGTCGAGAGTGGAGAGAGGAGGGGGTGTGGCGGAACAGAGAGAACTAGGCCAGCCCTTTGTGGGCTGGCACCTTTCCTCTTTCGATTCCTTTTCCAAGAGGGATCTTGGTCCGCCTTCAATTCTTGGCTGAAAAATGGCAATTTACCACCCCACTGGTGCCAAGGAGGGACTGAGCTTTGTGCCAAGAAAAAAGGTGGCAGCCTTGGGCTCTCAGGCGCTAATGATGCTGCGCCATAACCAGTTAAAATAAACCCACACCCTAATCCTAACACAAAAGAGAAGCCTAACCCTAACCCTAACCCTAACCCTAATTCTAGGCGTAACTCTAAGCGTAACCCTAACCCAGGAGTCGAGAGTGGAGAGAGGAGGCGGTGTGGCGGAACAGAGAGAACTAGGCCAGCCCTTTGTGGGCTGGCACTTTTCCTCTTTCGATTCCTTTTCCAAGAGGGATCTTGGTCCGCCTTCAATTCTTGGCTGAAAAATGGCAATTTCCCACCCCACTGGTGCCAAGGAGGGACTGAGCTTAGTGCCAAGAAAAAAGGTGGCAGCCTTGGGCTCTCAGGCGCTAATGATGCTGCGCCATGACCAGTTAAAATAAACCCAAACCCTAATCCTAACACAAAAGAGAAGCCTAACCCTAACCCTAAAGCTAACCCTAACCCTAACCCTAATTCTAAGCGTAACTCTAAGCGTAACCCTAACCCAAAAGTCGAGAGTGGAGAGAGGAGGGGGTGTGGCGGAACAGAGAGAACTAGGCCAGCCCTTTGTGGGCTGGCACCTTTCCTCTTTCGATTCCTTTTCCAAGAGGGATCTTGGTCCGCCTTCAATTCTTGGCTGAAAAATGG
The DNA here is from genome assembly GCF_047495875.1 of Pithys albifrons albifrons. Classification (NCBI taxonomy): domain Eukaryota; kingdom Metazoa; phylum Chordata; class Aves; order Passeriformes; family Thamnophilidae; genus Pithys; species Pithys albifrons. The sequence goes on from NC_092466.1 coordinate 11,021,068, forward strand.
CAATTTCCCACCCCACTGGTGCCAAGGAGGGACTGAGCTTTGTGCCAAGAAAAAAGGTGGCAGCCTTGGGTTCTCAGGCGCTAATGATGCTGCGCCATGACCAGTTAAAATAAACCCAAACCCTAATCCTAACACAAAAGAGAAGCCTAACCCTAACCCTAACGCTAACCCTAACCCTAACCCTAATTCTAAGCGTAACTCTAAGCGTAACCCTAACCTAAAAGTCGAGAGTGGAGAGAGGAGGCGGTGTGGCAGAACAGAGAGAACTAGGCCAGCCCTTTGTGGGCTGGCACCTTTCCTCTTTCGATTCCTTTTCCAAGAGGGATCTTGGTCCGCCTTCAATTCTTGGCTGAAAAATGGCAATTTCCCACCCCACTGGTGCCAAGGAGGGACTGAGCTTTGTGCCAAGAAAAAAGGTGGCAGCCTTGGGCTCTCAGGCGCTAATGATGCTGCGCCATGACCAGTAAAAAGGCACGCAAACCCTGAGCCTAACACAAAAGAGAAGCCTAACCCTAACCCTAACGCTAACCCTAACCCTAACCCTAATTCTAGGCGTAACTAGAAGCGTAACCCTAACCCAGGAGTCGAGAGTGGAGAGAGGAGGCGGTGTGGCGGAACAGAGAGAACTAGGCCAGCCCTTTGTGGGCTGGCACCTTTCCTCTTTCGATTCCTTTTCCAAGAGGGATCTTGGTCCGCCTTCAATTCTTGGCTGAAAAATGGCAATTTCCCACCCCACTTGTGCCAAGGAGGGACTGAGCTTTGTGCCAAGAAAAAAGGTGGCAGCCTTGGGCTCTCAGGCGCTAATGATGCTGCGCCATGACCAGTTAAAATAAACCCAAACCCGAAGCCTAACCCTAACCCTAAAGCTAACCCTAACCCTAACCCTAATTCTAAGCGTAATTCTAAGCGTAACCCTAACCCAAAAGTCGAGAGTGGAGAGAGGAGGGGGTGTGGCGGAACAGAGAGAACTAGGCCAGCCCTTTGTGGGCTGGCACCTTTCCTCTTTCGATTCCTTTTCCAAGAGGGATCTTGGTCCGCCTTCAATTCTTGGCTGAAAAATGGCAATTTCCCACCCCACTGGTGCCAAGGAGGGACTGAGCTTTGTGCCAAGAAAAAAGGTGGCAGCCTTGGGTTCTCAGGCGCTAATGATGCTGCGCCATGACCAGTTAAAATAAACCCAAACCCTAATCCTAACACAAAAGAGAAGCCTAACCCTAACCCTAACGCTAACCCTAACCCTAACCCTAATTCTAAGCGTAACTCTAAGCGTAACCCTAACCTAAAAGTCGAGAGTGGAGAGAGGAGGCGGTGTGGCAGAACAGAGAGAACTAGGCCAGACCTTTGTGGGCTGGCACCTTTCCTCTTTCGATTCCTTTTCCAAGAGGGATCTTGGTCCGCCTTCAATTCTTGGCTGAAAAATGGCAATTTCCCACCCCACTGGTGCCAAGAAAAAAGGTGGCAGCCTTGGGTTCTCAGGCGCTAATGATGCTGCGCCATGACCAGTAAAAAGACATACAAACCCTAATCCTAACACAAAAGAGAAGCCTAACCCTAACCCTAACGCTAACCCTAACCCTAACCCTAATTCTAAGCGTAACTCTAAGCGTAACCCTAACCTAAAAGTCGAGAGTGGAGAGAGGAGGCGGTGTGGCAGAACAGAGAGAACTAGGCCAGACCTTTGTGGGCTGGCACCTTTCCTCTTTCGATTCCTTTTCCAAGAGGGATCTTGGTCCGCCTTCAATTCTTGGCTGAAAAATGGCAATTTCCCACCCCACTGGTGCCAAGGAGGGACTGAGCTTTGTGCCAAGAAAAAAGGTGGCAGCCTTGGGTTCTCAGGCGCTAATGATGCTGCGCCATGACCAGTTAAAATAAACCCACACCCTAATCCTAACACAAAAGAGAAGCCTAAACCTAACCCTAACGCTAACCCTAACCCTAACCCTAATTCTAAGCGTAACTCGAAGCGTGACCCTAACCCAGGAGTCGAGAGTGGAGAGAGGAGGGGGTGTGGCGGAACAGAGAGAACTAGGCCAGCCCTTTGTGGGCTGGCACCTTTCCTCTTTCGATTCCTTTTCCAAGAGGGATCTTGGTCCGCCTTCAATTCTTGGCTGAAAAATGGCAATTTCCCACCCCACTGGTGCCAAGAAAAAAGGTGGCAGCCTTGGGTTCTCAGGCGCTAATGATGCTGCGCCATGACCAGTAAAAAGACACGCAAACCCTAATCCTAACACAAAAGAGAAGCCTAACCCTAACCCTAACGCTAACCCTAACCCTAACCCTAATTCTAAGCGTAACTCTAAGCGTAACCCTAACCCAGGAGTCGAGAGTGGAGAGAGGAGGGGGTGTGGCGGAACAAAGAGAACTAGGCCAGCCCTTTGTGGGCTGGCACCTTTCCTCTTTCGATTCCTTTTCCAAGAGGGATCTTGGTCCGCCTTCAATTCTTGGCTGAAAAATGGCAATTTCCCACCCCACTGGTGCCAAGGAGGGACTGAGCTTTGTGCCAAGAAAAAAGGTGGCAGCCTTGGGCTCTCAGGCGCTAATGATGCTGCGCCATGACCAGTAAAAAGGCACGCAAACCCTGAGCCTAACAAAAAAGAGAAGCCTAACCCTAACCCTAACGCTAACCCTAACCCTAACCCTAATTCTAAGCGTAACCCTAGGCGTAACCCTAACCCAGGAGTCGAGAGTGGAGAGAGGAGGCGGTGTGGCGGAACAGAGAGAACTAGGCCAGCCCTTTGTGGGCTGGCACCTTTCCTCTTTCGATTCCTTTTCCAAGAGGGATCTTGGTCCGCCTTCAATTCTTGGCTGAAAAATGGCAATTTCCCACCCCACTTGTGCCAAGGAGGGACTGAGCTTTGTGCCAAGAAAAAAGGTGGCAGCCTTGGGCTCTCAGGCGCTAATGATGCTGCGCCATGACCAGTTAAAATAAACCCAAACCCTAATCCTAACACAAAAGAGAAGCCTAACCCTAACCCTAAAGCTAACCCTAACCCTAACCCTAATTCTAAGCGTAACTCTAAGCGTAACCCTAACCCAAAAGTCAAGAGTGGAGAGAGGAGGGGGTGTGGCGGAACAGAGAGAACTAGGCCAGCCCTTTGTGGGCTGGCACCTTTCCTCTTTCGATTCCTTTTCCAAGAGGGATCTTGGTCCGCCTTCAATTCTTGGCTGAAAAATGGAAATTTCCCACCCCACTGGTGCCAAGGAGGGACTGAGCTTTGTGCCAAGAAAAAAGGTGGCAGCCTTGGGCTCTCAGGCGCTAATGATGCTGCGCCATGACCAGTAAAAAGACATGCAAACCCTAATCCTAACACAAAAGAGAAGCCTAACCCTAACCCTAACGCTAACCCTAACCCTAACCCTAATTCTAAGCGTAACCCTAGGCGTAACCCTAACCCAGGAGTCGAGAGTGGAGAGAGGAGGGGCTCTGGCAGAATAGAGAGAAGTAGGCCAGCGCTTTGTGGGCTGGCACCTTTCCTCTTTCGATTCCTTTTCCAAGAGGGATCTTGGTCCGCCTTCAATTCTTGGCTGAAAAATGGCAATTTCCCACCCCACTGGTGCCAAGGAGGGACTGAGTTTTGTGCCAAGAAAAAAGGTGGCAGCCTTGGGTTCTCAGGCGCTAATGATGCTGCGCCATGACCAGTTAAAATAAACCCAAACCCTAATCCTAACACAAAAGAGAAGCCTAACCCTAACCCTAACGCTAACCCTAACCCTAACCCTAATTCTAAGCGTAACTCTAAGCGTAACCCTAACCTAAAAGTCGAGAGTGGAGAGAGGAGGCGGTGTGGCAGAACAGAGAGAACTAGGCCAGCCCTTTGTGGGCTGGCACCTTTCCTCTTTCGATTCCTTTTCCAAGAGGGATCTTGGTCCGCCTTCAATTCTTGGCTGAAAAATGGCAATTTCCCACCCCACTGGTGCCAAGAAAAAAGGTGGCAGCCTTGGGTTCTCAGGCGCTAATGATGCTGCGCCATGACCAGTAAAAAGACATGCAAACCCTGAGCCTAACACAAAAGAGAAGCCTAACCCTAACCCTAACGCTAACCCTAACCCTAACCCTAATTCTAGGCGTAACTAGAAGCGTAACCCTAACCCAGGAGTCGAGAGTGGAGAGAGGAGGCGGTGTGGCGGAACAGAGAGAACTAGGCCAGCCCTTTGTGGGCTGGCACCTTTCCTCTTTCGATTCCTTTTCCAAGAGGGATCTTGGTCCGCCTTCAATTCTTGGCTGAAAAATGGCAATTTCCCACCCCACTTGTGCCAAGGAGGGACTGAGCTTTGTGCCAAGAAAAAAGGTGGCAGCCTTGGGCTCTCAGGCGCTAATGATGCTGCGCCATGACCAGTTAAAATAAACCCAAACCCTGAGCCTAACACAAAAGAGAAGCCTAACCCTAACCCTAACGCTAACCCTAACCCTAACCCTAATTCTAAGCGTAATTCTAAGCGTAACCCTAACCTAAAAGTCGAGAGTGGAGAGAGGAGGCGGTGTGGCGGAACAGAGAGAACTAGGCCAGCCCTTTGTGGGCTGGCACCTTTCCTCTTTCAATTCCTTTTCCAAGAGGGATCTTGGTCCGCCTTCAATTCTTGGCTGAAAAATGGCAATTTCCCACCCCACTGGTGCCAAGGAGGGACTGAGCTTTGTGCCAAGAAAAAAGGTGGCAGCCTTGGGCTCTCAGGCGCTAATGATGCTGCGCCATGACCAGTAAAAAGACATACAAACCCTAAGCCTAACACAAAAGAGAAGCCTAACCCTAACCCTAACGCTAACCCTAACCCTAACCCTAATTCTAAGCGTAACACTAGGCGTAACCCTAACCCAGGAGTCGAGAGTGGAGAGACGAGGGGCTCTGGCAGAATAGAGAGAAGTAGGCCAGCGCTTTGTGGGCTGGCACCTTTCCTCTTTCGATTCCTTTTCCAAGAGGGATCTTGGTCCGCCTTCAATTCTTGGCTGAAAAATGGCAATTTCCCACCCCACTGGTGCCAAGGAGGGACTGAGCTTTGTGCCAAGAAAAAAGGTGGCAGCCTTGGGTTCTCAGGCGCTAATGATGCTGCGCCATGACCAGTTAAAATAAACCCACACCCTAATCCTAACACAAAAGAGAAGCCTAAACCTAACCCTAACGCTAACCCTAACCCTAACCCTAATTCTAAGCGTAACTCGAAGCGTGACCCTAACCCAGGAGTCGAGAGTGGAGAGAGGAGGGGGTGTGGCGGAACAGAGAGAACTAGGCCAGCCCTTTGTGGGCTGGCACCTTTCCTCTTTCGATTCCTTTTCCAAGAGGGATCTTGGTCCGCCTTCAATTCTTGGCTGAAAAATGGCAATTTCCCACCCCACTGGTGCCAAGAAAAAAGGTGGCAGCCTTGGGTTCTCAGGCGCTAATGATGCTGCGCCATGACCAGTAAAAAGACACGCAAACCCTAATCCTAACACAAAAGAGAAGCCTAACCCTAACCCTAACGCTAACCCTAACCCTAACCCTAATTCTAAGCGTAACTCTAAGCGTAACCCTAACCCAGGAGTCGAGAGTGGAGAGAGGAGGGGGTGTGGCGGAACAAAGAGAACTAGGCCAGCCCTTTGTGGGCTGGCACCTTTCCTCTTTCGATTCCTTTTCCAAGAGGGATCTTGGTCCGCCTTCAATTCTTGGCTGAAAAATGGCAATTTCCCACCCCACTGGTGCCAAGGAGGGACTGAGCTTTGTGCCAAGAAAAAAGGTGGCAGCCTTGGGCTCTCAGGCGCTAATGATGCTGCGCCATGACCAGTAAAAAGGCACGCAAACCCTGAGCCTAACACAAAAGAGAAGCCTAACCCTAACCCTAACGCTAACCCTAACCCTAACCCTAATTCTAGGCGTAACTCGAAGCGTAACCCTAACCCAGGATTCGAGAGTGGAGAGAGGAGGCGGTGTGGCGGAACAGAGAGAACTAGGCCAGCCCTTTGTGGGCTGGCACCTTTCCTCTTTCGATTCCTTTTCCAAGAGGGATCTTGGTCCGCCTTCAATTCTTGGCTGAAAAATGGCAATTTCCCACCCCACTGGTGCCAAGGAGGGACTGAGCTTTGTGCCAAGAAAAAAGGTGGCAGCCTTGGGCTCTCAGGCGCTAATGATGCTGCGCCATGATTAGTAAAAAGGCTCGCAAACCCTGAGCCTAACACAAAAGAGAAGCCTAACCCTAACCCTAAAGCTAACCCTAACCCTAACCCTAATTCTAAGCGTAACTCTAAGCGTAACCCTAACCCAAAAGTCGAGAGTGGAGAGAGGAGGGGGTGTGGCGGAACAGAGAGAACTAGGCCAGCCCTTTGTGGGCTGGCACCTTTCCTCTTTCGATTCCTTTTCCAAGAGGGATCTTGGTCCGCCTTCAATTCTTGGCTGAAAAATGGCAATTTCCCACCCCACTGGTGCCAAGGAGGGACTGAGCTTTGTGCCAAGAAAAAAGGTGGCAGCCTTGGGTTCTCAGGCGCTAATGATGCTGCGCCATGACCAGTTAAAATAAACCCAAACCCTAATCCTAACACAAAAGAGAAGCCTAACCCTAACCCTAATGCTAACCCTAACCCTAACCCTAATTCTAAGCGTAACTCTAAGCGTAACCCTAACCTAAAAGTCGAGAGTGGAGAGAGGAGGCGGTATGGCGGAACAGAGAGAACTAGGCCAGCCCTTTGTGGGCTGGCACCTTTCCTCTTTCGATTCCTTTTCCAAGAGGGATCTTGGTCCGCCTTCAATTCTTGGCTGAAAAATGGCAATTTCTCAACCCACTGGTGCCAAGGAGGGACTGAGCTTTGTGCCAAGAAAAAAGGTGGCAGCCTTGGGCTCTCAGGCGCTAATGATGCTGCGCCATGACCAGTAAAAAGACATGCAAACCCTAAGCCTAACACAAAAGAGAAGCCTAACCCTAACCCTAACGCTAACCCTAACCCTAACCCTAATTCTAAGCGTAACCCTAGGCGTAACCCTAACCCAGGAGTCGAGAGTGGAGAGAGGAGGGGCTCTGGCAGAATAGAGAGAAGTAGGCCAGCGCTTTGTGGGCTGGCACCTTTCCTCTTTCGATTCCTTTTCCAAGAGGGATCTTGGTCCGCCTTCAATTCTTGGCTGAAAAATGGCAATTTCCCACCCCACTGGTGCCAAGGAGGGACTGAGTTTTGTGCCAAGAAAAAAGGTGGCAGCCTTGGGTTCTCAGGCGCTAATGATGCTGCGCCATGACCAGTTAAAATAAACCCAAACCCTAATCCTAACACAAAAGAGAAGCCTAACCCTAACCCTAACGCTAACCCTAACCCTAACCCTAATTCTAAGCGTAACTCTAAGCGTAACCCTAACCTAAAAGTCGAGAGTGGAGAGAGGAGGCGGTGTGGCAGAACAGAGAGAACTAGGCCAGCCCTTTGTGGGCTGGCACCTTTCCTCTTTCGATTCCTTTTCCAAGAGGGATCTTGGTCCGCCTTCAATTCTTGGCTGAAAAATGGCAATTTCCCACCCCACTGGTGCCAAGAAAAAAGGTGGCAGCCTTGGGTTCTCAGGCGCTAATGATGCTGCGCCATGACCAGTAAAAAGACACGCAAACCCTAATCCTAACACAAAAGAGAAGCCTAACCCTAACCCTAACGCTAACCCTAACCCTAACCCTAATTCTAAGCGTAACTCTAAGCGTAACCCTAACCCAGGAGTCGAGAGTGGAGAGAGGAGGGGGTGTGGCGGAACAAAGAGAACTAGGCCAGCCCTTTGTGGGCTGGCACCTTTCCTCTTTCGATTCCTTTTCCAAGAGGGATCTTGGTCCGCCTTCAATTCTTGGCTGAAAAATGGCAATTTCCCACCCCACTGGTGCCAAGGAGGGACTGAGCTTTGTGCCAAGAAAAAAGGTGGCAGCCTTGGGCTCTCAGGAGCTAATGATGCTGCGCCATGACCAGTAAAAAGGCACGCAAACCCTGAGCCTAACACAAAAGAGAAGCCTAACCCTAACCCTAACGCTAACCCTAACCCTAACCCTAATTCTAGGCGTAACTAGAAGCGTAACCCTAACCCAGGAGTCGAGAGTGGAGAGAGGAGGCGGTGTGGCGGAACAGAGAGAACTAGGCCAGCCCTTTGTGGGCTGGCACCTTTCCTCTTTCGATTCCTTTTCCAAGAGGGATCTTGGTCCGCCTTCAATTCTTGGCTGAAAAATGGCAATTTCCCACCCCACTTGTGCCAAGGAGGGACTGAGCTTTGTGCCAAGAAAAAAGGTGGCAGCCTTGGGCTCTCAGGCGCTAATGATGCTGCGCCATGACCAGTAAAAAGGCTCGCAAACCCTGAGCCTAACACAAAAGAGAAGCCTAACCCTAACCCTAAAGCTAACCCTAACCCTAACCCTAATTCTAAGCGTAACTCTAAGCGTAACCCTAACCCAAAAGTCGAGAGTGGAGAGAGGAGGGGGTGTGGCGGAACAGAGAGAACTAGGCCAGCCCTTTGTGGGCTGGCACCTTTCCTCTTTCGATTCCTTTTCCAAGAGGGATCTTGGTCCGCCTTCAATTCTTGGCTGAAAAATGGCAATTTACCACCCCACTGGTGCCAAGGAGGGACTGAGCTTTGTGCCAAGAAAAAAGGTGGCAGCCTTGGGCTCTCAGGCGCTAATGATGCTGCGCCATAACCAGTTAAAATAAACCCACACCCTAATCCTAACACAAAAGAGAAGCCTAACCCTAACCCTAACCCTAACCCTAATTCTAGGCGTAACTCTAAGCGTAACCCTAACCCAGGAGTCGAGAGTGGAGAGAGGAGGCGGTGTGGCGGAACAGAGAGAACTAGGCCAGCCCTTTGTGGGCTGGCACTTTTCCTCTTTCGATTCCTTTTCCAAGAGGGATCTTGGTCCGCCTTCAATTCTTGGCTGAAAAATGGCAATTTCCCACCCCACTGGTGCCAAGGAGGGACTGAGCTTAGTGCCAAGAAAAAAGGTGGCAGCCTTGGGCTCTCAGGCGCTAATGATGCTGCGCCATGACCAGTTAAAATAAACCCAAACCCTAATCCTAACACAAAAGAGAAGCCTAACCCTAACCCTAAAGCTAACCCTAACCCTAACCCTAATTCTAAGCGTAACTCTAAGCGTAACCCTAACCCAAAAGTCGAGAGTGGAGAGAGGAGGGGGTGTGGCGGAACAGAGAGAACTAGGCCAGCCCTTTGTGGGCTGGCACCTTTCCTCTTTCGATTCCTTTTCCAAGAGGGATCTTGGTCCGCCTTCAATTCTTGGCTGAAAAATGGCAATTTCGCACCCCACTTGTGCCAAGGAGGGACTGAGCTTTGTGCCAAGAAAAAAGGTGGCAGCCTTGGGTTCTCAGGCGCTAATGATGCTGCGCCATGACCAGTTAAAATAAACCCAAACCCTAATCCTGACACAAAAGAGAAGCCTAACCCTAACCCTAACGCTAACCCTAACCCTAACCCTAATTCTAAGCGTAACTTTAAGCGTAACCCTAACCTAAAAGTCGAGAGTGGAGAGAGGAGGCGGTGTGGCAGAACAGAGAGAACTAGGCCAGCCCTTTGTGGGCTGGCACCTTTCCTCTTTCGATTCCTTTTCCAAGAGGGATCTTGGTCCGCCTTCAATTCTTGGCTGAAAAATGGCAATTTCCCACCCCACTTGTGCCAAGGAGGGACTGAGCTTTGTGCCAAGAAAAAAGGTGGCAGCCTTGGGCTCTCAGGCGCTAATGATGCTGCGCCATGACCAGTTAAAATAAACCCACACCCTAATCCTAACACAAAAGAGAAGCCTAAACCTAACCCTAACGCTAACCCTAACCCTAACCCTAATTCTAAGCGTAACTAGAAGCGTGACCCTAACCCAGGAGTCGAGAGTGGAGAGAGGAGGGGGTGTGGCGGAACAGAGAGAACTAGGCCAGCCCGTTGTGGGCTGGCACCTTTCCTCTTTCGATTCCTTTTCCAAGAGGGATCTTGGTCCGCCTTCAATTCTTGGCTGAAAAATGGCAATTTCCCACCCCACTGGTGCCAAGGAGGGACTGAGCTTTGTGCCAAGAAAAAAGGTGGCAGCCTTGGGCTCTCAGGCGCTAATGATGCTGCGCCATGACCAGTAAAAAGGCACGCAAACCCTGAGCCTAACACAAAAGAGAAGCCTAACCCTAACCCTAACGCTAACCCTAACCCTAACCCTAATTCTAGGCGTAACTAGAAGCGTAACCCTAACCCAGGAGTCGAGAGTGGAGAGAGGAGGCGGTGTGGCGGAACAGAGAGAACTAGGCCAGCCCTTTGTGGGCTGGCACCTTTCCTCTTTCGATTCCTTTTCCAAGAGGGATCTTGGTCCGCCTTCAATTCTTGGCTGAAAAATGGCAATTTCCCACCCCACTTGTGCCAAGGAGGGACTGAGCTTTGTGCCAAGAAAAAAGGTGGCAGCCTTGGGCTCTCAGGCGCTAATGATGCTGCGCCATGACCAGTTAAAATAAACCCAAACCCTGAGCCTAACACAAAAGAGAAGCCTAACCCTAACCCTAAAGCTAACCCTAACCCTAACCCTAATTCTAAGCGTAATTCTAAGCGTAACCCTAACCCAAAAGTCGAGAGTGGAGAGAGGAGGGGGTGTGGCGGAACAGAGAGAACTAGGCCAGCCCTTTGTGGGCTGGCACCTTTCCTCTTTCGATTCCTTTTCCAAGAGGGATCTTGGTCCGCCTTCAATTCTTGGCTGAAAAATGGCAATTTCCCACCCCACTGGTGCCAAGGAGGGACTGAGCTTTGTGCCAAGAAAAAAGGTGGCAGCCTTGGGTTCTCAGGCGCTAATGATGCTGCGCCATGACCAGTTAAAATAAACCCAAACCCTAATCCTAACACAAAAGAGAAGCCTAACCCTAACCCTAACGCTAACCCTAACCCTAACCCTAATTCTAAGCGTAACTCTAAGCGTAACCCTAACCTAAAAGTCGAGAGTGGAGAGAGGAGGCGGTGTGGCAGAACAGAGAGAACTAGGCCAGCCCTTTGTGGGCTGGCACCTTTCCTCTTTCGATTCCTTTTCCAAGAGGGATCTTGGTCCGCCTTCAATTCTTGGCTGAAAAATGGCAATTTCCCACCCCACTGGTGCCAAGAAAAAAGGTGGCAGCCTTGGGCTCTCAGGCGCTAATGATGCTGCGCCATGACCAGTAAAAAGACATACAAACCCTAATCCTAACACAAAAGAGAAGCCTAACCCTAACCCTAACGCTAACCCTAACCCTAACCCTAATTCTAAGCGTAACTCTAAGCGTAACCCTAACCTAAAAGTCGAGAGTGGAGAGAGGAGGCGGTGTGGCAGAACAGAGAGAACTAGGCCAGACCTTTGTGGGCTGGCACCTTTCCTCTTTCGATTCCTTTTCCAAGAGGGATCTTGGTCCGCCTTCAATTCTTGGCTGAAAAATGGCAATTTCCCACCCCACTGGTGCCAAGGAGGGACTGAGCTTTGTGCCAAGAAAAAAGGTGGCAGCCTTGGGTTCTCAGGCGCTAATGATGCTGCGCCATGACCAGTTAAAATAAACCCACACCCTAATCCTAACACAAAAGAGAAGCCTAAACCTAACCCTAACGCTAACCCTAACCCTAACCCTAATTCTAAGCGTAACTCGAAGCGTGACCCTAACCCAGGAGTCGAGAGTGGAGAGAGGAGGGGGTGTGGCGGAACAGAGAGAACTAGGCCAGCCCTTTGTGAGCTGGCACCTTTCCTCTTTCGATTCCTTTTCCAAGAGGGATCTTGGTCCGCCTTCAATTCTTGGCTGAAAAATGGCAATTTCCCACCCCACTGGTGCCAAGAAAAAAGGTGGCAGCCTTGGGTTCTCAGGCGCTAATGATGCTGCGCCATGACCAGTAAAAAGACACGCAAACCCTAATCCTAACACAAAAGAGAAGCCTAACCCTAACCCTAACGCTAACCCTAACCCTAACCCTAATTCTAAGCGTAACTCTAAGCGTAACCCTAACCCAGGAGTCGAGAGTGGAGAGAGGAGGGGGTGTGGCGGAACAAAGAGAACTAGGCCAGCCCTTTGTGGGCTGGCACCTTTCCTCTTTCGATTCCTTTTCCAAGAGGGATCTTGGTCCGCCTTCAATTCTTGGCTGAAAAATGGCAATTTCCCACCCCACTGGTGCCAAGGAGGGACTGAGCTTTGTGCCAAGAAAAAAGGTGGCAGCCTTGGGCTCTCAGGCGCTAATGATGCTGCGCCATGACCAGTAAAAAGGCACGCAAACCCTGAGCCTAACAAAAAAGAGAAGCCTAACCCTAACCCTAACGCTAACCCTAACCCTAACCCTAATTCTAGGCGTAACTAGAAGCGTAACCCTAACCCAGGAGTCGAGAGTGGAGAGAGGAGGCGGTGTGGCGGAACAGAGAGAACTAGGCCAGCCCTTTGTGGGCTGGCACCTTTCCTCTTTCGATTCCTTTTCCAAGAGGGATCTTGGTCCGCCTTCAATTCTTGGCTGAAAAATGGCAATTTCCCACCCCACTTGTGCCAAGGAGGGACTGAGCTTTGTGCCAAGAAAAAAGGTGGCAGCCTTGGGCTCTCAGGCGCTAATGATGCTGCGCCATGACCAGTTAAAATAAACCCAAACCCTAATCCTAACACAAAGGAGAAGCCTAACCCTAACCCTAAAGCTAACCCTAACCCTAACCCTAATTCTAAGCGTAACTCTAAGCGTAACCCTAACCCAAAAGTCGAGAGTGGAGAGAGGAGGGGGTGTGGCGGAACAGAGAGAACTAGGCCAGCCCTTTGTGGGCTGGCACCTTTCCTCTTTCGATTCCTTTTCCAAGAGGGATCTTGGTCCGCCTTCAATTCTTGGCTGAAAAATGGCAATTTCCCACCCCACTGGTGCCAAGGAGGGACTGAGCTTTGTGCCAAGAAAAAAGGTGGCAGCCTTGGGCTCTCAGGCGCTAATGATGCTGCGCCATGACCAGTAAAAAGACATGCAAACCCTGAGCCTAACACAAAAGAGAAGCCTAACCCTAACCCTAACGCTAACCCTAACCCTAACCCTAATTCTAAGCGTAACCCTAGGCGTAACCCTAACCCAGGAGTCGAGAGTGGAGAGAGGAGGGGCTCTGGCAGAATAGAGAGAAGTAGGCCAGCGCTTTGTGGGCTGGCACCTTTCCTCTTTCGATTCCTTTTCCAAGAGGGATCTTGGTCCGCCTTCAATTCTTGGCTGAAAAATGGAAATTTCCCACCCCACTGGTGCCAAGGAGGGACTGAGCTTTGTGCCAAGAAAAAAGGTGGCAGCCTTGGGTTCTCAGGCGCTAATGATGCTGCGCCATGACCAGTTAAAATAAACCCACACCCTAATCCTAACACAAAAGAGAAGCCTAAACCTAACCCTAACGCTAACCCTAACCCTAACCCTAATTCTAAGCGTAACTCGAAGCGTGACCCTAACCCAGGAGTCGAGAGTGGAGAGAGGAGGGGGTGTGGCGGAACAGAGAGAACTAGGCCAGCCCTTTGTGGGCTGGCACCTTTCCTCTTTCGATTCCTTTTCCAAGAGGGATCTTGGTCCGCCTTCAATTCTTGGCTGAAAAATGGCAATTTCCCACCCCACTGGTGCCAAGAAAAAAGGTGGCAGCCTTGGGTTCTCAGGCGCTAATGATGCTGCGCCATGACCAGTAAAAAGACACGCAAACCCTAATCCTAACACAAAAGAGAAGCCTAACCCTAACCCTAACGCTAACCCTAACCCTAACCCTAATTCTAAGCGTAACTCTAAGCGTAACCCTAACCCAGGAGTCGAGAGTGGAGAGAGGAGGGGGTGTGGCGGAACAAAGAGAACTAGGCCAGCCCTTTGTGGGCTGGCACCTTTCCTCTTTCGATTCCTTTTCCAAGAGGGATCTTGGTCCGCCTTCAATTCTTGGCTGAAAAATGGCAATTTCCCACCCCACTGGTGCCAAGGAGGGACTGAGCTTTGTGCCAAGAAAAAAGGTGGCAGCCTTGGGCTCTCAGGCGCTAATGATGCTGCGCCATGACCAGTAAAAAGGCACGCAAACCCTGAGCCTAACAAAAAAGAGAAGCCTAACCCTAACCCTAACGCTAACCCTAACCCTAACCCTAATTCTAGGCGTAACTAGAAGCGTAACCCTAACCCAGGAGTCGAGAGTGGAGAGAGGAGGCGGTGTGGCGGAACAGAGAGAACTAGGCCAGCCCTTTGTGGGCTGGCACCTTTCCTCTTTCGATTCCTTTTCCAAGAGGGATCTTGGTCCGCCTTCAATTCTTGGCTGAAAAATGGCAATTTCCCACCCCACTTGTGCCAAGGAGGGACTGAGCTTTGTGCCAAGAAAAAAGGTGGCAGCCTTGGGCTCTCAGGCGCTAATGATGCTGCGCCATGACCAGTTAAAATAAACCCAAACCCTAATCCTAACACAAAAGAGAAGCCTAACCCTAACCCTAAAGCTAACCCTAACCCTAACCCTAATTCTAAGCGTAACTCTAAGCGTAACCCTAACCCAAAAGTCGAGAGTGGAGAGAGGAGGGGGTGTGGCGGAACAGAGAGAACTAGGCCAGCCCTTTGTGGGCTGGCACCTTTCCTCTTTCGATTCCTTTTCCAAGAGGGATCTTGGTCCGCCTTCAATTCTTGGCTGAAAAATGGCAATTTCCCACCCCACTGGTGCCAAGGAGGGACTGAGCTTTGTGCCAAGAAAAAAGGTGGCAGCCTTGGGCTCTCAGGCGCTAATGATGCTGCGCCATGACCAGTAAAAAGACATGCAAACCCTGAGCCTAACACAAAAGAGAAGCCTAACCCTAACCCTAACGCTAACCCTAACCCTAACCCTAATTCTAAGCGTAACCCTAGGCGTAACCCTAACCCAGGAGTCGAGAGTGGAGAGAGGAGGGGCTCTGGCAGAATAGAGAGAAGTAGGCCAGCGCTTTGTGGGCTGGCACCTTTCCTCTTTCGATTCCTTTTCCAAGAGGGATCTTGGTCCGCCTTCAATTCTTGGCTGAAAAATGGCAATTTCCCACCCCACTGGTGCCAAGGAGGGACTGAGTTTTGTGCCAAGAAAAAAGGTGGCAGCCTTGGGTTCTCAGGCGCTAATGATGCTGCGCCATGACCAGTTAAAATAAACCCAAACCCTAATCCTAACACAAAAGAGAAGCCTAACCCTAACCCTAACGCTAACCCTAACCCTAACCCTAATTCTAAGCGTAACTCTAAGCGTAACCCTAACCTAAAAGTCGAGAGTGGAGAGAGGAGGCGGTGTGGCAGAACAGAGAGAACTAGGCCAGCCCTTTGTGGGCTGGCACCTTTCCTCTTTCGATTCCTTTTCCAAGAGGGATCTTGGTCCGCCTTCAATTCTTGGCTGAAAAATGGCAATTTCCCACCCCACTGGTGCCAAGAAAAAAGGTGGCAGCCTTGGGTTCTCAGGCGCTAATGATGCTGCGCCATGACCAGTAAAAAGACACGCAAACCCTAATCCTAACACAAAAGAGAAGCCTAACCCTAACCCTAACGCTAACCCTAACCCTAACCCTAATTCTAAGCGTAACTCTAAGCGTAACCCTAACCCAGGAGTCGAGAGTGGAGAGAGGAGGGGGTGTGGCGGAACAAAGAGAACTAGGCCAGCCCTTTGTGGGCTGGCACCTTTCCTCTTTCGATTCCTTTTCCAAGAGGGATCTTGGTCCGCCTTCAATTCTTGGCTGAAAAATGGCAATTTCCCACCCCACTGGTGCCAAGGAGGGACTGAGCTTTGTGCCAAGAAAAAAGGTGGCAGCCTTGGGCTCTCAGGCGCTAATGATGCTGCGCCATGACCAGTAAAAAGGCACGCAAACCCTGAGCCTAACACAAAAGAGAAGCCTAACCCTAACCCTAACGCTAACCCTAACCCTAACCCTAATTCTAGGCGTAACTAGAAGCGTAACCCTAACCCAGGAGTCGAGAGTGGAGAGAGGAGGCGGTGTGGCGGAACAGAGAGAACTAGGCCAGCCCTTTGTGGGCTGGCACCTTTCCTCTTTCGATTCCTTTTCCAAGAGGGATCTTGGTCCGCCTTCAATTCTTGGCTGAAAAATGGCAATTTCCCACCCCACTTGTGCCAAGGAGGGACTGAGCTTTGTGCCAAGAAAAAAGGTGGCAGCCTTGGGCTCTCAGGCGCTAATGATGCTGCGCCATGACCAGTTAAAATAAACCCAAACCCTGAGCCTAACACAAAAGAGAAGCCTAACCCTAACCCTAACGCTAACCCTAACCCTAACCCTAATTCTAAGCGTAATTCTAAGCGTAACCCTAACCTAAAAGTCGAGAGTGGAGAGAGGAGGCGGTGTGGCGGAACAGAGAGAACTAGGCCAGCCCTTTGTGGGCTGGCACCTTTCCTCTTTCAATTCCTTTTCCAAGAGGGATCTTGGTCCGCCTTCAATTCTTGGCTGAAAAATGGCAATTTCCCACCCCACTGGTGCCAAGGAGGGACTGAGCTTTGTGCCAAGAAAAAAGGTGGCAGCCTTGGGCTCTCAGGCGCTAATGATGCTGCGCCATGACCAGTAAAAAGACATACAAACCCTAAGCCTAACACAAAAGAGAAGCCTAACCCTAACCCTAACGCTAACCCTAACCCTAACCCTAATTCTAGGCGTAACTCGAAGCGTAACCCTAACCCAGGATTCGAGAGTGGAGAGACGAGGGGCTCTGGCAGAATAGAGAGAAGTAGGCCAGCGCTTTGTGGGCTGGCACCTTTCCTCTTTCGATTCCTTTTCCAAGAGGGATCTTGGTCCGCCTTCAATTCTTGGCTGAAAAATGGCAATTTCCCACCCCACTGGTGCCAAGGAGGGACTGAGCTTTGTGCCAAGAAAAAAGGTGGCAGCCTTGGGTTCTCAGGCGCTAATGATGCTGCGCCATGACCAGTTAAAATAAACCCACACCCTAATCCTAACACAAAAGAGAAGCCTAAACCTAACCCTAACGCTAACCCTAACCCTAACCCTAATTCTAAGCGTAACTCGAAGCGTGACCCTAACCCAGGAGTCGAGAGTGGAGAGAGGAGGGGGTGTGGCGGAACAGAGAGAACTAGGCCAGCCCTTTGTGGGCTGGCACCTTTCCTCTTTCGATTCCTTTTCCAAGAGGGATCTTGGTCCGCCTTCAATTCTTGGCTGAAAAATGGCAATTTCCCACCCCACTGGTGCCAAGAAAAAAGGTGGCAGCCTTGGGTTCTCAGGCGCTAATGATGCTGCGCCATGACCAGTAAAAAGACACGCAAACCCTAATCCTAACACAAAAGAGAAGCCTAACCCTAACCCTAACGCTAACCCTAACCCTAACCCTAATTCTAAGCGTAACTCTAAGCGTAACCCTAACCCAGGAGTCGAGAGTGGAGAGAGGAGGGGGTGTGGCGGAACAAAGAGAACTAGGCCAGCCCTTTGTGGGCTGGCACCTTTCCTCTTTCGATTCCTTTTCCAAGAGGGATCTTGGTCCGCCTTCAATTCTTGGCTGAAAAATGGCAATTTCCCACCCCACTGGTGCCAAGGAGGGACTGAGCTTTGTGCCAAGAAAAAAGGTGGCAGCCTTGGGCTCTCAGGCGCTAATGATGCTGCGCCATGACCAGTAAAAAGGCTCGCAAACCCTGAGCCTAACACAAAAGAGAAGCCTAACCCTAACCCTAAAGCTAACCCTAACCCTAACCCTAATTCTAAGCGTAACTCTAAGCGTAACCCTAACCCAAAAGTCGAGAGTGGAGAGAGGAGGGGGTGTGGCGGAACAGAGAGAACTAGGCCAGCCCTTTGTGGGCTGGCACCTTTCCTCTTTCGATTCCTTTTCCAAGAGGGATCTTGGTCCGCCTTCAATTCTTGGCTGAAAAATGGCAATTTCCCACCCCACTGGTGCCAAGGAGGGACTGAGCTTTGTGCCAAGAAAAAAGGTGGCAGCCTTGGGTTCTCAGGCGCTAATGATGCTGCGCCATGACCAGTTAAAATAAACCCAAACCCTAATCCTAACACAAAAGAGAAGCCTAACCCTAACCCTAACGCTAACCCTAACCCTAACCCTAATTCTAAGCGTAACTCTAAGCGTAACCCTAACCTAAAAGTCGAGAGTGGAGAGAGGAGGCGGTGTGGCAGAACAGAGAGAACTAGGCCAGCCCTTTGTGGGCTGGCACCTTTCCTCTTTCGATTCCTTTTCCAAGAGGGATCTTGGTCCGCCTTCAATTCTTGGCTGAAAAATGGCAATTTCCCACCCCACTGGTGCCAAGGAGGGACTGAGCTTTGTGCCAAGAAAAAAGGTGGCAGCCTTGGGCTCTCAGGCGCTAATGATGCTGCGCCATGACCAGTTAAAATAAACCCACACCCTAATCCTAACACAAAAGAGAAGCCTAAACCTAACCCTAACGCTAACCCTAACCCTAACCCTAATTCTAAGCGTAACTAGAAGCGTGACCCTAACCCAGGAGTCGAGAGTGGAGAGAGGAGGGGGTGTGGCGGAACAGAGAGAACTAGGCCAGCCCTTTGTGGGCTGGCACCTTTCCTCTTTCGATTCCTTTTCCAAGAGGGATCTTGGTCCGCCTTCAATTCTTGGCTGAAAAATGGCAATTTCCCACCCCACTGGTGCCAAGGAGGGACTGAGCTTTGTGCCAAGAAAAAAGGTGGCAGCCTTGGGCTCTCAGGCGCTAATGATGCTGTGCCATGACTAGTAAAAAGGCACGCAAACCCTGAGCCTAACACAAAAGAGAAGCCTAACCCTAACCCTAACGCTAACCCTAACCCTAACCCTAATTCTAGGCGTAACTAGAAGCGTAACCCTAACCCAGGAGTCGAGAGTGGAGAGAGGAGGCGGTGTGGCGGAACAGAGAGAACTAGGCCAGCCCTTTGTGGGCTGGCACCTTTCCTCTTTCGATTCCTTTTCCAAGAGGGATCTTGGTCCGCCTTCAATTCTTGGCTGAAAAATGGCAATTTCCCACCCCACTTGTGCCAAGGAGGGACTGAGCTTTGTGCCAAGAAAAAAGGTGGCAGCCTTGGGCTCTCAGGCGCTAATGATGCTGCGCCATGACCAGTTAAAATAAACCCAAACCCGAAGCCTAACCCTAACCCTAAAGCTAACCCTAACCCTAACCCTAATTCTAAGCGTAATTCTAAGCGTAACCCTAACCCAAAAGTCGAGAGTGGAGAGAGGAGGGGGTGTGGCGGAACAGAGAGAACTAGGCCAGCCCTTTGTGGGCTGGCACCTTTCCTCTTTCGATTCCTTTTCCAAGAGGGATCTTGGTCCGCCTTCAATTCTTGGCTGAAAAATGGCAATTTCCCACCCCACTGGTGCCAAGGAGGGACTGAGCTTTGTGCCAAGAAAAAAGGTGGCAGCCTTGGGTTCTCAGGCGCTAATGATGCTGCGCCATGACCAGTTAAAATAAACCCAAACCCTAATCCTAACACAAAAGAGAAGCCTAACCCTAACCCTAACGCTAACCCTAACCCTAACCCTAATTCTAAGCGTAACTCTAAGCGTAACCCTAACCTAAAAGTCGAGAGTGGAGAGAGGAGGCGGTGTGGCAGAACAGAGAGAACTAGGCCAGCCCTTTGTGGGCTGGCACCTTTCCTCTTTCGATTCCTTTTCCAAGAGGGATCTTGGTCCGCCTTCAAT
Source organism: Pithys albifrons albifrons (assembly GCF_047495875.1). Classification (NCBI taxonomy): domain Eukaryota; kingdom Metazoa; phylum Chordata; class Aves; order Passeriformes; family Thamnophilidae; genus Pithys; species Pithys albifrons. The sequence goes on from NC_092466.1 coordinate 11,040,573, forward strand.
TCTTGGCTGAAAAATGGCAATTTCCCACCCCACTGGTGCCAAGAAAAAAGGTGGCAGCCTTGGGTTCTCAGGCGCTAATGATGCTGCGCCATGACCAGTAAAAAGACATACAAACCCTAATCCTAACACAAAAGAGAAGCCTAACCCTAACCCTAACGCTAACCCTAACCCTAACCCTAATTCTAAGCGTAACTCTAAGCGTAACCCTAACCTAAAAGTCGAGAGTGGAGAGAGGAGGCGGTGTGGCAGAACAGAGAGAACTAGGCCAGCCCTTTGTGGGCTGGCACCTTTCCTCTTTCGATTCCTTTTCCAAGAGGGATCTTGGTCCGCCTTCAATTCTTGGCTGAAAAATGGCAATTTCCCACCCCACTGGTGCCAAGGAGGGACTGAGCTTTGTGCCAAGAAAAAAGGTGGCAGCCTTGGGTTCTCAGGCGCTAATGATGCTGCGCCATGACCAGTTAAAATAAACCCACACCCTAATCCTAACACAAAAGAGAAGCCTAAACCTAACCCTAACGCTAACCCTAACCCTAACCCTAATTCTAAGCGTAACTCGAAGCGTGACCCTAACCCAGGAGTCGAGAGTGGAGAGAGGAGGGGGTGTGGCGGAACAGAGAGAACTAGGCCAGCCCTTTGTGGGCTGGCACCTTTCCTCTTTCGATTCCTTTTCCAAGAGGGATCTTGGTCCGCCTTCAATTCTTGGCTGAAAAATGGCAATTTCCCACCCCACTGGTGCCAAGAAAAAAGGTGGCAGCCTTGGGTTCTCAGGCGCTAATGATGCTGCGCCATGACCAGTAAAAAGACACGCAAACCCTAATCCTAACACAAAAGAGAAGCCTAACCCTAACCCTAACGCTAACCCTAACCCTAACCCTAATTCTAAGCGTAACTCTAAGCGTAACCCTAACCCAGGAGTCGAGAGTGGAGAGAGGAGGGGGTGTGGCGGAACAAAGAGAACTAGGCCAGCCCTTTGTGGGCTGGCACCTTTCCTCTTTCGATTCCTTTTCCAAGAGGGATCTTGGTCCGCCTTCAATTCTTGGCTGAAAAATGGCAATTTCCCACCCCACTGGTGCCAAGGAGGGACTGAGCTTTGTGCCAAGAAAAAAGGTGGCAGCCTTGGGCTCTCAGGCGCTAATGATGCTGCGCCATGACCAGTAAAAAGGCACGCAAACCCTGAGCCTAACAAAAAAGAGAAGCCTAACCCTAACCCTAACGCTAACCCTAACCCTAACCCTAATTCTAAGCGTAACCCTAGGCGTAACCCTAACCCAGGAGTCGAGAGTGGAGAGAGGAGGCGGTGTGGCGGAACAGAGAGAACTAGGCCAGCCCTTTGTGGGCTGGCACCTTTCCTCTTTCGATTCCTTTTCCAAGAGGGATCTTGGTCCGCCTTCAATTCTTGGCTGAAAAATGGCAATTTCCCACCCCACTTGTGCCAAGGAGGGACTGAGCTTTGTGCCAAGAAAAAAGGTGGCAGCCTTGGGCTCTCAGGCGCTAATGATGCTGCGCCATGACCAGTTAAAATAAACCCAAACCCTAATCCTAACACAAAAGAGAAGCCTAACCCTAACCCTAAAGCTAACCCTAACCCTAACCCTAATTCTAAGCGTAACTCTAAGCGTAACCCTAACCCAAAAGTCGAGAGTGGAGAGAGGAGGGGGTGTGGCGGAACAGAGAGAACTAGGCCAGCCCTTTGTGGGCTGGCACCTTTCCTCTTTCGATTCCTTTTCCAAGAGGGATCTTGGTCCGCCTTCAATTCTTGGCTGAAAAATGGAAATTTCCCACCCCACTGGTGCCAAGGAGGGACTGAGCTTTGTGCCAAGAAAAAAGGTGGCAGCCTTGGGCTCTCAGACGCTAATGATGCTGCGCCATGACCAGTAAAAAGACATGCAAACCCTAAGCCTAACACAAAAGAGAAGCCTAACCCTAACCCTAACGCTAACCCTAACCCTAACCCTAATTCTAAGCGTAACACTAGGCGTAACCCTAACCCAGGAGTCGAGAGTGGAGAGAGGAGGGGCTCTGGCAGAATAGAGAGAAGTAGGCCAGCGCTTTGTGGGCTGGCACCTTTCCTCTTTCGATTCCTTTTCCAAGAGGGATCTTGGTCCGCCTTCAATTCTTGGCTGAAAAATGGCAATTTCCCACCCCACTGGTGCCAAGGAGGGACTGAGTTTTGTGCCAAGAAAAAAGGTGGCAGCCTTGGGTTCTCAGGCGCTAATGATGCTGCGCCATGACCAGTTAAAATAAACCCAAACCCTAATCCTAACACAAAAGAGAAGCCTAACCCTAACCCTAACGCTAACCCTAACCCTAACCCTAATTCTAAGCGTAACTCTAAGCGTAACCCTAACCTAAAAGTCGAGAGTGGAGAGAGGAGGCGGTGTGGCAGAACAGAGAGAACTAGGCCAGCCCTTTGTGGGCTGGCACCTTTCCTCTTTCGATTCCTTTTCCAAGAGGGATCTTGGTCCGCCTTCAATTCTTGGCTGAAAAATGGCAATTTCCCACCCCACTGGTGCCAAGAAAAAAGGTGGCAGCCTTGGGTTCTCAGGCGCTAATGATGCTGCGCCATGACCAGTAAAAAGACACGCAAACCCTAATCCTAACACAAAAGAGAAGCCTAACCCTAACCCTAACGCTAACCCTAACCCTAACCCTAATTCTAAGCGTAACTCTAAGCGTAACCCTAACCCAAAAGTCGAGAGTGGAGAGAGGAGGGGGTGTGGCGGAACAAAGAGAACTAGGCCAGCCCTTTGTGGGCTGGCACCTTTCCTCTTTCGATTCCTTTTCCAAGAGGGATCTTGGTCCGCCTTCAATTCTTGGCTGAAAAATGGCAATTTCCCACCCCACTGGTGCCAAGGAGGGACTGAGCTTTGTGCCAAGAAAAAAGGTGGCAGCCTTGGGCTCTCAGGCGCTAATGATGCTGCGCCATGACCAGTAAAAAGGCACGCAAACCCTGAGCCTAACACAAAAGAGAAGCCTAACCCTAACCCTAACGCTAACCCTAACCCTAACCCTAATTCTAGGCGTAACTAGAAGCGTAACCCTAACCCAGGAGTCGAGAGTGGAGAGAGGAGGCGGTGTGGCGGAACAGAGAGAACTAGGCCAGCCCTTTGTGGGCTGGCACCTTTCCTCTTTCGATTCCTTTTCCAAGAGGGATCTTGGTCCGCCTTCAATTCTTGGCTGAAAAATGGCAATTTCCCACCCCACTTGTGCCAAGGAGGGACTGAGCTTTGTGCCAAGAAAAAAGGTGGCAGCCTTGGGCTCTCAGGCGCTAATGATGCTGCGCCATGACCAGTTAAAATAAACCCAAACCCTGAGCCTAACACAAAAGAGAAGCCTAACCCTAACCCTAACGCTAACCCTAACCCTAACCCTAATTCTAAGCGTAATTCTAAGCGTAACCCTAACCTAAAAGTCGAGAGTGGAGAGAGGAGGCGGTGTGGCGGAACAGAGAGAACTAGGCCAGCCCTTTGTGGGCTGGCACCTTTCCTCTTTCAATTCCTTTTCCAAGAGGGATCTTGGTCCGCCTTCAATTCTTGGCTGAAAAATGGCAATTTCCCACCCCACTGGTGCCAAGGAGGGACTGAGCTTTGTGCCAAGAAAAAAGGTGGCAGCCTTGGGCTCTCAGGCGCTAATGATGCTGCGCCATGACCAGTAAAAAGACATACAAACCCTAAGCCTAACACAAAAGAGAAGCCTAACCCTAACCCTAACGCTAACCCTAACCCTAACCCTAATTCTAAGCGTAACACTAGGCGTAACCCTAACCCAGGAGTCGAGAGTGGAGAGACGAGGGGCTCTGGCAGAATAGAGAGAAGTAGGCCAGCGCTTTGTGGGCTGGCACCTTTCCTCTTTCGATTCCTTTTCCAAGAGGGATCTTGGTCCGCCTTCAATTCTTGGCTGAAAAATGGCAATTTCCCACCCCACTGGTGCCAAGGAGGGACTGAGCTTTGTGCCAAGAAAAAAGGTGGCAGCCTTGGGTTCTCAGGCGCTAATGATGCTGCGCCATGACCAGTTAAAATAAACCCACACCCTAATCCTAACACAAAAGAGAAGCCTAAACCTAACCCTAACGCTAACCCTAACCCTAACCCTAATTCTAAGCGTAACTCGAAGCGTGACCCTAACCCAGGAGTCGAGAGTGGAGAGAGGAGGGGGTGTGGCGGAACAGAGAGAACTAGGCCAGCCCTTTGTGGGCTGGCACCTTTCCTCTTTCGATTCCTTTTCCAAGAGGGATCTTGGTCCGCCTTCAATTCTTGGCTGAAAAATGGCAATTTCCCACCCCACTGGTGCCAAGAAAAAAGGTGGCAGCCTTGGGTTCTCAGGCGCTAATGATGCTGCGCCATGACCAGTAAAAAGACACGCAAACCCTAATCCTAACACAAAAGAGAAGCCTAACCCTAACCCTAACGCTAACCCTAACCCTAACCCTAATTCTAAGCGTAACTCTAAGCGTAACCCTAACCCAGGAGTCGAGAGTGGAGAGAGGAGGGGGTGTGGCGGAACAAAGAGAACTAGGCCAGCCCTTTGTGGGCTGGCACCTTTCCTCTTTCGATTCCTTTTCCAAGAGGGATCTTGGTCCGCCTTCAATTCTTGGCTGAAAAATGGCAATTTCCCACCCCACTGGTGCCAAGGAGGGACTGAGCTTTGTGCCAAGAAAAAAGGTGGCAGCCTTGGGCTCTCAGGCGCTAATGATGCTGCGCCATGACCAGTAAAAAGGCACGCAAACCCTGAGCCTAACACAAAAGAGAAGCCTAACCCTAACCCTAACGCTAACCCTAACCCTAACCCTAATTCTAGGCGTAACTCGAAGCGTAACCCTAACCCAGGATTCGAGAGTGGAGAGAGGAGGCGGTGTGGCGGAACAGAGAGAACTAGGCCAGCCCTTTGTGGGCTGGCACCTTTCCTCTTTCGATTCCTTTTCCAAGAGGGATCTTGGTCCGCCTTCAATTCTTGGCTGAAAAATGGCAATTTCCCACCCCACTGGTGCCAAGGAGGGACTGAGCTTTGTGCCAAGAAAAAAGGTGGCAGCCTTGGGCTCTCAGGCGCTAATGATGCTGCGCCATGATTAGTAAAAAGGCTCGCAAACCCTGAGCCTAACACAAAAGAGAAGCCTAACCCTAACCCTAAAGCTAACCCTAACCCTAACCCTAATTCTAAGCGTAACTCGAAGCGTAACCCTAACCCAAAAGTCGAGAGTGGAGAGAGGAGGGGGTGTGGCGGAACAGAGAGAACTAGGCCAGCCCTTTGTGGGCTGGCACCTTTCCTCTTTCGATTCCTTTTCCAAGAGGGATCTTGGTCTGCCTTCAATTCTTGGCTGAAAAATGGCAATTCCCCACCCCACTGGTGCCAAGAAAAAAGGTGGCAGCCTTGGGTTCTCAGGCGCTAATGATGCTGCGCCATGACCAGTAAAAAGACACGCAAACCCTAATCCTAACACAAAAGAGAAGCCTAACCCTAACCCTAACGCTAACCCTAACCCTAACCCTAATTCTAAGCGTAACTCTAAGCGTAACCCTAACCCAGGAGTCGAGAGTGGAGAGAGGAGGGGGTGTGGCGGAACAAAGAGAACTAGGCCAGCCCTTTGTGGGCTGGCACCTTTCCTCTTTCGATTCCTTTTCCAAGAGGGATCTTGGTCCGCCTTCAATTCTTGGCTGAAAAATGGCAATTTCCCACCCCACTGGTGCCAAGGAGGGACTGAGCTTTGTGCCAAGAAAAAAGGTGGCAGCCTTGGGCTCTCAGGCGCTAATGATGCTGCGCCATGACCAGTAAAAAGGCACGCAAACCCTGAGCCTAACAAAAAAGAGAAGCCTAACCCTAACCCTAACGCTAACCCTAACCCTAACCCTAATTCTAGGCGTAACTAGAAGCGTAACCCTAACCCAGGAGTCGAGAGTGGAGAGAGGAGGCGGTGTGGCGGAACAGAGAGAACTAGGCCAGCCCTTTGTGGGCTGGCACCTTTCCTCTTTCGATTCCTTTTCCAAGAGGGATCTTGGTCCGCCTTCAATTCTTGGCTGAAAAATGGCAATTTCCCACCCCACTTGTGCCAAGGAGGGACTGAGCTTTGTGCCAAGAAAAAAGGTGGCAGCCTTGGGCTCTCAGGCGCTAATGATGCTGCGCCATGACCAGTTAAAATAAACCCAAACCCTAATCCTAACACAAAAGAGAAGCCTAACCCTAACCCTAAAGCTAACCCTAACCCTAACCCTAATTCTAAGCGTAACTCTAAGCGTAACCCTAACCCAAAAGTCGAGAGTGGAGAGAGGAGGGGGTGTGGCGGAACAGAGAGAACTAGGCCAGCCCTTTGTGGGCTGGCACCTTTCCTCTTTCGATTCCTTTTCCAAGAGGGATCTTGGTCCGCCTTCAATTCTTGGCTGAAAAATGGAAATTTCCCACCCCACTGGTGCCAAGGAGGGACTGAGCTTTGTGCCAAGAAAAAAGGTGGCAGCCTTGGGCTCTCAGGCGCTAATGATGCTGCGCCATGACCAGTAAAAAGACATGCAAACCCTGAGCCTAACACAAAAGAGAAGCCTAACCCTAACCCTAACGCTAACCCTAACCCTAACCCTAATTCTAAGCGTAACCCTAGGCGTAACCCTAACCCAGGAGTCGAGAATGGAGAGAGGAGGGGCTCTGGCAGAATAGAGAGAAGTAGGCCAGCGCTTTGTGGGCTGGCACCTTTCCTCTTTCGATTCCTTTTCCAAGAGGGATCTTGGTCCGCCTTCAATTCTTGGCTGAAAAATGGAAATTTCCCACCCCACTGGTGCCAAGGAGGGACTGAGCTTTGTGCCAAGAAAAAAGGTGGCAGCCTTGGGTTCTCAGGCGCTAATGATGCTGCGCCATGACCAGTTAAAATAAACCCACACCCTAATCCTAACACAAAAGAGAAGCCTAAACCTAACCCTAACGCTAACCCTAACCCTAACCCTAATTCTAAGCGTAACTCGAAGCGTGACCCTAACCCAGGAGTCGAGAGTGGAGAGAGGAGGGGGTGTGGCGGAACAGAGAGAACTAGGCCAGCCCTTTGTGGGCTGGCACCTTTCCTCTTTCGATTCCTTTTCCAAGAGGGATCTTGGTCCGCCTTCAATTCTTGGCTGAAAAATGGCAATTTCCCACCCCACTGGTGCCAAGAAAAAAGGTGGCAGCCTTGGGTTCTCAGGCGCTAATGATGCTGCGCCATGACCAGTAAAAAGACACGCAAACCCTAATCCTAACACAAAAGAGAAGCCTAACCCTAACCCTAACGCTAACCCTAACCCTAACCCTAATTCTAAGCGTAACTCTAAGCGTAACCCTAACCCAGGAGTCGAGAGTGGAGAGAGGAGGGGGTGTGGCGGAACAAAGAGAACTAGGCCAGCCCTTTGTGGGCTGGCACCTTTCCTCTTTCGATTCCTTTTCCAAGAGGGATCTTGGTCCGCCTTCAATTCTTGGCTGAAAAATGGCAATTTCCCACCCCACTGGTGCCAAGGAGGGACTGAGCTTTGTGCCAAGAAAAAAGGTGGCAGCCTTGGGCTCTCAGGCGCTAATGATGCTGCGCCATGACCAGTAAAAAGGCACGCAAACCCTGAGCCTAACACAAAAGAGAAGCCTAACCCTAACCCTAACGCTAACCCTAACCCTAACCCTAATTCTAGGCGTAACTAGAAGCGTAACCCTAACCCAGGAGTCGAGAGTGGAGAGAGGAGGCGGTGTGGCGGAACAGAGAGAACTAGGCCAGCCCTTTGTGGGCTGGCACCTTTCCTCTTTCGATTCCTTTTCCAAGAGGGATCTTGGTCCGCCTTCAATTCTTGGCTGAAAAATGGCAATTTCCCACCCCACTTGTGCCAAGGAGGGACTGAGCTTTGTGCCAAGAAAAAAGGTGGCAGCCTTGGGCTCTCAGGCGCTAATGATGCTGCGCCATGACCAGTTAAAATAAACCCAAACCCGAAGCCTAACCCTAACCCTAAAGCTAACCCTAACCCTAACCCTAATTCTAAGCGTAATTCTAAGCGTAACCCTAACCCAAAAGTCGAGAGTGGAGAGAGGAGGGGGTGTGGCGGAACAGAGAGAACTAGGCCAGCCCTTTGTGGGCTGGCACCTTTCCTCTTTCGATTCCTTTTCCAAGAGGGATCTTGGTCCGCCTTCAATTCTTGGCTGAAAAATGGCAATTTCCCACCCCACTGGTGCCAAGGAGGGACTGAGCTTTGTGCCAAGAAAAAAGGTGGCAGCCTTGGGTTCTCAGGCGCTAATGATGCTGCGCCATGACCAGTTAAAATAAACCCAAACCCTAATCCTAACACAAAAGAGAAGCCTAACCCTAACCCTAACGCTAACCCTAACACTAACCCTAATTCTAAGCGTAACTCTAAGCGTAACCCTAACCTAAAAGTCGAGAGTGGAGAGAGGAGGCGGTGTGGCAGAACAGAGAGAACTAGGCCAGCCCTTTGTGGGCTGGCACCTTTCCTCTTTCGATTCCTTTTCCAAGAGGGATCTTGGTCCGCCTTCAATTCTTGGCTGAAAAATGGCAATTTCCCACCCCACTGGTGCCAAGAAAAAAGGTGGCAGCCTTGGGTTCTCAGGCGCTAATGATGCTGCGCCATGACCAGTAAAAAGACATACAAACCCTAATCCTAACACAAAAGAGAAGCCTAACCCTAACCCTAACGCTAACCCTAACCCTAACCCTAATTCTAAGCGTAACTCTAAGCGTAACCCTAACCTAAAAGTCGAGAGTGGAGAGAGGAGGCGGTGTGGCAGAACAGAGAGAACTAGGCCAGCCCTTTGTGGGCTGGCACCTTTCCTCTTTCGATTCCTTTTCCAAGAGGGATCTTGGTCCGCCTTCAATTCTTGGCTGAAAAATGGCAATTTCCCACCCCACTGGTGCCAAGGAGGGACTGAGCTTTGTGCCAAGAAAAAAGGTGGCAGCCTTGGGTTCTCAGGCGCTAATGATGCTGCGCCATGACCAGTTAAAATAAACCCACACCCTAATCCTAACACAAAAGAGAAGCCTAAACCTAACCCTAACGCTAACCCTAACCCTAACCCTAATTCTAAGCGTAACTCGAAGCGTGACCCTAACCCAGGAGTCGAGAGTGGAGAGAGGAGGGGGTGTGGCGGAACAGAGAGAACTAGGCCAGCCCTTTGTGGGCTGGCACCTTTCCTCTTTCGATTCCTTTTCCAAGAGGGATCTTGGTCCGCCTTCAATTCTTGGCTGAAAAATGGCAATTTCCCACCCCACTGGTGCCAAGAAAAAAGGTGGCAGCCTTGGGTTCTCAGGCGCTAATGATGCTGCGCCATGACCAGTAAAAAGACACGCAAACCCTAATCCTAACACAAAAGAGAAGCCTAACCCTAACCCTAACGCTAACCCTAACCCTAACCCTAATTCTAAGCGTAACTCTAAGCGTAACCCTAACCCAAAAGTCGAGAGTGGAGAGAGGAGGGGGTGTGGCGGAACAAAGAGAACTAGGCCAGCCCTTTGTGGGCTGGCACCTTTCCTCTTTCGATTCCTTTTCCAAGAGGGATCTTGGTCCGCCTTCAATTCTTGGCTGAAAAATGGCAATTTCCCACCCCACTGGTGCCAAGGAGGGACTGAGCTTTGTGCCAAGAAAAAAGGTGGCAGCCTTGGGCTCTCAGGCGCTAATGATGCTGCGCCATGACCAGTAAAAAGGCACGCAAACCCTGAGCCTAACAAAAAAGAGAAGCCTAACCCTAACCCTAACGCTAACCCTAACCCTAACCCTAATTCTAAGCGTAACCCTAGGCGTAACCCTAACCCAGGAGTCGAGAGTGGAGAGAGGAGGCGGTGTGGCGGAACAGAGAGAACTAGGCCAGCCCTTTGTGGGCTGGCACCTTTCCTCTTTCGATTCCTTTTCCAAGAGGGATCTTGGTCCGCCTTCAATTCTTGGCTGAAAAATGGCAATTTCCCACCCCACTTGTGCCAAGGAGGGACTGAGCTTTGTGCCAAGAAAAAAGGTGGCAGCCTTGGGCTCTCAGGCGCTAATGATGCTGCGCCATGACCAGTTAAAATAAACCCAAACCCTAATCCTAACACAAAAGAGAAGCCTAACCCTAACCCTAAAGCTAACCCTAACCCTAACCCTAATTCTAAGCGTAACTCTAAGCGTAACCCTAACCCAAAAGTCGAGAGTGGAGAGAGGAGGGGGTGTGGCGGAACAGAGAGAACTAGGCCAGCCCTTTGTGGGCTGGCACCTTTCCTCTTTCGATTCCTTTTCCAAGAGGGATCTTGGTCCGCCTTCAATTCTTGGCTGAAAAATGGAAATTTCCCACCCCACTGGTGCCAAGGAGGGACTGAGCTTTGTGCCAAGAAAAAAGGTGGCAGCCTTGGGCTCTCAGACGCTAATGATGCTGCGCCATGACCAGTAAAAAGACATGCAAACCCTAAGCCTAACACAAAAGAGAAGCCTAACCCTAACCCTAACGCTAACCCTAACCCTAACCCTAATTCTAAGCGTAACACTAGGCGTAACCCTAACCCAGGAGTCGAGAGTGGAGAGAGGAGGGGCTCTGGCAGAATAGAGAGAAGTAGGCCAGCGCTTTGTGGGCTGGCACCTTTCCTCTTTCGATTCCTTTTCCAAGAGGGATCTTGGTCCGCCTTCAATTCTTGGCTGAAAAATGGCAATTTCCCACCCCACTGGTGCCAAGGAGGGACTGAGTTTTGTGCCAAGAAAAAAGGTGGCAGCCTTGGGTTCTCAGGCGCTAATGATGCTGCGCCATGACCAGTTAAAATAAACCCAAACCCTAATCCTAACACAAAAGAGAAGCCTAACCCTAACCCTAACGCTAACCCTAACCCTAACCCTAATTCTAAGCGTAACTCTAAGCGTAACCCTAACCTAAAAGTCGAGAGTGGAGAGAGGAGGCGGTGTGGCAGAACAGAGAGAACTAGGCCAGCCCTTTGTGGGCTGGCACCTTTCCTCTTTCGATTCCTTTTCCAAGAGGGATCTTGGTCCGCCTTCAATTCTTGGCTGAAAAATGGCAATTTCCCACCCCACTGGTGCCAAGAAAAAAGGTGGCAGCCTTGGGTTCTCAGGCGCTAATGATGCTGCGCCATGACCAGTAAAAAGACACGCAAACCCTAATCCTAACACAAAAGAGAAGCCTAACCCTAACCCTAACGCTAACCCTAACCCTAACCCTAATTCTAAGCGTAACTCTAAGCGTAACCCTAACCCAAAAGTCGAGAGTGGAGAGAGGAGGGGGTGTGGCGGAACAAAGAGAACTAGGCCAGCCCTTTGTGGGCTGGCACCTTTCCTCTTTCGATTCCTTTTCCAAGAGGGATCTTGGTCCGCCTTCAATTCTTGGCTGAAAAATGGCAATTTCCCACCCCACTGGTGCCAAGGAGGGACTGAGCTTTGTGCCAAGAAAAAAGGTGGCAGCCTTGGGCTCTCAGGCGCTAATGATGCTGCGCCATGACCAGTAAAAAGGCACGCAAACCCTGAGCCTAACACAAAAGAGAAGCCTAACCCTAACCCTAACGCTAACCCTAACCCTAACCCTAATTCTAGGCGTAACTAGAAGCGTAACCCTAACCCAGGAGTCGAGAGTGGAGAGAGGAGGCGGTGTGGCGGAACAGAGAGAACTAGGCCAGCCCTTTGTGGGCTGGCACCTTTCCTCTTTCGATTCCTTTTCCAAGAGGGATCTTGGTCCGCCTTCAATTCTTGGCTGAAAAATGGCAATTTCCCACCCCACTTGTGCCAAGGAGGGACTGAGCTTTGTGCCAAGAAAAAAGGTGGCAGCCTTGGGCTCTCAGGCGCTAATGATGCTGCGCCATGACCAGTTAAAATAAACCCAAACCCTGAGCCTAACACAAAAGAGAAGCCTAACCCTAACCCTAACGCTAACCCTAACCCTAACCCTAATTCTAAGCGTAATTCTAAGCGTAACCCTAACCTAAAAGTCGAGAGTGGAGAGAGGAGGCGGTGTGGCGGAACAGAGAGAACTAGGCCAGCCCTTTGTGGGCTGGCACCTTTCCTCTTTCAATTCCTTTTCCAAGAGGGATCTTGGTCCGCCTTCAATTCTTGGCTGAAAAATGGCAATTTCCCACCCCACTGGTGCCAAGGAGGGACTGAGCTTTGTGCCAAGAAAAAAGGTGGCAGCCTTGGGCTCTCAGGCGCTAATGATGCTGCGCCATGACCAGTAAAAAGACATACAAACCCTAAGCCTAACACAAAAGAGAAGCCTAACCCTAACCCTAACGCTAACCCTAACCCTAACCCTAATTCTAAGCGTAACACTAGGCGTAACCCTAACCCAGGAGTCGAGAGTGGAGAGACGAGGGGCTCTGGCAGAATAGAGAGAAGTAGGCCAGCGCTTTGTGGGCTGGCACCTTTCCTCTTTCGATTCCTTTTCCAAGAGGGATCTTGGTCCGCCTTCAATTCTTGGCTGAAAAATGGCAATTTCCCACCCCACTGGTGCCAAGGAGGGACTGAGCTTTGTGCCAAGAAAAAAGGTGGCAGCCTTGGGTTCTCAGGCGCTAATGATGCTGCGCCATGACCAGTTAAAATAAACCCACACCCTAATCCTAACACAAAAGAGAAGCCTAAACCTAACCCTAACGCTAACCCTAACCCTAACCCTAATTCTAAGCGTAACTCGAAGCGTGACCCTAACCCAGGAGTCGAGAGTGGAGAGAGGAGGGGGTGTGGCGGAACAGAGAGAACTAGGCCAGCCCTTTGTGGGCTGGCACCTTTCCTCTTTCGATTCCTTTTCCAAGAGGGATCTTGGTCCGCCTTCAATTCTTGGCTGAAAAATGGCAATTTCCCACCCCACTGGTGCCAAGAAAAAAGGTGGCAGCCTTGGGTTCTCAGGCGCTAATGATGCTGCGCCATGACCAGTAAAAAGACACGCAAACCCTAATCCTAACACAAAAGAGAAGCCTAACCCTAACCCTAACGCTAACCCTAACCCTAACCCTAATTCTAAGCGTAACTCTAAGCGTAACCCTAACCCAGGAGTCGAGAGTGGAGAGAGGAGGGGGTGTGGCGGAACAAAGAGAACTAGGCCAGCCCTTTGTGGGCTGGCACCTTTCCTCTTTCGATTCCTTTTCCAAGAGGGATCTTGGTCCGCCTTCAATTCTTGGCTGAAAAATGGCAATTTCCCACCCCACTGGTGCCAAGGAGGGACTGAGCTTTGTGCCAAGAAAAAAGGTGGCAGCCTTGGGCTCTCAGGCGCTAATGATGCTGCGCCATGACCAGTAAAAAGGCACGCAAACCCTGAGCCTAACACAAAAGAGAAGCCTAACCCTAACCCTAACGCTAACCCTAACCCTAACCCTAATTCTAGGCGTAACTCGAAGCGTAACCCTAACCCAGGATTCGAGAGTGGAGAGAGGAGGCGGTGTGGCGGAACAGAGAGAACTAGGCCAGCCCTTTGTGGGCTGGCACCTTTCCTCTTTCGATTCCTTTTCCAAGAGGGATCTTGGTCCGCCTTCAATTCTTGGCTGAAAAATGGCAATTTCCCACCCCACTGGTGCCAAGGAGGGACTGAGCTTTGTGCCAAGAAAAAAGGTGGCAGCCTTGGGCTCTCAGGCGCTAATGATGCTGCGCCATGATTAGTAAAAAGGCTCGCAAACCCTGAGCCTAACACAAAAGAGAAGCCTAACCCTAACCCTAAAGCTAACCCTAACCCTAACCCTAATTCTAAGCGTAACTCGAAGCGTAACCCTAACCCAAAAGTCGAGAGTGGAGAGAGGAGGGGGTGTGGCGGAACAGAGAGAACTAGGCCAGCCCTTTGTGGGCTGGCACCTTTCCTCTTTCGATTCCTTTTCCAAGAGGGATCTTGGTCTGCCTTCAATTCTTGGCTGAAAAATGGCAATTCCCCACCCCACTGGTGCCAAGAAAAAAGGTGGCAGCCTTGGGTTCTCAGGCGCTAATGATGCTGCGCCATGACCAGTAAAAAGACACGCAAACCCTAATCCTAACACAAAAGAGAAGCCTAACCCTAACCCTAACGCTAACCCTAACCCTAACCCTAATTCTAAGCGTAACTCTAAGCGTAACCCTAACCCAGGAGTCGAGAGTGGAGAGAGGAGGGGGTGTGGCGGAACAAAGAGAACTAGGCCAGCCCTTTGTGGGCTGGCACCTTTCCTCTTTCGATTCCTTTTCCAAGAGGGATCTTGGTCCGCCTTCAATTCTTGGCTGAAAAATGGCAATTTCCCACCCCACTGGTGCCAAGGAGGGACTGAGCTTTGTGCCAAGAAAAAAGGTGGCAGCCTTGGGCTCTCAGGCGCTAATGATGCTGCGCCATGACCAGTAAAAAGGCACGCAAACCCTGAGCCTAACAAAAAAGAGAAGCCTAACCCTAACCCTAACGCTAACCCTAACCCTAACCCTAATTCTAGGCGTAACTAGAAGCGTAACCCTAACCCAGGAGTCGAGAGTGGAGAGAGGAGGCGGTGTGGCGGAACAGAGAGAACTAGGCCAGCCCTTTGTGGGCTGGCACCTTTCCTCTTTCGATTCCTTTTCCAAGAGGGATCTTGGTCCGCCTTCAATTCTTGGCTGAAAAATGGCAATTTCCCACCCCACTTGTGCCAAGGAGGGACTGAGCTTTGTGCCAAGAAAAAAGGTGGCAGCCTTGGGCTCTCAGGCGCTAATGATGCTGCGCCATGACCAGTTAAAATAAACCCAAACCCTAATCCTAACACAAAAGAGAAGCCTAACCCTAACCCTAAAGCTAACCCTAACCCTAACCCTAATTCTAAGCGTAACTCTAAGCGTAACCCTAACCCAAAAGTCGAGAGTGGAGAGAGGAGGGGGTGTGGCGGAACAGAGAGAACTAGGCCAGCCCTTTGTGGGCTGGCACCTTTCCTCTTTCGATTCCTTTTCCAAGAGGGATCTTGGTCCGCCTTCAATTCTTGGCTGAAAAATGGAAATTTCCCACCCCACTGGTGCCAAGGAGGGACTGAGCTTTGTGCCAAGAAAAAAGGTGGCAGCCTTGGGCTCTCAGGCGCTAATGATGCTGCGCCATGACCAGTAAAAAGACATGCAAACCCTGAGCCTAACACAAAAGAGAAGCCTAACCCTAACCCTAACGCTAACCCTAACCCTAACCCTAATTCTAAGCGTAACCCTAGGCGTAACCCTAACCCAGGAGTCGAGAATGGAGAGAGGAGGGGCTCTGGCAGAATAGAGAGAAGTAGGCCAGCGCTTTGTGGGCTGGCACCTTTCCTCTTTCGATTCCTTTTCCAAGAGGGATCTTGGTCCGCCTTCAATTCTTGGCTGAAAAATGGAAATTTCCCACCCCACTGGTGCCAAGGAGGGACTGAGCTTTGTGCCAAGAAAAAAGGTGGCAGCCTTGGGTTCTCAGGCGCTAATGATGCTGCGCCATGACCAGTTAAAATAAACCCACACCCTAATCCTAACACAAAAGAGAAGCCTAAACCTAACCCTAACGCTAACCCTAACCCTAACCCTAATTCTAAGCGTAACTCGAAGCGTGACCCTAACCCAGGAGTCGAGAGTGGAGAGAGGAGGGGGTGTGGCGGAACAGAGAGAACTAGGCCAGCCCTTTGTGGGCTGGCACCTTTCCTCTTTCGATTCCTTTTCCAAGAGGGATCTTGGTCCGCCTTCAATTCTTGGCTGAAAAATGGCAATTTCCCACCCCACTGGTGCCAAGAAAAAAGGTGGCAGCCTTGGGTTCTCAGGCGCTAAAGATGCTGCGCCATGACCAGTAAAAAGACACGCAAACCCTAATCCTAACACAAAAGAGAAGCCTAACCCTAACCCTAACGCTAACCCTAACCCTAACCCTAATTCTAAGCGTAACTCTAAGCGTAACCCTAACCCAGGAGTCGAGAGTGGAGAGAGGAGGGGGTGTGGCGGAACAAAGAGAACTAGGCCAGCCCTTTGTGGGCTGGCACCTTTCCTCT
This sequence comes from Pithys albifrons albifrons, assembly GCF_047495875.1. NCBI lineage: Eukaryota > Metazoa > Chordata > Aves > Passeriformes > Thamnophilidae > Pithys > Pithys albifrons. The sequence continues at coordinate 11,056,438 of NC_092466.1, forward strand.
TTCGATTCCTTTTCCAAGAGGGATCTTGGTCCGCCTTCAATTCTTGGCTGAAAAATGGCAATTTCCCACCCCACTGGTGCCAAGGAGGGACTGAGCTTTGTGCCAAGAAAAAAGGTGGCAGCCTTGGGCTCTCAGGCGCTAATGATGCTGCGCCATGACCAGTAAAAAGGCACGCAAACCCTGAGCCTAACAAAAAAGAGAAGCCTAACCCTAACCCTAACGCTAACCCTAACCCTAACCCTAATTCTAGGCGTAACTAGAAGCGTAACCCTAACCCAGGAGTCGAGAGTGGAGAGAGGAGGCGGTGTGGCGGAACAGAGAGAACTAGGCCAGCCCTTTGTGGGCTGGCACCTTTCCTCTTTCGATTCCTTTTCCAAGAGGGATCTTGGTCCGCCTTCAATTCTTGGCTGAAAAATGGCAATTTCCCACCCCACTTGTGCCAAGGAGGGACTGAGCTTTGTGCCAAGAAAAAAGGTGGCAGCCTTGGGCTCTCAGGCGCTAATGATGCTGCGCCATGACCAGTTAAAATAAACCCAAACCCTAATCCTAACACAAAAGAGAAGCCTAACCCTAACCCTAAAGCTAACCCTAACCCTAACCCTAATTCTAAGCGTAACTCTAAGCGTAACCCTAACCCAAAAGTCGAGAGTGGAGAGAGGAGGGGGTGTGGCGGAACAGAGAGAACTAGGCCAGCCCTTTGTGGGCTGGCACCTTTCCTCTTTCGATTCCTTTTCCAAGAGGGATCTTGGTCCGCCTTCAATTCTTGGCTGAAAAATGGAAATTTCCCACCCCACTGGTGCCAAGGAGGGACTGAGCTTTGTGCCAAGAAAAAAGGTGGCAGCCTTGGGCTCTCAGGCGCTAATGATGCTGCGCCATGACCAGTAAAAAGACATGCAAACCCTGAGCCTAACACAAAAGAGAAGCCTAACCCTAACCCTAACGCTAACCCTAACCCTAACCCTAATTCTAAGCGTAACCCTAGGCGTAACCCTAACCCAGGAGTCGAGAGTGGAGAGAGGAGGGGCTCTGGCAGAATAGAGAGAAGTAGGCCAGCGCTTTGTGGGCTGGCACCTTTCCTCTTTCGATTCCTTTTCCAAGAGGGATCTTGGTCCGCCTTCAATTCTTGGCTGAAAAATGGCAATTTCCCACCCCACTGGTGCCAAGGAGGGACTGAGTTTTGTGCCAAGAAAAAAGGTGGCAGCCTTGGGTTCTCAGGCGCTAATGATGCTGCGCCATGACCAGTTAAAATAAACCCAAACCCTAATCCTAACACAAAAGAGAAGCCTAACCCTAACCCTAACGCTAACCCTAACCCTAACCCTAATTCTAAGCGTAACTCTAAGCGTAACCCTAACCTAAAAGTCGAGAGTGGAGAGAGGAGGCGGTGTGGCAGAACAGAGAGAACTAGGCCAGCCCTTTGTGGGCTGGCACCTTTCCTCTTTCGATTCCTTTTCCAAGAGGGATCTTGGTCCGCCTTCAATTCTTGGCTGAAAAATGGCAATTTCCCACCCCACTGGTGCCAAGAAAAAAGGTGGCAGCCTTGGGTTCTCAGGCGCTAATGATGCTGCGCCATGACCAGTAAAAAGACACGCAAACCCTAATCCTAACACAAAAGAGAAGCCTAACCCTAACCCTAACGCTAACCCTAACCCTAACCCTAATTCTAAGCGTAACTCTAAGCGTAACCCTAACCCAGGAGTCGAGAGTGGAGAGAGGAGGGGGTGTGGCGGAACAAAGAGAACTAGGCCAGCCCTTTGTGGGCTGGCACCTTTCCTCTTTCGATTCCTTTTCCAAGAGGGATCTTGGTCCGCCTTCAATTCTTGGCTGAAAAATGGCAATTTCCCACCCCACTGGTGCCAAGGAGGGACTGAGCTTTGTGCCAAGAAAAAAGGTGGCAGCCTTGGGCTCTCAGGCGCTAATGATGCTGCGCCATGACCAGTAAAAAGGCACGCAAACCCTGAGCCTAACACAAAAGAGAAGCCTAACCCTAACCCTAACGCTAACCCTAACCCTAACCCTAATTCTAGGCGTAACTAGAAGCGTAACCCTAACCCAGGAGTCGAGAGTGGAGAGAGGAGGCGGTGTGGCGGAACAGAGAGAACTAGGCCAGCCCTTTGTGGGCTGGCACCTTTCCTCTTTCGATTCCTTTTCCAAGAGGGATCTTGGTCCGCCTTCAATTCTTGGCTGAAAAATGGCAATTTCCCACCCCACTTGTGCCAAGGAGGGACTGAGCTTTGTGCCAAGAAAAAAGGTGGCAGCCTTGGGCTCTCAGGCGCTAATGATGCTGCGCCATGACCAGTTAAAATAAACCCAAACCCTGAGCCTAACACAAAAGAGAAGCCTAACCCTAACCCTAACGCTAACCCTAACCCTAACCCTAATTCTAAGCGTAATTCTAAGCGTAACCCTAACCTAAAAGTCGAGAGTGGAGAGAGGAGGCGGTGTGGCGGAACAGAGAGAACTAGGCCAGCCCTTTGTGGGCTGGCACCTTTCCTCTTTCAATTCCTTTTCCAAGAGGGATCTTGGTCCGCCTTCAATTCTTGGCTGAAAAATGGCAATTTCCCACCCCACTGGTGCCAAGGAGGGACTGAGCTTTGTGCCAAGAAAAAAGGTGGCAGCCTTGGGCTCTCAGGCGCTAATGATGCTGCGCCATGACCAGTAAAAAGACATACAAACCCTAAGCCTAACACAAAAGAGAAGCCTAACCCTAACCCTAACGCTAACCCTAACCCTAACCCTAATTCTAGGCGTAACTCGAAGCGTAACCCTAACCCAGGATTCGAGAGTGGAGAGACGAGGGGCTCTGGCAGAATAGAGAGAAGTAGGCCAGCGCTTTGTGGGCTGGCACCTTTCCTCTTTCGATTCCTTTTCCAAGAGGGATCTTGGTCCGCCTTCAATTCTTGGCTGAAAAATGGCAATTTCCCACCCCACTGGTGCCAAGGAGGGACTGAGCTTTGTGCCAAGAAAAAAGGTGGCAGCCTTGGGTTCTCAGGCGCTAATGATGCTGCGCCATGACCAGTTAAAATAAACCCACACCCTAATCCTAACACAAAAGAGAAGCCTAAACCTAACCCTAACGCTAACCCTAACCCTAACCCTAATTCTAAGCGTAACTCGAAGCGTGACCCTAACCCAGGAGTCGAGAGTGGAGAGAGGAGGGGGTGTGGCGGAACAGAGAGAACTAGGCCAGCCCTTTGTGGGCTGGCACCTTTCCTCTTTCGATTCCTTTTCCAAGAGGGATCTTGGTCCGCCTTCAATTCTTGGCTGAAAAATGGCAATTTCCCACCCCACTGGTGCCAAGAAAAAAGGTGGCAGCCTTGGGTTCTCAGGTGCTAATGATGCTGCGCCATAACCAGTTAAAATAAACCCACACCCTAATCCTAACACAAAAGAGAAGCCTAACCCTAACCCTAACCCTAACCCTAATTCTAGGCGTAACTCTAAGCGTAACCCTAACCCAGGAGTCGAGAGTGGAGAGAGGAGGCGGTGTGGCGGAACAGAGAGAACTAGGCCAGCCCTTTGTGGGCTGGCACTTTTCCTCTTTCGATTCCTTTTCCAAGAGGGATCTTGGTCCGCCTTCAATTCTTGGCTGAAAAATGGCAATTTCCCACCCCACTGGTGCCAAGGAGGGACTGAGCTTAGTGCCAAGAAAAAAGGTGGCAGCCTTGGGCTCTCAGGCGCTAATGATGCTGCGCCATGACCAGTTAAAATAAACCCAAACCCTAATCCTAACACAAAAGAGAAGCCTAACCCTAACCCTAAAGCTAACCCTAACCCTAACCCTAATTCTAAGCGTAACTCTAAGCGTAACCCTAACCCAAAAGTCGAGAGTGGAGAGAGGAGGGGGTGTGGCGGAACAGAGAGAACTAGGCCAGCCCTTTGTGGGCTGGCACCTTTCCTCTTTCGATTCCTTTTCCAAGAGGGATCTTGGTCCGCCTTCAATTCTTGGCTGAAAAATGGCAATTTCCCACCCCACTGGTGCCAAGGAGGGACTGAGCTTTGTGCCAAGAAAAAAGGTGGCAGCCTTGGGTTCTCAGGCGCTAATGATGCTGCGCCATGACCAGTTAAAATAAACCCAAACCCTAATCCTAACACAAAAGAGAAGCCTAACCCTAACCCTAACGCTAACCCTAACCCTAACCCTAATTCTAAGCGTAACTCTAAGCGTAACCCTAACCTAAAAGTCGAGAGTGGAGAGAGGAGGCGGTGTGGCAGAACAGAGAGAACTAGGCCAGCCCTTTGTGGGCTGGCACCTTTCCTCTTTCGATTCCTTTTCCAAGAGGGATCTTGGTCCGCCTTCAATTCTTGGCTGAAAAATGGCAATTTCCCACCCCACTGGTGCCAAGGAGGGACTGAGCTTTGTGCCAAGAAAAAAGGTGGCAGCCTTGGGCTCTCAGGCGCTAATGATGCTGCGCCATGACCAGTTAAAATAAACCCACACCCTAATCCTAACACAAAAGAGAAGCCTAAACCTAACCCTAACGCTAACCCTAACCCTAACCCTAATTCTAAGCGTAACTAGAAGCGTGACCCTAACCCAGGAGTCGAGAGTGGAGAGAGGAGGGGGTGTGGCGGAACAGAGAGAACTAGGCCAGCCCTTTGTGGGCTGGCACCTTTCCTCTTTCGATTCCTTTTCCAAGAGGGATCTTGGTCCGCCTTCAATTCTTGGCTGAAAAATGGCAATTTCCCACCCCACTGGTGCCAAGGAGGGACTGAGCTTTGTGCCAAGAAAAAAGGTGGCAGCCTTGGGCTCTCAGGCGCTAATGATGCTGCGCCATGACCAGTAAAAAGGCACGCAAATCCTGAGCCTAACACAAAAGAGAAGCCTAACCCTAACCCTAACGCTAACCCTAACCCTAACCCTAATTCTAGGCGTAACTAGAAGCGTAACCCTAACCCAGGAGTCGAGAGTGGAGAGAGGAGGCGGTGTGGCGGAACAGAGAGAACTAGGCCAGCCCTTTGTGGGCTGGCACCTTTCCTCTTTCGATTCCTTTTCCAAGAGGGATCTTGGTCCGCCTTCAATTCTTGGCTGAAAAATGGCAATTTCCCACCCCACTTGTGCCAAGGAGGGACTGAGCTTTGTGCCAAGAAAAAAGGTGGCAGCCTTGGGCTCTCAGGCGCTAATGATGCTGCGCCATGACCAGTTAAAATAAACCCAAACCCGAAGCCTAACCCTAACCCTAAAGCTAACCCTAACCCTAACCCTAATTCTAAGCGTAATTCTAAGCGTAACCCTAACCCAAAAGTCGAGAGTGGAGAGAGGAGGGGGTGTGGCGGAACAGAGAGAACTAGGCCAGCCCTTTGTGGGCTGGCACCTTTCCTCTTTCGATTCCTTTTCCAAGAGGGATCTTGGTCCGCCTTCAATTCTTGGCTGAAAAATGGCAATTTCCCACCCCACTGGTGCCAAGGAGGGACTGAGCTTTGTGCCAAGAAAAAAGGTGGCAGCCTTGGGTTCTCAGGCGCTAATGATGCTGCGCCATGACCAGTTAAAATAAACCCAAACCCTAATCCTAACACAAAAGAGAAGCCTAACCCTAACCCTAACGCTAACCCTAACCCTAACCCTAATTCTAAGCGTAACTCTAAGCGTAACCCTAACCTAAAAGTCGAGAGTGGAGAGAGGAGGCGGTGTGGCAGAACAGAGAGAACTAGGCCAGCCCTTTGTGGGCTGGCACCTTTCCTCTTTCGATTCCTTTTCCAAGAGGGATCTTGGTCCGCCTTCAATTCTTGGCTGAAAAATGGCAATTTCCCACCCCACTGGTGCCAAGAAAAAAGGTGGCAGCCTTGGGTTCTCAGGCGCTAATGATGCTGCGCCATGACCAGTAAAAAGACATACAAACCCTAATCCTAACACAAAAGAGAAGCCTAACCCTAACCCTAACGCTAACCCTAACCCTAACCCTAATTCTAAGCGTAACTCTAAGCGTAACCCTAACCTAAAAGTCGAGAGTGGAGAGAGGAGGCGGTGTGGCAGAACAGAGAGAACTAGGCCAGACGTTTGTGGGCTGGCACCTTTCCTCTTTCGATTCCTTTTCCAAGAGGGATCTTGGTCCGCCTTCAATTCTTGGCTGAAAAATGGCAATTTCCCACCCCACTGGTGCCAAGGAGGGACTGAGCTTTGTGCCAAGAAAAAAGGTGGCAGCCTTGGGTTCTCAGGCGCTAATGATGCTGCGCCATGACCAGTTAAAATAAACCCACACCCTAATCCTAACACAAAAGAGAAGCCTAAACCTAACCCTAACGCTAACCCTAACCCTAACCCTAATTCTAAGCGTAACTCGAAGCGTGACCCTAACCCAGGAGTCGAGAGTGGAGAGAGGAGGGGGTGTGGCGGAACAGAGAGAACTAGGCCAGCCCTTTGTGGGCTGGCACCTTTCCTCTTTCGATTCCTTTTCCAAGAGGGATCTTGGTCCGCCTTCAATTCTTGGCTGAAAAATGGCAATTTCCCACCCCACTGGTGCCAAGAAAAAAGGTGGCAGCCTTGGGTTCTCAGGCGCTAATGATGCTGCGCCATGACCAGTAAAAAGACACGCAAACCCTAATCCTAACACAAAAGAGAAGCCTAACCCTAACCCTAACGCTAACCCTAACCCTAACCCTAATTCTAAGCGTAACTCTAAGCGTAACCCTAACCCAGGAGTCGAGAGTGGAGAGAGGAGGGGGTGTGGCGGAACAAAGAGAACTAGGCCAGCCCTTTGTGGGCTGGCACCTTTCCTCTTTCGATTCCTTTTCCAAGAGGGATCTTGGTCCGCCTTCAATTCTTGGCTGAAAAATGGCAATTTCCCACCCCACTGGTGCCAAGGAGGGACTGAGCTTTGTGCCAAGAAAAAAGGTGGCAGCCTTGGGTTCTCAGGCGCTAATGATGCTGCGCCATGACCAGTTAAAATAAACCCACACCCTAATCCTAACACAAAAGAGAAGCCTAAACCTAACCCTAACGCTAACCCTAACCCTAACCCTAATTCTAAGCGTAACTCGAAGCGTGACCCTAACCCAGGAGTCGAGAGTGGAGAGAGGAGGGGGTGTGGCGGAACAGAGAGAACTAGGCCAGCCCTTTGTGGGCTGGCACCTTTCCTCTTTCGATTCCTTTTCCAAGAGGGATCTTGGTCCGCCTTCAATTCTTGGCTGAAAAATGGCAATTTCCCACCCCACTGGTGCCAAGAAAAAAGGTGGCAGCCTTGGGTTCTCAGGCGCTAATGATGCTGCGCCATGACCAGTAAAAAGACACGCAAACCCTAATCCTAACACAAAAGAGAAGCCTAACCCTAACCCTAACGCTAACCCTAACCCTAACCCTAATTCTAAGCGTAACTAGAAGCGTGACCCTAACCCAGGAGTCGAGAGTGGAGAGAGGAGGGGGTGTGGCGGAACAGAGAGAACTAGGCCAGCCCTTTGTGGGCTGGCACCTTTCCTCTTTCGATTCCTTTTCCAAGAGGGATCTTGGTCCGCCTTCAATTCTTGGCTGAAAAATGGCAATTTCCCACCCCACTGGTGCCAAGGAGGGACTGAGCTTTGTGCCAAGAAAAAAGGTGGCAGCCTTGGGCTCTCAGGCGCTAATGATGCTGCGCCATGACCAGTAAAAAGGCACGCAAACCCTGAGCCTAACACAAAAGAGAAGCCTAACCCTAACCCTAACGCTAACCCTAACCCTAACCCTAATTCTAGGCGTAACTCGAAGCGTAACCCTAACCCAGGAGTCGAGAGTGGAGAGAGGAGGCGGTGTGGCGGAACAGAGAGAACTAGGCCAGCCCTTTGTGGGCTGGCACCTTTCCTCTTTCGATTCCTTTTCCAAGAGGGATCTTGGTCCGCCTTCAATTCTTGGCTGAAAAATGGCAATTTCCCACCCCACTTGTGCCAAGGAGGGACTGAGCTTTGTGCCAAGAAAAAAGGTGGCAGCCTTGGGCTCTCAGGCGCTAATGATGCTGCGCCATGACCAGTTAAAATAAACCCAAACCCGAAGCCTAACCCTAACCCTAAAGCTAACCCTAACCCTAACCCTAATTCTAAGCGTAATTCTAAGCGTAACCCTAACCCAAAAGTCGAGAGTGGAGAGAGGAGGGGGTGTGGCGGAACAGAGAGAACTAGGCCAGCCCTTTGTGGGCTGGCACCTTTCCTCTTTCGATTCCTTTTCCAAGAGGGATCTTGGTCCGCCTTCAATTCTTGGCTGAAAAATGGCAATTTCCCACCCCACTGGTGCCAAGGAGGGACTGAGCTTTGTGCCAAGAAAAAAGGTGGCAGCCTTGGGTTCTCAGGCGCTAATGATGCTGCGCCATGACCAGTTAAAATAAACCCAAACCCTAATCCTAACACAAAAGAGAAGCCTAACCCTAACCCTAACGCTAACCCTAACCCTAACCCTAATTCTAAGCGTAACTCTAAGCGTAACCCTAACCTAAAAGTCGAGAGTGGAGAGAGGAGGCGGTGTGGCAGAACAGAGAGAACTAGGCCAGCCCTTTGTGGGCTGGCACCTTTCCTCTTTCGATTCCTTTTCCAAGAGGGATCTTGGTCCGCCTTCAATTCTTGGCTGAAAAATGGCAATTTCCCACCCCACTGGTGCCAAGAAAAAAGGTGGCAGCCTTGGGTTCTCAGGCGCTAATGATGCTGCGCCATGACCAGTAAAAAGACATACAAACCCTAATCCTAACACAAAAGAGAAGCCTAACCCTAACCCTAACGCTAACCCTAACCCTAACCCTAATTCTAAGCGTAACTCTAAGCGTAACCCTAACCTAAAAGTCGAGAGTGGAGAGAGGAGGCGGTGTGGCAGAACAGAGAGAACTAGGCCAGACCTTTGTGGGCTGGCACCTTTCCTCTTTCGATTCCTTTTCCAAGAGGGATCTTGGTCCGCCTTCAATTCTTGGCTGAAAAATGGCAATTTCCCACCCCACTGGTGCCAAGGAGGGACTGAGCTTTGTGCCAAGAAAAAAGGTGGCAGCCTTGGGTTCTCAGGCGCTAATGATGCTGCGCCATGACCAGTTAAAATAAACCCACACCCTAATCCTAACACAAAAGAGAAGCCTAAACCTAACCCTAACGCTAACCCTAACCCTAACCCTAATTCTAAGCGTAACTCGAAGCGTGACCCTAACCCAGGAGTCGAGAGTGGAGAGAGGAGGGGGTGTGGCGGAACAGAGAGAACTAGGCCAGCCCTTTGTGGGCTGGCACCTTTCCTCTTTCGATTCCTTTTCCAAGAGGGATCTTGGTCCGCCTTCAATTCTTGGCTGAAAAATGGCAATTTCCCACCCCACTGGTGCCAAGAAAAAAGGTGGCAGCCTTGGGTTCTCAGGCGCTAATGATGCTGCGCCATGACCAGTAAAAAGACACGCAAACCCTAATCCTAACACAAAAGAGAAGCCTAACCCTAACCCTAACGCTAACCCTAACCCTAACCCTAATTCTAAGCGTAACTCTAAGCGTAACCCTAACCCAGGAGTCGAGAGTGGAGAGAGGAGGGGGTGTGGCGGAACAAAGAGAACTAGGCCAGCCCTTTGTGGGCTGGCACCTTTCCTCTTTCGATTCCTTTTCCAAGAGGGATCTTGGTCCGCCTTCAATTCTTGGCTGAAAAATGGCAATTTCCCACCCCACTGGTGCCAAGGAGGGACTGAGCTTTGTGCCAAGAAAAAAGGTGGCAGCCTTGGGCTCTCAGGCGCTAATGATGCTGCGCCATGACCAGTAAAAAGGCACGCAAACCCTGAGCCTAACAAAAAAGAGAAGCCTAACCCTAACCCTAACGCTAACCCTAACCCTAACCCTAATTCTAAGCGTAACCCTAGGCGTAACCCTAACCCAGGAGTCGAGAGTGGAGAGAGGAGGCGGTGTGGCGGAACAGAGAGAACTAGGCCAGCCCTTTGTGGGCTGGCACCTTTCCTCTTTCGATTCCTTTTCCAAGAGGGATCTTGGTCCGCCTTCAATTCTTGGCTGAAAAATGGCAATTTCCCACCCCACTTGTGCCAAGGAGGGACTGAGCTTTGTGCCAAGAAAAAAGGTGGCAGCCTTGGGCTCTCAGGCGCTAATGATGCTGCGCCATGACCAGTTAAAATAAACCCAAACCCGAAGCCTAACCCTAACCCTAAAGCTAACCCTAACCCTAACCCTAATTCTAAGCGTAATTCTAAGCGTAACCCTAACCCAAAAGTCGAGAGTGGAGAGAGGAGGGGGTGTGGCGGAACAGAGAGAACTAGGCCAGCCCTTTGTGGGCTGGCACCTTTCCTCTTTCGATTCCTTTTCCAAGAGGGATCTTGGTCCGCCTTCAATTCTTGGCTGAAAAATGGCAATTTCCCACCCCACTGGTGCCAAGGAGGGACTGAGCTTTGTGCCAAGAAAAAAGGTGGCAGCCTTGGGTTCTCAGGCGCTAATGATGCTGCGCCATGACCAGTTAAAATAAACCCAAACCCTAATCCTAACACAAAAGAGAAGCCTAACCCTAACCCTAACGCTAACCCTAACCCTAACCCTAATTCTAAGCGTAACTCTAAGCGTAACCCTAACCTAAAAGTCGAGAGTGGAGAGAGGAGGCGGTGTGGCAGAACAGAGAGAACTAGGCCAGCCCTTTGTGGGCTGGCACCTTTCCTCTTTCGATTCCTTTTCCAAGAGGGATCTTGGTCCGCCTTCAATTCTTGGCTGAAAAATGGCAATTTCCCACCCCACTGGTGCCAAGAAAAAAGGTGGCAGCCTTGGGTTCTCAGGCGCTAATGATGCTGCGCCATGACCAGTAAAAAGACATACAAACCCTAATCCTAACACAAAAGAGAAGCCTAACCCTAACCCTAACGCTAACCCTAACCCTAACCCTAATTCTAAGCGTAACTCTAAGCGTAACCCTAACCTAAAAGTCGAGAGTGGAGAGAGGATGCGGTGTGGCAGAACAGAGAGAACTAGGCCAGACCTTTGTGGGCTGGCACCTTTCCTCTTTCGATTCCTTTTCCAAGAGGGATCTTGGTCCGCCTTCAATTCTTGGCTGAAAAATGGCAATTTCCCACCCCACTGGTGCCAAGGAGGGACTGAGCTTTGTGCCAAGAAAAAAGGTGGCAGCCTTGGGTTCTCAGGCGCTAATGATGCTGCGCCATGACCAGTTAAAATAAACCCACACCCTAATCCTAACACAAAAGAGAAGCCTAAACCTAACCCTAACGCTAACCCTAACCCTAACCCTAATTCTAAGCGTAACTCGAAGCGTGACCCTAACCCAGGAGTCGAGAGTGGAGAGAGGAGGCGGTGTGGCGGAACAGAGAGAACTAGGCCAGCCCTTTGTGGGCTGGCACCTTTCCTCTTTCGATTCCTTTTCCAAGAGGGATCTTGGTCCGCCTTCAATTCTTGGCTGAAAAATGGCAATTTCCCACCCCACTTGTGCCAAGGAGGGACTGAGCTTTGTGCCAAGAAAAAAGGTGGCAGCCTTGGGCTCTCAGGCGCTAATGATGCTGCGCCATGACCAGTTAAAATAAACCCAAACCCGAAGCCTAACCCTAACCCTAAAGCTAACCCTAACCCTAACCCTAATTCTAAGCGTAATTCTAAGCGTAACCCTAACCCAAAAGTCGAGAGTGGAGAGAGGAGGGGGTGTGGCGGAACAGAGAGAACTAGGCCAGCCCTTTGTGGGCTGGCACCTTTCCTCTTTCGATTCCTTTTCCAAGAGGGATCTTGGTCCGCCTTCAATTCTTGGCTGAAAAATGGCAATTTCCCACCCCACTGGTGCCAAGGAGGGACTGAGCTTTGTGCCAAGAAAAAAGGTGGCAGCCTTGGGTTCTCAGGCGCTAATGATGCTGCGCCATGACCAGTTAAAATAAACCCAAACCCTAATCCTAACACAAAAGAGAAGCCTAACCCTAACCCTAACGCTAACCCTAACCCTAACCCTAATTCTAAGCGTAACTCTAAGCGTAACCCTAACCTAAAAGTCGAGAGTGGAGAGAGGAGGCGGTGTGGCAGAACAGAGAGAACTAGGCCAGCCCTTTGTGGGCTGGCACCTTTCCTCTTTCGATTCCTTTTCCAAGAGGGATCTTGGTCCGCCTTCAATTCTTGGCTGAAAAATGGCAATTTCCCACCCCACTGGTGCCAAGAAAAAAGGTGGCAGCCTTGGGTTCTCAGGCGCTAATGATGCTGCGCCATGACCAGTAAAAAGACATACAAACCCTAATCCTAACACAAAAGAGAAGCCTAACCCTAACCCTAACGCTAACCCTAACCCTAACCCTAATTCTAAGCGTAACTCTAAGCGTAACCCTAACCTAAAAGTCGAGAGTGGAGAGAGGAGGCGGTGTGGCAGAACAGAGAGAACTAGGCCAGACCTTTGTGGGCTGGCACCTTTCCTCTTTCGATTCCTTTTCCAAGAGGGATCTTGGTCCGCCTTCAATTCTTGGCTGAAAAATGGCAATTTCCCACCCCACTGGTGCCAAGGAGGGACTGAGCTTTGTGCCAAGAAAAAAGGTGGCAGCCTTGGGTTCTCAGGCGCTAATGATGCTGCGCCATGACCAGTTAAAATAAACCCACACCCTAATCCTAACACAAAAGAGAAGCCTAAACCTAACCCTAACGCTAACCCTAACCCTAACCCTAATTCTAAGCGTAACTCGAAGCGTGACCCTAACCCAGGAGTCGAGAGTGGAGAGAGGAGGGGGTGTGGCGGAACAGAGAGAACTAGGCCAGCCCTTTGTGGGCTGGCACCTTTCCTCTTTCGATTCCTTTTCCAAGAGGGATCTTGGTCCGCCTTCAATTCTTGGCTGAAAAATGGCAATTTCCCACCCCACTGGTGCCAAGAAAAAAGGTGGCAGCCTTGGGTTCTCAGGCGCTAATGATGCTGCGCCATGACCAGTAAAAAGACACGCAAACCCTAATCCTAACACAAAAGAGAAGCCTAACCCTAACCCTAACGCTAACCCTAACCCTAACCCTAATTCTAAGCGTAACTCTAAGCGTAACCCTAACCCAGGAGTCGAGAGTGGAGAGAGGAGGGGGTGTGGCGGAACAAAGAGAACTAGGCCAGCCCTTTGTGGGCTGGCACCTTTCCTCTTTCGATTCCTTTTCCAAGAGGGATCTTGGTCCGCCTTCAATTCTTGGCTGAAAAATGGCAATTTCCCACCCCACTGGTGCCAAGGAGGGACTGAGCTTTGTGCCAAGAAAAAAGGTGGCAGCCTTGGGCTCTCAGGCGCTAATGATGCTGCGCCATGACCAGTAAAAAGGCACGCAAACCCTGAGCCTAACAAAAAAGAGAAGCCTAACCCTAACCCTAACGCTAACCCTAACCCTAACCCTAATTCTAAGCGTAACCCTAGGCGTAACCCTAACCCAGGAGTCGAGAGTGGAGAGAGGAGGCGGTGTGGCGGAACAGAGAGAACTAGGCCAGCCCTTTGTGGGCTGGCACCTTTCCTCTTTCGATTCCTTTTCCAAGAGGGATCTTGGTCCGCCTTCAATTCTTGGCTGAAAAATGGCAATTTCCCACCCCACTTGTGCCAAGGAGGGACTGAGCTTTGTGCCAAGAAAAAAGGTGGCAGCCTTGGGCTCTCAGGCGCTAATGATGCTGCGCCATGACCAGTTAAAATAAACCCAAACCCGAAGCCTAACCCTAACCCTAAAGCTAACCCTAACCCTAACCCTAATTCTAAGCGTAATTCTAAGCGTAACCCTAACCCAAAAGTCGAGAGTGGAGAGAGGAGGGGGTGTGGCGGAACAGAGAGAACTAGGCCAGCCCTTTGTGGGCTGGCACCTTTCCTCTTTCGATTCCTTTTCCAAGAGGGATCTTGGTCCGCCTTCAATTCTTGGCTGAAAAATGGCAATTTCCCACCCCACTGGTGCCAAGGAGGGACTGAGCTTTGTGCCAAGAAAAAAGGTGGCAGCCTTGGGTTCTCAGGCGCTAATGATGCTGCGCCATGACCAGTTAAAATAAACCCAAACCCTAATCCTAACACAAAAGAGAAGCCTAACCCTAACCCTAACGCTAACCCTAACCCTAACCCTAATTCTAAGCGTAACTCTAAGCGTAACCCTAACCTAAAAGTCGAGAGTGGAGAGAGGAGGCGGTGTGGCAGAACAGAGAGAACTAGGCCAGCCCTTTGTGGGCTGGCACCTTTCCTCTTTCGATTCCTTTTCCAAGAGGGATCTTGGTCCGCCTTCAATTCTTGGCTGAAAAATGGCAATTTCCCACCCCACTGGTGCCAAGAAAAAAGGTGGCAGCCTTGGGTTCTCAGGCGCTAATGATGCTGCGCCATGACCAGTAAAAAGACATACAAACCCTAATCCTAACACAAAAGAGAAGCCTAACCCTAACCCTAACGCTAACCCTAACCCTAACCCTAATTCTAAGCGTAACTCTAAGCGTAACCCTAACCTAAAAGTCGAGAGTGGAGAGAGGATGCGGTGTGGCAGAACAGAGAGAACTAGGCCAGACCTTTGTGGGCTGGCACCTTTCCTCTTTCGATTCCTTTTCCAAGAGGGATCTTGGTCCGCCTTCAATTCTTGGCTGAAAAATGGCAATTTCCCACCCCACTGGTGCCAAGGAGGGACTGAGCTTTGTGCCAAGAAAAAAGGTGGCAGCCTTGGGTTCTCAGGCGCTAATGATGCTGCGCCATGACCAGTTAAAATAAACCCACACCCTAATCCTAACACAAAAGAGAAGCCTAAACCTAACCCTAACGCTAACCCTAACCCTAACCCTAATTCTAAGCGTAACTCGAAGCGTGACCCTAACCCAGGAGTCGAGAGTGGAGAGAGGAGGGGGTGTGGCGGAACAGAGAGAACTAGGCCAGCCCTTTGTGGGCTGGCACCTTTCCTCTTTCGATTCCTTTTCCAAGAGGGATCTTGGTCCGCCTTCAATTCTTGGCTGAAAAATGGCAATTTCCCACCCCACTGGTGCCAAGAAAAAAGGTGGCAGCCTTGGGTTCTCAGGCGCTAATGATGCTGCGCCATGACCAGTAAAAAGACACGCAAACCCTAATCCTAACACAAAAGAGAAGCCTAACCCTAACCCTAACGCTAACCCTAACCCTAACCCTAATTCTAAGCGTAACTCTAAGCGTAACCCTAACCCAGGAGTCGAGAGTGGAGAGAGGAGGGGGTGTGGCGGAACAAAGAGAACTAGGCCAGCCCTTTGTGGGCTGGCACCTTTCCTCTTTCGATTCCTTTTCCAAGAGGGATCTTGGTCCGCCTTCAATTCTTGGCTGAAAAATGGCAATTTCCCACCCCACTGGTGCCAAGGAGGGACTGAGCTTTGTGCCAAGAAAAAAGGTGGCAGCCTTGGGCTCTCAGGCGCTAATGATGCTGCGCCATGACCAGTAAAAAGGCACGCAAACCCTGAGCCTAACAAAAAAGAGAAGCCTAACCCTAACCCTAACGCTAACCCTAACCCTAACCCTAATTCTAAGCGTAACCCTAGGCGTAACCCTAACCCAGGAGTCGAGAGTGGAGAGAGGAGGCGGTGTGGCGGAACAGAGAGAACTAGGCCAGCCCTTTGTGGGCTGGCACCTTTCCTCTTTCGATTCCTTTTCCAAGAGGGATCTTGGTCCGCCTTCAATTCTTGGCTGAAAAATGGCAATTTCCCACCCCACTTGTGCCAAGGAGGGACTGAGCTTTGTGCCAAGAAAAAAGGTGGCAGCCTTGGGCTCTCAGGCGCTAATGATGCTGCGCCATGACCAGTTAAAATAAACCCAAACCCTAATCCTAACACAAAAGAGAAGCCTAACCCTAACCCTAAAGCTAACCCTAACCCTAACCCTAATTCTAAGCGTAACTCTAAGCGTAACCCTAACCCAAAAGTCGAGAGTGGAGAGAGGAGGGGGTGTGGCGGAACAGAGAGAACTAGGCCAGCCCTTTGTGGGCTGGCACCTTTCCTCTTTCGATTCCTTTTCCAAGAGGGATCTTGGTCCGCCTTCAATTCTTGGCTGAAAAATGGAAATTTCCCACCCCACTGGTGCCAAGGAGGGACTGAGCTTTGTGCCAAGAAAAAAGGTGGCAGCCTTGGGCTCTCAGGCGCTAATGATGCTGCGCCATGACCAGTAAAAAGACATGCAAACCCTGAGCCTAACACAAAAGAGAAGCCTAACCCTAACCCTAACGCTAACCCTAACCCTAACCCTAATTCTAAGCGTAACCCTAGGCGTAACCCTAACCCAGGAGTCGAGAGTGGAGAGAGGAGGGGCTCTGGCAGAATAGAGAGAAGTAGGCCAGCGCTTTGTGGGCTGGCACCTTTCCTCTTTCGATTCCTTTTCCAAGAGGGATCTTGGTCCGCCTTCAATTCTTGGCTGAAAAATGGCAATTTCCCACCCCACTGGTGCCAAGGAGGGACTGAGTTTTGTGCCAAGAAAAAAGGTGGCAGCCTTGGGTTCTCAGGCGCTAATGATGCTGCGCCATGACCAGTTAAAATAAACCCAAACCCTAATCCTAACACAAAAGAGAAGCCTAACCCTAACCCTAACGCTAACCCTAACCCTAACCCTAATTCTAAGCGTAACTCTAAGCGTAACCCTAACCTAAAAGTCGAGAGTGGAGAGAGGAGGCGGTGTGGCAGAACAGAGAGAACTAGGCCAGCCCTTTGTGGGCTGGCACCTTTCCTCTTTCGATTCCTTTTCCAAGAGGGATCTTGGTCCGCCTTCAATTCTTGGCTGAAAAATGGCAATTTCCCACCCCACTGGTGCCAAGAAAAAAGGTGGCAGCCTTGGGTTCTCAGGCGCTAATGATGCTGCGCCATGACCAGTAAAAAGACACGCAAACCCTAATCCTAACACAAAAGAGAAGCCTAACCCTAACCCTAACGCTAACCCTAACCCTAACCCTAATTCTAAGCGTAACTCTAAGCGTAACCCTAACCCAAAAGTCGAGAGTGGAGAGAGGAGGGGGTGTGGCGGAACAAAGAGAACTAGGCCAGCCCTTTGTGGGCTGGCACCTTTCCTCTTTCGATTCCTTTTCCAAGAGGGATCTTGGTCCGCCTTCAATTCTTGGCTGAAAAATGGCAATTTCCCACCCCACTGGTGCCAAGGAGGGACTGAGCTTTGTGCCAAGAAAAAAGGTGGCAGCCTTGGGCTCTCAGGCGCTAATGATGCTGCGCCATGACCAGTAAAAAGGCACGCAAACCCTGAGCCTAACACAAAAGAGAAGCCTAACCCTAACCCTAACGCTAACCCTAACCCTAACCCTAATTCTAGGCGTAACTAGAAGCGTAACCCTAACCCAGGAGTCGAGAGTGGAGAGAGGAGGCGGTGTGGCGGAACAGAGAGAACTAGGCCAGCCCTTTGTGGGCTGGCACCTTTCCTCTTTCGATTCCTTTTCCAAGAGGGATCTTGGTCCGCCTTCAATTCTTGGCTGAAAAATGGCAATTTCCCACCCCACTTGTGCCAAGGAGGGACTGAGCTTTGTGCCAAGAAAAAAGGTGGCAGCCTTGGGCTCTCAGGCGCTAATGATGCTGCGCCATGACCAGTTAAAATAAACCCAAACCCTGAGCCTAACACAAAAGAGAAGCCTAACCCTAACCCTAACGCTAACCCTAACCCTAACCCTAATTCTAAGCGTAATTCTAAGCGTAACCCTAACCTAAAAGTCGAGAGTGGAGAGAGGAGGCGGTGTGGCGGAACAGAGAGAACTAGGCCAGCCCTTTGTGGGCTGGCACCTTTCCTCTTTCAATTCCTTTTCCAAGAGGGATCTTGGTCCGCCTTCAATTCTTGGCTGAAAAATGGCAATTTCCCACCCCACTGGTGCCAAGGAGGGACTGAGCTTTGTGCCAAGAAAAAAGGTGGCAGCCTTGGGCTCTCAGGCGCTAATGATGCTGCGCCATGACCAGTAAAAAGACATACAAACCCTAAGCCTAACACAAAAGAGAAGCCTAACCCTAACCCTAACGCTAACCCTAACCCTAACCCTAATTCTAAGCGTAACACTAGGCGTAACCCTAACCCAGGAGTCGAGAGTGGAGAGACGAGGGGCTCTGGCAGAATAGAGAGAAGTAGGCCAGCGCTTTGTGGGCTGGCACCTTTCCTCTTTCGATTCCTTTTCCAAGAGGGATCTTGGTCCGCCTTCAATTCTTGGCTGAAAAATGGCAATTTCCCACCCCACTGGTGCCAAGGAGGGACTGAGCTTTGTGCCAAGAAAAAAGGTGGCAGCCTTGGGTTCTCAGGCGCTAATGATGCTGCGCCATGACCAGTTAAAATAAACCCACACCCTAATCCTAACACAAAAGAGAAGCCTAAACCTAACCCTAACGCTAACCCTAACCCTAACCCTAATTCTAAGCGTAACTCGAAGCGTGACCCTAACCCAGGAGTCGAGAGTGGAGAGAGGAGGGGGTGTGGCGGAACAGAGAGAACTAGGCCAGCCCTTTGTGGGCTGGCACCTTTCCTCTTTCGATTCCTTTTCCAAGAGGGATCTTGGTCCGCCTTCAATTCTTGGCTGAAAAATGGCAATTTCCCACCCCACTGGTGCCAAGAAAAAAGGTGGCAGCCTTGGGTTCTCAGGCGCTAATGATGCTGCGCCATGACCAGTAAAAAGACACGCAAACCCTAATCCTAACACAAAAGAGAAGCCTAACCCTAACCCTAACGCTAACCCTAACCCTAACCCTAATTCTAAGCGTAACTCTAAGCGTAACCCTAACCCAGGAGTCGAGAGTGGAGAGAGGAGGGGGTGTGGCGGAACAAAGAGAACTAGGCCAGCCCTTTGTGGGCTGGCACCTTTCCTCTTTCGATTCCTTTTCCAAGAGGGATCTTGGTCCGCCTTCAATTCTTGGCTGAAAAATGGCAATTTCCCACCCCACTGGTGCCAAGGAGGGACTGAGCTTTGTGCCAAGAAAAAAGGTGGCAGCCTTGGGCTCTCAGGCGCTAATGATGCTGCGCCATGACCAGTAAAAAGGCACGCAAACCCTGAGCCTAACACAAAAGAGAAGCCTAACCCTAACCCTAACGCTAACCCTAACCCTAACCCTAATTCTAGGCGTAACTCGAAGCGTAACCCTAACCCAGGATTCGAGAGTGGAGAGAGGAGGCGGTGTGGCGGAACAGAGAGAACTAGGCCAGCCCTTTGTGGGCTGGCACCTTTCCTCTTTCGATTCCTTTTCCAAGAGGGATCTTGGTCCGCCTTCAATTCTTGGCTGAAAAATGGCAATTTCCCACCCCACTGGTGCCAAGGAGGGACTGAGCTTTGTGCCAAGAAAAAAGGTGGCAGCCTTGGGCTCTCAGGCGCTAATGATGCTGCGCCATGATTAGTAAAAAGGCTCGCAAACCCTGAGCCTAACACAAAAGAGAAGCCTAACCCTAACCCTAAAGCTAACCCTAACCCTAACCCTAATTCTAAGCGTAACTCTAAGCGTAACCCTAACCCAAAAGTCGAGAGTGGAGAGAGGAGGGGGTGTGGCGGAACAGAGAGAACTAGGCCAGCCCTTTGTGGGCTGGCACCTTTCCTCTTTCGATTCCTTTTCCAAGAGGGATCTTGGTCCGCCTTCAATTCTTGGCTGAAAAATGGCAATTTCCCACCCCACTGGTGCCAAGGAGGGACTGAGCTTTGTGCCAAGAAAAAAGGTGGCAGCCTTGGGTTCTCAGGCGCTAATGATGCTGCGCCATGACCAGTTAAAATAAACCCAAACCCTAATCCTAACACAAAAGAGAAGCCTAACCCTAACCCTAACGCTAACCCTAACCCTAACCCTAATTCTAAGCGTAACTCTAAGCGTAACCCTAACCTAAAAGTCGAGAGTGGAGAGAGGAGGCGGTATGGCGGAACAGAGAGAACTAGGCCAGCCCTTTGTGGGCTGGCACCTTTCCTCTTTCGATTCCTTTTCCAAGAGGGATCTTGGTCCGCCTTCAATTCTTGGCTGAAAATAGGCAATTTCTCAACCCACTGGTGCCAAGGAGGGACTGAGCTTTGTGCCAAGAAAAAAGGTGGCAGCCTTGGGCTCTCAGGCGCTAATGATGCTGCGCCATGACCAGTAAAAAGACATGCAAACCCTAAGCCTAACACAAAAGAGAAGCCTAACCCTAACCCTAACGCTAACCCTAACCCTAACCCTAATTCTAGGCGTAACTAGAAGCGTAACCCTAACCCAGGAGTCGAGAGTGGAGAGAGGAGGCGGTGTGGCGGAACAGAGAGAACTAGGCCAGCCCTTTGTGGGCTGGCACCTTTCCTCTTTCGATTCCTTTTCCAAGAGGGATCTTGGTCCGCCTTCAATTCTTGGCTGAAAAATGGCAATTTCCCACCCCACTTGTGCCAAGGAGGGACTGAGCTTTGTGCCAAGAAAAAAGGTGGCAGCCTTGGGCTCTCAGGCGCTAATGATGCTGCGCCATGACCAGTTAAAATAAACCCAAACCCTAATCCTAACACAAAAGAGAAGCCTAACCCTAACCGTAAAGCTAACCCTAACCCTAACCCTAATTCTAAGCGTAACTCTAAGCGTAACCCTAACCCAAAAGTCGAGAGTGGAGAGAGGAGGGGGTGTGGCGGAACAGAGAGAACTAGGCCAGCCCTTTGTGGGCTGGCACCTTTCCTCTTTCGATTCCTTTTCCAAGAGGGATCTTGGTCCGCCTTCAATTCTTGGCTGAAAAATGGAAATTTCCCACCCCACTGGTGCCAAGGAGGGACTGAGCTTTGTGCCAAGAAAAAAGGTGGCAGCCTTGGGCTCTCAGGCGCTAATGATGCTGCGCCATGACCAGTAAAAAGACATGCAAACCCTGAGCCTAACACAAAAGAGAAGCCTAACCCTAACCCTAACGCTAACCCTAACCCTAACCCTAATTCTAAGCGTAACCCTAGGCGTAACCCTAACCCAGGAGTCGAGAGTGGAGAGAGGAGGGGCTCTGGCAGAATAGAGAGAAGTAGGCCAGCGCTTTGTGGGCTGGCACCTTTCCTCTTTCGATTCCTTTTCCAAGAGGGATCTTGGTCCGCCTTCAATTCTTGGCTGAAAAATGGCAATTTCCCACCCCACTGGTGCCAAGGAGGGACTGAGCTTTGTGCCAAGAAAAAAGGTGGCAGCCTTGGGTTCTCAGGCGCTAATGATGCTGCGCCATGACCAGTTAAAATAAACCCAAACCCTAATCCTAACACAAAAGAGAAGCCTAACCCTAACCCTAACGCTAACCCTAACCCTAACCCTAATTCTAAGCGTAACTCTAAGCGTAACCCTAACCTAAAAGTCGAGAGTGGAGAGAGGAGGCGGTGTGGCAGAACAGAGAGAACTAGGCCAGCCCTTTGTGGGCTGGCACCTTTCCTCTTTCGATTCCTTTTCCAAGAGGGATCTTGGTCCGCCTTCAATTCTTGGCTGAAAAATGGCAATTTCCCACCCCACTGGTGCCAAGAAAAAAGGTGGCAGCCTTGGGTTCTCAGGCGCTAATGATGCTGCGCCATGACCAGTAAAAAGGCACGCAAACCCTGAGCCTAACACAAAAGAGAAGCCTAACCCTAACCCTAACGCTAACCCTAACCCTAACCCTAATTCTAGGCGTAACTAGAAGCGTAACCCTAACCCAGGAGTCGAGAGTGGAGATAGGAGGGGCTCTGGCAGAATAGAGAGAAGTAGGCCAGCGCTTTGTGGGCTGGCACCTTTCCTCTTTCGATTCCTTTTCCAAGAGGGATCTTGGTCCGCCTTCAATTCTTGGCTGAAAAATGGCAATTTCCCACCCCACTGGTGCCAAGGAGGGACTGAGCTTTGTGCCAAGAAAAAAGGTGGCAGCCTTGGGCTCTCAGGCGCTAATGATGCTGCGCCATGACCAGTTAAAATAAACCCAAACCCTGAGCCTAACACAAAAGAGAAGCCTAACCCTAACCCTAACGCTAACCCTAACCCTAACCCTAATTCTAAGCGTAATTCTAAGCGTAACCCTAACCTAAAAGTCGAGAGTGGAGAGAGGAGGCGGTGTGGCGGAACAGAGAGAACTAGGCCAGCCCTTTGTGGGCTGGCACCTTTCCTCTTTCAATTCCTTTTCCAAGAGGGATCTTGGTCCGCCTTCAATTCTTGGCTGAAAAATGGCAATTTCCCACCCCACTGGTGCCAAGGAGGGACTGAGCTTTGTGCCAAGAAAAAAGGTGGCAGCCTTGGGCTCTCAGGCGCTAATGATGCTGCGCCATGACCAGTAAAAAGACATACAAACCCTAAGCCTAACACAAAAGAGAAGCCTAACCCTAACCCTAACGCTAACCCTAACCCTAACCCTAATTCTAAGCGTAACACTAGGCGTAACCCTAACCCAGGAGTCGAGAGTGGAGAGACGAGGGGCTCTGGCAGAATAGAGAGAAGTAGGCCAGCGCTTTGTGGGCTGGCACCTTTCCTCTTTCGATTCCTTTTCCAAGAGGGATCTTGGTCCGCCTTCAATTCTTGGCTGAAAAATGGCAATTTCCCACCCCACTGGTGCCAAGGAGGGACTGAGCTTTGTGCCAAGAAAAAAGGTGGCAGCCTTGGGTTCTCAGGCGCTAATGATGCTGCGCCATGACCAGTTAAAATAAACCCACACCCTAATCCTAACACAAAAGAGAAGCCTAAACCTAACCCTAACGCTAACCCTAACCCTAACCCTAATTCTAAGCGTAACTCGAAGCGTGACCCTAACCCAGGAGTCGAGAGTGGAGAGAGGAGGGGGTGTGGCGGAACAGAGAGAACTAGGCCAGCCCTTTGTGGGCTGGCACCTTTCCTCTTTCGATTCCTTTTCCAAGAGGGATCTTGGTCCGCCTTCAATTCTTGGCTGAAAAATGGCAATTTCCCACCCCACTGGTGCCAATAAAAAAGGTGGCAGCCTTGGGTTCTCAGGCGCTAATGATGCTGCGCCATGACCAGTAAAAAGACACGCAAACCCTAATCCTAACACAAAAGAGAAGCCTAACCCTAACCCTAACGCTAACCCTAACCCTAACCCTAATTCTAAGCGTAACTCTAAGCGTAACCCTAACCCAGGAGTCGAGAGTGAAGAGAGGAGGGGGTGTGGCGGAACAAAGAGAACTAGGCCAGCCCTTTGTGGGCTGGCACCTTTCCTCTTTCGATTCCTTTTCCAAGAGGGATCTTGGTCCGCCTTCAATTCTTGGCTGAAAAATGGCAATTTCCCACCCCACTGGTGCCAAGGAGGGACTGAGCTTTGTGCCAAGAAAAAAGGTGGCAGCCTTGGGCTCTCAGGCGCTAATGATGCTGCGCCATGACCAGTAAAAAGGCACGCAAACCCTGAGCCTAACACAAAAGAGAAGCCTAACCCTAACCCTAACGCTAACCCTAACCCTAACCCTAATTCTAGGCGTAACTCGAAGCGTAACCCTAACCCAGGATTCGAGAGTGGAGAGAGGAGGCGGTGTGGCGGAACAGAGAGAACTAGGCCAGCCCTTTGTGGGCTGGCACCTTTCCTCTTTCGATTCCTTTTCCAAGAGGGATCTTGGTCCGCCTTCAATTCTTGGCTGAAAAATGGCAATTTCCCACCCCACTGGTGCCAAGGAGGGACTGAGCTTTGTGCCAAGAAAAAAGGTGGCAGCCTTGGGCTCTCAGGCGCTAATGATGCTGCGCCATGACCAGTAAAAAGGCTCGCAAACCCTGAGCCTAACACAAAAGAGAAGCCTAACCCTAACCCTAAAGCTAACCCTAACCCTAACCCTAATTCTAAGCGTAACTCTAAGCGTAACCCTAACCCAAAAGTCGAGAGTGGAGAGAGGAGGGGGTGTGGCGGAACAGAGAGAACTAGGCCAGCCCTTTGTGGGCTGGCACCTTTCCTCTTTCGATTCCTTTTCCAAGAGGGATCTTGGTCCGCCTTCAATTCTTGGCTGAAAAATGGCAATTTCCCACCCCACTGGTGCCAAGGAGGGACTGAGCTTTGTGCCAAGAAAAAAGGTGGCAGCCTTGGGTTCTCAGGCGCTAATGATGCTGCGCCATGACCAGTTAAAATAAACCCAAACCCTAATCCTAACACAAAAGAGAAGCCTAACCCTAACCCTAACGCTAACCCTAACCCTAACCCTAATTCTAAGCGTAACTCTAAGCGTAACCCTAACCTAAAAGTCGAGAGTGGAGAGAGGAGGCGGTGTGGCAGAACAGAGAGAACTAGGCCAGCCCTTTGTGGGCTGGCACCTTTCCTCTTTCGATTCCTTTTCCAAGAGGGATCTTGGTCCGCCTTCAATTCTTGGCTGAAAAATGGCAATTTCCCACCCCACTGGTGCCAAGAAAAAAGGTGGCAGCCTTGGGTTCTCAGGCGCTAATGATGCTGCGCCATGACCAGTAAAAAGACACGCAAACCCTAATCCTAACACAAAAGAGAAGCCTAACCCTAACCCTAACGCTAACCCTAACCCTAACCCTAATTCTAAGCGTAACTCTAAGCGTAACCCTAACCCAGGAGTCGAGAGTGGAGAGAGGAGGGGGTGTGGCGGAACAAAGAGAACTAGGCCAGCCCTTTGTGGGCTGGCACCTTTCCTCTTTCGATTCCTTTTCCAAGAGGGATCTTGGTCCGCCTTCAATTCTTGGCTGAAAAATGGCAATTTCCCACCCCACTGGTGCCAAGGAGGGACTGAGCTTTGTGCCAAGAAAAAAGGTGGCAGCCTTGGGCTCTCAGGCGCTAATGATGCTGCGCCATGACCAGTAAAAAGGCACGCAAACCCTGAGCCTAACAAAAAAGAGAAGCCTAACCCTAACCCTAACGCTAACCCTAACCCTAACCCTAATTCTAGGCGTAACTAGAAGCGTAACCCTAACCCAGGAGTCGAGAGTGGAGAGAGGAGGCGGTGTGGCGGAACAGAGAGAACTAGGCCAGCCCTTTGTGGGCTGGCACCTTTCCTCTTTCGATTCCTTTTCCAAGAGGGATCTTGGTCCGCCTTCAATTCTTGGCTGAAAAATGGCAATTTCCCACCCCACTTGTGCCAAGGAGGGACTGAGCTTTGTGCCAAGAAAAAAGGTGGCAGCCTTGGGCTCTCAGGCGCTAATGATGCTGCGCCATGACCAGTTAAAATAAACCCAAACCCTAATCCTAACACAAAAGAGAAGCCTAACCCTAACCCTAAAGCTAACCCTAACCCTAACCCTAATTCTAAGCGTAACTCTAAGCGTAACCCTAACCCAAAAGTCGAGAGTGGAGAGAGGAGGGGGTGTGGCGGAACAGAGAGAACTAGGCCAGCCCTTTGTGGGCTGGCACCTTTCCTCTTTCGATTCCTTTTCCAAGAGGGATCTTGGTCCGCCTTCAATTCTTGGCTGAAAAATGGAAATTTCCCACCCCACTGGTGCCAAGGAGGGACTGAGCTTTGTGCCAAGAAAAAAGGTGGCAGCCTTGGGCTCTCAGGCGCTAATGATGCTGCGCCATGACCAGTAAAAAGACATGCAAACCCTGAGCCTAACACAAAAGAGAAGCCTAACCCTAACCCTAACGCTAACCCTAACCCTAACCCTAATTCTAAGCGTAACCCTAGGCGTAACCCTAACCCAGGAGTCGAGAGTGGAGAGAGGAGGGGCTCTGGCAGAATAGAGAGAAGTAGGCCAGCGCTTTGTGGGCTGGCACCTTTCCTCTTTCGATTCCTTTTCCAAGAGGGATCTTGGTCCGCCTTCAATTCTTGGCTGAAAAATGGCAATTTCCCACCCCACTGGTGCCAAGGAGGGACTGAGTTTTGTGCCAAGAAAAAAGGTGGCAGCCTTGGGTTCTCAGGCGCTAATGATGCTGCGCCATGACCAGTTAAAATAAACCCAAACCCTAATCCTAACACAAAAGAGAAGCCTAACCCTAACCCTAACGCTAACCCTAACCCTAACCCTAATTCTAAGCGTAACTCTAAGCGTAACCCTAACCTAAAAGTCGAGAGTGGAGAGAGGAGGCGGTGTGGCAGAACAGAGAGAACTAGGCCAGCCCTTTGTGGGCTGGCACCTTTCCTCTTTCGATTCCTTTTCCAAGAGGGATCTTGGTCCGCCTTCAATTCTTGGCTGAAAAATGGCAATTTCCCACCCCACTGGTGCCAAGAAAAAAGGTGGCAGCCTTGGGTTCTCAGGCGCTAATGATGCTGCGCCATGACCAGTAAAAAGACACGCAAACCCTAATCCTAACACAAAAGAGAAGCCTAACCCTAACCCTAACGCTAACCCTAACCCTAACCCTAATTCTAAGCGTAACTCTAAGCGTAACCCTAACCCAAAAGTCGAGAGTGGAGAGAGGAGGGGGTGTGGCGGAACAAAGAGAACTAGGCCAGCCCTTTGTGGGCTGGCACCTTTCCTCTTTCGATTCCTTTTCCAAGAGGGATCTTGGTCCGCCTTCAATTCTTGGCTGAAAAATGGCAATTTCCCACCCCACTGGTGCCAAGGAGGGACTGAGCTTTGTGCCAAGAAAAAAGGTGGCAGCCTTGGGCTCTCAGGCGCTAATGATGCTGCGCCATGACCAGTAAAAAGGCACGCAAACCCTGAGCCTAACACAAAAGAGAAGCCTAACCCTAACCCTAACGCTAACCCTAACCCTAACCCTAATTCTAGGCGTAACTAGAAGCGTAACCCTAACCCAGGAGTCGAGAGTGGAGAGAGGAGGCGGTGTGGCGGAACAGAGAGAACTAGGCCAGCCCTTTGTGGGCTGGCAGCTTTCCTCTTTCGATTCCTTTTCCAAGAGGGATCTTGGTCCGCCTTCAATTCTTGGCTGAAAAATGGCAATTTCCCACCCCACTTGTGCCAAGGAGGGACTGAGCTTTGTGCCAAGAAAAAAGGTGGCAGCCTTGGGCTCTCAGGCGCTAATGATGCTGCGCCATGACCAGTTAAAATAAACCCAAACCCTGAGCCTAACACAAAAGAGAAGCCTAACCCTAACCCTAACGCTAACCCTAACCCTAACCCTAATTCTAAGCGTAATTCTAAGCGTAACCCTAACCTAAAAGTCGAGAGTGGAGAGAGGAGGCGGTGTGGCGGAACAGAGAGAACTAGGCCAGCCCTTTGTGGGCTGGCACCTTTCCTCTTTCGATTCCTTTTCCAAGAGGGATCTTGGTCCGCCTTCAATTCTTGGCTGAAAAATGGCAATTTCCCACCCCACTGGTGCCAAGGAGGGACTGAGCTTTGTGCCAAGAAAAAAGGTGGCAGCCTTGGGCTCTCAGGCGCTAATGATGCTGCGCCATGACCAGTAAAAAGACATACAAACCCTAAGCCTAACACAAAAGAGAAGCCTAACCCTAACCCTAACGCTAACCCTAACCCTAACCCTAATTCTAAGCGTAACACTAGGCGTAACCCTAACCCAGGAGTCGAGAGTGGAGAGACGAGGGGCTCTGGCAGAATAGAGAGAAGTAGGCCAGCGCTTTGTGGGCTGGCACCTTTCCTCTTTCGATTCCTTTTCCAAGAGGGATCTTGGTCCGCCTTCAATTCTTGGCTGAAAAATGGCAATTTCCCACCCCACTGGTGCCAAGGAGGGACTGAGCTTTGTGCCAAGAAAAAAGGTGGCAGCCTTGGGTTCTCAGGCGCTAATGATGCTGCGCCATGACCAGTTAAAATAAACCCACACCCTAATCCTAACACAAAAGAGAAGCCTAAACCTAACCCTAACGCTAACCCTAACCCTAACCCTAATTCTAAGCGTAACTCGAAGCGTGACCCTAACCCAGGAGTCGAGAGTGGAGAGAGGAGGGGGTGTGGCGGAACAGAGAGAACTAGGCCAGCCCTTTGTGGGCTGGCACCTTTCCTCTTTCGATTCCTTTTCCAAGAGGGATCTTGGTCCGCCTTCAATTCTTGGCTGAAAAATGGCAATTTCCCACCCCACTGGTGCCAAGAAAAAAGGTGGCAGCCTTGGGTTCTCAGGCGCTAATGATGCTGCGCCATGACCAGTAAAAAGACACGCAAACCCTAATCCTAACACAAAAGAGAAGCCTAACCCTAACCCTAACGCTAACCCTAACCCTAACCCTAATTCTAAGCGTAACTCTAAGCGTAACCCTAACCCAGGAGTCGAGAGTGGAGAGAGGAGGGGGTGTGGCGGAACAAAGAGAACTAGACCAGCCCTTTGTGGGCTGGCACCTTTCCTCTTTCGATTCCTTTTCCAAGAGGGATCTTGGTCCGCCTTCAATTCTTGGCTGAAAAATGGCAATTTCCCACCCCACTGGTGCCAAGGAGGGACTGAGCTTTGTGCCAAGAAAAAAGGTGGCAGCCTTGGGCTCTCAGGCGCTAATGATGCTGCGCCATGACCAGTAAAAAGGCACGCAAACCCTGAGCCTAACACAAAAGAGAAGCCTAACCCTAACCCTAACGCTAACCCTAACCCTAACCCTAATTCTAGGCGTAACTCGAAGCGTAACCCTAACCCAGGATTCGAGAGTGGAGAGAGGAGGCGGTGTGGCGGAACAGAGAGAACTAGGCCAGCCCTTTGTGGGCTGGCACCTTTCCTCTTTCGATTCCTTTTCCAAGAGGGATCTTGGTCCGCCTTCAATTCTTGGCTGAAAAATGGCAATTTCCCACCCCACTGGTGCCAAGGAGGGACTGAGCTTTGTGCCAAGAAAAAAGGTGGCAGCCTTGGGCTCTCAGGCGCTAATGATGCTGCGCCATGACCAGTAAAAAGGCTCGCAAACCCTGAGCCTAACACAAAAGAGAAGCCTAACCCTAACCCTAAAGCTAACCCTAACCCTAACCCTAATTCTAAGCGTAACTCTAAGCGTAACCCTAACCCAAAAGTCGAGAGTGGAGAGAGGAGGGGGTGTGGCGGAACAGAGAGAACTAGGCCAGCCCTTTGTGGGCTGGCACCTTTCCTCTTTCGATTCCTTTACCAAGAGGGATCTTGGTCCGCCTTCAATTCTTGGCTGAAAAATGGCAATTTCCCACCCCACTGGTGCCAAGGAGGGACTGAGCTTTGTGCCAAGAAAAAAGGTGGCAGCCTTGGGTTCTCAGGCGCTAATGATGCTGCGCCATGACCAGTTAAAATAAACCCAAACCCTAATCCTAACACAAAAGAGAAGCCTAACCCTTACCCTAACGCTAACCCTAACCCTAACCCTAATTCTAAGCGTAACTCTAAGCGTAACCCTAACCTAAAAGTCGAGAGTGGAGAGAGGAGGCGGTGTGGCGGAACAGAGAGAACTAGGCCAGCCCTTTGTGGGCTGGCACCTTTCCTCTTTCGATTCCTTTTCCAAGAGGGATCTTGGTCCGCCTTCAATTCTTGGCTGAAAAATGGCAATTTCTCAACCCACTGGTGCCAAGGAGGGACTGACCTTTGTGCCAAGAAAAAAGGTGGCAGCCTTCGGCTCTCAGGCGCTAATGATGCTGCGCCATGACCAGTAAAAAGACATGCAAACCCTAATCCTAACACAAAAGAGAAGCCTAACCCTAACCCTAACGCTAACCCTAACCCTAACCCTAATTCTAAGCGTAACTCGAAGCGTGACCCTAACCCAGGAGTCGAGAGTGGAGAGAGGAGGGGGTGTGGCGGAACAGAGAGAACTAGGCCAGCCCTTTGTGGGCTGGCACCTTTCCTCTTTCGATTCCTTTTTCAAGAGGGATCTTGGTCCGCCTTCAATTCTTGGCTGAAAAATGGCAATTTCCCTCCCACTGGTGCCAAGGAGGGACTGAGCTTTGTGCCAAGAAAAAAGGTGGCAGCCTTGGGTTCTCAGGCGCTAATGATGCTGCGCCATGACCAGTTAAAATAAACCCACACCCTAATCCTAACACAAAAGAGAAGCCTAAACCTAACCCTAACGCTAACCCTAACCCTAACCCTAATTCTAAGCGTAACTCGAAGCGTGACCCTAACCCAGGAGTCGAGAGTGGAGAGAGGAGGGGGTGTGGCGGAACAGAGAGAACTAGGCCAGCCCTTTGTGGGCTGGCACCTTTCCTCTTTCGATTCCTTTTTCAAGAGGGATCTTGGTCCGCCTTCAATTCTTGGCTGAAAAATGGCAATTTCCCTCCCACTGGTGCCAAGGAGGGACTGAGCTTTGTGCCAAGAAAAAAGGTGGCAGCCTTGGGTTCTCAGGCGCTAATGATGCTGCGCCATGACCAGTTAAAATAAACCCACACCCTAATCCTAACACAAAAGAGAAGCCTAACCCTAACCCTAACGCTAACCCTAACCCTAACCCTAATTCTAAGCGTAACTCTAAGCGTAACCCTAACCTAAAAGTCGAGAGTGGAGAGAGGAGGGGGTGTGGCGGAACAGAGAGAACTAGGCCAGCCCTTTGTGGGCTGGCACCTTTCCTCTTTCGATTCCTTTTCCAAGAGGGATCTTGGTCCGCCTTCAATTCTTGGCTGAAAAATGGCAATTTCCCACCCCACTGGTGCCAAGGAGGGACTGAGCTTTGTGCCAAGAAAAAAGGTGGCAGCCTTGGGCTCTCAGGCGCTAATGATGCTGCGCCATGACCAGTAAAAAGGCTCGCAAACCCTGAGCCTAACACAAAAGAGAAGCCTAACCCTAACCCTAAAGCTAACCCTAACCCTAACCCTAATTCTAAGCGTAACTCTAAGCGTAACCCTAACCCAAAAGTCGAGAGTGGAGAGAGGAGGGGGTGTGGCGGAACAGAGAGAACTAGGCCAGCCCTTTGTGGGCTGGCACCTTTCCTCTTTCGATTCCTTTTCCAAGAGGGATCTTGGTCCGCCTTCAATTCTTGGCTGAAAAATGGCAATTTCCCAC
Source organism: Pithys albifrons albifrons (assembly GCF_047495875.1). NCBI lineage: Eukaryota > Metazoa > Chordata > Aves > Passeriformes > Thamnophilidae > Pithys > Pithys albifrons. Next base: position 11,086,926 of record NC_092466.1, read on the forward strand.
CCCACTGGTGCCAAGGAGGGACTGAGCTTTGTGCCAAGAAAAAAGGTGGCAGCCTTGGGCTCTCAGGCGCTAATGATGCTGCGCCATGACCAGTTAAAATAAACCCAAACCCTAATCCTAACACAAAAGAGAAGCCTAACCCTAACCCTAAAGCTAACCCTAACCCTAACCCTAATTCTAAGCGTAACTCTAAGCGTAACCCTAACCCAAAAGTCGAGAGTGGAGAGAGGAGGGGGTGTGGCGGAACAGAGAGAACTAGGCCAGCCCTTTGTGGGCTGGCACCTTTCCTCTTTCGATTCCTTTTCCAAGAGGGATCTTGGTCCGCCTTCAATTCTTGGCTGAAAAATGGCAATTTCCCACCCCACTGGTGCCAAGGAGGGACTGAGCTTTGTGCCAAGAAAAAAGGTGGCAGCCTTGGGTTCTCAGGCGCTAATGATGCTGCGCCATGACCAGTTAAAATAAACCCACACCCTAATCCTAACACAAAAGAGAAGCCTAACCCTAACCCTAACGCTAACCCTAACCCTAACCCTAATTCTAAGCGTAACTCTAAGCGTAACCCTAACCTAAAAGTCGAGAGTGGAGAGAGGAGGCGGTGTGGCAGAACAGAGAGAACTAGGCCAGCCCTTTGTGGGCTGGCACCTTTCCTCTTTCGATTCCTTTTTCAAGAGGGATCTTGGTCCGCCTTCAATTCTTGGCTGAAAAATGGCAATTTCCCTCCCACTGGTGCCAAGGAGGGACTGAGCTTTGTGCCAAGAAAAAAGGTGGCAGCCTTGGGCTCTCAGGCGCTAATGATGCTGCGCCATGACCAGTAAAAAGGCTCGCAAACCCTGAGCCTAACACAAAAGAGAAGCCTAACCCTAACCCTAAAGCTAACCCTAACCCTAACCCTAATTCTAAGCGTAACTCTAAGCGTAACCCTAACCCAAAAGTCGAGAGTGGAGAGAGGAGGGGGTGTGGCGGAACAGAGAGAACTAGGCCAGCCCTTTGTGGGCTGGCACCTTTCCTCTTTCGATTCCTTTTCCAAGAGGGATCTTGGTCCGCCTTCAATTCTTGGCTGAAAAATGGCAATTTACCACCCCACTGGTGCCAAGGAGGGACTGAGCTTTGTGCCAAGAAAAAAGGTGGCAGCCTTGGGCTCTCAGGCGCTAATGATGCTGCGCCATAACCAGTTAAAATAAACCCACACCCTAATCCTAACACAAAAGAGAAGCCTAACCCTAACCCTAACCCTAACCCTAATTCTAGGCGTAACTCTAAGCGTAACCCTAACCCAGGAGTCGAGAGTGGAGAGAGGAGGCGGTGTGGCGGAACAGAGAGAACTAGGCCAGCCCTTTGTGGGCTGGCACTTTTCCTCTTTCGATTCCTTTTCCAAGAGGGATCTTGGTCCGCCTTCAATTCTTGGCTGAAAAATGGCAATTTCCCACCCCACTGGTGCCAAGGAGGGACTGAGCTTTGTGCCAAGAAAAAAGGTGGCAGCCTTGGGCTCTCAGGCGCTAATGATGCTGCGCCATGACCAGTTAAAATAAACCCAAACCCTAATCCTAACACAAAAGAGAAGCCTAACCCTAACCCTAAAGCTAACCCTAACCCTAACCCTAATTCTAAGCGTAACTCTAAGCGTAACCCTAACCCAAAAGTCGAGAGTGGAGAGAGGAGGGGGTGTGGCGGAACAGAGAGAACTAGGCCAGCCCTTTGTGGGCTGGCACCTTTCCTCTTTCGATTCCTTTTCCAAGAGGGATCTTGGTCCGCCTTCAATTCTTGGCTGAAAAATGGCAATTTCCCACCCCACTGGTGCCAAGGAGGGACTGAGCTTTGTGCCAAGAAAAAAGGTGGCAGCCTTGGGTTCTCAGGCGCTAATGATGCTGCGCCATGACCAGTTAAAATAAACCCACACCCTAATCCTAACACAAAAGAGAAGCCTAACCCTAACCCTAACGCTAACCCTAACCCTAACCCTAATTCTAAGCGTAACTCTAAGCGTAACCCTAACCTAAAAGTCGAGAGTGGAGAGAGGAGGCGGTGTGGCAGAACAGAGAGAACTAGGCCAGCCCTTTGTGGGCTGGCACCTTTCCTCTTTCGATTCCTTTTCCAAGAGGGATCTTGGTCCGCCTTCAATTCTTGGCTGAAAAATGGCAATTTCCCACCCCACTGGTGCCAAGGAGGGACTGAGCTTTGTGCCAAGAAAAAAGGTGGCAGCCTTGGGCTCTCAGGCGCTAATGATGCTGCGCCATGACCAGTAAAAAGGCACGCAAACCCTGAGCCTAACACAAAAGAGAAGCCTAACCCTAACCCTAACGCTAACCCTAACCCTAACCCTAATTCTAAGCGTAACTCTAAGCGTAACCCTAACCCAAAAGTCGAGAGTGGAGAGAGGAGGGGGTGTGGCGGAACAGAGAGAACTAGGCCAGCCCTTTGTGGGCTGGCACCTTTCCTCTTTCGATTCCTTTTCCAAGAGGGATCTTGGTCCGCCTTCAATTCTTGGCTGAAAAATGGCAATTTCCCACCCCACTGGTGCCAAGGAGGGACTGAGCTTTGTGCCAAGAAAAAAGGTGGCAGCCTTGGGTTCTCAGGCGCTAATGATGCTGCGCCATGACCAGTTAAAATAAACCCAAACCCTAATCCTAACACAAAAGAGAAGCCTAACCCTAACCCTAACGCTAACCCTAACCCTAACCCTAATTCTAAGCGTAACTCTAAGCGTAACCCTAAACTAAAAGTCGAGAGTGGAGAGAGGAGGCGGTGTGGCAGAACAGAGAGAACTAGGCCAGCCCTTTGTGGGCTGGCACCTTTCCTCTTTCGATTCCTTTTCCAAGAGGGATCTTGGTCCGCCTTCAATTCTTGGCTGAAAAATGGCAATTTCCCACCCCACTGGTGCCAAGAAAAAAGGTGGCAGCCTTGGGTTCTCAGGCGCTAATGATGCTGCGCCATGACCAGTAAAAAGACACGCAAACCCTAATCCTAACACAAAAGAGAAGCCTAACCCTAACCCTAACGCTAACCCTAACCCTAACCCTAATTCTAAGCGTAACTCTAAGCGTAACCCTAACCTAAAAGTCGAGAGTGGAGAGAGGAGGCGGTGTGGCAGAACAGAGAGAACTAGGCCAGACCTTTGTGGGCTGGCACCTTTCCTCTTTCGATTCCTTTTCCAAGAGGGATCTTGGTCCGCCTTCAATTCTTGGCTGAAAAATGGAAATTTCCCACCCCACTGGTGCCAAGGAGGGACTGAGCTTTGTGCCAAGAAAAAAGGTGGCAGCCTTGGGTTCTCAGGCGCTAATGATGCTGCGCCATGACCAGTTAAAATAAACCCACACCCTAATCCTAACACAAAAGAGAAGCCTAAACCTAACCCTAACGCTAACCCTAACCCTAACCCTAATTCTAAGCGTAACTCGAAGCGTGACCCTAACCCAGGAGTCGAGAGTGGAGAGAGGAGGGGGTGTGGCGGAACAGAGAGAACTAGGCCAGCCCTTTGTGGGCTGGCACCTTTCCTCTTTCGATTCCTTTTCCAAGAGGGATCTTGGTCCGCCTTCAATTCTTGGCTGAAAAATGGCAATTTCCCACCCCACTGGTGCCAAGAAAAAAGGTGGCAGCCTTGGGTTCTCAGGCGCTAATGATGCTGCGCCATGACCAGTAAAAAGACACGCAAACCCTAATCCTAACACAAAAGAGAAGCCTAACCCTAACCCTAACGCTAACCCTAACCCTAACCCTAATTCTAAGCGTAACTCTAAGCGTAACCCTAACCCAGGAGTCGAGAGTGGAGAGAGGAGGGGGTGTGGCGGAACAAAGAGAACTAGGCCAGCCCTTTGTGGGCTGGCACCTTTCCTCTTTCGATTCCTTTTCCAAGAGGGATCTTGGTCCGCCTTCAATTCTTGGCTGAAAAATGGCAATTTCCCACCCCACTGGTGCCAAGGAGGGACTGAGCTTTGTGCCAAGAAAAAAGGTGGCAGCCTTGGGTTCTCAGGCGCTAATGATGCTGCGCCATGACCAGTAAAAAGGCACGCAAACCCTGAGCCTAACAAAAAAGAGAAGCCTAACCCTAACCCTAACGCTAACCCTAACCCTAACCCTAATTCTAGGCGTAACTAGAAGCGTAACCCTAACCCAGGAGTCGAGAGTGGAGAGAGGAGGCGGTGTGGCGGAACAGAGAGAACTAGGCCAGCCCTTTGTGGGCTGGCACCTTTCCTCTTTCGATTCCTTTTCCAAGAGGGATCTTGGTCCGCCTTCAATTCTTGGCTGAAAAATGGCAATTTCCCACCCCACTTGTGCCAAGGAGGGACTGAGCTTTGTGCCAAGAAAAAAGGTGGCAGCCTTGGGCTCTCAGGCGCTAATGATGCTGCGCCATGACCAGTTAAAATAAACCCAAACCCTAATCCTAACACAAAAGAGAAGCCTAACCCTAACCCTAAAGCTAACCCTAACCCTAACCCTAATTCTAAGCGTAACTCTAAGCGTAACCCTAACCCAAAAGTCGAGAGTGGAGAGAGGAGGGGGTGTGGCGGAACAGAGAGAACTAGGCCAGCCCTTTGTGGGCTGGCACCTTTCCTCTTTCGATTCCTTTTCCAAGAGGGATCTTGGTCCGCCTTCAATTCTTGGCTGAAAAATGGCAATTTCCCACCCCACTGGTGCCAAGGAGGGACTGAGCTTTGTGCCAAGAAAAAAGGTGGCAGCCTTGGGCTCTCAGGCGCTAATGATGCTGCGCCATGACCAGTAAAAAGACATGCAAACCCTGAGCCTAACACAAAAGAGAAGCCTAACCCTAACCCTAACGCTAACCCTAACCCTAACCCTAATTCTAAGCGTAACCCTAGGCGTAACCCTAACCCAGGAGTCGAGAGTGGAGAGAGGAGGGGCTCTGGCAGAATAGAGAGAAGTAGGCCAGCGCTTTGTGGGCTGGCACCTTTCCTCTTTCGATTCCTTTTCCAAGAGGGATCTTGGTCCGCCTTCAATTCTTGGCTGAAAAATGGCAATTTCCCACCCCACTGGTGCCAAGGAGGGACTGAGTTTTGTGCCAAGAAAAAAGGTGGCAGCCTTGGGTTCTCAGGCGCTAATGATGCTGCGCCATGACCAGTTAAAATAAACCCAAACCCTAATCCTAACACAAAAGAGAAGCCTAACCCTAACCCTAACGCTAACCCTAACCCTAACCCTAATTCTAAGCGTAACTCTAAGCGTAACCCTAACCTAAAAGTCGAGAGTGGAGAGAGGAGGGGGTGTGGCAGAACAGAGAGAACTAGGCCAGCCCTTTGTGGGCTGGCACCTTTCCTCTTTCGATTCCTTTTCCAAGAGGGATCTTGGTCCGCCTTCAATTCTTGGCTGAAAAATGGCAATTTCCCACCCCACTGGTGCCAAGAAAAAAGGTGGCAGCCTTGGGTTCTCAGGCGCTAATGATGCTGCGCCATGACCAGTAAAAAGACACGCAAACCCTAATCCTAACACAAAAGAGAAGCCTAACCCTAACCCTAACGCTAACCCTAACCCTAACCCTAATTCTAAGCGTAACTCTAAGCGTAACCCTAACCCAGGAGTCGAGAGTGGAGAGAGGAGGGGGTGTGGCGGAACAAAGAGAACTAGGCCAGCCCTTTGTGGGCTGGCACCTTTCCTCTTTCGATTCCTTTTCCAAGAGGGATCTTGGTCCGCCTTCAATTCTTGGCTGAAAAATGGCAATTTCCCACCCCACTGGTGCCAAGGAGGGACTGAGCTTTGTGCCAAGAAAAAAGGTGGCAGCCTTGGGCTCTCAGGCGCTAATGATGCTGCGCCATGACCAGTAAAAAGGCACGCAAACCCTGAGCCTAACACAAAAGAGAAGCCTAACCCTAACCCTAACGCTAACCCTAACCCTAACCCTAATTCTAGGCGTAACTAGAAGCGTAACCCTAACCCAGGAGTCGAGAGTGGAGAGAGGAGGCGGTGTGGCGGAACAGAGAGAACTAGGCCAGCCCTTTGTGGGCTGGCACCTTTCCTCTTTCGATTCCTTTTCCAAGAGGGATCTTGGTCCGCCTTCAATTCTTGGCTGAAAAATGGCAATTTCCCACCCCACTTGTGCCAAGGAGGGACTGAGCTTTGTGCCAAGAAAAAAGGTGGCAGCCTTGGGCTCTCAGGCGCTAATGATGCTGCGCCATGACCAGTTAAAATAAACCCAAACCCTGAGCCTAACACAAAAGAGAAGCCTAACCCTAACCCTAACGCTAACCCTAACCCTAACCCTAATTCTAAGCGTAATTCTAAGCGTAACCCTAACCTAAAAGTCGAGAGTGGAGAGAGGAGGCGGTGTGGCGGAACAGAGAGAACTAGGCCAGCCCTTTGTGGGCTGGCACCTTTCCTCTTTCAATTCCTTTTCCAAGAGGGATCTTGGTCCGCCTTCAATTCTTGGCTGAAAAATGGCAATTTCCCACCCCACTGGTGCCAAGGAGGGACTGAGCTTTGTGCCAAGAAAAAAGGTGGCAGCCTTGGGCTCTCAGGCGCTAATGATGCTGCGCCATGACCAGTAAAAAGACATACAAACCCTAAGCCTAACACAAAAGAGAAGCCTAACCCTAACCCTAACGCTAACCCTAACCCTAACCCTAATTCTAAGCGTAACACTAGGCGTAACCCTAACCCAGGAGTCGAGAGTGGAGAGACGAGGGGCTCTGGCAGAATAGAGAGAAGTAGGCCAGCGCTTTGTGGGCTGGCACCTTTCCTCTTTCGATTCCTTTTCCAAGAGGGATCTTGGTCCGCCTTCAATTCTTGGTTGAAAAATGGCAATTTCCCACCCCACTGGTGCCAAGGAGGGACTGAGCTTTGTGCCAAGAAAAAAGGTGGCAGCCTTGGGTTCTCAGGCGCTAATGATGCTGCGCCATGACCAGTTAAAATAAACCCAAACCCTAATCCTAACACAAAAGAGAAGCCTAACCCTAACCCTAACGCTAACCCTAACCCTAACCCTAATTCTAAGCGTAACTCTAAGCGTAACCCTAACCTAAAAGTCGAGAGTGGAGAGAGGAGGCGGTGTGGCAGAACAGAGAGAACTAGGCCAGCCCTTTGTGGGCTGGCACCTTTCCTCTTTCGATTCCTTTTCCAAGAGGGATCTTGGTCCGCCTTCAATTCTTGGCTGAAAAATGGCAATTTCCCACCCCACTGGTGCCAAGAAAAAAGGTGGCAGCCTTGGGTTCTCAGGCGCTAATGATGCTGCGCCATGACCAGTAAAAAGACACGCAAACCCTAATCCTAACACAAAAGAGAAGCCTAACCCTAACCCTAACGCTAACCCTAACCCTAACCCTAATTCTAAGCGTAACTCTAAGCGTAACCCTAACCTAAAAGTCGAGAGTGGAGAGAGGAGGCGGTGTGGCGGAACAGAGAGAACTAGGCCAGACCTTTGTGGGCTGGCACCTTTCCTCTTTCGATTCCTTTTCCAAGAGGGATCTTGGTCCGCCTTCAATTCTTGGCTGAAAAATGGCAATTTCCCACCCCACTGGTGCCAAGGAGGGACTGAGCTTTGTGCCAAGAAAAAAGGTGGCAGCCTTGGGTTCTCAGGCGCTAATGATGCTGCGCCATGACCAGTTAAAATAAACCCACACCCTAATCCTAACACAAAAGAGAAGCCTAACCCTAACCCTAACGCTAACCCTAACCCTAACCCTAATTCTAAGCGTAACTCTAAGCGTAACCCTAACCTAAAAGTCGAGAGTGGAGAGAGGAGGCGGTGTGGCAGAACAGAGAGAACTAGGCCAGCCCTTTGTGGGCTGGCACCTTTCCTCTTTCGATTCCTTTTCCAAGAGGGATCTTGGTCCGCCTTCAATTCTTGGCTGAAAAATGGCAATTTCCCACCCCACTGGTGCCAAGAAAAAAGGTGGCAGCCTTGGGTTCTCAGGCGCTAATGATGCTGCGCCATGACCAGTAAAAAGACACGCAAACCCTAATCCTAACACAAAAGAGAAGCCTAACCCTAACCCTAACGCTAACCCTAACCCTAACCCTAATTCTAAGCGTAACTCTAAGTGTAACCCTAACCCAGGAGTCGAGAGTGGAGAGAGGAGGGGGTGTGGCGGAACAAAGAGAACTAGGCCAGCCCTTTGTGGGCTGGCACCTTTCCTCTTTCGATTCCTTTTCCAAGAGGGATCTTGGTCCGCCTTCAATTCTTGGCTGAAAAATGGCAATTTCCCACCCCACTGGTGCCAAGGAGGGACTGAGCTTTGTGCCAAGAAAAAAGGTGGCAGCCTTGGGCTCTCAGGCGCTAATGATGCTGCGCCATGACCAGTAAAAAGGCACGCAAACCCTGAGCCTAACAAAAAAGAGAAGCCTAACCCTAACCCTAACGCTAACCCTAACCCTAACCCTAATTCTAGGCGTAACTAGAAGCGTAACCCTAACCCAGGAGTCGAGAGTGGAGAGAGGAGGCGGTGTGGCGGAACAGAGAGAACTAGACCAGCCCTTTGTGGGCTGGCACCTTTCCTCTTTCGATTCCTTTTCCAAGAGGGATCTTGGTCCGCCTTCAATTCTTGGCTGAAAAATGGCAATTTCCCACCCCACTTGTGCCAAGGAGGGACTGAGCTTTGTGCCAAGAAAAAAGGTGGCAGCCTTGGGCTCTCAGGCGCTAATGATGCTGCGCCATGACCAGTTAAAATAAACCCAAACCCTAATCCTAACACAAAAGAGAAGCCTAACCCTAACCCTAAAGCTAACCCTAACCCTAACCCTAATTCTAAGCGTAACTCTAAGCGTAACCCTAACCCAAAAGTCGAGAGTGGAGAGAGGAGGGGGTGTGGCGGAACAGAGAGAACTAGGCCAGCCCTTTGTGGGCTGGCACCTTTCCTCTTTCGATTCCTTTTCCAAGAGGGATCTTGGTCCGCCTTCAATTCTTGGCTGAAAAATGGCAATTTCCCACCCCACTGGTGCCAAGGAGGGACTGAGCTTTGTGCCAAGAAAAAAGGTGGCAGCCTTGGGCTCTCAGGCGCTAATGATGCTGCGCCATGACCAGTAAAAAGGCACGCAAACCCTGAGCCTAACACAAAAGAGAAGCCTAACCCTAACCCTAACGCTAACCCTAACCCTAACCCTAATTCTAAGCGTAACTCTAAGCGTAACCCTAACCCAAAAGTCGAGAGTGGAGAGAGGAGGGGGTGTGGCGGAACAGAGAGAACTAGGCCAGCCCTTTGTGGGCTGGCACCTTTCCTCTTTCGATTCCTTTTCCAAGAGGGATCTTGGTCCGCCTTCAATTCTTGGCTGAAAAATGGCAATTTCCCACCCCACTGGTGCCAAGGAGGGACTGAGCTTTGTGCCAAGAAAAAAGGTGGCAGCCTTGGGTTCTCAGGCGCTAATGATGCTGCGCCATGACCAGTTAAAATAAACCCAAACCCTAATCCTAACACAAAAGAGAAGCCTAACCCTAACCCTAACGCTAACCCTAACCCTAACCCTAATTCTAACCGTAACTATAAGCGTAACCCTAACCTAAAAGTCGAGAGTGGAGAGAGGAGGCGGTGTGGCGGAACAGAGAGAACTAGGCCAGCCCTTTGTGGGCTGGCACCTTTCCTCTTTCGATTCCTTTTCCAAGAGGGATCTTGGTCCGCCTTCAATTCTTGGCTGAAAAATGGCAATTTCTCAACCCACTGGTGCCAAGGAGGGACTGACCTTTGTGCCAAGAAAAAAGGTGGCAGCCTTGGGCTCTCAGGCGCTAATGATGCTGCGCCATGACCAGTAAAAAGACATGCAAACCCTAATCCTAACACAAAAGAGAAGCCTAACCCTAACCCTAACGCTAACCCTAACCCTAACCCTAATTCTAAGCGTAACTCGAAGCGTGACCCTAACCCAGGAGTCGAGAGTGGAGAGAGGAGGGGGTGTGGCGGAACAGAGAGAACTAGGCCAGCCCTTTGTGGGCTGGCACCTTTCCTCTTTCGATTCCTTTTCCAAGAGGGATCTTGGTCCGCCTTCAATTCTTGGCTGAAAAATGGCAATTTCCCACCCCACTGGTGCCAAGGAGGGACTGAGTTTTGTGCCAAGAAAAAAGGTGGCAGCCTTGGGCTCTCAGGCGCTAATGATGCTGCGCCATGACCAGTAAAAAGACATGCAAACCCTAAGCCTAACACAAAAGAGCAGCCTAACCCTAACCTAACGCTAACCCTAACCCTAACCCTAATTCTAAGCGTAACCCTAGGCGTAACCCTAACCCAGGAGTCGAGAGTGGAGATAGGAGGGGCTCTGGCAGAATAGAGAGAAGTAGGCCAGCGCTTTGTGGGCTGGCACCTTTCCTCTTTCGATTCTTTTTCCAAGAGGGATCTTGGTCCGCCTTCAATTCTTGGCTGAAAAATGGCAATTTCCCACCCCACTGGTGCCAAGGAGGGACTGAGCTTTGTGCCAAGAGAAAAGGTGGCAGCCTTGGGTTCTCAGGCGCTAATGATGCTGCACCATGACCAGTTAAAATAAACCCAAACCCTAATCCTAACACAAAAGAGAAGCCTAACCCTAACCCTAACGCTAACCCTAACCCTAACCCTAATTCTAAGCGTAACTCTAAGCGTGACCCTAACCCAGGAGTCGAGAGTGGAGAGAGGAGGGGGTGTGGCGGAACAGAGAGAACTAGGCCAGCCCTTTGTGGGCTGGCACCTTTCCTCTTTCGATTCCTTTTCCAAGAGGGATCTTGGTCCGCCTTCAATTCTTGGCTGAAAAATGGCAATTTCCCACCCCACTTGTGCCAAGGAGGGACTGAGCTTTGTGCCAAGAAAAAAGGTGGCAGCCTTGGGTTCTCAGGCGCTAATGATGCTGCGCCATGACCAGTCAAAATAAACCCAAACCCTAATCCTAACACAAAAGAGAAGCCTAACCCTAACCCTAACGCTAACCCTAACCCTAACCCTAATTCTAGGCGTAACTCGAAGCGTAACCCTAACCTAAAAGTCGAGAGTGGAGAGAGGAGGGGGTGTGGCGGAACAGAGAGAACTAGGCCAGCCGTTTGTGGGCTGGCACCTTTCCTCTTTCGATTCCTTTTCCAAGAGGGATCTTGGTCCGCCTTCAATTCTTGGCTGAAAAATGGCAATTTCCCACCCCACTGGTGCCAAGGAGGGACTGAGCTTTGTGCCAAGAAAAAAGGTGGCAGCCTTGGGCTCTCAGGCGCTAATGATGCTGCGCCATGACCAGTAAAAAGGCTCGCAAACCCTGAGCCTAACACAAAAGAGAAGCCTAACCCTAACCCTAAAGCTAACCCTAACCCTAACCCTAATTCTAAGCGTAACTCTAAGCGTAACCCTAACCCAAAAGTCGAGAGTGGAGAGAGGAGGCGGTGTGGCGGAACAGAGAGAAGTAGGCCAGCGCTTTGTGGGCTGGCACCTTTCCTCTTTCGATTCCTTTTCCAAGAGGGATCTTGGTCCGCCTTCAATTCTTGGCTGAAAAATGGCAATTTCCCACCCCACTGGTGCCAAGGAGGGACTGAGCTTTGTGCCAAGAAAAAAGGTGGCAGCCTTGGGTTCTCAGGCGCTAATGATGCTGCGCCATGACCAGTTAAAATAAACCCAAACCCTAATCCTAACACAAAAGAGAAGCCTAACCCTAACCCTAACGCTAACCCTAACCCTAACCCTAATTCTAAGCGTGACCCTAACCCAGGAGTCGAGAGTGGAGAGAGGAGGGGGTGTGGCGGAACAGAGAGAACTAGGCCAGCCCTTTGTGGGCTGGCACCTTTCCTCTTTCGATTCCTTTTCCAAGAGGGATCTTGGTCCGCCTTCAATTCTTGGCTGAAAAATGGCAATTTCCCACCCCACTGGTGCCAAGAAAAAAGTTGGCAGCCTTGGGCTCTCAGGCGCTAATGATGCTGTACCATGACCAGTAAAAAGACACGCAAACCCTAATCCTAACACAAAAGAGAAGCCTAACCCTAACCCTAACTCTAACCCTAACCCTAACCCTAATTCTAAGCGTAACTGTAAGCGTAACCCTAACCCAAAAGTCGAGAGTGGAGAGAGGAGGGGGTGTGGCGGAACAAAGAGAACTAGGCCAGCCCTTTGTGGGCTGGCACCTTTCCTCTTTCGATTCCTTTTCCAAGAGGGATCTTGGTCCGCCTTCAATTCTTGGCTGAAAAATGGCAATTTCCCACCCCACTTGTGCCAAGGAGGGACTGAGCTTTGTGCCAAGAAAAAAGGTGGCAGCCTTGGGTTCTCAGGCGCTAATGATGCTGCGCCATGACCAGTCAAAATAAACCCAAACCCTAATCCTAACACAAAAGAGAAGCCTAACCCTAACCCTAACGCTAACCCTAACCCTAACCCTAATTCTAAGCGTAACTGTAAGAGTAACCCTAACCCAGGAGTCGAGAGTGGAGAGAGGAGGCGGTGTGGCAGAACAAAGAGAACTAGGCCAGCCCTTTGTGGACTGGCACCTTTCCTCTTTCGATTCCTTTTCCAAGAGGGGTCTTGGTCCGCCTTCAATTCTTGGCTGAAAAATGGCAATTTCCCACCCCACTGGTGCCAAGGAGGGACTGAGCTTTGTGCCAAGAAAAAAGGTGGCAGCCTTGGGTTCTCAGGCGCTAATGATGCTGCGCCATGACCAGTAAAAAGGCACGCAAACCCTGAGCCTAACACAAAAGAGAAGCCTAACCCTAACCCTAACGCTAACCCTAACCCTAACCCTAATTCTAGGCGTAACTCGAAGCGTAACCCTAACCCAGGAGTCGAGAGTGGAGAGAGGAGGGGGTGTGGCGGAACAGAGAGAACTAGGCCAGCCGTTTGTGGGCTGGCACCTTTCCTCTTTCGATTCCTTTTCCAAGAGGGATCTTGGTCCGCCTTCAATTCTTGGCTGAAAAATGGCAATTTCCCACCCCACTGGTGCCAAGGAGGGACTGAGCTTTGTGCCAAGAAAAAAGGTGGCAGCCTTGGGCTCTCAGGCGCTAATGATGCTGCGCCATGACCAGTAAAAAGGCTCGCTAACCCTGAGCCTAACACAAAAGAGAAGCCTAACCCTAACCCTAAAGCTAACCCTAACCCTAACCCTAATTCTAAGCGTAACTCTAAGCGTAACCCTAACCCAAAAGTCGAGAGTGGAGAGAGGAGGCGGTGTGGCGGAACAGAGAGAAGTAGGCCAGCGCTTTGTGGGCTGGCACCTTTCCTCTTTCGATTCCTTTTCCAAGAGGGATCTTGGTCCGCCTTCAATTCTTGGCTGAAAAATGGCAATTTCCCACCCCACTGGTGCCAAGGAGGGACTGAGCTTTGTGCCAAGAAAAAAGGTGGCAGCCTTGGGTTCTCAGGCGCTAATGATGCTGCGCCATGACCAGTTAAAATAAACCCAAACCCTAATCCTAACACAAAAGAGAAGCCTAACCCTAACCCTAACGCTAACCCTAACCCTAACCCTAATTCTAAGCGTAACTCTAAGCGTAACCCTAACCTAAAAGTCGAGAGTGGAGAGAGGAGGGGGTGTGGCGGAACAGAGAGAACTAGGCCATCGCTTTGTGGGCTGGCACCTTTCCTCTTTCGATTCCTTTTCCAAGAGGGATCTTGGTCCGCCTTCAATTCTTGGCTGAAAAATGGCAATTTCTCACCCCACTGGTGCCAAGGAGGGACTGAGCTTTGTGCCAAGAAAAAAGGTGGCAGCCTTGGGCTCTCAGGCGCTAATGATGCTGCGCCATGACCAGTAAAAAGACATGCAAACCCTAAGCCTAACACAAAAGAGAAGCCTAACCCTAACCCTAACGCTAACCCTAACCCTAACCCTAATTCTAAGCATAACCCTAGGCGTAACCCTAACCCAGGAGTCGAGAGTGGAGAGAGGAGGGGCTCTGGCAGAATAGAGAGAAGTAGGCCAGCGCTTTGTGGGCTGGCACCTTTCCTCTTTCGATTCCTTTTCCAAGAGGGATCTTGGTCCGCCTTCAATTCTTGGCTGAAAAATGGCAATTTCCCACCCCACTGGTGCCAAGGAGGGACTGAGCTTTGTGCCAAGAAAAAAGGTGGCAGCCTTGGGTTCTCAGGCGCTAATGATGCTGCGCCATGACCAGTTAAAATAAACCCAAACCCTAATCCTAACACAAAAGAGAAGCCTAAACCTAACCCTAACGCTAACCCGAACCCTAACCCTAATTCTAAGCGTAACTCTAAGCGTGACCCTAACCCAGGAGTGGAGAGTGGAGAGAGGAGGGGGTGTGGCGGAACAGAGAGAACTAGGCCAGCCCTTTGTGGGCTGGCACCTTTCCTCTTTTGATTCCTTTTTCAAGAGGGATCTTGGTCCGCCTTCAATTCTTGGCTGAAAAATGGCAATTTCCCTCCCACTGGTGCCAAGGAGGGACTGAGCTTTGTGCCAAGAAAAAAGGTGGCAGCCTTGGGCTCTCAGGCGCTAATGATGCTGTACCATGACCAGTAAAAAGACACGCAAACCCTAATCCTAACACAAAAGAGAAGCCTAACCCTAACCCTAAAGCTAACCCTAACCCTAACCCTAATTCTAAGCGTAACTGTAAGCGTAACACTAACCCAGGAGTCGAGAGTGGAGAGAGGAGGGGGTGTGGCGGAACAAAGAGAACTAGGCTAGCCCTTTGTGGGCTGGCACCTTTCCTCTTTCGATTCCTTTTCCAAGAGAGATCTTGGTCCGCCTTCAATTCTTGGCTGAAAAATGGCAATTTCCCACCCCACTGGTGCCAAGGAGGGACTGAGCTTTGTGCCAAGAAAAAAGGTGGCAGCCTTGGGCTCTCAGGCGCTAATGATGCTGCGCCATGACCAGTAAAAAGGCACGCAAACCCTGAGCCTAACACAAAAGAGAAGCCTAACCCTAACCCTAACGCTAACCCTAACCCTAACCCTAATTCTAAGCGTAACTCTAAGAGTAACCCTAACCCAAAAGTCGAGAGTGGAGAGAGGAGGGGGTGTGGTGGAACAAAGAGAACTAGGCCAGCCCTTTGTGGGCTGGCACCTTTCCTCTTTCGATTCCTTTTCCAAGAGGGATCTTGGTCTGCCTTCAATTCTTGGCTGAAAAATGGCAATTTCCCACCCCACTGGTGCCAAGGAGGGACTGAGCTTTGTGCCAGGAAAAAAGGTGGCAGCCTTGGGTTCTCAGGCGCTAATGATGCTGCGCCATGACCAGTAAAAAGGCATGCAAACCCTGAGCCTAACACAGAAGAGAAGCCTAACCCTAACCCTAACGCTAACCCTAACCCTAACCCTAATTCTAGGCGTAACTCGAAGCGTAACCCTAACCCAGGAGTCGAGAGTGGAGAGAGGAGTCAGTGTGGCAGAACAGAGAGAACTAGGCCAGCCCTTTGTGGGCTGGCACCTTTCCTCTTTCGATTCCTTTTCCAAGAGGGATCTTGGTCCGCCTTCAATTCTTGGCTGAAAAATGGCAATTTCCCTCCCACTGGTGCCAAGGAGGGACTGAGCTTTGTGCCAAGAAAAAAGGTGGCAGCCTTGGGTTCTCAGGCGCTAATGATGCTGCGCCATGACCAGTCAAAATAAACCCAAACCCTAATCCTAACACAAAAGAGAAGCCTAACCCTAACCCTAACGCTAACCCTAACCCTAACCCTAATTCTAAGCGTAACTGTAAGCGTAACACTAACCCAGGAGTCGAGAGTGGAGAGAGGAGGGGGTGTGGCGGAACAAAGAGAACTAGGCTAGCCCTTTGTGGGCTGGCACCTTTCCTCTTTCGATTCCTTTTCCAAGAGAGATCTTGGTCCTCCTTCAATTCTTGGCTGAAAAATGGCAATTTCCCACCCCACTGGTGCCAAGGAGGGACTGAGCTTTGTGCCAAGAAAAAAGGTGGCAGCCTTGGGCTCTCAGGCGCTAATGATGCTGCGCCATGACCAGTAAAAAGACATGCAAACCCTAAGCCTAACACAAAAGAGCAGCCTAACCCTAACCTAACGCTAACCCTAACCCTAACCCTAATTCTAAGCGTAACCCTAGGCGTAACCCTAACCCAGGAGTCGAGAGTGGAGATAGGAGGGGCTCTGGCAGAATAGAGAGAAGTAGGCCAGTGCTTTGTGGGCTGGCACCTTTCCTCTTTCGATTCTTTTTCCAAGAGGGATCTTGGTCCGCCTTCAATTCTTGGCTGAAAAATGGCAATTTCCCACCCCACTGGTGCCAAGGAGGGACTGAGCTTTGTGCCAAGAGAAAAGGTGGCAGCCTTGGGTTCTCAGGCGCTAATGATGCTGCGCCATGACCAGTTAAAATAAACCCAAACCCTAATCCTAACACAAAAGAGAAGCCTAACCCTAACCCTAACGCTAACCCTAACCCTAACCCTAATTCTAAGCGTAACTCTAAGCGTGACCCTAACCCAGGAGTCGAGAGTGGAGAGAGGAGGGGGTGTGGCGGAACAGAGAGAACTAGGCCAGCCCTTTGTGGGCTGGCACCTTTCCTCTTTCGATTCCTTTTCCAAGAGGGATCTTGGTCCGCCTTCAATTCTTGGCTGAAAAATGGCAATTTCCCACCCCACTTGTGCCAAGGAGGGACTGAGCTTTGTGCCAAGAAAAAAGGTGGCAGCCTTGGGTTCTCAGGCGCTAATGATGCTGCGCCATGACCAGTCAAAATAAACCCAAACCCTAATCCTAACACAAAAGAGAAGCCTAACCCTAACCCTAACGCTAACCCTAACCCTAACCCTAATTCTAGGCGTAACTCGAAGCGTAACCCTAACCTAAAAGTCGAGAGTGGAGAGAGGAGGGGGTGTGGCGGAACAGAGAGAACTAGGCCAGCCGTTTGTGGGCTGGCACCTTTCCTCTTTCGATTCCTTTTCCAAGAGGGATCTTGGTCCGCCTTCAATTCTTGGCTGAAAAATGGCAATTTCCCACCCCACTGGTGCCAAGGAGGGACTGAGCTTTGTGCCAAGAAAAAAGGTGGCAGCCTTGGGCTCTCAGGCGCTAATGATGCTGCGCCATGACCAGTAAAAAGGCTCGCAAACCCTGAGCCTAACACAAAAGAGAAGCCTAACCCTAACCCTAAAGCTAACCCTAACCCTAACCCTAATTCTAAGCGTAACTCTAAGCGTAACCCTAACCCAAAAGTCGAGAGTGGAGAGAGGAGGCGGTGTGGCGGAACAGAGAGAAGTAGGCCAGCGCTTTGTGGGCTGGCACCTTTCCTCTTTCGATTCCTTTTCCAAGAGGGATCTTGGTCCGCCTTCAATTCTTGGCTGAAAAATGGCAATTTCCCACCCCACTGGTGCCAAGGAGGGACTGAGCTTTGTGCCAAGAAAAAAGGTGGCAGCCTTGGGTTCTCAGGCGCTAATGATGCTGCGCCATGACCAGTTAAAATAAACCCAAACCCTAATCCTAACACAAAAGAGAAGCCTAACCCTAACCCTAACGCTAACCCTAACCCTAACCCTAATTCTAAGCGTGACCCTAACCCAGGAGTCGAGAGTGGAGAGAGGAGGGGGTGTGGCGGAACAGAGAGAACTAGGCCAGCCCTTTGTGGGCTGGCACCTTTCCTCTTTCGATTCCTTTTCCAAGAGGGATCTTGGTCCGCCTTCAATTCTTGGCTGAAAAATGGCAATTTCCCACCCCACTGGTGCCAAGAAAAAAGTTGGCAGCCTTGGGCTCTCAGGCGCTAATGATGCTGTACCATGACCAGTAAAAAGACACGCAAACCCTAATCCTAACACAAAAGAGAAGCCTAACCCTAACCCTAACTCTAACCCTAACCCTAACCCTAATTCTAAGCGTAACTGTAAGCGTAACCCTAACCCAAAAGTCGAGAGTGGAGAGAGGAGGGGGTGTGGCGGAACAAAGAGAACTAGGCCAGCCCTTTGTGGGCTGGCACCTTTCCTCTTTCGATTCCTTTTCCAAGAGGGATCTTGGTCCGCCTTCAATTCTTGGCTGAAAAATGGCAATTTCCCACCCCACTTGTGCCAAGGAGGGACTGAGCTTTGTGCCAAGAAAAAAGGTGGCAGCCTTGGGTTCTCAGGCGCTAATGATGCTGCGCCATGACCAGTCAAAATAAACCCAAACCCTAATCCTAACACAAAAGAGAAGCCTAACCCTAACCCTAACGCTAACCCTAACCCTAACCCTAATTCTAAGCGTAACTGTAAGAGTAACCCTAACCCAGGAGTCGAGAGTGGAGAGAGGAGGCGGTGTGGCAGAACAAAGAGAACTAGGCCAGCCCTTTGTGGACTGGCACCTTTCCTCTTTCGATTCCTTTTCCAAGAGGGGTCTTGGTCCGCCTTCAATTCTTGGCTGAAAAATGGCAATTTCCCACCCCACTGGTGCCAAGGAGGGACTGAGCTTTGTGCCAAGAAAAAAGGTGGCAGCCTTGGGTTCTCAGGCGCTAATGATGCTGCGCCATGACCAGTAAAAAGGCACGCAAACCCTGAGCCTAACACAAAAGAGAAGCCTAACCCTAACCCTAACGCTAACCCTAACCCTAACCCTAATTCTAGGCGTAACTCGAAGCGTAACCCTAACCCAGGAGTCGAGAGTGGAGAGAGGAGGGGGTGTGGCGGAACAGAGAGAACTAGGCCAGCCGTTTGTGGGCTGGCACCTTTCCTCTTTCGATTCCTTTTCCAAGAGGGATCTTGGTCCGCCTTCAATTCTTGGCTGAAAAATGGCAATTTCCCACCCCACTGGTGCCAAGGAGGGACTGAGCTTTGTGCCAAGAAAAAAGGTGGCAGCCTTGGGCTCTCAGGCGCTAATGATGCTGCGCCATGACCAGTAAAAAGGCTCGCTAACCCTGAGCCTAACACAAAAGAGAAGCCTAACCCTAACCCTAAAGCTAACCCTAACCCTAACCCTAATTCTAAGCGTAACTCTAAGCGTAACCCTAACCCAAAAGTCGAGAGTGGAGAGAGGAGGCGGTGTGGCGGAACAGAGAGAAGTAGGCCAGCGCTTTGTGGGCTGGCACCTTTCCTCTTTCGATTCCTTTTCCAAGAGGGATCTTGGTCCGCCTTCAATTCTTGGCTGAAAAATGGCAATTTCCCACCCCACTGGTGCCAAGGAGGGACTGAGCTTTGTGCCAAGAAAAAAGGTGGCAGCCTTGGGTTCTCAGGCGCTAATGATGCTGCGCCATGACCAGTTAAAATAAACCCAAACCCTAATCCTAACACAAAAGAGAAGCCTAACCCTAACCCTAACGCTAACCCTAACCCTAACCCTAATTCTAAGCGTAACTCTAAGCGTAACCCTAACCTAAAAGTCGAGAGTGGAGAGAGGAGGGGGTGTGGCGGAACAGAGAGAACTAGGCCATCGCTTTGTGGGCTGGCACCTTTCCTCTTTCGATTCCTTTTCCAAGAGGGATCTTGGTCCGCCTTCAATTCTTGGCTGAAAAATGGCAATTTCTCACCCCACTGGTGCCAAGGAGGGACTGAGCTTTGTGCCAAGAAAAAAGGTGGCAGCCTTGGGCTCTCAGGCGCTAATGATGCTGCGCCATGACCAGTAAAAAGACATGCAAACCCTAAGCCTAACACAAAAGAGAAGCCTAACCCTAACCCTAACGCTAACCCTAACCCTAACCCTAATTCTAAGCGTAACCCTAGGCGTAACCCTAACCCAGGAGTCGAGAGTGGAGAGAGGAGGGGCTCTGGCAGAATAGAGAGAAGTAGGCCAGCGCTTTGTGGGCTGGCACCTTTCCTCTTTCGATTCCTTTTCCAAGAGGGATCTTGGTCCGCCTTCAATTCTTGGCTGAAAAATGGCAATTTCCCACCCCACTGGTGCCAAGAAAAAAGGTGGCAGCCTTGGGCTCTCAGGCGCTAATGATGCTGTACCATGACCAGTAAAAAGACACGCAAACCCTAATCCTAACACAAAAGAGAAGCCTAACCCTAACCCTAACGCTAACCCTAACCCTAACCCTAATTCTAACCGTAACTGTAAGCGTAACCCTAACCCAAAAGTCGAGAGTGGAGAGAGGAGGGGGTGTGGCGGAACAGAGAGAACTAGGCCAGCCCTTTGTGGGCTGGCACCTTTCCTCTTTCGATTCCTTTTCCAAGAGGGATCTTGGTCCGCCTTCAATTCTTGGCTGAAAAATGGCAATTTCCCACCCCACTTGTGCCAAGGAGGGACTGAGCTTTGTGCCAAGAAAAAAGGTGGCAGCCTTGGGTTCTCAGGCGCTAATGATGCTGCGCCATGACCAGTCAAAATAAACCCAAACCCTAATCCTAACACAAAAGAGAAGCCTAACCCTAACCCTAACGCTAACCCTAACCCTAACCCTAATTCTAGGCGTAACTCGAAGCGTAACCCTAACCTAAAAGTCGAGAGTGGAGAGAGGAGGGGGTGTGGCGGAACAGAGAGAACTAGGCCAGCCGTTTGTGGGCTGGCACCTTTCCTCTTTCGATTCCTTTTCCAAGAGGGATCTTGGTCCGCCTTCAATTCTTGGCTGAAAAATGGCAATTTCCCACCCCACTGGTGCCAAGGAGGGACTGAGCTTTGTGCCAAGAAAAAAGGTGGCAGCCTTGGGCTCTCAGGCGCTAATGATGCTGCGCCATGACCAGTAAAAAGGCTCGCAAACCCTGAGCCTAACACAAAAGAGAAGCCTAACCCTAACCCTAACCCTAACCCTAACCCTAACCCTAATTCTAAGCGTAACTCTAAGCGTAACCCTAACCCAAAAGTCGAGAGTGGAGAGAGGAGGCGGTGTGGCGGAACAGAGAGAAGTAGGCCAGCGCTTTGTGGGCTGGCACCTTTCCTCTTTCGATTCCTTTTCCAAGAGGGATCTTGGTCCGCCTTCAATTCTTGGCTGAAAAATGGCAATTTCCCACCCCACTGGTGCCAAGGAGGGACTGAGCTTTGTGCCAAGAAAAAAGGTGGCAGCCTTGGGTTCTCAGGCGCTAATGATGCTGCGCCATGACCAGTTAAAATAAACCCAAACCCTAATCCTAACACAAAAGAGAAGCCTAACCCTAACCCTAACGCTAACCCTAACCCTAACCCTAATTCTAAGCGTGACCCTAACCCAGGAGTCGAGAGTGGAGAGAGGAGGGGGTGTGGCGGAACAGAGAGAACTAGGCCAGCCCTTTGTGGGCTGGCACCTTTCCTCTTTCGATTCCTTTTCCAAGAGGGATCTTGGTCCGCCTTCAATTCTTGGCTGAAAAATGGCAATTTCCCACCCCACTGGTGCCAAGAAAAAAGGTGGCAGCCTTGGGCTCTCAGGCGCTAATGATGCTGTACCATGACCAGTAAAAAGACACGCAAACCCTAATCCTAACACAAAAGAGAAGCCTAACCCTAACCCTAACTCTAACCCTAACCCTAACCCTAATTCTAAGCGTAACTGTAAGCGTAACCCTAACCCAAAAGTCGAGAGTGGAGAGAGGAGGGGGTGTGGCGGAACAAAGAGAACTAGGCCAGCCCTTTGTGGGCTGGCACCTTTCCTCTTTCGATTCCTTTTCCAAGAGGGATCTTGGTCCGCCTTCAATTCTTGGCTGAAAAATGGCAATTTCCCACCCCACTTGTGCCAAGGAGGGACTGAGCTTTGTGCCAAGAAAAAAGGTGGCAGCCTTGGGTTCTCAGGCGCTAATGATGCTGCGCGATGACCAGTCAAAATAAACCCAAACCCTAATCCTAACACAAAAGAGAAGCCTAACCCTAACCCTAACGCTAACCCTAACCCTAACCCTAATTCTAAGCGTAACTGTAAGAGTAACCCTAACCCAGGAGTCGAGAGTGGAGAGAGGAGGCGGTGTGGCAGAACAAAGAGAACTAGGCCAGCCCTTTGTGGACTGGCACCTTTCCTCTTTCGATTCCTTTTCCAAGAGGGGTCTTGGTCCGCCTTCAATTCTTGGCTGAAAAATGGCAATTTCCCACCCCACTGGTGCCAAGGAGGGACTGAGCTTTGTGCCAAGAAAAAAGGTGGCAGCCTTGGGTTCTCAGGCGCTAATGATGCTGCGCCATGACCAGTAAAAAGGCACGCAAACCCTGAGCCTAACACAAAAGAGAAGCCTAACCCTAACCCTAACGCTAACCCTAACCCTAACCCTAATTCTAGGCGTAACTCGAAGCGTAACCCTAACCCAGGAGTCGAGAGTGGAGAGAGGAGGGGGTGTGGCGGAACAGAGAGAACTAGGCCAGCCCTTTGTGGGCTGGCACCTTTCCTCTTTCGATTCCTTTTCCAAGAGGGATCTTGGTCCGCCTTCAATTCTTGGCTGAAAAATGGCAATTTCCCACCCCACTGGTGCCAAGGAGGGACTGAGCTTTGTGCCAAGAAAAAAGGTGGCAGCCTTGGGCTCTCAGGCGCTAATGATGCTGCGCCATGACCAGTAAAAAGGCTCGCTAACCCTGAGCCTAACACAAAAGAGAAGCCTAACCCTAACCCTAAAGCTAACCCTAACCCTAACCCTAATTCTAAGCGTAACTCTAAGCGTAACCCTAACCCAAAAGTCGAGAGTGGAGAGAGGAGGCGGTGTGGCGGAACAGAGAGAAGTAGGCCAGCGCTTTGTGGGCTGGCACCTTTCCTCTTTCGATTCCTTTTCCAAGAGGGATCTTGGTCCGCCTTCAATTCTTGGCTGAAAAATGGCAATTTCCCACCCCACTGGTGCCAAGGAGGGACTGAGCTTTGTGCCAAGAAAAAAGGTGGCAGCCTTGGGTTCTCAGGCGCTAATGATGCTGCGCCATGACCAGTTAAAATAAACCCAAACCCTAATCCTAACACAAAAGAGAAGCCTAACCCTAACCCTAACGCTAACCCTAACCCTAACCCTAATTCTAAGCGTAACTCTAAGCGTAACCCTAACCTAAAAGTCGAGAGTGGAGAGAGGAGGGGGTGTGGCGGAACAGAGAGAACTAGGCCATCGCTTTGTGGGCTGGCACCTTTCCTCTTTCGATTCCTTTTCCAAGAGGGATCTTGGTCCGCCTTCAATTCTTGGCTGAAAAATGGCAATTTCTCACCCCACTGGTGCCAAGGAGGGACTGAGCTTTGTGCCAAGAAAAAAGGTGGCAGCCTTGGGCTCTCAGGCGCTAATGATGCTGCGCCATGACCAGTAAAAAGACATGCAAACCCTAAGCCTAACACAAAAGAGAAGCCTAACCCTAACCCTAACGCTAACCCTAACCCTAACCCTAATTCTAAGCGTAACCCTAGGCGTAACCCTAACCCAGGAGTCGAGAGTGGAGAGAGGAGGGGCTCTGGCAGAATAGAGAGAAGTAGGCCAGCGCTTTGTGGGCTGGCACCTTTCCTCTTTCGATTCCTTTTCCAAGAGGGATCTTGGTCCGCCTTCAATTCTTGGCTGAAAAATGGCAATTTCCCACCCCACTGGTGCCAAGGAGGGACTGAGCTTTGTGCCAAGAAAAAAGGTGGCAGCCTTGGGTTCTCAGGCGCTAATGATGCTGCGCCATGACCAGTTAAAATAAACCCAAACCCTAATCCTAACACAAAAGAGAAGCCTAAACCTAACCCTAACGCTAACCCGAACCCTAACCCTAATTCTAAGCGTAACTCTAAGCGTGACCCTAACCCAGGAGTGGAGAGTGGAGAGAGGAGGGGGTGTGGCGGAACAGAGAGAACTAGGCCAGCCCTTTGTGGGCTGGCACCTTTCCTCTTTTGATTCCTTTTTCAAGAGGGATCTTGGTCCGCCTTCAATTCTTGGCTGAAAAATGGCAATTTCCCTCCCACTGGTGCCAAGGAGGGACTGAGCTTTGTGCCAAGAAAAAAGGTGGCAGCCTTGGGCTCTCAGGCGCTAATGATGCTGTACCATGACCAGTAAAAAGACACGCAAACCCTAATCCTAACACAAAAGAGAAGCCTAACCCTAACCCTAAAGCTAACCCTAACCCTAACCCTAATTCTAAGCGTAACTGTAAGCGTAACACTAACCCAGGAGTCGAGAGTGGAGAGAGGAGGGGGTGTGGCGGAACAAAGAGAACTAGGCTAGCCCTTTGTGGGCTGGCACCTTTCCTCTTTCGATTCCTTTTCCAAGAGAGATCTTGGTCCGCCTTCAATTCTTGGCTGAAAAATGGCAATTTCCCACCCCACTGGTGCCAAGGAGGGACTGAGCTTTGTGCCAAGAAAAAAGGTGGCAGCCTTGGGCTCTCAGGCGCTAATGATGCTGCGCCATGACCAGTAAAAAGGCACGCAAACCCTGAGCCTAACACAAAAGAGAAGCCTAACCCTAACCCTAACGCTAACCCTAACCCTAACCCTAATTCTAAGCGTAACTCTAAGAGTAACCCTAACCCAAAAGTCGAGAGTGGAGAGAGGAGGGGGTGTGGCGGAACAAAGAGAACTAGGCCAGCCCTTTGTGGGCTGGCACCTTTCCTCTTTCGATTCCTTTTCCAAGAGGGATCTTGGTCTGCCTTCAATTCTTGGCTGAAAAATGGCAATTTCCCACCCCACTGGTGCCAAGGAGGGACTGAGCTTTGTGCCAGGAAAAAAGGTGGCAGCCTTGGGTTCTCAGGTGCTAATGATGCTGCGCCATGACCAGTAAAAAGGCATGCAAACCCTGAGCCTAACACAGAAGAGAAGCCTAACCCTAACCCTAACGCTAACCCTAACCCTAACCCTAATTCTAGGCGTAACTCGAAGCGTAACCCTAACCCAGGAGTCGAGAGTGGAGAGAGGAGTCAGTGTGGCGGAACAGAGAGAACTAGGCCAGCCCTTTGTGGGCTGGCACCTTTCCTCTTTCGATTCCTTTTCCAAGAGGGATCTTGGTCCGCCTTCAATTCTTGGCTGAAAAATGGCAATTTCCCTCCCACTGGTGCCAAGGAGGGACTGAGCTTTGTGCCAAGAAAAAAGGTGGCAGCCTTGGGTTCTCAGGCGCTAATGATGCTGCGCCATGACCAGTCAAAATAAACCCAAACCCTAATCCTAACACAAAAGAGAAGCCTAACCCTAACCCTAACGCTAACCCTAACCCTAACCCTAATTCTAAGCGTAACTCTAAGCGTAACCCTAACCTAAAAGTCGAGAGTGGAGAGAGGAGGGGGTGTGGCGGAACAGAGAGAACTAGGCCAGCCCTTTGTGGGCTGGCACCTTTCCTCTTTCGATTCCTTTTCCAAGAGGGATCTTGGTCCGCCTTCAATTCTTGGCTG
Organism: Pithys albifrons albifrons; assembly: GCF_047495875.1. Classification (NCBI taxonomy): domain Eukaryota; kingdom Metazoa; phylum Chordata; class Aves; order Passeriformes; family Thamnophilidae; genus Pithys; species Pithys albifrons. Next base: position 11,111,845 of record NC_092466.1, read on the forward strand.
AAAAATGGCAATTTCTCACCCCAATGGTGCCAAGGAGGGACTGAGCTTTGTGCCAAGAAAAAAGGTGGCAGCCTTGGGCTCTCAGGCGCTAATGATGCTGCGCCATGACCAGTAAAAAGACATGCAAACCCTAATCCTAACACAAAAGAGAAGCCTAACCCTAACCCTAACGCTAACCCTAACCCTAACCCTAATTCTAAGCGTAACTCTAAGCGTAACCCTAACCTAAAAGTCGAGAGTGGAGAGAGGAGGGGCTCTGGCAGAATAGAGAGAAGTAGGCCAGCGCTTTGTGGGCTGGCACCTTTCCTCTTTCGATTCCTTTTCCAAGAGGGATCTTGGTCCGCCTTCAATTCTTGGCTGAAAAATGGCAATTTCCCACCCCACTGGTGCCAAGAAAAAAGGTGGCAGCCTTGGGCTCTCAGGCGCTAATGATGCTGTACCATGACCAGTAAAAAGACACGCAAACCCTAATCCTAACACAAAAGAGAAGCCTAACCCTAACCCTAACGCTAACCCTAACCCTAACCCTAATTCTAAGCGTAACTGTAAGAGTAACCCTAACCCAGGAGTCGAGAGTGGAGAGAGGAGGGGGTGTGGCAGAACAAAGAGAACTAGGCCAGCCCTTTGTGGGCTGGCACCTTTCCTCTTTCGATTCCTTTTCCAAGAGGGATCTTGGTCCGCCTTCAATTCTTGGCTGAAAAATGGCAATTTCCCACCCCACTGATGCCAAGGAGGGACTGAGCTTTGTGCCAAGAAAAAAGGTGGCAGCCTTGGGTTCTCAGGCGCTAATGATGCTGCGCCATGACCAGTAAAAAGGCACGCAAACCCTGAGCCTAACACAAAAGAGAAGCCTAACCCTAACCCTAACGCTAACCCTAACCCTAACCCTAATTCTAGGCGTAACTCGAAGCGTAACCCTAACCCAGGAGTCGAGAGTGGAGAGAGGAGGCGGTGTAGCGGAACAGAGAGAACTAGGCCAGCCCTTTGTGGGCTGGCACCTTTCCTCTTTCGATTCCTTTTCCAAGAGGGATCTTGGTCCGCCTTCAATTCTTGGCTGAAAAATGGCAATTTCCCACCTCACTGGTGCCAAGGAGGGACTGAGCTTTGTGCCAAGAAAAAAGGTGGCAGCCTTGGGTTCTCAGGCGCTAATGATGCTGCGCCATTACCAGTCAAAATAAACCCAAACCCTAATCCTAACACAAAAGAGAAGCCTAACCCTAACCCTAACGCTAACCCTAACCCTAACCCTAATTCTAAGCGTAACTCTAAGCGTAACCCTAACCTAAAAGTCGAGAGTGGAGAGAGGAGGGGGTGTGGCGGAACAGAGAGAACTAGGCCAGCCCTTTGTGGGCTGGCACCTTTCCTCTTTCGATTCCTTTTCCAAGAGGGATCTTGGTCCGCCTTCAATTCTTGGCTGAAAAATGGCAATTTCCCACCCCAATGGTGCCAAGAAAAAACGTGGCAGCCTTGGGCTCTCAGGCGCTAATGATGCTGTACCATGACCAGTAAAAAGACACGCAAACCCTAAGCCTAACACAAAAGAGCAGCCTAACCCTAACCTAACGCTAACCCTAACCCTAACCCTAATTCTAAGCGTAACCCTAGGCGTAACCGTAACCTAAAAGTCGAGAGTGGAGAGAGGAGGGGCTCTGGCAGAATAGAGAGAAGTAGGCCAGCGCTTTGTGGGCTGGCACCTTTCCTCTTTCGATTCCTTTTCCAAGAGGGATCTTGGTCCGCCTTCAATTCTTGGCTGAAAAATGGCAATTTCCCACCCCACTGGTGCCAAGAAAAAAGGTGGTAGCCTTGGGCTCTCAGGCGCTAATGATGCTGTACCATGACCAGTAAAAAGACACGCAAACCCTAATCCTAACACAAAAGAGAAGCCTAAGCCTAACCCTAACCCTAACGCTAACCCTAACCCTAACCCTAATTCTAAGCGTAACTGTAAGCGTAACCCTAACCCAGGAGTCGAGAGTGGAGAGAGGAGGGGGTGTGGCGGAACAAAGAGAACTAGGCTAGCCCTTTGTGGGCTGGCACCTTTCCTCTTTCGATTCCTTTTCCAAGAGAGATCTTGGTCCGCCTTCAATTCTTGGCTGAAAAATGGCAATTTCCCACCCCACTGGTGCCAAGGAGGGACTGAGCTTTGTGCCAAGAAAAAAGGTGGCAGCCTTGGGCTCTCAGGCGCTAATGATGCTGCGCCATGACCAGTAAAAAGGCACGCAAACCCTGAGCCTAACACAAAAGAGAAGCCTAACCCTAACCCTAACGCTAACCCTAACCCTTACCCTAATTCTAGGCGTAACTCGAAGCGTGACCCTAACCCAGGAGTCGAGAGTGGAGAGAGGAGGCGGTGTGGCAGAACAGAGAGAACTAGGCCAGCCCTTTGTGGACTGGCACCTTTCCTCTTTCGATTCCTTTTCCAAGAGGGATCTTGGTCCGCCTTCAATTCTTGGCTGAAAAATGGCAATTTCTCACCCCACTGGTGCCAAGGAGGGACTGAGCTTTGTGCCAAGAAAAAAGGTGGCAGCCTTGGGTTCTCAGGCGCTAATGATGCTGCGCCATGACCAGTTAAAATAAACCCAAACCCTAATCCTAACACAAAAGAGAAGCCAAACCCTAACCCTAACGCTAACCCTAACCCTAATTCTAAGCGTAACTCTAAGCGTGACCCTAACCCAGGAGTCGAGAGTGGAGAGAGGAGGGGGTGTGGCGGAACAGAGAGAACTAGGCCAGCCCTTTGTGGGCTGGCACCTTTCCTCTTTTGATTCCTTTTTCAAGAGGGATCTTGGTCCGCCTTACATTCTTGGCTGAAAAATGGCAATTTCCCTCCCACTGGTGCCAAGGAGGGACTGAGCTTTGTGCCAAGAAAAAAGGTGGCAGCCTTGGGCTCTCAGGCGCTAATGATGCTGTACCATGACCAGTAAAAAGACACGCAAACCCTAATCCTAACACAAAAGAGAAGCCTAACCTTAACCCTAACGCTAACGCTAACCCTAACCCTAACCCTAATTCTAAGCGTAACTGTAAGCGTAACCCTAACCCAGGAGTCGAGAGTGGAGAGAGGAGGGGGTGTGGCAGAACAAAGAGAACTAGGCCAGCGCTTTGTGGGCTGGCACCTTTCCTCTTTCGATTCCTTTTCCAAGAGGGATCTTGGTCCGCCTTCAATTCTTGGCTGAAAAATGGCAATTTCCCACCCCACTGGTGCCAAGGAGGGACTGAGCTTTGTGCCAAGAAAAAAGGTGGCAGCCTTGGGCTCTCAGGCGCTAATGATGCTGCGCCATGACCAGTAAAAAGGCTCGCAAACCCTGAGCCTAACACAAAAGAGAAGCCTAACCCTAACCCTAAAGCTAACCCTAACCCTAACCCTAATTCTAAGCGTAACTCTAAGCGTAACCCTAACCCAAAAGTCGAGAGTGGAGAGAGGAGGCGGTGTGGCGGAACAGAGAGAAGTAGGCCAGCCCTTTGTGGGCTGGCACCTTTCCTCTTTCGATTCCTTTTCCAAGAGGGATCTTGGTCCGCCTTCAATTCTTGGCTGAAAAATGGCAATTTCCCACACCACTGGTGCCAAGGAGGGACTGAGCTTTGTGCCAAGAAAAAAGGTGGCAGCCTTGGGTTCTCAGGCGCTAATGATGCTGCGCCATGACCAGTTAAAATAAACCCAAACCCTAATCCTAACACAAAAGAGAAGCCTAACCCTAACCCTAACGCTAACCCTAACCCTAACCCTAATTCTAAGCGTAACTCTAAGCGTAACCCTAACCCAAAAGTCGAGAGTGGAGAGAGGAGGCGGTGTGGCGGAACAGAGAGAAGTAGGCCAGCGCTTTGTGGGCTGGCACCTTTCCTCTTTCGATTCCTTTTCCAAGAGGGATCTTGGTCCGCCTTCAATTCTTGGCTGAAAAATGGCAATTTCCCACCCCACTGGTGCCAAGGAGGGACTGAGCTTTGTGCCAAGAAAAAAGGTGGCAGCCTTGGGTTCTCAGGCGCTAATGATGCTGCGCCATGACCAGTTAAAATAAACCCAAACCCTAATCCTAACACAAAAGAGAAGCCTAACCCTAACCCTAACGCTAACCCTAACCCTAACCCTAATTCTAAGCGTGACCCTAACCCAGGAGTCGAGAGTGGAGAGAGGAGGGGGTGTGGCGGAACAGAGAGAACTAGGCCAGCCCTTTGTGGGCTGGCACCTTTCCTCTTTCGATTCCTTTTCCAAGAGGGATCTTGGTCCGCCTTCAATTCTTGGCTGAAAAATGGCAATTTCCCACCCCACTGGTGCCAAGAAAAAAGGTGGCAGCCTTGGGCTCTCAGGCGCTAATGATGCTGTACCATGACCAGTAAAAAGACACGCAAACCCTAATCCTAACACAAAAGAGAAGCCTAACCCTAACCCTAACTCTAACCCTAACCCTAACCCTAATTCTAAGCGTAACTGTAAGCGTAACCCTAACCCAAAAGTCGAGAGTGGAGAGAGGAGGGGGTGTGGCGGAACAAAGAGAACTAGGCCAGCCCTTTGTGGGCTGGCACCTTTCCTCTTTCGATTCCTTTTCCAAGAGGGATCTTGGTCCGCCTTCAATTCTTGGCTGAAAAATGGCAATTTCCCACCCCACTTGTGCCAAGGAGGGACTGAGCTTTGTGCCAAGAAAAAAGGTGGCAGCCTTGGGTTCTCAGGCGCTAATGATGCTGCGCGATGACCAGTCAAAATAAACCCAAACCCTAATCCTAACACAAAAGAGAAGCCTAACCCTAACCCTAACGCTAACCCTAACCCTAACCCTAATTCTAAGCGTAACTGTAAGAGTAACCCTAACCCAGGAGTCGAGAGTGGAGAGAGGAGGCGGTGTGGCAGAACAAAGAGAACTAGGCCAGCCCTTTGTGGACTGGCACCTTTCCTCTTTCGATTCCTTTTCCAAGAGGGGTCTTGGTCCGCCTTCAATTCTTGGCTGAAAAATGGCAATTTCCCACCCCACTGGTGCCAAGGAGGGACTGAGCTTTGTGCCAAGAAAAAAGGTGGCAGCCTTGGGTTCTCAGGCGCTAATGATGCTGCGCCATGACCAGTAAAAAGGCACGCAAACCCTGAGCCTAACACAAAAGAGAAGCCTAACCCTAACCCTAACGCTAACCCTAACCCTAACCCTAATTCTAGGCGTAACTCGAAGCGTAACCCTAACCCAGGAGTCGAGAGTGGAGAGAGGAGGGGGTGTGGCGGAACAGAGAGAACTAGGCCAGCCCTTTGTGGGCTGGCACCTTTCCTCTTTCGATTCCTTTTCCAAGAGGGATCTTGGTCCGCCTTCAATTCTTGGCTGAAAAATGGCAATTTCCCACCCCACTGGTGCCAAGGAGGGACTGAGCTTTGTGCCAAGAAAAAAGGTGGCAGCCTTGGGCTCTCAGGCGCTAATGATGCTGCGCCATGACCAGTAAAAAGGCTCGCTAACCCTGAGCCTAACACAAAAGAGAAGCCTAACCCTAACCCTAAAGCTAACCCTAACCCTAACCCTAATTCTAAGCGTAACTCTAAGCGTAACCCTAACCCAAAAGTCGAGAGTGGAGAGAGGAGGCGGTGTGGCGGAACAGAGAGAAGTAGGCCAGCGCTTTGTGGGCTGGCACCTTTCCTCTTTCGATTCCTTTTCCAAGAGGGATCTTGGTCCGCCTTCAATTCTTGGCTGAAAAATGGCAATTTCCCACCCCACTGGTGCCAAGGAGGGACTGAGCTTTGTGCCAAGAAAAAAGGTGGCAGCCTTGGGTTCTCAGGCGCTAATGATGCTGCGCCATGACCAGTTAAAATAAACCCAAACCCTAATCCTAACACAAAAGAGAAGCCTAACCCTAACCCTAACGCTAACCCTAACCCTAACCCTAATTCTAAGCGTAACTCTAAGCGTAACCCTAACCTAAAAGTCGAGAGTGGAGAGAGGAGGGGGTGTGGCGGAACAGAGAGAACTAGGCCATCGCTTTGTGGGCTGGCACCTTTCCTCTTTCGATTCCTTTTCCAAGAGGGATCTTGGTCCGCCTTCAATTCTTGGCTGAAAAATGGCAATTTCTCACCCCACTGGTGCCAAGGAGGGACTGAGCTTTGTGCCAAGAAAAAAGGTGGCAGCCTTGGGCTCTCAGGCGCTAATGATGCTGCGCCATGACCAGTAAAAAGACATGCAAACCCTAAGCCTAACACAAAAGAGAAGCCTAACCCTAACCCTAACGCTAACCCTAACCCTAACCCTAATTCTAAGCGTAACCCTAGGCGTAACCCTAACCCAGGAGTCGAGAGTGGAGAGAGGAGGGGCTCTGGCAGAATAGAGAGAAGTAGGCCAGCGCTTTGTGGGCTGGCACCTTTCCTCTTTCGATTCCTTTTCCAAGAGGGATCTTGGTCCGCCTTCAATTCTTGGCTGAAAAATGGCAATTTCCCACCCCACTGGTGCCAAGGAGGGACTGAGCTTTGTGCCAAGAAAAAAGGTGGCAGCCTTGGGTTCTCAGGCGCTAATGATGCTGCGCCATGACCAGTTAAAATAAACCCAAACCCTAATCCTAACACAAAAGAGAAGCCTAAACCTAACCCTAACGCTAACCCGAACCCTAACCCTAATTCTAAGCGTAACTCTAAGCGTGACCCTAACCCAGGAGTGGAGAGTGGAGAGAGGAGGGGGTGTGGCGGAACAGAGAGAACTAGGCCAGCCCTTTGTGGGCTGGCACCTTTCCTCTTTTGATTCCTTTTTCAAGAGGGATCTTGGTCCGCCTTCAATTCTTGGCTGAAAAATGGCAATTTCCCTCCCACTGGTGCCAAGGAGGGACTGAGCTTTGTGCCAAGAAAAAAGGTGGCAGCCTTGGGCTCTCAGGCGCTAATGATGCTGTACCATGACCAGTAAAAAGACACGCAAACCCTAATCCTAACACAAAAGAGAAGCCTAACCCTAACCCTAAAGCTAACCCTAACCCTAACCCTAATTCTAAGCGTAACTGTAAGCGTAACACTAACCCAGGAGTCGAGAGTGGAGAGAGGAGGGGGTGTGGCGGAACAAAGAGAACTAGGCTAGCCCTTTGTGGGCTGGCACCTTTCCTCTTTCGATTCCTTTTCCAAGAGAGATCTTGGTCCGCCTTCAATTCTTGGCTGAAAAATGGCAATTTCCCACCCCACTGGTGCCAAGGAGGGACTGAGCTTTGTGCCAAGAAAAAAGGTGGCAGCCTTGGGCTCTCAGGCGCTAATGATGCTGCGCCATGACCAGTAAAAAGGCACGCAAACCCTGAGCCTAACACAAAAGAGAAGCCTAACCCTAACCCTAACGCTAACCCTAACCCTAACCCTAATTCTAAGCGTAACTCTAAGAGTAACCCTAACCCAAAAGTCGAGAGTGGAGAGAGGAGGGGGTGTGGCGGAACAAAGAGAACTAGGCCAGCCCTTTGTGGGCTGGCACCTTTCCTCTTTCGATTCCTTTTCCAAGAGGGATCTTGGTCTGCCTTCAATTCTTGGCTGAAAAATGGCAATTTCCCACCCCACTGGTGCCAAGGAGGGACTGAGCTTTGTGCCAGGAAAAAAGGTGGCAGCCTTGGGTTCTCAGGTGCTAATGATGCTGCGCCATGACCAGTAAAAAGGCATGCAAACCCTGAGCCTAACACAGAAGAGAAGCCTAACCCTAACCCTAACGCTAACCCTAACCCTAACCCTAATTCTAGGCGTAACTCGAAGCGTAACCCTAACCCAGGAGTCGAGAGTGGAGAGAGGAGTCAGTGTGGCGGAACAGAGAGAACTAGGCCAGCCCTTTGTGGGCTGGCACCTTTCCTCTTTCGATTCCTTTTCCAAGAGGGATCTTGGTCCGCCTTCAATTCTTGGCTGAAAAATGGCAATTTCCCTCCCACTGGTGCCAAGGAGGGACTGAGCTTTGTGCCAAGAAAAAAGGTGGCAGCCTTGGGTTCTCAGGCGCTAATGATGCTGCGCCATGACCAGTCAAAATAAACCCAAACCCTAATCCTAACACAAAAGAGAAGCCTAACCCTAACCCTAACGCTAACCCTAACCCTAACCCTAATTCTAAGCGTAACTCTAAGCGTAACCCTAACCTAAAAGTCGAGAGTGGAGAGAGGAGGGGGTGTGGCGGAACAGAGAGAACTAGGCCAGCCCTTTGTGGGCTGGCACCTTTCCTCTTTCGATTCCTTTTCCAAGAGGGATCTTGGTCCGCCTTCAATTCTTGGCTGAAAAATGGCAATTTCTCACCCCAATGGTGCCAAGGAGGGACTGAGCTTTGTGCCAAGAAAAAAGGTGGCAGCCTTGGGCTCTCAGGCGCTAATGATGCTGCGCCATGACCAGTAAAAAGACATGCAAACCCTAATCCTAACACAAAAGAGAAGCCTAACCCTAACCCTAACGCTAACCCTAACCCTAACCCTAATTCTAAGCGTAACTCTAAGCGTAACCCTAACCTAAAAGTCGAGAGTGGAGAGAGGAGGGGCTCTGGCAGAATAGAGAGAAGTAGGCCAGCGCTTTGTGGGCTGGCACCTTTCCTCTTTCGATTCCTTTTCCAAGAGGGATCTTGGTCCGCCTTCAATTCTTGGCTGAAAAATGGCAATTTCCCACCCCACTGGTGCCAAGAAAAAAGGTGGCAGCCTTGGGCTCTCAGGCGCTAATGATGCTGTACCATGACCAGTAAAAAGACACGCAAACCCTAATCCTAACACAAAAGAGAAGCCTAACCCTAACCCTAACGCTAACCCTAACCCTAACCCTAATTCTAAGCGTAACTGTAAGAGTAACCCTAACCCAGGAGTCGAGAGTGGAGAGAGGAGGGGGTGTGGCAGAACAAAGAGAACTAGGCCAGCCCTTTGTGGGCTGGCACCTTTCCTCTTTCGATTCCTTTTCCAAGAGGGATCTTGGTCCGCCTTCAATTCTTGGCTGAAAAATGGCAATTTCCCACCCCACTGATGCCAAGGAGGGACTGAGCTTTGTGCCAAGAAAAAAGGTGGCAGCCTTGGGTTCTCAGGCGCTAATGATGCTGCGCCATGACCAGTAAAAAGGCACGCAAACCCTGAGCCTAACACAAAAGAGAAGCCTAACCCTAACCCTAACGCTAACCCTAACCCTAACCCTAATTCTAGGCGTAACTCGAAGCGTAACCCTAACCCAGGAGTCGAGAGTGGAGAGAGGAGGCGGTGTAGCGGAACAGAGAGAACTAGGCCAGCCCTTTGTGGGCTGGCACCTTTCCTCTTTCGATTCCTTTTCCAAGAGGGATCTTGGTCCGCCTTCAATTCTTGGCTGAAAAATGGCAATTTCCCACCTCACTGGTGCCAAGGAGGGACTGAGCTTTGTGCCAAGAAAAAAGGTGGCAGCCTTGGGTTCTCAGGCGCTAATGATGCTGCGCCATTACCAGTCAAAATAAACCCAAACCCTAATCCTAACACAAAAGAGAAGCCTAACCCTAACCCTAACGCTAACCCTAACCCTAACCCTAATTCTAAGCGTAACTCTAAGCGTAACCCTAACCTAAAAGTCGAGAGTGGAGAGAGGAGGGGGTGTGGCGGAACAGAGAGAACTAGGCCAGCCCTTTGTGGGCTGGCACCTTTCCTCTTTCGATTCCTTTTCCAAGAGGGATCTTGGTCCGCCTTCAATTCTTGGCTGAAAAATGGCAATTTCCCACCCCAATGGTGCCAAGAAAAAACGTGGCAGCCTTGGGCTCTCAGGCGCTAATGATGCTGTACCATGACCAGTAAAAAGACACGCAAACCCTAAGCCTAACACAAAAGAGCAGCCTAACCCTAACCTAACGCTAACCCTAACCCTAACCCTAATTCTAAGCGTAACCCTAGGCGTAACCGTAACCTAAAAGTCGAGAGTGGAGAGAGGAGGGGCTCTGGCAGAATAGAGAGAAGTAGGCCAGCGCTTTGTGGGCTGGCACCTTTCCTCTTTCGATTCCTTTTCCAAGAGGGATCTTGGTCCGCCTTCAATTCTTGGCTGAAAAATGGCAATTTCCCACCCCACTGGTGCCAAGAAAAAAGGTGGTAGCCTTGGGCTCTCAGGCGCTAATGATGCTGTACCATGACCAGTAAAAAGACACGCAAACCCTAATCCTAACACAAAAGAGAAGCCTAAGCCTAACCCTAACCCTAACGCTAACCCTAACCCTAACCCTAATTCTAAGCGTAACTGTAAGCGTAACCCTAACCCAGGAGTCGAGAGTGGAGAGAGGAGGGGGTGTGGCGGAACAAAGAGAACTAGGCTAGCCCTTTGTGGGCTGGCACCTTTCCTCTTTCGATTCCTTTTCCAAGAGAGATCTTGGTCCGCCTTCAATTCTTGGCTGAAAAATGGCAATTTCCCACCCCACTGGTGCCAAGGAGGGACTGAGCTTTGTGCCAAGAAAAAAGGTGGCAGCCTTGGGCTCTCAGGCGCTAATGATGCTGCGCCATGACCAGTAAAAAGGCACGCAAACCCTGAGCCTAACACAAAAGAGAAGCCTAACCCTAACCCTAACGCTAACCCTAACCCTTACCCTAATTCTAGGCGTAACTCGAAGCGTGACCCTAACCCAGGAGTCGAGAGTGGAGAGAGGAGGCGGTGTGGCAGAACAGAGAGAACTAGGCCAGCCCTTTGTGGACTGGCACCTTTCCTCTTTCGATTCCTTTTCCAAGAGGGATCTTGGTCCGCCTTCAATTCTTGGCTGAAAAATGGCAATTTCTCACCCCACTGGTGCCAAGGAGGGACTGAGCTTTGTGCCAAGAAAAAAGGTGGCAGCCTTGGGTTCTCAGGCGCTAATGATGCTGCGCCATGACCAGTTAAAATAAACCCAAACCCTAATCCTAACACAAAAGAGAAGCCAAACCCTAACCCTAACGCTAACCCTAACCCTAATTCTAAGCGTAACTCTAAGCGTGACCCTAACCCAGGAGTCGAGAGTGGAGAGAGGAGGGGGTGTGGCGGAACAGAGAGAACTAGGCCAGCCCTTTGTGGGCTGGCACCTTTCCTCTTTTGATTCCTTTTTCAAGAGGGATCTTGGTCCGCCTTACATTCTTGGCTGAAAAATGGCAATTTCCCTCCCACTGGTGCCAAGGAGGGACTGAGCTTTGTGCCAAGAAAAAAGGTGGCAGCCTTGGGCTCTCAGGCGCTAATGATGCTGTACCATGACCAGTAAAAAGACACGCAAACCCTAATCCTAACACAAAAGAGAAGCCTAACCTTAACCCTAACGCTAACGCTAACCCTAACCCTAACCCTAATTCTAAGCGTAACTGTAAGCGTAACCCTAACCCAGGAGTCGAGAGTGGAGAGAGGAGGGGGTGTGGCAGAACAAAGAGAACTAGGCCAGCGCTTTGTGGGCTGGCACCTTTCCTCTTTCGATTCCTTTTCCAAGAGGGATCTTGGTCCGCCTTCAATTCTTGGCTGAAAAATGGCAATTTCCCACCCCACTGGTGCCAAGGAGGGACTGAGCTTTGTGCCAAGAAAAAAGGTGGCAGCCTTGGGCTCTCAGGCGCTAATGATGCTGCGCCATGACCAGTAAAAAGGCTCGCAAACCCTGAGCCTAACACAAAAGAGAAGCCTAACCCTAACCCTAAAGCTAACCCTAACCCTAACCCTAATTCTAAGCGTAACTCTAAGCGTAACCCTAACCCAAAAGTCGAGAGTGGAGAGAGGAGGCGGTGTGGCGGAACAGAGAGAAGTAGGCCAGCCCTTTGTGGGCTGGCACCTTTCCTCTTTCGATTCCTTTTCCAAGAGGGATCTTGGTCCGCCTTCAATTCTTGGCTGAAAAATGGCAATTTCCCACACCACTGGTGCCAAGGAGGGACTGAGCTTTGTGCCAAGAAAAAAGGTGGCAGCCTTGGGTTCTCAGGCGCTAATGATGCTGCGCCATGACCAGTTAAAATAAACCCAAACCCTAATCCTAACACAAAAGAGAAGCCTAACCCTAACCCTAACGCTAACCCTAACCCTAACCCTAATTCTAAGCGTAACTCTAAGCGTAACCCTAACCTAAAAGTCGAGAGTGGAGAGAGGAGGGGGTGTGGCGGAACAGAGAGAACTAGGCCAGCCCTTTGTGGGCTGGCACCTTTCCTCTTTCGATTCCTTTTCCAAGAGGGATCTTGGTCCGCCTTCAATTCTTGGCTGAAAAATGGCAATTTCTCACCCCACTGGTGCCAAGGAGGGACTGACCTTTGTGCCAAGAAAAAAGGTGGCAGCCTTGGGCTCTCAGGCGCTAATGATGCTGCGCCATGACCAGTAAAAAGACATGCAAACCCTAATCCTAACACAAAAGAGAAGCCTAACCCTAACCCTAACGCTAACCCTAACCCTAACCCTAATTCTAAGCGTAACTCGAAGCGTGACCCTAACCCAGGAGTCGAGAGTGGAGAGAGGAGGGGGTGTGGCGGAACAGAGAGAAGTAGGCCAGCCCTTTGTGGGCTGGCACCTTTCCTCTTTCGATTCCTTTTCCAAGAGGGATCTTGGTCCGCCTTCAATTCTTGGCTGAAAAATGGCAATTTCCCACCCCACTGGTGCCAAGGAGGGACTGAGCTTTGTGCCAAGAAAAAAGGTGGCAGCCTTGGGCTCTCAGGCGCTAATGATGCTGCGCCATGACCAGTAAAAAGGCACGCAAACCCTGAGCCTAACACAAAAGAGAAGCCTAACCCTAACCCTAACCCTAATTCTAGGCGTAACTCGAAGTGTAAGCCTAACCCAGGATTCGAGAGGTGAGAGAGGAGGGGGTGTGGCGGAACAAAGAGAAGTAGGCCAGCCCTTTGTGGGCTGGCACCTTTCCTCTTTCGATTCCTTTTCCAAGAGGGATCTTGGTCCGCCTTCAATTCTTGGCTGAAAAATGGCAATTTCCCACCCCACTGGTGCCAAGGAGGGACTGAGCTTTGTGCCAAGAAAAAAGGTGGCAGCCTTGGGCTCTCAGGCGCTAATGATGCTGTGCCATGACCAGTTAAAATAAACCCAAACCCTAATCCTAACACAAAAGAGAAGCCTAACCCTAACCCTAACGCTAACCCTAACCCTAATTCTAAGCGTAACTCTAAGCGTAACCCTAACCTAAAAGTCGAGAGTGGAGAGAGGAGGCGGTGTGGCGGAACAAAGAGAACTAGGCCAGCCCTTTGTGGGCTGGCACCTTTCCTCTTTCGATTCCTTTTCCAAGAGGGATCTTGGTCCGCCTTCAATTCTTGGCTGAAAAATGGCAATTTCCCACCCCACTGGTGCCAAGGAGGGACTGAGCTTTGTGCCAAGAAAAAAGGTGGCAGCCTTGGGTTCTCAGGCGCTAATGATGCTGCGCCATGACCAGTAAAAAGGCTCGCAAACCCTGAGCCTAACACAAAAGAGAAGCCTAAACCTAACCCTAACGCTAACCCTAACCCTAACCCTAATTCTAAGCGTAACTCTAAGCGTGACCCTAACCCAGGAGTCGAGAGTGGAGAGAGGAGGGGGTGTGGCGGAACAGAGAGAACTAGGCCAGCCCTTTGTGGGCTGGCACCTTTCCTCTTTTGATTCCTTTTTCAAGAGGGATCTTGGTCCGCCTTCAATTCTTGGCTGAAAAATGGCAATTTCCCACCCCACTGGTGCCAAGCAGGGACTGAGCTTTGTGCCAAGAAAAAAGGTGGCAGCCTTGGGCTCTCAGGCGCTAATGATGCTGCGCCATGACCAGTAAAAAGACACGCAAACCCTAATCCTAACACAAAAGAGAAGCCTAACCCTTACCCTAACGCTAACCCTAACCCTAACCCTAATTCTAAGCGTAACTCTAAGCGTAACCCTAACCTAAAAGTCGAGAGTGGAGAGAGGAGGCGGTGTGGCGGAACAGAGAGAACTAGGCCAGCCCTTTGTGGGCTGGCACCTTTCCTCTTTCGATTCCTTTTCCAAGAGGGATCTTGGTCCGCCTTCAATTCTTGGCTGAAAAATGGCAATTTCCCACCCCACTGGTGCCAAGGAGGGACTGAGCTTTGTGCCAAGAAAAAAGGTGGCAGCCTTGGGTTCTCAGGCGCTAATGATGCTGCGCCATGACCAGTAAAAAGGCACGCAAACCCTGAGCCTAACACAAAAGAGAAGCCTAAAACTAACCCTAACGCTAACCCTAACCCTAACCCTAATTCTAAGCGTAACTCTAAGCGTGACCCTAACCCAGGAGTCGAGAGTGGAGAGAGGAGGGGGTGTGGCGGAACAGAGAGAACTAGGCCAGCCCTTTGTGGGCTGGCACCTTTCCTCTTTTGATTCCTTTTTCAAGAGGGATCTTGGTCCGCCTTCAATTCTTGGCTGAAAAATGGCAATTTCCCACCCCACTGGTGCCAAGGAGGGACTGAGCTTTGTGCCAAGAAAAAAGGTGGCAGCCTTGGGCTCTCAGGCGCTAATGATGCTGCGCCATGACCAGTAAAAAGGCTCGCAAACCCTGAGCCTAACACAAAAGAGAAGCCTAACCCTAACCCTAAAGCTAACCCTAACCCTAACCCTAATTCTAAGCGTAACTCTAAGCGTAACCCTAACCCAAAAGTCGAGAGTGGAGAGAGGAGGCGGTGTGGTGGAACAGAGAGAAGTAGGCCATCCCTTTGTGGGCTGGCACCTTTCCTCTTTCGATTCCTTTTCCAAGAGGGATCTTGGTCCGCCTTCAATTCTTGGCTGAAAAATGGCAATTTCCCACCCCACTGGTGCCAAGGAGGGACTGAGCTTTGTGCCAAGAAAAAAGGTGGCAGCCTTGGGCTCTCAGGCGCTAATGATGCTGCGCCATGACCAGTAAAAAGACATGCAAACCCTAAGCCTAACACAAAAGAGAAGCCTAACCCTAACCCTAACGCTAACCCTAACCCTAACCCTAATTCTAAGCGTAACTCTAAGCGTAACCCTAACCTAAAAGTCGAGAGTGGAGAGAGGAGGGGGTGTGGCGGAACAGAGAGAACTAGGCCAGCCCTTTGTGGGCTGGCACCTTTCCTCTTTCGATTCCTTTTCCAAGAGGGATCTTGGTCCGCCTTCAATTCTTGGCTGAAAAATGGCAATTTCTCACCCCACTGGTGCCAATGAGGGACTGAGCTTTGTGCCAAGAAAAAAGGTGGCAGCCTTGGGCTCTCAGGCGCTAATGATGCTGCGCCATGACCAGTAAAAAGACATGCAAACCCTAATCCTAACACAAAAGAGAAGCCTAACCCTAACCCTAACGCTAACCCTAACCCTAACCCTAATTCTAAGCGTAACTCGAAGCGTGACCCTAACCCAGGAGTCGAGAGTGGAGAGAGGAGGGGGTGTGGCGGAACAGAGAGAAGTAGGCCAGCCCTTTGTGGGCTGGCACCTTTCCTCTTTCGATTCCTTTTCCAAGAGGGATCTTGGTCCGCCTTCAATTCTTGGCTAAAAAATGGCAATTTCCCACCCCACTGGTGCCAAGGAGGGACTGAGCTTTGTGCCAAGAAAAAAGGTGGCAGCCTTGGGCTCTCAGGCGCTAATGATGCTGCGCCATGACCAGTAAAAAGGCACGCAAACCCTGAGCCTAACACAAAAGAGAAGCCTAACCCTAACCCTAACGCTAACCCTAACCCTAACCCTAATTCTAGGCGTAACTCGAAGTGTAACCCTAACCCAGGATTCGAGAGGTGAGAGAGGAGGGGGTGTGGCGGAACAAAGAGAAGTAGGCCAGCCCTTTGTGGGCTGGCACCTTTCCTCTTTCGATTCCTTTTCCAAGAGGGATCTTGGTCCGCCTTCAATTCTTGGCTGAAAAATGGCAATTTCCCACCCCACTGGTGCCAAGGAGGGACTGAGCTTTGTGCCAAGAGAAAAGGTGGAAGCCTTGGACTCTCAGGTGCTAATGATGCTGCGCCATGACCAGTAAAAATAAACCCAAACCCTAATCCTAACACAAAAGAGAAGCCTAACCCTAACCCTAACGCTAACCCTAACCCTAACCCTAATTCTAGGCGTAACTCGAAGCGTAACCCTAACCCAGGAGTCGAGAGTGGAGAGAGGAGGGGGTGTGGCGGAACAGAGAGAACTAGGCAAGCCCTTTGTGGGCTGGCACCTTTCCTCTTTCGATTCCTTTTCCAAGAGGGATCTTGGTCCGCCTTCAATTCTTGGCTGAAAAATGGCAATTTCCCACCCCACTGGTGCCAAGGAGGGACTGAGCTTTGTGCCAAGAAAAAAGGTGGCAGCCTTGGGTTCTCAGGCGCTAATGATGCTGCGCCATGACCAGTCAAAATAAACCCAAACCCTAATCCTAACACAAAAGAGAAGCCTAACCCTAACCCTAACGCTAACCCTAACCCTAACCCTAATTCTAAGCGTAACTCTAAGCGTAACCCTAACCTAAAAGTCGAGAGTGGAGAGAGGAGGGGGTGTGGCGGAACAGAGAGAACTAGGCCAGCCCTTTGTGGGCTGGCACCTTTCCTCTTTCGATTCCTTTTCCAAGAGGGATCTTGGTCCGCCTTCAATTCTTGGCTGAAAAATGGCAATTTCCCACCCCACTGGTGCCAAGAAAAAAGGTGGCAGCCTTGGGTTCTCAGGCGCTAATGATGCTGCGCCATGACCAGTAAAAAGGCACGCAAACCCTCAGCCTAACACAAAAGAGAAGCCTAACCCTAACCCTAACGCTAACCCTAACCCTAACCCTAATTCTAGGCGTAACTCGAAGCGTAACCCTAACCCAGGAGTCGAGAGTGGAGAGAGGAGGCAGTGTGGCGGAACAGAGAGAACTAGGCAAGCCCTTTGTGGGCTGGCACCTTTCCTCTTTCGATTCCTTTTCCAAGAGGGATCTTGGTCCGCCTTCAATTCTTGGCTGAAAAATGGCAATTTCCCACCCCACTGGTGCCAAGGAGGGACTGAGCTTTGTGCCAAGAAAAAAGGTGGCAGCCTTGGGCTCTCAGGCGCTAATGATGCTGCGCCATGACCAGTCAAAATAAACCCAAACCCTAATCCTAACACAAAAGAGAAGCCTAACCCTAACCCTAACGCTAACCCTAACCCTAACCCTAATTCTAAGCGTAACTCTAAGCGTAACCCTAACCTAAAAGTCGAGAGTGGAGAGAGGAGGCGGTGTGGCGGAACAGAGAGAAGTAGGCCAGCCCTTTGTGGGCTGGCACCTTTCCTCTTTCGATTCCTTTTCCAAGAGGGATCTTGGTCCGCCTTCAATTCTTGGCTGAAAAATGGCAATTTCCCACCCCACTGGTGCCAAGAAAAAAGGTGGCAGCCTTGGGCTCTCAGGCGCTAATGATGCTGTACCATGACCAGTAAAAAGACACGCAAACCCTAATCCTAACACAAAAGAGAAGCCTAACCCTAACCCTAACGCTAACCCTAACCCTAACCCTAATTCTAAGCGTAACTGTAAGAGTAACCCTAACCCAGGAGTCGAGAGTGGAGAGAGGAGGGGGTGTGGCGGAACAAAGAGAACTAGGCCAGCCCTTTGTGGGCTGGCACCTTTCCTCTTTCGATTCCTTTTCCAAGAGGGATCTTGGTCCGCCTTCAATTCTTGGCTGAAAAATGGCAATTTCCCACCCCACTGGTGCCAAGGAGGGACTGAGCTTTGTGCCAAGAAAAAAGGTGGCAGCCTTGGGCTCTCAGGCGCTAATGATGCTGTACCATGACCAGTAAAAAGACACGCAAACCCTAATCCTAACACAAAAGAGAAGCCTAACCCTAACCCTAACGCTAACCCTAACCCTAACCCTAATTCTAAGCGTAACTGTAAGAGTAACCCTAACCCAGGAGTCGAGAGTGGAGAGAGGAGGCGGTGTGGCAGAACAAAGAGAACTAGGCCAGCCCTTTGTGGGCTGGCACCTTTCCTCTTTCGATTCCTTTTCCAAGAGGGATCTTGGTCCGCCTTCAATTCTTGGCTGAAAAATGGCAATTTCCCACCCCACTGGTGCCAAGGAGGGACTGAGCTTTGTGCCAAGAAAAAAGGTGGCAGCCTTGGGTTCTCAGGCGCTAATGATGCTGCGCCATGACCAGTAAAAAGGCACGCAAACCCTGAGCCTAACACAAAAGAGAAGCCTAACCCTAACCCTAACGCTAACCCTAATTCTAGGCGTAACTCGAAGCGTAACCCTAACCCAGGAGTCGAGAGTGGAGAGAGGAGGCGGTGTGGCGGAACAGAGAGAACTAGGCCAGCCCTTTGTGGACTGGCACCTTTCCTCTTTCGATTCCTTTTCCAAGAGGGATCTTGGTCCGCCTTCAATTCTTGGCTGAAAAATGGCAATTTCCCACCCCACTGGTGCCAAGGAGGGACTGAGCTTTGTGCCAAGAAAAAAGGTGGCAGCCTTGGGCTCTCAGGCGCTAATGATGCTGCGCCATGACCAGTAAAAAGACATACAAACCCTAAGCCTAACACAAAAGAGAAGCCTAACCCTAACCCTAACGCTAACCCTAACCCTAACCCTAATTCTAGGCGTAACTCGAAGCGTAACCCTAACCCAGGATTCGAGAGTGGAGAGACGAGGGGCTCTGGCAGAATAGAGAGAAGTAGGCCAGCGCTTTGTGGGCTGGCACCTTTCCTCTTTCGATTCCTTTTCCAAGAGGGATCTTGGTCCGCCTTCAATTCTTGGCTGAAAAATGGCAATTTCCCACCCCACTGGTGCCAAGGAGGGACTGAGCTTTGTGCCAAGAAAAAAGGTGGCAGCCTTGGGTTCTCAGGCGCTAATGATGCTGCGCCATGACGAGTTAAAATAAACCCACACCCTAATCCTAACACAAAAGAGAAGCCTAAACCTAACCCTAACGCTAACCCTAACCCTAACCCTAATTCTAAGCGTAACTCTAAGCGTAACCCTAACCTAAAAGTCGAGAGTGGAGAGAGGAGGCGGTGTGGCGGAACAGAGAGAACTAGGCCAGCCCTTTGTGGGCTGGCACCTTTCCTCTTTCGATTCCTTTTCCAAGAGGGATCTTGGTCCGCCTTCATTTCTTGGCTGAAAAATGGCAATTTCTCACCCCACTGGTGCCAAGGAGGGACTGACCTTTGTGCCAAGAAAAAAGGTGGCAGCCTTGGGCTCTCAGGCGCTAATGATGCTGCGCCATGACCAGTAAAAAGACATGCAAACCCTAAGCCTAACACAAAAGAGAAGCCTAACCCTAACCCTAACGCTAACCCTAACCCTAATTCTAAGCGTAACCCTAGGCGTAACCCTAACCCAGGAGTCGAGAGTGGAGAGAGGAGGGGCTCTGGCAGAATAGAGAGAAGTAGGCCAGCGCTTTGTGGGCTGGCACCTTTCCTCTTTCGATTCCTTTTCCAAGAGGGATCTTGGTCCGCCTTCAATTCTTGGCTGAAAAATGGCAATTTCCCTCCCACTGGTACCAAGGAGGGACTGAGCTTTGTGCCAAGTAAAAAGGTGGCAGCCTTGGGCTCTCAGGCGCTAATGATGCTGTACCATGACCAGTAAAAAGACACGCAAACCCTGAGCCTAACACAAAAGAGAAGCCTAACCCTAACCCTAACGCTAACCCTAACCCTAACCCTAATTCTAAGCGTAACTGTAAGCGTAACACTAACCCAGGAGTCGAGAGTGGAGAGAGGAGGGGGTGTGGCGGAACAAAGAGAACTAGGCTAGCCCTTTGTGGGCTGGCACCTTTCCTCTTTCGATTCCTTTTCCAAGAGGGATCTTGGTCCGCCTTCAATTCTTGGCTGAAAAATGGCAATTTCCCACCCCACTGGTGCCAAGGAGGGACTGAGCTTTGTGCCAAGAAAAAAGGTGGCAGCCTTGGGCTCTCAGGCGCTAATGATGCTGCGCCATGACCAGTAAAAAGGCACGCAAACCCTGAGCCTAACACAAAAGAGAAGCCTAACCCTAACCCTAACGCTAACCCTAACCCTAACCCTAATTCTAAGTGTAACTCTAAGCGTAACCCTAACCTAAAAGTCGAGAGTGGAGAGAGGAGGGGCTCTGGCAGAATAGAGAGAAGTAGGCCAGCGCTTTGTGGGCTGGCACCTTTCCTCTTTCGATTCCTTTTCCAAGAGGGATCTTGGTCCGCCTTCAATTCTTGGCTGAAAAATGGCAATTTCCCACCCCACTGGTGCCAAGGAGGGACTGAGTTTTGTGCCAAGAAAAAAGGTGGCAGCCTTGGGTTCTCAGGCGCTAATGATGCTGCGCCATGACCAGTTAAAATAAACCCAAACCCTAATCCTAACACAAAAGAGAAGCCTAAACCCAACCCTAACGCTAACCCTAACCCTAACCCTAATTCTAAGCGTAACTGTAAGAGTAACCCTAACCCAGGAGTCGAGAGTGGAGAGAGGAGGGGGTGTGGCAGAACAAAGAGAACTAGGCCAGCCCTTTGTGGGCTGGCACCTTTCCTCTTTCGATTCCTTTTCCAAGAGGGATCTTGGTCCGCCTTCAATTCTTGGCTGAAAAATGGCAATTTCCCACCCCACTGGTGCCAAGAAAAAAGGTGGTAGCCTTGGGCTCTCAGGCGCTAATGATGCTGTACCATGACCAGTAAAAAGACACGCAAACCCTAATCCTAACACAAAAGAGAAGCCTAAGCCTAACCCTAACCCTAACGCTAACCCTAACCCTAACCCTAATTCTAAGCGTAACTGTAAGCGTAACCCTAACCCAGGAGTCGAGAGTGGAGAGAGGAGGGGGTTTGGCGGAACAAAGAGAACTAGGCTAGCCCTTTGTGGGCTGGCACCTTTCCTCTTTCGATTCCTTTTCCAAGAGAGATCTTGGTCCGCCTTCAATTCTTGGCTGAAAAATGGCAATTTCCCACCCCACTTGTGCCAAGGAGGGACTGAGCTTTGTGCCAAGAAAAAAGGTGGCAGCCTTGGGCTCTCAGGCGATAATGATGCTGCGCCATGACCAGTAAAAAGGCACGCAAACCCTGAGCCTAACACAAAAGAGAAGCCTAACCCTAACCCTAACGCTAACCCTAACCCTAACCCTAATTCTAGGCGTAACTCGAAGTGTGACCCTAACCCAGGAGTCGAGAGTGGAGAGAGGAGGCGGTGTGGCAGAACAGAGAGAACTAGGCCAGCCCTTTGTGGACTGGCACCTTTCCTCTTTCGATTCCTTTTCCAAGAGGGATCTTGGTCCGCCTTCAATTCTTGGCTGAAAAATGGCAATTTCTCACCCCACTGGTGCCAAGGAGGGACTGAGCTTTGTGCCAAGAAAAAAGGTGGCAGCCTTGGGTTCTCAGGCGCTAATGATGCTGCGCCATGACCAGTTAAAATAAACCCAAACCCTAATCCTAACAAAAAAGAGAAGCCTAACCCTAACCCTAACGCTAACCCTAACCCTAACCCTAATTCTAAGCGTAACTCTAAGCGTGACCCTAACCCAGGAATCGAGAGTGGAGAGAGGAGGGGGTGTGGCGGAACAGAGAGAACTAGGCCAGCCCTTTGTGGGCTGGCACCTTTCCTCTTTTGATTCCTTTTTCAAGAGGGATCTTGGTCCGCCTTCAATTCTTGGCTGAAAAATGGCAATTTCCCTCCCACTGGTGCCAAGGAGGGACTGAGCTTTGTGCCAAGAAAAAAGGTGGCAGCCTTGGGCTCTCAGGCGCTAATGATGCTGTACCATGACCAGTAAAAAGACACGCAAACCCTAATCCTAACACAAAAGAGAAGCCTAACCTTAACCCTAACGCTAACGCTAACCCTAACCCTAACCCTAATTCTAAGCGTAACTGTAAGCGTAACCCTAACCCAGGAGTCGAGAGTGGAGAGAGGAGGGGGTGTGGCGGAACAGAGAGAACTAGGCCAGCGCTTTGTGGGCTGGCACCTTTCCTCTTTCGATTCCTTTTCCAAGAGGGATCTTGGTCCGCCTTCAATTCTTGGCTGAAAAATGGCAATTTCCCACCCCACTGGTGCCAAGGAGGGACTGAGCTTTGTGCCAAGAAAAAAGGTGGCAGCCTTGGGCTCTCAGGCGCTAATGATGCTGCGCCATGACCAGTAAAAAGGCTCGCAAACCCTGAGCCTAACACAAAAGAGAAGCCTAACCCTAACCCTAAAGCTAACCCTAACCCTAACCCTAATTCTAAGCGTAACTCTAAGCGTAACCCTAACCCAAAAGTCGAGAGTGGAGAGAGGAGGCGGTGTGGCGGAACAGAGAGAACTAGGCAAGCCCTTTGTGGGCTGGCACCTTTCCTCTTTCGATTCCTTTTCCAAGAGGGATCTTGGTCCGCCTTCAATTCTTGGCTGAAAAATGGCAATTTCCCACCCCACTGGTGCCAAGGAGGGACTGAGCTTTGTGCCAAGAAAAAAGGTGGCAGCCTTGGGTTCTCAGGTGCTAATGATGCTGTGCCATGACCAGTTAAAATAAACCCAAACCCTAATCCTAACACAAAAGAGAAGCCTAACCCTAACCCTAACGCTAACCCTAACCCTAATTCTAAGCGTAACTCTAAGCGTAACCCTAACCTAAAAGTCGAGAGTGGAGAGAGGAGGCGGTGTGGCGGAACAAAGAGAACTAGGCCAGCCCTTTGTGGGCTGGCACCTTTCCTCTTTCGATTCCTTTTCCAAGAGGGATCTTGGTCCGCCTTCAATTCTTGGCTGAAAAATGGCAATTTCCCACCCCACTGGTGCCAAGGAGGGACTGAGCTTTGTGCCAAGAAAAAAGGTGGCAGCCTTGGGTTCTCAGGCGCTAATGATGCTGCGCCATGACCAGTAAAAAGGCTCGCAAACCCTGAGCCTAACACAAAAGAGAAGCCTAAACCTAACCCTAACGCTAACCCTAACCCTAACCCTAATTCTAAGCGTAACTCTAAGCGTGACCCTAACCCAGGAGTCGAGAGTGGAGAGAGGAGGGGGTGTGGCGGAACAGAGAGAACTAGGCCAGCCCTTTGTGGGCTGGCACCTTTCCTCTTTTGATTCCTTTTTCAAGAGGGATCTTGGTCCGCCTTCAATTCTTGGCTGAAAAATGGCAATTTCCCACCCCACTGGTGCCAAGCAGGGACTGAGCTTTGTGCCAAGAAAAAAGGTGGCAGCCTTGGGCTCTCAGGCGCTAATGATGCTGCGCCATGACCAGTAAAAAGACACGCAAACCCTAATCCTAACACAAAAGAGAAGCCTAACCCTAACCCTAACGCTAACCCTAACCCTAACCCTAATTCTAAGCGTAACTCTAAGCGTAACCCTAACCTAAAAGTCGAGAGTGGAGAGAGGAGGCGGTGTGGCGGAACAGAGAGAAGTAGGCCAGCGCTTTGTGGGCTGGCACCTTTCCTCTTTCGATTCCTTTTCCAAGAGGGATCTTGGTCCGCCTTCAATTCTTGGCTGAAAAATGGCAATTTCCCACCCCACTGGTGCCAAGGAGGGACTGAGCTTTGTGCCAAGAAAAAAGGTGGCAGCCTTGGGTTCTCAGGCGCTAATGATGCTGCGCCATGACCAGTAAAAAGGCACGCAAACCCTGAGCCTAACACAAAAGAGAAGCCTAAAACTAACCCTAACGCTAACCCTAACCCTAACCCTAATTCTAAGCGTAACTCTAAGCGTGACCCTAACCCAGGAGTCGAGAGTGGAGAGAGGAGGGGGTGTGGCGGAACAGAGAGAACTAGGCCAGCCCTTTGTGGGCTGGCACCTTTCCTCTTTTGATTCCTTTTTCAAGAGGGATCTTGGTCCGCCTTCAATTCTTGGCTGAAAAATGGCAATTTCCCACCCCACTGGTGCCAAGGAGGGACTGAGCTTTGTGCCAAGAAAAAAGGTGGCAGCCTTGGGCTCTCAGGCGCTAATGATGCTGCGCCATGACCAGTAAAAAGGCTCGCAAACCCTGAGCCTAACACAAAAGAGAAGCCTAACCCTAACCCTAAAGCTAACCCTAACCCTAACCCTAATTCTAAGCGTAACTCTAAGCGTAACCCTAACCCAAAAGTCGAGAGTGGAGAGAGGAGGCGGTGTGGTGGAACAGAGAGAAGTAGGCCAGCCCTTTGTGGGCTGGCACCTTTCCTCTTTCGATTCCTTTTCCAAGAGGGATCTTGGTCCGCCTTCAATTCTTGGCTGAAAAATGGCAATTTCCCACCCCACTGGTGCCAAGGAGGGACTGAGCTTTGTGCCAAGAAAAAAGGTGGCAGCCTTGGGCTCTCAGGCGCTAATGATGCTGCGCCATGACCAGTAAAAAGACATGCAAACCCTAAGCCTAACACAAAAGAGAAGCCTAACCCTAACCCTAACGCTAACCCTAACCCTAACCCTAATTCTAAGCGTAACTCTAAGCGTAACCCTAACCTAAAAGTCGAGAGTGGAGAGAGGAGGGGGTGTGGCGGAACAGAGAGAACTAGGCCAGCCCTTTGTGGGCTGGCACCTTTCCTCTTTCGATTCCTTTTCCAAGAGGGATCTTGGTCCGCCTTCAATTCTTGGCTGAAAAATGGCAATTTCTCACCCCACTGGTGCCAATGAGGGACTGAGCTTTGTGCCAAGAAAAAAGGTGGCAGCCTTGGGCTCTCAGGCGCTAATGATGCTGCGCCATGACCAGTAAAAAGACATGCAAACCCTAATCCTAACACAAAAGAGAAGCCTAACCCTAACCCTAACGCTAACCCTAACCCTAACCCTAATTCTAAGCGTAACTCGAAGCGTGACCCTAACCCAGGAGTCGAGAGTGGAGAGAGGAGGGGGTGTGGCGGAACAGAGAGAAGTAGGCCAGCCCTTTGTGGGCTGGCACCTTTCCTCTTTCGATTCCTTTTCCAAGAGGGATCTTGGTCCGCCTTCAATTCTTGGCTAAAAAATGGCAATTTCCCACCCCACTGGTGCCAAGGAGGGACTGAGCTTTGTGCCAAGAAAAAAGGTGGCAGCCTTGGGCTCTCAGGCGCTAATGATGCTGCGCCATGACCAGTAAAAAGGCACGCAAACCCTGAGCCTAACACAAAAGAGAAGCCTAACCCTAACCCTAACGCTAACCCTAACCCTAACCCTAATTCTAGGCGTAACTCGAAGCGTAACCCTAACCCAGGAGTCGAGAGTGGAGAGAGGAGGGGGTGTGGCGGAACAGAGAGAACTAGGCAAGCCCTTTGTGGGCTGGCACCTTTCCTCTTTCGATTCCTTTTCCAAGAGGGATCTTGGTCCGCCTTCAATTCTTGGCTGAAAAATGGCAATTTCCCACCCCACTGGTGCCAAGGAGGGACTGAGCTTTGTGCCAAGAAAAAAGGTGGCAGCCTTGGGTTCTCAGGCGCTAATGATGCTGCGCCATGACCAGTCAAAATAAACCCAAACCCTAATCCTAACACAAAAGAGAAGCCTAACCCTAACCCTAACGCTAACCCTAACCCTAACCCTAATTCTAAGCGTAACTCTAAGCGTAACCCTAACCTAAAAGTCGAGAGTGGAGAGAGGAGGGGGTGTGGCGGAACAGAGAGAACTAGGCCAGCCCTTTGTGGGCTGGCACCTTTCCTCTTTCGATTCCTTTTCCAAGAGGGATCTTGGTCCGCCTTCAATTCTTGGCTGAAAAATGGCAATTTCCCACCCCAATGGTGCCAAGAAAAAAGGTGGCAGCCTTGGGTTCTCAGGCGCTAATGATGCTGCGCCATGACCAGTAAAAAGGCACGCAAACCCTCAGCCTAACACAAAAGAGAAGCCTAACCCTAACCCTAACGCTAACCCTAACCCTAACCCTAATTCTAGGCGTAACTCGAAGCGTAACCCTAACCCAGGAGTCGAGAGTGGAGAGAGGAGGCAGTGTGGCGGAACAGAGAGAACTAGGCAAGCCCTTTGTGGGCTGGCACCTTTCCTCTTTCGATTCCTTTTCCAAGAGGGATCTTGGTCCGCCTTCAATTCTTGGCTGAAAAATGGCAATTTCCCACCCCACTGGTGCCAAGGAGGGACTGAGCTTTGTGCCAAGAAAAAAGGTGGCAGCCTTGGGCTCTCAGGCGCTAATGATGCTGCGCCATGACCAGTCAAAATAAACCCAAACCCTAATCCTAACACAAAAGAGAAGCCTAACCCTAACCCTAACGCTAACCCTAACCCTAACCCTAATTCTAAGCGTAACTCTAAGCGTAACCCTAACCTAAAAGTCGAGAGTGGAGAGAGGAGGCGGTGTGGCGGAACAGAGAGAAGTAGGCCAGCCCTTTGTGGGCTGGCACCTTTCCTCTTTCGATTCCTTTTCCAAGAGGGATCTTGGTCCGCCTTCAATTCTTGGCTGAAAAATGGCAATTTCCCACCCCACTGGTGCCAAGAAAAAAGGTGGCAGCCTTGGGCTCTCAGGCGCTAATGATGCTGTACCATGACCAGTAAAAAGACACGCAAACCCTAATCCTAACACAAAAGAGAAGCCTAACCCTAACCCTAACGCTAACCCTAACCCTAACCCTAATTCTAAGCGTAACTGTAAGAGTAACCCTAACCCAGGAGTCGAGAGTGGAGAGAGGAGGGGGTGTGGCGGAACAAAGAGAACTAGGCCAGCCCTTTGTGGGCTGGCACCTTTCCTCTTTCGATTCCTTTTCCAAGAGGGATCTTGGTCCGCCTTCAATTCTTGGCTGAAAAATGGCAATTTCCCACCCCACTGGTGCCAAGGAGGGACTGAGCTTTGTGCCAAGAAAAAAGGTGGCAGCCTTGGGCTCTCAGGCGCTAATGATGCTGTACCATGACCAGTAAAAAGACACGCAAACCCTAATCCTAACACAAAAGAGAAGCCTAACCCTAACCCTAACGCTAACCCTAACCCTAACCCTAATTCTAAGCGTAACTGTAAGAGTAACCCTAACCCAGGAGTCGAGAGTGGAGAGAGGAGGCGGTGTGGCAGAACAAAGAGAACTAGGCCAGCCCTTTGTGGGCTGGCACCTTTCCTCTTTCGATTCCTTTTCCAAGAGGGATCTTGGTCCGCCTTCAATTCTTGGCTGAAAAATGGCAATTTCCCACCCCACTGGTGCCAAGGAGGGACTGAGCTTTGTGCCAAGAAAAAAGGTGGCAGCCTTGGGTTCTCAGGCGCTAATGATGCTGCGCCATGACCAGTAAAAAGGCACGCAAACCCTGAGCCTAACACAAAAGAGAAGCCTAACCCTAACCCTAACGCTAACCCTAATTCTAGGCGTAACTCGAAGCGTAACCCTAACCCAGGAGTCGAGAGTGGAGAGAGGAGGCGGTGTGGCGGAACAGAGAGAACTAGGCCAGCCCTTTGTGGACTGGCACCTTTCCTCTTTTGATTCCTTTTCCAAGAGGGATCTTGGTCCGCCTTCAATTCTTGGCTGAAAAATGGCAATTTCCCACCCCACTGGTGCCAAGGAGGGACTGAGCTTTGTGCCAAGAAAAAAGGTGGCAGCCTTGGGCTCTCAGGCGCTAATGATGCTGCGCCATGACCAGTAAAAAGACATACAAACCCTAAGCCTAACACAAAAGAGAAGCCTAACCCTAACCCTAACGCTAACCCTAACCCTAACCCTAATTCTAGGCGTAACTCGAAGCGTAACCCTAACCCAGGATTCGAGAGTGGAGAGACGAGGGGCTCTGGCAGAATAGAGAGAAGTAGGCCAGCGCTTTGTGGGCTGGCACCTTTCCTCTTTCGATTCCTTTTCCAAGAGGGATCTTGGTCCGCCTTCAATTCTTGGCTGAAAAATGGCAATTTCCCACCCCACTGGTGCCAAGGAGGGACTGAGCTTTGTGCCAAGAAAAAAGGTGGCAGCCTTGGGTTCTCAGGCGCTAATGATGCTGCGCCATGACGAGTTAAAATAAACCCACACCCTAATCCTAACACAAAAGAGAAGCCTAAACCTAACCCTAACGCTAACCCTAACCCTAACCCTAATTCTAAGCGTAACTCTAAGCGTAACCCTAACCTAAAAGTCGAGAGTGGAGAGAGGAGGCGGTGTGGCGGAACAGAGAGAACTAGGCCAGCCCTTTGTGGGCTGGCACCTTTCCTCTTTCGATTCCTTTTCCAAGAGGGATCTTGGTCCGCCTTCAATTCTTGGCTGAAAAATGGCAATTTCTCACCCCACTGGTGCCAAGGAGGGACTGACCTTTGTGCCAAGAAAAAAGGTGGCAGCCTTGGGCTCTCAGGCGCTAATGATGCTGCGCCATGACCAGTAAAAAGACATGCAAACCCTAATCCTAACACAAAAGAGAAGCCTAACCCTAACCCTAACGCTAACCCTAACCCTAATTCTAAGCGTAACCCTAGGCGTAACCCTAACCCAGGAGTCGAGAGTGGAGAGAGGAGGGGCTCTGGCAGAATAGAGAGAAGTAGGCCAGCGCTTTGTGGGCTGGCACCTTTCCTCTTTCGATTCCTTTTCCAAGAGGGATCTTGGTCCGCCTTCAATTCTTGGCTGAAAAATGGCAATTTCCCTCCCACTGGTACCAAGGAGGGACTGAGCTTTGTGCCAAGTAAAAAGGTGGCAGCCTTGGGCTCTCAGGCGCTAATGATGCTGTACCATGACCAGTAAAAAGACACGCAAACCCTGAGCCTAACACAAAAGAGAAGCCTAACCCTAACCCTAACGCTAACCCTAACCCTAACCCTAATTCTAAGCGTAACTGTAAGCGTAACACTAACCCAGGAGTCGAGAGTGGAGAGAGGAGGGGGTGTGGCGGAACAAAGAGAACTAGGCTAGCCCTTTGTGGGCTGGCACCTTTCCTCTTTCGATTCCTTTTCCAAGAGGGATCTTGGTCCGCCTTCAATTCTTGGCTGAAAAATGGCAATTTCCCACCCCACTGGTGCCAAGGAGGGACTGAGCTTTGTGCCAAGAAAAAAGGTGGCAGCCTTGGGCTCTCAGGCGCTAATGATGCTGCGCCATGACCAGTAAAAAGGCACGCAAACCCTGAGCCTAACACAAAAGAGAAGCCTAACCCTAACCCTAACGCTAACCCTAACCCTAACCCTAATTCTAAGTGTAACTCTAAGCGTAACCCTAACCTAAAAGTCGAGAGTGGAGAGAGGAGGGGCTCTGGCAGAATAGAGAGAAGTAGGCCAGCGCTTTGTGGGCTGGCACCTTTCCTCTTTCGATTCCTTTTCCAAGAGGGATCTTGGTCCGCCTTCAATTCTTGGCTGAAAAATGGCAATTTCCCACCCCACTGGTGCCAAGGAGGGACTGAGTTTTGTGCCAAGAAAAAAGGTGGCAGCCTTGGGTTCTCAGGCGCTAATGATGCTGCGCCATGACCAGTTAAAATAAACCCAAACCCTAATCCTAACACAAAAGAGAAGCCTAAACCCAACCCTAACGCTAACCCTAACCCTAACCCTAATTCTAAGCGTAACTGTAAGAGTAACCCTAACCCAGGAGTCGAGAGTGGAGAGAGGAGGGGGTGTGGCAGAACAAAGAGAACTAGGCCAGCCCTTTGTGGGCTGGCACCTTTCCTCTTTCGATTCCTTTTCCAAGAGGGATCTTGGTCCGCCTTCAATTCTTGGCTGAAAAATGGCAATTTCCCACCCCACTGGTGCCAAGAAAAAAGGTGGTAGCCTTGGGCTCTCAGGCGCTAATGATGCTGTACCATGACCAGTAAAAAGACACGCAAACCCTAATCCTAACACAAAAGAGAAGCCTAAGCCTAACCCTAACCCTAACGCTAACCCTAACCCTAACCCTAATTCTAAGCGTAACTGTAAGCGTAACCCTAACCCAGGAGTCGAGAGTGGAGAGAGGAGGGGGTTTGGCGGAACAAAGAGAACTAGGCTAGCCCTTTGTGGGCTGGCACCTTTCCTCTTTCGATTCCTTTTCCAAGAGAGATCTTGGTCCGCCTTCAATTCTTGGCTGAAAAATGGCAATTTCCCACCCCACTTGTGCCAAGGAGGGACTGAGCTTTGTGCCAAGAAAAAAGGTGGCAGCCTTGGGCTCTCAGGCGCTAATGATGCTGCGCCATGACCAGTAAAAAGGCACGCAAACCCTGAGCCTAACACAAAAGAGAAGCCTAACCCTAACCCTAACGCTAACCCTAACCCTAACCCTAATTCTAGGCGTAACTCGAAGTGTGACCCTAACCCAGGAGTCGAGAGTGGAGAGAGGAGGCGGTGTGGCAGAACAGAGAGAACTAGGCCAGCCCTTTGTGGACTGGCACCTTTCCTCTTTCGATTCCTTTTCCAAGAGGGATCTTGGTCCGCCTTCAATTCTTGGCTGAAAAATGGCAATTTCTCACCCCACTGGTGCCAAGGAGGGACTGAGCTTTGTGCCAAGAAAAAAGGTGGCAGCCTTGGGTTCTCAGGCGCTAATGATGCTGCGCCATGACCAGTTAAAATAAACCCAAACCCTAATCCTAACAAAAAAGAGAAGCCTAACCCTAACCCTAACGCTAACCCTAACCCTAACCCTAATTCTAAGCGTAACTCTAAGCGTGACCCTAACCCAGGAATCGAGAGTGGAGAGAGGAGGGGGTGTGGCGGAACAGAGAGAACTAGGCCAGCCCTTTGTGGGCTGGCACCTTTCCTCTTTTGATTCCTTTTTCAAGAGGGATCTTGGTCCGCCTTCAATTCTTGGCTGAAAAATGGCAATTTCCCTCCCACTGGTGCCAAGGAGGGACTGAGCTTTGTGCCAAGAAAAAAGGTGGCAGCCTTGGGCTCTCAGGCGCTAATGATGCTGTACCATGACCAGTAAAAAGACACGCAAACCCTAATCCTAACACAAAAGAGAAGCCTAACCTTAACCCTAACGCTAACGCTAACCCTAACCCTAACCCTAATTCTAAGCGTAACTGTAAGCGTAACCCTAACCCAGGAGTCGAGAGTGGAGAGAGGAGGGGGTGTGGCGGAACAGAGAGAACTAGGCCAGCGCTTTGTGGGCTGGCACCTTTCCTCTTTCGATTCCTTTTCCAAGAGGGATCTTGGTCCGCCTTCAATTCTTGGCTGAAAAATGGCAATTTCCCACCCCACTGGTGCCAAGGAGGGACTGAGCTTTGTGCCAAGAAAAAAGGTGGCAGCCTTGGGCTCTCAGGCGCTAATGATGCTGCGCCATGACCAGTAAAAAGGCTCGCAAACCCTGAGCCTAACACAAAAGAGAAGCCTAACCCTAACCCTAAAGCTAACCCTAACCCTAACCCTAATTCTAAGCGTAACTCTAAGCGTAACCCTAACCCAAAAGTCGAGAGTGGAGAGAGGAGGCGGTGTGGCGGAACAGAGAGAACTAGGCAAGCCCTTTGTGGGCTGGCACCTTTCCTCTTTCGATTCCTTTTCCAAGAGGGATCTTGGTCTGCCTTCAATTCTTGGCTGAAAAATGGCAATTTCCCACCCCACTGGTGCCAAGGAGGGACTGAGCTTTGTGCCAAGAAAAAAGGTGGCAGCCTTGGGTTCTCAGGCGCTAATGATGCTGCGCCATGACCAGTCAAAATAAACCCAAACCCTAATCCTAACACAAAAGAGAAGCCTAACCCTAACCCTAACGCTAACCCTAACCCTAACCCTAATTCTAAGCGTAACTCTAAGCGTAACCCTAACCTAAAAGTCGAGAGTGGAGAGAGGAGGGGGTGTGGCGGAACAGAGAGAACTAGGCCAGCCCTTTGTGGGCTGGCACCTTTCCTCTTTCGATTCCTTTTCCAAGAGGGATCTTGGTCCGCCTTCAATTCTTGGCTGAAAAATGGCAATTTCCCACCCCAATGGTGCCAAGAAAAAAGGTGGCAGCCTTGGGCTCTCAGGCGCTAATGATGCTGCGCCATGACCAGTAAAAAGGCACGCAAACCCTGAGCCTAACACAAAAGAGAAGCCTAACCCTAACCCTAACGCTAACCCTAACCCTAACCCTAATTCTAGGCGTAACTCGAAGCGTAACCCTAACCCAGGAGTCGAGAGTGGAGAGAGGAGGCAGTGTGGCGGAACAGAGAGAACTAGGCCAGCCCTTTGTGGGCTGGCACCTTTCCTCTTTCGATTCCTTTTCCAAGAGGGATCTTGGTCCGCTTTCAATTCTTGGCTGAAAAATGGCAATTTCCCACCCCACTGGTGCCAAGGAGGGACTGAGCTTTGTGCCAAGAAAAAAGGTGGCAGCCTTGGGTTCTCAGGCGCTAATGATGCTGCGCCATGACCAGTCAAAATAAACCCAAACCCTAATCCTAACACAAAAGAGAAGCCTAACCCTAACCCTAACGCTAACCCTAACCCTAACCCTAATTCTAAGCGTAACTCTAAGCGTAACCCTAACCTAAAAGTCGAGAGTGGAGAGAGGAGGCGGTGTGGCGGAACAGAGAGAACTAGGCCAGCCCTTTGTGGGCTGGCACCTTTCCTCTTTCGATTCCTTTTCCAAGAGGGATCTTGGTCCGCCTTCAATTCTTGGCTGAAAAATGGCAATTTCTCACCCCAATGGTGCCAAGGAGGGACTGAGCTTTGTGCCAAGAAAAAAGGTGGCAGCCTTGGGCTCTCAGGCGCTAATGATGCTGCGCCATGACCAGTAAAAAGACATGCAAACCCTAAGCCTAACACATAAGAGAAGCCTAACCCTAACCCTAACGCTAACCCTAACCCTAACCCTAATTCTAAGCGTAACCCTAGGCGTAACCCTAACCCAGGAGTCGAGAGTGGAGAGAGGAGGGGCTCTGGCAGAATAGAGAGAAGTAGGCCAGCCCTTTGTGGGCTGGCACCTTTCCTCTTTCGATTCCTTTTCCAAGAGGGATCTTGGTCCGCCTTCAATTCTTGGCTGAAAAATGGCAATTTCCCACCCCAATGGTGCCAAGAAAAAAGGTGGCAGCCTTGGGCTCTCAGGCGCTAATGATGCTGTACCATGACCAGTAAAAAGACACGCAAACCCTAATCCTAACACAAAAGAGAAGCCTAACCCTAACCCTAACGCTAACCCTAACCCTAACCCTAATTCTAAGCGTAACTGTAAGAGTAACCCTAACCCAGGAGTCGAGAATGGAGAGAGGAGGCGGTGTGGCAGAACAAAGAGAACTAGGCCAGCCCTTTGTGGGCTGGCACCTTTCCTCTTTCGATTCCTTTTCCAAGAGGGATCTTGGTCCGCCTTCAATTCTTGGCTGAAAAATGGCAATTTCCCACCCCACTGGTGCCAAGGAGGGACTGAGCTTTGTGCCAAGAAAAAAGGTGGCAGCCTTCGGTTCTCAGGCGCTAATGATGCTGCGCCATGACCAGTAAAAAGGCACGCAAACCCTGAGCCTAACACAAAAGAGAAGCCTAACCCTAACCCTAACGCTAACCCTAACCCTAACCCTAATTCTAGGCGTAACTCGAAGCGTAACCCTAACCCAGGAGTCGAGAGTGGAGAGAGGAGGCGGTGGGGCGGAACAGAGAGAACTAGGCCAGCCCTTTGTGGACTGGCACCTTTCCTCTTTCGATTCCTTTTCCAAGAGGGATCTTGGTCCGCCTTCAATTCTTGGCTGAAAAATGGCAATTTCCCACCCCACTGGTGCCAAGGAGGGACTGAGCTTTGTGCCAAGAAAAAAGGTGGCAGCCTTGGGCTCTCAGGCGCTAATGATGCTGCGCCATGACCAGTTAAAATAAACCCAAACCCTAATCCTAACACAAAAGAGAAGCCTAACCCTAACCCTAACGATAACCCTAACCCTAACCCTAATTCTAAGCGTAACTCTAAGCGTAACCCTAACCTAAAAGTCGAGAGTGGAGAGAGGAGGCGGTGTGGCGGAACAGAGAGAACTAGGCCAGCCCTTTGTGGGCTGGCACCTTTCCTCTTTCGATTCCTTTTCCAAGAGGGATCTTGGTCCGCCTTCAATTCTTGGCTGAAAAATGGCAATTTCTCACCCCACTGGTGCCAAGGAGGGACTGACCTTTGTGCCAAGAAAAAAGGTGGCAGCCTTGGGCTCTCAGGCGCTAATGATGCTGCGCCATGACCAGTAAAAAGACATGCAAACCCTAAGCCTAACACAAAAGAGAAGCCTAACCCTAACCCTAACGCTAACCCTAACCCTAACCCTAATTCTAAGCGTAACCCTAGGCGTAACCCTAACCCAGGAGTCGAGAGTGGAGAGAGGAGGGGCTCTGGCAGAATAGAGAGAAGTAGGCCAGCGCTTTGTGGGCTGGCACCTTTCCTCTTTCGATTCCTTTTCCAAGAGGGATCTTGGTCCGCCTTCAATTCTTGGCTGAAAAATGGCAATTTCCCTCCCACTGGTACCAAGGAGGGACTGAGCTTTGTGCCAAGAAAAAAGGTGGCAGCCTTGGGCTCTCAGGCGCTAATGATGCTGTACCATGACCAGTAAAAAGACACGCAAACCCTAATCCTAACACAAAAGAGAAGCCTAACCCTAACCCTAACGCTAACCCTAACCCTAACCCTAATTCTAAGCGTAACTGTAAGCGTAACACTAACCCAGGAGTCGAGAGTGGAGAGAGGAGGGGGTGTGGCGGAACAAAGAGAACTAGGCTAGCCCTTTGTGGGCTGGCACATTTCCTCTTTCGATTCCTTTTCCAAGAGGGATCTTGGTCCGCCTTCAATTCTTGGCTGAAAAATGGCAATTTCCCACCCCACTGGTGCCAAGGAGGGACTGAGCTTTGTGCCAAGAAAAAAGGTGGCAGCCTTGGGCTCTCAGGCGCTAATGATGCTGCGCCATGACCAGTAAAAAGGCACGCAAACCCTGAGCCTAACACAAAAGAGAAGCCTAACCCTAACCCTAACGCTAACCCTAACCCTAACCCTAATTCTAAGCGTAACTCTAAGCGTAACCCTAACCTAAAAGTTGAGAGTGGAGAGAGGAGGCGGTGTGGCGGAACAGAAAGAACTAGGCCAGCCCTTTGTGGGCTGGCACCTTTCCTCTTTCGATTCCTTTTCCAAGAGGGATCTTGGTCCGCCTTCAATTCTTGGCTGAAAAATGGCAATTTCCCACCCCGCTGGTGCCAAGCAGGGACTGAGCTTTGTGCCAAGAAAAAAGGTGGCAGCCTTGGGCTCTCAGGCGCTAATGATGCTGCGCCATGACCAGTAAAAAGACATGCAAACCCTAAGCCTAACACAAAAGAGCAGCCTAACCCTAACCTAACGCTAACCCTAACCCTAACCCTAATTCTAAGCGTAACCCTAGGCGTAACCCTAACCTAAAAGTCGAGAGTGGAGAGAGGAGGGGCTCTGGCAGAATAGAGAGAAGTAGGCCAGCGCTTTGTGGGCTGGCACCTTTCCTCTTTCGATTCCTTTTCCAAGAGGGATCTTGGTCCGCCTTCAATTCTTGGCTGAAAAATGGCAATTTCCCACCCCACTGGTGCCAAGGAGGGACTGAGTTTTGTGCCAAGAAAAAAGGTGGCAGCCTTGGGTTCTCAGGCGCTAATGATGCTGCGCCATGACCAGTTAAAATAAACCCAAACCCTAATCCTAACACAAAAGAGAAGCCTAAACCTAACCCTAACGCTAACCCTAACCCTAACCCTAATTCTAAGCGTAACTGTAAGAGTAACCCTAACCCAGGAGTCGAGAGTGGAGAGAGGAGGGGGTGTGGCAGAACAAAGAGAACTAGGCCAGCCCTTTGTGGGCTGGCACCTTTCCTCTTTCGATTCCTTTTCCAAGAGGGATCTTGGTCCGCCTTCAATTCTTGGCTGAAAAATGGCAATTTCCCACCCCACTGGTGCCAAGAAGAAAGGTGGTAGCCTTGGGCTCTCAGGCGCTAATGATGCTGTACCATGACCAGTAAAAAGACACGCAAACCCTAATCCTAACACAAAAGAGAAGCCTAACCCTAACCCTAACCCTAACGCTAACCCTAACCCTAACCCTAATTCTAAGCGTAACTGTAAGCGTAACCCTAACCCAGGAGTCGAGAGTGGAGAGAGGAGGGGGTTTGGCGGAACAAAGAGAACTAGGCTAGCCCTTTGTGGGCTGGCACCTTTCCTCTTTCGATTCCTTTTCCAAGAGAGATCTTGGTCCGCCTTCAATTCTTGGCTGAAAAATGGCAATTTCTCACCCCACTGGTGCCAAGGAGGGACTGAGCTTTGTGCCAAGAAAAAAGGTGGCAGCCCTGGGTTCTCAGGCGCTAATGATGCTGCGCCATGACCAGTTAAAATAAACCCAAACCCTAATCCTAACAAAAAAGAGAAGCCTAACCCTAACCCTAACGCTAACCCTAACCCTAACCCTAATTCTAAGCGTAACTCTAAGCGTGACCCTAACCCAGGAGTCGAGAGTGGAGAGAGGAGGGGGTGTGGCGGAACAGAGAGAACTAGGCCAGCCCTTTGTGGGCTGGCACCTTTCCTCTTTTGATTCCTTTTTCAAGAGGGATCTTGGTACGCCTTCAATTCTTGGCTGAAAAATGGCAATTTCCCTCCCACTGGTGCCAAGGAGGGACTGAGCTTTGTGCCAAGAAAAAAGGTGGCAGCCTTGGGCTCTCAGGCGCTAATGATGCTGTACCATGACCAGTAAAAAGACACGCAAACCCTAATCCTAACACAAAAGAGAAGCCTAACCTTAACCCTAACGCTAACGCTAACCCTAACCCTAACCCTAATTCTAAGCGTAACTGTAAGCGTAACCCTAACCCAGGAGTCGAGAGTGGAGAGAGGAGGGGGTGTGGCGGAACAGAGAGAACTAGGCCAGCGCTTTGTGGGCTGGCACCTTTCCTCTTTCGATTCCTTTTCCAAGAGGGATCTTGGTCCGCCTTCAATTCTTGGCTGAAAAATGGCAATTTCCCACCCCACTGGTGCCAAGGAGGGACTGAGCTTTGTGCCAAGAAAAAAGGTGGCAGCCTTGGGCTCTCAGGCGCTAATGATGCTGCGCCATGACCAGTTAAAATAAACCCAAACCCTAATCCTAACAAAAAAGAGAAGCCTAACCCTAACCCTAACGCTAACCCTAACCCTAACCCTAATTCTAAGCGTAACTCTAAGCGTGACCCTAACCCAGGAGTCGAGAGTGGAGAGAGGAGGGGGTGTGGCGGAACAGAGAGAACTAGGCCAGCCCTTTGTGGGCTGGCACCTTTCCTCTTTTGATTCCTTTTTCAAGAGGGATCTTGGTACGCCTTCAATTCTTGGCTGAAAAATGGCAATTTCCCTCCCACTGGTGCCAAGGAGGGACTGAGCTTTGTGCCAAGAAGAAAGGTGGCAGCCTTGGGCTCTCAGGCGCTAATGATGCTGTACCATGACCAGTAAAAAGACACGCAAACCCTAATCCTAACACAAAAGAGAAGCCTAACCTTAACCCTAACGCTAACGCTAACCCTAACCCTAACCCTAATTCTAAGCGTAACTGTAAGCGTAACCCTAACCCAGGAGTCGAGAGTGGAGAGAGGAGGGGGTGTGGCGGAACAGAGAGAACTAGGCCAGCGCTTTGTGGGCTGGCACCTTTCCTCTTTCGATTCCTTTTCCAAGAGGGATCTTGGTCCGCCTTCAATTCTTGGCTGAAAAATGGCAATTTCCCACCCCACTGGTGCCAAGGAGGGACTGAGCTTTGTGCCAAGAAAAAAGGTGGCAGCCTTGGGCTCTCAGGCGCTAATGATGCTGCGCCATGACCAGTAAAAAGGCTCGCAAACCCTGAGCCTAACACAAAAGAGAAGCCTAACCCTAACCCTAAAGCTAACCCTAACCCTAACCCTAATTCTAAGCGTAACTCTAAGCGTAACCCTAACCCAAAAGTCGAGAGTGGAGAGAGGAGGCGGTGTGGCGGAACAGAGAGAACTAGGCAAGCCCTTTGTGGGCTGGCACCTTTCCTCTTTCGATTCCTTTTCCAAGAGGGATCTTGGTCCGCCTTCAATTCTTGGCTGAAAAATGGCAATTTCCCACCCCACTGGTGCCAAGGAGGGACTGAGCTTTGTGCCAAGAAAAAAGGTGGCAGCCTTGGGTTCTCAGGCGCTAATGATGCTGCGCCATGACCAGTTAAAATAAACCTAAACCCTAATCCTAACACAAAAGAGAAGCCTAACCCTAACCCTAACGCTAACCCTAACCCTAACCCTAATTCTAAGCGTAACTCTAAGCGTAACCCTAACCTAAAAGTTGAGAGTGGAGAGAGGAGGCGGTGTGGCGGAACAGAGAGAACTAGGCCAGCCCTTTGTGGGCTGGCACCTTTCCTCTTTCGATTCCTTTTCCAAGAGGGATCTTGGTCCGCCTTCAATTCTTGGCTGAAAAATGGCAATTTCTCACCCCACTGGTGCCAAGGAGGGACTGACCTTTGTGCCAAGAAAAAAGGTGGCAGCCTTGGGCTCTCAGGCGCTAATGATGCTGCGCCATGACCAGTAAAAAGACATGCAAACCCTAATCCTAACACAAACGAGAAGCCTAACCCTAACCCTAACGCTAACCCTAACCCTAACCCTAATTCTAAGCGTAACTCGAAGCGTGACCCTAACCCAGGAGTCGAGAGTGGAGAGAGGAGGGGGTGTGGCGGAACAGAGAGAAGTAGGCCAGCCCTTTGTGGGCTGGAACCTTTCCTCTTTCGATTCCTTTTCCAAGAGGGATCTTGGTCCGCCTTCAATTCTTGGCTGAAAAATGGCAATTTCCCACCCCACTGGTGCCAAGGAGGGACTGAGCTTTGTGCCAAGAAAAAAGGTGGCAGCCTTGGGCTCTCAGGCGCTAATGATGCTGCGCCATGACCAGTAAAAAGGCTCGCAAACCCTGAGCCTAACACAAAAGAGAAGCCTAACCCTAACCCTAACGCTAACCCTAACCCTAACCCTAATTCTAGGCGTAACTCGAAGTGTAACCCTAACCCAGGATTCGAGAGGTGAGAGAGGAGGGGGTGTGGCGGAACAAAGAGAAGTAGGCCAGCCCTTTGTGGGCTGGCACCTTTCCTCTTTCGATTCCTTTTCCAAGAGGGATCTTGGTCCGCCTTCAATTCTTGGCTGAAAAATGGCAATTTCCCACCCCACTGGTGCCAAGGAGGGACTGAGCTTTGTGCCAAGAAAAAAGGTGGCAGCCTTGGGTTCTCAGGTGCTAATGATACTGTGCCATGACCAGTTAAAATAAACCCAAACCCTAATCCTAACACAAAAGAGAAGCCTAACCCTAACCCTAACGCTAACCCTAACCCTAATTCTAAGAGCAACTCTAAGCGTAACCCTAACCTAAAAGTCGAGAGTGGAGAGAGGAGGCGGTGTGGCGGAACAAAGAGAACTAGGCAAGCCCTTTGTGGGCTGGCACCTTTCCTCTTTCGATTCCTTTTCCAAGAGGGATCTTGGTCCGCCTTCAATTCTTGGCTGAAAAATGGCAATTTCCCACCCCACTGGTGCCAAGGAGGGACTGAGCTTTGTGCCAAGAAAAAAGGTGGCAACCTTGGGTTCTCAGGCGCTAATGATGCTGCGCCATGACCAGTAAAAAGGCTCGCAAACCCTGAGCCTAACACAAAAGAGAAGCCTAAACCTAACCCTAACGCTAACCCTAACCCTAACCCTAATTCTAAGCGTAACTCTAAGCGTGACCCTAACCCAGGAGCCGAGAGTGGAGAGAGGAGGGGGTGTGGCGGAACAGAGAGAACTAGGCCAGCCCTTTGTGGGCTGGCACCTTTCCTCTTTTGATTCCTTTTTCAAGAGGGATCTTGGTCCGCCTTCAATTCTTGGCTGAAAAATGGCAATTTCCCACCCCACTGGTGCCAAGGAGGGACTGAGCTTTGTGCCAAGAAAAAAGGTGGCAGCCTTGGGCTCTCAGGCGCTAATGATGCTGCGCCATGACCAGTAAAAAGGCTCACAAACCCTGAGCCTAACACAAAAGAGAAGCCTAACCCTAACCCTAACGCTAACCCTAACCCTAACCCTAATTCTAAGCGTAACTCTAAGCGTAACCCTAACCTAAAAGTCGAGAGTGGAGAGAGGAGGCGGTGTGGCGGAACAGAGAGAACTAGGCCAGCCCTTTGTGGGCTGGCACCTTTCCTCTTTCGATTCCTTTTCCAAGAGGGATCTTGGTCCGCCTTCAATTCTTGGCTGAAAAATGGCAATTTCTCACCCCACTGGTGCCAAGGAGGGACTGAGCTTTGTGCCAAGAAAAAAGGTGGCAGCCTTGGGCTCTCAGGCGCTAATGATGCTGCGCCATGACCAGTAAAAAGACATGCAAACCCTAAGCCTAACACAAAAGAGAAGCCTAACCCTAACCCTAACGCTAACCCTAACCCTAACCCTAATTCTAAGCGTAACTCGAAGCGTGACCCTAACCCAGGAGTCGAGAGTGGAGAGAGGAGGGGGTGTGGCGGAACAGAGAGAAGTAGGCCAGCCCTTTGTGGGCTGGCACCTTTCCTCTTTCGATTCCTTTTCCAAGAGGGATCTTGGTCCGCCTTCAATTCTTGGCTGAAAAATGGCAATTTCCCACCCCACTGGTGCCAAGGAGGGACTGAGCTTTGTGCCAAGAGAAAAGGTGGAAGCCTTGGACTCTCCGGTGCTAATGATGCTGCGCCATGACCAGTAAAAATAAACCCAAACCCTAATCCTAACACAAAAGAGAAGCCTAACCCTAACCCTAACGCTAACCCTAACCCTAACCCTAATTCTAAGCGTAACTCTAAGCGTAACCCTAACCTAAAAGTCGAGAGTGGAGAGAGGAGGGGGTGTGGCGGAACAGAGAGAACTAGGCCAGCCCTTTGTGGGCTGGCACCTTTCCTCTTTCGATTCCTTTTCCAAGAGGGATCTTGGTCCGCCTTCAATTCTTGGCTGAAAAATGGCAATTTCCCACCCCAATGGTGCCAAGAAAAAAGGTGGCAGCCTTGGGTTCTCAGGCGCTAATGATGCTGCGCCATGACCAGTAAAAAGACACGCAAACCCTAATCCTAACACAAAAGAGAAGCCTAACCCTAACCCTAACGCTAACCCTAACCCTAACCCTAATTCTAAGCGTAACTGTAAGAGTAACCCTAACCCAGGAGTCGAGAGTGGAGAGAGGAGGGGGTGTGGCAGAACAAAGACAACTAGGCCAGCCCTTTGTGGGCTGGCACCTTTCCTCTTTTGATTCCTTTTCCAAGAGGGATCTTGGTCCGCCTTCAATTCTTGGCTGAAAAATGGCAATTTCCCACCCCACTGGTGCCAAGGAGGGACTGAGCTTTGTGCCAAGAAAAAAGGTGGCAGCCTTGGGCTCTCAGGCGCTAATGATGCTGCGCCATGACCAGTTAAAATAAACCCAAACCCTAATCCTAACACAAAAGAGAAGCCTAACCCTAACCCTAACGCTAACCCTAACCCTAACCCTAATTCTAAGCGTAACTCTAAGCGTAACCCTAACCTAAAAGTCGAGAGTGGAGAGAGGAGGCGGTGTGGCGGAACAAAGAGAACTAGGCTAGCCCTTTGTGGGCTGGCACCTTTCCTCTTTCGATTCCTTTTCCAAGAGGGATCTTGGTCCGCCTTCAATTGTAGGCTGAAAAATGGCAATTTCCCACCCCACTGGTGCCAAGGAGGGACTGAGCTTTGTGCCAAGAAAAAAGGTGGCAGCCTTGGGCTCTCAGGCGCTAATGATGCTGCGCCATGACCAGTAAAAAGGCACGCAAACCCTGAGCCTAACACAAAAGAGAAGCCTAACCCTAACCCTAACGCTAACCCTAACCCTAACCCTAATTCTAAGCGTAACTCTAAGCGTAACCCTAACCTAAAAGTTGAGAGTGGAGAGAGGAGGCGGTGTGGCGGAACAGAGAGAACTAGGCCAGCCCTTTGTGGGCTGGCACCTTTCCTCTTTCGATTCCTTTTCCAAGAGGGATCTTGGTCCGCCTTCAATTCTTGGCTGAAAAATGGCAATTTCCCACCCCACTGGTGCCAAGCAGGGACTGAGCTTTGTGCCAAGAAAAAAGGTGGCAGCCTTGGGCTCTCAGGCGCTAATGATGCTGCGCCATGACCAGTAAAACGACATGCAAACCCTAAGCCTAACACAAAAGAGCAGCCTAACCCTAACCTAACGTTAACCCTAACCCTAACCCTAATTCTAAGCGTAACCCTAGGCGTAACCCTAACCCAGGAGTCGAGAGTGGAGAGAGGAGGGGCTCTGGCAGAATAGAGAGAAGTAGGCCAGCGCTTTGTGGGCTGGCACCTTTCCTCTTTCGATTCCTTTTCCAAGAGGGATCTTGGTCCGCCTTCAATTCTTGGCTGAAAAATGGCAATTTCCCACCCCACTGGTGCCAAGGAGGGACTGAGCTTTGTGCCAAGAAAAAAGGTGGCAGCCTTGGGTTCTCAGGCGCTAATGATGCTGCGCCATGACCAGTTAAAATAAACCCAAACCCTAATCCTAACACAAAAGAGAAGCCTAAACCTAACCCTAACGCTAACCCTAACCCTAACCCTAATTCTAGGCGTAACTCGAAGCGTGACCCTAACCCAGGAGTCGAGAGTGGAGAGAGGAGGGGGTGTGGCGGAACAGAGAGAACTAGGCCAGCCCTTTGTGGGCTGGCACCTTTCCTCTTTCGATTCCTTTTCCAAGAGGGATCTTGGTCCGCCTTCAATTCTTGGCTGAAAAATGGCAATTTCCCACCCCACTGGTGCCAAGAAAAAAGGTGGCAGCCTTGGGCTCTCAGGCGCTAATGATGCTGTACCATGACCAGTAAAAAGACATGCAAACCCTAATCCTAACACAAAAGAGAAGCCTAAGCCTAACCCTAACCCTAACGCTAACCCTAACCCTAACCCTAATTCTAAGCGTAACTGTAAGCCTAACCCTAACCCAGGAGTCGAGAGTGGAGAGAGGAGGGGGTGTGGCGGAACAAAGAGAACTAGGCTAGCCCTTTGTGGGCTGGCACCTTTCCTCTTTCGATTCCTTTTCCAAGAGAGATCTTGGTCCGCCTTCAATTCTTGGCTGAAAAATGGCAATTTCCCACCCCACTTGTGCCAAGGAGGGACTGAGCTTTGTGCCAAGAAAAAAGGTGGCAGCCTTGGGCTCTCAGGCGCTAATGATGCTGCGCCATGACCAGTAAAAAGGCACGCAAACCCTGAGCCTAACACAAAAGAGAAGCCTAACCCTAACCCTAACGCTAACCCTAACCCTAACCCTAATTCTAAGCGTAACTCGAAGCGTGACCCTAACCCAGGAGTCGAGAGTGGAGAGAGGAGGCGGTGTGGCAGAACAGAGAGAACTAGGCCAGCCCTTTGTGGACTGGCACCTTTCCTCTTTCGATTCCTTTTCCAAGAGGGATCTTGGTCCGCCTTCAATTCTTGGCTGAAAAATGGCAATTTCTCACCCCACTGGTGCCAAGGAGGGACTGAGCTTTGTGCCAAGAAAAAAGGTGGCAGCCTTGGGTTCTCAGGCGCTAATGATGCTGCGCCATGACCAGTTAAAATAAACCCAAACCCTAATCCTAACACAAAAGAGAAGCCTAACCCTAACCCTAACGCTAACCCTAACCCTAACCCTAATTCTAAGCGTAACTCTAAGCGTGACCCTAACCCAGGAGTCGAGAGTGGAGAGAGGAGGGGGTGTGGCGGAACAGAGAGAACTAGGCCAGCCCTTTGTGGGCTGGCACCTTTCCTCTTTTGATTCCTTTTTCAAGAGGGATCTTGGTCCGCCTTCAATTCTTGGCTGAAAAATGGCAATTTCCCTCCCACTGGTGCCAAGGAGGGACTGAGCTTTGTGCCAAGAAAAAAGGTGGCAGCCTTGGGCTCTCAGGCGCTAATGATGCTGTACCATGACCAGTAAAAAGACACGCAAACCCTAATCCTAACACAAAAGAGAAGCCTAACCCTTACCCTAACGCTAACGCTAACCCTAACCCTAATTCTAAGCGTAACTCGAAGCGTGACCCTAACCCAGGAGTCGAGAGTGGAGAGAGGAGGCGGTGTGGCAGAACAGAGAGAACTAGGCCAGCCCTTTGTGGACTGGCACCTTTCCTCTTTCGAGTCCTTTTCCAAGAGGGATCTTGGTCCGCCTTCAATTCTTGGCTGAAAAATGGCAATTTCCCACCCCACTGGTGCCAAGAAAAAAGGTGGTAGCCTTGGGCTCTCAGGCGCTAATGATGCTGTACCATGACCAGTAAAAAGACACGCAAACCCTAATCCTAACACAAAAGAGAAGCCTAAGCCTAACCCTAACCCTAACGCTAACCCTAACCCTAACCCTAATTCTAAGCGTAACTGTAAGCGTAACCCTAACCCAGGAGTCGAGAGTGGAGAGAGGAGGGGGTGTGGCGGAACAAAGAGAACTAGGCTAGCCCTTTGTGGGGTGGCACCTTTCCTCTTTCGATTCCTTTTCCAAGAGAGATCTTGGTCCGCCTTCAATTCTTGGCTGAAAAATGGCAATTTCCCACCCCATTTGTGCCAAGGAGGGACTGAGCTTTGTGCCAAGAAAAAAGGTGGCAGCCTTGGGTTCTCAGGCGCTAATGATGCTGCGCCATGACCAGTTAAAATAAACCCAAACCCTAATCCTAACACAAAAGAGAAGCCTAACCCTAACCCTAACGCTAACCCTAACCCTAACCCTAATTCTAAGCGTAACTCGAAGCGTGACCCTAACCAAGGAGTCGAGAGTGGAGAGAGGAGGGGGTGTGGCGGAACAGAGAGAAGTAGGCCAGCCCTTTGTGGGCTGGCACCTTTCCTCTTTCGATTCCTTTTCCAAGAGGGATCTTGGTCCGCCTTCAATTCTTGGCTGAAAAATGGCAATTTCCCACCCCACTGGTGCCAAGGAGGGACTGAGCTTTGTGCCAAGAAAAAAGGTGGCAGCCTTGGGCTCTCAGGCGCTAATGATGCTGCGCCATGACCAGTAAAAAGGCTCGCAAACCCTGAGCCTAACACAAAAGAGAAGCCTAACCCTAACCCTAACGCTAACCCTAACCCTAACCCTAATTCTAGGCGTAACTCGAAGTGTAACCCTAACCCAGGATTCGAGAGGTGAGAGAGGAGGGGGTGTGGCGGAACAAAGAGAAGTAGGCCAGCCCTTTGTGGGCTGGCACCTTTCCTCTTTCGATTCCTTTTCCAAGAGGGATCTTGGTCCGCCTTCAATTCTTGGCTGAAAAATGGCAATTTCCCACCCCACTGGTGCCAAGGAGGGACTGAGCTTTGTGCCAAGAGAAAAGGTGGAAGCCTTGGACTCTCAGGTGCTAATGATGCTGCGCCATGACCAGTAAAAAGGCACGCAAACCCTGAGCCTAACACAAAAGAGAAGCCTAACCCTAACCCTAACGCTAACCCTAACCCTAACCCTAATTCTAGGCGTAACTCGAAGCGTGACCCTAACCTAAAAGTCGAGAGTGGAGAGAGGAGGGGGTGTGGCGGAACAGAGA
The DNA here is from genome assembly GCF_047495875.1 of Pithys albifrons albifrons. NCBI lineage: Eukaryota > Metazoa > Chordata > Aves > Passeriformes > Thamnophilidae > Pithys > Pithys albifrons. Next base: position 11,156,645 of record NC_092466.1, read on the forward strand.
GAACTAGGCCAGCCCTTTGTGGGCTGGCACCTTTCCTCTTTCGATTCCTTTTTCAAGAGGGATCTTGGTCCGCCTTCAATTCTTGGCTGAAAAATGGCAATTTCCCACCCCACTGGTGCCAAGGAGGGACTGAGCTTTGTGCCAAGAAAAAAGGTGGCAGCCTTGGGTTCTCAGGTGCTAATGATGCTGTGCCATGACCAGTTAAAATAAACCCAAACCCTAATCCTAACACAAAAGAGAAGCCTAACCCTAACCCTAACGCTAACCCTAACCCTAACCCTAATTCTAAGCGTAACTCTAAGCGTAACCCTAACCTAAAAGTCGAGAGTGGAGAGAGGAGGCGGTGTGGCGGAACAGAGAGAAGTAGGCCAGCCCTTTGTGGGCTGGCACCTTTCCTCTTTCGATTCCTTTTCCAAGAGGGATCTTGGTCCGCCTTCAATTCTTGGCTGAAAAATGGCAATTTCCCACCCCACTGGTGCCAAGGAGGGACTGAGCTTTGTGCCAAGAAAAAAGGTGGCAGCCTTGGGTTCTCAGGCGCTAATGATGCTGCGCCATGACCAGTAAAAAGGCACGCAAACCCTGAGCCTAACACAAAAGAGAAGCCTAACCCTAACCCTAACGCTAACCCTAACCCTAACCCTAATTCTAGGCGTAACTCGAAGCGTAACCCTAACCCAGGAGTCGAGAGTGGAGAGAGGAGGCGGTGTGGCGGAACAGAGAGAACTAGGCTAGCCCTTTGTGGGCTGGCACCTTTCCTCTTTCGATTCCTTTTCCAAGAGGGATCTTGGTCCGCCTTCAATTCTTGGCTGAAAAATGGCAATTTCCCACCCCACTGGTGCCAAGGAGGGACTGAGCTTTGTGCCAAGAAAAAAGGTGGCAGCCTTGGGTTCTCAGGCGCTAATGATGCTGCGCCATGACCAGTAAAAATAAACCCAAACCCTAATCCTAACACAAAAGAGAAGCCTAACCCTAACCCTAACGCTAACCCTAACCCTAACCCTAATTCTAGGCGTAACTCGAAGCGTAACCCTAACCTAAAAGTCGAGAGTGGAGAGAGGAGGGGGTGTGGCGGAACAGAGAGAACTAGGCCAGCCCTTTGTGGGCTGGCACCTTTCCTCTTTCGATTCCTTTTCCAAGAGGGATCTTGGTCCGCCTTCAATTCTTGGCTGAAAAATGGCAATTTCTCACCCCAATGCTGCCAAGGAGGGACTGACCTTTGTGCCAAGAAAAAAGGTGGCAGCCTTGGGCTCTCAGGCGCTAATGATGCTGCGCCATGACCAGTAAAAAGACATGCAAACCCTAAGCCTAACACAAAAGAGAAGCCTAACCCTAACCCTAAAGCTAACCCTAACCCTAACCGTAATTCTAAGCGTAACCCTAGGCGTAACCCTAACCCAGGAGTCGAGAGTGGAGAGAGGAGGGGCTCTGGCAGAATAGAGAGAAGTAGGCCAGCGCTTTGTGGGCTGGCACCTTTCCTCTTTCGATTCCTTTTCCAAGAGGGATCTTGGTCCGCCTTCAATTCTTGGCTGAAAAATGGCAATTTCCCACCCCACTGGTGCCAAGACAAAAGGTGGCAGCCTTGGGCTCTCAGGCGCTAATGATGCTGTACCATGACCAGTAAAAAGACACGCAAACCCTAATCCTAACACAAAAGAGAAGCCTAACCCTAACCCTAACGCTAACCCTAACCCTAACCCTAATTCTAAGCGTAACTGTAAGAGTAACCCTAACCCAGGAGTCGAGAGTGGAGAGAGGAGGCGGTGTGGCAGAACAAAGAGAACTAGGCCAGCCCTTTGTGGGCTGGCACCTTTCCTCTTTCGATTCCTTTTCCAAGAGGGATCTTGGTCCGCCTTCAATTCTTGGCTGAAAAATGGCAATTTCCCACCCCACTGGTGCCAAGGAGGGACTGAGCTTTGTGCCAAGAAAAAAGGTGGCAGCCTTGGGTTCTCAGGCGCTAATGCTGCTGCGCCATGACCAGTCAAAATAAACCCAAACCCTAATCCTAACACAAAAGAGAAGCCTAACCCTAACCCTAACGCTAACCCTAACCCTAACCCTAATTCTAGGCGTAACTCGAAGCGTAACCCTAACCCAGGAGTCGAGAGTGGAGAGAGGAGGCGGTGTGGCGGAACAGAGAGAACTAGGCCAGCCCTTTGTGGGCTGGCACCTTTCCTCTTTCGATTCCTTTTCCAAGAGGGATCTTGGTCCGCCTTCAATTCTTGGCTGAAAAATGGCAATTTCCCACCCCACTGGTGCCAAGGAGGGACTGAGCTTTGTGCCAAGAAAAAAGGTGGCAGCCTTGGGCTCTCAGGCGCTAATGATGCTGCGCCATGACCAGTAAAAAGGCTCGCAAACCCTGAGCCTAACACAAAAGAGAAGCCTAACCCTAACCCTAACGCTAACCCTAACCCTAACCCTAATTCTAAGCGTAACTCTAAGCGTAACCCTAACCCAAAAGTCGAGAGTGGAGAGAGGAGGCGGTGTGGCGGAACAGAGAGAAGTAGGCCAGCCCTTTGTGGGCTGGCACCTTTCCTCTTTCGATTCCTTTTCCAAGAGAGATCTTGGTCCGCCTTCAATTCTTGGCTGAAAAATGGCAATTTCCCACCCCACTGGTGCCAAGGAGGGACTGAGCTTTGTGCCAAGAAAAAAGGTGGCAGCCTTGGGTTCTCAGGCGCTAATGATGCTGCGCCATGACTTGTAAAAAGGCTCGCAAACCCTGAGCCTAACACAAAAGAGAAGCCTAAACCTAACCCTAACGCTAACCCTAACCCTAACCCTAATTCTAAGCGTAACTCGAAGCGTAACCCTAACCTAAAAGTCGAGAGTGGAGAGAGGAGGCGGTGTGGCGGAACAGAGAGAACTAGGCAAGCCCTTTGTGGGCTGGCACCTTTCCTCTTTCGATTCCTTTTCCAAGAGGGATCTTGGTCCGCCTTCAATTCTTGGCTGAAAAATGGCAATTTCCCACCCCACTGGTGCCAAGGAGGGACTGAGCTTTGTGCCAAGAAAAAAGGTGGCAGCCTTGGGTTCTCAGGCGCTAATGATGCTGCACCATGACCAGTTAAAATAAACCCAAACCCTAATCCTAACACAAAAGAGAAGCCTAACCCTAACCCTAACGCTAACCCTAACCCTAACCCTAATTCTAACCGTAACTCTAAGCGTGACCCTAACCCAGGAGTCGAGAGTGGAGAGAGGAGGGGGTGTGGCGGAACAGAGAGAACTAGGCCAGCCCTTTGTGGGCTGGCACCTTTCCTCTTTCGATTCCTTTTCCAAGAGGGATCTTGGTCCGCCTTCAATTCTTGGCTGAAAAATGGCAATTTCCCACCCCACTGGTGCCAAGAAAAAAGGTGGCAGCCTTGGGCTCTCAGGCGCTAATGATGCTGTACCATGACCAGTAAAAAGACACGCAAACCCTAATCCTAACACAAAAGAGAAGCCTAACCCTAACCCTAACGCTAACCCTAACCCTAACCCTAATTCTAACCGTAACTGTAAGCGTAACCCTAACCCAAAAGTCGAGAGTGGAGAGAGGAGGGGGTGTGGCGGAACAAAGAGAACTAGGCCAGCCCTTTGTGGGCTGGCACCTTTCCTCTTTCGATTCCTTTTCCAAGAGGGATCTTGGTCCGCCTTCAATTGTAGGCTGAAAAATGGCAATTTCCCACCCCACTGGTGCCAAGGAGGGACTGAGCTTTGTGCCAAGAAAAAAGGTGGTAGCCTTGGGTTCTCAGGCGCTAATGATGCTGCGCCATGACCAGTAAAAAGGCACGCAAACCCTGAGCCTAACACAAAAGAGAAGCCTAACCCTAACCCTAACGCTAACCCTAACCCTAACCCTAATTCTAGGCGTAACTCGAAGCGTAACCCTAACCTAAAAGTCGAGAGTGGAGAGAGGAGGGGGTGTGGCGGAACAGAGAGAACTAGGCCAGCCCTTTGTGGGCTGGCACCTTTCCTCTTTCGATTCCTTTTCCAAGAGGGATCTTGGTCCGCCTTCAATTCTTGGCTGAAAAATGGCAATTTCCCACCCCACTGGTGCCAAGGAGGGACTGAGCTTTGTGCCAAGAAAAAAGGTGGCAGCCTTGGGTTCTCAGGCGCTAATGATGCTGCGCCATGACCAGTAAAAAGGCACGCAAACCCTGAGCCTAACACAAAAGAGAAGCCTAACCCTAACCCTAACGCTAACCCTAACCCTAACCCTAATTTTAGGCGTAACTCGAAGCGTAACCCTAACCCAGGAGTCGAGAGTGGAGAGAGGAGGCGGTGTGGCGGAACAGAGAGAACTAGGCCAGCCCTTTGTGGGCTGGCACCTTTCCTCTTTCGATTCCTTTTCCAAGAGGGATCTTGGTCCGCCTTCAATTCTTGGCTGAAAAATGGCAATTTCTCACCCCACTGGTGCCAAGGAGGGACTGACCTTTGTGCCAAGAAAAAAGGTGGCAGCCTTGGGCTCTCAGGCGCTAATGATGCTGCGCCATGACCAGTAAAAAGACATGCAAACCCTAAGCCTAACACAAAAGAGAAGCCTAACCCTAACCCTAACGCTAACCCTAACCCTAACCCTAATTCTAAGCGTAACCCTAGGCGTAACCCTAACCCAGGAGTCGAGAGTGGAGAGAGGAGGGGCTCTGGCAGAATAGAGAGAAGTAGGCCAGCGCTTTGTGGGCTGGCACCTTTCCTCTTTCGATTCCTTTTCCAAGAGGGATCTTGGTCCGCCTTCAATTCTTGGCTGAAAAATGGCAATTTCCCACCCCACTGGTGCCAAGGAGGGACTGAGCTTTGTGCCAAGAAAAAAGGTGGCAGCCTTGGGTTCTCAGGCGCTAATGATGCTGCGCCATGACCAGTTAAAATAAACCCAAACCCTAATCCTAACACAAAAGAGAAGCCTAAACCTAACCCTAACGCTAACCCTAACCCTAACCCTAATTCTAAGCGTAACTCTAAGCGTGACCCTAACCCAGGAGTCGAGAGTGGAGAGAGGAGGGGGTGTGGCGGAACAGAGAGAACTAGGCCAGCCCTTTGTGGGCTGGCACCTTTCCTCTTTTGATTCCTTTTTCAAGAGGGATCTTGGTCCGCCTTCAATTCTTGGCTGAAAAATGGCAATTTCCCTCCCACTGGTACCAAGGAGGGACTGAGCTTTGTGCCAAGAAAAAAGGTGGCAGCCTTGGGCTCTCAGGCGCTAATGATGCTGTACCATGACCAGTAAAAAGACACGCAAACCCTAATCCCAACACAAAAGAGAAGCCTAACCCTAACCCTAACGCTAACCCTAACCCTAACCCTAATTCTAAGCGTAACTGTAAGCGTAACACTAACCCAGGAGTCGAGAGTGGAGAGAGGAGGGGCTCTGGCAGAATAGAGAGAAGTAGGCCAGCGCTTTGTGGGCTGGCACCTTTCCTCTTTCGATTCCTTTTCCAAGAGGGATCTTGGTCCGCCTTCAATTCTTGGCTGAAAAATGGCAATTTCCCACCCCACTGGTGGCAAGGAGGGACTGAGCTTTGTGCCAAGAAAAAAGGTGGCAGCCTTGGGTTCTCAGGCGCTAATGATGCTGCGCCATGACCAGTAAAAATAAACCCAAACCCTAATCCTAACACAAAAGAGAAGCCTAACCCTAACCCTAACGCTAACCCTAACCCTAACCCTAATTCTAGGCGTAACTCTAAGCGTAACCCTAACCTAAAAGTCGAGAGTGGAGAGAGGAGGGGGTGTGGCGGAACAGAGAGAACTAGGCCAGCCCTTTGTGGGCTGGCACCTTTCCTCTTTCGATTCCTTTTCCAAGAGGGATCTTGGTCCGCCTTCAATTCTTGGCTGAAAAATGGCAATTTCCCACCCCACTGGTGCCAAGACAAAAGGTGGCAGCCTTGGGCTCTCAGGCGCTAATGATGCTGTACCATGACCAGTAAAAAGACACGCAAACCCTAATCCTAACACAAAAGAGAAGCCTAACCCTAACCCTAACGCTAACCCTAACCCTAACCCTAATTCTAAGCGTAACTGTAAGAGTAACCCTAACCCAGGAGTCGAGAGTGGAGAGAGGAGGCGGTGTGGCAGAACAAAGAGAACTAGGCCAGCCCTTTGTGGGCTGGCACCTTTCCTCTTTCGATTCCTTTTCCAAGAGGGATCTTGGTCCGCCTTCAATTCTTGGCTGAAAAATGGCAATTTCCCACCCCACTGGTGCCAAGGAGGGACTGAGCTTTGTGCCAAGAAAAAAGGTGGCAGCCTTGGGCTCTCAGGCGCTAATGATGCTGCGCCATGACCAGTAAAAAGGCTCGCAAACCCTGAGCCTAACACAAAAGAGAAGCCTAACCCTAACCCTAACGCTAACCCTAACCCTAACCCTAATTCTAAGCGTAACTCTAAGCGTAACCCTAACCCAAAAGTCGAGAGTGGAGAGAGGAGGCGGTGTGGCGGAACAGAGAGAACTAGGCCAGCCCTTGGTGGGCTGGCACCTTTCCTCTTTCGATTCCTTTTCCAAGAGGGATCTTGGTCCGCCTTCAATTCTTGGCTGAAAAATGGCAATTTCCCACCCCACTGGTGCCAAGGAGGGACTGAGCTTTGTGCCAAGAAAAAAGGTGGCAGCCTTGGGTTCTCAGGCGCTAATGATGCTGCGCCATGACCAGTAAAAAGGCTCGCAAACCCTGAGCCTAACACAAAAGAGAAGCCTAAACCTAACCCTAACGCTAACCCTAACCCTAACCCTAATTCTAAGCGTAACTCTAAGCGTAACCCTAACCTAAAAGTCGAGAGTGGAGAGAGGAGGCGGTGTGGCGGAACAGAGAGAACTAGGCAAGCCCTTTGTGGGCTGGCACCTTTCCTCTTTCGATTCCTTTTCCAAGAGGGATCTTGGTCCGCCTTCAATTCTTGGCTGAAAAATGGCAATTTCCCACCCCACTGGTGCCAAGGAGGGACTGACCTTTGTGCCAAGAAAAAAGGTGGCAGCCTTGGGTTCTCAGGCGCTAATGATGCTGCACCATGACCAGTTAAAATAAACCCAAACACTAATCCTAACACAAACGAGAAGCCTAACCCTAACCCTAACGCTAACCCTAACCCTAACCCTAATTCTAAGCGTAACTCTAAGCGTGACCCTAACCCAGGAGTCGAGAGTGGAGAGAGGAGGGGCTCTGGCAGAATAGAGAGAAGTAGGCCAGCGCTTTGTGGGCTGGCACCTTTCCTCTTTCGATTCCTTTTCCAAGAGGGATCTTGGTCCGCCTTCAATTCTTGGCTGAAAAATGGCAATTTCCCACCCCACTGGTGCCAAGGAGGGACTGAGCTTTGTGCCAAGAAAAAAGGTGGCAGCCTTGGGTTCTCAGGCGCTAATGATGCTGCGCCATGACCAGTTAAAATAAACCCAAACCCTAATCCTAACACAAAAGAGAAGCCTAAACCTAACCCTAACGCTAACCCTAACCCTAACCCTAATTCTAAGCGTAACTCTAAGCGTGACCCTAACCCAGGAGTCGAGAGTGGAGAGAGGAGGGGGTGTGGCGGAACAGAGAGAACTAGGCCAGCCCTTTGTGGGCTGGCACCTTTCCTCTTTTGATTCCTTTTTCAAGAGGGATCTTGGTCCGCCTTCAATTCTTGGCTGAAAAATGGCAATTTCCCTCCCACTGGTACCAAGGAGGGACTGAGCTTTGTGCCAAGAAAAAAGGTGGCAGCCTTGGGCTCTCAGGCGCTAATGATGCTGTACCATGACCAGTAAAAAGACACGCAAACCCTAATCCCAACACAAAAGAGAAGCCTAACCCTAACCCTAACGCTAACCCTAACCCTAACCCTAATTCTAAGCGTAACTGTAAGCGTAACACTAACCCAGGAGTCGAGAGTGGAGAGAGGAGGGGCTCTGGCAGAATAGAGAGAAGTAGGCCAGCGCTTTGTGGGCTGGCACCTTTCCTCTTTCGATTCCTTTTCCAAGAGGGATCTTGGTCCGCCTTCAATTCTTGGCTGAAAAATGGCAATTTCCCACCCCACTGGTGGCAAGGAGGGACTGAGCTTTGTGCCAAGAAAAAAGGTGGCAGCCTTGGGTTCTCAGGCGCTAATGATGCTGCGCCATGACCAGTAAAAATAAACCCAAACCCTAATCCTAACACAAAAGAGAAGCCTAACCCTAACCCTAACGCTAACCCTAACCCTAACCCTAATTCTAGGCGTAACTCTAAGCGTAACCCTAACCTAAAAGTCGAGAGTGGAGAGAGGAGGGGGTGTGGCGGAACAGAGAGAACTAGGCCAGCCCTTTGTGGGCTGGCACCTTTCCTCTTTCGATTCCTTTTCCAAGAGGGATCTTGGTCCGCCTTCAATTCTTGGCTGAAAAATGGCAATTTCCCACCCCACTGGTGCCAAGACAAAAGGTGGCAGCCTTGGGCTCTCAGGCGCTAATGATGCTGTACCATGACCAGTAAAAAGACACGCAAACCCTAATCCTAACACAAAAGAGAAGCCTAACCCTAACCCTAACGCTAACCCTAACCCTAACCCTAATTCTAAGCGTAACTGTAAGAGTAACCCTAACCCAGGAGTCGAGAGTGGAGAGAGGAGGCGGTGTGGCAGAACAAAGAGAACTAGGCCAGCCCTTTGTGGGCTGGCACCTTTCCTCTTTCGATTCCTTTTCCAAGAGGGATCTTGGTCCGCCTTCAATTCTTGGCTGAAAAATGGCAATTTCCCACCCCACTGGTGCCAAGGAGGGACTGAGCTTTGTGCCAAGAAAAAAGGTGGCAGCCTTGGGCTCTCAGGCGCTAATGATGCTGCGCCATGACCAGTAAAAAGGCTCGCAAACCCTGAGCCTAACACAAAAGAGAAGCCTAACCCTAACCCTAACGCTAACCCTAACCCTAACCCTAATTCTAAGCGTAACTCTAAGCGTAACCCTAACCCAAAAGTCGAGAGTGGAGAGAGGAGGCGGTGTGGCGGAACAGAGAGAACTAGGCCAGCCCTTGGTGGGCTGGCACCTTTCCTCTTTCGATTCCTTTTCCAAGAGGGATCTTGGTCCGCCTTCAATTCTTGGCTGAAAAATGGCAATTTCCCACCCCACTGGTGCCAAGGAGGGACTGAGCTTTGTGCCAAGAAAAAAGGTGGCAGCCTTGGGTTCTCAGGCGCTAATGATGCTGCGCCATGACCAGTAAAAAGGCTCGCAAACCCTGAGCCTAACACAAAAGAGAAGCCTAAACCTAACCCTAACGCTAACCCTAACCCTAACCCTAATTCTAAGCGTAACTCTAAGCGTAACCCTAACCTAAAAGTCGAGAGTGGAGAGAGGAGGCGGTGTGGCGGAACAGAGAGAACTAGGCAAGCCCTTTGTGGGCTGGCACCTTTCCTCTTTCGATTCCTTTTCCAAGAGGGATCTTGGTCCGCCTTCAATTCTTGGCTGAAAAATGGCAATTTCCCACCCCACTGGTGCCAAGGAGGGACTGACCTTTGTGCCAAGAAAAAAGGTGGCAGCCTTGGGTTCTCAGGCGCTAATGATGCTGCACCATGACCAGTTAAAATAAACCCAAACACTAATCCTAACACAAACGAGAAGCCTAACCCTAACCCTAACGCTAACCCTAACCCTAACCCTAATTCTAAGCGTAACTCTAAGCGTGACCCTAACCCAGGAGTCGAGAGTGGAGAGAGGAGGGGGTGTGGCGGAACAGAGAGAACTAGGCCAGCCCTTTGTGGGCTGGCACCTTTCCTCTTTCGATTCCTTTTCCAAGAGGGATCTTGGTCCGCCTTCAATTCTTGGCTGAAAAATGGCAATTTCCCACCCCACTGGTGCCAAGAAAAAAGGTGGCAGCCTTGGGCTCTCAGGCGCTAATGATGCTGTACCATGACCAGTAAAAAGACACGCAAACCCTAATCCTAACACAAAAGAGAAGCCTAACCCTAACCCTAACGCTAACCCTAACCCTAACCCTAATTCTAACCGTAACTGTAAGCGTAACCCTAACCCAAAAGTCGAGAGTGGAGAGAGGAGGGGGTGTGGCGGAACAAAGAGAACTAGGCCAGCCCTTTGTGGGCTGGCACCTTTCCTCTTTCGATTCCTTTTCCAAGAGGGATCTTGGTCCGCCTTCAATTCTTGGCTGAAAAATGGCAATTTCCCACCCCACTGGTGCCAAGGAGGGACTGAGCTTTGTGCCAAGAAAAAAGATGGTAGCCTTGGGTTCTCAGGCGCTAATGATGCTGCGCCATGACCAGTAAAAAGGCATGCAAACCCTGAGCCTAACACAAAAGAGAAGCCTAACCCTAACCCTAAAGCTAACCCTAAACCTAACCCTAATTCTAGGCGTAACTCGAAGCGTAACCCTAACCTAAAAGTCGAGAGTGGAGAGAGGAGGGGGTGTGGCGGAACAGAGAGAACTAGGCCAGCCCTTTGTGGGCTGGCACCTTTCCTCTTTCGATTCCTTTTCCAAGAGGGATCTTGGTCCGCCTTCAATTCTTGGCTGAAAAATGGCAATTTCCCACCCCACTGGTGCCAAGGAGGGACTGAGCTTTGTGCCAAGAAAAAAGGTGGCAGCCTTGGGTTCTCAGGCGCTAATGATGCTGCGCCATGACCAGTCAAAATAAACCCAAACCCTAATCCTAACACAAAAGAGAAGCCTAACCCTAACCCTAACGCTAACCCTAACCCTAACCCTAATTCTAGGCGTAACTCTAAGCGTAACCCTAACCTAAAAGTCGAGAGTGGAGAGAGGAGGGGGTGTGGCGGAACAGAGAGAACTAGGCCAGCGCTTTGTGGGCTGGCACCTTTCCTCTTTCGATTCCTTTTCCAAGAGGGATCTTGGTCCGCCTTCAATTCTTGGCTGAAATATGGCAATTTCCCACCCCACTGGTGCCAAGAAAAAAGGTGGCAGCCTTGGGCTCTCAGGCGCTAATGATGCTGTACCATGACCAGTAAAAAGACACGCAAACCCTAATCCTAACACAAAAGAGAAGCCTAACCCTAACCCTAACGCTAACCCTAACCCTAACCCTAATTCTAAGCGTAACTGTAAGAGTAACCCTAACCCAGGAGTCGAGAGTGGAGAGAGGAGGGGGTGTTGCAGAACAAAGAGAACTAGGCCAGCCCTTTGTGGGCTGGCACCTTTCCTCTTTCGATTCCTTTTCCAAGAGGGATCTTGGTCCGCCTTCAATTCTTGGCTGAAAAATGGCAATTTCCCACCCCACTGGTGCCAAGGAGGGACTGAGCTTTGTGCCAAGAAAAAAGGTGGCAGCCTTGGGTTCTCAGGCGCTAATGATGCTGCGCCATGACCAGTAAAAAGGCACGCAAACCCTGAGCCTAACACAAAAGAGAAGCCTAACCCTAACCCTAACGCTAACCCTAACCCTAACCCTAATTCTAGGCGTAACTCGAAGCGTAACCCTAACCCAGGAGTCGAGAGTGGAGAGAGGAGGCGGTGTGGCGGAACAGAGAGAACTAGGCCAGCCCTTTGTGGGCTGGCACCTTTCCTCTTTCGATTCCTTTTCCAAGAGGGATCTTGGTCCGCCTTCAATTCTTGGCTGAAAAATGGCAATTTCTCACCCCACTGGTGCCAAGGAGGGACTGACCTTTGTGCCAAGAAAAAAGGTGGCAGCCTTGGGTTCTCAGGCGCTAATGATGCTGCGCCATGACCAGTTAAAATAAACCCAAACCCTAATCCTAACACAAAAGAGAAGCCTAAACCTAACCCTAACGCTAACCCTAACCCTAACCCTAATTCTAAGCGTAACTCTAAGCGTGACCCTAACCCAGGAGTCGAGAGTGGAGAGAGGAGGGGGTGTGGCGGAACAGAGAGAACTAGGCCAGCCCTTTGTGGGCTGGCACCTTTCCTCTTTTGATTCCTTTTTCAAGAGGGATCTTGGTCCGCCTTCAATTCTTGGCTGAAAAATGGCAATTTCCCTCCCACTGGTACCAAGGAGGGACTGAGCTTTGTGCCAAGAAAAAAGGTGGCAGCCTTGGGCTCTCAGGCGCTAATGATGCTGTACCATGACCAGTAAAAAGACACGCAAACCCTAATCCTAACACAAAAGAGAAGCCTAACCCTAACCCTAACGCTAACCCTAACCCTAACCCTAATTCTAAGCGTAACTGTAAGCGTAACACTAACCCAGGAGTCGAGAGTGGAGAGAGGAGGGGGTGTGGCGGAACAAAGAGAACTAGGCTAGCCCTTTGTGGGCTGGCACCTTTCCTCTTTCGATTCCTTTTCCAAGAGGGATCTTGGTCCGCCTTCAATTCTAGGCTGAAAAATGGCAATTTCCCACCCCACTGGTGCCAAGGAGGGACTGAGCTTTGTGCCAAGAAAAAAGGTGGCAGCCTTGGGCTCTCAGGCGCTAATGATGCTGCGCCATGACCAGTAAAAAGGCACGCAAACCCTGAGCCTAACACAAAAGAGAAGCCTAACCCTAACCCTAACGCTAACCCTAACCCTAACCCTAATTCTAAGCGTAACTCTAAGCGTAACCCTAACCTAAAAGTTGAGAGTGGAGAGAGGAGGCGGTGTGGCGGAACAGAGAGAACTAGGCCAGCCCTTTGTGGGCTGGCACCTTTCCTCTTTCGATTCCTTTTCCAAGAGGGATCTTGGTCCGCCTTCAATTCTTGGCTGAAAAATGGCAATTTCCCACCCCACTGGTGCCAAGGAGGGACTGAGCTTTGTGCCAAGAAAAAAGGTGGCAGCCTTGGGTTCTCAGGCGCTAATGATGCTGCGCCATGACCAGTCAAAATAAACCCAAACCCTAAGCCTAACACAAAAGAGCAGCCTAACCCTAACCTAACGCTAACCCTAACCCTAACCCTAATTCTAAGCGTAACACTAGGCGTAACCCTAACCGAGGAGTCGAGAGTGGAGAGAGGAGGGGCTCTGGCAGAATAGAGAGAAGTAGGCCAGCGCTTTGTGGGCTGGCACCTTTCCTCTTTCGATTCCTTTTCCAAGAGGGATCTTGGTCCGCCTTCAATTCTTGGCTGAAAAATGGCAATTTCCCACCCCACTGGTGCCAAGGAGGGACTGAGCTTTGTGCCAAGAAAAAAGGTGGCAGCCTTGGGTTCTCAGGCGCTAATGATGCTGCGCCATGACCAGTTAAAATAAACCCAAACCCTAATCCTAACACAAAAGAGAAGCCTAAACCTAACCCTAACGCTAACCCTAACCCTAACCCTAATTCTAGGCGTAACTCGAAGCGTGACCCTAACCCAGGAGTCGAGAGTGGAGAGAGGAGGGGGTGTGGCGGAACAGAGAGAACTAGGGCAGCCCTTTGTGGGCTGGCACCTTTCCTCTTTCGATTCCTTTTCCAAGAGGGATCTTGGTCCGCCTTCAATTCTTGGCTGAAAAATGGCAATTTCCCACCCCACTGGTGCCAAGAAAAAAGGTGGCAGCCTTGGGCTCTCAGGCGCTAATGATGCTGTACCATGACCAGTAAAAAGACATGCAAACCCTAATCCTAACACAAAAGAGAAGCCTAAGCCTAACCCTAACCCTAACGCTAACCCTAACCCTAACCCTAATTCTAAGCGTAACTGTAAGCCTAACCCTAACCCAGGAGTCGAGAGTGGAGAGAGGAGGGGGTGTGGCGGAACAAAGAGAACTAGGCTAGCCCTTTGTGGGCTGGCACCCTTCCTCTTTCGATTCCTTTTCCAAGAGAGATCTTGGTCCGCCTTCAATTCTTGGCTGAAAAATGGCAATTTCCCACCCCACTTGTGCAAAGGAGGGACTGAGCTTTGTGCCAAGAAAAAAGGTGGCAGCCTTGGGCTCTCAGGCGCTAATGATGCTGCGCCATGACCAGTAAAAAGGCACGCAAACCCTGAGCCTAACACAAAAGAGAAGCCTAACCCTAACCCTAACGCTAACCCTAACCCTAACCCTAATTCTAAGCGTAACTCGAAGCGTGACCCTAACCCAGGAGTCGAGAGTGGAGAGAGGAGGCGGTGTGGCAGAACAGAGAGAACTAGGCCAGCCCTTTGTGGACTGGCACCTTTCCTCTTTCGATTCCTTTTCCAAGAGGGATCTTGGTCCGCCTTCAATTCTTGGCTGAAAAATGGCAATTTCCCACCCCACTGGTGCCAAGGAGGGACTGAGCTTTGTGCCAAGAAAAAAGGTGGCAGCCTTGGGTTCTCAGGCGCTAATGATGCTGCGCCATGACCAGTTAAAATAAACCCAAACCCTAATCCTAACACAAAAGAGAAGCCTAACCCTAACCCTAACGCTAACCCTAACCCTAACCCTAATTCTAAGCGTAACTCTAAGCGTGACCCTAACCCAGGAGTCGAGAGTGGAGAGAGGAGGGGGTGTGGCGGAACAGAGAGAACTAGGCCAGCCCTTTGTGGGCTGGCACCTTTCCTCTTTTGATTCCTTTTTCAAGAGGGATCTTGGTCCGCCTTCAATTCTTGGCTGAAAAATGGCAATTTCCCACCCCACTGGTGCCAAGGAGGGACTGAGCTTTGTGCCAAGAAAAAAGGTGGCAGCCTTGGGCTCTCAGGCGCTAATGATGCTGCGCCATGACCAGTAAAAAGGCTCGCAAACCCTGAGCCTTACACAAAAGAGAAGCCTAACCCTAACCCTAAAGCTAACCCTAACCCTAACCCTAATTCTAAGCGTAACTCTAAGCGTAACCCTAACCCAAAAGTCGAGAGTGGAGAGAGGAGGCGGTGTGGCGGAACAGAGAGAAGTAGGCCAGCCCTTTGTGGGCTGGCACCTTTCCTCTTTCGATTCCTTTTCCAAGAGGGATCTTGGTCCGCCTTCAATTCTAGGCTGAAAAATGGCAATTTCCCACCCCACTGGTGCCAAGGAGGGACTGAGCTTTGTGCCAAGAAAAAAGGTGGCAGCCTTGGGCTCTCAGGCGCTAATGATGCTGCGCCATGACCAGTAAAAAGGCACGCAAACCCTGAGCCTAACACAAAAGAGAAGCCTAACCCTAACCCTAACGCTAACCCTAACCCTAACCCTAATTCTAAGCGTAACTCTAAGCGTAACCCTAACCTAAAAGTTGAGAGTGGAGAGAGGAGGCGGTGTGGCGGAACAGAGAGAACTAGGCCAGCCCTTTGTGGGCTGGCACCTTTCCTCTTTCGATTCCTTTTCCAAGAGGGATCTTGGTCCGCCTTCAATTCTTGGCTGAAAAATGGCAATTTCCCACCCCACTGGTGCCAAGGAGGGACTGAGCTTTGTGCCAAGAAAAAAGGTGGCAGCCTTGGGCTCTCAGGCGCTAATGATGCTGCGCCGTGACCAGTAAAAAGACATGCAAACCCTAAGCCTAACACAAAAGAGCAGCCTAACCCTAACCTAATGCTAACCCTAACCCTAACCCTAATTCTAAGCGTAACCCTAGGCGTAACCCTAACCCAGGAGTCGAGAGTGGAGAGAGGAGGGGCTCTGGCAGAATAGAGAGAAGTAGGCCAGCGCTTTGTGGGCTGGCACCTTTCCTCTTTCGATTCCTTTTCCAAGAGGGATCTTGGTCCGCCTTCAATTCTTGGCTGAAAAATGGCAATTTCCCACCCCACTGGTGCCAAGGAGGGACTGAGCTTTGTGCCAAGAAAAAAGGTGGCAGCCTTGGGTTCTCAGGCGCTAATGATGCTGCGCCATGACCAGTTAAAATAAACCCAAACCCTAATCCTAACACAAAAGAGAAGCCTAAACCTAACCCTAACGCTAACCCTAACCCTAACCCTAATTCTAGGCGTAACTCGAAGCGTGACCCTAACCCAGGAGTCGAGAGTGGAGAGAGGAGGGGGTGTGGCGGAACAGAGAGAACTAGGGCAGCCCTTTGTGGGCTGGCACCTTTCCTCTTTCGATTCCTTTTCCAAGAGGGATCTTGGTCCGCCTTCAATTCTTGGCTGAAAAATGGCAATTTCCCACCCCACTGGTGCCAAGAAAAAAGGTGGCAGCCTTGGGCTCTCAGGCGCTAATGATGCTGCGCCATGACCAGTAAAAAGACATGCAACCCCTAATCCTAACACAAAAGAGAAGCCTAAGCCTAACCCTAACCCTAACGCTAACCCTAACCCTAACCCTAATTCTAAGCGTAACTGTAAGCCTAACCCTAACCCAGGAGTCGAGAGTGGAGAGAGGAGGGGGTGTGGCGGAACAAAGAGAACTAGGCTAGCCCTTTGTGGGCTGGCACCTTTCCTCTTTCGATTCCTTTTCCAAGAGAGATCTTGGTCCGCCTTCAATTCTTGGCTGAAAAATGGCAATTTCCCACCCCACTTGTGCCAAGGAGGGACTGAGCTTTGTGCCAAGAAAAAAGGTGGCAGCCTTGGGCTCTCAGGCGCTAATGATGCTGCGCCATGACCAGTAAAAAGGCACGCAAACCCTGAGCCTAACACAAAAGAGAAGCCTAACCCTAACCCTAACGCTAACCCTAACCCTAACCCTAATTCTAAGCGTAACTCGAAGCGTGACCCTAACCCAGGAGTCGAGAGTGGAGAGAGGAGGCGGTGTGGCAGAACAGAGAGAACTAGGCCAGCCCTTTGTGGACTGGCACCTTTCCTCTTTCGATTCCTTTTCCAAGAGGGATCTTGGTCCGCCTTCAATTCTTGGCTGAAAAATGGCAATTTCCCACCCCACTGGTGCCAAGGAGGGACTGAGCTTTGTGCCAAGAGAAAAGGTGGCAGCCTTGGGTTCTCAGGCGCTAATGATGCTGCGCCATGACCAGTTAAAATAAACCCAAACCCTAATCCTAACACAAAAGAGAAGCCTAACCCTAACCCTAACGCTAACCCTAACCCTAACCCTAATTCTAAGCGTAACTCTAAGCGTGACCCTAACCCAGGAGTCGAGAGTGGAGAGAGGAGGGGGTGTGGCGGAACAGAGAGAACTAGGCCAGCCCTTTGTGGGCTGGCACCTTTCCTCTTTTGATTCCTTTTTCAAGAGGGATCTTGGTCCGCCTTCAATTCTTGGCTGAAAAATGGCAATTTCCCTCCCACTGGTGCCAAGGAGGGACTGAGCTTTGTGCCAAGAAAAAAGGTGGCAGCCTTGGGCTCTCAGGCGCTAATGATGCTGTACCATGACCAGTAAAAAGACACGCAAACCCTAATCCTAATACAAAAGAGAAGCCTAACCCTTACCCTAACGCTAACGCTAACCCTAACCCTAATTCTAAGCGTAACTGTAAGCGTAACCCTAACCCAGGAGTCGAGAGTGGAGAGAGGAGGGGGTGTGGCGGAACAGAGAGAAGTAGGCCAGCGCTTTGTGGGCTGGCACCTTTCCTCTTTCGATTCCTTTTCCAAGAGGGATCTTGGTCCGCCTTCAATTCTTGGCTGAAAAATGGCAATTTCCCACCCCACTGGTGCCAAGGAGGGACTGAGCTTTGTGCCAAGAAAAAAGGTGGCAGCATTGGGCTCTCTGGCGCTAATGATGCTGCGCCATGACCAGTAAAAAGGCTCGCAAACCCTGAGCCTAACACAAAAGAGAAGCCTAACCCTAACCCTAAAGCTAACCCTAACCCTAACCCTAATTCTAAGCGTAACTCTAAGCGTAACCCTAACCCAAAAGTCGAGAGTGGAGAGAGGAGGTGGTGTGGCGGAACAGAGAGAAGTAGGCCAGCCCTTTGTGGGCTGGCACCTTTCCTCTTTCGATTCCTTTTCCAAGAGGGATCTTGGTCCGCCTTCAATTCTTGGCTGAAAAATGGCAATTTCCCACCCCACTGGTGCCAAGGAGGGACTGAGCTTTGTGCCAAGAAAAAAGGTGGCAGCCTTGGGTTCTCAGGCGCTAATGATGCTGCGCCATGACCAGTTAAAATAAACCCAAACCCTAATCCTAACACAAAAGAGAAGCCTAACCCTAACCCTAACGCTAACCCTAACCCTAACCCTAATTCTAAGCGTAACTCTAAGCGTAACCCTAACCTAAAAGTCGAGAGTGGAGAGAGGAGGCGGTGTGGCGGAACAGAGAGAACTAGGCCAGCCCTTTGTGGGCTGGCACCTTTCCTCTTTCGATTCCTTTTCCAAGAGGGATCTTGGTCCGCCTTCAATTCTTGGCTGAAAAATGGCAATTTCCCACCCCACTGGTGCCAAGGAGGGACTGAGCTTTCTGCCAAGAAAAAAGGTGGCAGCCTTGGGCTCTCAGGCGCTAATGATGCTGCGCCATGACCAGTAAAAAGACATGCAAACCCTAAGCCTAACACAAAAGAGCAGCCTAACCCTAACCTAATGCTAACCCTAACCCTAACCCTAATTCTAAGCGTAACCCTAGGCGTAACCCTAACCCAGGAGTCGAGAGTGGAGAGAGGAGGGGCTCTGGCAGAATAGAGAGAAGTAGGCCAGCGCTTTGTGGGCTGGCACCTTTCCTCTTTCGATTCCTTTTCCAAGAGGGATCTTGGTCCGCCTTCAATTCTTGGCTGAAAAATGGCAATTTCCCACCCCACTGGTGCCAAGGAGGGACTGAGCTTTGTGCCAAGAAAAAAGGTGGCAGCCTTGGGTTCTCAGGCGCTAATGATGCTGCGCCATGACCAGTTAAAATAAACCCAAACCCTAATCCTAACACAAAAGAGAAGCCTAAACCTAACCCTAACGCTAACCCTAACCCTAACCCTAATTCTAGGCGTAACTCGAAGCGTGACCCTAACCCAGGAGTCGAGAGTGGAGAGAGGAGGGGGTGTGGCGGAACAGAGAGAACTAGGGCAGCCCTTTGTGGGCTGGCACCTTTCCTCTTTCGATTCCTTTTCCAAGAGGGATCTTGGTCCGCCTTCAATTCTTGGCTGAAAAATGGCAATTTCCCACCCCACTGGTGCCAAGAAAAAAGGTGGCAGCCTTGGGCTCTCAGGCGCTAATGATGCTGCGCCATGACCAGTAAAAAGACATGCAACCCCTAATCCTAACACAAAAGAGAAGCCTAAGCCTAACCCTAACCCTAACGCTAACCCTAACCCTAACCCTAATTCTAAGCGTAACTGTAAGCCTAACCCTAACCCAGGAGTCGAGAGTGGAGAGAGGAGGGGGTGTGGCGGAACAAAGAGAACTAGGCTAGCCCTTTGTGGGCTGGCACCTTTCCTCTTTCGATTCCTTTTCCAAGAGAGATCTTGGTCCGCCTTCAATTCTTGGCTGAAAAATGGCAATTTCCCACCCCACTTGTGCCAAGGAGGGACTGAGCTTTGTGCCAAGAAAAAAGGTGGCAGCCTTGGGCTCTCAGGCGCTAATGATGCTGCGCCATGACCAGTAAAAAGGCACGCAAACCCTGAGCCTAACACAAAAGAGAAGCCTAACCCTAACCCTAACGCTAACCCTAACCCTAACCCTAATTCTAAGCGTAACTCGAAGCGTGACCCTAACCCAGGAGTCGAGAGTGGAGAGAGGAGGCGGTGTGGCAGAACAGAGAGAACTAGGCCAGCCCTTTGTGGACTGGCACCTTTCCTCTTTCGATTCCTTTTCCAAGAGGGATCTTGGTCCGCCTTCAATTCTTGGCTGAAAAATGGCAATTTCCCACCCCACTGGTGCCAAGGAGGGACTGAGCTTTGTGCCAAGAGAAAAGGTGGCAGCCTTGGGTTCTCAGGCGCTAATGATGCTGCGCCATGACCAGTTAAAATAAACCCAAACCCTAATCCTAACACAAAAGAGAAGCCTAACCCTAACCCTAACGCTAACCCTAACCCTAACCCTAATTCTAAGCGTAACTCTAAGCGTGACCCTAACCCAGGAGTCGAGAGTGGAGAGAGGAGGGGGTGTGGCGGAACAGAGAGAACTAGGCCAGCCCTTTGTGGGCTGGCACCTTTCCTCTTTTGATTCCTTTTTCAAGAGGGATCTTGGTCCGCCTTCAATTCTTGGCTGAAAAATGGCAATTTCCCTCCCACTGGTGCCAAGGAGGGACTGAGCTTTGTGCCAAGAAAAAAGGTGGCAGCCTTGGGCTCTCAGGCGCTAATGATGCTGCGCCATGACCAGTAAAAAGGCTCGCAAACCCTGAGCCTAACACAAAAGAGAAGCCTAACCCTAACCCTAAAGCTAACCCTAACCCTAACCCTAATTCTAAGCGTAACTCTAAGCGTAACCCTAACCTAAAAGTCGAGAGTGGAGAGAGGAGGCGGTGTGGCGGAACAGAGAGAAGTAGGCCAGCCCTTTGTGGGCTGGCACCTTTCCTCTTTCGATTCCTTTTCCAAGAGGGATCTTGGTCCGCCTTCAATTCTTGGCTGAAAAATGGCAATTTCCCACCCCACTGGTGCCAAGGAGGGACTGAGCTTTGTGCCAAGAAAAAAGGTGGCAGCCTTGGGTTCTCAGGCGCTAATGATGCTGCGCCATGACCAGTTAAAATAAACCCAAACCCTAATCCTAACACAAAAGAGAAGCCTAACCCTAACCCTAACGCTAACCCTAACCCTAACCCTAATTCTAAGCGTAACTCTAAGCGTAACCCTAACCTAAAAGTCGAGAGTGGAGAGAGGAGGCGGTGTGGCGGAACAGAGAGAACTAGGCCAGCCCTTTGTGGGCTGGCACCTTTCCTCTTTCGATTCCTTTTCCAAGAGGGATCTTGGTCCGCCTTCAATTCTTGGCTGAAAAATGGCAATTTCTCACCTCACTGGTGCCAAGGAGGGACTGAGCTTTGTGCCAAGAAAAAAGGTGGCAGCCTTGGGCTCTCAGGCGCTAATGATGCTGCGCCATGACCAGTAAAAAGACATGCAAACCCTAATCCTTAAACAAAAGAGAAGCCTAACCCTAACCCTAACGCTAACCCTAACCCTAACCCTAATTCTAAGCGTAACTCGAAGCGTGACTCTAACCCAGGAGTCGAGAGTGGAGAGAGGAGGGGGTGTGGCGGAACAGAGAGAAGTAGGCCAGCCCTTTGTGGGCTGGCACCTTTCCTCTTTCGATTCCTTTTCCAAGAGGGATCTTGGTCCGCCTTCAATTCTTGGCTGAAAAATGGCAATTTCCCACCCCACTGGTGCCAAGGAGGGACTGAGCTTTGTGCCAAGAAAAAAGGTGGCAGCCTTGGGCTCTCAGGCGCTAATGATGCTGCACCATGACCAGTAAAAAGGCTCGCAAACCCTGAGCCTAACACAAAAGAGAAGCCTAACCCTAACCCTAACGCTAACCCTAACCCTAACCCTAATTCTAGGCGTAACTCGAAGTGTAACCCTAACCCAGGATTCGAGAGGTGAGAGAGGAGGGGGTGTGGCGGAACAAAGAGAAGTAGGCCAGCCCTTTGTGGGCTGGCACCTTTCCTCTTTCGATTCCTTTTCCAAGAGGGATCTTGGTCCGCCTTCAATTCTTGGCTGAAAAATGGCAATTTCCCACCCCACTGGTGCCAAGGAGGGACTGAGCTTTGTGCCAAGAGAAAAGGTGGAAGCCTTGGACTCTCAGGTGCTAATGATGCTGCGCCATGACCAGTAAAAATAAACCCAAACCCTAATCCTAACACAAAAGAGAAGCCTAACCCTAACCCTAACGCTAACCCTAACCCTAACCCTAATTCTAGGCGTAACTCGAAGCGTGACCCTAACCCAGGAGTCGAGAGTGGAGAGAGGAGGGGGTGTGGCGGAACAGGGAGAACTAGGCAAGCCCTTTGTGGGCTGGCACCTTTCCTCTTTCGATTCCTTTTCCAAGAGGGATCTTGGTCCGCCTTCAATTCTTGGCTGAAAAATGGCAATTTCCCACCCCACTGGTGCCAAGGAGGGACTGAGCTTTGTGCCAAGAAAAAAGGTGGCAGCCTTGGGCTCTCAGGCGCTAATGATGCTGCGCCATGACCAGTAAAAAGGCACGCAAACCCTGAGCCTAACACAAAAGAGAAGCCTAACCCTAACCCTAACGCTAACCCTAACCCTAACCCTAATTCTAGGCGTAACTCGAAGCGTAACCCTAACCCAGGAGTCGAGAGTGGAGAGAGGAGGGGGTGTGGCGGAACAGAGAGAAGTAGGCCAGCGCTTTGTGGGCTGACACCTTTCCTCTTTCGATTCCTTTTCCAAGAGGGATCTTGGTCCGCCTTCAATTCTTGGCTGAAAAATGGCAATTTCCCACCCCACTGGTGCCAAGGAGGGACTGAGCTTTGTGCCAAGAAAAAAGGTGGCAGCCTTGGGTTCTCAGGCGCTAATGATGCTGTGCCATGACCAGTTAAAATAAACCCAAACCCTAATCCTAACACAAAAGAGAAGCCTAACCCTAACCCTAACGCTAACCCTAACCCTAACCCTAATTCTAAGCGCAACTCTAAGCGTAACCCTAACCTAAAAATCGAGAGTGGAGAGAGGAGGCGGTGTGGCGGAACAAAGAGAACTAGGCCAGCCCTTTGTGGGCTGGCACCTTTCCTCTTTCGATTCCTTTTCCAAGAGGGATCTTGGTCCGCCTTCAATTCTTGGCTGAAAAATGGCAATTTCCCACCCCACTGGTGCCAAGGAGGGACTGAGCTTTGTGCCAAGAAAAAAGGTGGAAGCCTTGGGTTCTCAGGCGCTAATGATGCTGCGCCATGACCAGTAAAAAGGCTCGCAAACCCTGAGCCTAACACAAAAGAGAAGCCTAAACCTAACCCTAACGCTAACCCTAACCCTAACCCTAATTCTAAGCGTAACTCTAAGCGTGACCCTAACCCAGGAGTCGAGAGTGGAGAGAGGAGGGGGTGTGGCGGAACAGAGAGAACTAGGCCAGCCCTTTGTGGGCTGGCACCTTTCCTCTTTTGATTCCTTTTTCAAGAGGGATCTTGGTCCGCCTTCAATTCTTGGCTGAAAAATGGCAATTTCCCACCCCACTGGTGCCAAGGAGGGAATGAGCTTTGTGCCAAGAAAAAAGGTGGCAGCCTTGGGCTCTCAGGCGCTAATGATGCTGCGCCATGACCAGTAAAAAGGCTCGCAAACCCTGAGCCTAACACAAAAGAGAAGCCTAACCCTAACCCTAAAGCTAACCCTAACCCTAACCCTAATTCTAAGCGTAACTCTAAGCGTAACCCTAACCTAAAAGTCGAGAGTGGAGAGAGGAGGCGGTGTGGCGGAACAGAGAGAAGTAGGCCAGCCCTTTGTGGGCTGGCACCTTTCCTCTTTCGATTCCTTTTCCAAGAGGGATCTTGGTCCGCCTTCAATTCTTGGCTGAAAAATGGCAATTTCCCACCCCACTGGTGCCAAGGAGGGACTGAGCTTTGTGCCAAGAAAAAAGGTGGCAGCCTTGGGTTCTCAGGCGCTAATGATGCTGCGCCATGACCAGTTAAAATAAACCCAAACCCTAATCCTAACACAAAAGAGAAGCCTAACCCTAACCCTAACGCTAACCCTAACCCTAACCCTAATTCTAAGCGCAACTCTAAGCGTAACCCTAACCTAAAAATCGAGAGTGGAGAGAGGAGGCGGTGTGGCGGAACAAAGAGAACTAGGCCAGCCCTTTGTGGGCTGGCACCTTTCCTCTTTCGATTCCTTTTCCAAGAGGGATCTTGGTCCGCCTTCAATTCTTGGCTGAAAAATGGCAATTTCCCACCCCACTGGTGCCAAGGAGGGACTGAGCTTTGTGCCAAGAAAAAAGGTGGAAGCCTTGGGTTCTCAGGCGCTAATGATGCTGCGCCATGACCAGTAAAAAGGCTCGCAAACCCTGAGCCTAACACAAAAGAGAAGCCTAAACCTAACCCTAACGCTAACCCTAACCCTAACCCTAATTCTAAGCGTAACTCTGAGCGTGACCCTAACCCAGGAGTCGAGAGTGGAGAGAGGAGGGGGTGTGGCGGAACAGAGAGAACTAGGCCAGCCCTTTGTGGGCTGGCACCTTTCCTCTTTTGATTCCTTTTTCAAGAGGGATCTTGGTCCGCCTTCAATTCTTGGCTGAAAAATGGCAATTTCCCACCCCACTTGTGCCAAGGAGGGACTGAGCTTTGTGCCAAGAAAAAAGGTGGCAGCCTTGGGCTCTCAGGCGCTAATGATGCTGCGCCATGACCAGTAAAAAGGCTCGCAAACCCTGAGCCTAACACAAAAGAGAAGCCTAACCCTAACCCTAAAGCTAACCCTAACCCTAACCCTAATTCTAAGCGTAACTCTAAGCGTAACCCTAACCTAAAAGTCGAGAGTGGAGAGAGGAGGCGGTGTGGCGGAACAGAGAGAAGTAGGCCAGCCCTTTGTGGGCTGGCACCTTTCCTCTTTCGATTCCTTTTCCAAGAGGGATCTTGGTCCGCCTTCAATTCTTGGCTGAAAAATGGCAATTTCCCACCCCACTGGTGCCAAGGAGGGACTGAGCTTTGTGCCAAGAAAAAAGGTGGCAGCCTTGGGTTCTCACGCGTTAATGATGCTGCGCCATGACCAGTTAAAATAATCCCAAACCCTAATCCTAACACAAAAGAGAAGCCTAACCCTAACCCTAACGCTAACCCTAACCCTAACCCTAATTCTAAGCGTAACTCTAAGCGTAACCCTAACCTAAAAGTCGAGAGTGGGGAGAAGAGGCGGTGTGGCGGAACAGAGAGAACTAGGCCAGCCCTTTGTGGGCTGGCACCTTTCCTCTTTCGATTCCTTTTCCAAGAGGGATCTTGGTCCGCCTTCAATTCTTGGCTGAAAAATGGCAATTTCTCACCCCACTGGTGCCAAGGAGGGACTGACCTATGTGCCAAGAAAAAAGGTGGCAGCCTTGGGCTCTCAGGCGCTAATGATGCTGCGCCATGAGCAGTAAAAAGACATGCAAACCCTAATCCTAACACAAAAGAGAAGCCTAACCCTAACCCTAACGCTAACCCTAACCCTAACCCTAATTCTAGGCGTAACTCGAAGCGTGACCCTAACCCAGGAGTCGAGAGTGGAGAGAGGAGGGGGTGTGGCGGAACAGAGAGAAGTAGGCCAGCCCTTTGTGGGCTGGCACCTTTCCTCTTTCGATTCCTTTTCCAAGAGGGATCTTGGTCCGCCTTCAATTCTTGGCTGAAAAATGGCAATTTCCCACCCCACTGGTGCCAAGGAGGGACTGAGCTTTGTGCCAAGAAAAAAGGTGGCAGCCTTGGGCTCTCAGGCGCTAATGATGCTGCGCCATGACCAGTAAAAAGGCTCGCAAACCCTGAGCCTAACACAAAAGAGAAGCCTAACCCTAACCCTAACGCTAACCCTAACCCTAACCCTAATTCTAGGCGTAACTCGAAGTGTAACCCTAACCCAGGATTCGAGAGGTGAGAGAGGAGGTGGTGTGGCGGAACAAAGAGAAGTAGGCCAGCCCTTTGTGGGCTGGCACCTTTCCTCTTTCGATTCCTTTTCCAAGAGGGATCTTGGTCCGCCTTCAATTCTTGGCTGAAAAATGGCAATTTCCCACCCCACTGGTGCCAAGGAGGGACTGAGCTTTGTGCCAAGAGAAAAGGTGGAAGCCTTGGACTCTCAGGTGCTAATGATGCTGCGCCATGACCAGTTAAAATAAACCCAAACCCTAATCCTAACACAAAAGAGAAGCCTAACCCTAACCCTAACGCTAACCCTAACCCTAACCCTAATACTAGGCGTAACTCGAAGCGTGACCCTAACCCAGGAGTCGAGAGTGGAGAGAGGAGGGGGTGTGGCGGAACAGAGAGAACTAGGCAAGCCCTTTGTGGGCTGGCACCTTTCCTCTTTCGATTCCTTTTCCAAGAGGGATCTTGGTCCGCCTTCAATTCTTGGCTGAAAAATGGCAATTTCCCACCCCACTGGTGCCAAGGAGGGAATGAGCTTTGTGCCAAGAAAAAAGGTGGCAGCCTTGGGCTCTCAGGCGCTAATGATGCTGCGCCATGACCAGTAAAAAGGCACGCAAACCCTGAGCCTAACACAAAAGAGAAGCCTAACCCTAACGCTAACCCTAATTCTAGGCGTAACTCTAAGCGTGACCCTAACCCAGGAGTCGAGAGTGGAGAGAGGAGGGGGTGTGGCGGAACAGAGAGAACTAGGCCAGCCCTTTGTGGGCTGGCACCTTTCCTCTTTTGATTCCTTTTTCAAGAGGGATCTTGGTCCGCCTTCAATTCTTGGCTGAAAAATGGCAATTTCCCTCCCACTGGTGCCAAGGAGGGACTGAGCTTTGTGCCAAGAAAAAAGGTGGCAGCCTTGGGCTCTCAGGCGCTAATGATGCTGTACCATGACCAGTAAAAAGACACGCAAACCCTAATCCTAATACAAAAGAGAAGCCTAACCCTTACCCTAACGCTAACGCTAACCCTAACCCTAATTCTAAGCGTAACTGTAAGCGTAACCCTAACCCAGGAGTCGAGAGTGGAGAGAGGAGGGGGTGTGGCGGAACAGAGAGAAGTAGGCCAGCGCTTTGTGGGCTGGCACCTTTCCTCTTTCGATTCCTTTTCCAAGAAGGATCTTGGTCCGCCTTCAATTCTTGGCTGAAAAATGGCAATTTCCCACCCCACTGGTGCCAAGGAGGGACTGAGCTTTGTGCCAAGAAAAAAGGTGGCAGCCTTGGGCTCTCAGGCGCTAATGATGCTGCGCCATGACCAGTAAAAAGGCTCGCAAACCCTGAGCCTAACACAAAAGAGAAGCCTAACCCTAACCCTAAAGCTAACCCTAACCCTAACCCTAATTCTAAGCGTAACTCTAAGCGTAACCCTAACCCAAAAGTCGAGAGTGGAGAGAGGAGGCGGTGTGGCGGAACAGAGAGAAGTAGGCCAGCCCTTTGTGGGCTGGCACCTTTCCTCTTTCGATTCCTTTTCCAAGAGGGATCTTGGTCCGCCTTCAATTCTTGGCTGAAAAATGGCAATTTCCCACCCCACTGGTGCCAAGGAGGGACTGAGCTTTGTGCCAAGAAAAAAGGTGGCAGCCTTGGGTTCTCAGGCGCTAATGATGCTGCGCCATGACCAGTTAAAATAAACCCAAACCCTAATCCTAACACAAAAGAGAAGCCTAACCCTAACCCTAACGCTAACCCTAACCCTAACCCTAATTCTAAGCGTAACTCTAAGCGTAACCCTAACCTAAAAGTCGAGAGTGGAGAGAGGAGGCGGTGTGGCGGAACAGAGAGAACTAGGCCAGCCCTTTGTGGGCTGGCACCTTTCCTCTTTCGATTCCTTTTCCAAGAGGGATCTTGGTCCGCCTTCAATTCTTGGCTGAAAAATGGCAATTTCTCACCTCACTGGTGCCAAGGAGGGACTGAGCTTTGTGCCAAGAAAAAAGGTGGCAGCCTTGGGCTCTCAGGCGCTAATGATGCTGCGCCATGACCAGTAAAAAGACATGCAAACCCTAATCCTAACACAAAAGAGAAGCCTAACCCTAACCCTAACGCTAACCCTAACCCTAACCCTAATTCTAAGCGTAACTCGAAGCGTGACTCTAACCCAGGAGTCGAGAGTGGAGAGAGGAGGGGGTGTGGCGGAACAGAGAGAAGTAGGCCAGCCCTTTGTGGGCTGGCACCTTTCCTCTTTCGATTCCTTTTCCAAGAGGGATCTTGGTCCGCCTTCAATTCTTGGCTGAAAAATGGCAATTTCCCACCCCACTGGTGCCAAGGAGGGACTGAGCTTTGTGCCAAGAAAAAAGGTGGCAGCCTTGGGCTCTCAGGCGCTAATGATGCTGCGCCATGACCAGTAAAAAGGCTCGCAAACCCTGAGCCTAACACAAAAGAGAAGCCTAACCCTAACCCTAACGCTAACCCTAACCCTAACCCTAATTCTAGGCGTAACTCGAAGTGTAACCCTAACCCAGGATTCCAGAGGTGAGAGAGGAGGGGGTGTGGCGGAACAAAGAGAAGTAGGCCAGCCCTTTGTGGGCTGGCACCTTTCCTCTTTCGATTCCTTTTCCAAGAGGGATCTTGGTCCGCCTTCAATTCTTGGCTGAAAAATGGCAATTTCCCACCCCACTGGTGCCAAGGAGGGACTGAGCTTTGTGCCAAGAGAAAAGGTGGAAGCCTTGGACTCTCAGGTGCTAATGATGCTGCGCCATGACCAGTAAAAATAAACCCAAACCCTAATCCTAACACAAAAGAGAAGCCTAACCCTAACCCTAACGCTAACCCTAACCCTAACCCTAATTCTAGGCGTAACTCGAAGCGTGACCCTAACCCAGGAGTCGAGAGTGGAGAGAGGAGGGGGTGTGGCGGAACAGGGAGAACTAGGCAAGCCCTTTGTGGGCTGGCACCTTTCCTCTTTCGATTCCTTTTCCAAGAGGGATCTTGGTCCGCCTTCAATTCTTGGCTGAAAAATGGCAATTTCCCACCCCACTGGTGCCAAGGAGGGACTGAGCTTTGTGCCAAGAAAAAAGGTGGCAGCCTTGGGCTCTCAGGCGCTAATGATGCTGCGCCATGACCAGTAAAAAGGCACGCAAACCCTGAGCCTAACACAAAAGAGAAGCCTAACCCTAACCCTAACGCTAACCCTAACCCTAACCCTAATTCTAGGCGTAACTCGAAGCGTAACCCTAACCCAGGAGTCGAGAGTGGAGAGAGGAGGGGGTGTGGCGGAACAGAGAGAAGTAGGCCAGCGCTTTGTGGGCTGACACCTTTCCTCTTTCGATTCCTTTTCCAAGAGGGATCTTGGTCCGCCTTCAATTCTTGGCTGAAAAATGGCAATTTCCCACCCCACTGGTGCCAAGGAGGGACTGAGCTTTGTGCCAAGAAAAAAGGTGGCAGCCTTGGGTTCTCAGGCGCTAATGATGCTGTGCCATGACCAGTTAAAATAAACCCAAACCCTAATCCTAACACAAAAGAGAAGCCTAACCCTAACCCTAACGCTAACCCTAACCCTAACCCTAATTCTAAGCGCAACTCTAAGCGTAACCCTAACCTAAAAATCGAGAGTGGAGAGAGGAGGCGGTGTGGCGGAACAAAGAGAACTAGGCCAGCCCTTTGTGGGCTGGCACCTTTCCTCTTTCGATTCCTTTTCCAAGAGGGATCTTGGTCCGCCTTCAATTCTTGGCTGAAAAATGGCAATTTCCCACCCCACTGGTGCCAAGGAGGGACTGAGCTTTGTGCCAAGAAAAAAGGTGGAAGCCTTGGGTTCTCAGGTGCTAATGATGCTGCGCCATGACCAGTAAAAAGGCTCGCAAACCCTGAGCCTAACACAAAAGAGAAGCCTAAACCTAACCCTAACGCTAACCCTAACCCTAACCCTAATTCTAAGCGTAACTCTAAGCGTGACCCTAACCCAGGAGTCGAGAGTGGAGAGAGGAGGGGGTGTGGCGGAACAGAGAGAACTAGGCCAGCCCTTTGTGGGCTGGCACCTTTCCTCTTTTGATTCCTTTTTCAAGAGGGATCTTGGTCCGCCTTCAATTCTTGGCTGAAAAATGGCAATTTCCCACCCCACTGGTGCCAAGGAGGGAATGAGCTTTGTGCCAAGAAAAAAGGTGGCAGCCTTGGGCTCTCAGGCGCTAATGATGCTGCGCCATGACCAGTAAAAAGGCTCGCAAACCCTGAGCCTAACACAAAAGAGAAGCCTAACCCTAACCCTAAAGCTAACCCTAACCCTAACCCTAATTCTAAGCGTAACTCTAAGCGTAACCCTAACCTAAAAGTCGAGAGTGGAGAGAGGAGGCGGAGTGGCGGAACAGAGAGAAGTAGGCCAGCCCTTTGTGGGCTGGCACCTTTCCTCTTTCGATTCCTTTTCCAAGAGGGATCTTGGTCCGCCTTCAATTCTTGGCTGAAAAATGGCAATTTCCCACCCCACTGGTGCCAAGGAGGGACTGAGCTTTGTGCCAAGAAAAAAGGTGGCAGCCTTGGGTTCTCAGGCGCTAATGATGCTGTGCCATGACCAGTTAAAATAAACCCAAACCCTAATCCTAACACAAAAGAGAAGCCTAACCCTAACCCTAACGCTAACCCTAACCCTAACCCTAATTCTAAGCGCAACTCTAAGCGTAACCCTAACCTAAAAATCGAGAGTGGAGAGAGGAGGCGGTGTGGCGGAACAAAGAGAACTAGGCCAGCCCTTTGTGGGCTGGCACCTTTCCTCTTTCGATTCCTTTTCCAAGAGGGATCTTGGTCCGCCTTCAATTCTTGGCTGAAAAATGGCAATTTCCCACCCCACTGGTGCCAAGGAGGGACTGAGCTTTGTGCCAAGAAAAAAGGTGGAAGCCTTGGGTTCTCAGGCGCTAATGATGCTGCGCCATGACCAGTAAAAAGGCTCGCAAACCCTGAGCCTAACACAAAAGAGAAGCCTAAACCTAACCCTAACGCTAACCCTAACCCTAACCCTAATTCTAAGCGTAACTCTGAGCGTGACCCTAACCCAGGAGTCGAGAGTGGAGAGAGGAGGGGGTGTGGCGGAACAGAGAGAACTAGGCCAGCCCTTTGTGGGCTGGCACCTTTCCTCTTTTGATTCCTTTTTCAAGAGGGATCTTGGTCCGCCTTCAATTCTTGGCTGAAAAATGGCAATTTCCCACCCCACTGGTGCCAAGGAGGGACTGAGCTTTGTGCCAAGAAAAAAGGTGGCAGCCTTGGGCTCTCAGGCGCTAATGATGCTGCGCCATGACCAGTAAAAAGGCTCGCAAACCCTGAGCCTAACACAAAAGAGAAGCCTAACCCTAACCCTAAAGCTAACCCTAACCCTAACCCTAATTCTAAGCGTAACTCTAAGCGTAACCCTAACCTAAAAGTCGAGAGTGGAGAGAGGAGGCGGTGTGGCGGAACAGAGAGAAGTAGGCCAGCCCTTTGTGGGCTGGCACCTTTCCTCTTTCGATTCCTTTTCCAAGAGGGATCTTGGTCCGCCTTCAATTCTTGGCTGAAAAATGGCAATTTCCCACCCCACTGGTGCCAAGGAGGGACTGAGCTTTGTGCCAAGAAAAAAGGTGGCAGCCTTGGGTTCTCACGCGTTAATGATGCTGCGCCATGACCAGTTAAAATAATCCCAAACCCTAATCCTAACACAAAAGAGAAGCCTAACCCTAACCCTAACGCTAACCCTAACCCTAACCCTAATTCTAAGCGTAACTCTAAGCGTAACCCTAACCTAAAAGTCGAGAGTGGAGAGAAGAGGCGGTGTGGCGGAACAGAGAGAACTAGGCCAGCCCTTTGTGGGCTGGCACCTTTCCTCTTTCGATTCCTTTTCCAAGAGGGATCTTGGTCCGCCTTCAATTCTTGGCTGAAAAATGGCAATTTCTCACCCCATTGGTGCCAAGGAGGGACTGACCTATGTGCCAAGAAAAAAGGTGGCAGCCTTGGGCTCTCAGGCGCTAATGATGCTGCGCCATGAGCAGTAAAAAGACATGCAAACCCTAATCCTAACACAAAAGAGAAGCCTAACCCTAACCCTAACGCTAACCCTAACCCTAACCCTAATTCTAGGCGTAACTCGAAGCGTGACCCTAACCCAGGAGTCGAGAGTGGAGAGAGGAGGGGGTGTGGCGGAACAGAGAGAAGTAGGCCAGCCCTTTGTGGGCTGGCACCTTTCCTCTTTCGATTCCTTTTCCAAGAGGGATCTTGGTCCGCCTTCAATTCTTGGCTGAAAAATGGCAATTTCCCACCCCACTGGTGCCAAGGAGGGACTGAGCTTTGTGCCAAGAAAAAAGGTGGCAGCCTTGGGCTCTCAGGCGCTAATGATGCTGCGCCATGACCAGTAAAAAGGCTCGCAAACTCTGAGCCTAACACAAAAGAGAAGCCTAACCCTAACCCTAACGCTAACCCTAACCCTAACCCTAATTCTAGGCGTAACTCGAAGTGTAACCCTAACCCAGGATTCGAGAGGTGAGAGAGGAGGGGGTGTGGCGGAACAAAGAGAAGTAGGCCAGCCCTTTGTGGGCTGGCACCTTTCCTCTTTCGATTCCTTTTCCAAGAGGGATCTTGGTCCGCCTTCAATTCTTGGCTGAAAAATGGCAATTTCCCACCCCACTGGTGCCAAGGAGGGACTGAGCTTTGTGCCAAGAGAAAAGGTGGAAGCCTTGGACTCTCAGGTGCTAATGATGCTGCGCCATGACCAGTAAAAATAAACCCAAACCCTAATCCTAACACAAAAGAGAAGCCTAACCCTAACCCTAACGCTAACCCTAACCCTAACCCTAATACTAGGCGTAACTCGAAGCGTGACCCTAACCCAGGAGTCGAGAGTGGAGAGAGGAGGGGGTGTGGCGGAACAGAGAGAACTAGGCAAGCCCTTTGTGGGCTGGCACCTTTCCTCTTTCGATTCCTTTTCCAAGAGGGATCTTGGTCCGCCTTCAATTCTTGGCTGAAAAATGGCAATTTCCCACCCCACTGGTGCCAAGGAGGGAATGAGCTTTGTGCCAAGAAAAAAGGTGGCAGCCTTGGGCTCTCAGGCGCTAATGATGCTGCGCCATGACCAGTAAAAAGGCACGCAAACCCTGAGCCTAACACAAAAGAGAAGCCTAACCCTAACGCTAACCCTAATTCTAGGCGTAACTCAAAGCGTAACCCTAACCCAGGAGTCGAGAGTGGAGAGAGGAGGGGGTGTGGCGGAACAAAGAGAACTAGGCCAGCCCTTTGTGGGCTGGCACCTTTCCTCTTTCGATTCCTTTTCCAAGAGGGATCTTGGTCCGCCTTCAATTCTTGGCTGAAAAATGGCAATTTCCCACCCCACTGGTGCCAAGGAGGGACTGAGCTTTGTGCCAAGAAAAAAGGTGGAAGCCTTGGGTTCTCAGGCGCTAATGATGCTGCGCCATGACCAGTAAAAAGGCTCGCAAACCCTGAGCCTAACACAAAAGAGAAGCCTAAACCTAACCCTAACGCTAACCCTAACCCTAACCCTAATTCTAAGCGTAACTCTGAGCGTGACCCTAACCCAGGAGTCGAGAGTGGAGAGAGGAGGGGGTGTGGCGGAACAGAGAGAACTAGGCCAGCCCTTTGTGGGCTGGCACCTTTCCTCTTTTGATTCCTTTTTCAAGAGGGATCTTGGTCCGCCTTCAATTCTTGGCTGAAAAATGGCAATTTCCCACCCCACTGGTGCCAAGGAGGGACTGAGCTTTGTGCCAAGAAAAAAGGTGGCAGCCTTGGGCTCTCAGGCGCTAATGATGCTGCGCCATGACCAGTAAAAAGGCTCGCAAACCCTGAGCCTAACACAAAAGAGAAGCCTAACCCTAACCCTAAAGCTAACCCTAACCCTAACCCTAATTCTAAGCGTAACTCTAAGCGTAACCCTAACCTAAAAGTCGAGAGTGGAGAGAGGAGGCGGTGTGGCGGAACAGAGAGAAGTAGGCCAGCCCTTTGTGGGCTGGCACCTTTCCTCTTTCGATTCCTTTTCCAAGAGGGATCTTGGTCCGCCTTCAATTCTTGGCTGAAAAATGGCAATTTCCCACCCCACTGGTGCCAAGGAGGGACTGAGCTTTGTGCCAAGAAAAAAGGTGGCAGCCTTGGGTTCTCACGCGTTAATGATGCTGCGCCATGACCAGTTAAAATAATCCCAAACCCTAATCCTAACACAAAAGAGAAGCCTAACCCTAACCCTAACGCTAACCCTAACCCTAACCCTAATTCTAAGCGTAACTCTAAGCGTAACCCTAACCTAAAAGTCGAGAGTGGAGAGAAGAGGCGGTGTGGCGGAACAGAGAGAACTAGGCCAGCCCTTTGTGGGCTGGCACCTTTCCTCTTTCGATTCCTTTTCCAAGAGGGATCTTGGTCCGCCTTCAATTCTTGGCTGAAAAATGGCAATTTCTCACCCCATTGGTGCCAAGGAGGGACTGACCTATGTGCCAAGAAAAAAGGTGGCAGCCTTGGGC
This sequence comes from Pithys albifrons albifrons, assembly GCF_047495875.1. NCBI lineage: Eukaryota > Metazoa > Chordata > Aves > Passeriformes > Thamnophilidae > Pithys > Pithys albifrons. The sequence continues at coordinate 11,190,059 of NC_092466.1, forward strand.
TCTCAGGCGCTAATGATGCTGCGCCATGAGCAGTAAAAAGACATGCAAACCCTAATCCTAACACAAAAGAGAAGCCTAACCCTAACCCTAACGCTAACCCTAACCCTAACCCTAATTCTAGGCGTAACTCGAAGCGTGACCCTAACCCAGGAGTCGAGAGTGGAGAGAGGAGGGGGTGTGGCGGAACAGAGAGAAGTAGGCCAGCCCTTTGTGGGCTGGCACCTTTCCTCTTTCGATTCCTTTTCCAAGAGGGATCTTGGTCCGCCTTCAATTCTTGGCTGAAAAATGGCAATTTCCCACCCCACTGGTGCCAAGGAGGGACTGAGCTTTGTGCCAAGAAAAAAGGTGGCAGCCTTGGGCTCTCAGGCGCTAATGATGCTGCGCCATGACCAGTAAAAAGGCTCGCAAACCCTGAGCCTAACACAAAAGAGAAGCCTAACCCTAACCCTAACGCTAACCCTAACCCTAACCCTAATTCTAGGCGTAACTCGAAGTGTAACCCTAACCCAGGATTCGAGAGGTGAGAGAGGAGGGGGTGTGGCGGAACAAAGAGAAGTAGGCCAGCCCTTTGTGGGCTGGCACCTTTCCTCTTTCGATTCCTTTTCCAAGAGGGATCTTGGTCCGCCTTCAATTCTTGGCTGAAAAATGGCAATTTCCCACCCCACTGGTGCCAAGGAGGGACTGAGCTTTGTGCCAAGAGAAAAGGTGGAAGCCTTGGACTCTCAGGTGCTAATGATGCTGCGCCATGACCAGTAAAAATAAACCCAAACCCTAATCCTAACACAAAAGAGAAGCCTAACCCTAACCCTAACGCTAACCCTAACCCTAACCCTAATACTAGGCGTAACTCGAAGCGTGACCCTAACCCAGGAGTCGAGAGTGGAGAGAGGAGGGGGTGTGGCGGAACAGAGAGAACTAGGCAAGCCCTTTGTGGGCTGGCACCTTTCCTCTTTCGATTCCTTTTCCAAGAGGGATCTTGGTCCGCCTTCAATTCTTGGCTGAAAAATGGCAATTTCCCACCCCACTGGTGCCAAGGAGGGAATGAGCTTTGTGCCAAGAAAAAAGGTGGCAGCCTTGGGCTCTCAGGCGCTAATGATGCTGCGCCATGACCAGTAAAAAGGCACGCAAACCCTGAGCCTAACACAAAAGAGAAGCCTAACCCTAACGCTAACCCTAATTCTAGGCGTAACTCAAAGCGTAACCCTAACCCAGGAGTCGAGAGTGGAGAGAGGAGGGGGTGTGGCGGAACAGAGAGAAGTAGGCCAGCCCTTTGTGGGCTGGCACCTTTCCTCTTTCGATTCCTTTTCCAAGAGGGATCTTGGTCCGCCTTCAATTCTTGGCTAAAAAATGGCAATTTCCCACCCCACTGGTGCCAAGGAGGGACTGAGCTTTGTGCCAAGAAAAAAGGTGGCAGCCTTGGGTTCTCAGACGCTAATGATGCTGCGCCATGACCAGTAAAAAGGCTCGCAAACCCTGAGCCTAACACAAAAGAGAAGCCTAAACCTAACCCTAACGCTAACCCTAACCCTAACCCTAATTCTAAGCGTAACTCTAAGCGTGACCCTAACCCAGGAGTCGAGAGTGGAGAGAGGAGGGGGTGTGGCGGAACAGAGAGAACTAGGCCAGCCCTTTGCGGGCTGGCACCTTTCCTCTTTTGATTCCTTTTTCAAGAGGGATCTTGGTCCGCCTTCAATTCTTGGCTGAAAAATGGCAATTTCCCTCCCACTGGTGCCAAGGAGGGACTGAGCTTTGTGCCAAGAAAAAAGGTGGCAGCCTTGGGCTCTCAGGCGCTAATGATGCTGTACCATGACCAGTAAAAAGACACGCAAACCCTAATCCTAACACAAAAGAGAAGCCTAACCCTAACCCTAACGCTAACCCTAACCCTAACCCTAATTCTAAGCGTAACTGTAAGCGTAACCATAACCCAGGAGTCGAGAGTGGAGAGAGGAGGGGGTGTGGCGGAACAAAGAGAACTAGGCTAGCCCTTTGTGGGCTGGCACCTTTCCTCTTTCGATTCCTTTTCCAAGAGGGATCTTGGTCCGCCTTCAATTCTTGGCTGAAAAATGGCAATTTCCCACCCCACTTGTGCCAAGGAGGGACTGAGCTTTGTGCCAAGAAAAAAGGTGGCAGCCTTGGGCTCTCAGGCGCTAATGATGCTGCGCCATGACCAGTAAAAAGGCACGCAAACCCTGAGCCTAACACAAAAGAGAAGCCTAACCCTAACCCTAACGCTAACCCTAACCCTAACCCTAATTCTAGGCGTAACTCGAAGCGTAACCCTAACCCAGGAGTCGAGAGTGGAGAGAGGAGGCGGTGTGGCAGAACAGAGAGAAGTAGGCCAGCGCTTTGTGGGCTGGCACCTTTCCTCTTTCGATTCCTTTTCCAAGAGGGATCTTGGTCCGCCTTCAATTCTTGGCTGAAAAATGGCAATTTCCCACCCCACTGGTGCCAAGGAGGGACTGAGCTTTGTGCCAAGAAAAAAGGTGGCAGCTTTGGGTTCTCAGGTGCTAATGATGCTGCGCCATGACCAGTTAAAATAAACCCAAACCCTAATCCTAACACAAAAGAGAATCCTAACCCTAACCCTAAAGCTAACCCTAACCCTAACCCTAATTCTAAGCGCAACTCTAAGCGTAACCCTAACCTAAAAGTCGAGAGTGGAGAGAGGAGGCGGTGTGGCGGAACAGAGAGAACTAGGCCAGCCCTTTGTGGGCTGGCACCTTTCCTCTTTCGATTCCTTTTCCAAGAGGGATCTTGGTCCGCCTTCAATTCTTGGCTGAAAAATGGCAATTTCCCACCCCACTGGTGCCAAGGAGGGACTGAGCTTTGTGCCAAGAAAAAAGGTGGCAGCCTTGGGTTCTCAGGCGCTAATGATGCTGCGCCATGACCAGTAAAAAGGCTCGCAAACCCTGAGCCTAACACAAAAGAGAAGCCTAACCCTAACCCTAACGCTAACCCTAACCCTAATTCTAGGCGTAACTCGAAGCGTAACCCTAACCCAGGAGTCGAGAGTGGAGAGAGGAGGGGGTGTGGCGGAACAGAGAGAAGTAGGCCAGCGCTTTGTGGGCTGGCACCTTTCCTCTTTCGATTCCTTTTCCAAGAGGGATCTTGGTCCGCCTTCAATTCTTGGCTGAAAAATGGCAATTTCCCACCCCACTGGTGCCAAGGAGGGACTGAGCTTTGTGCCAAGAAAAAAGGTGGCAGCCTTGGGTTCTCAGGTGCTAATGACGCTGCGCCATGACCAGTTAAAATAAACCCAAACCCTAATCCTAACACAAAAGAGAAGCCTAACCCTAACCCTAACGCTAACCCTAACCCTAACCCTAATTCTAAGCGTAACTGTAAGCGTAACCATAACCCAGAAGTCGAGAGTGGAGAGAGGAGGGGGTGTGGCGGAACAAAGAGAACTAGGCTAGCCCTTTGTGGGCTGGCACCTTTCCTCTTTCGATTCCTTTTCCAAGAGGGATCTTGGTCCGCCTTCAATTCTTGGCTGAAAAATGGCAATTTCCCACCCCACTTGTGCCAAGGAGGGACTGAGCTTTGTGCCAAGAAAAAAGGTGGCAGCCTTGGGCTCTCAGGCGCTAATGATGCTGCGCCATGACCAGTAAAAAGGCATGCAAACCCTGAGCCTAACACAAAAGAGAAGCCTAACCCTAACCCTAACGCTAACCCTAACCCTAACCCTAATTCTAGGCGTAACTCGAAGCGTAACCCTAACCCAGGAGTCGAGAGTGGAGAGAGGAGGCGGTGTGGCGGAACAGAGAGAAGTAGGCCAGCGCTTTGTGGGCTGGCACCTTTCCTCTTTCGATTCCTTTTCCAAGAGGGATCTTGGTCCGCCTTCAATTCTTGGCTGAAAAATGGCAATTTCCCACCCCACTGGTGCCAAGGAGGGACTGAGCTTTGTGCCAAGAAAAAAGGTGGCAGCTTTGGGTTCTCAGGTGCTAATGATGCTGCGCCATGACCAGTTAAAATAAACCCAAACCCTAAGCCTAACACAAAAGAGAATCCTAACCCTAACCCTAACGCTAACCCTAACCCTAACCCTAATTCTAAGCGCAACTCTAAGCGTAACCCTAACCTAAAAGTCGAGAGTGGAGAGAGGAGGCGGTGTGGCGGAACAGAGAGAACTAGGCCAGCCCTTTGTGGGCTGGCACCTTTCCTCTTTCGATTCCTTTTCCAAGAGGGATCTTGGTCCGCCTTCAATTCTTGGCTGAAAAATGGCAATTTCCCACCCCACTGGTGCCAAGGAGGGACTGAGCTTTGTGCCAAGAAAAAAGGTGGCAGCCTTGGACTCTCAGGCGCTAATGATGCTGCGCCATGACCAGTAAAAAGGCACGCAAACCCTGAGCCTAACACAAAAGAGAAGCCTAACCCTAACCCTAACGCTAACCCTAACCCTAACCCTAATTCTAAGCGCAACTCTAAGCGTAACCCTAACCTAAAAGTCGAGAGTGGAGAGAGGAGGCGGTGTGGCGGAACAAAGAGTACTAGGCCAGCCCTTTGTGGGCTGGCACCTTTCCTCTTTCGATTCCTTTTCCAAGAGGGATCTTGGTCCGCCTTCAATTCTTGGCTGAAAAATGGCAATTTCCCACCCCACTTGTGCCAAGGAGGGACTGAGCTTTGTGCCAAGAAAAAAGGTGGCAGCCTTGGGTTCTCAGGCGCTAATGATGCTGCGCCATGACCAGTAAAAAGGCTCGCAAACCCTAATCCTAACACAAAAGAGAAGCCTAAACCTAACCCTAACGCTAACCCTAACCCTAACCCTAATTCTAAGCGTAACTGTAAGCGTAACCATAACCCAGGAGTCGAGAGTGGAGAGAGGAGGGGGTGTGGCGGAACAAAGAGAACTAGGCTAGCCCTTTGTGGGCTGGCACCTTTCCTCTTTCGATTCCTTTTCCAAGAGGGATCTTGGTCCGCCTTCAATTCTTGGCTGAAAAATGGCAATTTCCCACCCCACTGGTGCCAAGGAGGGACTGACCTTTGTGCCAAGAAAAAAGGTGGCAGCCTTGGGTTCTCAGGCGCTAATGATGCTGCACCATGACCAGTTAAAATAAACCCAAACACTAATCCTAACACAAAAGAGAAGCCTAACCCTAACCCTAACGCTAACCCTAACCCTAACCCTAATTCTAAGCGTAACTCTAAGCGTGACCCTAACCCAGGAGTCGAGAGTGGAGAGAGGAGGGGGTGTGGCGGAACAGAGAGAACTAGGCCAGCCCTTTGTGGGCTGGCACCTTTCCTCTTTCGATTCCTTTTCCAAGAGGGATCTTGGTCCGCCTTCAATTCTTGGCTGAAAAATGGCAATTTCCCACCCCACTGGTGCCAAGAAAAAAGGTGGCAGCCTTGGGCTCTCAGGCGCTAATGATGCTGTACCATGACCAGTAAAAAGACACGCAAACCCTAATCCTAACACAAAAGAGAAGCCTAACCCTAACCCTAACGCTAACCCTAACCCTAACCCTAATTCTAACCGTAACTGTAAGCGTAACCCTAACCCAAAAGTCGAGAGTGGAGAGAGGAGGGGGTGTGGCGGAACAAAGAGAACTAGGCCAGCCCTTTGTGGGCTGGCACCTTTCCTCTTTCGATTCCTTTTCCAAGAGGGATCTTGGTCCGCCTTCAATTCTTGGCTGAAAAATGGCAATTTCCCACCCCACTGGTGCCAAGGAGGGACTGAGCTTTGTGCCAAGAAAAAAGATGGTAGCCTTGGGTTCTCAGGCGCTAATGATGCTGCGCCATGACCAGTAAAAAGGCATGCAAACCCTGAGCCTAACACAAAAGAGAAGCCTAACCCTAACCCTAAAGCTAACCCTAAACCTAACCCTAATTCTAGGCGTAACTCGAAGCGTAACCCTAACCTAAAAGTCGAGAGTGGAGAGAGGAGGGGGTGTGGCGGAACAGAGAGAACTAGGCCAGCCCTTTGTGGGCTGGCACCTTTCCTCTTTCGATTCCTTTTCCAAGAGGGATCTTGGTCCGCCTTCAATTCTTGGCTGAAAAATGGCAATTTCCCACCCCACTGGTGCCAAGGAGGGACTGAGCTTTGTGCCAAGAAAAAAGGTGGCAGCCTTGGGTTCTCAGGCGCTAATGATGCTGCGCCATGACCAGTCAAAATAAACCCAAACCCTAATCCTAACACAAAAGAGAAGCCTAACCCTAACCCTAACGCTAACCCTAACCCTAACCCTAATTCTAGGCGTAACTCTAAGCGTAACCCTAACCTAAAAGTCGAGAGTGGAGAGAGGAGGGGGTGTGGCGGAACAGAGAGAACTAGGCCAGCGCTTTGTGGGCTGGCACCTTTCCTCTTTCGATTCCTTTTCCAAGAGGGATCTTGGTCCGCCTTCAATTCTTGGCTGAAATATGGCAATTTCCCACCCCACTGGTGCCAAGAAAAAAGGTGGCAGCCTTGGGCTCTCAGGCGCTAATGATGCTGTACCATGACCAGTAAAAAGACACGCAAACCCTAATCCTAACACAAAAGAGAAGCCTAACCCTAACCCTAACGCTAACCCTAACCCTAACCCTAATTCTAAGCGTAACTGTAAGAGTAACCCTAACCCAGGAGTCGAGAGTGGAGAGAGGAGGGGGTGTTGCAGAACAAAGAGAACTAGGCCAGCCCTTTGTGGGCTGGCACCTTTCCTCTTTCGATTCCTTTTCCAAGAGGGATCTTGGTCCGCCTTCAATTCTTGGCTGAAAAATGGCAATTTCCCACCCCACTGGTGCCAAGGAGGGACTGAGCTTTGTGCCAAGAAAAAAGGTGGCAGCCTTGGGTTCTCAGGCGCTAATGATGCTGCGCCATGACCAGTAAAAAGGCACGCAAACCCTGAGCCTAACACAAAAGAGAAGCCTAACCCTAACCCTAACGCTAACCCTAACCCTAACCCTAATTCTAGGCGTAACTCGAAGCGTAACCCTAACCCAGGAGTCGAGAGTGGAGAGAGGAGGCGGTGTGGCGGAACAGAGAGAACTAGGCCAGCCCTTTGTGGGCTGGCACCTTTCCTCTTTCGATTCCTTTTCCAAGAGGGATCTTGGTCCGCCTTCAATTCTTGGCTGAAAAATGGCAATTTCTCACCCCACTGGTGCCAAGGAGGGACTGACCTTTGTGCCAAGAAAAAAGGTGGCAGCCTTGGGTTCTCAGGCGCTAATGATGCTGCGCCATGACCAGTTAAAATAAACCCAAACCCTAATCCTAACACAAAAGAGAAGCCTAAACCTAACCCTAACGCTAACCCTAACCCTAACCCTAATTCTAAGCGTTACTCTAAGCGTGACCCTAACCCAGGAGTCGAGAGTGGAGAGAGGAGGGGGTGTGGCGGAACAGAGAGAACTAGGCCAGCCCTTTGTGGGCTGGCACCTTTCCTCTTTTGATTCCTTTTTCAAGAGGGATCTTGGTCCGCCTTCAATTCTTGGCTGAAAAATGGCAATTTCCCTCCCACTGGTACCAAGGAGGGACTGAGCTTTGTGCCAAGAAAAAAGGTGGCAGCCTTGGGCTCTCAGGCGCTAATGATGCTGTACCATGACCAGTAAAAAGACACGCAAACCCTAATCCTAACACAAAAGAGAAGCCTAACCCTAACCCTAACGCTAACCCTAACCCTAACCCTAATTCTAAGCGTAACTGTAAGCGTAACACTAACCCAGGAGTCGAGAGTGGAGAGAGGAGGGGGTGTGGCGGAACAAAGAGAACTAGGCTAGCCCTTTGTGGGCTGGCACCTTTCCTCTTTCGATTCCTTTTCCAAGAGGGATCTTGGTCCGCCTTCAATTCTAGGCTGAAAAATGGCAATTTCCCACCCCACTGGTGCCAAGGAGGGACTGAGCTTTGTGCCAAGAAAAAAGGTGGCAGCCTTGGGCTCTCAGGCGCTAATGATGCTGCGCCATGACCAGTAAAAAGGCACGCAAACCCTGAGCCTAACACAAAAGAGAAGCCTAACCCTAACCCTAACGCTAACCCTAACCCTAACCCTAATTCTAAGCGTAACTCTAAGCGTAACCCTAACCTAAAAGTTGAGAGTGGAGAGAGGAGGCGGTGTGGCGGAACAGAGAGAACTAGGCCAGCCCTTTGTGGGCTGGCACCTTTCCTCTTTCGATTCCTTTTCCAAGAGGGATCTTGGTCCGCCTTCAATTCTTGGCTGAAAAATGGCAATTTCCCACCCCACTGGTGCCAAGGAGGGACTGAGCTTTGTGCCAAGAAAAAAGGTGGCAGCCTTGGGTTCTCAGGCGCTAATGATGCTGCGCCATGACCAGTCAAAATAAACCCAAACCCTAAGCCTAACACAAAAGAGCAGCCTAACCCTAACCTAACGCTAACCCTAACCCTAACCCTAATTCTAAGCGTAACACTAGGCGTAACCCTAACCGAGGAGTCGAGAGTGGAGAGAGGAGGGGCTCTGGCAGAATAGAGAGAAGTAGGCCAGCGCTTTGTGGGCTGGCACCTTTCCTCTTTCGATTCCTTTTCCAAGAGGGATCTTGGTCCGCCTTCAATTCTTGGCTGAAAAATGGCAATTTCCCACCCCACTGGTGCCAAGGAGGGACTGAGCTTTGTGCCAAGAAAAAAGGTGGCAGCCTTGGGTTCTCAGGCGCTAATGATGCTGCGCCATGACCAGTTAAAATAAACCCAAACCCTAATCCTAACACAAAAGAGAAGCCTAAACCTAACCCTAACGCTAACCCTAACCCTAACCCTAATTCTAGGCGTAACTCGAAGCGTGACCCTAACCCAGGAGTCGAGAGTGGAGAGAGGAGGGGGTGTGGCGGAACAGAGAGAACTAGGGCAGCCCTTTGTGGGCTGGCACCTTTCCTCTTTCGATTCCTTTTCCAAGAGGGATCTTGGTCCGCCTTCAATTCTTGGCTGAAAAATGGCAATTTCCCACCCCAATGGTGCCAAGAAAAAAGGTGGCAGCCTTGGGCTCTCAGGCGCTAATGATGCTGTACCATGACCAGTAAAAAGACATGCAAACCCTAATCCTAACACAAAAGAGAAGCCTAAGCCTAACCCTAACCCTAACGCTAACCCTAACCCTAACCCTAATTCTAAGCGTAACTGTAAGCCTAACCCTAACCCAGGAGTCGAGAGTGGAGAGAGGAGGGGGTGTGGCGGAACAAAGAGAACTAGGCTAGCCCTTTGTGGGCTGGCACCCTTCCTCTTTCGATTCCTTTTCCAAGAGAGATCTTGGTCCGCCTTCAATTCTTGGCTGAAAAATGGCAATTTCCCACCCCACTTGTGCCAAGGAGGGACTGAGCTTTGTGCCAAGAAAAAAGGTGGCAGCCTTGGGCTCTCAGGCGCTAATGATGCTGCGCCATGACCAGTAAAAAGGCACGCAAACCCTGAGCCTAACACAAAAGAGAAGCCTAACCCTAACCCTAACGCTAACCCTAACCCTAACCCTAATTCTAAGCGTAACTCGAAGCGTGACCCTAACCCAGGAGTCGAGAGTGGAGAGAGGAGGCGGTGTGGCAGAACAGAGAGAACTAGGCCAGCCCTTTGTGGACTGGCACCTTTCCTCTTTCGATTCCTTTTCCAAGAGGGATCTTGGTCCGCCTTCAATTCTTGGCTGAAAAATGGCAATTTCCCACCCCACTGGTGCCAAGGAGGGACTGAGCTTTGTGCCAAGAAAAAAGGTGGCAGCCTTGGGTTCTCAGGCGCTAATGATGCTGCGCCATGACCAGTTAAAATAAACCCAAACCCTAATCCTAACACAAAAGAGAAGCCTAACCCTAACCCTAACGCTAACCCTAACCCTAACCCTAATTCTAAGCGTAACTCTAAGCGTGACCCTAACCCAGGAGTCGAGAGTGGAGAGAGGAGGGGGTGTGGCGGAACAGAGAGAACTAGGCCAGCCCTTTGTGGGCTGGCACCTTTCCTCTTTTGATTCCTTTTTCAAGAGGGATCTTGGTCCGCCTTCAATTCTTGGCTGAAAAATGGCAATTTCCCACCCCACTGGTGCCAAGGAGGGACTGAGCTTTGTGCCAAGAAAAAAGGTGGCAGCCTTGGGCTCTCAGGCGCTAATGATGCTGCGCCATGACCAGTAAAAAGGCTCGCAAACCCTGAGCCTTACACAAAAGAGAAGCCTAACCCTAACCCTAAAGCTAACCCTAACCCTAACCCTAATTCTAAGCGTAACTCTAAGCGTAACCCTAACCCAAAAGTCGAGAGTGGAGAGAGGAGGCGGTGTGGCGGAACAGAGAGAAGTAGGCCAGCCCTTTGTGGGCTGGCACCTTTCCTCTTTCGATTCCTTTTCCAAGAGGGATCTTGGTCCGCCTTCAATTCTAGGCTGAAAAATGGCAATTTCCCACCCCACTGGTGCCAAGGAGGGACTGAGCTTTGTGCCAAGAAAAAAGGTGGCAGCCTTGGGCTCTCAGGCGCTAATGATGCTGCGCCATGACCAGTAAAAAGGCACGCAAACCCTGAGCCTAACACAAAAGAGAAGCCTAACCCTAACCCTAACGCTAACCCTAACCCTAACCCTAATTCTAAGCGTAACTCTAAGCGTAACCCTAACCTAAAAGTTGAGAGTGGAGAGAGGAGGCGGTGTGGCGGAACAGAGAGAACTAGGCCAGCCCTTTGTGGGCTGGCACCTTTCCTCTTTCGATTCCTTTTCCAAGAGGGATCTTGGTCCGCCTTCAATTCTTGGCTGAAAAATGGCAATTTCCCACCCCACTGGTGCCAAGGAGGGACTGAGCTTTGTGCCAAGAAAAAAGGTGGCAGCCTTGGGCTCTCAGGCGCTAATGATGCTGCGCCGTGACCAGTAAAAAGACATGCAAACCCTAAGCCTAACACAAAAGAGCAGCCTAACCCTAACCTAATGCTAACCCTAACCCTAACCCTAATTCTAAGCGTAACCCTAGGCGTAACCCTAACCCAGGAGTCGAGAGTGGAGAGAGGAGGGGCTCTGGCAGAATAGAGAGAAGTAGGCCAGCGCTTTGTGGGCTGGCACCTTTCCTCTTTCGATTCCTTTTCCAAGAGGGATCTTGGTCCGCCTTCAATTCTTGGCTGAAAAATGGCAATTTCCCACCCCACTGGTGCCAAGGAGGGACTGAGCTTTGTGCCAAGAAAAAAGGTGGCAGCCTTGGGTTCTCAGGCGCTAATGATGCTGCGCCATGACCAGTTAAAATAAACCCAAACCCTAATCCTAACACAAAAGAGAAGCCTAAACCTAACCCTAACGCTAACCCTAACCCTAACCCTAATTCTAGGCGTAACTCGAAGCGTGACCCTAACCCAGGAGTCGAGAGTGGAGAGAGGAGGGGGTGTGGCGGAACAGAGAGAACTAGGGCAGCCCTTTGTGGGCTGGCACCTTTCCTCTTTCGATTCCTTTTCCAAGAGGGATCTTGGTCCGCCTTCAATTCTTGGCTGAAAAATGGCAATTTCCCACCCCACTGGTGCCAAGAAAAAAGGTGGCAGCCTTGGGCTCTCAGGCGCTAATGATGCTGCGCCATGACCAGTAAAAAGACATGCAACCCCTAATCCTAACACAAAAGAGAAGCCTAAGCCTAACCCTAACCCTAACGCTAACCCTAACCCTAACCCTAATTCTAAGCGTAACTGTAAGCCTAACCCTAACCCAGGAGTCGAGAGTGGAGAGAGGAGGGGGTGTGGCGGAACAAAGAGAACTAGGCTAGCCCTTTGTGGGCTGGCACCTTTCCTCTTTCGATTCCTTTTCCAAGAGAGATCTTGGTCCGCCTTCAATTCTTGGCTGAAAAATGGCAATTTCCCACCCCACTTGTGCCAAGGAGGGACTGAGCTTTGTGCCAAGAAAAAAGGTGGCAGCCTTGGGCTCTCAGGCGCTAATGATGCTGCGCCATGACCAGTAAAAAGGCACGCAAACCCTGAGCCTAACACAAAAGAGAAGCCTAACCCTAACCCTAACGCTAACCCTAACCCTAACCCTAATTCTAAGCGTAACTCGAAGCGTGACCCTAACCCAGGAGTCGAGAGTGGAGAGAGGAGGCGGTGTGGCAGAACAGAGAGAACTAGGCCAGCCCTTTGTGGACTGGCACCTTTCCTCTTTCGATTCCTTTTCCAAGAGGGATCTTGGTCCGCCTTCAATTCTTGGCTGAAAAATGGCAATTTCCCACCCCACTGGTGCCAAGGAGGGACTGAGCTTTGTGCCAAGAGAAAAGGTGGCAGCCTTGGGTTCTCAGGCGCTAATGATGCTGCGCCATGACCAGTTAAAATAAACCCAAACCCTAATCCTAACACAAAAGAGAAGCCTAACCCTAACCCTAACGCTAACCCTAACCCTAACCCTAATTCTAAGCGTAACTCTAAGCGTGACCCTAACCCAGGAGTCGAGAGTGGAGAGAGGAGGGGGTGTGGCGGAACAGAGAGAACTAGGCCAGCCCTTTGTGGGCTGGCACCTTTCCTCTTTTGATTCCTTTTTCAAGAGGGATCTTGGTCCGCCTTCAATTCTTGGCTGAAAAATGGCAATTTCCCTCCCACTGGTGCCAAGGAGGGACTGAGCTTTGTGCCAAGAAAAAAGGTGGCAGCCTTGGGCTCTCAGGCGCTAATGATGCTGTACCATGACCAGTAAAAAGACACGCAAACCCTAATCCTAATACAAAAGAGAAGCCTAACCCTTACCCTAACGCTAACGCTAACCCTAACCCTAATTCTAAGCGTAACTGTAAGCGTAACCCTAACCCAGGAGTCGAGAGTGGAGAGAGGAGGGGGTGTGGCGGAACAGAGAGAAGTAGGCCAGCGCTTTGTGGGCTGGCACCTTTCCTCTTTCGATTCCTTTTCCAAGAGGGATCTTGGTCCGCCTTCAATTCTTGGCTGAAAAATGGCAATTTCCCACCCCACTGGTGCCAAGGAGGGACTGAGCTTTGTGCCAAGAAAAAAGGTGGCAGCCTTGGGCTCTCTGGCGCTAATGATGCTGCGCCATGACCAGTAAAAAGGCTCGCAAACCCTGAGCCTAACACAAAAGAGAAGCCTAACCCTAACCCTAAAGCTAACCCTAACCCTAACCCTAATTCTAAGCGTAACTCTAAGCGTAACCCTAACCCAAAAGTCGAGAGTGGAGAGAGGAGGTGGTGTGGCGGAACAGAGAGAAGTAGGCCAGCCCTTTGTGGGCTGGCACCTTTCCTCTTTCGATTCCTTTTCCAAGAGGGATCTTGGTCCGCCTTCAATTCTTGGCTGAAAAATGGCAATTTCCCACCCCACTGGTGCCAAGGAGGGACTGAGCTTTGTGCCAAGAAAAAAGGTGGCAGCCTTGGGTTCTCAGGCGCTAATGATGCTGCGCCATGACCAGTTAAAATAAACCCAAACCCTAATCCTAACACAAAAGAGAAGCCTAACCCTAACCCTAACGCTAACCCTAACCCTAACCCTAATTCTAAGCGTAACTCTAAGCGTAACCCTAACCTAAAAGTCGAGAGTGGAGAGAGGAGGCGGTGTGGCGGAACAGAGAGAACTAGGCCAGCCCTTTGTGGGCTGGCACCTTTCCTCTTTCGATTCCTTTTCCAAGAGGGATCTTGGTCCGCCTTCAATTCTTGGCTGAAAAATGGCAATTTCCCACCCCACTGGTGCCAAGGAGGGACTGAGCTTTCTGCCAAGAAAAAAGGTGGCAGCCTTGGGCTCTCAGGCGCTAATGATGCTGCGCCATGACCAGTAAAAAGACATGCAAACCCTAAGCCTAACACAAAAGAGCAGCCTAACCCTAACCTAATGCTAACCCTAACCCTAACCCTAATTCTAAGCGTAACCCTAGGTGTAACCCTAACCCAGGAGTCGAGAGTGGAGAGAGGAGGGGCTCTGGCAGAATAGAGAGAAGTAGGCCAGCGCTTTGTGGGCTGGCACCTTTCCTCTTTCGATTCCTTTTCCAAGAGGGATCTTGGTCCGCCTTCAATTCTTGGCTGAAAAATGGCAATTTCCCACCCCACTGGTGCCAAGGAGGGACTGAGCTTTGTGCCAAGAAAAAAGGTGGCAGCCTTGGGTTCTCAGGCGCTAATGATGCTGCGCCATGACCAGTTAAAATAAACCCAAACCCTAATCCTAACACAAAAGAGAAGCCTAAACCTAACCCTAACGCTAACCCTAACCCTAACCCTAATTCTAGGCGTAACTCGAAGCGTGACCCTAACCCAGGAGTCGAGAGTGGAGAGAGGAGGGGGTGTGGCGGAACAGAGAGAACTAGGGCAGCCCTTTGTGGGCTGGCACCTTTCCTCTTTCGATTCCTTTTCCAAGAGGGATCTTGGTCCGCCTTCAATTCTTGGCTGAAAAATGGCAATTTCCCACCCCACTGGTGCCAAGAAAAAAGGTGGCAGCCTTGGGCTCTCAGGCGCTAATGATGCTGCGCCATGACCAGTAAAAAGACATGCAACCCCTAATCCTAACACAAAAGAGAAGCCTAAGCCTAACCCTAACCCTAACGCTAACCCTAACCCTAACCCTAATTCTAAGCGTAACTGTAAGCCTAACCCTAACCCAGGAGTCGAGAGTGGAGAGAGGAGGGGGTGTGGCGGAACAAAGAGAACTAGGCTAGCCCTTTGTGGGCTGGCACCTTTCCTCTTTCGATTCCTTTTCCAAGAGAGATCTTGGTCCGCCTTCAATTCTTGGCTGAAAAATGGCAATTTCCCACCCCACTTGTGCCAAGGAGGGACTGAGCTTTGTGCCAAGAAAAAAGGTGGCAGCCTTGGGCTCTCAGGCGCTAATGATGCTGCGCCATGACCAGTAAAAAGGCACGCAAACCCTGAGCCTAACACAAAAGAGAAGCCTAACCCTAACCCTAACGCTAACCCTAACCCTAACCCTAATTCTAAGCGTAACTCGAAGCGTGACCCTAACCCAGGAGTCGAGAGTGGAGAGAGGAGGCGGTGTGGCAGAACAGAGAGAACTAGGCCAGCCCTTTGTGGACTGGCACCTTTCCTCTTTCGATTCCTTTTCCAAGAGGGATCTTGGTCCGCCTTCAATTCTTGGCTGAAAAATGGCAATTTCCCACCCCACTGGTGCCAAGGAGGGACTGAGCTTTGTGCCAAGAGAAAAGGTGGCAGCCTTGGGTTCTCAGGCGCTAATGATGCTGCGCCATGACCAGTTAAAATAAACCCAAACCCTAATCCTAACACAAAAGAGAAGCCTAACCCTAACCCTAACGCTAACCCTAACCCTAACCCTAATTCTAAGCGTAACTCTAAGCGTGACCCTAACCCAGGAGTCGAGAGTGGAGAGAGGAGGGGGTGTGGCGGAACAGAGAGAACTAGGCCAGCCCTTTGTGGGCTGGCACCTTTCCTCTTTTGATTCCTTTTTCAAGAGGGATCTTGGTCCGCCTTCAATTCTTGGCTGAAAAATGGCAATTTCCCTCCCACTGGTGCCAAGGAGGGACTGAGCTTTGTGCCAAGAAAAAAGGTGGCAGCCTTGGGCTCTCAGGCGCTAATGATGCTGCGCCATGACCAGTAAAAAGGCTCGCAAACCCTGAGCCTAACACAAAAGAGAAGCCTAACCCTAACCCTAAAGCTAACCCTAACCCTAACCCTAATTCTAAGCGTAACTCTAAGCGTAACCCTAACCTAAAAGTCGAGAGTGGAGAGAGGAGGCGGTGTGGCGGAACAGAGAGAAGTAGGCCAGCCCTTTGTGGGCTGGCACCTTTCCTCTTTCGATTCCTTTTCCAAGAGGGATCTTGGTCCGCCTTCAATTCTTGGCTGAAAAATGGCAATTTCCCACCCCACTGGTGCCAAGGAGGGACTGAGCTTTGTGCCAAGAAAAAAGGTGGCAGCCTTGGGTTCTCAGGCGCTAATGATGCTGCGCCATGACCAGTTAAAATAAACCCAAACCCTAATCCTAACACAAAAGAGAAGCCTAACCCTAACCCTAACGCTAACCCTAACCCTAACCCTAATTCTAAGCGTAACTCTAAGCGTAACCCTAACCTAAAAGTCGAGAGTGGAGAGAGGAGGCGGTGTGGCGGAACAGAGAGAACTAGGCCAGCCCTTTGTGGGCTGGCACCTTTCCTCTTTCGATTCCTTTTCCAAGAGGGATCTTGGTCCGCCTTCAATTCTTGGCTGAAAAATGGCAATTTCTCACCTCACTGGTGCCAAGGAGGGACTGAGCTTTGTGCCAAGAAAAAAGGTGGCAGCCTTGGGCTCTCAGGCGCTAATGATGCTGCGCCATGACCAGTAAAAAGACATGCAAACCCTAATCCTTAAACAAAAGAGAAGCCTAACCCTAACCCTAACGCTAACCCTAACCCTAACCCTAATTCTAAGCCTAACTCGAAGCGTGACTCTAACCCAGGAGTCGAGAGTGGAGAGAGGAGGGGGTGTGGCGGAACAGAGAGAAGTAGGCCAGCCCTTTGTGGGCTGGCACCTTTCCTCTTTCGATTCCTTTTCCAAGAGGGATCTTGGTCCGCCTTCAATTCTTGGCTGAAAAATGGCAATTTCCCACCCCACTGGTGCCAAGGAGGGACTGAGCTTTGTGCCAAGAAAAAAGGTGGCAGCCTTGGGCTCTCAGGCGCTAATGATGCTGCACCATGACCAGTAAAAAGGCTCGCAAACCCTGAGCCTAACACAAAAGAGAAGCCTAACCCTAACCCTAACGCTAACCCTAACCCTAACCCTAATTCTAGGCGTAACTCGAAGTGTAACCCTAACCCAGGATTCGAGAGGTGAGAGAGGAGGGGGTGTGGCGGAACAAAGAGAAGTAGGCCAGCCCTTTGTGGGCTGGCACCTTTCCTCTTTCGATTCCTTTTCCAAGAGGGATCTTGGTCCGCCTTCAATTCTTGGCTGAAAAATGGCAATTTCCCACCCCACTGGTGCCAAGGAGGGACTGAGCTTTGTGCCAAGAGAAAAGGTGGAAGCCTTGGACTCTCAGGTGCTAATGATGCTGCGCCATGACCAGTAAAAATAAACCCAAACCCTAATCCTAACACAAAAGAGAAGCCTAACCCTAACCCTAACGCTAACCCTAACCCTAACCCTAATTCTAGGCGTAACTCGAAGCGTGACCCTAACCCAGGAGTCGAGAGTGGAGAGAGGAGGGGGTGTGGCGGAACAGGGAGAACTAGGCAAGCCCTTTGTGGGCTGGCACCTTTCCTCTTTCGATTCCTTTTCCAAGAGGGATCTTGGTCCGCCTTCAATTCTTGGCTGAAAAATGGCAATTTCCCACCCCACTGGTGCCAAGGAGGGACTGAGCTTTGTGCCAAGAAAAAAGGTGGCAGCCTTGGGCTCTCAGGCGCTAATGATGCTGCGCCATGACCAGTAAAAAGGCACGCAAACCCTGAGCCTAACACAAAAGAGAAGCCTAACCCTAACCCTAACGCTAACCCTAACCCTAACCCTAATTCTAGGCGTAACTCGAAGCGTAACCCTAACCCAGGAGTCGAGAGTGGAGAGAGGAGGGGGTGTGGCGGAACAGAGAGAAGTAGGCCAGCGCTTTGTGGGCTGACACCTTTCCTCTTTCGATTCCTTTTCCAAGAGGGATCTTGGTCCGCCTTCAATTCTTGGCTGAAAAATGGCAATTTCCCACCCCACTGGTGCCAAGGAGGGACTGAGCTTTGTGCCAAGAAAAAAGGTGGCAGCCTTGGGTTCTCAGGCGCTAATGATGCTGTGCCATGACCAGTTAAAATAAACCCAAACCCTAATCCTAACACAAAAGAGAAGCCTAACCCTAACCCTAACGCTAACCCTAACCCTAACCCTAATTCTAAGCGCAACTCTAAGCGTAACCCTAACCTAAAAATCGAGAGTGGAGAGAGGAGGCGGTGTGGCGGAACAAAGAGAACTAGGCCAGCCCTTTGTGGGCTGGCACCTTTCCTCTTTCGATTCCTTTTCCAAGAGGGATCTTGGTCCGCCTTCAATTCTTGGCTGAAAAATGGCAATTTCCCACCCCACTGGTGCCAAGGAGGGACTGAGCTTTGTGCCAAGAAAAAAGGTGGAAGCCTTGGGTTCTCAGGCGCTAATGATGCTGCGCCATGACCAGTAAAAAGGCTCGCAAACCCTGAGCCTAACACAAAAGAGAAGCCTAAACCTAACCCTAACGCTAACCCTAACCCTAACCCTAATTCTAAGCGTAACTCTAAGCGTGACCCTAACCCAGGAGTCGAGAGTGGAGAGAGGAGGGGGTGTGGCGGAACAGAGAGAACTAGGCCAGCCCTTTGTGGGCTGGCACCTTTCCTCTTTTGATTCCTTTTTCAAGAGGGATCTTGGTCCGCCTTCAATTCTTGGCTGAAAAATGGCAATTTCCCACCCCACTGGTGCCAAGGAGGGAATGAGCTTTGTGCCAAGAAAAAAGGTGGCAGCCTTGGGCTCTCAGGCGCTAATGATGCTGCGCCATGACCAGTAAAAAGGCTCGCAAACCCTGAGCCTAACACAAAAGAGAAGCCTAACCCTAACCCTAAAGCTAACCCTAACCCTAACCCTAATTCTAAGCGTAACTCTAAGCGTAACCCTAACCTAAAAGTCGAGAGTGGAGAGAGGAGGCGGTGTGGCGGAACAGAGAGAAGTAGGCCAGCCCTTTGTGGGCTGGCACCTTTCCTCTTTCGATTCCTTTTCCAAGAGGGATCTTGGTCCGCCTTCAATTCTTGGCTGAAAAATGGCAATTTCCCACCCCACTGGTGCCAAGGAGGGACTGAGCTTTGTGCCAAGAAAAAAGGTGGCAGCCTTGGGTTCTCAGGCGCTAATGATGCTGCGCCATGACCAGTTAAAATAAACCCAAACCCTAATCCTAACACAAAAGAGAAGCCTAACCCTAACCCTAACGCTAACCCTAACCCTAACCCTAATTCTAAGCGCAACTCTAAGCGTAACCCTAACCTAAAAATCGAGAGTGGAGAGAGGAGGCGGTGTGGCGGAACAAAGAGAACTAGGCCAGCCCTTTGTGGGCTGGCACCTTTCCTCTTTCGATTCCTTTTCCAAGAGGGATCTTGGTCCGCCTTCAATTCTTGGCTGAAAAATGGCAATTTCCCACCCCACTGGTGCCAAGGAGGGACTGAGCTTTGTGCCAAGAAAAAAGGTGGCAGCCTTGGGCTCTCAGGCGCTAATGATGCTGCGCCATGACCAGTAAAAAGGCTCGCAAACCCTGAGCCTAACACAAAAGAGAAGCCTAACCCTAACCCTAAAGCTAACCCTAACCCTAACCCTAATTCTAAGCGTAACTCTAAGCGTAACCCTAACCTAAAAGTCGAGAGTGGAGAGAGGAGGCGGTGTGGCGGAACAGAGAGAAGTAGGCCAGCCCTTTGTGGGCTGGCACCTTTCCTCTTTCGATTCCTTTTCCAAGAGGGATCTTGGTCCGCCTTCAATTCTTGGCTGAAAAATGGCAATTTCCCACCCCACTGGTGCCAAGGAGGGACTGAGCTTTGTGCCAAGAAAAAAGGTGGCAGCCTTGGGTTCTCACGCGTTAATGATGCTGCGCCATGACCAGTTAAAATAATCCCAAACCCTAATCCTAACACAAAAGAGAAGCCTAACCCTAACCCTAACGCTAACCCTAACCCTAACCCTAATTCTAAGCGTAACTCTAAGCGTAACCCTAACCTAAAAGTCGAGAGTGGAGAGAAGAGGCGGTGTGGCGGAACAGAGAGAACTAGGCCAGCCCTTTGTGGGCTGGCACCTTTCCTCTTTCGATTCCTTTTCCAAGAGGGATCTTGGTCCGCCTTCAATTCTTGGCTGAAAAATGGCAATTTCTCACCCCACTGGTGCCAAGGAGGGACTGACCTATGTGCCAAGAAAAAAGGTGGCAGCCTTGGGCTCTCAGGCGCTAATGATGCTGCGCCATGAGCAGTAAAAAGACATGCAAACCCTAATCCTAACACAAAAGAGAAGCCTAACCCTAACCCTAACGCTAACCCTAACCCTAACCCTAATTCTAGGCGTAACTCGAAGCGTGACCCTAACCCAGGAGTCGAGAGTGGAGAGAGGAGGGGGTGTGGCGGAACAGAGAGAAGTAGGCCAGCCCTTTGTGGGCTGGCACCTTTCCTCTTTCGATTCCTTTTCCAAGAGGGATCTTGGTCCGCCTTCAATTCTTGGCTGAAAAATGGCAATTTCCCACCCCACTGGTGCCAAGGAGGGACTGAGCTTTGTGCCAAGAAAAAAGGTGGCAGCCTTGGGCTCTCAGGCGCTAATGATGCTGCGCCATGACCAGTAAAAAGGCTCGCAAACCCTGAGCCTAACACAAAAGAGAAGCCTAACCCTAACCCTAACGCTAACCCTAACCCTAACCCTAATTCTAGGCGTAACTCGAAGTGTAACCCTAACCCAGGATTCGAGAGGTGAGAGAGGAGGGGGTGTGGCGGAACAAAGAGAAGTAGGCCAGCCCTTTGTGGGCTGGCACCTTTCCTCTTTCGATTCCTTTTCCAAGAGGGATCTTGGTCCGCCTTCAATTCTTGGCTGAAAAATGGCAATTTCCCACCCCACTGGTGCCAAGGAGGGACTGAGCTTTGTGCCAAGAGAAAAGGTGGAAGCCTTGGACTCTCAGGTGCTAATGATGCTGCGCCATGACCAGTTAAAATAAACCCAAACCCTAATCCTAACACAAAAGAGAAGCCTAACCCTAACCCTAACGCTAACCCTAACCCTAACCCTAATACTAGGCGTAACTCGAAGCGTGACCCTAACCCAGGAGTCGAGAGTGGAGAGAGGAGGGGGTGTGGCGGAACAGAGAGAACTAGGCAAGCCCTTTGTGGGCTGGCACCTTTCCTCTTTCGATTCCTTTTCCAAGAGGGATCTTGGTCCGCCTTCAATTCTTGGCTGAAAAATGGCAATTTCCCACCCCACTGGTGCCAAGGAGGGACTGAGCTTTGTGCCAAGAAAAAAGGTGGCAGCCTTGGGCTCTCAGGCGCTAATGATGCTGCGCCATGACCAGTAAAAAGGCACGCAAACCCTGAGCCTAACACAAAAGAGAAGCCTAACCCTAACGCTAACCCTAATTCTAGGCGTAACTCTAAGCGTGACCCTAACCCAGGAGTCGAGAGTGGAGAGAGGAGGGGGTGTGGCGGAACAGAGAGAACTAGGCCAGCCCTTTGTGGGCTGGCACCTTTCCTCTTTTGATTCCTTTTTCAAGAGGGATCTTGGTCCGCCTTCAATTCTTGGCTGAAAAATGGCAATTTCCCTCCCACTGGTGCCAAGGAGGGACTGAGCTTTGTGCCAAGAAAAAAGGTGGCAGCCTTGGGCTCTCAGGCGCTAATGATGCTGTACCATGACCAGTAAAAAGACACGCAAACCCTAATCCTAATACAAAAGAGAAGCCTAACCCTTACCCTAACGCTAACGCTAACCCTAACCCTAATTCTAAGCGTAACTGTAAGCGTAACCCTAACCCAGGAGTCGAGAGTGGAGAGAGGAGGGGGTGTGGCGGAACAGAGAGAAGTAGGCCAGCGCTTTGTGGGCTGGCACCTTTCCTCTTTCGATTCCTTTTCCAAGAAGGATCTTGGTCCGCCTTCAATTCTTGGCTGAAAAATGGCAATTTCCCACCCCACTGGTGCCAAGGAGGGACTGAGCTTTGTGCCAAGAAAAAAGGTGGCAGCCTTGGGCTCTCAGGCGCTAATGATGCTGCGCCATGACCAGTAAAAAGGCTCGCAAACCCTGAGCCTAACACAAAAGAGAAGCCTAACCCTAACCCTAAAGCTAACCCTAACCCTAACCCTAATTCTAAGCGTAACTCTAAGCGTAACCCTAACCCAAAAGTCGAGAGTGGAGAGAGGAGGCGGTGTGGCGGAACAGAGAGAAGTAGGCCAGCCCTTTGTGGGCTGGCACCTTTCCTCTTTCGATTCCTTTTCCAAGAGGGATCTTGGTCCGCCTTCAATTCTTGGCTGAAAAATGGCAATTTCCCACCCCACTGGTGCCAAGGAGGGACTGAGCTTTGTGCCAAGAAAAAAGGTGGCAGCCTTGGGTTCTCAGGCGCTAATGATGCTGCGCCATGACCAGTTAAAATAAACCCAAACCCTAATCCTAACACAAAAGAGAAGCCTAACCCTAACCCTAACGCTAACCCTAACCCTAACCCTAATTCTAAGCGTAACTCTAAGCGTAACCCTAACCTAAAAGTCGAGAGTGGAGAGAGGAGGCGGTGTGGCGGAACAGAGAGAACTAGGCCAGCCCTTTGTGGGCTGGCACCTTTCCTCTTTCGATTCCTTTTCCAAGAGGGATCTTGGTCCGCCTTCAATTCTTGGCTGAAAAATGGCAATTTCTCACCTCACTGGTGCCAAGGAGGGACTGAGCTTTGTGCCAAGAAAAAAGGTGGCAGCCTTGGGCTCTCAGGCGCTAATGATGCTGCGCCATGACCAGTAAAAAGACATGCAAACCCTAATCCTAACACAAAAGAGAAGCCTAACCCTAACCCTAACGCTAACCCTAACCCTAACCCTAATTCTAAGCGTAACTCGAAGCGTGACTCTAACCCAGGAGTCGAGAGTGGAGAGAGGAGGGGGTGTGGCGGAACAGAGAGAAGTAGGCCAGCCCTTTGTGGGCTGGCACCTTTCCTCTTTCGATTCCTTTTCCAAGAGGGATCTTGGTCCGCCTTCAATTCTTGGCTGAAAAATGGCAATTTCCCACCCCACTGGTGCCAAGGAGGGACTGAGCTTTGTGCCAAGAAAAAAGGTGGCAGCCTTGGGCTCTCAGGCGCTAATGATGCTGCGCCATGACCAGTAAAAAGGCTCGCAAACCCTGAGCCTAACACAAAAGAGAAGCCTAACCCTAACCCTAACGCTAACCCTAACCCTAACCCTAATTCTAGGCGTAACTCGAAGTGTAACCCTAACCCAGGATTCGAGAGGTGAGAGAGGAGGGGGTGTGGCGGAACAAAGAGAAGTAGGCCAGCCCTTTGTGGGCTGGCACCTTTCCTCTTTCGATTCCTTTTCCAAGAGGGATCTTGGTCCGCCTTCAATTCTTGGCTGAAAAATGGCAATTTCCCACCCCACTGGTGCCAAGGAGGGACTGAGCTTTGTGCCAAGAGAAAAGGTGGAAGCCTTGGACTCTCAGGTGCTAATGATGCTGCGCCATGACCAGTAAAAATAAACCCAAACCCTAATCCTAACACAAAAGAGAAGCCTAACCCTAACCCTAACGCTAACCCTAACCCTAACCCTAATTCTAGGCGTAACTCGAAGCGTGACCCTAACCCAGGAGTCGAGAGTGGAGAGAGGAGGGGGTGTGGCGGAACAGGGAGAACTAGGCAAGCCCTTTGTGGGCTGGCACCTTTCCTCTTTCGATTCCTTTTCCAAGAGGGATCTTGGTCCGCCTTCAATTCTTGGCTGAAAAATGGCAATTTCCCACCCCACTGGTGCCAAGGAGGGACTGAGCTTTGTGCCAAGAAAAAAGGTGGCAGCCTTGGGCTCTCAGGCGCTAATGATGCTGCGCCATGACCAGTAAAAAGGCACGCAAACCCTGAGCCTAACACAAAAGAGAAGCCTAACCCTAACCCTAACGCTAACCCTAACCCTAACCCTAATTCTAGGCGTAACTCGAAGCGTAACCCTAACCCAGGAGTCGAGAGTGGAGAGAGGAGGGGGTGTGGCGGAACAGAGAGAAGTAGGCCAGCGCTTTGTGGGCTGACACCTTCCCTCTTTCGATTCCTTTTCCAAGAGGGATCTTGGTCCGCCTTCAATTCTTGGCTGAAAAATGGCAATTTCCCACCCCACTGGTGCCAAGGAGGGACTGAGCTTTGTGCCAAGAAAAAAGGTGGCAGCCTTGGGTTCTCAGGCGCTAATGATGCTGTGCCATGACCAGTTAAAATAAACCCAAACCCTAATCCTAACACAAAAGAGAAGCCTAACCCTAACCCTAACGCTAACCCTAACCCTAACCCTAATTCTAAGCGCAACTCTAAGCGTAACCCTAACCTAAAAATCGAGAGTGGAGAGAGGAGGCGGTGTGGCGGAACAAAGAGAACTAGGCCAGCCCTTTGTGGGCTGGCACCTTTCCTCTTTCGATTCCTTTTCCAAGAGGGATCTTGGTCCGCCTTCAATTCTTGGCTGAAAAATGGCAATTTCCCACCCCACTGGTGCCAAGGAGGGACTGAGCTTTGTGCCAAGAGAAAAGGTGGAAGCCTTGGACTCTCAGGTGCTAATGATGCTGCGCCATGACCAGTAAAAAGGCTCGCAAACCCTGAGCCTAACACAAAAGAGAAGCCTAAACCTAACCCTAACGCTAACCCTAACCCTAACCCTAATTCTAAGCGTAACTCTAAGCGTGACCCTAACCCAGGAGTCGAGAGTGGAGAGAGGAGGGGGTGTGGCGGAACAGAGAGAACTAGGCCAGCCCTTTGTGGGCTGGCACCTTTCCTCTTTTGATTCCTTTTTCAAGAGGGATCTTGGTCCGCCTTCAATTCTTGGCTGAAAAATGGCAATTTCCCACCCCACTGGTGCCAAGGAGGGAATGAGCTTTGTGCCAAGAAAAAAGGTGGCAGCCTTGGGCTCTCAGGCGCTAATGATGCTGCGCCATGACCAGTAAAAAGGCTCGCAAACCCTGAGCCTAACACAAAAGAGAAGCCTAACCCTAACCCTAAAGCTAACCCTAACCCTAACCCTAATTCTAAGCGTAACTCTAAGCGTAACCCTAACCTAAAAGTCGAGAGTGGAGAGAGGAGGCGGTGTGGCGGAACAGAGAGAAGTAGGCCAGCCCTTTGTGGGCTGGCACCTTTCCTCTTTCGATTCCTTTTCCAAGAGGGATCTTGGTCCGCCTTCAATTCTTGGCTGAAAAATGGCAATTTCCCACCCCACTGGTGCCAAGGAGGGACTGAGCTTTGTGCCAAGAAAAAAGGTGGCAGCCTTGGGTTCTCAGGCGCTAATGATGCTGTGCCATGACCAGTTAAAATAAACCCAAACCCTAATCCTAACACAAAAGAGAAGCCTAACCCTAACCCTAACGCTAACCCTAACCCTAACCCTAATTCTAAGCGCAACTCTAAGCGTAACCCTAACCTAAAAATCGAGAGTGGAGAGAGGAGGCGGTGTGGCGGAACAAAGAGAACTAGGCCAGCCCTTTGTGGGCTGGCACCTTTCCTCTTTCGATTCCTTTTCCAAGAGGGATCTTGGTCCGCCTTCAATTCTTGGCTGAAAAATGGCAATTTCCCACCCCACTGGTGCCAAGGAGGGACTGAGCTTTGTGCCAAGAAAAAAGGTGGAAGCCTTGGGTTCTCAGGCGCTAATGATGCTGCGCCATGACCAGTAAAAAGGCTCGCAAACCCTGAGCCTAACACAAAAGAGAAGCCTAAACCTAACCCTAACGCTAACCCTAACCCTAACCCTAATTCTAAGCGTAACTCTGAGCGTGACCCTAACCCAGGAGTCGAGAGTGGAGAGAGGAGGGGGTGTGGCGGAACAGAGAGAACTAGGCCAGCCCTTTGTGGGCTGGCACCTTTCCTCTTTTGATTCCTTTTTCAAGAGGGATCTTGGTCCGCCTTCAATTCTTGGCTGAAAAATGGCAATTTCCCACCCCACTGGTGCCAAGGAGGGACTGAGCTTTGTGCCAAGAAAAAAGGTGGCAGCCTTGGGCTCTCAGGCGCTAATGATGCTGCGCCATGACCAGTAAAAAGGCTCGCAAACCCTGAGCCTAACACAAAAGAGAAGCCTAACCCTAACCCTAAAGCTAACCCTAACCCTAACCCTAATTCTAAGCGTAACTCTAAGCGTAACCCTAACCTAAAAGTCGAGAGTGGAGAGAGGAGGCGGTGTGGCGGAACAGAGAGAAGTAGGCCAGCCCTTTGTGGGCTGGCACCTTTCCTCTTTCGATTCCTTTTCCAAGAGGGATCTTGGTCCGCCTTCAATTCTTGGCTGAAAAATGGCAATTTCCCACCCCACTGGTGCCAAGGAGGGACTGAGCTTTGTGCCAAGAAAAAAGGTGGCAGCCTTGGGTTCTCACGCGTTAATGATGCTGCGCCATGACCAGTTAAAATAATCCCAAACCCTAATCCTAACACAAAAGAGAAGCCTAACCCTAACCCTAACGCTAACCCTAACCCTAACCCTAATTCTAAGCGTAACTCTAAGCGTAACCCTAACCTAAAAGTCGAGAGTGGAGAGAAGAGGCGGTGTGGCGGAACAGAGAGAACTAGGCCAGCCCTTTGTGGGCTGGCACCTTTCCTCTTTCGATTCCTTTTCCAAGAGGGATCTTGGTCCGCCTTCAATTCTTGGCTGAAAAATGGCAATTTCTCACCCCATTGGTGCCAAGGAGGGACTGACCTATGTGCCAAGAAAAAAGGTGGCAGCCTTGGGCTCTCAGGCGCTAATGATGCTGCGCCATGAGCAGTAAAAAGACATGCAAACCCTAATCCTAACACAAAAGAGAAGCCTAACCCTAACCCTAACGCTAACCCTAACCCTAACCCTAATTCTAGGCGTAACTCGAAGCGTGACCCTAACCCAGGAGTCGAGAGTGGAGAGAGGAGGGGGTGTGGCGGAACAGAGAGAAGTAGGCCAGCCCTTTGTGGGCTGGCACCTTTCCTCTTTCGATTCCTTTTCCAAGAGGGATCTTGGTCCGCCTTCAATTCTTGGCTGAAAAATGGCAATTTCCCACCCCACTGGTGCCAAGGAGGGACTGAGCTTTGTGCCAAGAAAAAAGGTGGCAGCCTTGGGCTCTCAGGCGCTAATGATGCTGCGCCATGACCAGTAAAAAGGCTCGCAAACTCTGAGCCTAACACAAAAGAGAAGCCTAACCCTAACCCTAACGCTAACCCTAACCCTAACCCTAATTCTAGGCGTAACTCGAAGTGTAACCCTAACCCAGGATTCGAGAGGTGAGAGAGGAGGGGGTGTGGCGGAACAAAGAGAAGTAGGCCAGCCCTTTGTGGGCTGGCACCTTTCCTCTTTCGATTCCTTTTCCAAGAGGGATCTTGGTCCGCCTTCAATTCTTGGCTGAAAAATGGCAATTTCCCACCCCACTGGTGCCAAGGAGGGACTGAGCTTTGTGCCAAGAGAAAAGGTGGAAGCCTTGGACTCTCAGGTGCTAATGATGCTGCGCCATGACCAGTAAAAATAAACCCAAACCCTAATCCTAACACAAAAGAGAAGCCTAACCCTAACCCTAACGCTAACCCTAACCCTAACCCTAATACTAGGCGTAACTCGAAGCGTGACCCTAACCCAGGAGTCGAGAGTGGAGAGAGGAGGGGGTGTGGCGGAACAGAGAGAACTAGGCAAGCCCTTTGTGGGCTGGCACCTTTCCTCTTTCGATTCCTTTTCCAAGAGGGATCTTGGTCCGCCTTCAATTCTTGGCTGAAAAATGGCAATTTCCCACCCCACTGGTGCCAAGGAGGGAATGAGCTTTGTGCCAAGAAAAAAGGTGGCAGCCTTGGGCTCTCAGGCGCTAATGATGCTGCGCCATGACCAGTAAAAAGGCACGCAAACCCTGAGCCTAACACAAAAGAGAAGCCTAACCCTAACGCTAACCCTAATTCTAGGCGTAACTCAAAGCGTAACCCTAACCCAGGAGTCGAGAGTGGAGAGAGGAGGGGGTGTGGCGGAACAAAGAGAACTAGGCCAGCCCTTTGTGGGCTGGCACCTTTCCTCTTTCGATTCCTTTTCCAAGAGGGATCTTGGTCCGCCTTCAATTCTTGGCTGAAAAATGGCAATTTCCCACCCCACTGGTGCCAAGGAGGGACTGAGCTTTGTGCCAAGAAAAAAGGTGGAAGCCTTGGGTTCTCAGGCGCTAATGATGCTGCGCCATGACCAGTAAAAAGGCTCGCAAACCCTGAGCCTAACACAAAAGAGAAGCCTAAACCTAACCCTAACGCTAACCCTAACCCTAACCCTAATTCTAAGCGTAACTCTGAGCGTGACCCTAACCCAGGAGTCGAGAGTGGAGAGAGGAGGGGGTGTGGCGGAACAGAGAGAACTAGGCCAGCCCTTTGTGGGCTGGCACCTTTCCTCTTTTGATTCCTTTTTCAAGAGGGATCTTGGTCCGCCTTCAATTCTTGGCTGAAAAATGGCAATTTCCCACCCCACTGGTGCCAAGGAGGGACTGAGCTTTGTGCCAAGAAAAAAGGTGGCAGCCTTGGGCTCTCAGGCGCTAATGATGCTGCGCCATGACCAGTAAAAAGGCTCGCAAACCCTGAGCCTAACACAAAAGAGAAGCCTAACCCTAACCCTAAAGCTAACCCTAACCCTAACCCTAATTCTAAGCGTAACTCTAAGCGTAACCCTAACCTAAAAGTCGAGAGTGGAGAGAGGAGGCGGTGTGGCGGAACAGAGAGAAGTAGGCCAGCCCTTTGTGGGCTGGCACCTTTCCTCTTTCGATTCCTTTTCCAAGAGGGATCTTGGTCCGCCTTCAATTCTTGGCTGAAAAATGGCAATTTCCCACCCCACTGGTGCCAAGGAGGGACTGAGCTTTGTGCCAAGAAAAAAGGTGGCAGCCTTGGGTTCTCACGCGTTAATGATGCTGCGCCATGACCAGTTAAAATAATCCCAAACCCTAATCCTAACACAAAAGAGAAGCCTAACCCTAACCCTAACGCTAACCCTAACCCTAACCCTAATTCTAAGCGTAACTCTAAGCGTAACCCTAACCTAAAAGTCGAGAGTGGAGAGAAGAGGCGGTGTGGCGGAACAGAGAGAACTAGGCCAGCCCTTTGTGGGCTGGCACCTTTCCTCTTTCGATTCCTTTTCCAAGAGGGATCTTGGTCCGCCTTCAATTCTTGGCTGAAAAATGGCAATTTCTCACCCCATTGGTGCCAAGGAGGGACTGACCTATGTGCCAAGAAAAAAGGTGGCAGCCTTGGGCTCTCAGGCGCTAATGATGCTGCGCCATGAGCAGTAAAAAGACATGCAAACCCTAATCCTAACACAAAAGAGAAGCCTAACCCTAACCCTAACGCTAACCCTAACCCTAACCCTAATTCTAGGCGTAACTCGAAGCGTGACCCTAACCCAGGAGTCGAGAGTGGAGAGAGGAGGGGGTGTGGCGGAACAGAGAGAAGTAGGCCAGCCCTTTGTGGGCTGGCACCTTTCCTCTTTCGATTCCTTTTCCAAGAGGGATCTTGGTCCGCCTTCAATTCTTGGCTGAAAAATGGCAATTTCCCACCCCACTGGTGCCAAGGAGGGACTGAGCTTTGTGCCAAGAAAAAAGGTGGCAGCCTTGGGCTCTCAGGCGCTAATGATGCTGCGCCATGACCAGTAAAAAGGCTCGCAAACCCTGAGCCTAACACAAAAGAGAAGCCTAACCCTAACCCTAACGCTAACCCTAACCCTAACCCTAATTCTAGGCGTAACTCGAAGTGTAACCCTAACCCAGGATTCGAGAGGTGAGAGAGGAGGGGGTGTGGCGGAACAGAGAGAACTAGGCCAGCCCTTTGTGGGCTGGCACCTTTCCTCTTTCGATTCCTTTTCCAAGAGGGATCTTGGTCCGCCTTCAATTCTTGGCTGAAAAATGGCAATTTCCCACCCCACTGGTGCCAAGGAGGGACTGAGCTTTGTGCCAAGAGAAAAGGTGGAAGCCTTGGACTCTCAGGTGCTAATGATGCTGCGCCATGACCAGTAAAAATAAACCCAAACCCTAATCCTAACACAAAAGAGAAGCCTAACCCTAACCCTAACGCTAACCCTAACCCTAACCCTAATACTAGGCGTAACTCGAAGCGTGACCCTAACCCAGGAGTCGAGAGTGGAGAGAGGAGGGGGTGTGGCGGAACAGAGAGAACTAGGCAAGCCCTTTGTGGGCTGGCACCTTTCCTCTTTCGATTCCTTTTCCAAGAGGGATCTTGGTCCGCCTTCAATTCTTGGCTGAAAAATGGCAATTTCCCACCCCACTGGTGCCAAGGAGGGAATGAGCTTTGTGCCAAGAAAAAAGGTGGCAGCCTTGGGCTCTCAGGCGCTAATGATGCTGCGCCATGACCAGTAAAAAGGCACGCAAACCCTGAGCCTAACACAAAAGAGAAGCCTAACCCTAACGCTAACCCTAATTCTAGGCGTAACTCAAAGCGTAACCCTAACCCAGGAGTCGAGAGTGGAGAGAGGAGGGGGTGTGGCGGAACAGAGAGAAGTAGGCCAGCCCTTTGTGGGCTGGCACCTTTCCTCTTTCGATTCCTTTTCCAAGAGGGATCTTGGTCCGCCTTCAATTCTTGGCTAAAAAATGGCAATTTCCCACCCCACTGGTGCCAAGGAGGGACTGAGCTTTGTGCCAAGAAAAAAGGTGGCAGCCTTGGGTTCTCAGACGCTAATGATGCTGCGCCATGACCAGTAAAAAGGCTCGCAAACCCTGAGCCTAACACAAAAGAGAAGCCTAAACCTAACCCTAACGCTAACCCTAACCCTAACCCTAATTCTAAGCGTAACTCTAAGCGTGACCCTAACCCAGGAGTCGAGAGTGGAGAGAGGAGGGGGTGTGGCGGAACAGAGAGAACTAGGCCAGCCCTTTGCGGGCTGGCACCTTTCCTCTTTTGATTCCTTTTTCAAGAGGGATCTTGGTCCGCCTTCAATTCTTGGCTGAAAAATGGCAATTTCCCTCCCACTGGTGCCAAGGAGGGACTGAGCTTTGTGCCAAGAAAAAAGGTGGCAGCCTTGGGCTCTCAGGCGCTAATGATGCTGTACCATGACCAGTAAAAAGACACGCAAACCCTAATCCTAACACAAAAGAGAAGCCTAACCCTAACCCTAACGCTAACCCTAACCCTAACCCTAATTCTAAGCGTAACTGTAAGCGTAACCATAACCCAGGAGTCGAGAGTGGAGAGAGGAGGGGGTGTGGCGGAACAAAGAGAACTAGGCTAGCCCTTTGTGGGCTGGCACCTTTCCTCTTTCGATTCCTTTTCCAAGAGGGATCTTGGTCCGCCTTCAATTCTTGGCTGAAAAATGGCAATTTCCCACCCCACTTGTGCCAAGGAGGGACTGAGCTTTGTGCCAAGAAAAAAGGTGGCAGCCTTGGGCTCTCAGGCGCTAATGATGCTGCGCCATGACCAGTAAAAAGGCACGCAAACCCTGAGCCTAACACAAAAGAGAAGCCTAACCCTAACCCTAACGCTAACCCTAACCCTAACCCTAATTCTAGGCGTAACTCGAAGCGTAACCCTAACCCAGGAGTCGAGAGTGGAGAGAGGAGGCGGTGTGGCAGAACAGAGAGAAGTAGGCCAGCGCTTTGTGGGCTGGCACCTTTCCTCTTTCGATTCCTTTTCCAAGAGGGATCTTGGTCCGCCTTCAATTCTTGGCTGAAAAATGGCAATTTCCCACCCCACTGGTGCCAAGGAGGGACTGAGCTTTGTGCCAAGAAAAAAGGTGGCAGCTTTGGGTTCTCAGGTGCTAATGATGCTGCGCCATGACCAGTTAAAATAAACCCAAACCCTAATCCTAACACAAAAGAGAATCCTAACCCTAACCCTAAAGCTAACCCTAACCCTAACCCTAATTCTAAGCGCAACTCTAAGCGTAACCCTAACCTAAAAGTCGAGAGTGGAGAGAGGAGGCGGTGTGGCGGAACAGAGAGAACTAGGCCAGCCCTTTGTGGGCTGGCACCTTTCCTCTTTCGATTCCTTTTCCAAGAGGGATCTTGGTCCGCCTTCAATTCTTGGCTGAAAAATGGCAATTTCCCACCCCACTGGTGCCAAGGAGGGACTGAGCTTTGTGCCAAGAAAAAAGGTGGCAGCCTTGGGTTCTCAGGCGCTAATGATGCTGCGCCATGACCAGTAAAAAGGCTCGCAAACCCTGAGCCTAACACAAAAGAGAAGCCTAACCCTAACCCTAACGCTAACCCTAACCCTAATTCTAGGCGTAACTCGAAGCGTAACCCTAACCCAGGAGTCGAGAGTGGAGAGAGGAGGGGGTGTGGCGGAACAGAGAGAAGTAGGCCAGCGCTTTGTGGGCTGGCACCTTTCCTCTTTCGATTCCTTTTCCAAGAGGGATCTTGGTCCGCCTTCAATTCTTGGCTGAAAAATGGCAATTTCCCACCCCACTGGTGCCAAGGAGGGACTGAGCTTTGTGCCAAGAAAAAAGGTGGCAGCCTTGGGTTCTCAGGTGCTAATGACGCTGCGCCATGACCAGTTAAAATAAACCCAAACCCTAATCCTAACACAAAAGAGAAGCCTAACCCTAACCCTAACGCTAACCCTAACCCTAACCCTAATTCTAAGCGTAACTGTAAGCGTAACCATAACCCAGAAGTCGAGAGTGGAGAGAGGAGGGGGTGTGGCGGAACAAAGAGAACTAGGCTAGCCCTTTGTGGGCTGGCACCTTTCCTCTTTCGATTCCTTTTCCAAGAGGGATCTTGGTCCGCCTTCAATTCTTGGCTGAAAAATGGCAATTTCCCACCCCACTTGTGCCAAGGAGGGACTGAGCTTTGTGCCAAGAAAAAAGGTGGCAGCCTTGGGCTCTCAGGCGCTAATGATGCTGCGCCATGACCAGTAAAAAGGCATGCAAACCCTGAGCCTAACACAAAAGAGAAGCCTAACCCTAACCCTAACGCTAACCCTAACCCTAACCCTAATTCTAGGCGTAACTCGAAGCGTAACCCTAACCCAGGAGTCGAGAGTGGAGAGAGGAGGCGGTGTGGCGGAACAGAGAGAAGTAGGCCAGCGCTTTGTGGGCTGGCACCTTTCCTCTTTCGATTCCTTTTCCAAGAGGGATCTTGGTCCGCCTTCAATTCTTGGCTGAAAAATGGCAATTTCCCACCCCACTGGTGCCAAGGAGGGACTGAGCTTTGTGCCAAGAAAAAAGGTGGCAGCTTTGGGTTCTCAGGTGCTAATGATGCTGCGCCATGACCAGTTAAAATAAACCCAAACCCTAAGCCTAACACAAAAGAGAATCCTAACCCTAACCCTAACGCTAACCCTAACCCTAACCCTAATTCTAAGCGCAACTCTAAGCGTAACCCTAACCTAAAAGTCGAGAGTGGAGAGAGGAGGCGGTGTGGCGGAACAAAGAGAACTAGGCCAGCCCTTTGTGGGCTGGCACCTTTCCTCTTTCGATTCCTTTTCCAAGAGGGATCTTGGTCCGCCTTCAATTCTTGGCTGAAAAATGGCAATTTCCCACCCCACTGGTGCCAAGGAGGGACTGAGCTTTGTGCCAAGAAAAAAGGTGGCAGCCTTGGACTCTCAGGCGCTAATGATGCTGCGCCATGACCAGTAAAAAGGCACGCAAACCCTGAGCCTAACACAAAAGAGAAGCCTAACCCTAACCCTAACGCTAACCCTAACCCTAACCCTAATTCTAAGCGCAACTCTAAGCGTAACCCTAACCTAAAAGTCGAGAGTGGAGAGAGGAGGCGGTGTGGCGGAACAAAGAGTACTAGGCCAGCCCTTTGTGGGCTGGCACCTTTCCTCTTTCGATTCCTTTTCCAAGAGGGATCTTGGTCCGCCTTCAATTCTTGGCTGAAAAATGGCAATTTCCCACCCCACTTGTGCCAAGGAGGGACTGAGCTTTGTGCCAAGAAAAAAGGTGGCAGCCTTGGGTTCTCAGGCGCTAATGATGCTGCGCCATGACCAGTAAAAAGGGCTCGCAAACCCTAATCCTAACACAAAAGAGAAGCCTAAACCTAACCCTAACGCTAACCCTAACCCTAACCCTAATTCTAAGCGTAACTGTAAGCGTAACCATAACCCAGGAGTCGAGAGTGGAGAGAGGAGGGGGTGTGGCGGAACAAAGAGAACTAGGCTAGCCCTTTGTGGGCTGGCACCTTTCCTCTTTCGATTCCTTTTCCAAGAGGGATCTTGGTCCGCCTTCAATTCTTGGCTGAAAAATGGCAATTTCCCACCCCACTTGTGCCAAGGAGGGAATGAGCTTTGTGCCAAGAAAAAAGGTGGCAGCCTTGGGCTCTCAGGCGCTAATGATGCTGCGCCATGACCAGTAAAAAGGCTCGCAAACCCTGAGCCTAACACAAAAGAGAAGCCTAACCCTAACCCTAACGCTAACCCTAACCCTAACCCTAATTCTAGGCGTAACTCGAAGCGTAACCCTAACCCAGGAGTCGAGAGTGGAGAGAGGAGGGGGTGTGGCGGAACAGAGAGAAGTAGGCCAGCGCTTTGTGGGCTGGCACCTTTCCTCTTTCGATTCCTTTTCCAAGAGGGATCTTGGTCCGCCTTCAATTCTTGGCTGAAAAATGGCAATTTCCCACCCCACTGGTGCCAAGGAGGGAATGAGCTTTGTGCCAAGAAAAAAGGTGGCAGCCTTGGGCTCTCAGGCGCTAATGATGCTGCGCCATGACCAGTAAAAAGGCACGCAAACCCTGAGCCTAACACAAAAGAGAAGCCTAACCCTAACCCTAACGCTAACCCTAACCCTAACCCTAATTCTAGGCGTAACTCGAAGCGTAACCCTAACCCAGGAGTCGAGAGTGGAGAGAGGAGGGGGTGTGGCGGAACAGAGAGAAGTAGGCCAGCGCTTTGTGGGCTGGCACCTTTCCTCTTTCGATTCCTTTTCCAAGAGGGATCTTGGTCCGCCTTCAATTCTTGGCTGAAAAATGGCAATTTCCCACCCCACTGGTGCCAAGGAGGGACTGAGCTTTGTGCCAAGAAAAAAGGTGGCAGCCTTGGGCTCTCAGGCGCTAATGATGCTGCGCCATGACCAGTAAAAAGGCTCGCAAACCCTGAGCCTAACACAAAAGAGAAGCCTAAACCTAACCCTAACGCTAACCCTAACCCTAACCCTAATACTAAGCGTAACTCGAAGCGTGACCCTAACCCAGGAGTCGAGAGTGGAGAGAGGAGGGGGTGTGGCGGAACAGAGAGAACTAGGCCAGCCCTTTGTGGGCTGGCACCTTTCCTCTTTTGATTCCTTTTTCAAGAGGGATCTTGGTCCGCCTTCAATTCTTGGCTGAAAAATGGCAATTTCCCACCCCACTGGTGCCAAGGAGGGACTGAGCTTTGTGCCAAGAAAAAAGGTGGCAGCCTTGGGCTCTCAGGCGCTAATGATGCTGCGCCATGACCAGTAAAAAGGCTCGCAAACCCTGAGCCTAACACAAAAGAGAAGCCTAACCCTAACCCTAACGCTAACCCTAACCCTAACCCTAATTCTAGGCGTAACTAGAAGCGTAACCCTAACCCAGGAGTCGAGAGTGGAGAGAGGAGGCGGTGTGGCAGAACAGAGAGAACTAGGCCAGCCCTCTGTGGACTGGCACCTTTCCTCTTTCGATTCCTTTTCCAAGAGGGATCTTGGTCCGCCTTCAATTCTTGGCTGAAAAATGGCAATTTCCCACCCCACTGGTGCCAAGGAGGGAATGAGCTTTGTGCCAAGAAAAAAGGTGGCAGCCTTGGGCTCTCAGGCGCTAATGATGCTGCGCCATGACCAGTAAAAAGGCTCGCAAACCCTGAGCCTAACACAAAAGAGAAGCCTAACCCTAACCCTAACGCTAACCCTAACCCTAACCCTAATTCTAGGCGTAACTCGAAGCGTAACCCTAACCCAGGAGTCGAGAGTGGAGAGAGGAGGGGGTGTGGCGGAACAGAGAGAAGTAGGCCAGCGCTTTGTGGGCTGGCACCTTTCCTCTTTCGATTCCTTTTCCAAGAGGGATCTTGGTCCGCCTTCAATTCTTGGCTGAAAAATGGCAATTTCCCACCCCACTGGTGCCAAGGAGGGACTGAGCTTTGTGCCAAGAAAAAAGGTGGCAGCCTTGGGTTCTCAGGTGCTAATGATGCTGCGCCATGACCAGTTAAAATAAACCCAAACCCTAATCCTAACACAAAAGAGAAGCCTAACCCTAACCCTAACGCTAACCCTAACCCTAACCCTAATTCTAAGCGCAACTCTAAGCGTAACCCTAACCTAAAAGTCGAGAGTGGAGAGAGGAGGCGGTGTGGTGGAACAAAGAGAACTAGGCCAGCCCTTTGTGGGCTGGCACCTTTCCTCTTTCGATTCCTTTTCCAAGAGGGATCTTGGTCCGCCTTCAATTCTTGGCTGAAAAATGGCAATTTCCCACCCCACTGGTGCCAAGGAGGGACTGAGCTTTGTGCCAAGAAAAAAGGTGGCAGCCTTGGGTTCTCAGGCGCTAATGATGCTGCGCCATGACCAGTAAAAAGGCTCGCAAACCCTGAGCCTAACACAAAAGAGAAGCCTAAACCTAACCCTAACGCTAACCCTAACCCTAACCCTAATTCTAAGCGTAACTCTAAGCGTGACCCTAACCCAGGAGTCGAGAGTGGAGAGAGGAGGGGGTGTGGCGGAACAGAGAGAACTAGGCCAGCCCTTTGTGGGCTGGCACCTTTCCTCTTTTGATTCCTTTTTCAAGAGGGATCTTGGTCCGCCTTCAATTCTTGGCTGAAAAATGGCAATTTCCCTCCCACTGGTGCCAAGGAGGGACTGAGCTTTGTGCCAAGAAAAAAGGTGGCAGCCTTGGGCTCTCAGGCGCTAATGATGCTGTACCATGACCAGTAAAAAGACACGCAAACCCTAATCCTAACACAAAAGAGAAGCCTAACCCTAACCCTAACGCTAACCCTAACCCTAACCCTAATTCTAAGCGTAACTCTAAGCGTAACCCTAACCTAAAAGTCGAGAGTGGAGAGAGGAGGCGGTGTGGTGGAACAGAGAGAACTAGGCCAGCCCTTTGTGGGCTGGCACCTTTCCTCTTTCAATTCCTTTTCCAAGAGGGATCTTGGTCCGCCTTCAATTCTTGGCTGAAAAATGGCAATTTCCCACCCCACTGGTGCCAAGGAGGGACTGAGCTTTGTGCCAAGAGAAAAGGTGGAAGCCTTGGACTCTCAGGTGCTAATGATGCTGCGCCATGACCAGTAAAAATAAACCCAAACCCTAATCCTAACACAAAAGAGAAGCCTAACCCTAACCCTAACGCTAACCCTAACCCTAACCCTAATTCTAGGCGTAAGTCGAAGCGTGACCCTAACCCAGGAGTCGAGAGTGGAGAGAGGAGGGGGTGTGGCGGAACAGAGAGAACTAGGCAAGCCCTTTGTGGGCTGGCACCTTTCCTCTTTCGATTCCTTTTCCAAGAGGGATCTTGGTCCGCCTTCAATTCTTGGCTGAAAAATGGCAATTTCCCACCCCACTGGTGCCAAGGAGGGAATGAGCTTTGTGCCAAGAAAAAAGGTGGCAGCCTTGGGCTCTCAGGCGCTAATGATGCTGCGCCATGACCAGTAAAAAGGCACGCAAACCCTGAGCCTAACACAAAAGAGAAGCCTAACCCTAACCCTAACGCTAACCCTAACCCTAACCCTAATTCTAGGCGTAACTCGAAGCGTGACCCTAACCCAGGAGTCGAGAGTGGAGAGAGGAGGCGGTGTGGCGGAACAGAGAGAAGTAGGCCAGCGCTTTGTGGGCTGGCACCTTTCCTCTTTCGATTCCTTTTCCAAGAGGGATCTTGGTCCGCCTTCAATTCTTGCCTGAAAAATGGCAATTTCCCACCCCACTGGTGCCAAGGAGGGACTGAGCTTTGTGCCAAGAAAAAAGGTGGCAGCCTTGGGTTCTCAGGTGCTAATGATGCTGCGCCATGACCAGTAAAAATAAACCCAAACCCTAATCCTAACACAAAAGAGAAGCCTAACCCTAACCCTAACGCTAACCCTAACCCTAACCCTAATTCTAAGCGCAACTCTAAATGTAACCCTAACCCAGGAGTCGAGAGTGGAGAGAGGAGGGGGTGTGGCGGAACAAAGAGAACTAGGCCAGCCCTTTGTGGGCTGGCACCTTTCCTCTTTCGATTCCTTTTCCAAGAGGGATCTTGGTCCGCCTTCAATTCTTGGCTGAAAAATGGCAATTTCCCACCCCACTGGTGCCAAGGAGGGACTGAGCTTTGTGCCAAGAAAAAAGGTGGCAGCCTTGGGTTCTCAGGCGCTAATGATGCTGCGCCATGACCAGTAAAAAGGCTTGCAAACCCTGAGCCTAACACAAAAGAGAAGCCTAAACCTAACCCTAAAGCTAACCCTAACCCTAACCCTAATTCTAAGCGTAACTCTAAGCGTGACCCTAACCCAGGAGTCGAGAGTGGAGAGAGGAGGGGGTGTGGCGGAACAGAGAGAACTAGGCCAGCCCTTTGTGGGCTGGCACCTTTCCTCTTTTGATTCCTTTTTCAAGAGGGATCTTGGTCCGCCTTCAATTCTTGGCTGAAAAATGGCAATTTCCCTCCCACTGGTGCCAAGGAGGGACTGAGCTTTGTGCCAAGAAAAAAGGTGGCAGCCTTGGGCTCTCAGGCGCTAATGATGCTGCGCCATGACCAGTAAAAAGGCACGCAAACCCTGAGCCTAACACAAAAGAGAAGCCTAACCCTAACCCTAACGCTAACCCTAACCCTAACTCTAATTCTAAGCGTAACTGTAAGCGTAACCATAACCCAGGAGTCGAGAGTGGAGAGAGGAGGGGGTGTGGCGGAACAAAGAGAACTAGGCTAGCCCTTTGTGGGCTGGCACCTTTCCTCTTTTGATTCCTTTTCCAAGAGGGATCTTGGTCCGCCTTCAATTCTTGGCTGAAAAATGGCAATTTCCCACCCCACTTGTGCCAAGGAGGGAATGAGCTTTGTGCCAAGAAAAAAGGTGGCAGCCTTGGGCTCTCAGGCGCTAATGATGCTGCGCCATGACCAGTAAAAAGGCACGCAAACCCTGAGCCTAACACAAAAGAGAAGCCTAACCCTAACCCTAACGCTAACCCTAACCCTAACCTTAATTCTAGGCGTAACTCGAAGCGTAACCCTAACCCAGGAGTCGAGAGTGGAGAGAGGAGGCGGTGTGGCAGAACAGAGAGAACTAGGCCAGCCCTTTGTGGACTGGCACCTTTCCTCTTTCGATTCCTTTTCCAAGAGGGATCTTGGTCCGCCTTCAATTCTTGGCTGAAAAATGGCAATTTCCCACCCCACTGGTGCCAAGGAGGGAATGAGCTTTGTGCCAAGAAAAAAGGTGGCAGCCTTGGGCTCTCAGGCGCTAATGATGCTGCGCCATGACCAGTAAAAAGGCACGCAAACCCTGAGCCTAACACAAAAGAGAAGCCTAACCCTAACCCTAACGCTAACCCTAACCCTAACCCTAATTCTAGGCGTAACTCGAAGCGTAACCCTAACCCAGGAGTCGAGAGTGGAGAGAGGAGGGGGTGTGGCGGAACAGAGAGAAGTAGGCCAGCGCTTTGTGGGCTGGCACCTTTCCTCTTTCGATTCCTTTTCCAAGAGGGATCTTGGTCCGCCTTCAATTCTTGGCTGAAAAATGGCAATTTCCCACCCCACTGGTGCCAAGGAGGGACTGAGCTTTGTGCCAAGAAAAAAGGTGGCAGCCTTGGGTTCTCAGGTGCTAATGATGCTGCGCCATGACCAGTTAAAATAAACCCAAACCCTAATCCTAACACAAAAGAGAAGCCTAACCCTAACCCTAACGCTAACCCTAACCCTAACCCTAATTCTAAGCGTAACTGTAAGCGTAACCATAACCCAGGAGTCGAGAGTGGAGAGAGGAGGGGGTGTGGCGGAACAAAGAGAACTAGGCTAGCCCTTTGTGGGCTGGCACCTTTCCTCTTTCGATTCCTTTTCCAAGAGGGATCTTGGTCCGCCTTCAATTCTTGGCTGAAAAATGGCAATTTCCCACCCCACTTGTGCCAAGGAGGGACTGAGCTTTGTGCCAAGAAAAAAGGTGGCAGCCTTGGGCTCTCAGGCGCTAATGATGCTGCGCCATGACCAGTAAAAAGACACGCAAACCCTGAGCCTAACACAAAAGAGAAGCCTAACCCTAACCCTAACGCTAACCCTAACCCTAACCCTAATTCTAGGCGTAACTCGAAGCGTAACCCTAACCCAGGAGTCGAGAGTGGAGAGAGGAGGCGGTGTGGCAGAACAGAGAGAACTAGGCCAGCCCTTTGTGGACTGGCACCTTTCCTCTTTCGATTCCTTTTCCAAGAGGGATCTTGGTCCGCCTTCAATTCTTGGCTGAAAAATGGCAATTTCCCACCCCACTGGTGCCAAGGAGGGACTGAGCTTTGTGCCAAGAAAAAAGGTGGCAGCCTTGGGCTCTAAGGCGCTAATGATGCTGCGCCATGACCAGTAAAAAGGCTCGCAAACCCTGAGCCTAACACAAAAGAGAAGCCTAACCCTAACCCTAACGCTAACCCTAACCCTAACCCTAATTCTAAGCGTAACTCTAAGCGTAACCCTAACCCAAAAGTCGAGAGTGGAGAGAGGAGGCGGTGCGGCGGAACAGAGAGAAGTAGGCCAGCCCTTTGTGGGCTGGCACCTTTCCTCTTTCGATTCCTTTTCCTAGAGGGATCTTGGTCCGCCTTCAATTCTTAGCTGAAAAATGGCAATTTCCCACCCCACTGGTGCCAAGGAGGGACTGAGCTTTGTGCCAAGAAAAAAGGTGGCAGCCTTGGGTTCTCAGGCGCTAATGATGCTGCACCATGACCAGTTAAAATAAACCCAAACCCTAATCCTAACACAAAAGAGAAGCCTAACCCTAACCCTAACGCTAACCCTAACCCTAACCCTAATTCTAAGCGTAACTCTAAGCGTAACCCTATCCTAAAAGTCGAGAGTGGAGAGAGGAGGCGGTGTGGCGGAACAGAGAGAACTAGGCCAGCCCTTTGTGGGCTGGCACCTTTCCTCTTTCGATTCCTTTTCCAAGAGGGATCTTGGTCCGCCTTCAATTCTTGGCTGGAAAATGGCAATTTCTCACCCCACTGGTGCCAAGGAGGGACTGAGCTTTGTGCCAAGAAAAAAGGTGGGAGCCTTGGGCTCTCAGGCGCTAATGATGCTGCGCCATGACCAGTAAAAAGACATGCAAACCCTAATCCTAACACAAAAGAGAAGCCTAACCCTAACCCTAACGCTAACCCTAACCCTAACCCTAATTCTAAGCGTAACTCGAAGCGTGACCCTAACCCAGGAGTCGAGAGTGGAGAGAGGAGGGGGTGTGGCGGAACAGAGAGAAGTAGGCCAGCCCTTTGTGGGCTGGCACCTTTCCTCTTTCGATTCCTTTTCCAAGAGGGATCTTGGTCCGCCTTCAATTCTTGGCTGAAAAATGGCAATTTCCCACCCCACTGGTGCCAAGGAGGGACTGAGCTTTGTGCCAAGAAAAAAGGTGGCAGCCTTGGGCTCTCAGGCGCTAATGATGCTGCGCCATGACCAGTAAAAAGGCTCGCAAACCCTGAGCCTAACACAAAAGAGAAGCCTAACCCTAACCCTAACGCTAACCCTAACCCTAACCCTAATTCTAGGCGTAACTAGAAGCGTAACCCTAACCCAGGAGTCGAGAGTGGAGAGAGGAGGCGGTGTGGCAGAACAGAGAGAACTAGGCCAGCCCTCTGTGGACTGGCACCTTTCCTCTTTCGATTCCTTTTCCAAGAGGGATCTTGGTCCGCCTTCAATTCTTGGCTGAAAAATGGCAATTTCCCACCCCACTGGTGCCAAGGAGGGAATGAGCTTTGTGCCAAGAAAAAAGGTGGCAGCCTTGGGCTCTCAGGCGCTAATGATGCTGCGCCATGACCAGTAAAAAGGCACGCAAACCCTGAGCCTAACACAAAAGAGAAGCCTAACCCTAACCCTAACGCTAACCCTAACCCTAACCCTAATTCTAGGCGTAACTCGAAGCGTAACCCTAACCCAGGAGTCGAGAGTGGAGAGAGGAGGGGGTGTGGCGGAACAGAGAGAAGTAGGCCAGCGCTTTGTGGGCTGGCACCTTTCCTCTTTCGATTCCTTTTCCAAGAGGGATCTTGGTCCGCCTTCAATTCTTGCCTGAAAAATGGCAATTTCCCACCCCACTGGTGCCAAGGAGGGACTGAGCTTTGTGCCAAGAAAAAAGGTGGCAGCCTTGGGTTCTCAGGTGCTAATGATGCTGCGCCATGACCAGTTAAAATAAACCCAAACCCTAATCCTAACACAAAAGAGAAGCCTAACCCTAACCCTAACGCTAACCCTAACCCTAACCCTAATTCTAAGCGCAACTCTAAGCGTAACCCTAACCTAAAAGTCGAGAGTGGAGAGAGGAGGCGGTGTGGTGGAACAAAGAGAACTAGGCCAGCCCTTTGTGGGCTGGCACCTTTCCTCTTTCGATTCCTTTTCCAAGAGGGATCTTGGTCCGCCTTCAATTCTTGGCTGAAAAATGGCAATTTCCCACCCCACTGGTGCCAAGGAGGGACTGAGCTTTGTGCCAAGAAAAAAGGTGGCAGCCTTGGGTTCTCAGGCGCTAATGATGCTGCGCCATGACCAGTAAAAAGGCTCGCAAACCCTGAGCCTAACACAAAAGAGAAGCCTAAACCTAACCCTAACGCTAACCCTAACCCTAACCCTAATTCTAAGCGTAACTCTAAGCGTGACCCTAACCCAGGAGTCGAGAGTGGAGAGAGGAGGGGGTGTGGCGGAACAGAGAGAACTAGGCCAGCCCTTTGTGGGCTGGCACCTTTCCTCTTTTGATTCCTTTTTCAAGAGGGATCTTGGTCCGCCTTCAATTCTTGGCTGAAAAATGGCAATTTCCCTCCCACTGGTGCCAAGGAGGGACTGAGCTTTGTGCCAAGAAAAAAGGTGGCAGCC
This sequence comes from Pithys albifrons albifrons, assembly GCF_047495875.1. Lineage (NCBI taxonomy): Eukaryota > Metazoa > Chordata > Aves > Passeriformes > Thamnophilidae > Pithys > Pithys albifrons. The sequence continues at coordinate 11,232,341 of NC_092466.1, forward strand.
TTGGGCTCTCAGGCGCTAATGATGCTGTACCATGACCAGTAAAAAGACACGCAAACCCTAATCCTAACACAAAAGAGAAGCCTAACCCTAACCCTAACGCTAACCCTAACCCTAACCCTAATTCTAAGCGTAACTCTAAGCGTAACCCTAACCTAAAAGTCGAGAGTGGAGAGAGGAGGCGGTGTGGTGGAACAGAGAGAACTAGGCCAGCCCTTTGTGGGCTGGCACCTTTCCTCTTTCAATTCCTTTTCCAAGAGGGATCTTGGTCCGCCTTCAATTCTTGGCTGAAAAATGGCAATTTCCCACCCCACTGGTGCCAAGGAGGGACTGAGCTTTGTGCCAAGAGAAAAGGTGGAAGCCTTGGACTCTCAGGTGCTAATGATGCTGCGCCATGACCAGTAAAAATAAACCCAAACCCTAATCCTAACACAAAAGAGAAGCCTAACCCTAACCCTAACGCTAACCCTAACCCTAACCCTAATTCTAGGCGTAAGTCGAAGCGTGACCCTAACCCAGGAGTCGAGAGTGGAGAGAGGAGGGGGTGTGGCGGAACAGAGAGAACTAGGCAAGCCCTTTGTGGGCTGGCACCTTTCCTCTTTCGATTCCTTTTCCAAGAGGGATCTTGGTCCGCCTTCAATTCTTGGCTGAAAAATGGCAATTTCCCACCCCACTGGTGCCAAGGAGGGAATGAGCTTTGTGCCAAGAAAAAAGGTGGCAGCCTTGGGCTCTCAGGCGCTAATGATGCTGCGCCATGACCAGTAAAAAGGCACGCAAACCCTGAGCCTAACACAAAAGAGAAGCCTAACCCTAACCCTAACGCTAACCCTAACCCTAACCCTAATTCTAGGCGTAACTCGAAGCGTGACCCTAACCCAGGAGTCGAGAGTGGAGAGAGGAGGCGGTGTGGCGGAACAGAGAGAAGTAGGCCAGCGCTTTGTGGGCTGGCACCTTTCCTCTTTCGATTCCTTTTCCAAGAGGGATCTTGGTCCGCCTTCAATTCTTGCCTGAAAAATGGCAATTTCCCACCCCACTGGTGCCAAGGAGGGACTGAGCTTTGTGCCAAGAAAAAAGGTGGCAGCCTTGGGTTCTCAGGTGCTAATGATGCTGCGCCATGACCAGTAAAAATAAACCCAAACCCTAATCCTAACACAAAAGAGAAGCCTAACCCTAACCCTAACGCTAACCCTAACCCTAACCCTAATTCTAAGCGCAACTCTAAATGTAACCCTAACCCAGGAGTCGAGAGTGGAGAGAGGAGGGGGTGTGGCGGAACAAAGAGAACTAGGCCAGCCCTTTGTGGGCTGGCACCTTTCCTCTTTCGATTCCTTTTCCAAGAGGGATCTTGGTCCGCCTTCAATTCTTGGCTGAAAAATGGCAATTTCCCACCCCACTGGTGCCAAGGAGGGACTGAGCTTTGTGCCAAGAAAAAAGGTGGCAGCCTTGGGTTCTCAGGCGCTAATGATGCTGCGCCATGACCAGTAAAAAGGCTTGCAAACCCTGAGCCTAACACAAAAGAGAAGCCTAAACCTAACCCTAAAGCTAACCCTAACCCTAACCCTAATTCTAAGCGTAACTCTAAGCGTGACCCTAACCCAGGAGTCGAGAGTGGAGAGAGGAGGGGGTGTGGCGGAACAGAGAGAACTAGGCCAGCCCTTTGTGGGCTGGCACCTTTCCTCTTTTGATTCCTTTTTCAAGAGGGATCTTGGTCCGCCTTCAATTCTTGGCTGAAAAATGGCAATTTCCCTCCCACTGGTGCCAAGGAGGGACTGAGCTTTGTGCCAAGAAAAAAGGTGGCAGCCTTGGGCTCTCAGGCGCTAATGATGCTGCGCCATGACCAGTAAAAAGGCACGCAAACCCTGAGCCTAACACAAAAGAGAAGCCTAACCCTAACCCTAACGCTAACCCTAACCCTAACCCTAATTCTAAGCGTAACTGTAAGCGTAACCATAACCCAGGAGTCGAGAGTGGAGAGAGGAGGGGGTGTGGCGGAACAAAGAGAACTAGGCTAGCCCTTTGTGGGCTGGCACCTTTCCTCTTTCGATTCCTTTTCCAAGAGGGATCTTGGTCCGCCTTCAATTCTTGGCTGAAAAATGGCAATTTCCCACCCCACTTGTGCCAAGGAGGGAATGAGCTTTGTGCCAAGAAAAAAGGTGGCAGCCTTGGGCTCTCAGGCGCTAATGATGCTGCGCCATGACCAGTAAAAAGGCACGCAAACCCTGAGCCTAACACAAAAGAGAAGCCTAACCCTAACCCTAACGCTAACCCTAACCCTAACCTTAATTCTAGGCGTAACTCGAAGCGTAACCCTAACCCAGGAGTCGAGAGTGGAGAGAGGAGGCGGTGTGGCAGAACAGAGAGAACTAGGCCAGCCCTTTGTGGACTGGCACCTTTCCTCTTTCGATTCCTTTTCCAAGAGGGATCTTGGTCCGCCTTCAATTCTTGGCTGAAAAATGGCAATTTCCCACCCCACTGGTGCCAAGGAGGGAATGAGCTTTGTGCCAAGAAAAAAGGTGGCAGCCTTGGGCTCTCAGGCGCTAATGATGCTGCGCCATGACCAGTAAAAAGGCACGCAAACCCTGAGCCTAACACAAAAGAGAAGCCTAACCCTAACCCTAACGCTAACCCTAACCCTAACCCTAATTCTAGGCGTAACTCGAAGCGTAACCCTAACCCAGGAGTCGAGAGTGGAGAGAGGAGGGGGTGTGGCGGAACAGAGAGAAGTAGGCCAGCGCTTTGTGGGCTGGCACCTTTCCTCTTTCGATTCCTTTTCCAAGAGGGATCTTGGTCCGCCTTCAATTCTTGCCTGAAAAATGGCAATTTCCCACCCCACTGGTGCCAAGGAGGGACTGAGCTTTGTGCCAAGAAAAAAGGTGGCAGCCTTGGGTTCTCAGGTGCTAATGATGCTGCGCCATGACCAGTTAAAATAAACCCAAACCCTAATCCTAACACAAAAGAGAAGCCTAACCCTAACCCTAACGCTAACCCTAACCCTAACCCTAATTCTAAGCGTAACTGTAAGCGTAACCATAACCCAGGAGTCGAGAGTGGAGAGAGGAGGGGGTGTGGCGGAACAAAGAGAACTAGGCTAGCCCTTTGTGGGCTGGCACCTTTCCTCTTTCGATTCCTTTTCCAAGAGGGATCTTGGTCCGCCTTCAATTCTTGGCTGAAAAATGGCAATTTCCCACCCCACTTGTGCCAAGGAGGGACTGAGCTTTGTGCCAAGAAAAAAGGTGGCAGCCTTGGGCTCTCAGGCGCTAATGATGCTGCGCCATGACCAGTAAAAAGACACGCAAACCCTGAGCCTAACACAAAAGAGAAGCCTAACCCTAACCCTAACGCTAACCCTAACCCTAACCCTAATTCTAGGCGTAACTCGAAGCGTAACCCTAACCCAGGAGTCGAGAGTGGAGAGAGGAGGCGGTGTGGCAGAACAGAGAGAACTAGGCCAGCCCTTTGTGGACTGGCACCTTTCCTCTTTCGATTCCTTTTCCAAGAGGGATCTTGGTCCGCCTTCAATTCTTGGCTGAAAAATGGCAATTTCCCACCCCACTGGTGCCAAGGAGGGACTGAGCTTTGTGCCAAGAAAAAAGGTGGCAGCCTTGGGCTCTAAGGCGCTAATGATGCTGCGCCATGACCAGTAAAAAGGCTCGCAAACCCTGAGCCTAACACAAAAGAGAAGCCTAACCCTAACCCTAACGCTAACCCTAACCCTAACCCTAATTCTAAGCGTAACTCTAAGCGTAACCCTAACCCAAAAGTCGAGAGTGGAGAGAGGAGGCGGTGCGGCGGAACAGAGAGAAGTAGGCCAGCCCTTTGTGGGCTGGCACCTTTCCTCTTTCGATTCCTTTTCCTAGAGGGATCTTGGTCCGCCTTCAATTCTTAGCTGAAAAATGGCAATTTCCCACCCCACTGGTGCCAAGGAGGGACTGAGCTTTGTGCCAAGAAAAAAGGTGGCAGCCTTGGGTTCTCAGGCGCTAATGATGCTGCACCATGACCAGTTAAAATAAACCCAAACCCTAATCCTAACACAAAAGAGAAGCCTAACCCTAACCCTAACGCTAACCCTAACCCTAACCCTAATTCTAAGCGTAACTCTAAGCGTAACCCTATCCTAAAAGTCGAGAGTGGAGAGAGGAGGCGGTGTGGCGGAACAGAGAGAACTAGGCCAGCCCTTTGTGGGCTGGCACCTTTCCTCTTTCGATTCCTTTTCCAAGAGAGATCTTGGTCCGCCTTCAATTCTTGGCTGGAAAATGGCAATTTCTCACCCCACTGGTGCCAAGGAGGGACTGAGCTTTGTGCCAAGAAAAAAGGTGGGAGCCTTGGGCTCTCAGGCGCTAATGATGCTGCGCCATGACCAGTAAAAAGACATGCAAACCCTAATCCTAACACAAAAGAGAAGCCTAACCCTAACCCTAACGCTAACCCTAACCCTAACCCTAATTCTAAGCGTAACTCGAAGCGTGACCCTAACCCAGGAGTCGAGAGTGGAGAGAGGAGGGGGTGTGGCGGAACAGAGAGAAGTAGGCCAGCCCTTTGTGGGCTGGCACCTTTCCTCTTTCGATTCCTTTTCCAAGAGGGATCTTGGTCCGCCTTCAATTCTTGGCTGAAAAATGGCAATTTCCCACCCCACTGGTGCCAAGGAGGGACTGAGCTTTGTGCCAAGAAAAAAGGTGGCAGCCTTGGGCTCTCAGGCGCTAATGATGCTGCGCCATGACCAGTAAAAAGGCTCGCAAACCCTGAGCCTAACACAAAAGAGAAGCCTAACCCTAACCCTAACGCTAACCCTAACCCTAACCCTAATTCTAGGCGTAACTAGAAGCGTAACCCTAACCCAGGAGTCGAGAGTGGAGAGAGGAGGCGGTGTGGCAGAACAGAGAGAACTAGGCCAGCCCTCTGTGGACTGGCACCTTTCCTCTTTCGATTCCTTTTCCAAGAGGGATCTTGGTCCGCCTTCAATTCTTGGCTGAAAAATGGCAATTTCCCACCCCACTGGTGCCAAGGAGGGAATGAGCTTTGTGCCAAGAAAAAAGGTGGCAGCCTTGGGCTCTCAGGCGCTAATGATGCTGCGCCATGACCAGTAAAAAGGCACGCAAACCCTGAGCCTAACACAAAAGAGAAGCCTAACCCTAACCCTAACGCTAACCCTAACCCTAACCCTAATTCTAGGCGTAACTCGAAGCGTAACCCTAACCCAGGAGTCGAGAGTGGAGAGAGGAGGGGGTGTGGCGGAACAGAGAGAAGTAGGCCAGCGCTTTGTGGGCTGGCACCTTTCCTCTTTCGATTCCTTTTCCAAGAGGGATCTTGGTCCGCCTTCAATTCTTGGCTGAAAAATGGCAATTTCCCACCCCACTGGTGCCAAGGAGGGACTGAGCTTTGTGCCAAGAAAAAAGGTGGCAGCCTTGGGTTCTCAGGTGCTAATGATGCTGCGCCATGACCAGTTAAAATAAACCCAAACCCTAATCCTAACACAAAAGAGAAGCCTAACCCTAACCCTAACGCTAACCCTAACCCTAACCCTAATTCTAAGCGCAACTCTAAGCGTAACCCTAACCTAAAAGTCGAGAGTGGAGAGAGGAGGCGGTGTGGCGGAACAAAGAGAACTAGGCCAGCCCTTTGTGGGCTGGCACCTTTCCTCTTTCGATTCCTTTTCCAAGAGGGATCTTGGTCCGCCTTCAATTCTTGGCTGAAAAATGGCAATTTCCCACCCCACTGGTGCCAAGGAGGGACTGAGCTTTGTGCCAAGAAAAAAGGTGGCAGCCTTGGGTTCTCAGGCGCTAATGATGCTGCGCCATGACCAGTAAAAAGGCTCGCAAACCCTGAGCCTAACACAAAAGAGAAGCCTAACCCTAACCCTAACGCTAACCCTAACCCTAATTCTAAGCGTAACTCTAAGCGTAACGCTAACCTAAAAGTCGAGAGTGGAGAGAGGAGGCGGTGTGGTGGAACAGAGAGAACTAGGCCAGCCCTTTGTGGGCTGGCACCTTTCCTCTTTCAATTCCTTTTCCAAGAGGGATCTTGGTCCGCCTTCAATTCTTGGCTGAAAAATGGCAATTTCCCACCCCACTGGTGCCAAGGAGGGACTGAGCTTTGTGCCAAGAGAAAAGGTGGAAGCCTTGGACTCTCAGGTGCTAATGATGCTGCGCCATGACCAGTAAAAATAAACCCAAACCCTAATCCTAACACAAAAGAGAAGCCTAACCCTAACCCTAACGCTAACCCTAACCCTAACCCTAATTCTAGGCGTAACTCTAAGCGTGACCCTAACCCAGGAGTCGAGAGTGGAGAGAGGAGGGGGTGTGGCGGAACAGAGAGAACTAGGCAAGCCCTTTGTGGGCTGGCACCTTTCCTCTTTCGATTCCTTTTCCAAGAGGGATCTTGGTCCGCCTTCAATTCTTGGCTGAAAAATGGCAATTTCCCACCCCACTGGTGCCAAGGAGGGACTGAGCTTTGTGCCAAGAAAAAAGGTGGCAGCCTTGGGCTCTCAGGCGCTAATGATGCTGCGCCATGACCAGTAAAAAGGCACGCAAACCCTGAGCCTAACACAAAAGAGAAGCCTAACCCTAACCCTAACGCTAACCCTAACCCTAACCCTAATTCTAGGCGTAACTCGAAGCGTGACCCTAACCCAGGAGTCGAGAGTGGAGAGAGGAGGCGGTGTGGCGGAACAGAGAGAAGTAGGCCAGCGCTTTGTGGGCTGGCACCTTTCCTCTTTCGATTCCTTTTCCAAGAGGGATCTTGGTCCGCCTTCAATTCTTGGCTGAAAAATGGCAATTTCCCACCCCACTGGTGCCAAGGAGTGACTGAGCTTTGTGCCAAGAAAAAAGGTGGCAGCCTTGGGTTTTCAGGTGCTAATGATGCTGCGCCATGACCAGTAAAAATAAACCCAAACCCTAATCCTAACACAAAAGAGAAGCCTAACCCTAACCCTAACGCTAACCCTAACCCTAACCCTAATTCTAAGCGTAACTGTTAGCGTAACCCTATCCTAAAAGTCGAGAGTGGAGAGAGGAGGCGGTGTGGCGGAACAGAGAGAACTAGGCCAGCCCTTTGTGGGCTGGCACCTTTCCTCTTTCGATTCCTTTTCCAAGAGGGATCTTGGTCCGCCTTCAATTCTTGGCTGGAAAATGGCAATTTCTCACCCCACTGGTGCCAAGGAGGGACTGAGCTTTGTGCCAAGAAAAAAGGTGGGAGCCTTGGGCTCTCAGGCGCTAATGATGCTGCGCCATGACCAGTAAAAAGACATGCAAACCCTAATCCTAACACAAAAGAGAAGCCTAACCCTAACCCTAACGCTAACCCTAACCCTAACCCTAATTCTAAGCGTAACTCGAAGCGTGACCCTAACCCAGGAGTCGAGAGTGGAGAGAGGAGGGGGTGTGGCGGAACAGAGAGAAGTAGGCCAGCCCTTTGTGGGCTGGCACCTTTCCTCTTTCGATTCCTTTTCCAAGAGGGATCTTGGTCCGCCTTCAATTCTTGGCTGAAAAATGGCAATTTCCCACCCCACTGGTGCCAAGGAGGGACTGAGCTTTGTGCCAAGAGAAAAGGTGGAAGCCTTGGACTCTCAGGTGCTAATGATGCTGCGCCATGACCAGTAAAAATAAACCCAAACCCTAATCCTAACACAAAAGAGAAGCCTAACCCTAACCCTAACGCTAACCCTAACCCTAACCCTAATTCTAGGCGTAACTCTAAGCGTGACCCTAACCCAGGAGTCGAGAGTGGAGAGAGGAGGGGGTGTGGCGGAACAGAGAGAACTAGGCAAGCCCTTTGTGGGCTGGCACCTTTCCTCTTTCGATTCCTTTTCCAAGAGGGATCTTGGTCCGCCTTCAATTCTTGGCTGAAAAATGGCAATTTCCCACCCCACTGGTGCCAAGGAGGGACTGAGCTTTGTGCCAAGAAAAAAGGTGGCAGCCTTGGGCTCTCAGGCGCTAATGATGCTGCGCCATGACCAGTAAAAAGGCACGCAAACCCTGAGCCTAACACAAAAGAGAAGCCTAACCCTAACCCTAACGCTAACCCTAACCCTAACCCTAATTCTAGGCGTAACTCGAAGCGTGACCCTAACCCAGGAGTCGAGAGTGGAGAGAGGAGGCGGTGTGGCGGAACAGAGAGAAGTAGGCCAGCGCTTTGTGGGCTGGCACCTTTCCTCTTTCGATTCCTTTTCCAAGAGGGATCTTGGTCCGCCTTCAATTCTTGGCTGAAAAATGGCAATTTCCCACCCCACTGGTGCCAAGGAGTGACTGAGCTTTGTGCCAAGAAAAAAGGTGGCAGCCTTGGGTTTTCAGGTGCTAATGATGCTGCGCCATGACCAGTAAAAATAAACCCAAACCCTAATCCTAACACAAAAGAGAAGCCTAACCCTAACCCTAACGCTAACCCTAACCCTAACCCTAATTCTAAGCGTAACTGTAAGCGTAACCCTATCCTAAAAGTCGAGAGTGGAGAGAGGAGGCGGTGTGGCGGAACAGAGAGAACTAGGCCAGCCCTTTGTGGGCTGGCACCTTTCCTCTTTCGATTCCTTTTCCAAGAGGGATCTTGGTCCGCCTTCAATTCTTGGCTGGAAAATGGCAATTTCTCACCCCACTGGTGCCAAGGAGGGACTGAGCTTTGTGCCAAGAAAAAAGGTGGGAGCCTTGGGCTCTCAGGCGCTAATGATGCTGCGCCATGACCAGTAAAAAGACATGCAAACCCTAATCCTAACACAAAAGAGAAGCCTAACCCTAACCCTAACGCTAACCCTAACCCTAACCCTAATTCTAAGCGTAACTCGAAGCGTGACCCTAACCCAGGAGTCGAGAGTGGAGAGAGGAGGGGGTGTGGCGGAACAGAGAGAAGTAGGCCAGCCCTTTGTGGGCTGGCACCTTTCCTCTTTCGATTCCTTTTCCAAGAGGGATCTTGGTCCGCCTTCAATTCTTGGCTGAAAAATGGCAATTTCCCACCCCACTGGTGCCAAGGAGGGACTGAGCTTTGTGCCAAGAAAAAAGGTGGCAGCCTTGGGCTCTCAGGCGCTAATGATGCTGCGCCATGACCAGTAAAAAGGCTCGCAAACCCTGAGCCTAACACAAAAGAGAAGCCTAACCCTAACCCTAACGCTAACCCTAACCCTAACCCTAATTCTAGGCGTAACTAGAAGCGTAACCCTAACCCAGGAGTCGAGAGTGGAGAGAGGAGGCGGTGTGGCAGAACAGAGAGAACTAGGCCAGCCCTCTGTGGACTGGCACCTTTCCTCTTTCGATTCCTTTTCCAAGAGGGATCTTGGTCCGCCTTCAATTCTTGGCTGAAAAATGGCAATTTCCCACCCCACTGGTGCCAAGGAGGGAATGAGCTTTGTGCCAAGAAAAAAGGTGGCAGCCTTGGGCTCTCAGGCGCTAATGATGCTGCGCCATGACCAGTAAAAAGGCACGCAAACCCTGAGCCTAACACAAAAGAGAAGCCTAACCCTAACCCTAACGCTAACCCTAACCCTAACCCTAATTCTAGGCGTAACTCGAAGCGTAACCCTAACCTAAAAGTCGAGAGTGGAGAGAGGAGGGGGTGTGGCGGAACAGAGAGAAGTAGGCCAGCGCTTTGTGGGCTGGCACCTTTCCTCTTTCGATTCCTTTTCCAAGAGGGATCTTGGTCCGCCTTCAATTCTTGGCTGAAAAATGGCAATTTCCCACCCCACTGGTGCCAAGGAGGGACTGAGCTTTGTGCCAAGAAAAAAGGTGGCAGCCTTGGGTTCTCAGGTGCTAATGATGCTGCGCCATGACCAGTTAAAATAAACCCAAACCCTAATCCTAACACAAAAGAGAAGCCTAACCCTAACCCTAACGCTAACCCTAACCCTAACCCTAATTCTAAGCGCAACTCTAAGCGTAACCCTAACCTAAAAGTCGAGAGTGGAGAGAGGAGGCGGTGTGGCGGAACAAAGAGAACTAGGCCAGCCCTTTGTGGGCTGGCACCTTTCCTCTTTCGATTCCTTTTCCAAGAGGGATCTTGGTCCGCCTTCAATTCTTGGCTGAAAAATGGCAATTTCCCACCCCACTGGTGCCAAGGAGGGACTGAGCTTTGTGCCAAGAAAAAAGGTGGCAGCCTTGGGTTCTCAGGCGCTAATGATGCTGCGCCATGACCAGTAAAAAGGCTCGCAAACCCTGAGCCTAACACAAAAGAGAAGCCTAACCCTAACCCTAACGCTAACCCTAACCCTAACCCTAATTCTAAGCGTAACTCTAAGCGTAACGCTAACCTAAAAGTCGAGAGTGGAGAGAGGAGGCGGTGTGGTGGAACAGAGAGAACTAGGCCAGCCCTTTGTGGGCTGGCACCTTTCCTCTTTCAATTCCTTTTCCAAGAGGGATCTTGGTCCGCCTTCAATTCTTGGCTGAAAAATGGCAATTTCCCACCCCACTGGTGCCAAGGAGGGACTGAGCTTTGTGCCAAGAGAAAAGGTGGAAGCCTTGGACTCTCAGGTGCTAATGATGCTGCGCCATGACCAGTAAAAATAAACCCAAACCCTAATCCTAACACAAAAGAGAAGCCTAACCCTAACCCTAACGCTAACCCTAACCCTAACCCTAATTCTAGGCGTAACTCTAAGCGTGACCCTAACCCAGGAGTCGAGAGTGGAGAGAGGAGGGGGTGTGGCGGAACAGAGAGAACTAGGCAAGCCCTTTGTGGACTGGCACCTTTCCTCTTTCGATTCCTTTTCCAAGAGGGATCTTGGTCCGCCTTCAATTCTTGGCTGAAAAATGGCAATTTCCCACCCCACTGGTGCCAAGGAGGGACTGAGCTTTGTGCCAAGAAAAAAGGTGGCAGCCTTGGGCTCTCAGGCGCTAATGATGCTGCGCCATGACCAGTAAAAAGGCACGCAAACCCTGAGCCTAACACAAAAGAGAAGCCTAACCCTAACCCTAACGCTAACCCTAACCCTAACCCTAATTCTAGGCGTAACTCGAAGCGTGACCCTAACCCAGGAGTCGAGAGTGGAGAGAGGAGGCGGTGTGGCGGAACAGAGAGAAGTAGGCCAGCGCTTTGTGGGCTGGCACCTTTCCTCTTTCGATTCCTTTTCCAAGAGGGATCTTGGTCCGCCTTCAATTCTTGGCTGAAAAATGGCAATTTCCCACCCCACTGGTGCCAAGGAGTGACTGAGCTTTGTGCCAAGAAAAAAGGTGGCAGCCTTGGGTTTTCAGGTGCTAATGATGCTGCGCCATGACCAGTAAAAATAAACCCAAACCCTAATCCTAACACAAAAGAGAAGCCTAACCCTAACCCTAACGCTAACCCTAACCCTAACCCTAATTCTAGGCGTAACTAGAAGCGTAACCCTAACCCAGGAGTCGAGAGTGGAGAGAGGAGGCGGTGTGGCGGAACAAAGAGAACTAGGCCAGCCCTTTGTGGGCTGGCACCTTTCCTCTTTCGATTCCTTTTCCAAGAGGGATCTTGGTCCGCCTTCAATTCTTGGCTGAAAAATGGCAATTTCCCACCCCACTGGTGCCAAGGAGGGACTGAGCTTTGTGCCAAGAAAAAAGGTGGCAGCCTTGGGTTCTCAGGTGCTAATGATGCTGCGCCATGACCAGTTAAAATAAACCCAAACCCTAATCCTAACACAAAAGAGAAGCCTAACCCTAACCCTAACGCTAACCCTAACCCTAACCCTAATTCTAAGCGCAACTCTAAGCGTAACCCTAACCTAAAAGTCGAGAGTGGAGAGAGGAGGCGGTGTGGCGGAACAAAGAGAACTAGGCCAGCCCTTTGTGGGCTGGCACCTTTCCTCTTTCGATTCCTTTTCCAAGAGGGATCTTGGTCCGCCTTCAATTCTTGGCTGAAAAATGGCAATTTCCCACCCCACTGGTGCCAAGGAGGGAATGAGCTTTGTGCCAAGAAAAAAGGTGGCAGCCTTGGGCTCTCAGGCGCTAATGATGCTGCGCCATGACCAGTAAAAAGGCACGCAAACCCTGAGCCTAACACAAAAGAGAAGCCTAACCCTAACCCTAACGCTAACCCTAACCCTAACCCTAATTCTAGGCGTAACTCGAAGCGTAACCCTAACCCAGGAGTCGAGAGTGGAGAGAGGAGGCGGTGTGGCGGAACAGAGAGAAGTAGGCCAGCGCTTTGTGGGCTGGCACCTTTCCTCTTTCGATTCCTTTTCCAAGAGGGATCTTGGTCCGCCTTCAATTCTTGGCTGAAAAATGGCAATTTCCCACCCCACTGGTGCCAAGGAGGGACTGAGCTTTGTGCCAAGAAAAAAGGTGGCAGCCTTGGGTTCTCAGGTGCTAATGATGCTGCGCCATGACCAGTTAAAATAAACCCAAACCCTAATCCTAACACAAAAGAGAAGCCTAACCCTAACCCTAACGCTAACCCTAACCCTAACCCTAATTATAAGCGCAACTCTAAGCGTAACCCTAACCTAAAAGTCGAGAGTGGAGAGAGGAGGCGGTGTGGTGGAACAAAGAGAACTAGGCCAGCCCTTTGTGGGCTGGCACCTTTCCTCTTTCGATTCCTTTTCCAAGAGGGATCTTGGTCCGCCTTCAATTCTTGGCTGAAAAATGGCAATTTCCCACCCCACTGGTGCCAAGGAGGGACTGAGCTTTGTGCCAAGAAAAAAGGTGGCAGCCTTGGGCTCTCAAGCGCTAATGATGCTGCGCCATGACCAGTAAAAAGGCTCGCAAACCCTGAGCCTAACACAAAAGAGAAGCCTAAACCTAACCCTAACGCTAACCCTAACCCTAACCCTAATTCTAAGCGTAACTCTAAGCGTGACCCTAACCCAGGAGTCGAGAGTGGAGAGAGGAGGGGGTGTGGCGGAACAGAGAGAACTAGACCAGCCCTTTGTGGGCTGGCACCTTTCCTCTTTTGATTCCTTTTTCAAGAGGGATCTTGGTCCGCCTTCAATTCTTGGCTGAAAAATGGCAATTTCCCTCCCACTGGTGCCAAGGAGGGACTGAGCTTTGTGCCAAGAAAAAAGGTGGCAGCCTTGGGCTCTCAGGCGCTAATGATGCTGTACCATGACCAGTAAAAAGACACGCAAACCCTAATCCTAACACAAAAGAGAAGCCTAACCCTAACCCTAACGCTAACCCTAACCCTAATTCTAAGCGTAACTGTAAGCGTAACCATAACCCAGGAGTCGAGAGTGGTGAGAGGAGGGGGTGTGGCGGAACAAAGAGAACTAGGCTAGCCCTTTGTGGGCTGGCACCTTTCCTCTTTCGATTCCTTTTCCAAGAGGGATCTTGGTCCGCCTTCAATTCTTGGCTGAAAAATGGCAATTTCCCACCCCACTTGTGCCAAGGAGGGACTGAGCTTTGTGCCAAGAAAAAAGGTGGCAGCCTTGGGCTCTCAGGCGCTAATGATGCTGCGCCATGACCAGTAAAAAGGCACGCAAACCCTCAGCCTAACACAAAAGAGAAGCCTAACCCTAACCCTAACGCTAACCCTAACCCTAACCCTAATTCTAGGCGTAACTCGAAGCGTAACCCTAACCCAGGAGTCGAGAGTGGAGAGAGGAGGCGGTGTGGCAGAACAGAGAGAACTAGGCCAGCCCTTTGTGGACTGGCACCTTTCCTCTTTCGATTCCTTTTCCAAGAGGGATCTTGGTCCGCCTTCAATTCTTGGCTGAAAAATGGCAATTTCCCACCCCACTGGTGCCAAGGAGGGAATGAGCTTTGTGCCAAGAAAAAAGGTGGCAGCCTTGGGCTCTCAGGCGCTAATGATGCTGCGCCATGACCAGTAAAAAGGCACGCAAACCCTGAGCCTAACACAAAAGAGAAGCCTAACCCTAACCCTAACGCTAACCCTAACCCTAACCCTAATTCTAGGCGTAACTCGAAGCGTAACCCTAACCCAGGAGTCGAGAGTGGAGAGAGGAGGCGGTGTGGCGGAACAGAGAGAAGTAGGCCAGCGCTTTGTGGGCTGGCACCTTTCCTCTTTCGATTCCTTTTCCAAGAGGGATCTTGGTCCGCCTTCAATTCTTGGCTGAAAAATGGCAATTTCCCATCCCCCTGGTGCCAAGGAGGGACTGAGCTTTGTGCCAAGAAAAAAGGTGGCAGCCTTGGGTTCTCAGGCGCTAATGATGCTGCGCCATGACAAGTTAAAATAAACCCAAACCCTGAGCCTAACACAAAAGAGAAGCCTAACCCTAACCCTAACGCTAACCCTAACCCTAACCCTAATTCTAAGCGTAACTCTAAGCGTAACCCTAACCCAGGAGTCGAGAGTGGAGAGAGGGAGGGGGTGTGGCGGAACAAAGAGAACTAGGCTAGCCCTTTGTGGGCTGGCACCTTTCCTCTTTCGATTCCTTTTTCAAGAGAGATCTTGGTCCGCCTTCAATTCTTGGCTGAAAAATGGCAATTTCCCACCCCACTGGTGCCAAGGAGGGACTGAGCTTTGTGCCAAGAAAAAAGGTGGCAGCCTTGGGTTCTCAGGCGCTAATGATGCTGCGCCATGACCAGTAAAAAGGCACGCAAACCCTGAGCCTAACACAAAAGAGAAGCCTAACGCTAACCCTTACGCTAACCCTAACCCTAACCCTAATTCTAAGCGTAATTCTAAGCGTGACCCTAACCCAGGTGTCGAGAGTGGAGAGAGGAGGGGGTGTGGCGGAACAGAGAGAACTAGGCCAGCCCTTTGTGGACTGGCACCTTTCCTCTTTCGATTCCTTTTCCAAGAGGGATCTTGGTCCGCCTTCAATTCTTGGCTGAAAAATGGCAATTTCCCACCCCACTGGTGCCAAGGAGGGACTGAGCTTTGTGCCAAGAAAAAAGGTGGCAGCCTTGGGCTCTCAGGCGCTAATGATGCTGTACCATGACCAGTAAAAAGACACGCAAACCCTAATCCTAACACAAAAGAGAAGCCTAACCCTAACCCTAACGCTAACCCTAACCCTAACCCTAATTCTAAGCGTAACTGTAAGCGTAACCATACCCCAGGAGTCGAGAGTGGAGAGAGGAGGGGGTGTGGCGGAACAAAGAGAACTAGGCTAGCCCTTTGTGGGCTGGCACCCTTCCTCTTTCGATTCCTTTTCCAAGAGGGATCTTGGTCCGCCTTCAATTCTTGGCTGAAAAATGGCAATTTCCCACCCCACTGGTGCCAAGGAGGGACTGAGCTTTGTGCCAAGGGAAAAGGTGGAAGCCTTGGACTCTCAGGTGCTAATGATGCTGCGCCATGACCAGTAAAAATAAACCTAAACCCTAATCCTAACACAAAAGAGAAGCCTAACCCTAACCCTAACGCTAACCCTAACCCTAACCCTAATTCTAGGCGTAACTCGAAGCGTGACCCTAACCCAGGAGTCGAGAGTGGAGAGAGGAGGGGGTGTGGCGGAACAGAGAGAAGTAGGCCAGCGCTTTGTGGGCTGGCACCTTTCCTCTTTCGATTCCTTTTCCAAGAGGGATCTTGGTCCGCCTTCAATTCTTGGCTGAAAAATGGCAATTTCCCACCCCACTGGTGCCAAGGAGGGACTGAGCTTTGTGCCAAGAGAAAAGGTGGAAGCCTTGGACTCTCAGGTGCTAATGATGCTGCGCCATGACCAGTAAAAATAAACCCAAACCCTAATCCTAACACAAAAGAGAAGCCTAACCCTAACCCTAACGCTAACCCTAACCCTAACCCTAATTCTAGACGTAACTCGAAGCGTGACCCTAACCCAGGAGTCGAGAGTGGAGAGAGGAGGGGGTGTGGCGGAACAGAGAGAACTAGGCCAGCCCTTTGTGGGCTGGCACCTTTCCTCTTTCGATTCCTTTTCCAAGAGGGATCTTCGTCCGTTTTCAATTCTTGGCTGAAAAATGGCAATTTCCCACCCCACTGGTGCCAAGGAGGGACTGAGCTTTGTGCCAAGAAAAAAGGTGGCAGCCTTGGGTTCTCAGGTGCTAATGATGCTGCGCCGTGACCAGTAAAATAAACCCAAACCCTAATCCTAACACAAAAGAGAAGCCTAACCCTAACCCTAACGCTAACCCTAACCCTAACCCTAATTCTAAGCGCAACTCTAAGCGTAACCCTAACCTAAAAGTCGAGAGTGGAGAGAGGAGGCGGTGTGGCGGAACAGAGAGAACTAGGCCAGCCCTTTGTGGGCTGGCACCCTTCCTCTTTCGATTCCTTTTCCAAGAGGGATCTTGGTCCGCCTTCAATTCTTGGCTGAAAAATGGCAATTTCCCACCCCACTGGTGCCAAGGAGGGACTGAGCTTTGTGCCAAGAGAAAAGGTGGCAGCCTTGGACTCTCAGGTGCTAATGATGCTGCGCCATGACCAGTAAAAATAAACCCAAACCCTAATCCTAACACAAAAGAGAAGCCTAACCCTAACCCTAACGCTAACCCTAACCCTAACCCTAATTCTAGGCGTAACTCGAAGCGTGACCCTAACCCAGGAGTCGAGAGTGGAGAGAGGAGGGGGTGTGGCGGAACAGAGAGAACTAGGCAAGCCCTTTGAGGGCTGGCACCTTTCCTCTTTCGATTCCTTTTCCAAGAGGGATCTTGGTCCGCCTTCAATTCTTGGCTGAAAAATGGCAATTTCCCACCCCACTGGTGCCAAGGAGGGACTGAGCTTTGTGCCAAGAGAAAAGGTGGAAGCCTTGGACTCTCAGGTGCTAATGATGCTGCGCCATGACCAGTAAAAATAAACCCAAACCCTAATCCTAACACAAAAGAGAAGCCTAACCCTAACCCTAACGCTAACCCTAACCCTAACCCTAATTCTAGGCGTAACTCTAAGCGTGACCCTAACCCAGGAGTCGAGAGTGGAGAGAGGAGGGGGTGTGGCGGAACAGAGAGAAGTAGGCCAGCGCTTTGTGGGCTGGCACCTTTCCTCTTTCGATGCCTTTTCCAAGAGGGATCTTGGTCCGCCTTCAATTCTTGGCTGAAAAATGGCAATTTCCCACCCCACTGGTGCCAAGAAAAACGTGGCAGCCTTGGGCTCTCAGGCGCTAATGATGCTGTACCATGACCAGTAAAAAGACACGCAAACACTAATCCTAACACAAAAGAGAAGCCTAACCCTAACCCTAACCCTAACCCTAATTCTAAGCGTAACTGTAAGCGTAACCCTAACCCAGGAGTCGAGAGTGGAGAGAGGAGGGGGTGTGGCGGAACAAAGAGAACTAGGCCAGCCCTTTGTGGGCTGGCACCTTTCCTCTTTCGATTCCTTTTCCAAGAGGGATCTTGGTCCGCCTACAATTCTTGGCTGAAAAATGGCAATTTCCCACCCCACTGGTGCCAAGGAGGGACTGAGCTTTGTGCCAAGAAAAAAGGTGGCAGACTTGGGTTCTCAGGCGCTAATGATGCTGCGCCATGACCAGTAAAAAGGCTCGCAAACCCTGAGCCTAACACAAAAGAGAAGCCTAACCCTAACCCTAACGCTAACCCTAACCCTAACCCTAATTCTAGGCGTAACTCTAAGCGTAACCCTAACCCAGGAGTCGAGAGTGGAGAGAGGAGGCGGTGTGGCGGAACAGAGAGAACTAGGCCAGCCCTTTGTGGGCTGGCACCTTTCCTCTTTCGATTCCTTTTCCAAGAGGGATCTTGGTCCGCATCAATTCTTGGCTGAAAAATGGCAATTTCCCACCCCACTGATGCCAAGGAGGGACTGAGCTTTGTGCCAAGAAAAAAGGTGGCAGCCTTGGGCTCTCAGGCGCTAATGATGCTGCGCCATGACCAGTAAAAAGGCACGCAAACCCTGAGCCTAACACAAAAGAGAAGCCTAACCCTAACCCTAATGCTAACCCTAACCCTAACCCTAATTCTAAGCGTAACTCTAAGCGTAACCCTAACCCAAAAGTTGAGAGTGGAGAGAGGAGGCGGTGTGGCGGAACAGAGAGAACTAGGCCAGCCCTTTGTGGGCTGGCACCTTTCCTCTTTCGATTCCTTTTCCAAGAGGGATCTTGGTCCGCCTTCAATTCTTGGCTGAAAAATGGCAATTTCCCACCGCACTGGTGCCAAGGAGGGACTGAGCTTTGTGCCAAGACAAAAGGTGGCAGCCTTGGGCTCTCAGGCGCTAATGATGCTGCGCCATGACCAGTAAAAAGGCTCGCAAACCCTGAGCCTAACACAAAAGAGAAGCCTAACCCTAACCCTAACGCTAACCCTAAGCATATCCCTTATTCTAGGCGTAACTCGAAGTGTAACCCTAACCCAGGATTCGAGAGGTGAGACAGGAGGGGGTGTGGCGGAACAAAGAGAAGTAGGCCAGCCCTTTGTGGGCTGGCACCCTTCCTCTTTCGATTCCTTTTCCAAGAGGGATCTTGGTCCGCCTTCAATTCTTGGCTGAAAAATGGCAATTTCCCACCCCACTGGTGCCAAGGAGGGACTGAGCTTTGTGCCAAGAAAAAAGGTGGAAGCCTTGGACTCTCAGGTGCTAATGATGCTGCGCCATGACCAGTAAAAATAAACCCAAACCCTAATCGTAACACAAAAGAGAAGCCTAACCCTAACCCTAACGCTAACCCTAACCCTAACCCTAATTCTAGGCGTAACTCGAAGCGTAACCCTAACCTAAAAGTCGAGAGTGGAGAGAGGAAGCGGTGTGGCGGAACAGAGAGAACTAGGCCAGCCCTTTGTGGGCTGGCACCTTTCCTCTTTCGATTCCTTTTCCAAGAGGGATCTTGGTCCGCCTTCAATTCTTGGCTGAAAAATGGCAATTTCCCACCCCACTGGTGCCAAGGAGGGACTGAGCTTTGTGCCAAGAAAAAAGGTGGCAGCCTTGGGTTCTCAGGCGCTAATGATGCTGCGCCATGACCAGTAAAAAGGCTCGCAAACCCTGAGCCTAACACAAAAGAGAAACCTAAACCTAACCCTAACGCTAACCCTAACCCTAACCCTAATTCTAAGCGTAACTCTAAGCGTGACCCTATCCCAGGAGTCGAGAGTGGAGAGAGGAGGGGGTGTGGCGGAACAGAGAGAACTAGGCCAGCCCTTTGTGGGCTGGCACCTTTCCTCTTTTGATTCCTTTTTCAAGAGGGATCTTGGTCCGCCTTCAATTCTTGGCTGAAAAATGGCAATTTCCCTCCCACTGGTGCCAAGGAGGGACTGAGCTTTGTGCCAAGAAAAAAGGTGGAAGCCTTGGACTCTCAGGTGCTAATGATGCTGCGCCATGACCAGTAAAAATAAACCCAAACCCTAATCCTAACACAAAAGAGAAGCCTAACCCTAACCCTAACGCTAACCCTAACCCTAACCCTAATTCTAGGCGTAACTCTAAGCGTGACCCTAACCCAGGAGTCGAGAGTGGAGAGAGGAGGGGGTGTGGCGGAACAGAGAGAAGTAGGCCAGCGCTTTGTGGGCTGGCACCTTTCCTCTTTCGATGCCTTTTCCAAGAGGGATCTTGGTCCGCCTTCAATTCTTGGCTGAAAAATGGCAATTTCCCACCCCACTGGTGCCAAGAAAAACGTGGCAGCCTTGGGCTCTCAGGCGCTAATGATGCTGTACCATGACCAGTAAAAAGACACGCAAACACTAATCCTAACACAAAAGAGAAGCCTAACCCTAACCCTAACCCTAACCCTAATTCTAAGCGTAACTGTAAGCGTAACCCTAACCCAGGAGTCGAGAGTGGAGAGAGGAGGGGGTGTGGCGGAACAAAGAGAACTAGGCCAGCCCTTTGTGGGCTGGCACCTTTCCTCTTTCGATTCCTTTTCCAAGAGGGATCTTGGTCCGCCTACAATTCTTGGCTGAAAAATGGCAATTTCCCACCCCACTGGTGCCAAGGAGGGACTGAGCTTTGTGCCAAGAAAAAAGGTGGCAGACTTGGGTTCTCAGGCGCTAATGATGCTGCGCCATGACCAGTAAAAAGGCTCGCAAACCCTGAGCCTAACACAAAAGAGAAGCCTAACCCTAACCCTAACGCTAACCCTAACCCTAACCCTAATTCTAGGCGTAACTCTAAGCGTAACCCTAACCCAGGAGTCGAGAGTGGAGAGAGGAGGCGGTGTGGCGGAACAGAGAGAACTAGGCCAGCCCTTTGTGGGCTGGCACCTTTCCTCTTTCGATTCCTTTTCCAAGAGGGATCTTGGTCCGCATCAATTCTTGGCTGAAAAATGGCAATTTCCCACCCCACTGATGCCAAGGAGGGACTGAGCTTTGTGCCAAGAAAAAAGGTGGCAGCCTTGGGCTCTCAGGCGCTAATGATGCTGCGCCATGACCAGTAAAAAGGCACGCAAACCCTGAGCCTAACACAAAAGAGAAGCCTAACCCTAACCCTAATGCTAACCCTAACCCTAACCCTAATTCTAAGCGTAACTCTAAGCGTAACCCTAACCCAAAAGTTGAGAGTGGAGAGAGGAGGCGGTGTGGCGGAACAGAGAGAACTAGGCCAGCCCTTTGTGGGCTGGCACCTTTCCTCTTTCGATTCCTTTTCCAAGAGGGATCTTGGTCCGCCTTCAATTCTTGGCTGAAAAATGGCAATTTCCCACCGCACTGGTGCCAAGGAGGGACTGAGCTTTGTGCCAAGACAAAAGGTGGCAGCCTTGGGCTCTCAGGCGCTAATGATGCTGCGCCATGACCAGTAAAAAGGCTCGCAAACCCTGAGCCTAACACAAAAGAGAAGCCTAACCCTAACCCTAACGCTAACCCTAAGCATATCCCTTATTCTAGGCGTAACTCGAAGTGTAACCCTAACCCAGGATTCGAGAGGTGAGACAGGAGGGGGTGTGGCGGAACAAAGAGAAGTAGGCCAGCCCTTTGTGGGCTGGCACCCTTCCTCTTTCGATTCCTTTTCCAAGAGGGATCTTGGTCCGCCTTCAATTCTTGGCTGAAAAATGGCAATTTCCCACCCCACTGGTGCCAAGGAGGGACTGAGCTTTGTGCCAAGAAAAAAGGTGGAAGCCTTGGACTCTCAGGTGCTAATGATGCTGCGCCATGACCAGTAAAAATAAACCCAAACCCTAATCGTAACACAAAAGAGAAGCCTAACCCTAACCCTAACGCTAACCCTAACCCTAACCCTAATTCTAGGCGTAACTCGAAGCGTAACCCTAACCTAAAAGTCGAGAGTGGAGAGAGGAAGCGGTGTGGCGGAACAGAGAGAACTAGGCCAGCCCTTTGTGGGCTGGCACCTTTCCTCTTTCGATTCCTTTTCCAAGAGGGATCTTGGTCCGCCTTCAATTCTTGGCTGAAAAATGGCAATTTCCCACCCCACTGGTGCCAAGGAGGGACTGAGCTTTGTGCCAAGAAAAAAGGTGGCAGCCTTGGGTTCTCAGGCGCTAATGATGCTGCGCCATGACCAGTAAAAAGGCTCGCAAACCCTGAGCCTAACACAAAAGAGAAACCTAAACCTAACCCTAACGCTAACCCTAACCCTAACCCTAATTCTAAGCGTAACTCTAAGCGTGACCCTATCCCAGGAGTCGAGAGTGGAGAGAGGAGGGGGTGTGGCGGAACAGAGAGAACTAGGCCAGCCCTTTGTGGGCTGGCACCTTTCCTCTTTTGATTCCTTTTTCAAGAGGGATCTTGGTCCGCCTTCAATTCTTGGCTGAAAAATGGCAATTTCCCTCCCACTGGTGCCAAGGAGGGACTGAGCTTTGTGCCAAGAAAAAAGGTGGCAGCCTTGGGCTCTCAGGCGCTAATGATGCTGCGCCATGACCAGTAAAAAGGCACGCAAACCCTGAGCCTAACACAAAAGAGAAGCCTAACCCTAACCCTAACGCTAACCCTAACCCTAACCCTAATTCTAGGCGTAACTCGAAGCGTAACCCTAACCCAGGAGTCGAGAGTGGAGAGAGGAGGCGGTGTGGCAGAACAGAGAGAACTAGGCCAGCCCTTTGTGGGCTGGCACCTTTCCTCTTTCGATTCCTTTTCCAAGAGGGATCTTGGTCCGCCTTCAATTCTTGGCTGAAAAATGGCAATTTCCCACCGCACTGGTGCCAAGGAGGGACTGAGCTTTGTGCCAAGAAAAAAGGTGGCAGCCTTGGGCTCTCAGGCGCTAATGATGCTGCGCCATGACCAGTAAAAATAAACCCAAACCCTAATCCTAACACAAAAGAGAAGCCTAACCCTAACCCTAACGCTAACCCTAACCCTAACCCTAATTCTAGGCGTAACTCGAAGCGTGACCCTAACCCAGGAGTCGAGAGTGGAGAGAGGAGGGGGTGTGGCGGAACAGAGAGAACTAGGCAAGCCCTTTGTGGGCTGGCACCTTTCCTCTTTCGATTCCTTTTCCAAGAGGGATCTTGGTCCGCCTTCAATTCTTGGCTGAAAAATGGCAATTTCCCACCCCACTGGTGCCAAGGAGGGAATGAGATTTGTGCCAAGAAAAAAGGTGGCAGCCTTGGGCTCTCAGGCGCTAATGATGCTGCGCCATGACCAGTAAAAAGGCACGCAAACCCTCAGCCTAACACAAAAGAGAAGCCTAACCCTAACTCTAACGCTAACCCTAACCCTAACCCTAATTCTAGGCGTAACTCGAAGCGTAACCCTAACCCAGGAGTCGAGAGTGGAGAGAGGAGGCGGTGTGGCGGAACAGAGAGAACTAGGCCAGCGCTTTGTGGGCTGGCACCTTTCCTCTTTCGATTCCTTTTCCAAGAGGGATCTTGGTCCGCCTTCAATTCTTGGCTGAAAAATGGCAATTTCCCACCCCACTGGTGCCAAGGAGGGACTGAGCTTTGTGCCAAGAAAAAAGGTGGCAGCCTTGGGCTCTCAGGCGCTAATGATGCTGCGCCATGACCAGTAAAAAGGCACGCAAACCCTGAGCCTAACACAAAAGAGAAGCCTAACCCTAACCCTAACGCTAACCCTAACCCTAACCCTAATTCTAGGCGTAACTCGAAGCGTAACCCTAACCCAGGAGTTGAGAGTGGAGAGAGGAGGCGGTGTGGCAGAACAGAGAGAACTAGGCCAGCCCTTTGTGGGCTGGCACCTTTCCTCTTTCGATTCCTTTTCCAAGAGGGATCTTGGTCCGCCTTCAATTCTTGGCTGAAAAATGGCAATTTCCCACTCCACTGGTGCTGAGGAGGGACTGAGCTTTGTGCCAAGAAAAAAGGTGGCAGCCTTGGGCTCTCAGGCGCTAATGATGCTGCGCCATGACCAGTAAAAAGGCACGCAAACCCTGAGCCTAACACAAAAGAGAAGCCTAACCCTAACCCTAACGCTAACCCTAACCCTAACCCTAATTCTAAGCGTAACTCTAAGCGTAACCCTAACCCAAAAGTCGAGAGTGGAGAGAGGAGGCGGTGTGGCGGAACAGAGAGAACTAGTCCAGCCCTTTGTGGGCTGGCACCTTTCCTCTTTTGATTCCTTTTTCAAGAGGGATCTTGGTCCGCCTTCAATTCTTGGCTGAAAAATGGCAATTTCCCTCCCACTGGTGCCAAGGAGGGACTGAGCTTTGTGCCAAGAAAAAAGGTGGCAGCCTTGGGCTCTCAGGCGCTAATGATGCTGCGCCATGACCAGTAAAAAGACACGCAAACCCTAATCCTAACACAAAAGAGAAGCCTAACCCTAACGCTAACCCTAACCCTAACCCTAATTCTAAGCGTAACTCTAAGCGTAACCCTAACCTAAAAGTCGAGAGTGGAGAGAGGAGGCGGTGTGGCGGAACAGAGAGAAGTAGGCCAGCGCTTTGTGGGCTGGCACCTTTCCTCTTTCGATTCCTTTTCCAAGAGGGATCTTGGTCCGCCTTCAATTCTTGGCTGAAAAATGGCAATTTCCCTCCCAGTGGTGCAAAGGAGGGACTGAGCTTTGTGCCAAGAAAAAAGGTGGCAGCCTTGGGTTCTCAGGTGCTAATGATGCTGCGCCATGACCAGTTAAAATAAACCCAAACCCTAATCCTAACACAAAAGAGAAGCCTAACCCTAACCCTAACGCTAACCCTAACCCTAACCCTAATTCTAAGCGCAACTCTAAGCGTAACCCTAACCTAAAAGTCGAGAGTGGAGAGAGGAGGCGGTGTGGCGGAACAGAGAGAACTAGGCCAGCCCTTTGTGGGCTGGCACCTTTCCTCTTTCGATTCCTTTTCCAAGAGGGATCTTGGTCCGCCTTCAATTCTTGGCTGAAAAATGGCAATTTCCCACCCCACTGGTGCCAAGGAGGGACTGAGCTTTGTGCCAAGAAAAAAGGTGGCAGCCTTGGGCTCTCAGGCGCTAATGATGCTGCGCCATGACCAGTAAAAAGGCACGCAAACCCTGAGCCTAACACAAAAGAGAAGCCTAACCCTAACCCTAACGCTAACCCTAACCCTAACCCTAATTCTAGGCGTAACTCGAAGCGTAACCCTAACCCAGGAGTCGAGAGTGGAGAGAGGAGGCGGTGTGGCAGAACAGAGAGAACTAGGCCAGCCCTTTGTGGGCTGGCACCTTTCCTCTTTCGATTCCTTTTCCAAGAGGGATCTTGGTCCGCCTTCAATTCTTGGCTGAAAAATGGCAATTTCCCACTCCACTGGTGCCAAGGAGGGACTGAGCTTTGTGCCAAGAAAAAAGGTGGCAGCCTTGGGCTCTCAGGCGCTAATGATGCTGCGCCATGACCAGTAAAAAGGCACGCAAACCCTGAGCCTAACACAAAAGAGAAGCCTAACCCTAACTCTAACGCTAACCCTAACCCTAACCCTAATTCTAGGCGTAACTCGAAGCGTAACCCTAACCCAGGAGTCGAGAGTGGAGAGAGGAGGCGGTGTGGCGGAACAGAGAGAACTAGGCCAGCGCTTTGTGGGCTGGCACCTTTCCTCTTTCGATTCCTTTTCCAAGAGGGATCTTGGTCCGCCTTCAATTCTTGGCTGAAAAATGGCAATTTCCCACCCCACTGGTGCCAAGGAGGGACTGAGCTTTGTGCCAAGAAAAAAGGTGGCAGCCTTGGGCTCTCAGGCGCTAATGATGCTGCGCCATGACCAGTAAAAAGGCACGCAAACCCTGAGCCTAACACAAAAGAGAAGCCTAACCCTAACCCTAACGCTAACCCTAACCCTAACCCTAATTCTAGGCGTAACTCGAAGCGTAACCCTAACCCAGGAGTTGAGAGTGGAGAGAGGAGGCGGTGTGGCAGAACAGAGAGAACTAGGCCAGCCCTTTGTGGGCTGGCACCTTTCCTCTTTCGATTCCTTTTCCAAGAGGGATCTTGGTCCGCCTTCAATTCTTGGCTGAAAAATGGCAATTTCCCACTCCACTGGTGCTGAGGAGGGACTGAGCTTTGTGCCAAGAAAAAAGGTGGCAGCCTTGGGCTCTCAGGCGCTAATGATGCTGCGCCATGACCAGTAAAAAGGCACGCAAACCCTGAGCCTAACACAAAAGAGAAGCCTAACCCTAACCCTAACGCTAACCCTAACCCTAACCCTAATTCTAAGCGTAACTCTAAGCGTAACCCTAACCCAAAAGTCGAGAGTGGAGAGAGGAGGCGGTGTGGCGGAACAGAGAGAACTAGTCCAGCCCTTTGTGGGCTGGCACCTTTCCTCTTTTGATTCCTTTTTCAAGAGGGATCTTGGTCCGCCTTCAATTCTTGGCTGAAAAATGGCAATTTCCCTCCCACTGGTGCCAAGGAGGGACTGAGCTTTGTGCCAAGAAAAAAGGTGGCAGCCTTGGGCTCTCAGGCGCTAATGATGCTGCGCCATGACCAGTAAAAAGACACGCAAACCCTAATCCTAACACAAAAGAGAAGCCTAACCCTAACCCTAACGCTAACCCTAACCCTAACCCTAATTCTAAGCGTAACTGTAAGCGTAACCCTAACCCAGGAGTCGAGAGTGGAGAGAGGAGGGGGTGTGGCGGAACAAAGAGAACTAGGCTAGCCCTTTGTGGGCTGGCACCTTTCCTCTTTCGATTCCTTTTCCAAGAGGGATCTTGGTCCGCCTTCAATTCTTGGCTGAAAAATGGCAATTTCCCACCCCACTGGTGCCAAGGAGGGACTGAGCTTTGTGCCAAGAAAAAAGGTGGCAGCCTCGGGCTCTCAGGCGCTAATGATGCTGCGCCATGACCAGTAAAAGGCACGCAAACCCTCAGCCTAACACAAAAGAGAAGCCTAACCCTAAACCTAACGCTAACCCTAACCCTAACCCTAATTCTAGGCGTAACTCGAAGCGTAACCCTAACCCAGGAGTCGAGAGTGGAGAGAGGAGGCGGTGTGGCAGAACAGAGAGAACTAGGCCAGCCCTTTGTGGACTGGCACCTTTCCTCTTTCGATTCCTTTTCCAAGAGGGATCTTGGTCCGCCTTCAATTCTTGGCTGAAAAATGGCAATTTCCCACCCCACTGGTGCCAAGGAGGGAATGAGCTTTGTGCCAAGAAAAAAGGTGGCAGCCTTGGGCTCTCAAGCGCTAATGATGCTGCGCCATGACCAGTAAAAAGGCACGCAAACCCTGAGCCTAACACAAAAGAGAAGCCTAACCCTAACCCTAATGCTAACCCTAACCCTAACCCTAATTCTAAGCGTAACTCTAAGCGTAACCCTAACCCAAAAGTCGAGAGTGGAGAGAGGAGGCGGTGTGGCGGAACAGAGAGAACTAGGCCAGCCCTTTGTGGGCTGGCACCTTTCCTCTTTCGATTCCTTTTCCAAGAGGGATCTTGGTCCGCCTTCAATTCTTGGCTGAAAAATGGCAATTTCCCACCCCACTGGTGCCAAGGAGGGACTGAGCTTTGTGCCAAGAAAAAAGGTGGCAGCCTTGGGTTCTCAGGCGCTAATGATGCTGCGCCATGACCAGTTAAAATAAACCCAAACCCTAATCCTAACACAAAAGAGAAGCCTAACCCTAACGCTAACCCTAACCCTAACCCTAATTCTAAGCGTAACTCTAAGCGTAACCCTAACCTAAAAGTCGAGAGTGGAGAGAGGAGGCGGTGTGGCGGAACAGAGAGAAGTAGGCCAGCGCTTTGTGGGCTGGCACCTTTCCTCTTTCGATTCCTTTTCCAAGAGGGATCTTGGTCCGCCTTCAATTCTTGGCTGAAAAATGGCAATTTCCCTCCCAGTGGTGCAAAGGAGGGACTGAGCTTTGTGCCAAGAAAAAAGGTGGCAGCCTTGGGTTCTCAGGTGCTAATGATGCTGCGCCATGACCAGTTAAAATAAACCCAAACCCTAATCCTAACACAAAAGAGAAGCCTAACCCTAACCCTAACGCTAACCCTAACCCTAACCCTAATTCTAAGCGCAACTCTAAGCGTAACCCTAACCTAAAAGTCGAGAGTGGAGAGAGGAGGCGGTGTGGCGGAACAGAGAGAACTAGGCCAGCCCTTTGTGGGCTGGCACCTTTCCTCTTTCGATTCCTTTTCCAAGAGGGATCTTGGTCCGCCTTCAATTCTTGGCTGAAAAATGGCAATTTCCCACCCCACTGGTGCCAAGGAGGGACTGAGCTTTGTGCCAAGAAAAAAGGTGGCAGCCTTGGGCTCTCAGGCGCTAATGATGCTGCGCCATGACCAGTAAAAAGGCACGCAAACCCTGAGCCTAACACAAAAGAGAAGCCTAACCCTAACCCTAACGCTAACCCTAACCCTAACCCTAATTCTAGGCGTAACTCGAAGCGTAACCCTAACCCAGGAGTCGAGAGTGGAGAGAGGAGGCGGTGTGGCAGAACAGAGAGAACTAGGCCAGCCCTTTGTGGGCTGGCACCTTTCCTCTTTCGATTCCTTTTCCAAGAGGGATCTTGGTCCGCCTTCAATTCTTGGCTGAAAAATGGCAATTTCCCACTCCACTGGTGCCAAGGAGGGACTGAGCTTTGTGCCAAGAAAAAAGGTGGCAGCCTTGGGCTCTCAGGCGCTAATGATGCTGCGCCATGACCAGTAAAAAGGCACGCAAACCCTGAGCCTAACACAAAAGAGAAGCCTAACCCTAACCCTAAAGCTAACCCTAACCCTAACCCTAATTCTAAGCGTAACTCTAAGCGTAACCCTAACCCAAAAGTCGAGAGTGGAGAGAGGAGGCGGTGTGGCGGAACAGAGAGAACTAGGCCAGCCCTTTGTGGGCTGGCACCTTTCCTCTTTCGATTCCTTTTCCAAGAGGGATCTTGGTCCGCCTTCAATTCTTGGCTGAAAAATGGCAATTTCCCACCCCACTGGTGCCAAGGAGGGACTGAGCTTTGTGCCAAGAAAAAAGGTGGCAGCCTTGGGTTCTCAGGCGCTAATGATGCTGCGCCATGACCAGTTAAAATAAACCCAAACCCTAATCCTAACACAAAAGAGAAGCCTAACCCTAACCCTAACGCTAACCCTAACCCTAACCCTAATTCTAAGCGTAACTCTAAGCGTAACCCTAACCTAAAAGTCGAGAGTGGAGAGAGGAGGCGGTGTGGCGGAACAGAGAGAACTAGGCCAGCCCTTTGTGGGCTGGCACCTTTCCTCTTTCGATTCCTTTTCCAAGAGGGATCTTGGTCCGCCTTCAATTCTTGGCTGAAAAATGGCAATTTCTCACCCCACTGGTGCCAAGGAGGGACTGAGCTTTGTGCCAAGAAAAAATGTGGCAGCCTTGGGCTCTCAGGCGCTAATGATGCTGCGCCATGACCAGTAAAAAGACATGCAAACCCTAAGCCTAACACAAAAGAGAAGCCTAACCCTAACCCTAACGCTAACCCTAACCCTAACCCTAATTCTAAGCGTAACTCGAAGCATGACCCTAACCCAGGAGTCGAGAGTGGAGAGAGGAGGGGGTGTGGCGGAACAGAGAGAACTAGGCCAGCCCTTTGTGGGCTGGCACCTTTCCTCTTTCGATTCCTTTTCCAAGAGGGATCTTGGTCCGCCTTCAATTCTTGGCTGAAAAATTGCAATTTCCCACCCCACTGGTGCCAAGGAGGGACTGAGCTTTGTGCCAAGAAAAAAGGTGGCAGCCTTGGGTTCTCAGGTGCTAATGATGCTGCGCCATGACCAGTAAAATAAACCCAAACCCTAATCCTAACACAAAAGAGAAGCCTAACCCTAACCCTAACGCTAACCCTAACCCTAACCCTAATTCTAAGCGCAACTCTAAGCGTAACCCTAACCTAAAAGTCGAGAGTGGAGAGAGGAGGCGGTGTGGCGGAACAGAGAGAACTAGGCCAGCCCTTTGTGGGCTGGCACCTTTCCTCTTTCGATTCCTTTTCCAAGAGGGATCTTGGTCCGCCTTCAATTCTTGGCTGAAAAATGGCAATTTCCCACCCCACTGGTGCCAAGGAGGGACTGAGCTTTGTGCCAAGAAAAAAGGTGGCAGCCTTGGGTTCTCAGGCGCTAATGATGCTGCGCCATGACCAGTAAAAAGGCTCGCAAACCCTGAGCCTAACACAAAAGAGAAGCCTAAACCTAACCCTAACGCTAACCCTAACCCTAACCCTAATTCTAAGCGTAACTCTAAGCGTGACCCTAACCCAGGAGTCGAGAGTGGAGAGAGGAGGGGGTGTGGCGGAACAGAGAGAACTAGGCCAGCCCTTTGTGGCCTGGCACCTTTCCTCTTTTGATTCCTTTTTCAAGAGGGATCTTGGTCCGCCTTCAATTCTTGGCTGAAAAATGGCAATTTCCCACCCCACTGGTGCCAAGGAGGGACTGAGCTTTGTGCCAAGAAAAAAGGTGGCAGCCTTGGGCTCTCAGGCGCTAATGATGCTGCGCCATGACCAGTAAAAAGACACGCAAACCCTAATCCTAACACAAAAGAGAAGCCTAACCCTAACCCTAACGCTAACCCTAACCCTAACCCTAATTCTAGGCGTAACTCGAAGCGTAACCCTAACCCAGGAGTCGAGAGTGGAGAGAGGAGGCGGTGTGGCAGAACAGAGAGAACTAGGCCAGCGCTTTGTGGACTGGCACCTTTCCTCTTTCGATTCCTTTTCCAAGAGGGATCTTGGTCCGCCTTCAATTCTTGGCTGAAAAATGGCAATTTCCCACCCCACTGGTGCCAAGGAGGGAATGAGCTTTGTGCCAAGAAAAAAGGTGGCAGCCTTGGGCTCTCAGGCGCTAATGATGCTGCGCCATGACCAGTAAAAAGGCATGCAAACCCTGAGCCTAACACAAAAGAGAAGCCTAACCCTAACCCTAATGCTAACCCTAACCCTAACCCTAATTCTAAGCGTAACTCTAAGCGTAACCCTAACCCAAAAGTCGAGAGTGGAGAGAGGAGGCGGTGTGGCGGAACAGAGAGAACTAGGCCAGCCCTTTGTGGGCTGGCACCTTTCCTCTTTCGATTCCTTTTCCAAGAGGGATCTTGGTCCGCCTTCAATTCTTGGCTGAAAAATGGCAATTTCCCACCCCACTGGTGCCAAGGAGGGAATGAGCTTTGTGCCAAGAAAAATGGTGGCAGCCTTGGGTTCTCAGGCGCTAATGATGCTGCGCCATGACCAGTTAAAAGAAACCCAAACCCTAATCCTAACACAAAAGAGAAGCCTAACCCTAACCCTAACGCTAACCCTAACCCTAACCCTAATTCTAAGCGTAACTCTAAGCGTAACCCTAACCTAAAAGTCGAGAGTGGAGAGAGGAGGCGGTGTGGCGGAACAGAGAGAACTAGGCCAGCGCTTTGTGGGCTGGCACCTTTCCTCTTTCGATTCCTTTTCCAAGAGGGATCTTGGTCCGCCTTCAATTCTTGGCTGAAAAATTGCAATTTCTCACCCCACTGGTGCCAAGGAGGGACTGACCTTTGTGCCAAGAAAAAAGGTGGCAGCCTTGGGCTCTCAGGCGCTAATGATGCTGCGCCATGACCAGTAAAAAGACATGCAAACCCTAAGCCTAACACAAAAGAGAAGCCTAACCCTAACCCTAACGCTAACCCTAACGCTAACCCTAACCCTAACCCTAATTCTAAGCGTAACTCGAAGCGTGACCCTAACCCAGGAGTCGAGAGTGGAGAGAGGAGGGGGTGTGGCGGAACAGAGAGAACTAGGCCAGCCCTTTGTGGGCTGGCACCTTTCCTCTTTCGATTCCTTTTCCAAGAGGGATCTTGGTCCGCCTTCAATTCTTGGCTGAAAAATGGCAATTTCCCACCCCACTGGTGCCAAGGAGGGACTGAGCTTTGTGCCAAGAAAAAAGGTGGCAGCCTTGGGTTCTCAGGCGCTAATGATGCTGCGCCATGACCAGTTAAAATAAACCCAAACCCTAATCCTAACACAAAAGAGAAGCCTAACCCTAACCCTAACGCTAACCCTAACCCTAACCCTAATTCTAAGCGTAACTCTAAGCGTAACCCTAACCTAAAAGTCGAGAGTGGAGAGAGGAGGCGGTGTGGCGGAACAGAGAGAACTAGGCCAGCCCTTTGTGGGCTGGCACCTTTCCTCTTTCGATTCCTTTTCCAAGAGGGATCTTGGTCCGCCTTCAATTCTTGGCTGAAAAATGGCAATTTCTCACCCCACTGGTGCCAAGGAGGGACTGACCTTTGTGCCAAGAAAAAAGGTGGCAGCCTTGGGCTCTCAGGCGCTAATGATGCTGCGCCATGACCAGTAAAAAGACATGCAAACCCTAAGCCTAACACAAAAGAGAAGCCTAACCCTAACCCTAACGCTAACCCTAACCCTAACCCTAATTCTAAGCGTAACTCGAAGCATGACCCTAACCCAGGAGTCGAGAGTGGAGAGAGGAGGGGGTGTGGCGGAACAGAGAGAACTAGGCCAGCCCTTTGTGGGCTGGCACCTTTCCTCTTTCGATTCCTTTTCCAAGAGGGATCTTGGTCCGCCTTCAATTCTTGGCTGAAAAATGGCAATTTCCCACCCCACTGGTGCCAAGGAGGGACTGAGCTTTGTGCCAAGAAAAAAGGTGCCAGCCTTGGGCTCTCAGGCGCTAATGATGCTGCGCCATGACCAGTAAAAAGGCTCGCAAACCCTGAGCCTAACACAAAAGAGAAGCCTAACCCTAACCCTAACGCTAACCCTAACCCTAACCCTAATTCTAGGCGTAACTCGAAGTGTAACCCTAACCCAGGATTCGAGAGGTGAGAGAGGAGGGGGTGTGGCGGAACAAAGAGAAGTAGGCCAGCCCTTTGTGGGCTGGCACCTTTCCTCTTTCGATTCCTTTTCCAAGAGGGATCTTGGTCCGCCTTCAATTCTTGGCTGAAAAATGGCAATTTCCCACCCCACTGGTGCCAAGGAGGGACTGAGCTTTGTGCCAAGAGAAAAGGTGGAAGCCTTGGACTCTTAGGTGCTAATGATGCTGCGCCATGACCAGTAAAAATAAACCCAAACCCTAATCCTAACACAAAAGAGAAGCCTAACCCTAACCCTAACGCTAACCCTAACCCTAACCCTAATTCTAGGCGTAACTCGAAGCGTGACCCTAACCCAGGAGTCGAGAGTGGAGAGAGGAGGGGGTGTGGCGGAACAGAGAGAACTAGGCAAGCCCTTTGTGGGCTGGCACCTTTCCTCTTTCGATTCCTTTTCCAAGAGGGATCTTGGTCCGCCTTCAATTCTTGGCTGAAAAATGGCAATTTCCCACCCCACTGGTGCCAAGGAGGGAATGAGCTTTGTGCCAAGAAAAAAGGTGGCAGCCTTGGGCTCTCAGGCGCTAATGATGCTGCGCCATGACCAGTAAAAAGGCATGCAAACCCTGAGCCTAACACAAAAGAGAAGCCTAACCCTAACCCTAACGCTAACGTTAACCCTAACCCTAAGTCTAGGCGTAACTCGAAGCGTAACCCTAACCCAGGAGTCGAGAGTGGAGAGAGGAGGCGGTGTGGCGGAACAGAGAGAAGTAGGCCAGCGCTTTGTGGGCTGGCACCTTTCCTCTTTCGATTCCTTTTCCAAGAGGGATCTTGGTCCGCCTTCAATTCTTGGCTGAAAAATGGCAATTTCCCTCCCAGTGGTGCCAAGGAGGGACTGAGCTTTGTGCCAAGAAAAAAGGTGGCAGCCTTGGGTTCTCAGGTGCTAATGATGCTGCGCCATGACCAGTAAAAAGGCACGCAAACCCTGAGCCTAACACAAAAGAGAAGCCTAACCCTAACCCTAACGCTAACCCTAACCCTAACCCTAATTCTAGGCGTAACTCGAAGCGTAACCCTAACCCAGGAGTCGAGAGTGGAGAGAGGAGGGGGTGTGGCGGAACAGAGAGAACTAGGCCAGCCCTTTGTGGACTGGCACCTTTCCTCTTTCGATTCCTTTTCCAAGAGGGATCTTGGTCCGCCTTCAATTCTTGGCTGAAAAATGGCAATTTCCCACCCCACTGGTGCCAAGGAGGGACTGAGCTTTGTGCCAAGAAAAAAGGTGGCAGCCTTGGGTTCTCAGGCGCTAATGATGCTGCGCCATGACCAGTAAAAAGGCACGCAAACCCTAATCCTGACACAAAAGAGAAGCCTAACCCTAACCCTAACGCTAACCCTAACCCTAACCCTAATTCTAGGCGTAACTCTAAGCGTAACCCTAACCCAGGAGTCGAGAGTGGAGAGAGGAGGCGGTGTGGCGGAACAGAGAGAACTAGGCAAGCCCTTTGTGGACTGGCACCTTTCCTCTTTCGATTCCTTTTCCAAGAGGGATCTTGGTCCGCCTTCAATTCTTGGCTGAAAAATGGCAATTTCCCACCCCACTGGTGCCAAGGAGGGACTGAGCTTTGTGCCAAGAAAAAAGGTGGCAGCCTTGGGTTCTCAGGCGCTAATGATGCTGCGCCATGACCAGTTAAAATAAACCCAAACCCTAATCCTAACACAAAAGAGAAGCCTAACCCTAACCGTAACGCTAACCCTAACCCTAACCCTAATTCTAAGCGTAACTCTAAGCGTAACCCTAACCTAAAAGTCGAGAGTGGAGAGAGGAGGCGATGTGGCGGAACAAAGAGAACTAGGCCAGCCCTTTGTGGGCTGGCACCTTTCCTCTTTCGATTCCTTTTCCAAGAGTGATCTTGGTCCGCCTTCAATTCTTGGCTGAAAAATTGCAATTTCTCACCCCACTGGTGCCAAGGAGGGACTGACCTTAGTGCCAAGAAAAAAGGTGGCAGCCTTGGGCTCTCAGGCGCTAATGATGCTGCGCCATGACCAGTAAAAAGACATGCAAACCCTAAGCCTAACACAAAAGAGAAGCCTAACCCTAACCCTAATGCTAACCCTAACCCTAACCCTAATTCTAAGCGTAACTCGAAGCGTGACCCTAATCCAGGAGTCGAGAGTGGAGAGAGGAGGGGGTGTGGCGGAACAGAGAGAAGTAGGCCAGCCCTTTGTGGGCTGGCACCTTTCCTCTTTCGATTCCTTTTCCAAGAGGGATCTTGGTCCGCCTTCAATTCTTGGCTGAAAAATGGCAATTTCCCACCCCACTGGTGCCAAGGAGGGACTGAGCTTTGTGCCAAGAAAAAAGGTGGCAGCCTTGGGCTCTCAGGCGCTAATGATGCTGCGCCATGACCAGTAAAAAGGCTCGCAAACCCTGAGCCTAACACAAAAGAGAAGCCTAACCCTAACCCTAACGCTAACCCTAACCCTAACCCTAATTCTAGGCGTAACTCGAAGTGTAACCCTAACCCAGGATTCGAGAGGTGAGAGAGGAGGGGGTGTGGCGGAACAAAGAGAAGTAGGCAAGCCCTTTGTGGGCTGGCACCTTTCCTCTTTCGATTCCTTTTCCAAGAGGGATCTTGGTCCGCCTTCAATTCTTGGCTGAAAAATGGCAATTTCCCACCCCACTGGTGCCAAGGAGGGAATGAGCTTTGTGCCAAGAAAAAAGGTGGCAGCCTTGGGCTCTCAGGCGCTAATGATGCTGCGCCATGACCAGTAAAAAGGCATGCAAACCCTGAGCCTAACACAAAAGAGAAGCCTAACCCTAACCCTAACGCTAACCTTAACCCTAACCCTAATTCTAAGCGTAACTCTAAGCGTAACCCTAACCCAAAAGTCGAGAGTGGAGAGAGGAGGCGGTGTGGCGGAATAGAGAGAACTAGGCCAGCCCTTTGTGGGCTGGCACCTTTCCTCTTTCGATTCCTTTTCCAAGAGGGATCTTGGTCCGCCTTCAATTCTTGGCTGAAAAATGGCAATTTCCCACCCCACTGGTGCCAAGGAGGGACTGAGCTTTGTGCCAAGAAAAAAGGTGGCAGCCTTGGGTTCTCAGGCGCTAATGATGCTGCGCCATGACCAGTTAAAATAAACCCAAACCCTAATCCTAACACAAAAGAGAAGCCTAACCCTAACCCTAACGCTAACCCTAACCCTAACCCTAATTCTAAGCGTAACTCTAAGCGTAACCCTAACCTAAAAGTCGAGAGTGGAGAGAGGAGGCGGTGTGGCGGAACAGAGAGAACTAGGCCAGCCCTTTGTGGGCTGGCACCTTTCCTCTTTCGATTCCTTTTCCAAGAGGGATCTTGGTCCGCCTTCAATTCTTGG
This sequence comes from Pithys albifrons albifrons, assembly GCF_047495875.1. Classification (NCBI taxonomy): domain Eukaryota; kingdom Metazoa; phylum Chordata; class Aves; order Passeriformes; family Thamnophilidae; genus Pithys; species Pithys albifrons. Next base: position 11,267,448 of record NC_092466.1, read on the forward strand.
CTGAAAAATTGCAATTTCTCACCCCACTGCTGCCAAGGAGGGACTGAGCTTTGTGCCAAGAAAAAAGGTGGCAGCCTTGGGCTCTCAGGCGCTAATGATGCTGCGCCATGACCAGTAAAAAGGCTCGCAAACCCTGAGCCTAACACAAAAGAGAAGCCTAACCCTAACCCTAACGCTAACCCTAACCCTAACCCTAATTCTAGGCGTAACTCGAAGTGTAACCCTAACCCAGGATTCGAGAGGTGAGAGAGGAGGGGGTGTGGCGGAACAAAGAGAAGTAGGCCAGCCCTTTGTGGGCTGGCACCTTTCCTCTTTCGATTCCTTTTCCAAGAGGGATCTTGGTCCGCCTTCAATTCTTGGCTGAAAAATGGCAATTTCCCACCCCACTGGTGCCAAGGAGGGACTGAGCTTTGTGCCAAGAGAAAAGGTGGAAGCCTTGGACTCTTAGGTGCTAATGATGCTGCGCCATGACCAGTAAAAATAAACCCAAACCCTAATCCTAACACAAAAGAGAAGCCTAACCCTAACCCTAACGCTAACCCTAACCCTAACCCTAATTGTAGGCGTAACTCGAAGCGTGACCCTAACCCAGGAGTCGAGAGTGGAGAGAGGAGGGGGTGTGGCGGAACAGAGAGAACTAGGCAAGCCCTTTGTGGGCTGGCACCTTTCCTCTTTCGATTCCTTTCCCAAGAGGGATCTTGGTCCGCCTTCAATTCTTGGCTGAAAAATGGCAATTTCCCACCCCACTGGTGCCAAGGAGGGACTGAGCTTTGTGCCAAGAAAAAAGGTGGCAGCCTTGGGCTCTCAGGCGCTAATGATGCTGCGCCATGACTAGTAAAAAGGCACGCAAACCCTGAGCCTAACACAAAAGAGAAGCCTAACCCTAACCCTAACGCTAACGTTAACCCTAACCCTAATTCTAGGCGTAACTCGAAGCGTAACCCTAACCCAGGAGTCGAGAGTGGAGAGAGGAGGCGGTGTGGCGGAACAGAGAGAAGTAGGCCAGCCCTTTGTGGGCTGGCACCTTTCCTCTTTCGATTCCTTTTCCAAGAGGGATCTTGGTCCGCCTTCAATTCTTGGCTGAAAAATGGCAATTTCCCTCCCAGTGGTGCCAAGGAGGGACTGAGCTTTGTGCCAAGAAAAAAGGTGGCAGCCTTGGGTTCTCAGGTGCTAATGATGCTGCGCCATGACCAGTAAAAAGGCACGCAAACCCTGAGCCTAACACAAAAGAGAAGCCTAACCCTAACCCTAACGCTAACCCTAACCCTAACCCTAATTCTAGGCGTAACTCGAAGCGTAACCCTAACCCAGGAGTCGAGAGTGGAGAGAGGAGGGGGTGTGGCGGAACAGAGAGAACTAGGCCAGCCCTTTGTGGACTGGCACCTTTCCTCTTTCGATTCCTTTTCCAAGAGGGATCTTGGTCCGCCTTCAATTCTTGGCTGAAAAATGGCAATTTCCCACCCCACTGGTGCCAAGGAGGGACTGAGCTTTGTGCCAAGAAAAAAGGTGGCAGCCTTGGGTTCTCAGGCGCTAATGATGCTGCGCCATGACCAGTAAAAAGGCACGCAAACCCTGAGCCTAACACAAAAGAGAAGCCTAACCCTAACCCTAACGCTAACCCTAACCCTAACCCTAATTCTAGGCGTAACTCGAAGCGTAACCCTAACCCAGGAGTCGAGAGTGGAGAGAGGAGGCGGTGTGGCGGAACAGAGAGAACTAGGCCAGCCCTTTGTGGACTGGCACCTTTCCTCTTTCGATTCCTTTTCCAAGAGGGATCTTGGTCCGCCTTCAATTCTTGGCTGAAAAATGGCAATTTCCCACCCCACTGGTGCCAAGGAGGGAATGAGCTTTGTGCCAAGAAAAAAGGTGGCAGCCTTGGGTTCTCAGGTGCTAATGATGCTGCGCCATGACCAGTAAAATAAACCCAAACCCTAATCCTAACACAAAAGAGAAGCCTAACCCTAACCCTATCGCTAACCCTAACCCTAACCCTAATTCTAAGCGCAACTCTAAGCGTAACCCTAACCTAAATGTCGAGAGTGGAGAGAGGAGGCGGTGTGGCGGAACAGAGAGAACTAGGCCAGCCCTTTGTGGGCTGGCACCTTTCCTCTTTCGATTCCTTTTCCAAGAGGGATCTTGGTCCGCCTTCAATTCTTGGCTGAAAAATGGCAATTTCCCACCCCACTGGTGCCAAGGAGGGACTGACCTTTGTGCCAAGAAAAAAGGTGGCAGCCTTGGGCTCTCAGGCGCTAATGATGCTGCGCCATGACCAGTAAAAAGACATGCAAACCCTAAGCCTAACACAAAAGAGCAGCCTAACCCTAACCCTAACGCTAACCCTAACCCTAACCCTAATTCTAAGCGTAACCCGAGGCGTAACCCTAACCCAGGAGTCGAGAGTGGAGAGAGGAGGGGCTCTGGCAGAATAGAGAGAAGTAGGCCAGCGCTTTGTGGGCTGGCACCTTTCCTCTTTCGATTCCTTTTCCAAGAGGGATCTTGGTCCGCCTTCAATTCTTGGCTGAAAAATGGCAATTTCCCACCCCACTGGTGCCAAGGAGGGACTGAGCTTTGTGCCAAGAAAAAAGGTGGCAGCCTTGGGTTCTCAGGCGCTAATGATGCTGTGCCATGACCAGTTAAAATAAACCCACACCCTAATCCTAACACAAAAGAGAAGCCTAACCCTAACCCTAATGCTAACCCTAACCCTAACTCTAATTCTAAGCGTAACTCTAAGCGTGACCCTAACCCAGGAGTCGAGAGTGGAGAGAGGAGGCGGTGTGGCGGAACAGAGAGAACTAGGCCAGCCCTTTGTGGGCTGGCACCTTTCCTCTTTCGATTCCTTTTCCAAGAGGGATCTTGGTCCGCCTTCAATTCTTGGCTGAAAAATGGCAATTTCCCACCCCACTGGTGCCAAGGAGTGACTGACCTTTGTGCCAAGAAAAAAGGTGGCAGCCTTGGGCTCTCAGGCGCTAATGATGCTGCGCCATGACCAGTAAAAAGACATGCAAACCCTAAGCCTAACACAAAAGAGAAGCCTAACCCTAACCCTAACGCTAACCCTAACCCTAACCCTAATTCTAGGCGTAACTCGAAGCGTAACCCTAAGCCAGGAGTCGAGAGTGGAGAGAGGAGGCGGTGTGGCAGAACAGAGAGAACTAGGCCAGCCCTTTGTGGACTGGCACCTTTCCTCTTTCGATTCCTTTTCCAAGAGGGATCTTGGTCCGCCTTCAATTCTTGGCTGAAAAATGGCAATTTCCCACCCCACTGGTGCCAAGGAGGGACTGAGCTTTGTGCCAAGAAAAAAGGTGGCAGCCTTGGGCTCTCAGGCGCTAATGATGCTGCGCCATGACCAGTAAAAAGACATGCAAACCCTAAGCCTAACACAAAAGAGCAGCCTAACCCTAACCCTAACGCTAACCCTAACCCTAACCCTAATTCTAAGCGTAACCCTAGGCGTAAGCCTAACCCAGGAGTCAAGAGTGGAGAGAGGAGGGGCTCTGGCAGAATAGAGAGAAGTAGGCCAGCGCTTTGTGGGCTGGCACCTTTCCTCTTTCAATTCCTTTTCCAAGAGGGATCTTGGTCCGCCTTCAATTCTTGGCTGAAAAATGGCAATTTCCCACCCCACTGGTGCCAAGGAGGGACTGAGCTTTGTGCCAAGAAAAAAGGTGGCAGCCTTGGGCTCTCAGGCGCTAATGATGCTGCGCCATGACCAGTAAAAAGACATGCAAACCCTAAGCCTAACACAAAAGAGCAGCCTAACCCTAACCCTAACGCTAACCCTAACCCTAATTCTAAGCGTAACCCTAGGCGTAACCCTAACCCAGGAGTCGAGAGTGGAGAGAGGAGGGGCTCTGGCAGAATAGAGAGAAGTAGGCCAGCGCTTTGTGGGCTGGCACCTTTCCTCTTTCGATTCCTTTTCCAAGAGGGATCTTGGTCCGCCTTCAATTCTTGGCTGAAAAATGGCAATTTCCCACCCCACTGGTGCCAAGGAGGGACTGAGCTTTGTGCCAAGAAAAAAGGTGGCAGTCTTGGGTTCTCAGGCGCTAATGATGCTGCGCCATGACCAGTAAAAAGACATGCAAACCCTAAGCCTAACACAAAAGAGAAGCCTAACCCTAACCCTAACGCTAACCCTAACCCTAACCCTAATTCTAAGCGTAACTCGAAGCGTGACCCTAACCGAGGAGTCAAGAGTGGAGAGAGGAGGGGGTGTGGCGGAACAGAGAGAACTAGGCCAGCCCTTTGTGGGCTGGCACCTTTCCTCTTTTGATTCCTTTTTCAAGAGGGATCTCGGTCCGCCTTCAATTCTTGGCTGAAAAATGGCAATTTCCCACCCCACTGGTGCCAAGGAGGGACTGAGCTTTGTGCCAAGAGAAAAGGTGGAAGCCTTGGAATCTCAGGTGCTAATGATGCTGCGCCATGACCAGTAAAAATAAACCCAAACCCTAATCCTAACACAAAAGAGAAGCCTAACCCTAACCCTAACGCTAACCCTAACCCTAACCCTAATTCTAGGCGTAACTCGAAGCGTGACCCTAACCCAGGAGTCGAGAGTGGAGAGAGGAGGGGGTGTGGCTGAACAAAGAGAACTAGGCCAGCGCTTTGTGGGCTGGCACCTTTCCTCTTTCGATTCCTTTTCCAAGAGGGATCTTGGTCCGCCTTCAATTCTTGGCTGAAAAATGGCAATTTCCCACCCCACTGGTGCCAAGGAGGGACTGAGCTTTGTGCCAAGAAAAAAGGTGGCAGCCTTGGGCTCTCAGGCGCTAATGATGCTGCGCCATGACCAGTAAAAAGGCACGCAAACCCTGAGCCTAACACAAAAGAGAAGCCTAACCCTAACCCTAACGCTAACCCTAACCCTAACCTTAATTCTAGGCGTAACTCGAAGCGTAACCCTAACCCAGGAGTCGAGAGTGGAGAGAGGAGGCGGTGTGGCGGAACAGAGAGAACTAGGCCAGCCCTTTGTGGGCTGGCACCTTTCCTCTTTCGATTCCTTTTCCAAGAGGGATCTTGGTCCGCCTTCAATTCTTGGCTGAAAAATGGCAATTTCCCACCCCACTGGTGCCAAGGAGGGACTGAGCTTTGTGCCAAGAAAAAAGGTGGCAGCCTTGGGCTCTCAGGCGCTAATGATGCTGCGCCATGACCAGTAAAAAGGCTCGCAAACCCTGAGCCTAACACAAAAGAGAAGCCTAAACCTAACCCTAACGCTAACCCTAACCCTAACCCTAATTCTAAGCGTAACTCGAAGCGTGACCCTAACCCAGGAGTCGAGAGTGGAGAGAGGAGGGGGTGTGGCGGAACAGAGAGAACTAGGCCAGCCCTTTGTGGGCTGGCACCTTTCCTCTTTCGATTCCTTTTCCAAGAGGGATCTTGGTCCGCCTTCAATTCTTGGCTGAAAAATGGCAATTTCCCACCCCACTGGTGCCAAGGAGGGACTGAGCTTTGTGCCAAGAAAAAAGGTGGCAGCCTTGGGCTCTCAGGCGCTAATGATGCTGCGCCATGACCAGTAAAAAGGCACGCAAACCCTGAGCCTAACACAAAAGAGAAGCCTAACCCTAACCCTAACGCTAACCCTAACCCTAACCCTAATTCTAAGCGTAACTCGAAGCGTAACCCTAACCCAGGAGTCGAGAGTGGAGAGAGGAGGCGGTGTGGCAGAACAGAGAGAACTAGGCCAGCCCTTTGTGGACTGGCACCTTTCCTCTTTCGATTCCTTTTCCAAGAGGGATCTTGGTCCGCCTTCAATTCTTGGCTGAAAAATGGCAATTTCCCACCCCACTGGTGCCAAGGAGGGACTGAGCTTTGTGCCAAGAAAAAAGGTGGCAGCCTTGGGCTCTCAGGCGCTAATGATGCTGCGCCATGACCAGTAAAAAGACATGCAAACCCTAAGCCTAACACAAAAGAGAAGCCTAACCCTAACCCTAACGCTAACCCTAACCCTAACCCTAATTCTAAGCGTAACCCTAGGCGTAAGCCTAACCCAGGAGTCGAGAGTGGAGAGAGGAGGGGCTCTGGCAGAATAGAGAGAAGTAGGCCAGCGCTTTGTGGGCTGGCACCTTTCCTCTTTCAATTCCTTTTCCAAGAGGGATCTTGGTCCGCCTTCAATTCTTGGCTGAAAAATGGCAATTTCCCACCCCACTGGTGCCAAGGAGGGACTGACCTTTGTGCCAAGAAAAAAGGTGGCAGCCTTGGGCTCTCAGGCGCTAATGATGCTGCGCCATGACCAGTAAAAAGACATGCAAACCCTGAGCCTAACACAAAAGAGAAGCCTAACCCTAACCCTAACGCTAACCCTAACCCTAACCCTAATTCTAAGCGTAACTCGAAGCGTGACCCTAACCCAGGAGTCGAGAGTGGAGAGAGGAGGGGGTGTGGCGGAACAGAGAGAACTAGGCCAGCCGTTTGTGGGCTGGCACCTTTCCTCTTTCGATTCCTTTTCCAAGAGGGATCTTGGTCCGCCTTCAATTCTTGGCTGAAAAATGGCAATTTCCCACCCCACTGGTGCCAAGGATGGAATGAGCTTTGTGCCAAGAAAAAAGGTGGCAGCCTTGGGCTCTCAGGCGCTAATGATGCTGCGCCATGACCAGTAAAAAGGCACGCAAACCCTGAGCCTAACACAAAAGAGAAGCCTAACCCTAACCCTAACGCTAACCCTAACCCTAACCCTAATTCTAAGCGTAACTCTAAGCGTAACCCTAACCTAAAAGTCGAGAGTGGAGAGAGGAGGGGGTGTGGCGGAACAAAGAGAAGTAGGCCAGCCCTTTGTGGGCTGGCACCTTTCCTCTTTCGATTCCTTTTCCAAGAGGGATCTGGTCCGCCTTAAATTCTTGGCTGAAAAATGGCAATTTCCCACCCCACTTGTGCCAACGAGGCACTGAGCTTTGTGCCAAGAGAAAAGGTGGAAGCCTTGGACTCTCAGGTGCTAATGATGCTGCGCCATGACCAGTTAAAATACACCTAAACCCTAATCCTAACACAAAAGAGAAGCCTAACCCTAACCCTAACGCTAACCCTAACCCTAACCCTAATTCTAAGCGTAACTGTAAGCTTAACCCTAACCCAGGAGTCGAGAGTGGAGAGAGGAGGGGGTGTGGCTGAACAAAGAGAACTAGGCCAGCGCTTTGTGGTCTGGCACCTTTCCTCTTTCGATTCCTTTTCCAAGAGGGATCTTGGTCCGCCTTCAATTCTTGGCTGAAAAATGGCAATTTCCCACCCCACTGGTGCCAAGGAGGGACTGAGCTTTGTGCCAAGAAAAAAGGTGGCAGCCTTGGGTTCTCAGGCGCTAATGATGCTGTGCCATGACCAGTTAAAATAAACCCACACCCTAATCCTAACACAAAAGAGAAGCCTAACCCTAACCCTAACGCTAACCCTAACCCTAACTCTAATTCTAAGCGTAACTCTAAGCGTGACCCTAACCCAGGAGTCGAGAGTGGAGAGAGGAGGCGGTGTGGCGGAACAGAGAGAACTAGGCCAGCCCTTTGTGGGCTGGCACCTTTCCTCTTTCGATTCCTTTTCCAAGAGGGATCTTGGTCCGCCTTCAATTCTTGGCTGAAAAATGGCAATTTCCCACCCCACTGGTGCCAAGGAGTGACTGACCTTTGTGCCAAGAAAAAAGGTGGCAGCCTTGGGCTCTCAGGCGCTAATGATGCTGCGCCATGACCAGTAAAAAGACATGCAAACCCTAAGCCTAACACAAAAGAGAAGCCTAACCCTAACCCTAACGCTAACCCTAACCCTAACCCTAATTCTAGGCGTAACTCGAAGCGTAACCCTAAGCCAGGAGTCGAGAGTGGAGAGAGGAGGCGGTGTGGCAGAACAGAGAGAACTAGGCCAGCCCTTTGTGGACTGGCACCTTTCCTCTTTCGATTCCTTTTCCAAGAGGGATCTTGGTCCGCCTTCAATTCTTGGCTGAAAAATGGCAATTTCCCACCCCACTGGTGCCAAGGAGGGACTGAGCTTTGTGCCAAGAAAAAAGGTGGCAGCCTTGGGCTCTCAGGCGCTAATGATGCTGCGCCATGACCAGTAAAAAGACATGCAAACCCTAAGCCTAACACAAAAGAGCAGCCTAACCCTAACCCTAACGCTAACCCTAACCCTAACCCTAATTCTAAGCGTAACCCTAGGCGTAAGCCTAACCCAGGAGTCAAGAGTGGAGAGAGGAGGGGCTCTGGCAGAATAGAGAGAAGTAGGCCAGCGCTTTGTGGGCTGGCACCTTTCCTCTTTCAATTCCTTTTCCAAGAGGGATCTTGGTCCGCCTTCAATTCTTGGCTGAAAAATGGCAATTTCCCACCCCACTGGTGCCAAGGAGGGACTGAGCTTTGTGCCAAGAAAAAAGGTGGCAGCCTTGGGCTCTCAGGCGCTAATGATGCTGCGCCATGACCAGTAAAAAGACATGCAAACCCTAAGCCTAACACAAAAGAGCAGCCTAACCCTAACCCTAACGCTAACCCTAACCCTAATTCTAAGCGTAACCCTAGGCGTAACCCTAACCCAGGAGTCGAGAGTGGAGAGAGGAGGGGCTCTGGCAGAATAGAGAGAAGTAGGCCAGCGCTTTGTGGGCTGGCACCTTTCCTCTTTCGATTCCTTTTCCAAGAGGGATCTTGGTCCGCCTTCAATTCTTGGCTGAAAAATGGCAATTTCCCACCCCACTGGTGCCAAGGAGGGACTGAGCTTTGTGCCAAGAAAAAAGGTGGCAGTCTTGGGTTCTCAGGCGCTAATGATGCTGCGCCATGACCAGTAAAAAGACATGCAAACCCTAAGCCTAACACAAAAGAGAAGCCTAACCCTAACCCTAACGCTAACCCTAACCCTAACCCTAATTCTAAGCGTAACTCGAAGCGTGACCCTAACCGAGGAGTCAAGAGGGGAGAGAGGAGGGGGTGTGGCGGAACAGAGAGAACTAGGCCAGCCCTTTGTGGGCTGGCACCTTTCCTCTTTTGATTCCTTTTTGAAGAGGGATCTCGGTCCGCCTTCAATTCTTGGCTGAAAAATGGCAATTTCCCACCCCACTGGTGCCAAGGAGGGACTGAGCTTTGTGCCAAGAGAAAAGGTGGAAGCCTTGGAATCTCAGGTGCTAATGATGCTGCGCCATGACCAGTAAAAATAAACCCAAACCCTAATCCTAACACAAAAGAGAAGCCTAACCCTAACCCTAACGCTAACCCTAACCCTAACCCTAATTCTAGGCGTAACTCGAAGCGTGACCCTAACCCAGGAGTCGAGAGTGGAGAGAGGAGGGGGTGTGGCGGAACAGAGAGAACTAGGCAAGCCCTTTGTGGGCTGGCACCTTTCCTCTTTCGATTCCTTTTCCAAGAGGGATCTTGGTCCGCCTTCAATTCTTGGCTGAAAAATGGCAATTTCCCACCCCACTGGTGCCAAGGAGGGACTGAGCTTTGTGCCAAGAAAAAAGGTGGCAGCCTTGGGCTCTCAGGCGCTAATGATGCTGCGCCATGACCAGTAAAAAGGCTCGCAAACCCTGAGCCTAACACAAAAGAGAAGCCTAACCCTAACCCTAACGCTAACCCTAACCCTAACCCTAATTCTAAGCGTAACTCTAAGCGTAACCCTAACCTAAAAGTCGAGAGTGGAGAGAGGAGGGGGTGTGGCGGAACAAAGAGAAGTAGGCCAGCCCTTTGTGGGCTGGCACCTTTCCTCTTTCGATTCCTTTTCCAAGAGGGATCTGGTCCGCCTTAAATTCTTGGCTGAAAAATGGCAATTTCCCACCCCACTGGTGCCAACGAGGCACTGAGCTTTGTGCCAAGAGAAAAGGTGGAAGCCTTGGACTCTCAGGTGCTAATGATGCTGCGCCATGACCAGTTAAAATACACCTAAACCCTAATCCTAACACAAAAGAGAAGCCTAACCCTAACCCTAACGCTAACCCTAACCCTAACCCTAATTCTAAGCGTAACTGTAAGCGTAACCCTAACCCAGGAGTCGAGAGTGGAGAGAGGAGGGGGTGTGGCTGAACAAAGAGAACTAGGCCAGCGCTTTGTGGGCTGGCACCTTTCCTCTTTCGATTCCTTTTCCAAGAGGGATCTTGGTCCGCCTTCAATTCTTGGCTGAAAAATGGCAATTTCCCACCCCACTGGTGCCAAGGAGGGACTGAGCTTTGTGCCAAGAAAAAAGGTGGCAGCCTTGGGCTCTCAGGCGCTAATGATGCTGCGCCATGACCAGTAAAAAGGCACGCAAACCCTGAGCCTAACACAAAAGAGAAGCCTAACCCTAACCCTAACGCTAACCCTAACCCTAACCCTAATTCTAGGCGTAACTCGAAGCGTAACCCTAACCCAGGAGTCGAGAGTGGAGAGAGGAGGCGGTGTGGCGGAACAGAGAGAACTAGGCCAGCCCTTTGTGGGCTGGCACCTTTCCTCTTTCGATTCCTTTTCCAAGAGGGATCTTGGTCCGCCTTCAATTCTTGGCTGAAAAATGGCAATTTCCCACCCCACTGGTGCCAAGGAGGGACTGAGCTTTGTGCCAAGAAAAAAGGTGGCAGCCTTGGGCTCTCAGGCGCTAATGATGCTGCGCCATGACCAGTAAAAAGGCTCGCAAACCCTGAGCCTAACACAAAAGAGAAGCCTAAACCTAACCCTAACGCTAACCCTAACCCTAACCCTAATTCTAAGCGTAACTCGAAGCGTAACCCTAACCCAGGAGTCGAGAGTGGAGAGAGGAGGCGGTGTGGCAGAACAGAGAGAACTAGGCCAGCCCTTTGTGGACTGGCACCTTTCCTCTTTCGATTCCTTTTCCAAGAGGGATCTTGGTCCGCCTTCAATTCTTGGCTGAAAAATGGCAATTTCCCACCCCACTGGTGCCAAGGAGGGACTGAGCTTTGTGCCAAGAAAAAGGTGGCAGCCTTGGGTTCTCAGGCGCTAATGATGCTGCGCCATGACCAGTTAAAATAAACCCAAACCCTAATCCTAACACAAAAGAGAAGCCTAACCCTAACCCTAACGCTAACCCTAACCCTAACCCTAATTCTAAGCGTAACTCTAAGCGTAACCCTAACCTAAAAGTCGAGAGTGGAGAGAGGAGGCGGTGTGGCGGAACAGAGAGAACTAGGCCAGCCCTTTGTGGGCTGGCACCTTTCCTCTTTCAATTCCTTTTCCAAGAGGGATCTTGGTCCGCCTTCAATTCTTGGCTGAAAAATGGCAATTTCCCACCCAACTGGTGCCAAGGAGGGACTGACCTTTGTGCCAAGAAAAAAGGTGGCAGCCTTGGGCTCTCAGGCGAAAATGATGCTGCGCCATGACCAGTAAAAAGACAGGCAAACCCTAAGCCTAACACAAAAGAGCAGCCTAACCCTAACCCTAACGCTAACCCTAACCCTAACCCTAATTCTAAGCGTAACCCTAGGCGTAACCCTAACCCAGGAGTTGAGAGTGGAGAGAGGAGGGGCTCTGGCAGAATAGAGAGAAGTAGGCCAGCCCTTTGTGGGCTGGCACCTTTCCTCTTTCGATTCCTTTTCCAAGAGGGATCTTGGTCCGCCTTCAATTCTTGGCTGAAAAATGGCAATTTCCCACCCCACTGGTGCCAAGGAGGGACTGAGCTTTGTGCCAAGAAAAAAGGTGGCAGCCTTGGGTTCTCAGGCGCTAATGATGCTGTGCCATGACCAGTTAAAATAAACCCACACCCTAATCCTAACACAAAAGAGAAGCCTAACCCTAACCCTAACGCTAACCCTAACCCTAACCCTAATTCTAAGCGTAACTCTAAGCGTGACCCTAACCCAGGAGTCGAGAGTGGAGAGAGGAGGGGGTGTGGCGGAACAGAGAGAAGTAGGCCAGCCCTTTGTGGGCTGGCACCTTTCCTCTTTCGATTCCTTTTCCAAGAGGGATCTTGGTCCGCCTTCAATTCTTGGCTAAAAAATGGCAATTTCTCACCCCACTGGTGCCAAGGAGGGACTGACCTTTGTGCCAAGAAAAAAGGTGGCAGCCTTGGGCTCTCAGGCGCTAATGATGCTGCGCCATGACCAGTAAAAAGACATGCAAACCCTAAGCCTAACACAAAAGAGAAGCCTAACCCTAACCCTAACGCTAACCCTAACCCTAACCCTAATTCTAGGCGTAACTCGAAGCGTAACCCTAACCCAGGAGTCGAGAGTGGAGAGAGGAGGCGGTGTGGCAGAACAGAGAGAACTAGGCCAGCCCTTTGTGGACTGGCACCTTTCCTCTTTCGATTCCTTTTCCAAGAGGGATCTTGGTCCGCCTTCAATTCTTGGCTGAAAAATGGCAATTTCCCACCCCACTGGTGCCAAGGAGGGACTGAGCTTTGTGCCAAGAAAAAAGGTGGCAGCCTTGGGCTCTCAGGCGCTAATGATGCTGCGCCATGACCAGTAAAAAGACATGCAAACCCTAAGCCTAACACAAAAGAGCAGCCTAACCCTAACCCTAACGCTAACCCTAACCCTAACCCTAATTCTAAGCGTAACCCTAGGCGTAAGCCTAACCCAGGAGTCGAGAGTGGAGAGAGGAGGGGCTCTGGCAGAATAGAGAGAAGTAGGCCAGCGCTTTGTGGGCTGGCACCTTTCCTCTTTCAATTCCTTTTCCAAGAGGGATCTTGGTCCGCCTTCAATTCTTGGCTGAAAAATGGCAATTTCCCACCCCACTGGTGCCAAGGAGGGACTGAGCTTTGTGCCAAGAAAAAAGGTGGCAGCCTTGGGCTCTCAGGCGCTAATGATGCTGCGCCATGACCAGTAAAAAGACATGCAAACCCTGAGCCTAACACAAAAGAGAAGCCTAACCCTAACCCTAACGCTAACCCTAACCCTAACCCTAATTCTAAGCGTAACTCGAAGCGTGACCCTAACCCAGGAGTCGAGAGTGGAGAGAGGAGGCGGTGTGGCGGAACAGAGAGAACTAGGCCAGCCCTTTGTGGGCTGGCACCTTTCCTCTTTCGATTCCTTTTCCAAGAGGGATCTTGGTCCGCCTTCAATTCTTGGCTGAAAAATGGCAATTTCCCACCCCACTGGTGCCAAGGAGGGACTGAGCTTTGTGCCAAGAAAAAAGGTGGCAGCCTTGGGCTCTCAGGCGCTAATGATGCTGCGCCATGACCAGTAAAAAGACATGCAAACCCTAAGCCTAACACAAAAGAGCAGCCTAACCCTAACCCTAATGCTAACCCTAACCCTAACCCTAATTCTAAGCGTAACCCTAGGCGTAACCCTAACCCAGGAGTCGAGAGTGGAGAGAGGAGGGGCTCTGGCAGAATAGAGAGAAGTAGGCCAGCCCTTTGTGGGCTGGCACCTTTCCTCTTTCGATTCCTTTTCCAAGAGGGATCTTGGTCCGCCTTCAATTCTTGGCTGAAAAATGGCAATTTCCCACCCCACTGGTGCCAAGGAGGGACTGAGCTTTGTGCCAAGAAAAAAGGTGGCAGTCTTGGGTTCTCAGGCGCTAATGATGCTGCGCCATGACCAGTAAAAAGACATGCAAACCCTAAGCCTAACACAAAAGAGAATCCTAACCCTAACCCTAACGCTAACCCTAACCCTAACCCTAATTCTAAGCGTAACTCGAAGCGTGACCCTAACCGAGGAGTCAAGAGTGGAGAGAGGAGGGGGTGTGGCGGAACAGAGAGAACTAGGCCAGCCCTTTGTGGGCTGGCACCTTTCCTCTTTTGATTCCTTTTTCAAGAGGGATCTCGGTCCGCCTTCAATTCTTGGCTGAAAAATGGCAATTTCCCACCCCACTGGTGCCAAGGAGGGACTGAGCTTTGTGCCAAGAGAAAAGGTGGAAGCCTTGGAATCTCAGGTGCTAATGATGCTGCGCCATGACCAGTAAAAATAAACCCAAACCCTAATCCTAACACAAAAGAGAAGCCTAACCCTAACCCTAACGCTAACCCTAACCCTAACCCTAATTCTAGGCGTAACTCGAAGCGTGACCCTAACCCAGGAGTCGAGAGTGGAGAGAGGAGGGGGTGTGGCGGAACAGAGAGAACTAGGCAAGCCCTTTGTGGGCTGGCACCTTTCCTCTTTCGATTCCTTTTCCAAGAGGGATCTTGGTCCGCCTTCAATTTTTGGCTGAAAAATGGCAATTTCCCACCCCACTGGTGCCAAGGATGGAATGAGCTTTGTGCCAAGAAAAAAGGTGGCAGCCTTGGGCTCTCAGGCGCTAATGATGCTGCGCCATGACCAGTAAAAAGGCACGCAAACCCTGAGCCTAACACAAAAGAGAAGCCTAACCCTAACCCTAACGCTAACCCTAACCCTAACCCTAATTCTAAGCGTAACTCTAAGCGTAACCCTAACCTAAAAGTCGAGAGTGGAGAGAGGAGGGGGTGTGGCGGAACAAAGAGAAGTAGGCCAGCCCTTTGTGGGCTGGCACCTTTCCTCTTTCGATTCCTTTTCCAAGAGGGATCTGGTCCGCCTTCAATTCTTGGCTGAAAAATGGCAATTTCCCACCCCACTTGTGCCAACGAGGCACTGAGCTTTGTGCCAAGAGAAAAGGTGGAAGCCTTGGACTCTCAGGTGCTAATGATGCTGCGCCATGACCAGTTAAAATACACCTAAACCCTAATCCTAACACAAAAGAGAAGCCTAACCCTAACCCTAACGCTAACCCTAACCCTAACCCTAATTCTAAGCGTAACTGTAAGCGTAACCCTAACCCAGGAGTCGAGAGTGGAGAGAGGAGGGGGTGTGGCTGAACAAAGAGAACTAGGCCAGCGCTTTGTGGTCTGGCACCTTTCCTATTTCGATTCCTTTTCCAAGAGGGATCTTGGTCCGCCTTCAATTCTTGGCTGAAAAATGGCAATTTCCCACCCCACTGGTGCCAAGGAGGGACTGAGCTTTGTGCCAAGAAAAAAGGTGGCAGCCTTGGGCTCTCAGGCGCTAATGATGCTGCGCCATGACCAGTAAAAAGGCACGCAAACCCTGAGCCTAACACAAAAGAGAAGCCTAACCCTAACCCTAACGCTAACCCTAACCCTAACCCTAATTCTAGGCGTAACTCGAAGCGTAACCCTAACCCAGGAGTCGAGAGTGGAGAGAGGAGGCGGTGTGGCGGAACAGAGAGAACTAGGCCAGCCCTTTGTGGGCTGGCACCTTTCCTCTTTCGATTCCTTTTCCAAGAGGGATCTTGGTCCGCCTTCAATTCTTGGCTGAAAAATGGCAATTTCCCACCCCACTGGTGCCAAGGAGGGACTGAGCTTTGTGCCAAGAAAAAAGGTGGCAGCCTTGGGCTCTCAGGCGCTAATGATGCTGCGCCATGACCAGTAAAAAGGCTCGCAAACCCTGAGCCTAACACAAAAGAGAAGCCTAAACCTAACCCTAACGCTAACCCTAACCCTAACCCTAATTCTAAGCGTAACTCGAAGCGTGACCCTAACCCAGGAGTCGAGAGTGGAGAGAGGAGGGGGTGTGGCGGAACAGAGAGAACTAGGCCAGCCCTTTGTGGGCTGGCACCTTTCCTCTTTCGATTCCTTTTCCAAGAGGGATCTTGGTCCGCCTTCAATTCTTGGCTGAAAAATGGCAATTTCTCACCCCACTGGTGCCAAGGAGGGACTGAGCTTTGTGCCAAGAAAAAAGGTGGCAGCCTTGGGCTCTCAGGCGCTAATGATGCTGCGCCATGACCAGTAAAAAGGCACGCAAACCCTGAGCCTAACACAAAAGAGAAGCCTAACCCTAACCCTAACGCTAACCCTAACCCTAACCCTAATTCTAGGCGTAACTCGAAGCGTGACCCTAACCCAGGAGTCGAGAGTGGAGAGAGGAGGGGGTGTGGCGGAACAGAGAGAACTAGGCAAGCCCTTTGTGGGCTGGCACCTTTCCTCTTTCGATTCCTTTTCCAAGAGGGATCTTGGTCCGCCTTCAATTCTTGGCTGAAAAATGGCAATTTCCCACCCCACTGGTGCCAAGGAGGGACTGAGCTTTGTGCCAAGAAAAAAGGTGGCAGCCTTGGGCTCTCAGGCGCTAATGATGCTGCGCCATGACCAGTAAAAAGGCACGCAAACCCTGAGCCTAACACAAAAGAGAAGCCTAACCCTAACCCTAACGCTAACCCTAACCCTAACCCTAATTCTAAGCGTAACTCTAAGCGTAACCCTAACCTAAAAGTCGAGAGTGGAGAGAGGAGGGGGTGTGGCGGAACAAAGAGAAGTAGGCCAGCCCTTTGTGGGCTGGCACCTTTCCTCTTTCGATTCCTTTTCCAAGAGGGATCTGGTCCGCCTTAAATTCTTGGCTGAAAAATGGCAATTTCCCACCCCACTTGTGCCAACGAGGCACTGAGCTTTGTGCCAAGAGAAAAGGTGGAAGCCTTGGACTCTCAGGTGCTAATGATGCTGCGCCATGACCAGTTAAAATACACCTAAACCCTAATCCTAACACAAAAGAGAAGCCTAACCCTAACCCTAACGCTAACCCTAACCCTAACCCTAATTCTAAGCGTAACTGTAAGCATAACCCTAACCCAGGAGTCGAGAGTGGAGAGAGGAGGGGGTGTGGCTGAACAAAGAGAACTAGGCCAGCGCTTTGTGGGCTGGCACCTTTCCTCTTTCGATTCCTTTTCCAAGAGGGATCTTGGTCCGCCTTCAATTCTTGGCTGAAAAATGGCAATTTCCCACCCCACTGGTGCCAAGGAGGGACTGAGCTTTGTGCCAAGAAAAAAGGTGGCAGCCTTGGGCTCTCAGGCGCTAATGATGCTGCGCCATGACCAGTAAAAAGGCACGCAAACCCTGAGCCTAACACAAAAGAGAAGCCTAACCCTAACCCTAACGCTAACCCTAACCCTAACCCTAATTCTAGGCGTAACTCGAAGCGTAACCCTAACCCAGGAGTCGAGAGTGGAGAGAGGAGGCGGTGTGGCGGAACAGAGAGAACTAGGCCAGCCCTTTGTGGGCTGGCACCTTTCCTCTTTCGATTCCTTTTCCAAGAGGGATCTTGGTCCGCCTTCAATTCTTGGCTGAAAAATGGCAATTTCCCACCCCACTGGTGCCAAGGAGGGACTGAGCTTTGTGCCAAGAAAAAAGGTGGCAGCCTTGGGCTCTCAGGCGCTAATGATGCTGCGCCATGACCAGTAAAAAGGCTCGCAAACCCTGAGCCTAACACAAAAGAGAAGCCTAAACCTAACCCTAACGCTAACCCTAACCCTAACTCTAATTCTAAGCGTAACTCGAAGCGTGACCCTAACCCAGGAGTCGAGAGTGGAGAGAGGAGGGGGTGTGGCGGAACAGAGAGAACTAGGCCAGCCCTTTGTGGGCTGGCACCTTTCCTCTTTCGATTCCTTTTCCAAGAGGGATCTTGGTCCGCCTTCAATTCTTGGCTAAAAAATGGCAATTTCTCACCCCACTGGTGCCAAGGAGGGACTGACCTTTGTGCCAAGAAAAAAGGTGGCAGCCTTGGGCTCTCAGGCGCTAATGATGCTGCGCCATGACCAGTAAAAAGACATGCAAACCCTAAGCCTAACACAAAAGAGAAGCCTAACCCTAACCCTAACGCTAACCCTAACCCTAACCCTAATTCTAGGCGTAACTCGAAGCGTAACCCTAACCCAGGAGTCGAGAGTGGAGAGAGGAGGCGGTGTGGCAGAACAGAGAGAACTAGGCCAGCCCTTTGTGGACTGGCACCTTTCCTCTTTCGATTCCTTTTCCAAGAGGGATCTTGGTCCGCCTTCAATTCTTGGCTGAAAAATGGCAATTTCCCACCCCACTGGTGCCAAGGAGGGACTGAGCTTTGTGCCAAGAAAAAAGGTGGCAGCCTTGGGCTCTCAGGCGCTAATGATGCTGCGCCATGACCAGTAAAAAGACATGCAAACCCTAAGCCTAACACAAAAGAGCAGCCTAACCCTAACCCTAACGCTAACCCTAACCCTAACCCTAATTCTAAGCGTAACCCTAGGCGTAAGCCTAACCCAGGAGTCAAGAGTGGAGAGAGAAGGGGCTCTGGCAGAATAGAGAGAAGTAGGCCAGCGCTTTGTGGGCTGGCACCTTTCCTCTTTCAATTCCTTTTCCAAGAGGGATCTTGGTCCGCCTTCAATTCTTGGCTGAAAAATGGCAATTTCTCACCCCACTGGTGCCAAGGAGGGACTGACCTTTGTGCCAAGAAAAAAGGTGGCAGCCTTGGGCTCTCAGGCGCTAATGATGCTGCGCCATGACCAGTAAAAAGACATGCAAACCCTAAGCCTAACACAAAAGAGAAGCCTAACCCTAACCCTAACGCTAACCCTAACCCTAACCCTAATTCTAAGCGTAACTCGAAGCGTGACCCTAACCCAGGAGTCGAGAGTGGAGAGAGGAGGGGGTGTGGCGGAACAGAGAGAACTAGGCCAGCCCTTTGTGGGCTGGCACCTTTCCTCTTTCGATTCCTTTTCCAAGAGGGATCTTGGTCCGCCTTCAATTCTTGGCTGAAAAATGGCAATTTCCCACCCCACTGGTGCCAAGGAGGGACTGAGCTTTGTGCCAAGAAAAAAGGTGGCAGCCTTGGGCTCTCAGGCGCTAATGATGCTGCGCCATGACCAGTAAAAAGACATGCAAACCCTAAGCCTAACACAAAAGAGCAGCCTAACCCTAACCCTAACGCTAACCCTAACCCTAATTCTAAGCGTAACCCTAGGCGTAACCCTAACCCAGGAGTCGAGAGTGGAGAGAGGAGGGGCTCTGGCAGAATAGAGAGAAGTAGGCCAGCGCTTTGTGGGCTGGCACCTTTCCTCTTTCGATTCCTTTTCCAAGAGGGATCTTGGTCCGCCTTCAATTCTTGGCTGAAAAATGGCAATTTCCCACCCCACTGGTGCCAAGGAGGGACTGAGCTTTGTGCCAAGAAAAAAGGTGGCAGTCTTGGGTTCTCAGGCGCTAATGATGCTGCGCCATGACCAGTAAAAAGATATGCAAACCCTAAGCCTAACACAAAAGAGAAGCCTAACCCTAACCCTAACGCTAACCCTAACCCTAACCCTAATTCTAAGCGTAACTCTAAGCGTAACCCTAACCTAAAAGTCGAGAGTGGAGAGAGGAGGCGGTGTGGCGGAACAGAGAGAACTAGGCCAGCCCTTTGTGGGCTGGCACCTTTCCTCTTTCAATTCCTTTTCCAAGAGGGATCTTGGTCCGCCTTCAATTCTTGGCTGAAAAATGGCAATTTCCCACCCAACTGGTGCCAAGGAGGGACTGACCTTTGTGCCAAGAAAAAAGGTGGCAGCCTTGGGCTCTCAGGCGAAAATGATGCTGCGCCATGACCAGTAAAAAGACAGGCAAACCCTAAGCCTAACACAAAAGAGCAGCCTAACCCTAACCCTAACGCTAACCCTAACCCTAACCCTAATTCTAAGCGTAACCCTAGGCGTAACCCTAACCCAGGAGTTGAGAGTGGAGAGAGGAGGGGCTCTGGCAGAATAGAGAGAAGTAGGCCAGCCCTTTGTGGGCTGGCACCTTTCCTCTTTCGATTCCTTTTCCAAGAGGGATCTTGGTCCGCCTTCAATTCTTGGCTGAAAAATGGCAATTTCCCACCCCACTGGTGCCAAGGAGGGACTGAGCTTTGTGCCAAGAAAAAAGGTGGCAGCCTTGGGCTCTCAGGCGCTAATGATGCTGTGCCATGACCAGTTAAAATAAACCCACACCCTAATCCTAACACAAAAGAGAAGCCTAACCCTAACCCTAACGCTAACCCTAACCCTAACCCTAATTCTAAGCGTAACTCTAAGCGTGACCCTAACCCAGGAGTCGAGAGTGGAGAGAGGAGGGGGTGTGGCGGAACAGAGAGAACTAGGCCAGCCCTTTGTGGGCTGGCACCTTTCCTCTTTCGATTCCTTTTCCAAGAGGGATCTTGGTCCGCCTTCAATTCTTGGCTAAAAAATGGCAATTTCTCACCCCACTGGTGCCAAGGAGTGACTGACCTTTGTGCCAAGAAAAAAGGTGGCAGCCTTGGGCTCTCAGGCGCTAATGATGCTGTGCCATGACCAGTAAAAAGACATGCAAACCCTAAGCCAAACACAAAAGAGAAGCCTAACCCTAACCCTAACGCTAACCCTAACCCTAACCCTAATTCTAGGCGTAACTCGAAGCGTAACCCTAACCCAGGAGTCGAGAGTGGAGAGAGGAGGCGGTGTGGCAGAACAGAGAGAACTAGGCCAGCCCTTTGTGGACTGGCACCTTTCCTCTTTCGATTCCTTTTCCAAGAGGGATCTTGGTCCGCCTTCAATTCTTGGCTGAAAAATGGCAATTTCCCACCCCACTGGTGCCAAGGAGGGACTGAGCTTTGTGCCAAGAAAAAAGGTGGCAGCCTTGGGCTCTCAGGCGCTAATGATGCTGCGCCATGACCAGTAAAAAGGCACGCAAACCCTGAGCCTAACACAAAAGAGAAGCCTAACCCTAACCCTAACGCTAACCCTAACCCTAACCCTAATTCTAGGCGTAACTCGAAGCGTAACCCTAACCCAGGAGTTGAGAGTGGAGAGAGGAGGCGGTGTGGCAGAACAGAGAGAACTAGGCCAGCCCTTTGTGGGCTGGCACCTTTCCTCTTTCGATTCCTTTTCCAAGAGGGATCTTGGTCCGCCTTCAATTCTTGGCTGAAAAATGGCAATTTCCCACCCCACTGGTGCCAAGGAGGGACTGAGCTTTGTGCCAAGAAAAAAGGTGGCAGCCTTGGGTTCTCAGGCGCTAATGATGCTGCGCCATGACCAGTTAAAATAAACCCAAACCCTAATCCTAACACAAAAGAGAAGCCTAACCCTAACCCTAACGCTAACCCTAACCCTAACCCTAATTCTAAGCGTAACTCTAAGCGTAACCCTAACCTAAAAGTCGAGAGTGGAGAGAGGAGGGGGTGTGGTGGAACAGAGAGAACTAGGCCAGCCCTTTGTGGGCTGGCACCTTTCCTCTTTCAATTCCTTTTCCAAGAGGGATCTTGGTCCGCCTTCAATTCTTGGCTGAAAAATGGCAATTTCCCACCCCACTGGTGCCAAGGAGGGACTGAGCTTTGTGCCAAGAAAAAAGGTGGCAGCCTTGGGCTCTCAGGCGCTAATGATGCTGCGCCATGACCAGTAAAAAGGCTCGCAAACCCTGAGCCTAACACAAAAGAGAAGCCTAAACCTAACCCTAACGCTAACCCTAACCCTAACCCTAATTCTAAGCGTAACTCGAAGCGTGACCCTAACCCAGGAGTCGAGAGTGGAGAGAGGAGGGGGTGTGGCGGAACAGAGAGAACTAGGCCAGCCCTTTGTGGGCTGGCACCTTTCCTCTTTCGATTCCTTTTCCAAGAGGGATCTTGGTCCGCCTTCAATTCTTGGCTGAAAAATGGCAATTTCTCACCCCACTGGTGCCAAGGAGGGACTGAGCTTTGTGCCAAGAAAAAAGGTGGCAGCCTTGGGCTCTCAGGCGCTAATGATGCTGCGCCATGACCAGTAAAAAGGCACGCAAACCCTGAGCCTAACACAAAAGAGAAGCCTAACCCTAACCCTAACGCTAACCCTAACCCTAACCCTAATTCTAGGCGTAACTCGAAGCGTAACCCTAACCCAGGAGTCGAGAGTGGAGAGAGGAGGCGGTGTGGCAGAACAGAGAGAACTAGGCCAGCCCTTTGTGGACTGGCACCTTTCCTCTTTCGATTCCTTTTCCAAGAGGGATCTTGGTCCGCCTTCAATTCTTGGCTGAAAAATGGCAATTTCCCACCCCACTGGTGCCAAGGAGGGACTGAGCTTTGTGCCAAGAAAAAGGTGGCAGCCTTGGGTTCTCAGGCGCTAATGATGCTGCGCCATGACCAGTTAAAATAAACCCAAACCCTAATCCTAACACAAAAGAGAAGCCTAACCCTAACCCTAACGCTAACCCTAACCCTAACCCTAATTCTAAGCGTAACTCTAAGCGTAACCCTAACCTAAAAGTCGAGAGTGGAGAGAGGAGGCGGTGTGGCGGAACAGAGAGAACTAGGCCAGCCCTTTGTGGGCTGGCACCTTTCCTCTTTCAATTCCTTTTCCAAGAGGGATCTTGGTCCGCCTTCAATTCTTGGCTGAAAAATGGCAATTTCCCACCCAACTGGTGCCAAGGAGGGACTGACCTTTGTGCCAAGAAAAAAGGTGGCAGCCTTGGGCTCTCAGGCGAAAATGAGGCTGCGCCATGACCAGTAAAAAGACAGGCAAACCCTAAGCCTAACACAAAAGAGCAGCCTAACCCTAACCCTAACGCTAACCCTAACCCTAACCCTAATTCTAAGCGTAACCCTAGGCGTAACCCTAACCCAGGAGTTGAGAGTGGAGAGAGGAGGGGCTCTGGCAGAATAGAGAGAAGTAGGCCAGCCCTTTGTGGGCTGGCACCTTTCCTCTTTCGATTCCTTTTCCAAGAGGGATCTTGGTCCGCCTTCAATTCTTGGCTGAAAAATGGCAATTTCCCACCCCACTGGTGCCAAGGAGGGACTGAGCTTTGTGCCAAGAAAAAAGGTGGCAGCCTTGGGCTCTCAGGCGCTAATGATGCTGTGCCATGACCAGTTAAAATAAACCCACACCCTAATCCTAACACAAAAGAGAAGCCTAACCCTAACCCTAACGCTAACCCTAACCCTAACCCTAATTCTAAGCGTAACTCTAAGCGTGACCCTAACCCAGGAGTCGAGAGTGGAGAGAGGAGGGGGTGTGGCGGAACAGAGAGAACTAGGCCAGCCCTTTGTGGGCTGGCACCTTTCCTCTTTCGATTCCTTTTCCAAGAGGGATCTTGGTCCGCCTTCAATTCTTGGCTAAAAAATGGCAATTTCTCACCCCACTGGTGCCAAGGAGTGACTGACCTTTGCGCCAAGAAAAAAGGTGGCAGCCTTGGGCTCTCAGGCGCTAATGATGCTGTGCCATGACCAGTAAAAAGACATGCAAACCCTAAGCCTAACACAAAAGAGAAGCCTAACCCTAACCCTAACGCTAACCCTAACCCTAACCCTAATTCTAGGCGTAACTCGAAGCGTAACCCTAACCCAGGAGTCGAGAGTGGAGAGAGGAGGCAGTGTGGCAGAACAGAGAGAACTAGGCCAGCCCTTTGTGGACTGGCACCTTTCCTCTTTCGATTCCTTTTCCAAGAGGGATCTTGGTCCGCCTTCAATTCTTGGCTGAAAAATGGCAATTTCCCACCCCACTGGTGCCAAGGAGGGACTGAGATTTGTGCCAAGAAAAAAGGTGGCAGCCTTGGGCTCTCAGGCGCTAATGAT